>NC_083710.1:76555000-77805000 GCF_033118175.1 Dama dama | reverse complement strand
GATTCCTAGGGGGCTGGCCACATAGCATGTACTTCTTAACTCTCGGTTGCATGGATGGCTGAATAAATAAGAATTTACTGAGGACATAATGCCACAATGTTGGCGCTGACAGAAGACCAACAGACCCCTCACAAGTGAGAGGTAACAATGGATGTAGGAAAAGAACTCCTTGGACAATCTATACCTCTTACTCTTTCAGAGAAGCTAAGAATTTAAGAATATCCAAGAAAAAGAACCATCCATCCCCATCCACTCAACCCGTGTTCTCTCTAGATAAAAGGACAGATATTCCAGGCTGGGGGCAGAATCACTCAGAGGATGGAAACATGGCAGGTTAACAAAAATGCCATCCTGAGGAAAAATTCTAGACCTGGCAGAGTTCTTAGAAGTCTTTTCCCAGGCATGACATTGTTTAGTGGCTAAGTCATGTCTGACTCTTTTGCGACCCCGTGGGCTGTAGCCCACCAGGCTCCTCTGTTCATGCAATTTCCTGGCAAGAATACTGGAGTGGGTTGCCATGTCCTTCTCCAGGGGATCTTCCTGACCCAAGGATTGAACCCACATCTCCGGCATTAGCAGCCAGATTCTTTACCATTGAGCCACCAGGGAAGCCCTTTCCCATGGTTATAAGGCCCTATTTCCTCAGAAAGTAATTAAAGAAAGGCATGTTTCACTGTCTCCTTAAACAAAACTTATTATTAAGCTAAAGACAGAAAACTGAATGGAATTTCCTAAAAATCTTGCCAAGCTAAGGAAGCCTGCTTGTTATTCACCATCCCAGTATCTTTGTCTTTATTCACAGTTTTGCTGTTTGGTCACTCATGTTCCTCCTCGCTGCTCTCCACTGGCCTCCCCCTTCCTCCAGGCCCTGAACTGTTTAATATGCTCTCCATCTTCTCCCTAGCCCTCCACATGTCTTCTCCACGGCATCCTCTACTGCCTGAAATTTCCCTGGTTTTGTCTGAGAGGTGAAACTTTTGTATTTTGGTTGAAGCAAACCATACAAAAGCAGACAGACATCTGCACATTTCTGGCTGCCAAAGAACTCTGTATCTAATTGTAGAGTGGATTACGATGGATGGCCGAACTATGAATTACTGAAGTCAAAAGCAAATGCCTTTGGTCTCTTGGTGGACCTATGTCATCAGAGTAATTCTCATGATACATGTTCATGAATGAACACTTTCAAGAACGCCGACCTATTTCATGACTATCTGTAAACTTTAAGTGTATACAATGTTCAAAGAGAATGAGTGGTAATATGAGAAGACACTTTGAAAACCTGTCAAGTTCATTATTTGAGGGGAATATTGTCCTGGGTTGGTGGATGGACAGTGTTTTCTGCCATATTTGACTTATTTTCCAAATGGATTTTTATTTATACAGAAAAGGCACAGACTGGACTTGTGGGAGAAGACTCTCAAATATGACAACCAGTTTCACTCTTGAGACGAGCAACCTGAGGTTAGTTGGAAGGCCCGCAATATTTAGCAGAACTTAAAGAACAGTTTAGTCAGGATTCTTGCTTTGTCCTCTGTCATTAATATAAAGTTTACACCCCAAACTCTAATTCCTCTCTTTTCAATGACATATTGTTTTGTTGATGACTCATGACTGTCTAGTATTTTCTACTCTATGATATTTGAACAAAAAGCTTTTTCATTTATACTTTCTAAAAAATCATTTAAAATATTACTATTTGAGTTTCTCCATAAAAGGCAGTAACACTGGCCTTATGAAGACGACTGACCAGGGTCCACACTGACAATTGGGCATTGTCAGGATACAGCACAAATATGGAAATTCTTGAATTGAGTAAGATTCTACTCCTTGCAGGAGTCCATGCTGCCTGGAAAAACCCAGGCTCTTGTTGCCTGACATACCCGATCCCCTCCTCCACCCCAGAACCAGCTGAGGGAGTTCTGAGGACCACTTCTGCTTTCATGGGGAGAGGGGAATCTACACCTCAGATCATCTGAAAAGTCCATACGCCACGCAAAGGTGACTTTTCCTCCAGAGTGATATATAGGAGTAAGAAGGGGAAAGCACCTGAGAGGAGGCTTTTGACTCCGTGTGCGTCCCCTGATGCTACAGAAGTGCTGAAAAGAAGATCACATTCAAGAGTGTTCTGTGCTCGCTCACGAAGAGAGGGGCTGTGAGACCGTGTCTGCCAGGGAAGGTCAAAATAAATAAAAATGCTAGACTGGAAGGGCCACATGAACGTCAGGAAAAAAGTAGTCATCAAACCAAATATAGCACCCAAGTCAAATAAAGAGGGTGCTCTGAATGCTTCCGGGCCCAGCCAGGACCAGGTCCCAGCTTGTATCTTCCTCTTGGTCTCCTGGAAATCTTGGCTCCACATGGTATATCCGATTCCTACTCCAGATGCCTTCCCCAGTGAACATTCCAATCACCCAACCGTTGAACCACAGATTACGGTTCTCCTATCCTCAGCTGGTGGAGAAGGTGAAGGACTTTACTATCACACACCGTTTGGAAGTTTTGGCTAAGCATATGCTTTTGGCATCTTTCCTGAATCCTAAAGACGTGGAAACATCCATAATATGGTATTTGGCCTCTTCCATGCTGTTAGCACAGTATTATCCTTGAGAAATGTCATGAGTGAAATAAACTACTGTCACCCAGCCTGGAGACTTAACTATCAAGTCCTTCACTGTCTCTACAGGAAAATTACTCGAGTTCCAAACCAGGTGGCAAAAGAAATTTTGAACAAACATTTTTACAATTAGGGGCTGTCTGCATATTAAGGAAGGCTAAATTCTTCTACTATATCAAGAAATAATATATAGTAGTTATGTCACACTATATAAAAATATTCTAAAATATTATAGAAAAAAATTGTAAGAGATAAATTTACTGTAAAATATTTATGATATAAAATATTTTTCTAAGAATACTATATTTAGAATATGTGCTTTGAGATGTGGAGCAAACAAGGCTATCTGAGACTAGTCAGGCTGCCCACATCTGAGGCTATTTCAGTGAAAGTGACCCCTGGACATGAAGGCAGAATCCAAGAAAACTTTTTTTATATCTTTAAAAACCAGTTTATGCAGCAACTGAAAAGGAATTTCAAAAGCATTCATTTAAACCTGTTCTTTTCAATATGGGGTTTTGCTCCCAGTAATACACCAAAGAACCAGGCCAAGAAAAATCACAGAAACAAGATCCCATTGGATTCAACATCGAATCCCCAGTCCTGCTCAATGCCCTGCTTTTGTATCCACTACCATTATGTTGGACTTAGAATCCTGGGCACATTTTGGCCGAAGTATTCATCTTAACAGTGTAGCAGAATGTATAATTCAGCCTGCTAAGAACTGGCTTTTAAGACATGAAAGGCAGAAAAAGAAACCAAATGCTGGGATTCAGTTAAAAAGAAGGCTAAGATGAATGTTACGTCCAGGACACAAAATCTGTTTTTGTGTGCTTAATCATCTTACACATTTCTTGAACTGGTAGGATGACACCGCCATCCAACAAAATTTCCAGAAAAATCAGTCTCGTTTTGCTTTCCTCCTTTTTAGTTCTTGGCCCGTGTGTTTGAGGATGTGTGTCAGAGAGAGAGAGAAAGATGAACAAAACCACCCAGTGAGTATAAAATAATGATGCAAAGGAAAAGTCAAAGAGGGCCCAGGAGTGGAAATTTAGGAGGCTTGTTTGTGCCATCAGCCAGCTCTGTGACCCTTCTGGGCCTGAGTTTCTCACTCTGCTTGTACCACATTGGCACCTCTGCAGTGTGGTGAGTAGTTAACCAGGTTGCCATCTGTCCTCTCTAATAACTCCTCAGATAGTGTCCCAAATATCCTCGTATAAAAGATGGCAAAATGGAAGCCAAAGAAAGAAAAGGTAGAAAGCAAGCAAGTTGCATTCTCTCTCATTTCTTTATTACTAACCATCTTCCCTCAAAGCTCAGTGGTTAGGCCCATCCTTTCAGCATCTCTACTTTTTGGGATGATTCTTATGATATGATAATTACTTTGATTGTCATTGCGTACATGTTGGTTTATTGCCTGTCTGCTTGACGGTGCTAAAAGCCATGAGAACAGAGACTTGTTTATTGCTATGTTCCCAGAGTTCTGAATTTCACACGACACATAGTAGGCTCTTTATAAACATCTGTTGAGGAAAATCATGAAGATGCATGGCACTGAGTTAACAGTGGGCTCTGTTAGAGCCTCGGAGTAGACCCAGTTTCTAACATGCACGGTTCACTGAGGAAGAACTGAGCGCATTTGCACGCAGTTACCTGTTTCATGGAAACAGAACTCTTATAGGAGAGTGCAGAACAAGAAGGAATTTTTAATATGAAAAGAGTATGGATTTAATAAAACAAAAACCTAAGTATAATTAGGTGTCTCTCTTTCCAATCCTAATTCTTTCTTCTTTGGAGAAATGTCTATTTGGATCCTTTGCCCAATTTAAAATATTACGGTAAAACAGGCAGAGCGTAAAATGTGCCACTTTAACCATTTTTAAGAGTATAGTTCAGTGGCATTAAGTTCACTCACACTATTGTGCATCTCACCACCATCTATCTCCAGAATTTACCATCATTCCAAACCGAAACTCGGTACCCATCAAACACTAACACCCCATTCCCCTTTCTTGCCAATACTTAACCCGCTCTTCCTTCTTTCCCTCCCACCTTTCTTTTTATCCTCCCCATTTTGAGTTTCAAAAATGGAATCTGAATCATCATAAATTCCTTGGTTCACTTTGAAATTTAGCTCTATGACTTTACCTACAACTAAACTAACCTCTGGGCTTCCTTGGTGGCTCAGTGGTAAAGAATCTGCCTGCCAATGCAGGTTCGACCCCTGAGTCAGGAAGATTCCCTGGAGGAAATGACAACCCACCCCAGTATTCCTGCGTGGGAAATTCCATGAACAGAGGAGCCTGGCGGGCTACAGTCCACGGGGTTGGAAAGAGTTGGACATGACTTAGTGACTAAACAAGAAACAACAACAAATTAACCTCAAGTCACTCCTTTCATAGTTGCCCCTCGAGGCTGCCCAAAACATTCATTCTTAGGTAGTGATGTTTGTTTAATCTGAGATCTATGTGAAGGTAAGGCTTCATGGAAACAGTGGAGAAAAGCAGTATCTCTTTTAAAATTATTGTTGTTTTAAAAAAAGACAGAGAGAGAGAAAGTCTTAGATGAAAGGACTCCTCCTGGCTGACTCTTTACAGAAGTTTCTTGCCAGTTCACCACATGGAGAACAGTGAGTTGTCTTCATTCATCTGCTTTCTAAGCTGTGTTTACTGGACTGAAATGTGAATTTCCTTGTTGATCTCATCAACTAACAATATTTTCAAACCATATCTTGAACTGAGATTTAAAAGGCTTGCTTCCACTGGAACTTTCTTCTTAAATGGTTAAAACTTTGTAAACCAGTAGTTAAACTAAGTACAGACAGTGCATGCTCAGTTGTGTCCGGCTGTTGGCGACGTTATGGACTGTAGCCCGCCAGGCTCCTCTGTCCACGGGATTTCCCAGGCAAGGATAGTAGAGTGGGTTGCCATTTCCTTGTCCAGAGGATCTTCCCAGCTCAGGGATTGAACACACGTCTCCTGCATTGGCAGGTGGATTCTTTAGTTAGCAGTTTTTAAGGGAACCATATAAAGAACATCATCCCAGTTCTACATTGACCATAAGCTCCCATCTAATTCAAATATAGTGCAGACACAAGAGAACAGGATTTGGAGGCTGGTGAACCTGAGTTCTCAAATTGTCCAGCCACTGCCAACCTGCTTGAATCTTCAGCAAATTATTCTTCAAAGTTTTCTCCCCTCTGAGAAATGGATAAGACACTTCACAGAGTTCTACTGAATACTAAATTAAATAATGTATATAAAGTGTCTGATATGTAATAGTGATTGTTGATATACCCTGGCTTCCTTCCATTGGTCTACTTAAGATTCATAATCTGAAACAAAATTTGGTCTCAGCTTCTATTTAAATAGGCCTTCAAATAATAATTTTGTGCATTTAAACATTACATGGTCTATATGACACTCCATATGTGTTGATAATAAACTTGATTTTGATGAGATTAGGGTTTTCTAAATGTCAAATACACATCCCTTATTGTGTATGTATATCTTGACTTGTCACTGACAACTAAATATAGGCTGAATTTCTTTATTGTTCATGAAAGTCTCGACTGTCATTCATATTAATCATTTTTCAAACTAAAACCTTTTATTATAAAAGCATCAATATCCAGTGCATACAATGATCAATGTCTACTGCAACAGAAAGTTACATCCCATGACAGGCACTCTTTAAACTCTCTAAATTTAAATCCAGTTCAAACCCAGTTTCTAGACCTGATATGTGTATTACCACGGGTAAGTGATTCCACATCTTTTATTCTTAGCACTCCTCATCTCTGTAATGGGAATCAAATGTTGTCCCTAACAGAAATTGCTGTGAGCCTCATATAATTAACAAGTGCTTGGTGGTAGTAAGCACATAATGCTCTGTTATCATTTGGTAATATTTCACCTATTTTAGTTTCTTAATAATAAATAATGCAGTCACTCAGTCATGTCTGACTCTTTGTGACCCCATGGACTATTATAGCCCACCAGGCTCCTCTGTCCATGGGGATTCTCCAGGCAAGAATACTGGAGTAGGTTGCCATTTTCTTCTCCAGGGGATCTTCCTGACCCAGGGATTGGACCCAGGGATTGAGCCCAGGTTTCCTGCATTGCAGGCAGACTCTTTACCCTCTGAGCCACCAGGTAGTTTCTTAGGCTAAGCCAAAAAACACAGATATGACTCTTTAGACAAGGTATGGCACTTAATAATATTTCTTAGATCACTGTGTTTAGAGCAGACCACTATTTATGGATACTTCTGCACACCCAGTCTTATCTAATAAACATCATTCTTCAATTTTTAAACCTTCACCTGTTCTGATACAGGTCCACATACATGGTAGTAAAAATAAGAGAACTCAGGTTATGAGCTTATGTGAAATAAAAAAAGAAAGCAATTCTTTACACAGTTTTCCAAGGCAAAGGAGTACAATGGAGTATTCTTCTCATTCTTCACAAACTACTTAGATTACCCTATTTTAACTTCTTTCCTTGTTCAAGAACAACCTTAATATTACAGGGGTCAGAGAAGAGCAAATAAAAGAAAAGAAAAAGATGAACAATTGGAACTGACTCAAGCAATTCCTTTTCTCTTGAATCTTCATAACTAAAGTGGTTCTCTGGTCCTTTCCAATATTTTGGGATAACAATGACAAATACTGAAAAGGACGACTAATGGAAAAGTTATGAAATTATTACTGGAGACGACATTTGGAGAAAAAGAAGGAATCGAGTTTAACCTTTTTGATTCATCCAAAACCTTTCTAAATTTTAAGGAGGAAGTAAATCTATTGATTGTTCAAAAAAAGGTCCAGGTGGCACATTCATGCTGGATTGTGGTTTGAGGGACAGAGAGAGGACCAAGTCTGGGCTTCTCAGCTTCTAATCCCTTATGTGACCTTGAATAAGTTGTCTAACCATTCCAGGTCCTTTTCCTCATTTTAAAATGGAAGGTTAGGAGCTTATGGAAGGCTGCATATCTGGTTTTGCCACTTAAGAGATGATCTTGAACATGCTTCTCAGCTTCTCAAAACTGCAGTTTTGTTTTTTTTTATCTATACACTGGGGATAAGAATATTCCCTTCCAGGGCCATGTGGGGGTTTTAATGAGACTACTTCATACAGAAGCTTAGCGCAGTGTCTGGCACTCGGTAGGCACTTACTAACAGATGCCTGGGTCAGCTCTGGGCTGTGTGCATGCTCCAGAGTACTCTGGGGCCCCTCTGTGCGTGCTCCGTCCCTCAGCTGCATCCAATCCTTTGCGACCCCATGGACTGTAGCCTGCTAGGCCCCTCTCTCCGTGGAATTTTTCAGGCGAGAATACTGGAGTGAGTTGCCATTTCCTTCTCCAGGGATCTTCCTGACCCAGGTATCGAACCCTCATCTCCTGTGTCTACTGCACTGCAGGCAGATTCTTTTTACCCACTGAGCCATCAGGGAAACCCATTGGGGCCCCTTTAATGATCATTTAAAGCACTTTCTCAAGAAGACAGTGTGGCAAATGGGAAAAAATACTACCCTAAGCAGGACAGGGACAGTCGAGTCCCAGTCATGCTTCTCTTATTATTTATGGGACTTGGATAAGCCACCTTGCTGATCTGGGGACTTGCTCCGAATTACAGTGTAACTTGCATCATCATTCCCTTTTTCTATTACTGTAGAAGGATGGCCTGGTTGTGGTCAGGTTGCTCATAGGACTTAACGCCTTTCATTGCTTTGATATAGTTGATGTGGGTCTTAGGTCAGACCTGCAATGCCTGAGGTGACAGTGACTTTGGGAAAACGGGTGACATTTTACAACGTTCAGCTTAATGATGCTGCTTCCAGAAATGTACTGCAGTAAACAGTGAAGAGCCTCTGTGCTTGATTACAGGAAGCTCATTGACACAAACTCTGAGCAAGGGGAGGGTGATGATAATATCATTTCACCACCTGGTGTTAAAACAGACCCAAAGTTCCAGCATATTATACATGATGTTGAGGCATGATGGAGTCTAAATGTTAGATGAGCTATAGTTTCTCATAAACCAATGGCAGAAAATACCAGTCAGCACATTTGTGCTGCTTTATAGCACAAATCAACCCTGGAGAAGGGAATGGCAACCCACTCCAGCATTCTTGCTTGCAGAACCCCATGGACAGAGGAGCCTGGCAGGCTACAGTCCATGTGGTCGCAAAGAGTTGGACACAACTGAGCGACCAACACTGCTACACTAGCACAAATAAAAGTGAGCAAGTGTCAACAGGAACCACTCTTTATGTGAATCTTGGGGAGAGATGCCTTTTGGAAGGTTGATGTGGCAGGGGCCAGAAAGTTGATGAATCCAGAGATACTCGGAAGCTGGAAAGAGCCACTGGGAGAAGAAAGGATCAAAATGCCTCCCTGAATGTTCCTGACTTTCTTAGTTACAGTCTGTCCTCCTCCATGGACTTCCCAGGTGGCACAGTGGTAAAGAATCCACCTGTGATGCAGGAGACCTGGGTTCGATCCCTGGGTTGGGAAGATCCCCTGGAGGAGGGCATGGCAACTCACTCCAGTATTCTTGCCTGGAGAATCCCATGGACAGGGGAGCCTGGTGGGCAACAGGCCATGGGGTCACAAAGAGTGGGGCATGACTGGGCAGTGAGCACGTGTACTCCTTCATATCCATGGACTCTGCGCTCACAGAGTCAACCAACCATGGATAGAAAATATTTGAAAAAAAAAAAAAAGAAATCATAAAGTTCCAAAAGGCAAAACTTGAATTTGTTGTGCAGTGGCATCTACTTACATAGCATTTACGTTGCATTAGGTAATGCAGAGATGATTTAAAGTCTAACAGAGGATGATAGGTTATATGCAAATGCACCATTTTATACAAGACTTGGGCATCTGTAGATTTTGGTATCATTTGGGGTCCTGGAACCAATGCCCCACAAATACGAAGGGATGATTGTATTCATCCTTCCCCACACATGAGAAAAGGATCTTTCTCTCCATCCCAGTTCATCACTTCATCAATGGAGTAGCTTTCTCACCAGTTAACCTGGAGTCTACCCCAGCTCACACCTCCCCACTCACGTCCAGTAGATGGGGGTTTGCAAAGCCCCCTTTAGCATTTTGCTGCCCTGCTCTCAGCCTGCCATTCAATGCCCTCAGTGCCCTAACCCCTCCTCATTGCTCCATGGTATTTGCCAGTCCTGCCCGTGTGTGCTACCTCTCCACCCCCTCACTCACTGCACGCAGGGCCTTGGCCACACCATCCCCTGCTTTAGACCTGACACAGTAAGAGCTGCTCTGTCTGCGTCTACTGTGGGGAAAGACTGAGACTGCTTCTGAAACTCCAGGCTTGGGGAAGAAGACAGGATGAGGGAAAGCGCTGACCTCAGAGAGACCAGTGCTCTCTAAGCACTGACCTTAGAGAGTCTTGAGGTCAAAGGGAGGCCCTTCTACTGATTATAGAGCCACAGCAAAATCTGAGCCTTGATGTCTTCCCACGTTAAAGAGGAAGAACAGAACCCATCTGGTAGCGCTAAATATGAAGACACACGTAAAGCATGAAGCTGGTACGTTTATAATGCTAGCCCTCCTTGCCCCTTAGCTCACCCCTAGCTCTACCCCTTACATTTCACTCTGGCAGGGACAGTTCATCTGCTCCTTATCTAATTCCTACACATCCTTTAAGACCCACCTCCCTACTTTAGGAGTAAAGTTCTGCCATGCAGTTTATTTTTTTTTTTCTATTCGAGGACTTGACACTTTCCCTTTATGACACTGTCTGATTGCTTCACATCTGACTAGGCAGTAAATTCCTAGGTACCATTAGCACTTCACCACACTGGTGTCTCCAGCGTGTTCAGCAGACTCAGACAGGTCTGACCCTGGGAAACACTGCCTCCAGCAATGTGGCCCAGAGGGAACGCTAGAAGGGTCTAAGAGGCCGCACCTAATGCCAGTTTGTCCCTGACTCGTGGAGGCGTGACAACCAGGAAGTGGAGTGACACTCAGGCTAGCTCTGTATCGGGAGACTGGAAGGATCTCTCCTCTCCATCCACCCACACAGCAAGGCTGACAACTTCCCCAGACATGCAGGTAGAAGTGTGGGCGGGCAGGCAGGCAGCAGTGGCAGAACTTGGGAAGAGAAATACCTATAAATCAAAAAACGGACTCTGTCCACAGCAACTTGTATTAAGGACGAGACCCCATTCATCTTTCAACCCTTGGCAATGGATCCAAATTCCTGCACTGCACCTCGCCTCTCTTCCCTTACACAGCTACAGCTGGGAGGAAACACACCTCTGGGATGAACTGTATATTTATCTCAAAAGAGAAAACCTACAGTTAGAAAAATGAGCATACTTTTAGGACGGTCAACAAAAGCCGAAGTACTACTGAGAATATGACTTTTCAATCTGAAAAGATTGCCTCCCAAATTCCATCAAAATGCAAAAGAGGATGGGATTTGAGGTAGAATAAAAGTAGGATGATCCACCATGCAGTCAAGTTCCACATAAGAACCCTTGACATTTTTCTCTTCAGCTGCACGAAATTGGAACTGATATGATGTCTTTAGGTGCTATATACAAAAGAATCCTGCCCAAGTTTCTCACCATGAGGTGTAAATTATTCATGAAAAATGAAAATGTACTAGATCACAACACTTATATAACTTAGCCTTTCCTTAGAGAATCTGCAAATACATATATTAATTAAATCTCATGGTAGTTCTGCAAAGCGGCTGCAGGAAAAAAAAGGTCTTTTTTTCCCCTTATTTTCTGATTTCTTAAACAAAATCTGCCTCTCTATGGCTCTCATAGACCCAGCTCCCCCTAAGACACACGGAGCAGCCTTCCCACCTCTCCTTCCCTGAACCTCAAGCATTTCTTTTTTTTTTTTGGACCAGACTAGCAAGTTTGGAGGGCTTTCCAGGTGGTGTTAGTGTAAAGAATCTGCCTGCCAATGCAGGAGATGTGGGTTCGATCCCTGGGTCAGGAAGTTCCCTGGAGAAGGGAATGGCAACCCACTCCAGAATTCTTGCCTGGAGAATCCCACGGAAAGAGGAGCCTGATGGGCTACAGACCATGGGGTTGCAAAGAGTCAGACACAACTGGGCGACTTAGCACGCATACACGGCAAGTCTGGATTCCAGTGCCCCAGGCACACTGTGGCATGGAATTCAGACTCTGTCAAGCAGCTTTAACTAGTGGCGTTAAATGAATGCAAAATGCCGCCATTTTTATTGCTTTGCTCTTTGACTTGAAGAGATACACAGCAATCAGTCTCCCTCTCTCTCCTCCTCTCTCCCCCCCTACCCTGTTGTCTTCACACACACACACACACACACACACACACAATCACTCCCTCTCCCTGCAAATTATCTAATATGGCAATTCTTCTTCATTTGAGGCATCCCAATCCATTACTGAAACTGAGCCGTCCTCCATAGTTAGAACATCAGCAAAAAGTTAGAGAAGGTGCAACACACACCTTTAGCAGCATCGCGATGCTGAGATAGGTCTTTCGGTCCCAGCATTATTTCACAAGGGCTGGGTCTAGACAGTTGCTGTCCAGGCCTTTTGGGGGCACAACATACTTGGGGCCCAGGGGCTTTCTGTCATCTGGTTCTCGGGACCCAGCAAATGGCGAGAGAGGAGTGAGTCACAGTTGGACCATCTGGACAGGGAGGCTGGTGACTCTGTGTGTGGCTCAGGGGAGGGGGCTGATGGGGGTCTACTTCACCCACACTGGGGCCTTGCAGAACCCGGATTTTTCTTGTGAAAAAAACACAGGCTCCAAATGGGTCAAGTGGGGAACAGTGGGGAATGTTTGGTGCCTCCTACATTTGTCTGAATATAGTCCTAACAGATGGCTTTGAATAATAGATGTTTTATAAAACTTTCTGAGACGAGAGATTAACTAAAACATGACCTGACCTTTCTAGATTTCTTAGTTAGGATAGGGTGATTTATTATAACTCTGTATATCAATATTCAAGACTCTGTACTCAAATAGCTTAGAAGTTGTGTTCACATTTATATGTGAGATGTAAGTAAACTCTGATGCTCTTAAACTTTTCTCATCTCTCTTTAGTACTTTGTAGCATGCCTGATAAAGCATAATATAAAACATAATATATGCATGTAATTATTTTGTCTGGTAAGATATGGTTGAAATTGATTATTATATATACTAAACATTATCAGGCATGTTTGCACAATGGGGATTTTCTGACATACAAAATATCCTAACAAATGAAGGGATAGGAATGTATGTATCATTTTATTATTATTATTTTAAAATTGGAGTATAATTTCTTTACAATGTTCTGTTAGTTTCTGCTGTAGGAATGCATAATATGTTATTAACTAATTTTCAACAAACTCTTCCTAAGGCCAGCTTCCAGCTGAATGGATTTAATCTTTGGAGGAGAATTCAGAAGATGCGATGAGACCTCAAGGTCCTAATTTTAAACACCAACCAGCACTTTTTGGAGATTTGATTAGTGTTATTAACATCTTGCCAGAAATATAATTTGATTTCACCAGCTTTAAAAGCAGTGCATGGGGTGCTCCATTAAAATATTCCTATTATCCAATATGTAAGAATTCATCTTCCTAGCATGGACCCATGACTAGAATGAATTAGATGAATCATTTCCCTACATGTCTGTACAACTCTAACTGTGGACACACAGACAATACATATTCACTCCAGATCTGAAGGGACTCTTTCTTTTGAATAAGGCCTGGGAGGTCTCACGCAGGTTAGGGGTGGGGAACCACAGGTTAGGAGCCAGCACCCTAGAGGCATTTGACCAGGGAATCCACCCAACTGGCTGTCCTTGAATTCAGGTCCTACAGAAAAGCCACTTCCTGCAGGTAACCTTTCATGTCAGCCCCAATCTCTTTTTCTGCCGTGTGACATTTATTTGACCAGGTTTTGCCATAGCTTGAGATTGTTCTTACATTTCTCTGTGGCTGACTCTTTGTGACCCCGTGGACTGTAGCCCACCAGGCTCCCCTGTCCATGGGATTCTCCAAGCAAGAGTACTGGAGTGGGTTGCCATTTCCCTTTCCAGGGGATCTTCCCAATCCAAGGATCGAACCCACATCTCCTGCAAGTCTCCTGCATTGCAGGCAGATTCTTTACTACTGAGCCACTGGGTTTCCACGTAACAGGCAGAGGCAGGACAAAGTCGGCCCCTTGCCAGCTGCCACTGTCCCAGTGTAGATCTTGTGGAAGCCTCTCCCTGGCCTCCACAGACTCTCCTGCCTCGAATCCATCTACTTGCTCTTCTTAAGAGTTGCATCCTCTCACTTTCCTGCTTAAAAACTTTCAATGGCCAAGTAAAGGCCGGGCCCTTTACCTCGGAATCGGCATTTAAAGTCTTGCACACTCCACGTCAAACCTATGCTGTTACCGCTCCCAGACACCGGTGCTCTAACCAATTGGATTGTTAGTTTTTCTCCACGAAGCTTTATACTTCCCCACTTTGCACATTTGTGCTGTCATTCCATCTATCTAATGATGATGCTTTAAGGGACATGCCGATCAAGTCCTTGTGGAATTCAGAGGGTAGGAAAAGAAATTCTAGCTGCAGGGGTTCAGGGAAAGACTCAGAATATAATTGGGCCTTCAAGGATGTCATTAGGTAAGCTGAATAATCTCCATATATAAATGAAGAAACTAAGATTTAAAATATATTTACTTGGAAATTATTTTCTCCCCTTTTGAAACAGAATGTATTTTTGAAGTAGAAAAATATTAATAATAAAGCAATGACAGGATGATGTTGTTGTCATTCAGCCACTCAGTCGGGTCTGACTCTTTGCAACCCCGTGGACTGCAGCATGCCAGGCTCCTCTGTCCTCCACTCTCTCCCAGAGTTTGCTCAAACTCACATCCATTGAGCAGGTGATGCTATCTAATCATCTCATCCTCTGCCGCCCCCTTCTTTTGCCTTCAGTCTTTGGTAGCATCAGGGTCTTTTGTAATGACACAATAGAATACCACAATAATTCCAGGGAGGGATATCAATCTCTACTCTCATTTTATTAATAAAATTTCTTATAATATGAAAAAAATGAGATAATCCGTCTACTACACTGTGGACCTTGCCTCTTTTACTGGACACTCTGAGATTAAATTGGCGTTAATATAGGCGTCTATAGATTTATACATTCTGACCTTCTGTTAGTGGACTGAAACTGAATGGCTTATACAGTACCTTCATTTTCATTTTTGATTTCCCTTGTCACCATGCTACTTATGAGATGAGCGGCAGAGGCTGCGGTTAAAGACCAGGGCTGTGATTCACACAAATTCACACAAATGCCCCTGAATCTGCTTCACCAGGACTAATGACTAATTCCTTTCCACTTCTCATCTTAGTTCTCATCTTACTTGCACAGAAATTATTCATAATTTTCAGTCTAGTCACTGGGTATAATATTACATAGTCTATTAATAAATAGTTCTATATCATAATTAATATACATCAACTTGTATATAGTTTCTAAATGTGACCTGGCTATTACATAATTAACTTGAAGCTCTGCTCAGATTCAGCCCGTCTCCCCAACTTGGAATTCACCTCGGTTTGAGCTGCATTAGCAGCACTCCTTCATTTTTCCCTAAAGCAACAGAGCTTGTTGTTATTGAGTTTCACTTTAGAGATAGTTTTATCTGTGGAGTAAGTGACTTTCATTCATTTGTAATTATAGAGAGAGGCAGTATAGCAAGGTGCTTAAGAGCACATTC
Organism: Dama dama; assembly: GCF_033118175.1. Taxonomy (NCBI): domain Eukaryota; kingdom Metazoa; phylum Chordata; class Mammalia; order Artiodactyla; family Cervidae; genus Dama; species Dama dama. Next base: position 77,789,633 of record NC_083710.1, on the reverse strand, counting down.
TAGCAAGACAATCTATTAGATGTTTAACTTTGACTAAGGTAGTTAACCTTGGTTTCAGGTCTACCATCTATAAAATGAGGACAACGATAATCATAACACTATAGTAAGACTGAGCAACTGAACTGAACTGATCTGATAGTAAGGCTGTGTGTATCCTATACATAGGTATTCTTTCTCACATGATATAAAATATATGATATAATATTAAATGTATTATATGAGAAATCATTTAGAATAGTATCTTGGACATCTGCATAATTTGTAAATAATATTATTATTAGGTATAACTTGTATATTAAGGCCCAAAGAACTTAACTGAAACAGGAGATAGCTATTGGTAAATTTGCTTATTGTACTTTTGTTCTTATATCTACTCCCAGAGCTAAATAACCAAAACAGTATTCTTTGTTTCCCCAAAGTATTTGGGTTTTGTTGTCATTTAATTTGAAACTGCAAGTCTAAGTTCAGTTAAAACTTTCACTGCTGGCATCCTGATTAAGCCCTGAGGGTAGAATTTATAAATCTGTTGGTTCTTCTTGACTAGCCATGGGGTGACATATAAAGGAACTCTGGGCTGGAGGAGCCGTCATGGGGTGTTCTGGTCTCTCTTCTTCTATGAATGACTTGTATCTAATTACACATACCTATGAGAGTTAAACTATTTGAACTGACAGTTGGTCCAATGAACTAGAATACTGTGAAAATGCTACCACATCTTTACATTGCTCAGTTGTGTCTGAGTCTTTGCAACCCCATGGACTGTAGCCCACCAGGGTTCTCTGTCCATGGGATTCTCCAGGCAAGAATACTGGAGTGGGTTGCCATTTCCTTTTCTAGGGGATCTTCCCAACCCAAGGACAGAACCTGGGTCTCCTGCATTGCAAGCAGATTCTTTACCATCTGAGCCACCAGGTAAGCCCACATTTTTTGTGTTAAGAACAGATGACTCAGTGAAGAGAAGGAAGAATCCTTCCTGACACAGAGATTCCCCTGGAGAATGGAATGGTTACCTCTATCATCTCATGCTTTGGGCCTAGCATGGCAGCTAAGGAACCACAGATGTGCTGAAGCTCAAGAGCTGGAAGGGACCTCAGCGGCCATCCAGTTCTCATCTTCCTTTCACAAGTGAGGAAACAAGGTTCATTTTGTTTAAATGACACACAATTCACATCCATATGATTCAATGTAAGCCTAAAGGGTGAAATCTTAATAAGATGAAAACTTGCCATTTCATAGTCATTAGAAATCTCTCTGAATTCTGAATTCCTAGGCACTAAAAGAATTTTCAAGTTCTTTTGTAGTGGCTCTGCTCCTTGAAACTTGTTGAAAATACTTTAAGAGTATGATATCTGAGAATTTATGTTTACTACTAGTTCTTTTTCTGTTATGTTCTTATGAAAGAAGAACTTCATCGAGAGCCACTAAAGGATTTCTCTTCGTCATCACCGAAGTGAAGTCCGGCAATGATTATACCTGATAAATTGCAAAGCACAGAATCTAGGATTCTTGAAGCTACTGTAAAGTACTCCTGTAATTTTAGTTTTTTGGACTTAATTGAAGTTAACTTATTAGTTCCTTTACCAGTCATACTGTGCTGAAAGGTGATATATTTTAGTTTCTGAACAGCTTACGCCTCCTCCTTACACAAATACATAAGCTTACACATAGGCACGTGATCTCTCAATACTTTTCTACCAAACGGGGCCAAAAAAATCACTAGGTTGCAAAAATATTTATGATACAGGATCAAGAATTTATCATAATAAAGGGACGTAACCTAAAACTCCAAAGTATTTCTTTATCTTGATTTCTTTTCCATTCCCAAGAAAGAGCTCTCTGTATGAAAAGTGCTTAACTTGCCATAAAAATATAATGTTATATTCCACTATAACCAAAACTATATTCCACTTGAAACTTGTTTTCTTATGAACGGATCTTACAGCAAAACTTCTGTCAAAAATCACAAAAACATAGCTCAAGAAGGCTAGACTTAGACTTAAAAGAAACATCCCCTACTAAGAAGGACCAAGTGAAAAGAGGAGCTTTGAACCTAAAAATGGAAGGACGCACACTGTCTCTCCCTTCTCCTAGCCTATCATTTGAAAAAAAATCCTCCAGCTAAGAAACGGATGTGATGTTCTTTGTTACATCTGTTTGGAAGCCGAGCTGGCTCTCCTGAGAGGGAAGCTGGCCTGTCGAGGTGGTGAGTGAGGAGCTGAAGCGCTGTCACTAGCTGGCATTGCCTGGGTGCCCGCCTGGCCTCTCTCCCCTCCCGCCTTTGTTCTCTTCTGCTCTATCACCGTTCAAAGGACACGGGGGGAGCTCACAGATTTTGCCTTCGTTTCTTCATTCAAGGGCACTCACACCTATCTTTCCAGTGATGAGACCTACAGCTCAGGCAACACTTATTAACTTGAACAAGGAAGGAAGTGTGAATCAGCCCTTCCCGCCTGCAGAATAGAGTTTGGAATCTGCCATTTATACCCAGACATCATTTTTCCCAATTTCTTCCATTCCCTGGGACCTTCCCTCCCCTTCCTCCTATAATTCTTGTCGTCTTTTATCAGTACAGTCGATTTTGTTAAAAACAAAACAAAACAAAAAACCAAAACACTATACTAAGAACAAAATCAAAACAGCTCGTCTGTGAAGGGAGCGCATGCGCAATCAAGTGTGTGTGTGTGTGTGTGTGTGTGTGTGTGTGTTTTCCGGGCAAGCGAGAGTTGACACTCATACTTCTCTCCTGGGACCCTGAGCGCACACGTTTGCAAGTTGGTTGGCTGGGGTTAGGGTTACAGTCAGCCCGTGACGACAGGGAACAGCCAACTGGCCCTCACTGAGAAATAGTCCATCCATGGTCTCACTGGCACATGCATGAGACCAAAAGAATTAAACGCCCCTTTATCGGTTATATCCAGCCTTTGTGAACTCGGTGGGTAGGTACTCTGCTTCCAGTACCGCTTGGCTCTCACTTGGGAACCAAGTGAGTGTGAGGAGCACATAAGACCAAGGTGAAATGTTAACCAGGATCATTCAGACCTCAAATTTGACACTAAGGAAAAAAGGGAGGCTTTCCTGAGAGGAGAATGTTTCTTTTCCTCCACAACAAATAACAGGGTCTGAATGAACTGAATCCAAATACAGCCAGTTTTGAAGCACCCCCAGGCATGCTTTTCTCTCTCTCTTTTTTTTTTTTTTTTCTGCAACAATTCACAAACCACTGGATACATGATGCTGTACTAAAAGGAACGTAAGCCTGTCAGGTTAATTACACAATATTAGGTACGAAAACAAACAGTGCAACACAAAACATAGCTACATCATTATTTGCAGTAAATGTTAACTCTAAATAAGTGCAACCTGTCCATAAATGCTGGCTATAAACTAATCAAAAAAATAAAATTTGATGGATAAACATGAAAAAAAAATTCTCACCGAGAATTTTTTTTTTAAATATCAGCACTCATTTAGAGTTCGGGATTTGTGAAAGAAAGCTTTAAAAGGAGCAAACCTGATTGGCTGTGGCTGTTGCTGCGAAGGGGACACTTGTTGCAGGAGTTGTTGCTGCAGAGACAGTGGCTGACGTAGCGCTGTGCATCATGGGTACTTTCAGGAGGGGAACCATGGGAGCAATGAACAGGAGGGTGTAGCATTATGGTAATAGAAGTGGTATTTTGGCATGGTGAATATCAGAGCAGCAAGCCATCATGGGTTAAACCAGCAGATGGCATGCAATCACAATGCAAAGCAAGGAAGCATGGGAGAGAAATAAAAAAGGGAAAATAGCTTATTACAAGTACAATTAAAGGAAGTTTTAAAACATAATCAGTGATTCCCAGAAAGGCCAAAGCAGATTACTTTGGTTGATGTATTTACAAACATTTTTACTTCTAGCAATAGATCATTCCCAATTCACAGCCTATGGTGCCTATAATGAAGGGTGCTTCTAAAAATGCAAAATGTAATGTCAAAATGAAGTAAGAGTATATGATATTCATTTTTTAATTGTCATTCTAAAACATCAAAACCTCAATATGTAGGCCTAATTTGGCAAGTCAGAATTTTCTTGGAATGAATTGCAGTTAAATTGAAATCTGGGGGTCAATTTGGGGCCGCCTGTTTGAACTGGAAATCCTGGGGATTGTGGTTTATTTGGGTCCATAAACAGTGAAGCAAAAATTATGGCCTTGATGTAAAATCTAACACAGTCACTGTGAAATAGACAGGCAAATTTTACCAATGTTTATTTTTCTTTACTGTAAATGGAACTAATCCATGTGTCCTTAAGACAGATTTCTGAACAAAGGCTTTGGGAAGTGTGGGGATAACTTATGTATGTATTATTAAAAGTTAACATCTACGGGAATAGTAAGGTACAAATACTCATTACAAATAAATCAACACAAAATCAGAAAGTATAGTAAAGCAAGGCAGTTGTGACATTTGTTTTCAAAATACATCCATTTATAATCTTTTAAAATAAGTACTTCTGGGAAACTCTGATAACTCTAACACACAGCAAAGAGGAGATAAAGGCACACCACATGAAACTTTAAAACATTGATGAAATTAGCCTGCCTCTCTGATAAAGTAAGCTTTTTCTCCCCCTTACACTAAAACCATATAAACTCTAAATAGAAACAAAATACAGATCATTAAAAAGCAGACTCGTACTTGTGGTTTCATGTCTTGTAGTGGTTGCTCTAGTCACATTAAAACGGTCATTTTCTTAAGTCTATGAGTACATTTTAAAACCTACACGTTAACTCTAAAGCCAAATAAGCCTTCAGATCTACCAGTTCCTACAGCATCTCTACCATCTCTGAAATCAATCTCGGTCACGTGCAGGTATTGTACAAACTACAAAAGACAAATAAAAAAGGTTGGAACCTACCAATACTGGGAGCGGGAGTCATGCACAAAACTGACCCTGCGTGTCATGCAATGGTAGGTGGGGAAAAAGTGAATAAAGGGAAAGAAACAGGTTAGCGGTTTAGAGTTAACATTCAAAGTGAGATCGAAGCACAACCAGAAATAAGTAGGGTTAGTTAACACAGTCCTGTAGAGTCATTCACATTTTCAGTGCGGACACAGATATATCTGACTTATTTTAAGCCGACAGTCTTCACTGCTTTTCACACTATGGATTCATCTCCATCGACATGATTCTAATAAGAATGACATGTGATCATGCGGCGGTCTCCTTTCTCTAAGACCTCACGGTATCTTAACAGGCATTCTCCAGTTCCTCCTCCGAGGCAGGAAGTGGGTATTTTACAGATGAAAAATCTGAGGCATAGTAACTACTCCAAGGTCATGCATCGTGGGAGTCAAGGGTAAGGCTAGAAATAGAAATCTATTCCTAAAATCCAGGTCAGGTTGGGTATTCACTAGATCACGCTGACCTTATTGCATCAAGAGTTTGCTTGTGTGATTGTAAAATGTTTTGTGTCAATGACAATATGAAAATAAAAACAGTAATTAAGATTCTATACCCTCCAAATCAAAGGGTTGTGGGTCAGGTGAATTTTAGATTGCTGCTTGAAAGCCCTCAATGTAGGAAGAGGTTCCCCTGACAGGCTGACCAGGATATGTGTCACCTATTTTCTGTTATGAGATTCATTATGATAAAGGAGCAGTGGCTTCCAATAAAACTAAGCACTGCTTAGGCAGAGGCAAGTTTTGCCTTCTGCAGAGGCAAAACTGCAGAACTGGGGCTGGGACAGGACTGGGGTTAGGGGGGTTGTTATGGTTGCCACTACATGATCCCTGAGGGGTACCTTTGACGAAACTCCTAGGAAACCTCAAGTTGGTGTCTAGGTGGGTAGAAAGGAGGGAGGAGGGGGTAGATTTCAATCCTTCCCTGGGAATAGCTGTCTTAACCTGTGGATGGTCTTATTAATACACTTGAATCAGAAAACTGACCATGAATATAACGCATGTTGTGGAATACCAATAAAAGAATGGTATTGAAAAGAATCATCTACTTCTGGTTCAGCTCCTTGAAAATCAAGGTAATGTAAGGATTTAGATAACTGAAGATTGGGTGTCATGTGGCCAGAGAAGTAGTTTTTAATCAAAGTAGGTATACCCACTTAGGGTTTTACAACTGCCTTCTGAGACACTAGATGAAGACTCTGAGATGTGTAGGTCTTTATTCTCTCTGCTGAACTGATCACACCTGAGGGAGACTTTTGGCCTGATCTGTATTTTGATCAGGCCAATATTAATAACTAGTCAGAAGAAGAGGCTATTTAACTGGGCTCCTCCTGGATTCTTCAGCAAACATGTGCTAATATATCCAAATGGAAACATACATACAAGCATCTCCAAATCCTGTTCATGACACCCTAGCTTTCTCCAGCCCTACCTTTCTAACCTTCTTCACAATCAAACTTCTGGAAAGTTACCTACACATCCACTTTCACTTCCTTGACCCCATCTATTCTTCAGTCCTCTCCAGTTTGACTTTCATTTTCGCCTCTCCACTCAAACTGCTGAGTCATCAAAGAACTCTGTATTTCTGCAGTCAGTTGGAGCACTTCCATCTTCATCTAACTTCCTGAGTTACAGTAACATTTAGCACTTGGCTGCTCTGTAATAAACCACTCTTTTCTCTTTCTCTTGATTTTCTGAAGACACAGACACACACACAAACACACACACATACAGACACACACACACTCTGTCTTTACACTAGAGTTTTTAGGGTTCAGACTGATTCCTTTTCATCTACTCTACACTTTTCTTCTAGTATATCATTCATTCCATGGTATCATTCAATGTAGGATTTAAATATAATCTACAAGTTCAAGGTTTCCAAATGTATGTATCCCTCCCAGATTGTTCCTCTGAGCTCCAGGTCATTCCACCTAACTGCTTATCCAGCCTTTTTACTTGGGAGATCTCACAAGCATCTCAAATTTAATACACTCAAGCATTTCCAAAACAACCGTTTCTGCACCTCCAGACATGCTAGATGGGACATATCACCGTCCATGTAGCAGCTGTAGCCTAAACTGAAAGCTCTTTTGGATATCACTTTCCCTTGTGAAATTCCCTGGTCCAACTCACCAATCAGACAGTGCAATTCTGCTTCTAAAATGCACCTTCTGTTTGTCTGCTGGTCCATCTCCACTGCCACTTCTCAGCCTGATCACCATGACATCTGGGCTCGGATATGCAGTAACATCCTAGCTGGTCCTCCTGCATCCATTCTCACCCCCATTTAGTCCAGGCTCCATTCTGCTGGTGGAGTAAACCTTCCCCAGTAGAGGTCTGTTCACATCTCTGCTGCACATGATTCACTGCCTTCTCATTGCTTTTAGGATAAAGGTTCCCATGGTCTAGTCTTTGTCTGTCTCCTCAGCTCATCTTATACGCCTCTCCCCCTGGCACCAAGCTCCAGACAGATTAGCCTCTCATTTCTCTGAACCAAATTCATCACATGTTTGGCCTGCCTTTGAGCTTCTCCTAAGCCCTCTGCCTAAAATCATCTTTATCCCATTTTCAAGTCTTAAGGTATATGTTGCCTCTTCCAAAAACTGTTCACTTGTTCTTTTACCTATCTTCACATGCCACTGAAATCAGTTTCCATTTTAAACCTTATTCAACTCTTTACTTTTTCATTCATTATACTCATAAAATTTCTGATTATACGTTTATATGGCTACTCATTGAAATCCACCTCTCCTCTTCCACTGTAAACTCTGGAGGGCAGGGTTTGTGTCTGTCTGCATCTATGGGGTACATAGTAGGTAGTCAGTTAACTGAGTGAATGTTCTCATCTACCGTGAGTGTGTTGGGAGCAACTTGTTCCTAAAATTCAGTTTGTGAATGATTTCAAAGTCAACTAAGTCAACTATGGCTGGATTCAAAGTTACTCTTTTAGAAATTTCAGGTTATTCTTTCGCATTCCAACATGGATGGGCTTCCCTGGAACACACACAAATGTCACAGGGTTGCAAACCATCAAAGGCAGCTCCTGCAGCCACACTGGGCTGGGCTAGGGAGGGGGCGGGGGTGGCGGCTATCTTTTGGCCTCAGTTCAGGATGTGGCTGAAACGCTCAACCAAATTAATGTGATGAGCATCTCTATGGGGCCAAAAGTGATGCAAACATTGTGAAAGTCGCTCAGTCATATCCGACTCTTTGTGACCCCATGGACTATACAGTCCATGGAATTATCCAGGCCAGAATACTTGAGTGGGTAGCCGTTCCCTTCTCCAGGGGATCTTCCCAACCCAGGGATCAAACCCAGGTCTCCCACATTGCAGGCAGATTCTTTACCAGCTGAGCCACCAGGGAAGCCTGATATGAATATCTGAAACACATAATTTTTGCAGTGTGTGGCTATCTTACTCAATGTCAGATTCTTCTCCTGATGTTCTTTCTAAGCCCCATCTCTGCCTTTTCAGCCCACTGTCACCCTCCCCCCACCAACACAGCCTCTTCAGTACGTCACACTAGAAATACAATGGACAATTTGTTATTCCTCAAATGCACTCTTCCCAATCCATGCTCTTCCCCCTGGCTGGGATGCTCTTCCCCTACTAGTAGAATTTTCCTCTCAAAGTCCTAAGGAAAATTTTCCTCCTTCGGAAAGTCTTTCTTTCCAAAGTGAGTCTTTCTTGCTCCACGTCGTTCGTCACCACCACCTACTGCAGATCTGATAGCCAAATATATTGTCTCTTTCTTCTTCACTCTCAAATCCCCTAAGGTGCTTTGCATGATATTTGACTTTTGGCTTGTTTTGAACTCCTCTGTATGCTCCTATTCCTTTGGAACCCAGAACAGACCATGTGTTCAAGAACAGCTTGCTGAATTAAATAGGATAAATACATTCTGCTGTGGTTATATACAGAGCGCTTCCACTAAACACTGACCGATCTTTCATCAAGATGTGTGATAAGCTTATGTAAGAGGATGGTTTCTGATCATTAGAGAATATCTGCGCTAGCACCTCCCTGTTCTACTTACTCTGTATTTCCAACTTAATGAAATAAGTCAATGAGGGAGTCAGTGGGCCACCTCTGTTCCGACTGGTAGAAGCATTTCACTAAGGCATTAATTCTATCAACAAAGACTTCTCAAACATCTTCTGCTTCAGTTGCACAAGTATTTCAAGTCTAGAATCTCTGAGTAGGATTATCGGGACACTTCCATGAATCATATATCCCACTTGGCAGCATACGCACAGCCTCAGTTTTCCCATCTGCAAAATGCAAATAATTAATGCCTGCCACTGGCAGAACTATCCTGAAGAGTCATGTGATAAGAACACTTACAGGAACTCAGAATAAACCTGTCAGAGAAATGCCAAGAATTATCATGCTGCTATTTTTGTAAGTGTGTGTGGTTTTTGTCACTTTCCTAACAGCAAAGAAAAAAGTATAACCACTAGATTAAAATAATTCCTATCAAAAAGGAAAAATCCCACCCACTGCAAATGTGCTAGGGCATCAACCAGGGTGATAATTATATTAGCATGGGTTTGGGGAAGAATCCCATATTTTGCATAATATTTTATATTAGTATCTCCCCAGCCTGAAGGCAGAGTTCCTAAAATTCAAAGTCGTATTGTATTAATGGGAGAATTTTAGCAGTATATTAAAAACTTCATTGCGAATGACCTTTCAATAAAGCCTAACTTCCAGGAGAACATAAACAGTTTTTGTTTCATCTTTATGATAATTGTTAATGTATTTATAGAAAAATCAGTTAGTTAAAAAGTAATGAGCCCTTCATTTACCAAGTTTAAAAAAAATTTTTGAGCATCATCAAAAAAAAGTTTTGAGCATCATCATTTAATTTGCAGGATTTAAAACAACAATGATTAACAAAGACTGATTATCATCATTATCATCTTAAATTAGGCTACAAACATGGCCTATGAGAAAGAAAGCTGAAATAAAAACTAGAGGAAAATAAACACTAATTTTCTGTTATGGAATTAACTGGGGGACGGACTATGCTTGTGTGTGTGTGTGTGTGTGTGTGTGTGTGTGTGTGTGTGTGTGTGTGTGTTTGCACGTGCACTCAGTCGTATCTGACTCTTTGAGACCCCATGGACTATAAACCGCCAGGCTTCTCTGTCCATGAAATTTTCCAGGCAAGAATACTGGAGTGGGTTGCCATTTCCTCCTCCAGAGGATCTTCCCAACCCAGAGCTCTAACCCGAGTTTCCTGCCTCTCTTGCACCGGGAGGCGAATTCTTTACCACTGAGCCACCTGGGAAGCCCAGGACTATGCTAAAATCCTTTTAATAAAATTATTCTTTCATCATTTAAAAGGAACATGTGAAAACTTCACAGAAGTTGAAATACACTTCAGAGCATGAGATCCACATGTCTGTTCACTATATTTATATCATGTTACAGTTGTAAATACTTCTAAAGCACAGAATCAAGTGGGCTAGGACCCACTGTTCGGCTCCCAAAGCTCTCTCAATGGAGGGCTGCTGGACATGCTTGAACAGCTCTTAAAGAGTCCAGCAGAGGGCAGAAGGGCACAACCACACAACCACACAGCCCGCGCAGCCTCTGGGCCCTCTCCGCAAGGCTCTCACCAACTCTAATCAGGCCACGGCAAAAAGGGGATGTTATCTGTTCTTGCTTTGGTGGTCTTTACGTGGTTTCCAGGTGAAATATTTTTAAGTGAGAATTCTCCCAGTGATTTGACAAAAAGAGGAAGAGTTAAGTATGGGTTCGAGGCCTTCAGCCTTTTGCACGGCTTACTCCATGGTTTCAGAGGCATTCCCAGAAAATGGTGGTGGTATCACGAACCAGTCTTCAGAAACAGACTTGCCTTTTTCTGTTTTCCCCCTCAGTATATTCTTCCACATTTTTTTTCTCCCTTAAAACATCTAGTGATGAGGTCTATAAAATAAGACCCTTGGAGAAACCACACAGAACCTCAAGAAAAGTTCACCTTCTCGTAATTATTTTATAAACATGTTACATCCCGTGGATTAAAAGTACTATCACTGCAGTGCTACAACTGTACTGAAACGTCACCAATTAAGGCTGTAATCGGACAAGAGTGAAGCCCTGATAATAACTGATTTAGAGACTCACTCTATAGGTCTGTGAGTCTATTTATGTTAAGAGAACTAAACTAAGAAAACTGTACGCTAAGAACTACTTTACTCACACAGTTGATATTTTTACTACAATCTAAATATTCTTAAAAATAATTCATTTCAAAGTACAGATTTTATATGCAGAAAAGGATAGAAATATTTATTCAACTCCCTCCTATGTTAATTCCAGATATGCTACAGTATTTGAGAAAATGGGTAAGAAACCTGAAAAGTCCACCCAAGTGGATTGGGATCAGTATGCTTCTTTATGATAAAATTGTTATTCATCTATATTGACCTTTACGTCACTATCATGGGATGAAAATTTTGACTTCAAATTAAGAATTCAATGGACAGTCTACTCACTAAAGCTTAAGTGACACCTGGTTCTTTTAAAAAAAATTTTTTTTTTTTGATCCTCTAGCAAAGTTTATTTTGCAAATATTACCCCTGCGTTTAGCTCAGATTAAAAGGTCAAAACCCCAGCCATTTATGGTGACTGTGTTTGTATATGTATATAGGTCTGTGGTCAGGGAGGTGGGTAAAAATATGGAGGAGGGTTGGCATGTATTGTATTTTTGCTTCTTCACTTTTATCTGATGTTTTACTCCAGACTCCAAAAGAGGACTCTGGCCTCCACATATGGAGGCTGGCTGGTGTCATGTCATGTAAATCAAACTGGTCTCAGGGTAACTGGGTTCTAGGTCTTTTTCTTATTAGTCCTGCCACCTTGGGAAGTCACTTCACATTTAGGGGGCCTCAGCTTTCTCATCTGTAAAACAATCAATTGGATGTGGAGATCACTAAGAATCCTTTAACCTTCAAGAGTCTATGATTAATGGAATTCATTTCTTAGTAGAATGACAGTTAAAGCACCTTAGCACCTACTATTATCAGGCATTGGCTTAGAACCTGAGGATAAGAGGTCTCTCTATTTGTGAACTTGGAGGAAGTTGAGAAGGATGGCAAAAGAGATAGAATGGATGTAAAAATATGAGTAGAGGGTTGCTTTAATTTGAATAGCCTCATTTTGTTTTTTGTTTTTTGATTTTTTAGTGCTCTGAATAGGAATAGAAAAAAAAAAAGGTTAGTATTTACTGGAATTGCTATTTTTAGGTCATTCAGGGTTAATGACAAATTTCAATTGTCACACATAAGAGGTCTTCTTTACATAAACAGTTTTACACAGTTTGTGTAAATACGAGAAACCCAAAGCCCTACGTGCTATTTGCTTCTCATGGGTTCAGTCGGTCACTTAACTCTACAGAATATTTGGCTTTAGAATCCTAACCGTCTTTAGCTATCGTCCCAAGCAAGGTAAGTTATCTAGATAGCTAGGACAAGGACAAGTCTCAGGCTGTATTGATCGTACCTCTGAAAAAGCAAACTAGATGCCACCAAACAGCTTAAAGGAATGAGAGAGAAAGCACATGACCGAGGGCACACGGACACAGGACTCGGGCGGTCAGGGCACGTACCTGTGGGGATGAAGGCGGCGTGCGGCTGCAGCTGGGCGCTGCTGAGGGCCTGCTGGTAGTGCAAGACGCTGGGGCTGAACACGCTGCTAGTGCCGCTGCTCTTCTCAAGCGCTTGTCTCTTTGGTAAAGGGTGGAGAGCACCAGGAGGGAAGGCCTGCGAGTGAAGGATCGGACAAGACATGTATAACTCGACGCAAACACACCTTCCGTGTCCACAGAGACCATCAACCGCCACACACGTTTAAAAAAGGACAGCTAAGGAGATGCCTCTGCCATGCACCTTAATGTAAACAGCGGCAATGTCGGATGAGTGAGAACTTGTTATTGAGAGCGAAAGCATGACTTCGGTAACCCCAAAACGGTAGCATCTTAACTAAGGAAAAGAAAAACTATCAAGCAACAACAGCGAAAAATGACTTCAGCTTTTAAAATGAGTTAAACTATTCTAAGGGGGAGGAGGGGGAGGAAGCATTTGTGTTATTAATATTAATACCTATTCTTTTCTTTAACTAAAAATGGCAATTTCTTGAATTTCAAGGTTAATTAGGATTATCGTGAGAATTTTTTTACGAGCCAAGTAATTTAAACTTGCTTCACTCTTTTGGAAAAGGTATTAAAATTTGTTAGGATTAATTTATTCCACATATTACATATGAAAATGAGATGGCTAAACACCTTATTGGATTTTTCTCATTAATTAAACATAATGATTCTTCGCAACCGATATTTTACAAGTAATACAAATCTCGATGGTTCTCTGAAAAGCTACATGCAAAGCGAAAGGTGAAAGGTCAAAGTACCAGGTCTACAGATGCTTCGAGAGGTCGCTTCATTGCTTTGGCAGTCGACTGAGTCTTTTAATAACAGGCAGCGAGCACATGATGGCAGTGGGCCAATGGGATTCAAGCGAATTAACATACAGGTAAACAGCAAGCAGAGGTGCATCATGGGAACGGCATTGCATTGTGGATAGGTGAGAAGGAAAAAAATATTCTGAATGCAATATACAACGTACAAAACACTAGGCATGCACAACAACAAAAATGTTCTCTAAAGAAATGAATATTACACCTTAAATTAGTATTGAAGCAAAAATGCATCTACTATACCTTAGTTAAAAGCATATAAGAGAGTAAAATATAGATGTTTGAAATTCAGGAAAGTTAATTAAAACAGCAGCTTGCATACACACCATAAGCATTTTTATATTGCTTCAGAAAAAAATGCAAAACTTTCAAGGGCCACAGGATTGAAGAACTTCTGATAAGTTAGTTTTCAAATATAAAATAATGAATGTACTATGTATAAGATCCAAGTTGAAAAAAAAATATGTCTTTAACTTTTATAAAAGTAAGTTGTAATGATGATCTAGCCTAACAAAATGAAGTGGCAAACTGAGACAAACAATTCAGGCAAAAAAATATTCAAACACAAGATTATTTAGGCAAAACAGTTTGGGTTTGGATCTTAATTTTTTGTCTGAATTATGCGGATAATTGTCTCAATTTTTCTCTTCACTCTGCTAGTGTGGATCTGGCAATATGCAATAAACTTCCAAACTTAACAAGTTGTGAATTTGAAGAGTAGGTTTCTAAAATTTCCATTTCATTCCACCGTATGGTTTCTAATGACTAACTTATCTTCCATTCTGTTTTCTACCACATTTGAAATTTTTATTCAATTTATAGTAAACAACTTACCGGGATTACACTAAGAAAATACCCTTTGAAGGGTATTTGGTGTCCTCGGATATCAAGATAATTTTATCAAATAATTCTATTCGTACTTTTAACTATAATCAGTGACCAACCCACTTAATGAGAGGTGCAACTCTTGGCTAGAACAGGTACAATAGCTAAAAATAGCAAAAACAGCTAAAAAATAGCAATGAACTGCTTGGAGTATAAGTAAGATAATATCTTTATAACTTATAACCATCCTTTGGGCAGATAGTTTCATTTAAACAGCTGAAATAATAATAAATAGTGACTGATTTAGACCATGATGAGAAAATCTTCCTGCTCCTTGATAATTGTTGTAAGAAATCTAAAAATTTTATGATGGAATTCTATGAAAATAAAGTCAAAGGGATAGCTCCAATGCAAAAAAAAAAAAAATAAAAGAAATGAAATACCCCTTTTCTATGTTTAGCACAATAGGTAAATCCCCAAGGTTTATATAACAAATACAAAATGTTTTATTCTAAAGCTCTGAGTTGCAACTATGGCATTTGGAAGAAAAGGGGATAGTATTTAACCCTTAAAATGGGAACAATGAATGACATTTTTCTTGGCCAATAAAGAGCTGTTCTTCATCATTTTGATGTTTCAGGATTAAAAGTATGAAAGTGACAGGAGATAAAGGGCTAAGGGTGAGTTGGGGGAAAAACTAGAAATAAAGCGGAAAGAACTGTAGGGAGAACAGAGGTTTAGAATGGCCAGTGGAAAAGATGTTTTGGAAGGCAGTCTGGATAGAGGCCATCACAGAGAAAATCACCGTTCTACAGACAGAACTGTGAACATTTGAAAAAACCAACAAGATTCAGAACAAGAAAGCTTTGAGTATTCTTTCCTCCAATGTCAGTTTGCCATGATGTAACTTTCATGACACCACTTGTATTTAAAATTTTTTATTCCAATATATTTTTACATTGCTAGATAATGAAATTTTTTTTTTGCTTACATTAGCCTATATTAACTACATAAGGCTACAGAGCCTGTTCTCATAGAGTGCGCTAACAACATGAACTGGATGAAACAAAGTGAAAGTGTCAATCACTCAGTTGTGTTGGGACTCTGCGGCCCCATGGGCTGAGGCCACCAGGTTCCTCTGTCCATGGGGTTCTCTGGGCAAGAATATTGGAGTGGGTTGCCATTCCCTTCTCCAGGGGGTCTTCCCAATGCAGGGATCGAACCTGGGTCTCCCACAATGCAGGCAGATTCTTTACTGTCTGAGCCACAGGGAAGCCTATTAACTGGATGGTTACACTCAAAATCATTTTGGCCTGGACCTTCTGGATTCCATTCTTGCTTCACTTTTTCAGTCCTTGGGAATGTACCTACTCTTGGGTTGATCTTTTCTGATATGCTAATGGGAGAGTGATTATGTCTCCAAAGGCTGGTGCTTATGAACAAAATTTTGAACAAAAGATCATTTAACGAAGTCTCCAGGTAGAAAAAAGAGATATTAAGTATTTCTCCCTAGGATAATCACCCGAAAGGTTAATATTCTCTTTTTTCCAATCCTCATTTGATGAAATGTAATTTCCACAGAAATTATAATAAACTAGGAATTTAAAGAAGCTGAGAGCTCTGAAGTGAGCTGGACACTGACAGCATCTCTTTCTACCACTCGCTTGAGTTTATCTTCACTAGATGCAAATATCTTTTCAAGGAAGCACGCAGCTCCTGGAGTGGACATATAAATATCTTGCACGTCTCATGCTTTGAGGGATGTGTGTGGAATGTATTTTAAAAACTGTATGGGTGAATAATCATGTTATAATGTGCCTTTGTAGCACACAGATGTTGTGTTTTAGAGCATAATATGTGACTGCAGCCATATGTTTACCTATATTGAAAGATCTTCAGGCTTAGAGCAGACCTTAGAGATCCCCAAGGCCAGTGCACCCTGGGAGCTTCCTTAGACACCTATGCAGAGAACCAGATTCTCTTTAATTGAGCCCCTACTATGGGCCAGTTATTGAACATCCATTCTAGCTGGCTTCACCAACATTTCTGATCCTCTGTCCCCTCTCCAAGCCTTCTCTATAGCGTGTGTGCATGCAGCGAGGTGTTTGATTTTCCGGATCAAGGAGCAAGCCAACTTCAAGGCAAGGCAAGCAAACCAAGCGCCAGGCCCTCAAGGTAAATATCAAACCTGAGGAGTCAAGAAACGTGGACGACAGTAACCAGAGCTGCCACTTCAATGCAGAAGAAAGGGATATGGACAAGTAGGATGGAATGCAAAGTTCCTGAACATGTTTTCCCGACTAGCTGATGGCAGCTGGTCTTGTTTCCTTTTACAAAATAAGTGTCTCCTGGTGCAGCCCCATTTTGAGGTGTGTGTGTGTGTGTGTGTGTGTGTGTGTGTGTGTGTAGAAAGACTGCTGTCTTGAAGACCAGATACCCTTTGTGTTAAAATTACCAAAGAGAAGCTCTGACTTATTTTCACATTTGAAAAATTCTGGTGAGGATGATGCCCATGTTTTAAGAGGTATTGTACAAGTATGAGGCTCTAAAGGAAAGAGATGCCTCTTTTGCTGGACTCAAAGCTTTGAATTCATTTTCAGGGTCCAATTAATCAAAATAAGCAGAAATTCCTGGACAACAATAAAAACTACACTACAGAAATTCTTGGAGCTCAGACATGGAACCCAGGTGAATGGAATACTAATTTCTGGCTGCAATCATCACTCCCATTCATTCTCTTAAAAGAAATAAAATAATTGTTTTTCCTTCATAGTGCTGAGTAATCTTGTTACTAGAGTAAGAAGACTTTGACTTCATCCAACTGCAACTGGTTTCAAATGAGCCTCTGACTTTCAAAAGACACTGCAGATTCAGTAATTTTCACGTCATTGTCAGAAAGAACCTGATGCTTTTGTTCTGAATCTACATTCCTTTGGGTTGTCTTTGACGATGCTGCAAGACCACCTGCAATATCAGAACTCCAAATCTGGCACAGTGTAACAATCGAGGAAACTATGGCAACTAAACATACTGACATCCACTCTAACAACCTTTGTGCATCTTGATGAGAAGGATGGGAAACTGCACCAAAGAAGGGCACACAGCGTCGTAATTTAAAGAAATCGGGCTGTGTGCATAAACGTAACAGCCATTTCTTCTCTCATCTCCACCAACCCAGGTCATCTACCATTGACTTATTCTAGGTACACTGCTCCTTCCATGATTCAAGAACATGCTGATTGTACATGTTAAGACTGCTACTTCCAGGTAGTGTGTGTTGTGTTAGTCACTCACTCTTATCTGACTCTTTGCAACCCCACAGACTGTAGCCCGCCAGGCTCCTCTGTCTATGGAATTCTCCAGGCAAGAATACTGGAATGGGTTACCACTCCCTTCTCCAGGGGATCTTCCCCACCCAGGGATCAACCCAGGCCTCCTGCATTGCAGGCAGATTCTTTACCCTCTGAGCCACCAGGGAAACCCACTTCGAGGTAACAGGTAGATAAATCAAGGCTCAGATAACTCAGATAAATTCAGGGCTCCGCGCTAAAGGTCACTATTAGTACCAAGGAATAAGGACTGATTTTTTCGTAGTTCCAGAAGCAGGACCCCATGATGCATTTCTATCCCGTCATGGAGGACCGTTATCCCTGTCACTAACTGAACGTCAAGCTCCCTGAGGGCAAGGAAAACTGCCTAATTTATTTACTCCATCCAGCAAGTGCCCGATGAACGCCCGGTCTCATGGGTGATCCAGTGTCTATCATACATTAAAACACAGACGTCAAGCCAGAGAGCTCACACCACAACAGATGAATTCTAGAAGTCAGTGTGGTGGCGCTCAAAAGGCCCTTGCCCAGGCCACACCCAAACCAATAAAATAAGAAATCTGGGGGAAGTGATTGCCCTTGGAAACTTTCACGTGCCCTCAGGTAACCCCAGACTACAGAAGCCCGGCTAGTGCAGTCCACGGGGTTGCAAAGAGTCGGACATGACTTAGCTACCGAGCAACAACAACAACGTGTTCTAGGCAGGTGCTTCTCAAACGTTACTATGTATACAATCCACCTGGGGATGTTTGAAAATTCAAATCCTGATCCCAAAGGTCTGGGGCGGGGCCTGAGTCGAGCTGTAACAAGCTCCCAGGGGTGCTGGGGAGGCCTGTGTCTAAGAGACAGGACAGTGACTCAGGAACTTGGGGCTAGCTTCCAGGCCTTTTATTATTCTTATTTTTCAAAGCACCATCCATTCAGCTCCATCTTCATGTTTCATGACTTGATGTTGTGCATAAATTTATAGGGAGAGAGTGAGTTTGCAGCATGGCCTTGGTAATAAGTAACAAGAAGTGGGGAGCAAAAAAATAGGGGCAGGGGCTCCTGGCCCGGGTCCATCCTCCGCCTGGTTCTCCTCTCTCCCCGGCTCGGCTCCGGGCCGCCTCGCTGGTCCTTCCAGCCGGGTCCCGCCCGCGTCCGCGCTCAGAGAGGCGCGCTGGGTTTGGGGAAGGGGCCCTCGCACCCGCCCCCGGCTTCCCTGCGCCCGCCTGAGGGATTTACTTATTGTGCTGCGAAGGGAAGGAGGGAGGAACGGAACAGAACGAAAACGAAACGGGCGGGGCGGGGCACCACGACAGGACGGAGGCAGCGGAGCAGCGGGGGCGCCAGCCGGCCCCGCTCCCGGCGGCGAGGCGCGCGT
Source organism: Dama dama (assembly GCF_033118175.1). Classification (NCBI taxonomy): domain Eukaryota; kingdom Metazoa; phylum Chordata; class Mammalia; order Artiodactyla; family Cervidae; genus Dama; species Dama dama. The sequence goes on along the minus strand of NC_083710.1, from coordinate 77,770,692 downwards.
GCGCGTGCCCGCGCGGAAGGCGCGGCTCCGGGCGCGCGGGCGCGCGGGCTTCGGGGAAGGTGCGCGGCGCGCGCGCCCCACTTACCATGACTGTGGCCGCGGCCGCGGCTGCCTGGGCGGCCACCGCGGCCTGGTTGGCTTGGTGCTGCGCAGCTTTGATTTTGGCCTGCAAGTGTGCAGGAGGGTGAAAATATTTGCATTTCTCCCTCATGCAACGCCCCTTTATGTAATCCATACAAACGGTTACGGTGTTGTCGTTTGTGTCGACCATGGTGCTGTCGGCGGGGTGTGCAAAGCGGCAGTCGGTCTCTCCCCGGGCACAGTTCCCTCGCTGGAACTCCCTGCAGACCTAGGGCACGGGGGAGAGCGCACGATTCGGTAACACAAAAAGACAAGGAGCAGATGCGTTCCCTTTCTTTGAATGCTGGCTTTTGTGCCATTTCCAACCAACATTCGATTATCCGGAACCCAAGTCACTGGAATCCCGGGCAAACTGTGATCACTCGAGTTTTGCTTCGCCCTGTTTTCTGGGGTGAGAATCTGTATTGAGCAAGTAAGTCAAAATCTACACTTTAGCTAAGTTAACAGAGAAAAATCAACAAGGCCCCCATTGTTCTTGGGTTTTATTTATTTATGTTTGTTTATTTTATAGAGAACGGAAGGAAGGAAAGAAAACATGTTATATACTAATTCGGAGATTATATATACACACACATATATATTTACACACACACACATATGTATGTGTAAAATGTGGTCTTCTGTATGTAACTACATCTTCTTCTACCATGACAACTCTGGGAAGTTGTAGGGTTTTTGGCATGGAGGGATTATTTCACCAAAGATCATGCCACAAGGTCATGGCTACACAATTCCAAAAAGAATTAAGGAGATCTGACAAACTTGTTTCTCCTCCCTGAGGATGGGAAGTGGGGGCAGGGTGAATGTGAATACTCCCATTTTCCCCTAAATCTCTCCTGCTCTACAAAGATAAGGTGGGCTTCTAATCATAGATTACAAGATCTACGATACCCAAGACACCCAAACTTTCATTTAAGTCACAATATTATTTCTGACAATAAAGAAAAGATGAAAAGGAGAGAAATATGGGAAGAGATAAAGCGGCGGGGCGGGGCGGGGGGTGGGGGAAGTAAGTAGAATAGATTTTGAAGTGTTGATGTATTGTTTCTTTTTCTTATTCTTCAGTCCTTGATTATCCTGAAATCTCTAGTAACTAAAATGCTCCATCCTTTGAGGATTCCCATGGATCAAGAGTTAACTGTATGAAGAAAATTTTCCTTGGGATTTAAAGAGTATTCTTAATCTTGCCCTAAATATCAATAACATGAAATAACACAAGAAAGAAACATATAACAGTTATATTTATAAATATCTGTACCAGATCAAAATTATTTGTGAAGTGGTAACTTCTTTTCTTCTCAGGCTCTACATCTAGTGTTGATGTGCTTACGTGGTGGTTCTCATCTTGATCACTAGTGACTTATAGGAAGGGTCTACTGACATGACACCGGAAGCCTTGTGAGAGTCAAAGGTACTTGGGAAATATAGTTTCACTGACCAGTGGCCAGGCAAGTTTGAAGGCCAAGCAGATAAATCACAAAATTATTAATTGTTTCCTTCTACTTTGGATATTATCCAACATTCCATCTTTAGCTCATAAAATGTACAAAGGAAAAATTACTAAGCTGTTCCCACAGATTGTGAGTAAGCATCCCCATGTAACTGGAATAATTCGAGGCCGAGACTGCATTGGGTGTCGAGCATTTATTTACCTAGGGCTCTGTGTGCAGCCGACCTCATTCCTGCTTTGAAATGAATTGCAAGCTGCTTTGCTAAAGTCCTCGTGAATCATTTTTACATATGTCTTTGTCTGCCAATCCTGTTGGGAAGGACAACTTGTTCCCAGCTCTACTGATTTAATTTGTTTTCTAAACCACAGAGTCACGTACTGAACAGGAAAGCTTCACAGGTCCACCAGGTGGCGCCCCAAACACTTTTCCAGTCCTGTGAAAGGTCTGTTCAAAATTCACAGGGGTAGGCTGGATCAAAACAGTAGCACGGGAGTTTATAGTCTTTTCATTTAGGGATCCATATACTTCAGATGGAAGCTGATATTAGGTAACATTTTTATCACTTTCAAGATTTATTGAGTAAATATTTAAACAAATGCACATTGAAAGAACATTCTCAAACGATCCCAAGATAAAGCACACTATATATCCTAATTTTACATATGTATCACCTAACTATAATGGGTGATTGAATTAAAGGAGCCCTTTGAAAAATCTATCAGATTCTTTATACTCCATATAAAATGCTCTATTAAATATCAGAGCATACAGTAGTTAAGATAAATGGATGCCCTGATTAAAAAGAAATTTAACCCAGTCAAGTTAAACCCAGGTGAGCTGGTTTGACTCCGGACTTAAGAACTACGTTTTATAAATATGTTTTCTTGACTTTTCTAGAAGACTTGAATATCAGTGAAAGAAAATAACTCAAATCAATAATTAGACTCTCCCAGGCTCTAGTTCCCCTTGCTTACCTACATACAACCGGCTGGAGCATGCTGGAACAGCCATACTAGTTCTTAAAGTACTGAAATATGATCCTACCAGTTGGTCTGTAGTCATTGCCCTACTTCCTCCCACCTCTGTCCTGAGTGTCCCCTTTGTCCTGGCTGCTGGCTTCCTAACCTGCTCATTCCCAGACCTCTCCAGGATCCAGCAACGATTTATGCCTGACACAGTTGGAACCCTTGGGAGCCATTTCCATGACCTACATAGTGATTGATTCAGCCTTCCATTGGTTGTTGCATATTTTGCCTCTGAATATACATTCCACACAATCGATTTTTATTTGTATTGAACTTATTCTTTTCCCACAGACTAATTTCCTTTATACTCGGCCTTCAATTCAAACAGTAGAATTATGAAATGCGTGACTTTTAGGTGAATCTGTGTGTGTGGCTGTTTTGCAAGACTGAATTGGTACCTTACAAGCATTCACGTCCATAGAAGTACACTGCTACCCCCAAAGGCATCTCAAAACACAAATATAATTGAAGTACCTCCAGTTTGTCAGTCCTGAGAAGTTTCTGAGTTGCAGTTGAGCCCGGGACAGTGACGGGTGGACTTCCGGGAACAATAACAGGTGTGGTGGGTAGGATTTCCGTTGGGACTAACCCAACTCCAGGGGTTACAGGTGCTAAGTAAGGAGCAAAGCTAATCGCCGTATTTGTCCCTATTGCGGGACCTACAGGAAAAGTGGGCTGTTAAAGGAAGATAACACAGGACAGAGATGTCTTTAGAATAAAACTTTAAAAAATCACCAGCAACATTTACTCACTGCATATAAGACTCTTTGTGTTAGTTGCAAAAATCAGTGCTGAACTGTGAAAATTCATTAAGCCTCTCTGTTTCGTGCTTAATAAAAATGAAACCATATAGACCCTCTCTTTCCCAAACCATATAAACACAAAGGAGAATGTCATAGAAACCTAACTATAGGAACCGGGTTAAACTTTTATTCCCATGAAAGTGTTCTCAAGAAAAGAAAATGGTTATTCCATTCCAGTGGCTCATCATTCCACACTAGTGAGTGTTACAACATGAGGGCAGTAAAATTTACGGAATGCTAACTCATGATCTTTGATGTGTTATACATGTCTCTCAAAGGGAGAAGAAAAAACAAACACCATGAATATAGACTGATTTTCAGACTGATCAAGTTTGTACACTCTCAAGAACTGGGGATTATTTGGTATTTTATTTTGCTCAGACTTACCAGTATGCCTCCATATTCTATCACTAGCATGTAAAATCCCCAAATTCATAGGCAGTTTTCACATAGACCTGCTATTTCTTGCTCTAGCTCAACTATGTCTAGATCTGGTCTTCTTTTCCCGAGAGGATGCATGGAAAAGCTTGAACTTTTCTGTTGGCCATTAAAAGTTGCTTTGGTTTCCTAGGTCACAAAGTCAACGAGGCAGTGATAAAGGCATAGAGTACCCTATTAAAACCTCTTTATCACTGTCCTCTTTGTCCAGGGATAAGACGAAATATACTAGAGGGTGGATGGGATGATGGTTTTCAAAATCTTCACCTGAAAGTACGCCTTTCAGAAAGGAGATAACGCACGTTTAAGAGAAGAACAAATTTGGCTTCACTTTAAAGGAGCTGATGTTAAAAATTCAAGATGCTAGATAAAGATTTTTCTTTGAATAAATTTTGCACTGATTTGGGACCGTATCGTTCTGTTGGTTTGTTTTTGTTATTGGATGACTTTTAACCTATTCATTTCTGGACCAGTTTTCAGACATTTGCAATTACACGTTAACGCAGTTTTCTAATATTGAACAATGCCGTTGGCCATGTCATGCTCCTTCTCTATTTGTACATTGTGGGTAACATTCTTGTTGTCTATTTATAGCTCTGAGTTGTGGAACATATGGGGAAAATAATAATCTGTGCGTATTAAACAGGTTTTTTGTTGACAGCAGTAACAGAAAAATATCTCTTACAAATGATCATGTCAGAAAACAGTGAATTATTGATAGTTTGTGCGGGGAGCTCTTAGAGAGGCTGAAAGTCTTTACTCAAGTGGCTGGGGGTGGGGAGGGATGGAAGAGGTGATTCTAATGGCCTGTGAGAGCTGCTGCCAGCATTCCCAGGAGGGGCTCTTAGATCTTTATGGCTCCGACATAAAATTCACTTTGGGAGAAAGTTGCAACATGAGGTCTCAACATGGGAAATTGATGGCAGCTAGGATTTTTTTCCTCCTTGACTTTCTACAAAATTTTATATGTGTATGTTTTCCATTTTCAACCCATTTGAGTCATAATTATAGAACGCTGTGGTTTTCAGTAACTGTAGCTTTTATAATTCAGTACCGTTGAAAAGAAGCCAAGTGATTTAAATGGTATAAGGACAAAATAATGTTAAGATTTAAGAGAATCAATTCTGAAAGGTCATAAATCACAAAAAAGACCAGTGATTCAAAGAACCAGCTAGATCAGAAATGCCTGGGGGGAATTTCATAGATAGAGATATCACAAATTCTGACTTAACAGATCTGGGTTGAGGGGGGGGGTCTTGATATTTGCATTAAAAATTTTATTACATGATTTGATGTGCGGCCCAGTTTGAGGACCACTGTCATAAATGAGTGAAAATAAACATTAAGAAAACCTAGTACTAGTTGTGTAATTAACTCAAAGACTAATGATCAAAATAAACATTAAGAAAAAAGCCCTCCCCCACATCTCCATTTTTTACTTTCTATTGAATCAAATTCCCAATATCCCTCCCTTGTAGATCATTTGAAGCCCAGATGAGCATGGTGACAGAAATTCCTGTTGTATCTTGACTGTCCATGGGCTGTCAGAACCTCAAAACTCATTTCCCCAAACTTTTTTGGATATCAACAAATCTCTTGCAATTAGCTAAATTTTGCTTTCTCAAATATGTTACTTTTTCATCTAATTTAATGATCAAAAAGGAATGTTGCAGTTTGTTCTACTGATGCACAGCTGTAATAGAGTTCACGGAGAGTATTATTTAAAAGTAAAAACACAAATATGAGACAAAGGGAGACATTAATTCAAAATCCTGAGGTTGGCCAGTTATTCATTTTTACCCTAGGCAGGAAAGTTTTACCCTGAGCTTTTCTGCAGAAGGGAAGTAAAACTACTTAGCTTAAAGAGTTGGGCTGAGCAAGATGTTATTTCTCTCTTACTTCCCATAGTTGGACTTCAAAAATAGCACCTATCATTAGTAGTGTAAAAATTAGTATTAATAAAGTCCCCCCCCCCAAATTATCCATTGATTCTATAATAGGAATGTAATTAGCATAGCAATATAACAATAGAGGTATAAAATCTTATTAAGTGAAGGCACACATTGTCTCTATTTTGAATATAGACTGGGAAAGTATGTTTTCTTTCATGTGAGAGTTAAAAGTTCATAGACTTTATGAAGATAGAGTCAATGAAATATTTTCTCATCAAGAGTGTTTTTCATTGAAGTTGAAAAGTAAAAAAAAAATAGTTACAGTGCTTTTCAGAGATGGGCACTATATTATTATTGTTGTTGTTATTATTAGTGACAGTAATACCTTACATCTGTTAAGGTTGGGCTGTTCTCAAAAGCGTCTGCACACACCGTGTCTGCTTTAATCTCCTCAACACCTGCGAGAAGCGAGCCTGGCAGGGAGAACCGCACAGTCTTACAGGTGAAAGCAATTTAGACCAGAGGCTGCATGGATTACCCAAGGTCAGTGCTGCCAAGGTGGAGTCAAGGCAAAGCGCCCCGGACTCCTGGCTCCCAGTCTGGGGCTGTTCTGACTCCTCTGCCCTTACTAGATTTTGTTGGTAATTTCATCAAACAGAAGAAGGGGAAAAAAAGAAAAAAACAAACCACCACGAGCTGTCCTTAAGACATAAGCATACAGAGTGAGCCTTGGTGGGGAGCCACGTCCCACGGTCAGCCCAGGGCCTCCTGCAGACAGGAGGTTGGAGCTGCTCTGAACAGCCGCCTGCCTGGGAAAGTGGGTCTCAGATCCTGGACTCGAGCGAAAGTCTCGAGGTAGAGTGGAGGCTGATGTCCGGATTCGGGTCTGAGTTGGTAGCTAGTAAGGCAGCATCTTCAGGGGACTCTTGGGAGCCCACCCTCCAGGGCCGGGAGAGCTGGCTCCGTGGTTCCTGGAGAGGGGCTGTTGCCAGGTGGTCTGAGATCCATTTGGTCCTTGTCACCTCCCAGCACCAACTGCAGCGAGGCCAGAGGACAAGAGATGCAGGAAGTCTTCTAGAAGAAAATCATGTCCGAAATGCAGGTTTTGCCATCTTCCCTCTGGACTTCACCCCGACAGCCTGTGTTTCTCTCCCTGGCTTCTCACTCTCCACTCTTCTTTCTCTGTAACTTACAGTAGTAGATGTGGCCTCAGAGATCTCTCTCTCTCTCTCTCTCTCTCTCACACACACACACACACACACACACACGCACTTGGATATTTTGTAGTGGCTTGAAAGGATCAGGGCTGGGGAGGACTGACTAAGAGGCCTGACATAGCTCATGGCTCTAAAATGTGGTCGATCGCCTTTTTAAAACAAGAACATGAGAGCTCATGCATTTAGAAAGCTCTGACTTCAAAGGATAGGTATTTGGTACTTAAATTGAAAGGCCTAAAACATGGCATCTCTTAAGCTTCTCCCTTTCCTCCCAGAAGCATCTCTGGAGGGCAGGATGCTCAGTGCAGATCTTGCCACTAAGGACTGGATTGCACAGGTTCTTAACCTCTGTCCTACTAAAGGCCACCCACTTGCCACTTTATTGTGAGTGTACATGTGATGTTTGTGTGGGAGTCGAGGGGTGGGGCCGTATGGTTGGAAGGAAAGGAGAGGAAGAACTGCTGTCATACCCCTTTAGAAACTGGAGAAGGAAAAACTGCTTGGAGGAAAGGTGAATGAGACTTTGCAGACATAACGAATTTGAGACAGAAGAGTTATAAGAGGAAAGAACCGTTTGCATTGTCATTCATTCAATAAATATTCATTGCCGGTACAGACAGGGTGCTAGAACACGGTGTCTCCATTTACTGAACTTAAACCCTAATGGAGAGGAACAAAGAGAGAAAATGTTATGGAGAAGCAGAAATGAAGAGGCCTCATTTCTGAGACGGACAGAAGATAGAGGCTAGAGATAGAGAGTGGCGGTGGGTTGCAGCCGATAGAGTTGTAGTCATTATGAATATGATGACGTTAAAATGTGAAGATCAGTAGGAAGCTTCCAGCAAAAGTAAGGGCCTTTAAGCAAACAGGAACTCCGTGTGTTCAGAGAGCTGAAAGTGTGGTTTGGTCTCAGTGGACACAGCAAGAGTGGCCTCTGATGAGGTGAGCTGGGTAGGGACTTGACCGCAGATGACACTGTCCATAAAATCAAGGCTACACGTTTAGACTTTGTCTCCAGTGAAACGGGAAAGCGTTGAAGGGTTTTAAGTAAGGGAGTGACGTTATACCATTTATGTGTTTAAAAGATTCCCCTGGTTGCTGTGCACATTGGAATAAAGCAAGAGTAGTGGCCCAGCAGTAAAGAATCCACCTGCAATGCAGGAGACACGGGTTCGATCCCTGGGTTGGGAAGATCCCCTGGAGAAGGAAATGGCAACCCACTCCAGTATTCTGGCCTGGGAAATTCCATGGACAGAGGAGCCAGGTGGGTTATAGTCTATGGGATCGCAAAGAGCTGGACACGACTGAGCGACTGAACAAACACCACAAGGAGGGTAAAGCCTACAAAGTATTTTGAAAGAAAGGTTGATGGCAGCTAAGATGAGGGTGCTGGCAGAAGGAGAAGTAGGTGGGCTTGAGGGCATATGAAAGGACTTGCTGATGAACCGGATGTGAGAGAACCTGTTTGGTTTCGGTTTGAAACTGCTGGCTACACTTACTGAGGTGAGAAGGTAGTAGAATGAAAAATTGGTCTTAAGCGTGTCAAGTTCCTGTGAAAAATCTGAAGGGGAGTCCGGTAGGAGGTTGGGTAGCTAAACCTGGAGCTCAGAGGAGACGTCTCGATTGGGAACATGCCTTTGGTAGTTCTCAGCCTGGAGATGACCCACAGTCACAGGAATCGATGAGACCATGAAGGAGCAGGTAAGTGATAGAGGCGGCCAGCACTGGGAACATCAGTGTATAGCAGCCTCAACATAGAATAGAGGAAAATGAAAGTCACTCAGTCGTGTCCTACTCTTTAGGACCCCAAGGGGATAGTCCATGGAATTCTCCAGGCCAGAATACTGGAGTGGGTAGCCTTTCCCTTCTCCAGGGGATCTTCCCAACCCAGGGATACAACCCAGGTCTCCCGCATTGCGGGCAGATTCTTTACCAGCTGAGCCACAAGAGAAGCCCAAGAATACTGGAGTGGGTAGCCTATCCCTTCTCCAGCGGATCTTCCTGACCCCGGAAATCAAACCGGGGTCTCCTGCGTTGCAGGCAGATTCTTTACCAACTTAGCTATCAGGGAAGCCCAAATAGAACAGAGGAAAAGAATGGGCAAAGGAGACAGTGTAGGAAGGCGTGATCAGAGAGGAAGGGGTGCGTCCCAGAGAGGAATGGGTGCTCTGCAAAGGAGATGGGTCACATGCTACTAAGGAGAGACTGATTGCCTGTTACCAAGAGGTTGAAAGAACAATGAAAGCATCAGTGACTACCTGTTTAGCAATATGGAGGTCACTGGTGAGAGATTTTAGCAGATGAGAGATTTCAGGGCAGATGGAAGATAAAGGGTGTGAAAAAACCATCCAGAGCTCTTTAGAGAAGCTTACCCTAGAAGGAAACCTAAAATAGGCACTTGTGACTCTGTTTAGCAATTTCTTTGTCTTGAGCAATTTCTGCATGTTTTAGTTTCCCGAGCCTGGTCTAACAGATTCCCACCAACCTGGTGGCTTACACAACACGCAATTCTTACACAATTCTTTCAGAGTTCTGGAGGCCGTAAGTCTGAAACCAGTTGTACTGGGACAAAATCAAGGTTCTGGCAAGACTGTGTTCCCTCTGGAGGCTCCAGGGAAGAGGAATCAGCCCCTTGACTCTTCCGGCTTCTGGTGGCTGCTGGCGTTCCTTGGTTTGTGGCTCCATCACTCCAGTCTTGGCCTCCATGAGCACATTGCTTTTCTCCTCTTCTGTGTGTGAGTTAACTCTCCCTCTGCCTCTCTTATAAGGATGCCTGTGATTGCATTTAATCCTGGAGAATGTCCCCATCTCAAGACACCCAACTCAACCATCAGCAAAGACACTATTTCCTTGGAAGTTTCCAGGACCTATTCTACTGTCACTAATTCATTCCTGTGACTCTGAAATTACTTGTTTGTAGAGTCAATGACTTTTAAGCTTATTACATTTTTGCGTCCTAATTTTTCTTGTGATTTAAAAACCTCTCTTAAAATATTTAAACGCAATACTTCTTTCTCAGAGAGTAATCGTGATTATTGTCCTCTAATTAATATATGAGACTGTATGGAAACATAACTTTCAAAGAAAATTCAATTAACAGTTTAGAACAGGGATGGAATTTCTTATTAACAGGCCATTATTGAGTACCAGGGTCAATCCTTACAGATTCTAAATAAATAAGAAGTGAATGATTAAAATGAGTGAGCTATAATGCACTGTTACTGTTGTTGACCTAGGTGGTTCTCAATTTATTCCCATAGACATTAGTTAATATGTATAACTAAATTATTTTAGCATTTAGGTAATTTAATAAAATAATTTATATGTGTGTATCAACAAAGAAACCATAAAATATACTTGTGAGTGGTTTTAAATAGATCCACTTAAATGCCTATGTGTATGCTCAGTTGCTTAGTCGTGTCTGACTCTTTGCAACCCCCTGGGCTGTAGCCCGCCAGGTTCCTCTGTCCATGGGCTTTCTCCAGGCAAGAATACAGGAGTAGGTTCCCATTTTCTTCTCCACGGGATCTTCCCAACCCAGGGATGGAACCTGCATCTCCCGCATCGGCAGAGAGATTCTTTACTGCTGGGCCACCAGGGAAGCCCTAAGATGTTCTTATTCGGGATTTCCTCCAACCAGCCTTTCCTGACTCATCTGAAATCTAGTTCCTGGGGCCTGAACCTTGCTTTGCCTTTCCCCTGAGTCTGCCTACCCCTCCAGGACTGTAGCTTATTTATCTGAGGGTCCTTCACACCTGCACCTGCACTTTTTTCACTCTGGGCAGAGCTGGTTCCTGGCCACTTGCTGCCACTCACTACTCTTGGGTAGAAGCCTGGAGACAAGCAGGATTGCCAACCACCTACCCAGCTCCTCTCCCCTCTTCCTGGACCGCCCCCACCTTCCTGTCTCATCTCACAGACACACAATAAGAAAATACAACTCCCTGGTAGCTATCCTTTTTGCATTTAGCAGCTTTCAGTAACAATAGAATTTTCATACAATAAAGACTGATTTTTAAACAATTGTCTTTTGTGTATGTACTTTTTTTTTACAAAAAGAGCAAATTTCACTCACTTTACTGGCTTTGGTTTTTTTTTTTAATATTAGCTTGTTTTTGACAAATAATTTACAAATGTGAATGAACTTCACTAAAGGCAAAAAAAATGCACTCCTTTCCCTCAGGGCCTCATTCCTAAAGCAATTTCCAGACCTTTAAGGAAATACTTTCAAACACTGTGAAATCAGGGAGAAAATATTACACAATACATATTTATAGACTGAACTCCCTTGGCATTTAATCTTGCAGTCCTCACCACGGCTGCCACACCCTCTGCAGGCCTCTGAGACAGGAGGTGTGGGTGGCTGAGGCATCCTGGTTCAGGCTTCTTTCAGGCCCGGGATGGAGGGGGAAGCAGACAGCAGAAAGCATCCTGGTCAAGATGTCTGAGGTCTAGGCCCAGCTCCACAACTGATTAACTGCAGGACATTGGGTAAATCCATTAACTTCTCTGGTTTCATTTTTCCCCTTCCTTCAAATGACACCATTGAAACGAAATAATCTGTTGCCTTGCTAAACATGTTTTAGGCATCAAAATCTCCTCTTTGCATAGATCATCGATTCATACTCTCAATGGAGAACTATTTTCCTTCTAAGATAGCTCAAATATGGAGGTGACTGGTGAGAAAGAGCTGGAGTGACACAGATTTTTCCGGGTATCGATTAGAAATTGCCTTGGCCTACGGTTTCCTCATGCATTTTTTTTCCCATTTGGATAATCTAAAAAACCCTCTTTTCAGCATCTATTTAGCTTCAAAGCTATTTGCTTTAATTGTAGCCAAAGAGACAAAGTAGACAGAGGCCATTTTAGGTCAGTGGTTGGTACATTGCCCGTACTGACGCTTGCATCAGCAAGCCCATCCTCGTTAGCCTCAGTGTACTCACCACGGGATGGAGTGGGGTTCCTGGAAACATAAATTGCATCTGTTGGGCAAGCATGGCTGCTGCAGTTTTTTGCTGGATCAAATTGTTCCTCCCATTAATTTCTAGTTGAGTTTTTAAGTGTGTGGGAGGGTGAAGATACTTGCAGTTCTCTCTTGAACAACGGCCCTGGGGGAGAAAAAAAGAGTCTTAGTTTTAGCACGGTTAGAAGTAGCTTTCAACTTGTTGTCAACCATTTCACAATCACTTAATCTATGCGAAGGTGTGTATCTATGTGTGTGCGAGCGCAGATGTGTTGGAACATACATCAGAGTTGGAACACACAGGAGTGGATCGGGCGTTAGCCGATCGTCAACCTTGCTCAAACCTGTTGAACAGAGAAGCTTCCCGAGATGTTACTGTTGTTTTGAATGGATGCTAACTCTGACAAAAGACCCTAAGGAAACGTGACTGGAGAGAGTCAAGTCAGGCCCTTCTAAGCAGTGTGGAGGGTGATCAGAGGAGCACATTTATTGTGACTTATCAAAAGGAAGCTTTGAACTTGCTAAATATGCATGCTGGCATGATGACAATATGTGAATAATTATGGGCCACATTTATGCTGTGGGGATAGTAATCAGCACATCTGATTACTTGAAATGTGTGCTCCAGGTTGGCTGAAGACATCCCTGATTTGAGTGATGGAAGGAGTATTAGTCTAGGAGTGGACATTTCTTAACTGATGCACAGGTGAACTCAGATGATCACCTGCAACAGATCAGCTTGCTACATGAATGCTGCTGCCCATGTCCCTGCCCAGCTCCTGTGACAGTTACATAACATTTAATGTCATGTTTTAACGTAGCGAAGTGTGTACAATGAAAGTAACACTGGGACGTTAAAGTTGGCAAAGTGAAAAATAAAATTAATTAGGTGACAGGTGTGCCTAAAGCCGGTCTTTGAAGAGTGACTGCAAATGGTAATTAATGTTTATACTGAATTCCCACCTTTTCCAAACTACCGATTGAATCATGTTGATGCGTGAATGATGCAATTTCTGGAGAAAGAATAATGAACTGTGTTAACCAGTATGAGAATTGTCATTCCTCGAAGAATTAGTCTATTTGCAACCAAGAAAAGAGAATATGAGTTTGTTTACCAGATATAAAAGTAATTTTAAAAAGCGAGCTGGGTGGATCTGGAGAAACAAATTTGTTTATAGTCATCCTAATTCTAAACATCTGGAGTTCTCCCTCTGCCTCCCGCTTGTTTTAGCTGTGCGTTTGGCAGCGCGGGTTCCTTCCCAAGTGTGAACCTCCCAGCGCTGCCGTGGAGAAGGGCAGACGAGATCCTGGTCTAGTCCTGGTGGTCTGAGCTCATCAGTCCGTGCTGTCCTGAGGCCCTAGTGTTCGCAGCATGAGAACCTGTGCCTCCCTCTGCAGAGAGGACACTGAGGCAGATCCTGGGACACCAGAAGGAATAGGTCACATTTCTGCTAAAGGAATTCTATACCCATGGGCAAGGTTGGCGTGTCTCCTTAGGCTCAAGTTCATATTGTGGATGCTTCAAGGGCTTCCTAATGTATGCAATAGACACACTTTTTTGTTTGTTTGTTTTGGCTGTGCTGGGTTGCAGCTCATAGGCTAGGTTACCCCCGAGGCATGGGGGAATCTTAGTTACCAGACTAGGGATTGAACCCATGTCCCGTGCATTGGAAGGTAGATTCTTATCTACTGGACCAACAGGGAAGTTTCTGAAATAGACAACTTGGGTCCAGTATTGGAAGGTTTAATGTAAAAATACAGGCAAACTGGACCCACAACTTAAAATAATCCAAATCAAAGCAGTCTTGGCATCTCTCCATCTACTTCTCTCCCCAGAATTTTAAGATGAAGATTTAATCATAACTCTGCTCTGCTCATTGTTTTGTGATGTCCTGGGGTCCCTCCAGCCCTGCCAATTTGCCTCAGGCATCTCTTATTTTACTTCTCTTTCTGTCCTCCCTTGACAATGGCCTTAGTCTCAGGGTTTGCTACAATCAAATCTCCAAGAACACATTCAGATTAGGCCAGCTCCGTCAACAGAGGTGTGTGACCAGCCTTTGGATTGGCTGCCTCCTGTCAGGTATCCAAATACATTCACACCATCTATGGTGGGAGGTGGTCATGGGATAGAGGATGTAGCCACTGCCCATTAGTAGAGGTTGGGGAGAACTAGAGTGACGTTTCTTGTATAGAGGGTAAGTTGCCCCCAGACAACCTCAATTCAAACTCTCTTTAAACACAGTCAGTTCACTAGAGAGATGACACCCAGAAAGGTTCAGGTATACAAGATGTACGTATGGGTTTGCACGCACAAACATACAATGGGCTTCATGAGGGGATTTGGGAAAGCAGAGTTCCATAGAACAGAGTTAGAATTTGTGAAACATTCTGACGTCTACCAGTCTGGCTATTTTATTTTCCTAGTTCATATAATGGTCGATTTGATCACTAGTCTTCTAATGTAAGGGGCTTCCCCGATGGTTTAGCGGTAAAGAATCCACCTTCAATGCAGGAGACGTGCAGGAGATGTGGGTTTGACTTCTGGATTGGAAAGATCCCCTGGAGAAGGAAATGGCAACCCACTCCAGTATTCTTGCCTGGGAAATTCCACGGAGAGAGGAGCCTGGAGGACTACAGTCCACGGGGTTGCAAAGAGCTGGCCATGATTTAGCGACTAAACCACCACATCACTTCTAATGTAATGCTTTGCAGTTGCAGGCAAAAATTTTGATTAGCCTGGAAAAGAACTATTTTCTTGTAAATGTTCTTATCTCTTGATACAACTGGGACTCTTAAGGAACTGTATAAACTATTTCCAGGGAATGGAACATGATTTACAACAGTGAATTAGTAATTTATTGATGGAACCTTCTTTTCCATGATAATTAATACAATTTCCTACTGTTCTTACTTATACGCTTGGAGTGAGGAATATTACTGATTACCCATGTGCCAGACAGTTTATACAGGGTTATCTCATTTTCTCCTTATAATAGCTGTAATGATCGCTATGTTACAAAATAGCTAATGGGCTCAGAAAGATCAGGAAACTTTCCAAGGGTAGTATAATTAGTGGGTGGTAGGGCCGGATTCTAAATCGACATTTACCTGACTCAGTTACGTCACAAAGTCAACCCATTTATTAGCAATAGGTAACATCCAGGGAGGGTAAAAATCTAGCATTATCCTTTGCAGAATGAGAGGCTACTTAACACGATTTAAAATATAATAGAATATAGGAAGATTTGGGAGTGGAAAAAGCTGATGTGCTTTGTCCATTGGAAGGGGGCGAGAGGAGTGGCTAAGCCCCCAGGCTCTGAAGGCAGAAGCCTGGGCACATAAGTTGGCTCTGCTTTTTGCTACCTTTGCAGCTTTGAGCAAGTTACTTGAACTTCTTGTGTATCATGTTTTCATCTGTACAATGAAAATAATTACCGTATTTTCCTCTAAGGGCTGTTGTAGGATTAGATGAGTTATTAATAGTACAGCTATAAGGTGCTGAGAAATGCTTGTCAGGTAGTAAGCACTGAGGAAGTGTTGTCAGTATTGCCAAAGAAAGAAAAAACACTTGTCTATCATTTTCTTTCCAGTCCCTGGTGGCTCATATGGTAAAGAATCTGCCTGCAATGCTAGAGACTTGGGTTTGATCCCTGGGTCGGGAAGATCCCCTGGAGAAGGGGATGGCAACCCACTCCAGTATTCTTGTCTGGAGAATTCCATGGATAGAGAAGTCTGGCGGGCTACAGTCCACAGGGTCGCAAAGAGTCAGACACAACTGAGTGACTAAAACTTTTTCACGTCTTTACATTAAGTGTAAAACTACTCTAGTTATATTTTGATTGGCTTTTTGGTTCTTCTATAGACTAACTTTTCATTTGAAAACATGATAAAGGTTACTTAATTGTACTTATTTAAGTATCTTATATTTAAAATATCCAATTCTATAGGATATTTCTGCAAGAACCCGTATTTGAAGAGAGGGCCCTGAATAAGAGTCTGATCTAATATTAATATCAATATTTTGAAGGGTATCATAGCATGGATGTCTGAGGCATACAAATTCAAGATCAGGAAAACTCCAGGCAGCAAAATTTTAGTAAGGGATCCTACAGGATTCTGTAAGTCCTAAAGGAAAAGCTACTGTCAAAATATAACAAGCTATTTGACACAGTAAACAACTTGTAAGGAAGTTTTTGTTAAGGAGTAAGATTTGTCAGGATACGCATCATTGCACAAAAACTGCTGATTATCAAAGCAAGTTGTCATACCCGAGTGCGAGAGGGGGCAGTGAGCAGAAATGTAAAGCATCTTTGTATATCATCGTGAAACAAAACAAAACTGTCAAAAATAGTGTCTCTCAATGTTGGTCCAAGAAATGAAGATGAAAAATGTCTTGAAAAAGTCTTCCTGTGACTGCCAGGATTGTTTCTTGTTTTATTTTAACTCTTCCTCTCCTGGTTAAACACCGTTTGCAGAGAGATAAGAGAGGTAAGACCCAGTCCCTGCAGACGAGGACGAGCGCAGCTTCTGTGGGATGGAGTAGGAGAGTGCCATCCCGGATTCCTTGTGAAGAACCTTCTAGAACTGGAAAACAGGAGCCCTGGAGGAGTCCAGGCCTATGGCCCCACGTCAGGGTCTAATGTGGAGATGGTATCCCCAGAGGACTCCACTCGCTCCAGGTGGGACCCACCAACTATAGAAACACAGGTGGTCTGGAATCACATTCACGTTTGTTCGTGGTATATTTCCAGGCTAGTGTCTCATTCCTTCCTTCATTCCACAAATATTTATTGCTCTGTGTCAGGCACTGAGCGAAGGGCTAGTTAATTAAAAGGTGAGAAAAACATAGGATCTCCTGCCTCCCTTCTGGAAGCCTGCAATCCAGTGGTGGAGACAGATACTAGCTAAACAGTGACACAGACAAATGTTTAATTACAAATTATGGACCAGGTTCTGGAGTAGGCTGAGAGAAGATGGAGGGAGAGCATTAGAATGAAGACAGTGGCAAGCGAGGGCTCTGAAGAAGTGACGTATTTAAACTGAGACCTGAAGGATGAGAAGGAGCTTGGCAAGGGAGTGAATGGGGGCTGGTGTGTGTGTGTGTGTGTGTGTGTGTGTGTGTGTGTGTAGGGGGAGAATACAAAATGAGAGAAAGAGGAAGAGGACGTGCTAGGGGGATGAACCATCTGGGACCTTCATGAAGTTTCTCAAGGCTGTATCACAGAACAGGGTGTGGGCTGCAGTGGAAAGGATGTTAAGAGAGAAAACAGGAAGAATTCCACTAGAACCAGATAACAACGAACTCTGGGAGTCAAGTTAAGGGCTATGAACTTGATTGCCACTGAAATTCTGAAACAGGAGAAGACCCAGATCAGATTTACATTTTATGCTATGTATAAAATCTTGGGCTTCCCTGGTGGTTCAGCAGTAAGGAATTTGCCTGCCAATCAAGGCAGGAGATGCAGGTTTGATCCCTGGGTCGGGAAGATCCCCTAGAGAAGGAAATGGTTACCCATTTCAGTATTCTTGCCTGGTAAATCCCATGGACAGAGGAGCCTGGAGGGATATGGGGTCACAAAAGAGTCAGATACGACTTAGCAACTGAACAACAACAGCAATAAAATCTTATCCTGATTATTAGATTTCTATATCTAATATAATGGTTTACATTGTTTGGAATCCACTTATTTAAAAACAATAACAAAATTTGGACATAGTTTACATAGGATTTTTGTACACTTCATTCTACCTCCAAAAATACTCTCTACTCCAGGAAAATTTAGTTTAGGGAGAATGGCTAGAAGCAAGTAAGAATTTCAAGCTGAATTAAGTTTATTAAAATAAGCGACCATGAAAGATTCTAATACAGAATACCCATGTTGACTCTCAACAGGACGAGGAAAAATGCTAAATAACTATAACATGTACTTGGCAGAACAACAGATCTGAGCTCTCAGAATTACACGGTCATTATATGACACGAGGTGGGAGAGAATAAATGCGGCTTTGGCTGAGAAAAGATTTCAGAGTCAGGTTGGTGTGAGAAAGAAAAAGCATAATTGGAAAAGGAGGTTTTCTAATTGCTTATTTAAAAACAAGTTTCAGAATCTTTTCCTCGTATGCTCTTAATTGAAAAAGTCAGTTAAAATATGGAAGCAAAAAAGAAAACAGATTAATTAGGAGATTGTTACAGGGATTAACAGTAGGAGTTTTGCCCATAGGGATTGCTAACAGAAAACTATATCCCATTAGTTTTCCATGGGAAAAGCAATGGATTTTATATGATCTACAATTCACACTGACAATAGGCCCCTGCTGTATCACTCAGGATAATTTGAAATTGTTTCTTAGTGTAAGCCATGCTGTTGATCAGCAGACTCTAAAAGGGCCCCTTTGGGAGATAATGCCAGTTGAGGGCCAGGGTCACAGCCTGATCCACTGAATTTCACCTTTTCCAGTTGAGTTTTGGCTGCTCACTGCTTTCAGCACGTGATGTTTTCAAGGGACCCGGCCAGGCTGTGGAAGGAAAATCTGACGCTCAGATCGGGGGCTTCCCTGGTGGCTCAGACAGTAAAGCGTCTGCCTGCAGTGCGGGAGACCCAGGTTCGATCCCTGGGTTGGGCAGAAGCCCTAGAGAAGCAAATGGCAACCCACTTCAGTACTCTTGCCTGAAAAACTCCATGGATGGAGGAGCCTGGTAGGCTACAGTCCATGGGGTTACAAAGAGTCAGACACGACTGAGCCACTTCACTTCACGTCACTTCAAGATTGGGGGCAGACGGCGCGCGCTCCCAAAGTGGCCTGCGGGGACATTTGGAGTCCAGGGGCCTGCTTGGGATCCCGTGGAAGCCAGGGAAGAACTTCTCAGATTCCCTCACCTTCCACATGAGGGAAACCAATTTAGCGAAATCCTGAGGCGGCGGCAGATCCTCTTGTCCTGGAGCCACGTTCCTGAAGCCGGCTCTGGCTTGGGCTCGTTCTTGGAGAAGCAGTTTGCACCAGGGGTGAAGGGAACAGTCCCTGGGCCTGAAGTTTTTGTGTGCTCAGTCGCTCAGTTGTGTCCGACTCTTTGCAACCCCTTGGACTGTAGCCTGCCAGGCTCCTCTGTCCATGGGATTTTCCAGGCAAGAATACTGGAGTGGGTTGCCATGCCCTCCTCCAGGGGATCTTCCCAACCCAGGGATTGAACCTGGATCTCCTGCAGTGGCGGGCAAATTCTTTACCATTAAGCCACCTGTGAAATATTGGACCTGGACTATGTGAGCTCAAAATCCAGCTCTGCTGTTCTTTCCATGGAAACCTGGGGTCTCCATTTACATCTGTAAAATGGGGATAACAATAGCTCCCACTTCCTAGACTTGGGTAAAGATTAACATTTAATGCATATACAGTGTCTGAACAGTTCCTAGCACATAGTAAGCCCTCTGTTAAGTTTTTTTTATCATCCTCCACCTCATTATTACTAACACCTTCTCTGCAGAGCAGATGAAATACCTGGTATTAAAAAATAACCTTTCTGATACTAGTTCAGTCTATCATGGTGCTTCCCTCTGGCCTGTCTACCAAGCTATTTAACACTTTTATTATTCTTATTCTCACAATTAGTGCCAATTCTTCTTCTCTCTCTCTTTAGAAGAACCTCAGATCTGATTTTCTTTAATATCTTTCCTGCTGAAACTTGTCAGGGCTGATTAACATGACATGACTAATCTAGTTTAAAGTGGCTATGCATCATAGTGGGAATATCCGCAGTTCTGGTTGTGGCTTCATCCCAAGATGGTTAAACTGAATTTTACGCACAATATATAATAGTCTGTGCCTCAGTTTTCTCATCTGTCAAATGGGGGTGTGATCATGTTCCCACATCTGAACCCGTTCTGACGTTTGTGAGAGCTTGAGAGACAGCCACAGTTGCTCTGCAAAAAACCATAATTTGCTACTTGTTGTCAACTCTGTATCTATTTCCCTGTGGAATGTTCCTAATCTGGTAAAAGGAGAAAGCCACATAAAGAACAGTTACAGTAAAAAGGGATACCAGAGACTTCTGTTGGCAACAGTCCCAATAAGTTCTGAGAATTGTGAGAAGTCTATACGACAGACCAGGCATGAAATGCATCAGCAGAAGTGGTAAACTGAGTCAAAATCAATTGGAGGACTGATTAAGTACCTACAGTGTACACAGCTTGGAAGTGGAAACTTCAATCCAAGAGACCACTGCTTAGGTCCCTGTGATGTAAGCTGCTTCGCTGTGCTCAGTCGTGTCTGACTCTTTGTGACCCCCGTGGGCTGGAGCCCACCAGGCTCCTCTGTTCATGGGATTCCCAGGCAAGAATACTGGAGTGGGTTGCCATTTCCTTCTCCAGGGGATCTTTTCAACCTAGGGATTGAACCCACGTCTCCTGTACTGGCAAGCAGATTTTTTTACTGGTGAATCAAACTGGGAAACCCAAGTTGCTTAGCAGATATTTTCTCAGTGACTAAACTGGCTGGGTGTATCAGATGCTCACAGACTCAGTTTCTCTAGTTTCAAAATCTCTCAAAGTTTTTAAAAGTGAAAAAATACAAAGGCTTTGGTTCGAGAAGATTTCTATAGGTTCATCGTTTTTCTGGGTCTAAGTCAGGAGCAAAGGTTGAGTTTAACATTTGGCCTGAACCTTCTCTTCCTTCTCCAGCACATTTCCAGAAAGATATGGGCAAGACAAAGCATAGAGGAATAAAATGGTTATTTACTACGGGGCTTAATTCCTAACATTAACTATGAGACTGAAATTGCTCTGCTCTAAGGCAAGTGACAGATTATGCT
This sequence comes from Dama dama, assembly GCF_033118175.1. Taxonomy (NCBI): domain Eukaryota; kingdom Metazoa; phylum Chordata; class Mammalia; order Artiodactyla; family Cervidae; genus Dama; species Dama dama. The sequence goes on along the minus strand of NC_083710.1, from coordinate 77,749,959 downwards.
TTCAGGCTTCTTTTGAATTTAAATAAACTAATTGAACTACATGAGCTCCTTGTATCATTAGCTCCAACTACATAATACAGCAAATAAAATACAAGCCACATAAGGTCATCAGAATTAGAGGAAATTATAGATTCAGGGAATGACTACAAGCAAATGATAACCAGAAGTCTCATCAAAATGAACAATTGCCCATCTCATCAATATTATGGGTGAATTTATAATAAGAACTTTCTGCCTATTAGGAATTTAGTCCAATTTATATTATAATTCATCTTTTATAGTCTATGTATGCTATACTCTTTTGGCAAATAGCATAAAATATTATACTGATTGAAAGTGAAAGTCACTCCATTGTGTCTGACTCTTTGCAACCCCACGGACGTAGTCCCTGGAATTCTCCAGGCCAGAATACTGGAGTGGGTAGCTTTTCTCTTCTCCAGGGGATCTTCCCAACCCAGGGATCGAACCCAGGTCTCTCACATTGCAGGCGGATTCTTTACCAGCTGAGCTATCAGGGAGGCCCTATTATTAAAGACAGATATAAAGGGGATGTTTACAAATTTTTCTAGGGTGTGTTCCTTTTTCTCTTTTGCTTCCAAGGGATGGAGAAAACATAGGATGTTATAAAAGAAGACTGGAGAGGCAGTCGGATGCGCAAACTAAGGAAAATCAGGGATGCTGACGGGCAGTTAGCAATGCCTTAGATTTCACCCACCACCAATCGCTACACAACTGTGAGTTTGTGTGCTGTTTTCTTGAATGCTAAGTCACTTCAGTCATGTCCATCTCTTTGTGATCCTATGGACAGGAGCCCACCAGGCTCCTCCGTCCATGGGATTCTCCAGGCAAGAATACTGGAGCGGGTTGGCATTTCCTTCTCCAGGGGATCTTCCTTACCCAGGGATTGAACCTGCATCTCCTGCATTGGCTGGCGGATTCTTTACCACTGAGCCACCAGGGAAGCTGGTGAGTTTAGGAGAGGATAAGGAAAAGCATGAATCAGGTTGTGTAGATGGATGGCACAGCTCACACGGGAACTGTGGTTTCGTTTGCATTTCTCCCCAGAAAACCATATGAGAGGGCACAGCGTATCATTCCCCTGCCTCCCCCGGACTGTGGAGCGGAGGCCGAGGGCTCTTCCCCAAGGCCGGTGCCTTCTCTTCCTTACAGGGAGCTGCAAATGCTCGGAGGCGGCCCTCTCTCCATCTCCATTTAGGGCAGCCAGTACTCCGGGAGCAGACCTGTGATTCCTTATAGTCACGCCAAGGTGACTGCCCTGTTCCTTCAAGCACTGCTGTGTGGTTAAGACCTAATCTGTAGGGACTTCCTGTGGTCCAGGGGCTAAGACTCCACGCTCCGCATGCAGGGGGCTGGGTTCTATGCCTGGTCAGGGAACTAGATCCCACATGCCGCAACTAAGATCCAGCCCAGCCAAATAAATTAAGTAAATAAATGATTAAAAAAAAAAAAGACCTAATTTGTGACCATTTAAAATAGATGAAACATAAAAATTCATTAAGTGGGGAGGAGAGGCAAAGAGGGTGAATTGTTTGTAGTTTTCCATTTCAAAGCATGCTTCAATCTTTTTCTAAAAATGAATCTGGCTGCCTGAGAAATTTAATTAATTAATCAATTAATTTATTAATGTTAAGCCTCAAGATAATTTTTTTATATATGCTTTAAAACGTACTGAGCGTGTCTCCTTCCCTTGATTCTCCAATAATGTAAAGAAGCCTTTTTCACTGTTTTTCTTCTAGATTTCTATCCTTTTCTCTGCCCTTGAGCCTGGGCAGTTTAAATTTTCATACTCTTGTGTCTTAGAATTGGAAAGAGCTGTTTGTCAGTTTGATGCTGGGGCCAAGCTCGGTCTTAACTGGTAAGGATTCTCTGTCTTGTTAACTTTAAATGTTAACTGAAAATGTGCCAGGTAAGAGAAATCAGTGAGATCAAAAACAGTCCCTCCATTTTTCCAGTTATGTAAGGAAACTAATTTCCAGGCATCAGATGCTTCATTCGAAAACTATTTTATTTAGCTAGAAGATCGATGTCTTCTGAGTCACAGAGGAACATTAGTCAGCGTGGATGGTGATGATGTATGAACATAATACAGAACTAGTCTAGTTACTGTTTGACTTCATAGCGTCTAGTTTTCTGACATCACATTCATCCATGCGTGCATGGCCACGGCTGTGGGAGAAACAGAAGCTCTGTGAAATTGTTAATATCACAACATTAGGATGTTTCCTGCGGGAGAGGACAGGCCTTCCTCATCTATGTCTTTTTTATTTTTGTGGACCATTTTTAAAGTCTTCATTGAATTTGTTACAATATTGCTTCTCTTTCATGTTTTGTTTTTTTGGCCACAGGCATATGGAGTCTTAAGCTCCCAAACCAGGGCTTGAACTGCACCCCCTGCATTGGAAGGCCAAGTCTTAACCACTGGCCTCCAGGGACCCTCCAGGGAAGTCCCCTGGTCTATGTGTTATACCTCTCAATACAGGGACCCTCACATGGTAGGCACTCGATGCATCTTATCAGATGACTTGTCTTGTCTTTCAGCCAGCAAATCTTATTCAGCCCCATCACCTGCCGAGCCCTGTAAATATTAAATGGGCAGTCGGAACACAGAGTGAGCAATGCCATGATGGGGGGCGGGGGGCGGGATTCAAGGTGCTGTAAACAGATTGTGGGAAACTCTGCCTACTTCAGGGGCCGGGATGACCCTAGAGGAATAGACAGATCATGTTTAGACTAAGATCTTTATCAGATTATCTAGTTGATATATGTGGAGGGAGGTGGGGGAGAGGAGTAAGGGTTGGCAATTTGGAAAATTAAAACAAGCCAGACTAACTCACAGGGACTTCCCTGTAGCTCAGTTGGTAAAGAATCTGCCTGCAATGCAGGAGACCCAGGTTCGATCCCTGGGTGGGGAAGATCCCCTGGAGAAGGAAATGGCAACCCACTCCAGTAGTTTTGCCTGGAGAATCCCATGGACAGAGGAGCCTGGAAGGCTACAACCATGGGGTCACAAGAGTCAGACATGACTTAGGGACTAAACCACCACCACCAGACTAACTCACAACCGCTCTGCGGAGGTCAAATTCCCGAAGGCTGATAAAGGCTTTCACACAGCACCCAAAGCAAAGAAAATGCTTAGGCAACACAGGCTATGATTTTTATTATTGTCAGTTGAAAAGTATGATCAGAAACTGGTCATTTTCCAAATAAGTGAAATCTAGCCAAAGATGCAAACTTCATTATACCCCTTCTGTTACTGCAGATTCTCTCTGTCTGACTGAAAACCATGTGGGGAATCTCCTGGAATTTGGACACAGGTAGACAAACAGCCTTAAAGGTTGGCATTTGGTGGATATACTTCTGTCTCTCTGCAAAAAGAGCCACGGTCCCAAGCCTGTTGAGTGTTAGGTGTTTTCCCCACTTCTCTGGTCATTCTAGTCCCTTCCTGCAGATCCTACCAGCTCCCCTCCTGAATCTCAGGAATCAAAGAGTTAAATCTGACACAGCAGGGTCACACAGCAGGGAGGGGGCCTCCCTGACCCAGCTCTGGGGCATTCTGATGGGTCACTGTCCTGGGAGGTGTTTATGTTAAAATACTTTGCATATCATGCCTGATCATAAATATATTTGTGACAAGCCAGAGTAATGGACTGTTGGTGTCAAGCTGGGAAGGCTTCCAGGAGGAGGTGGGAGAAGGGAGGGTTAAGGTATGGATGGAGCATTGGGAAGGAGTGGGCAGGAAAGGGAGGACGACGGGGCAAACGACCAGGAAAAGAGGGCCAATCAGCTGAAGAAGCACTGGAAGGAGAGGGAAGGGCAGAGTGTCCTTTTCAGGGTGCATTCATTTTTAGTAACACAGAGAAGCACATTCCTCTTCAGGCTGGTGTGGATTACCTGCTGCCTGGGGACTGACCTGCAAACTGAGAGGCTGCAGGAGGAAACCCAGGATGGGGGTGGGGGGTGGGCCTGGCCACTTGGGGGAGGGTCAGCTGAGACACATGAAAGGGCGGAGGTGAGGGTCTCCTGAAGGCAGGAGCCGAGGGTCTCCGTTCCTTCATTCATTCAGCAAATGCTGCGGCGCCTCTGCTCACGGCCAGAAACGGGGATGGAACCGCACACAGGGTACTGAGATGTGATCCTCCCCTCCATAAAAATAGCTAAGCCTTATATAATAGTACACGTATCATGTACCGGCAGTTTCTGAGTGCTTTTGGTAAATCACACTCGAACCTCCAATACAAGCGCTTAGCAGAGGGACTGTTAATAGGCTCACTTTATGGGAAAAAAGGGAGGCCCAGAGAGGTGGAAACCACATCCCAGAGTCTTGCAAGGAGTCAGCGGCAGAGTGGGCACCTGACCCAGGCCACCCTGCAATCTGTGCTGTGGCCCCTCTGAAGAGCCATTTTTAAGAAACTTGAAATCCGGCACAACATTCCTATTACACCTTAAAAAGCATTCTTCACACACAATGGCTTATTACAGCTTCACAACATTCTCGTAATATATTATTCCAATTTAAAGGGAAGGAAAATGAGGCTCCCAGAGGTTTGAAGACATTTTCCAAGGCCATGTTGTTAAAGTCAACCAGGCTAAATTCTAGGCCCTCATTACTGAAACACGTGCCCTCTCCTGCCCCTTGCTGTCCGTGGGGGAAGCTATGGGGTAACAAGGAAAAGATTCATTCAGAACAGTGTGGGCACCTGGTATGATAAAGGATGTTAGGGAGATGACATTGGATGGCTGTTACAGGTTGAACTGGGTCTTCCTGGAGAGAGAGATTGATGTCTTAAGCTTCAGTGCCTTGGAATGTGACCTTACTTGGAGACAATCTTTACAGAAGTGATTAGACAAAGACGAGGTCATTGAGGTGGGCTTTAATCCAACATGACTGGTGTCCTTATAAAAAGGGGAAATTCAGACACAGGGACAGACAGTGTAAAGAGACACAGGGAAAAGATGGCCATCTCTAACCCAAGGAACTTCAGAGGCTGTCAGAAGCTGGAAGAGCTTCTGCAACAGCTCCTTCCCTTGACCTTTAAAGGAAGCATGGCCCTGCTGACACCTCATTTCAGACTTCCAGCTTCCCGAACTGTGAGAGAATGAATTCCTATTATTCTAAGTCACCTGGCTTGTGGCGATTGTTGCCGCAGCCCTTGAAGCAAATACAGTCACCCATAAGAAATGCCAGATGATGGTTTTTTCCCGATGAGATTGGAGACTATACAAGGGAAAACACTGTGCTATCTTCTGACACAAGGCTTTGGTCTGTGAACAGGCATTCTGATTTTTTTCATGAACTGTGGTAACCAGATCCCTTTGTCTGACCAAAAACAAAGTACAACAACTCCCAAATCCTGAACAAGTACAATGATTTTCTGCAAATGAAACTCGTCGGCTTAAATGCTGTCAGATTTTTCACATGGAAGATTTAAGAGGAGAGATTTATTTTAGTAAAAGACAAAATGTTTCACTGAAGAACTTATTAGTCATGCATAAAGGCCTACTGAGTCTCTGAAGATCCATTTTCAAAGAGAAATGTTGGGATCATTTTTATATCCTGATTACAGAGAAAGACTTGATAAAAATTGTCCTTGATATTAAAATTGCACGAAGGTGGCAGATGGAGGAGGGGAGGATAGCACAGTCAAGCAGGAGGGAAGTCAAAGAAAATGTGTAAATTTGGCCAGCATTTTGAAGTTGCTTTTGAAAAGGTTGATATGTGTTCCTGCGAAGCAGGGCCACCTCCACAGGCACTTTGACGCACCAGGCGATTTTGGAAGAGGACGGGGTGCAGGGACAAGGTCTGCCCAGCTCTGCCCCACTAGGGGACAGCTGCTGCCCACCTACAGACCCACCAAGAGTCAACAACCTGGACTTGTCCTCTCTGTCACCCACCCTCATTGAACAGTCTGCCCATTTTTCTCAGATGTCCTGCTGCTGAATATTTCCCCAGGATGTACCAAGGAGGGCAGACTGCGCCCTGGGGCTCACAGTCAGCATCTCTTTGGTCCAGGGGGCAGAACTAACCCCAGACTCTGGAGGCCCTCTGATCAGATCATCCAGCCAAACACTGAAATATGACATTGCTCCCTCTCCTCCTTAAGACTGTGAGTGTTGTCCCTCAGCAAACCCCAGCGCTCCCTGTTTGTGGGTTCTTGAGCTGGTTGGACACTTTGCTGTTGTTCAGTCGCTCAGTTGTGTCCAGCTCTTTGCCACCCCATGGACTGCAGCACGCCAGGCTTCCTTCTGCTTCACTATCTCCAGAGTTTGCTCAAACTCATGTCCATTGAGTCAGTGATGCCATCCAACCATCTCATCCTCTGTCACCCCCTTCTCCTCCTGCCCTCAATCACTCCCAGCATCGGAGTCTTTTCTAATGAGTCAGCTCTCTGCATCAGGTGGCCAAAGCTTCAGCATCAGCTCTTCGAATGAATATTCAGGGATGATTTCCTTTAGGATTGACTGGTTTGATCCCTTACTGTCCAATGGACTCTTAAGAATCTTCTCCAGCACCACATTCAAAAGCCTCAATTCTTCAGCACTCAGACTTCTTAATGAGTCCAACTCTCACATTCATACACAACTATTGGTTAGACACTTAAGCTCATCACAGTGCAGCAATTGCTGGTCAGGTTTATTTGTAAACTGAATCCATCCATTATTAGAGTCCAGTATTTTTTTTTTTTTAAGACAACTATATATAGGGTAGCAATACTTGGTAACATTTATTGAGTACAAGTAAATACTGATATTATTATTATTGACTACTTATTATTAAATTCACGCTAGTACTGTGCTAAGGGTTACACCAGCACTGTCTCAGGCAAACCTATCAGAAAGGGAGGTACTATTAATATCTCCATCTGATGCATGAGAGAACTGAGACCTGGTAAGGTTAACTGTCTTGTCCCAGGTCATAAAAGGAGCCAGAGGAAGAAACAAGATTTAAACAATATGATTCCTGAGCCACTGTGCTTAATCACTGTGCTTCTTTCACATGTTCACATGTTCGTCTACTTACACAAGTGACATCTACTGAATGTTCACAATGCACCAGGCATGGTGCTAAGTGCTTCACAGGAACATCCTGTTAGTGTTTATTATAAGCCGCTAGGGGTAAATCTTATTTTTAATTCCCATTTTTCAGATGTGGAAACCAAGGCTCAGAGAAGTTAAGCAACCTTTCCAAGGCCACACAGCGAGTAAGGGGACAATCCAAAGTTTGAACCAATCCAAACCTGGCTCTGCCAAAACTCCCTATGCTCTGAGAAGATAAACGATTAATTCCCATGCTATGCACGGTACTGTATTAGGCCCAAGTGGATATAAAAGATGAAAAATAAATTGCTTCTAACTTTAAGAAACTCTAAACACATGAAGAGAAGAAAGGGAAGAAACTGTAGTAATGAATAATATTTGATTGTAATAGTAGCTGAAAGGATCCATGTAGTGTTTCATAAATCATGCATTCTTACAAATCCAATTAAGGTGATTGAATACATTTAAAAAAATATAGTTGAATTTTAATACATTAATAATTGAGGGGAGCAACCCAAGTCAGCTGCTGCCAGCACATCTCCGGGTCTTAGGGTAGAAGGAGGAAGCGCTAACAGCCTCAGGGACCCCCATGTTTGGGGAACGCACAAGCCTGCAAAATCTGCAGGTGAGGCACCTGGATGTCCGGGAGATACATGGGTTACGCATACATCAATCTATGTGCGCGTGGTGCTAAGTCACTTCAGCTGTGTCCGACTCTTTGCAACCCCTTGGACTGTAGCCTGTCAGCCTCCTCTGTCTATGCGACTGTCTAGGCAAGAACACTGGAGTCGTTGCCATGCCCTCTTCCATGGGATCTTTGTGACCCAGGAATCAAACTTGCATCTCTTAGGTCTCCTGCATTGGCAGGCGGGATTCTTTACCACTAGCGCCAGAGAGGAAGCCCATATCAATCTATAGTTTCAGACTAATGTGTGTGTCACGTTCCTAGACAGAATTCACTACCATTTCCAGACATTCATTCACTCACTGTGTATTTCATGAGCATCTCCTCTGTTCTCGGGCTTCCCTTGTGGCTCAGCTGGCAAAGAATCCGCCTGCAGTGTGGGAGACCCGGGTTCAATCCCTGGGTTGGGAAGATCCCCTGGAGAAGGGAATGGCTGCCCACTCCAGTATTCTGGCCTGGAGAATTCCATGGACTGCAGAGTCCATGGGGTCGCAAAGAGTTGGACAGGACTGAGCAACTTTTACTTTCCTCTGTTCTCAGCACTGGACAGAGAATAAGGAAAAAAACAGGCAAAAGTTCCTACCCTCATGGAGCTTACGTTTAACGGGGCGGGGAAGACAGGCACTAAAGAAGACAAAGAAGTAAAACATTGGGCAGGCCAAAAACTTAAACGCAGAAGAACTTTTTGGCCAATACCGTATATAGTGAGTGTGATGGGGTTAAGTGCCATGGAGAAAAGTCAGTCTAAGGGAGACAGGAAGTGCGTGGCTGCGGAACTCGGCAGTTTTTATTAAGAGGGACGGAAGGAGGTCTCAGCGAACAGAGTCCAGCTGAGGCCTGACAGAGGCAGGGGAAGAAGCCTGGTGGACTTTGGGAAGAAGAGACAGGAAGTGCAGCGGCCCACAGGCGGAAGTGCGCCAGAGTATTCTAGAACGGCAACCGAGGCAGTGTGGCTGGAGCAGAGAGCGCCGCCGGAAGAGCCGTCCCTGAGACGGGAGAGGTGGGGAGGGCGGGGTGACCAGAGCCGGGGGACCAGGCGCCTCAGCGGGGCTTTGGCTCTTACTCTGACTGAGGTGCAGAATCAATGGAGGGTTAATGCACTGGACGATATTACCCAGAGGTTTTCCATGTTCTTCACAGATTTTTCAAATGTATTAGCAACTTTAATAAATTATGAGAAAGTGCATTATGTCAGACTTCCAATCGCTAAATACTGCTGATCTCATACAGAGCTCCATTTAGCACTGCCCTTGTGACCAGGGAGCAGGCCAGAGGCTGGGAGAAGGAGGAAGGCGAAAGTACCATAGGGCTGAGGGGGTGTGTGTGTGGGGTTGGGGGTGGAGACCCTCTTTGCAGCATGCCAGCCCCTGAACCTTTCCCACTCTGTTCCTCGAAAGGAGATGGGTGGCAATCTCTGCACCCTCCCTCTCAGTCTTAAAATCCAGACAGCTGGGAGCGGATCAGGCGGTCTCCTGTCTCTTGGAGCTGTGCTGAGGGGATAAAACCATCCACCAGCAACTTCAGATGCACCTCAAAGAACAGCAAAGGGAGAAGGGTCTTCAGGACAGAGCCTGGCAAAGTCCTGGTCAGACTTACACCTGACAATATAAAGGAATCCTTGTCTTATTTCCCCAGTTTCATCCTACTGGTCAATTGTTGTTGTCCAGGCTCTCAGTCATGTCCGACCCTTTGCAACCCCATGGACTGCAGCGTCAGGTTTCCCTGCCCTTCACCATCTCCCGGAGTTTGTTCAAACTCGTATCCATTGAGTTTGATGATGCCATCCAACCATCTCATCCTCTGTCTCCCCCCTCTCCTCCTGCCCTCAATCCTTCCGAGCGTCAGGGTCTTTTCTAATGAGTCGGCTCTTTGCATCAGGTGGCCAAAGTATTGCAGCCACAGCTCAATCAGATTTAAAAAATTTTTACTTTGAGGAGTATCTCACAAAGAGGATGCTGGCCGAGATTCTCCTGCTTTGCTTTCTGTGAGGGCGCCGGACCTAATAACGTGTGGTGAGAGGGCAGGAGTGCACCTAGATGAATGGAAAAGAAGGAAAGCAGGGAAAATCGGTCTCAGAATAATCAAATTGACAGCTAAGTTTCTATTTTGGGGATTTAAAGTGAACACATTGGACCTTCCTTTACCCTAGCAAATGTTAGGATGCTAAGAGTCATTGGAGCTTTAGAACTTCGAGTGCACCACTGGGAGCCCGAGGTATGGGAGAATTTACTTCTTTTTGGCATATATACATGCGATTCCTTCTAAGAATTTTCCGAAATGAACTTTACTCTGAAATTATCTGTGCCTCTCTCTGGAGAGCATGGGTATTCCCCTGGGGAGTGGGAGGAATTTGGGCCAGGGGAACATGGATGCATGTGTTACCAAACACTGCCTGTAGAAAATGTGAACAGTGGCTTGTAAATATGGTATTACAGTCTCCAGGGTCATACAGTGCTGTTGTCAGCAACAAAATACAGATTGAAACATACAATAGTTCATTGAGTTCATAGTAACTTTTGTAAGGTGTGTTCTCCCTCATTAGATAATAGAAACATTATGAGCCCAGAGGCTCAGATAAAATTTTTCAGTGTTAACAAAGGAATTTTAATTCTTCAAAAACCTAGAAGTAGTAAATGATAAGTAATAAATGAATGTAAATTGCGGGCTACTGACATTTTAGTTCTTAACTCAGTGGTGTTAGAGTGAACAAGACCAATGCAAACAAGCTTCCGTGGGCCTTCTGAATCTCTAAGCCTTGTTACTACAGACTCATTTCTTAGAGGTATTTCCTGTTCTTTCTGGCCCAGGTCTTTTACAATGAGAATAACCTTAAAATCATTTAAACTTCAGTGTGAAATGATCTGCTTGAGTAAAAGAAAACAGCAGACAGAAACCAGTGAGAAAAACATAAATTAGGAAAAGAACCTAGAAAAGAGACTTAAAGTGTGGGAGGAGTGTTGCAAGTAGAAGAGAAACTTACTTATCATGAGAGGGTGTTGGACTTTATCAAATGCTTTTTTGCATTAGCTGAAGTGATGCATCTTTTCCCTTTTCATTCTATTAATGCGATTTATTACATTCAATTGCTTTCTTTTTTCGTCTGTGTTTGGAAGTGCTTTAACAAAGGCTGGACTGTCGGGTGACATATACACCTATATTTTCTTCTGTGAATCAATTTTTCAGGTTATTGCCAGCGATGACTTATTTCTAGATTGTTTTCACATGTCGTAGGGTTTTGAAAATTTAAAACTTCTCAGGGTTTCAATTCAACACTAAGAACTAGTTTTTGATCATAATTAGTTGTTTTCATTCGATTCGGTACCAGGTAGAAGCTCCTTTCCTTATTTTGAGGAAATAATAACAAGATCAAGACTAGCACAGAGAAGAATGATTTGTAATGAATAATGGGGCAGGCTATGCAAAATAAGTAATATTGGTGCCTGGGAACTCACTGGAAGGGACTTCACCAAGGTGTGGGGGCCTAGAAGGTGCTATAGGTGGAGGATTGTTAGATTTTAATCCATCACTCGCTCCCTACCAGCATCTCAGCACGTGCTTAATTCCACCATCTTTCCAGTAACCTCAGAAACCAACAAGGAGAGCTTCTGTGTGACCTTTAACATCCACACCTGTTAAAAAAAGAATCATTTCTAAAAAAAAAAAAAAAAGATATTTCAAGAAATCGATTAGCAGCTTTTTGCAAGCAAGACAATTTCAGTTGGCTATTTTTGCATTTCTGAAAACTTTTCCTTTCTTTTGAGCTAAAAAACTAAAATCCCTTACAGAACATCTAGAAAGCAAAGCTTAAGTTAGTGAGTTGGCTTGTTCTTCTAAATTTAGTTGTAAACATTATTAAAAATTTGGGAAATGGTGGGGGGGGGAATAACTATTAAGAGCACCATTCTATCATAATTGTTCCCATTTGAGGACTACTTTTTGATGTTTTCCATATTGTAATACAGTTATAAGCTTGGTGAACAAATAGTTTCATCTCCTGATTGTTCTCACTGAGCCTGTCATCAGCCTGTTTGTTCCTTTCTGCTGCTGGGGAGTCTTGTTTCCGGTGCCTGCATTATAATACCCTGAAAGGAGGTATGATTAAATTAACTATTTCTCTCATTTTGATTCCTTACAGTCTTGCACTTTCATAAATAATTTTGTGACAAGCATTTTCACACAGTCATCCTCTTTGCCCTGTTTTTATTTCTTCAGGTTAAGTGAAATTATTGGATTAAAGAGTATGGATTTTTGCAAGGCTTAATGTATCTTCAATCAGCAGTATTTAAAAGTGTAATCATAGCTGAGCACTCAGCATCATCTAGATCTTTTCCTCAAGAACTAATCACATTACACTGATTTTTATCAGACAATGAGCAGATGTTTTTTCTTGTTGCCTCAACTGCCAGGAAACTCGGAGCTTAAGTCCAAATCCAGTAATGAGTTCATCTCAGGTGACCTGTGATCGTTTCCTTTGAATCGATATTCTATTTTGTTGCCCCTTTTAAAAACAATGACGTTGAATTCTGAAAGATTCCTCCAGTTCCTTGTAGAAACAGGTTGGTTATAAAGCTCACTCACATATACACACAAATGTGTCTTTATTGTATCTGAACATAAAACTTTGTGTAATTAGCATCATAAAATACAAATTCTTGGGATCTGGAATCTGTGAGATGATCTAGTGTGATCCCCTCCTTTTACAGTAGAGAGCCTGGGCTAGAGAGAGAACGTGACTGGTCTGGGGTCACAGAGGTCACTGGTGCTGAAGCCAGGACTAATTGGAACCCAGGCCTTCTCCTGCTCAATGTGAACCCTTGAAAAAAGCGCGAGGAGCCGCCTATTGGCCGTAGCTTACACCTTGACATTCCTGCCAGGGGCTCAGTCAAAAGCATCTCTCTCCATGACATTTTCCATTGCTCTCTCTTCCTTCTGCCACCAGTCCCCATGCCACCAGGCCCTGTGAGGCACATGTATTTCATTCTGAGAGCCCAGATTCTGCCTGCTCCAGCCCATTGCACCCACCATTGCCATGCTAGTTTGCTGAAAGTGAAAGTCGCTCAGTCATGTCTGACTCTTTGCCCATGGAATTCTCCAGGCCAGAATACTGGAGTGGGTAGCCTTTCCCTTCTCCAGGGGATCTTCCCAACCCAGGGATTGAACCCAGGTCTCCCCAGTTGCAGGCAGATTCTTTACCAGCTGAGCCACAGGGAAGCCCAAGAAGATTGGAGTGGGTAACCTTTCCCTTCTCCAGCAGATCTTCCCAACCCAGGAATCGAACTGGGGTCTCCTGCATCACAGGTGGATTCTTTACCAACTGAGCTACGAGGGAAGCCCAGTTTGCTAGGCGCTGCATTAACAAAGTGCTGTTGGGGAAGCTCACACCACAGACATTGATTGTCTCAGTTCCAGAGGCCAGAAGTCCGAAGCCAAGGTATCAGCAGGGCCATGCTTCTCCAAAAGGTTCAAGGGGAGGATCTGTTCCAGGCCTCCCTCCTTGGTTTGTAGATGGCATCTTCTCCCTGTGTCTCTTGCACTGACTTCCCTGTAGGTACATTTCTGTGTCCAAATTTCCCCTTTCAATAAGAACACTAGTTGTATTGGATTAGAGCCCCACCCTAATGACCTAATGAAGAAGAAGAGGGTGACAGAGAATAAGATGGTTTGATGGTTTCACTGATTCAATGGACATGAATGTGGGCAAACTCTGGGAGATGGTAAGGGACAGGGAGGCCTGGCGTGCTGAAGTCCAAAGAATCAGACATGACTTGGCAACTGAACAACAATGACCTTGCTTTCACCAGATCACAGCTATAACGACCCTCTCTCTAAACAAGGCCACATTCAGAGACAAGGGGGGGTTGGACATCAACACAGGACTTGGGCAGGGGTGGGAGGTGGGACGGGGTAGAGGCAGTGAAGCGATGATGCAATTCAACCTGGAACATTCGCAAAGGTCATCTTTCTAAGTTTTTGTCTCTGTACTCAAAATCCTTCATGGTCCTGATGTGCCAAATTAATTCTGAATTCCTCACTGTGGTGTTCCACCTCTCTTTGGACCCCATTTGGACATATCATTGTTATTTCATCTCCTGACATGGCCCATATTCCTCTACGAAGCAGTCCAACTAGCAGGACCCTCAGATTCCAAATACTCCACTCTCTCCTCCCTCTAAACTTGCTCCTGCAGTTATTTCTGCCTCAAAAGCCCTCTTCCCCCCACCTCCCGGGCCCATCTCAGGTGCCCTCTTCTCCACTGAGCCTACTTACTGTTGTTGTTCAGTCGCTAAGTCGTGTCCAACTCTACAGCCTCATGGACTGCAGCATACCAGGCTCCTCTGTCCTCCACTATCTCCCAGAGTTTGCTCAGATTCATGTCCACTGAGTCAGTGATGCTATCTAACCATCTCATCCGCTGCTGCCCCCTTCTCCTTTTGCCTTCAATCCTTCCCAGCGTCAGGATCTTTTCCAATGAGCACCCCCTCAGACATGTCTTCTACTCCTGCAGGGATTCATTTCATGTATCTTTCTGGCAGTTAAGGATTATGACCCTTGTTATTACAGTCACTTGTGTGTTCCCTCCTGCTAACCCGTATCTCTCTTAATGGCAGGACTTATCTATCCTTGCATTCCTCCCAGTGTCTTTTCTTTCCCAACTTTCCCCAAAGTGGTTGCTGGTACACGTGGATGGTAAAAGAGATATGTACTATGCTACAGAGACCAATAGTAACATGTCAAGGTCATCAAAGACAGCTCTTCCGTAGCAGCGTGCAGACTAAAGCATGGTGCATGCTAATAGCGGGATAAGTAAGGGTTGGATGTAAAATCTAAGATTGCTAGTATGTGGGCATGGCCAGTGTTGAATGCGAGATTATTTTTACTAGGAAATTCCCATTCGTCCTCATCATTTTGCCCTCCCAACAGAAAATTCCATGAAGTTCATTTCTAAAGAAAAGTAAATATCCAGATGGCCAGAGCAATGACCTTTCTCTAACGGAGGGGATGGATTTGTTATGTGGCCAAATGTTTGAAATTCTTCTACCAGCATGCATAATTGTAGAGGGATGTGTTAATTACCCTGCGTGACAGCTGGCGGGGCTTCCTAGACAACTCTGGGAGGAGTACTGGTGTGGAGTCGTTGTCAGTGTCAGCACCGCGGTGATCCAAAGGTAAGACCCGAGCAACAGTTTCTGAATGGACAGGTCCATGGGCTAGGTTCTCTGTGAAGTGCGGGCCTGCAGGCTGTTAGGGCAGCTGGTCATGGCCCACCAGGCAACAAAAGCACCAGGCTAGCTCTTCGAATGACATCTGAATGAGTGGCACAGGCAAAAATCCCAGAGACGTGATCCCTATTATTATAATAGCTCTGTGGCTCAAAACGGGCCGTTGTCAAAGAGAAAGACGAATCCAGAAAGCAAAGATGAGACTGTTCTCTTCACCCCCCACAGCTGTGATTCAGCAGTACCCACATCATCGCCTGTTATTTAAGGGAACGGAGCGCACAGCTCTTGACTCAGCACTGTGGACATTTTTGAAGAGGAAGCAGAAAACGTGATCCTTGACCTCAAGGAGTCACTGCCTTGGCACTGTGTGGAAAATAATTTAATTCCCCAAAGTCCTTTACAGATCCAAGATGTGGTGAGTCTGTGATCGAGAAAGAGAGCTGTTTTATCTTTAAACAGCAAAAATCCATGAATATTCTTTTGTCTAAAGGCAATTCATATTCCCTAATATAATTTGCCGTATTTCTTTTGAATCCAATTTTTTCAGTTTCTGCACCACAAATCTGCACAAAAGAGCTTTAGGATTTATTTTCCCCTTTCCTGCTGCCAGCTAAGTTTTTTTTTTTTTTCTTTTACCTGGAGTCATGTGAAATATGGAATTACTTGAGTTCTCCTGAAATCCTATATAACGGCATGTCTGCTTCCAAAGTAACCACTTTGTTGTTCATTCATACGTTCCTGGAAAAACTATCTGATTTTGGTTTAGTCTAGGAAAAACACACTCAAATGTTTTTTTCCTTAAAACGTGTAGAAGAAAAATATACATCTTTTTTGAGCAACTGGAATCAATTTAAGGTTTTGGCACACTCCATGGAAAAATCAATGGAAGTTAAAAGTTGACAGGCAAAGTTCGCCTCTACAAGTGTCATTAACTTGTGTCCACTAAGAAAAATGAAAGAAGGATCTTTGACAACCAACTAGGATGGTAGGTTGAATAATCACCCAATATAGTTTTATAGAAGATAATTCACACTAGATGCTGGAAGGTGAGACCATAGGATTTAGGCTTCCTTTCTATCCCTCAAAAGAGTTTTTCAATTTAACTAGGGAGATAAAAGGAGCATGCATAGCAAAATAAATGAGTAAGATGTTATGTTGAGAACAAGAATCAAGCATATGAAGGACTAGGCATGCTGGAGGACCTCATGAACACTGAGGAGCTAACCAAGGCTGAGCCTCCCTACAAATTCCAGACATCCTGTTGAGAATCCATCCAAATATGTTTCCCACCTTGCCGAGAACTCAAAGTCCTTGATCCTTGTTCTTGTTGCTTGGCAACCGACATCAGACTCCACTGAGCCCCAGGAGACCAATGTCCAAAGGCTCTCTACTTCCCATGTATGTTTTTTTTTTTTTTTTTTTCCCTTTTCAATGTGGAAAATGAGCTACTAAGTAGGACATTTATTTTTCCCCCTTCCTTTCTGGTGCTGGGAATCCCTTCAGGTTTTTCTAGAAGCATTTGCTGTTTTGTTCCTTGTTCAGAGGGAACAAGTTAAATAAGGATCATCAAGGACGTGTTTCCAATTTATGTGCCAAGGTAGTCACACTGGTGGCCTAGGGCCAGCCTCTCAATAGTGTCAGCAAATCATCACAGTGTAATATAATATGTGTCATTGAAGTTACAGAGCTGACAGGAAGAGACCATCATCAGTATGGTCTCAGATGGGAATTAAAGAGTCCACAAATATGGGCCTTCGGGAAATGGAAGAAGGGAGTGGTACTGGGAGAGAAAGTAGAGTGCATGGCAATGTCACGTACTAAGGAGAGGCCAGGTAAAATCAAAAGTTGAAAAGTGGGACTTCCTTGCTGGTCCAGTGGGCTAAGACTCCGAGTTCCCAATGCAGGGGGCCCGGGTTGAATCCCTGGTCAGGGAACTAGATCCCACATTGCCACAACTAAGAGTTTGCATGCCACAAAGAAGCTTGAAGATCCTGTGTGCCACAACTCAGACCCGGCACAGTTAAAATGAATAAATGAATAAAAATATTTAATAAAAAAAATTTTTTAAAAGAGTTGCAAAAGTGATCACTGAATATGGCAATTCTATAGTTATTGGTGATCAATAACCAACTGTGGTGGAGCTTTGGGAACACAAATCAGATTGCAATGCAGTGAACAAGGGTTGGGAAGTGGTAAGAAGTCAAGTTGGACGATTCTTTCATCTGAAACATCCTAGAAGATTAGTAGGTCAGAAGTGCTGGGGAAAGAGGAGATAAACGATGTTTAATGTCATGGAAAAATCTCTCTTTTCCCACCTTCTTCTGTGTACAATGACAAAAGGGACCATGTGCAGACTAGCAGTGGAAGCTGCCCACGTAGGGTACGGGCAATGCCCTCCACGCTCGGGGCAGAGAAAGTCCCACTGGAATCCTGTTTTGGTTTTGGTTTGTTTTCCCTTAACCAGTGTATGTATGTATGTGTGTGTGAATGCATTTGTTCTATTCCTTTTCTGTCCCTTCTCCTCATTCTGGCTTGTTCGGTTCCTCTTAGAAAGGTTAATTACTTTGGAGTAACTTCCTGTCAAATGTCTTGAACTTTTCCTGAGACATCCACCATAAGAATCTGATAAAAATATATAGAAAGCCTGAAAATACATGATTTGGGATTTCTGAGGTACTGATTTAGGCTTCTAAGAGGTTATGATTCATGAGTCACTAACATATCCGACTCTTAGCAAAACCACGGACTGCAGCCCACCAGGCTCCTCTGTCCATGGGGTTCTCCAGACAAGAATACTGGAGTGGGGTGCCATCTTCCTCCTCAGGGTGGTCTCCTGCACTGGCAGAATTCTTTACCGCTGAATTCTCGGGTTAAGCTAAAATTATATCCACCAAATATCAACTGAGCCCTGGGGACTGATCAGTTTTCTGATTTGCTCACGTTGCCTTATACCTGGTTAAGCCTCTGAATTCACTCTTACTTCCAAGTAGTAGACTGTAATTAGTTAAGAAGGAGTTCTCCTATTATAGTAATTTTGTAATTATGCACAGGGACGGTAGAAACAAAATTTGGGAATAATAGTAATTCATCTAAAAACCCGAATTTAACCATTCAACTCAATTCAAGAATTTAAACAAAACTACTGAGAAGAAGTCAAGGAAGAAACCTAACTGGAATTTTACCTTTCAAAAATGTCTGTGAAGGTGATAATAATCAGTTACTTGCTTAAGGGTAGGCTCACAATTAAAGAAGGAAGAATATGGGCAGAAAGCCCAATAGACCACAGAACAGTGACTTTCAACCCCTCCTTTTTAAGCAGCAGATTTCCAATGAAGTCTAGACCCAAATCCCACCTCCTGCACTTTCTAGCTCCAGGATCCTGAATCATTAATATAAGATCTCTTTGGAGAAGGGCGTGGCAACCCACTCCAGTATCCTTGCCTGGAGAATCCCATGGACAGAGGAGCCTGGTGGGCTATGGTCCACAGGGTCACAAAGAGTCAGACATGACTTAGCCACCAAACAACAACAACTCTTTGCTTCAGTTTTCTTATCTGTAAAATTAGAGTTCTGGGATCCAAAACCACATCTTCAGAGCTCTTCTGCTTTGTTGGTTTGTTTTGGCTGTGCTGGGTCTTTGCTGTGGCTCACGGGCTTAGTTGTCCCACAGTATGTAGGATCCTAGTTCCTGGGCCAGGGATTGAACCGACGTGCCCTGCATTGGCAGGTGGATCCTTAACCAATGGACCACCAGGGAAGTCCCAGAGGTCTACTCTGATACACTGTGAAATCCGTCACTTGTCAGCTCATGACACTCCTGCTCCACGTCAGAGTATATTTGAGAATCTGGATAACATAAAGGACAATAGCAAATATTATTAAATTCAAAATTAAACAGCATGGTCCTTTCCTTGTGGTGCAGTGGTTAAGACTCCCTGCTTCCTCTGCAGGGGTCTCAGGTTCGATCCCTGGTCTGGGAAGTTCTGCATGCCACGAGGTGTGGCCAAAAGAAAAAAAAAAAGTTTAAGATCAATCAAAGAGTATTAAACGCAGAAATTGGAAGCCACAGAACAAGAAAAAAAACTTAAAAGTACATCTGTTTTTATATGTTTGTTAGTCGCTCAGTTGTGTCCGACTCTTTGGAAACTCAGGTACTGTAGCCTGATAGCCTCCTCTGTCATGGGATTTTCCAGACAAGAATACTGGAGTAGGTTGCCTTTTCCTTCTCTAGGGGATCTTCCCAATCCAGGGATCGAACCTGGGTTTCCTACATTGCAAGCAGAATCTTTACCATCTGAGCCACCAGGGAAGCCCATATGTTATATATGTTAATATGTTTGGACCTATATAAAATGATATGTACATTTTTTTAATATAAATTTAAAATCACAGTTGGTACAGGCAATGAGTAAATAAACACCTCTCTACTTAGCATTCTAGGTCAACCCCTACATAGATTAGGCAAATAAAATATGTGACAAACCTTTCCTCTCTGAGTAACAGAGCAGCGTTTTCTAAATATGACTTTCCAACAGAACTAATCAGAGAACTTTTTCACTTTATAAAAAAAAAAATATTATTTTATTTTGGCCTCACAGTGCAGCATGTGGGATCTTAGTTCCCCGAGTAGGGATCGAACTTGTGACCCCGGCAGTGGAAGCACAAAGTCTTAACCACTGGACTGCCTAAGAAGTCCCAGAGAACTTTTCAGAAATGCAAACTCCTGCCTCCTCAATTGAAAACATGGGTTTCCCAGGTGGCGCTAGTTGTAAAGAACCAGCCTGCCAACACGAGAGGCGCATTTAATCCCTGAATCAAGAGGATCCCCGGAGGAGGGCATGGCAACCCACTCCAGTATTCTTGCTTGGAGAATCCCATGGACAGAGGAGCCTGACAGGCTACAGTCCATAGGGTTGCACAGAGTCTGAAGCGACAGCACGGCAGTTGAAAATGTAATAGGTCTGAATTGAAGCCATTCTTCAGATGTGGGGCTAGGTTTTTAAAACACAGATAAAGTCACACAGTGGATTCAGCTTCCTCAGCTGATTCCAGAGAGTGGGCTAGAAGTTTTGGGAGAGGGCTTTTCAGGTCACAACAGTATCATTTATTCAATTATAGCATTAAATTCTATCCCAGTGACCTGAAAGAATCGGTGCATATCCAATTATGTCTAATTTATACCCTGGGACGTGCTGGTTCTGGCTAGATGTAAAATCCTGGTAGAATCGCAATTTAACAAGCTTGACAGGACATCGAAATTGCTGTCGTTTCCAAACCTCATAAGTGGGAGCCTAGCCGTTCCTATAATGTTCCGAGGGAGTATACACTATTATTATTTTTCTACCTGTTTATGTAAGGCAAGTGTTCAGCAAATACTTTATCAGAAAACAAGAACCGGTTAGATGGAGCCACTGTACAAACAGGGCGCTTTGCCACCCAAAGCAGTGGTGCCTGAGAGAGTAAATACCTCACCGTCCTTTGCGGTTACGGGATCTAATGGAATTAAATATATTCTTAATAAATCTGACGTGATTCAAAATATCCTGGCAGCAGCCTGGGCAGGTTGGAGTGGGCTGGCTGGCTGTGGTGCCCTTGGACTGGAACTTTCTCTGCACGTCCTCCATGCTGAGTCTCTGACCACAGCACCCTTTTATTTTCCTTCCCCTGTTAACTGTCCCTCTTCCACCTCTTTTGGTGATGCCTAGGGTCTCTCCTGGGCTTCCTTGGTGGTTCAGGCGGTAAAGAATCTGCCTGCGATGCTGGAGACTTGGGTTCGATCCCAGGTTTGGGAACAGCCTCTGGAGAAGGAAATGGCAACCCACTCCAGTATTCTTGCCTGGAGAATCCCATGCACAGGGGAGCCTGGCGGGCTACCGTCCATGGGGTTGGACACAACTGAGGGACTAACACTCACTCTCAGGGTCTCTCCTGGCCCCTCCTCTTCTCACTCTGCTTCCAGCTTGAGGAGCTGGCATCAGCCACGTGACTTCTGCCACCTAATTGGCTTCACCAGCTCCAGTCTCCAGATGCTCAAGACAATGCTAACCCAGCAGACTCCTGCCACCTCGCCCGCAGCAAACCTGGTCACCCTGTGCCCTCTCGCATGTTCTTTTTCCCAACAATTCCCTGTTTCTGGGAGTCGTCTGGCCCTTTTTCCCCAAGCCCAGGCCTCCAGCTTGAAAGCACATTTGAGACAGTGCAATGAGTTGCAGGACTGTGATCCCAAAGGTCCTGGTTCAAATCCCTCCTCTGCCACTCAGGGGGCTGTTATCGCAAACCTCTGAACCCGTCTCCTCAGCCACAAGAGGGATGAAATAAGATCTCCTTCATAGAGTGATTGTGGAGCTGGCTGACATAACCTCCTGCATGTGCTGGGCACTCAGGGTGCTCACTCAGGGTCCCCTCTCCCCAGACCTCATTCCGAGTTTACTCTCAGCCTGCCAGCCTGTTCTGTGATGCCCTCCAGCTTCCTTTCCAGTCTATCCCTCAAGCCAACAGAGTCCCAGCCGTGAGAAATTAAGGACTCATGCCAGCCTCCTGGGGGCACCCTGTCTTCGCTCTGGTGACATTTCTGCACCTGTTGTATTTGGACTAAAGTTCTAAGCATCAGACTCGGCTCTGCCACATACCGGCCACGGGAAAAATGAAACTCTCGAAGCTTCGGTTGCCACACCCACGAAATGGGCAAAAGTCAATTGGGTTGGTAGTGAGGATTAAGTGAAATAGTGGTTTTAAAGAGCTTGGCATGGTGCTGGACGTATAGAAATCCTCTGTACTCATAGGAAGCTCAGCTCGGTGCTCTGTGATGACCTAGGGGGTGGGATGGGGAGGGTGGGAGGGAGGGTGGGAGGGAGGGGATCTATGTCTACTTACAGCTGATTCACTCTGTTCTACAGCAGAAACTGTACACAAGATTGGAAAGCAATTATTGTCCAATTTATAAAAATACAGTCTCTTTTTCACTTGAAATTAGTCTTACATGCTATCACCTGATCACACATCGCAAACTTTAACTTTATCTGATTCTCTCATCTCCAGCTTAAGGAACTCCAAAGCTGTCCCCACCTGATCTCAACCCACAACCAAAATGCTCTGTTTAACATTTAGAAAAAAGTATGCACTGCTCCTAAAACGTTGACGTTCATTCTTGCCATCATTACTTTGCCAACAGAGGTCCGTCTCGTCAAAGCTGTGGTTTTTCCAGTGGTCATGTATGGATTGACAGCTGGACTATAACGAGAGCTGAGCGCTAAAGAATTGATGCTTTTGAACTGTGGTGTTGCAGAAGAGTCTTGAGAGTCCCTTGGACTGCAAGGAGATCCAACCAGTTTATCCTAAAGGAAATCAGTCCTGAATATTCATTGGAAGGACTCATGTTGAAGCTGAAGCTCGAATACTTTGGCCATCTGATGTGAAGAACTGACTCATTTGAAAAGACCCTGATGCTGGGAAAGATTGAAGGCAGGAGGAGAAGGGGATGACAGAGGATGAGATGGCTGGATGGCATCACTGACTCAATAGACATGAGTTTGAGTAAATTCTGGGAGTTGGTGATGGACAGCGAGGCCTGGCGTGCTGCAGTCCATGGGGTTGCAAAGAGTTGGACACGACTGAGCAACTGAACTGACCTGAACTAATGCACTGCTCTGTTGGGCATTCAGACCCTCCAGAGTACAGGACCCCTGGCCTTATCCAATTCATAGAGATTCTTTTCCTCCCATTTGACTGACAAGAATAAAGAGGTATTCCTGGAGGCAAGCTCTTTAAGCAACCTTTAGGAGTTGTCCATGGCTACCCACTCCAGTATTCTGGCCTGGAGAATCCCAGGGACAGGGGGGCCTGGCGGGCTGCAGAGTTGGACACAACTGAGTGACTCACACACACACACACGACTTGGGTGAGAGGATGAAAGATGGGGGAATGGCCCAGAGAGGGGACTTTTGCTTAGGCTTTCCAGCTGAGATGGGTGTCGGGAGGAAGGAGCCAGTGGAGATGGGTGTGGTACCTGGGAGAGACAGGTCGAGGTTGGGCTGAGGAACTGCGGCAGAGATCTGGCGGCATCTCAAGGGCATGGCCTCTGAGAAAACACAGCACTGTAGTCACCTCCTGAAGAGTTGGGGAAGGTCCAACAGAAGAAATCAGAGAGGAGCGGGTGCAGCTTAGCGCCCTTGAGCCCTTGAAGAGGCGGGAAAACCCCGCCCAGCCTCACTTCTAGGGACAAGCGACCTGGAGCAACACAGAGCTCATCACCGTTTGCTGTTGACGAACTCACACAGGCTGGGGGTGTTTTCTGCCAATGGAGCCCCCTTTCTAACCTGGTGAAGTTGTTGAACTGGCCAGTGATGCTGGGTCGACTTTTAGAGCTTCCTTCCCCGGGCTGGGGGAGAACTCGATGCCAAGTGAAGCGAGATCCAGCGCTTCCCACAAGTAACTCGATCCTCCCCCACCGCGCAGAGGGCTCAGACCCAGGGTGACTTCAGCCCCCAGAGCATCTGAGCTGACATCGTGCCCCTCAGCCTGCACCCCTCCAGTACCTCCACAGACCACACTCAGCGCCATTCCAGGCCATCGCCTCTGCTTTTCCTCCTAAGGGCCTCCCTGGTGGATCAGAAGGTAAAGAATCTGCCTGCAAATGCAGGAGACAGGGTTCAATCCCTGGATCAGGGAGATCTCCTGGAGAAGGAAACGGCAACCCACTCCAGTATTCTTGCCTGAGAAATCCCATGGACAGAGGAGCCTGGTGGGCTACAGTCCAAGAGGTGGTGAAGAGTCTGACACATTTGAGTGACTAACACACTGTCCTCCTGAAATGCCTGAAATGCTCACACAGTGAGGTAATTAGAAACCATAGAAAGACCTAGATCTACCCAGAAAACAGAGGTGTCTAGACCCAAATCCCACCTCCTGCACTTACTAGCTCCAGGATCCTGAATCATTAATATAAGATCTCTTTGGAGAAGGGCGTGGCAACCCACTCCAGTATCCTTGCCTGGAGAATCCCATGGACAGAGGAGCCTGGTGGGCTATGGTCCACAGGGTCATAAAGAGTCAGACATGACTTAGCCACCAAACAACAACAACTCTTTGCTTCAGTTTTCTTATCTGTAAAATCAGAGTGTCTACGGACTGCAAGGAGATCCAACCAGTCCATCCTAAAGGAGATGAGTCCTGGGTGTTCACTGGAAGGACTGATGATGAAGCTGAAACTCCAGTACATTGGCCACCTCATGTGAAGAGCTGACTCATTTGGAAAAGACCCTGATGCTGGCAGGGATTGGGGGCAGGAGGAGAAGGGGACGACAGAGGATGAGATGGCTGGATGGCATCACCGACTCGATGGGCATGAGTCTGAGTAAACTCCGGGAGTTGGTGATGGACACGGAGGCCTGGAGTGTTGCGATTCATGGGGTCGCAAAGAGTCAGACACGACTGAGCGACTGAACTGAACTGAACCTTAATGATATAACGTTAAGGTAGGATAAATGCAATAATGAATGCAAAATGCCTGCACTGTACACAGCATGTTGTAGGTGTCAATAAACTTTCACTCTATTCGCCCAATATATGTGAATGGTTTTATGTCTAGACAAACATCACATGTGCCTGGGGCCTGATTCCAGTCTCATCTCATTGAGGAATCGTCACTTAAACTTCCTTTCCCAGTCATCATTCTGAAGTCCTTCTTACTTTAATGGCTGCACCACTAACTCAGGCACATCAACTGCCACTGGTACTCATCTGCCCAGACACTGATGTCTTGTTTAGTCAGCTAGACGGACTTTCCTGAAGGGGAGGGCCAGTGTCAGTGAAAATTCTGTCCCATCACTTCAACTTTCTACTGGATTGTTAAAAATGCTCAATATATCTGTGAGAGTTACAGAGCAAAGGAGAAAATCCCAGTGCAAGGATGAAGGTCAGTGGTGACCTGTCTTTTTAACAAATGATAATCCAGTAGGTGTTGAACATCCATAATTTGGAAGCATTTCAGTGGTGGTTAGCATGGAGGGACAGTGGGGTCAAGTTACCGTAAGATGGAGAGAAAGGCAAGTTGGCCAGAGTTATGAAAGTGGCTGGTGGCGCTAGTGGTAAAGAACCCACCTGCGATGCAGGAGACATGAGACCTGGGTTCCACCCCTGGGTTGGGAAGATCCCCTGGAGAAGAAAATGGCAACCCACTCCAGTATTCTTGCCTGGAAAACCCCAAGGACAGAGGAGCCTGGTGGGCTACACTCCATAGGATCACACAGAGTTGGACAGGACTGAAATGACTTAGCACACGAGAGGTCAGGCAAGAGGTCAAGGGAGCTGCGTGGAGCCATAACCCACTCAGGGTTAGACAGGAAATTAGCCAACGGACCTTGTTCCCAGCTCCCAGGCAGTCATAATCTCTTCTACTCACATTAAACAATTCAAAGAATGTCAACAAAGCAGACATTTCCCTTGAAACGCTGCCCCATGCTCACTTGAGAGCAAAACTCCATATTCCTCTTTGTTTTCTATCTGTATTATGCGCTCTACATGGTGGAGGCGACAGCTAGCTGGCGGCCAAAATCTATTTCCTCCTACTTCCACTGTAATAATCTGTGGTTGTGTGTGGTCTTCTAGCCAGGGCTGCACATCCAACCTCCTTTGCTGTAAGAGGTATTTGTCTGGCCAAGTTTTCACCAGTAGATGGTGAGTGGAAGCAATGGGTGTTACCTCCAAGTTGGGATCCTTGAGACAGTATGTAGGCTTCTTTCATATTTCCTCCCTTCCCTTAAGACTGGTTGAAACTTGGATGTTGTAGTGATCCATTCCTGCTTATGCAGATGCTAAGACTCTAAGGCTTGAAAATGGCAGAGCCATGACGTGGAAGGACCCCTAGCTCTGATGACTGTGGAACACTCATTACATTCTGTATGAGAGAGAAATGTTTCTTGTCCATTGGTCTATGCCATGTGGTTAAAAGCCACATGATTGTTGGGTCTCTTATTATAGCTTAACTGAAGCAACCCAACTGCAGCATGTGTATATATATATATATATATATATATAAAACACTATAACATATTGTGTATAGATATTACATATTATAACATGAATATCACATATAAATATAATGTGATATAATACATAATATTATATATAATAGGTGCCTTATATATGCACTTTTAGAAATATATCTCTTGGAATGCATTTTAAGTACAACTAGATAATAGCATATAAAATATTGCAGTTATAGCCTTTTTTCCTACTAAATAATATGTTTTGGAGATTTTTCCAATTCAGATATGTATGTGTTTGATACTGATGATAGACAAAGTAATTTCACCTTATTTTTGAAATGTCAGATGTAGGAGAAAGAAATGGCAACCCACTCCAGTATTCTTGCCTGGAGAATCCTGTAAATGGAGGAGCCTAGTGGGCTGCTGTCCATAGGGTCGCACAGAGTCAGACACGACTGAGGCGACTTAGCATGCATGCATGCACTGGAGTAGGAAATGGCAACCCACTCCAGTGTTCTTGCCTGGAGAATCCCAGGGACGGAGGAGCCTGGTGGGCTGCCGTCTATGGGGTCGCATAGAGTCAGACACGACTGAAATGACTTAGCAGCAGCAGCAGCAGAGATCCACAGTCTGTTTAACCAGCTTCCTTCCTAGATTACCCTATTGGCTAGTTTTGTGGTTGTTTTTACTTTTCACTATTTTTAATACTACTAACATGAATACTCTTAAACATGCTTCTCTGTTCACATACATAAATATTTCTCTAGTATAAATCTAGAAATGGGATTCTTGAGTTGAATGCTATGAACATTTAAGAATACAATTTATATTTCCAAGTTGTACTCTTAAAAGTCTAAGCTAATTTATACTTCCATAGCATATGAAATTTATACTTCCATATGAAATTCCATAATTCCATATAAATTTATACTTTCATATGAAATTTATACTTCCATAGCATATGAGAGTGCGTAATTCTCTATAACACTGTCAGTACTGGCAATCTTCAATTTTGCCCAGCTAATGGGGAAAAAAATTGGGAGAAAGATTATTACAGAAAGAAGAAAAAGATGTCTAGAACAAACAAAGATGAAAGTAGCTGGAATCTAGTATGATAAGCTATCAAGAAAACCCATCAGTGATCACACTTGGTGAAATTCTGAGCCACTTGTACTGTTCCCACCATCACAGTGGTTGTCAGTCCTAATCCCATAATTTTTAACATCCCATTGCTTTCCTGCTTGTGTGTGCTAAGTCCCTTTCAGTCATGTTGGATTCTTTGCGACCCCACGCACCATAGTCCACCAGGCTCCTCTGTCCATGGGATTTTCCAGGCAAGAATACCGGAGTGGGTTGTCATTTCCTCCTCCAGGGGATCTTCCTGACCTGGGGATCTTCCTGACCCAGGGATCCAACCCGTGTCTGAACATCCCATTGCTTTCCTGCTGCCTTTGTCCCACACCAGTCGGGTTCACCACGACAAGTTACACACACACTTCACTCTGCTCTCATGCTATATGCTAGGTTACCATAATGACCGTAGGGAATTATGAGGATGAACTTCAGTGCATCTGTCTTCGCATTTTAATAACATAAATAAGTGCTGATGAGGACCTTAAGCTGCACGATCGCAATAGCTGAAGGCCAACTGCAAGCTGTTCTCCTCTAGGGCTTTTTCGGCACCAGCAGAAGGAATAAAACTTTATTTCTCTTCCCTCAAAAATTATTTTAAGGAAAATTGATTATTGCCACTATAATAGGCAGTGTGATGCTGTGCTGCACTTAGTCACTCGGTCATGTCCTACTGCTTGTGACCCCATGGACCGTAGCCCACCAGGCTCCTCTGTCCACGGGGCTTCTCCAGGCAAGAATACTGGAGTGGGTTGCCATGTCCTCCTCCAGGGGATCTTCCCAACCAAGGGGTTGAACCCAGGTCTCCCGCATTGCAGGCAGATTCTTTACTGACTGAAGCACCAGGGAAGCCCATAACAGGTATAATGCTAAATATTCACCCATATATGCTATTGTGCTCAGTCCTTTCAACAAGGCCTTCCTGGTGAATTGTAGACAGAAAACTACCTCTGGGATATAAGCAGACTTGAGAGAATTAGAGAATTAACTGTGCAGGAGGAAAGGCCAGATTGGCGTGACATGGAGGGAAGAAAAGCATGGGTTGACTTGCGAGCAAGTCCCAAATCGTCCCATTTTGGTGTGTGGTTTTGCATAAAATACAGAATCGTGCTAAATCTGAGTTTCCTCGTGCTTTAGAGGAGGCATATTTATTGAGTAACTACCAAATGCCAGCCTCCATTCTAGGAGCTTAGGGTAAAGAAGAAGGCAAAAGGAGGTTCCTGCTCTCAAGGAGCTTACCTTCTGGAGGTGGGGGAGGGGAGAGAGACAGACACCAAGCAAAGAGAAATACTGCTCTATTCATTTATTTAATGGTTACTAAGCTCATACTTTGGCAAAAGACTATTCTAGGACTTGCTTTAAGAATCTGCCTTCTAGCAAGGGTGGGATGATTTGAGAGAATAGCACTGAAACGTGCATATTACCATATGTGAAACAGATCACCAGTCCAGGTTGGATGCATGAGACAAGTGCTCGGGGCTGGTGCACTGGGATGACCCCGAGGGATGGGATGGGGAGGGAGGTTGGGAGGGGGATTCAGGATGGGGAACACATGTAAATCCATGGCTGATTCATGTCAGTGTATGGCAAAAACCACTACAATATTGTAAAGTAATTAGCCTCCAATTAAAAGAAATTAATTGAAAAAAAGAATCTGCATTCTAGATTTACATATAGTAAATTTAAGAATTACATATATTGAAAGTGGCTAGTACAGTCAACGATGTATAGCGTACGCTCAGCAAATGACAGCTATGATTGTTACTATTTTCTTTCATGAGTCTGCCTTTTCCCTTTCAAGAAACATTCGGTTTATTTTTCTATCCATTTATTTACTTTGAGTGCCCGTATATATTTATTGCTGCTCTCTCTCTAGTCTAGTATTTTGTCTTTACATCTTGTTTTTTGGCAGTTATCTCTTCTTGGGAATGGCAAGCCCAGCCAGTTATAACTTCATTTGCACCAGACCTTTTGTAGTTGGGAGGCAAGGCATTGAAGGAGAATTCTCAGCCTGCAGCCTTCTCCGTGCAGCAGGGCCTTCGGGTAGTGGTTTTACTCTCTGTTGTTGCATTATGGCTTGATGGATGGTTCTCATAGGGTCTACTCTTTAAGCAGACAAGGATCCAATAGGGAGACGTGGAAGATGGAGACATGAAAACCAGGCAGATGGGGGCAGGAGTGAGGAAACATTGAGTTAGAGAAGGAAGATTCAGAGTTGGTGTGTTCTGCCTTCTCACCCACCACCACCAGCTCCACGCTCCTGGTCAGGTCTGATCTCTCCCAATCTCCAGTCTCAGTTGGCTAGCCCAGTGTGCTTCCAGAGCACACACCCTGTCACGTATTATGAGCATCTTTGCTGCCGGATCCTCCATGCCAAAGAGTAGACTTTCACAAATACATCTGATGAATGCATTAAGGCAGAGACAGAGAGTGTAGAAAAGTCAACAAGGCGAAAGTCAACAAGAGGTAAGGCACAGGTACAAAACAAATCTGCAGAAGAAGTGAAAAGCAACTTTGACCTTCAAATAGCAGCAGTCACTGAACAGTGCTAGATAGACAGGAAGGCCACACAGAAGCTCCAAGAAAGCAGGTCTACAGAAAAAATGATCTCTCCCATCATATTAGATGAAATGGGACTCTTGCCTTCGAGGTCCACTTACTTGTCTCTTCATCTAGTTTATGTTTATTTCAATAGACCTACCGTTTAAACGACAATGAGATAAGTTCATACCACGTCTTATCTAAAAGCCTAATTTGGCTTCACGAAGTCAGGCTTGATGTTTGGGGCAAAAGACCTGGGGAAATCTTCTGTAGGTCTGGTCTTCCTCATTTTTCAGTATGTATATATATATATATATATATATATATATATATGGAAATATTCAAATAGACCATTTCAACTAATAATAGTATTTTTCCACTTTCCAGCACCTTTTGCAACCACCTCCAAATTTAAATGATAAAGGAAAACTGATGGCATCGTTTTTACTATCTTATTAAACCACGCATCTATTAATGATGATTCACTGAAGTGTCACGAATAGATACACTGAAAACTTCTCTAGCATATTCATGTATTTTTAAGCGTCATACCACACTTAGCTCCTGATATAATTTTGAGTTTCCTCTGGGGGAAAAAAACAGTTCTTTTGAATTCTTTTTATAAAAAGCACCTTGAAAAAAAGCTTTCAGATACTCAAAGACATGAATCTTGCTCTTCTCCCTTGTGTATATCTGATTTAAAGGTTAATAAGTAATTAGGAAGCACAGTCATCCAAAAATTGCCAATTAATATGCCATCATTTTCATTAAAAATGCTATTAATTATATTGTTGTAAAAATGTCCTGGACTGGCTAATAAAAAGTTACCTAAAGCAATTCTGAATCTTTCAGGGAGAAAGTGAAATTAATGCATATCAATCACTTTTTAAAATTATGATTTGGGCTTGAGAGATCAAACAAAGGAGGGAAAATGAGCATCTCAGTTATTTAGTACGGATAGAATCTGACAAGCTTCCATGGTTTATTTTGTACTGAGACATTATTGCTCAGAAAACCTAATAAGATATCTTGGCAGATGTTTAATGTGCAAGTTTGACAAATAACAGTTCTTGGGTTCTTATAATGTAAAGCAGCCCTTTATAAACGAGATCAAACTTTTAAACTATCCAGATATATTTTGTTGGTTTCCTAGGAGACTGGATGGATGGAAAGCTATGATTAAATAATTAAATCATGTTATGTATCAATATTTAAAATGTATTCTATACCTTAAACGGTGGCATTAGTCAGTTATGAAAAATCCGCAGAATTCCAACGATGAAGAGTTCATGATTAAACTTCTACCATCACACTAGAGACACTACTAGCTTTGACTTCATGTAACAGTTTCACAGATCCCTAAATTATTCTGTTCTCACCACTCCTGTCAACTCCTACCTGAATGCAACATCTATTTCTATTGTGTACATTATGGTTAAGTTGGGGAGTTGGCTCATGTTTGATAAAAATTAGAACAGAGCAGGTTGCAGTTCTATGCCATTTTGATACATAGCAAATTGTAATGGGAGTACTTATCATCAATGAGATGAACCAAGTGTGGTGTTAGGAACTATACAATCAATTCAGACACACTAACTATTGATTTTCCACTGCATCATAGATATTTACTGGTTGTTAGGCAACCAAATAATCTAACACTGACACTGGGGAAAATTTCTCTTGCTAAGCGTGGCCATTTTAATAATTAGTTCAGCATGGGACTCTCTCAGAGTAACTCGGGCATAGAAAGAACTTTTTAAAGGACACAGTACAAAACCCATGTGCTTCCCTGTGGCTCAGTGGTAAAGAATCCACCTGCCAATGCAGGAGACATGAGTTCGATCCCTGGGTTGGGAAGATCCCCTGCAAAAGGAAACGGCAACCCACTCAAGTATTCTTATCTGGGAAATCCCATGGACAGAGGAGCCTGGTGGGCTACAGTCCTTGTGGTTGCAAAGAGTTGTGTGGACATGGCAGAGTGATTAAATACAAACAACAATACAAATCCCAGGCTTGCGTTATTTGAGAAGTTCTGGAGCTGGGAACTTTTATCCTACCAGGTGTGTTTATTAATTTTTTCCTCATATTGAACAAAGACCTTTTTTCCACAGACCTCACACATTGGTTCTACTCCTTACATCCTCACACATTAGTACCACTCCTTACATACATAGAGCAAGTATACTTCCTCTTCAACATGCTAACTCTGCTATTTGAAGAAGGCTAGCATGTCTCTGCGGAGAAGGCAATGGCACCCCACTCCAGTACTCTTGCCTGGAAAATCCCATGGATGGAGGAGCCTGGTAGGCTGCAGTCCATGGGGTTGCTAAGAGTCGGACGCAACTGAGTGACTTCACTTTCACTTTTCACTTTCATGCATTGGAGAAGGAAATGGCAACCCACTCCAGTGTTCTTGCCTGGAGAATCCCAGGGACGGGGGAGCCTGATGGGCAGCCATCTATGGGGGTCGCACGAATGAAGAGACTTAGCAGCAGCAGCATGTCTTTGAATCTTTCTTCTGCACAGTTAATGTATCCAAATTCATTCCCTTATTCATCCCCATTATTTCTCATCCTGGCTGCTCTCACCTCTCAATAGCACCATAATGTGTTAAACTGGGACTAACTAGGATTGGCTGCAGTTGTTTTATAGTTTACAGTTATGACTAATGATTTACAGGCCATTGTGTTGCTGAACACAGCAATTAAAATTGGCACAAGAATAAGAGTATTCATCAAGGGTATGAAAAAGTGCCTGATTTTTTTTTTTTTTTTAATCCTGACCTGGAAAATGCTACCGCTGAGAAATCATGGCATTTGTACCTTATCGGAACCTTGCAAGACTAATGGGAACTTTAAGACCTTCAGGGATGCTTAACAGATTCAAGCAGCAGCAGAACAAACAGTTTGAGTGTGGGATGAGCTCATTTAAAGTAATATTTTCTAAATTTTGCCATGCATATGAATCACTGGAGAGCTTCCAAAAATAGATTCTTGGGATCCATACCCAGACCTACTGAACAGGTGCCTCTGAAAGTTCCCAGGGGAAAAGCAGTTGGGAGCCATGGTGTGGGGTACACACATGAGGATCAGTCATCCCTTTGAGCTAATTCTGCCTAGACTATAAAGAGCTCTTCCTTATTTCATACCCTGGCTGCTCTACCCTCTCAATGGTACCATCATGTTTTAAACAGGGACTAACTAGGATTGGCTGTTGACACATTTTGGCCACCTGAAATGAAAGTGTTAGTCACTCAGTTGTGTCCAACTCTTTGCGACCCCACAGACTGTAGCATGCCAGGCTCCTCTGTCCATGGAAATCTTCAGAATACTGGAGTGGGTAGCCATTCTCCCCTCCAGGGGATCTTCCTGACCCAGGGATCAAACACAGGTCGATTCTTTTCCATCTGAGCCACCAGGGCAGCCTATTACTGCCAATGACTCTCTCTCTTTTTCAAAGAAGCCTCTTCCTCTAATAATCAGTACTAAATAGTTTGACACTTAATTGTTATTTCTACATGCCTTTTTGTCTCAGGTATTTTATAAAATCTCTCAGGGCAAGAACTCCCAAGGATTATGGCACAATATTAAACAGGGTCATGGATTGATTGATGAGGGGTTTTGGAGGTAACTGAGGCAGATAAAGAGTAGACAGACATTGTACGAGTCTAGGTGGGAAAGTTTAAGATTAGGGAGATTAAAGTCTTCTTCTTTTGAAAGAAGCTTCCTCCATACTGTGCTATGGCTGCTACCAGGTGCAAGTGATAGAGTTCACGGCCCATGCTGGGCTTCTCCACCTTCATCAAACTTGATCCTTGGAGATGTTAAATGGTAATCCACAAGATGACATTACAGAAATACGGCCAGGAGGTCTATCATTTCCTGTGTTTCCAGCCCATCTGAAACACCAGACATAAATGAGTTCTATCTCTCTTGGTACAACTCTATGATCTGACAAAGTCCAAAGTGAGGACACTATAGGTCCTGATAAGGATTTCAGAATAAGAATGAAGGGGTTCCTTAGATAGCTACATAGGCTTTCAAAGTTTTATTTTTAAATGATTTTTAAATACATTTTTTGGCCATATGCCACAGCATGTGGCTTAGTTCCCTGACCTGGGATTGAACCCATGTCCCCTGTAATGGAACTGCAGAGTCTTAACCACTGGATCACCAAGAAAGTTCCTAGGCTTCTTTTTTAATATTAAAGACAGGTACAATTTCAAAATTTATTCAAATTAAAATCAAATTAAAGAAATGATGCTTACATCAGATATGATATAATAAAAATAAGAGTGACAAGTTATACTTGGAAAGTATGAAAGAAAAAAGCAAGATTTGAACACAAAATAAATTTGACAACTGCATATTGATACAAGTAGAAACATAAAAAAGCCACGAGTCACGAAACACTAGGCACAAAATAACACAGTGTCAGTCCATGAAAAGCAAAAGTTCTTAGAAATATAAGGAATCACATGAGTCATATTAAAATTTCAAAACTGCATAACTCCCTGGTAGGTCCCAGGGACAAAAATAAGCAATTAAGGACACAAGGAATTATTTAATGTTTCTATAATTATCTATGACTTTATATAACTTTGCACCTAAGAACAGGAAATGCATCTTATAAAACACTGATCATGATCTGGACAATAAGATATTTCAGCACGTTTTTAAAGTAAAACTTGCACAACTCCATTATTTTAATAATAAAATATTATAAGAAATTCATATTGGAACTTTAAAGGAAAAAAAAAACCCAAACTACTTGGACATTTTGGAAACAGTCACATAAAAAATACCTGAGTTAATAAGCAAACTAGAAAATAACAAATGTGAGAACATTATTGACCAAAAACCTATAAGATTCAGCCAAAGCTATTTTATGTAGTAGATACACAGCTCTAAATGCTTTTTAAAGAAAAGAACTGAGAGACAAGAACAAAACATTCAACATGGGAATTCAGAGAAAAAAAATTAAGGAAAGCTA
Organism: Dama dama; assembly: GCF_033118175.1. Classification (NCBI taxonomy): domain Eukaryota; kingdom Metazoa; phylum Chordata; class Mammalia; order Artiodactyla; family Cervidae; genus Dama; species Dama dama. The sequence continues at coordinate 77,715,349 of NC_083710.1, read as the reverse complement.
GTGAGAAGGAAAGGTCTTCCCAGGTGGTGCTAGTGGTAAAGAACCTGCCTGCCAATGCAGGAGAATTAAGAGATGTGGGTTCGATCTCTGGGTTGGGAAGATCCCCTGGAGAAGGGCAAGGCAACCCACTCCACTATTCTTGCCTGGAGAATCCCATGGACAGAAGAGCCTGGTAGGCTACAGTCCATAGGGTCACAAAGAGTCGGACACAACTGAATTGAGTTGGCATGCATGCGTGAGAAGGAAAACAATGAAGCAGAAAGAAAAAAAATAAAGCATATCTTTTGTAGAATTGATAGCTTAAACCAAGAGCATGATACAGATAAATTTCTGGAAAATCTGGCAAATTTAATTAAAGAAAAAACTAGAAGGAAAAAATATAACATTTATAAATAAACTTAAATTATTTAATAATAAAACATTAAGATTTATAACAGTAACATGAATTAATGATTAAGTTGAAAATGAGTAAAATTAATAATTATCTGAGAAAAATATAAATTAAAGTAATTAATGAGAAGAAAACCTATAAGTAAATAAAGATGAAAATGAGCCATTTATCAAAAACTTACATTTACTTCAATTAGAGATTTCAGAAACTTGAGAGACATAAGGCACTCTGAAAAAGGAAATTTGGATCTTGGGAACACTTTCTGCAATGTAGTTAAAGAACTGGGCTTAAACCCCACAGTCCTGAATATTCACTAGAAGGACTGATGCTGAAGCTGAAGCTCCAATACTTTGGCCATCACTTCTTCCACTGATGCAAAGAACTGACCCATTGGAAAAGACCCTGATGCTGGGAAAGACTGAAGGCAGGAGGAGTAGGGGATGACAGAGGATGAGATGCTTGGATGGCATCACCGACTCTATGGATATGAGTTTAAATAAGCTCCAGGAGTTGGTGATGGACAGGGAGGCCTGGTGTGCTGCAGTCCATGGGATCGCAAAGAGTCCGACATGACTGAGCAACTGAACTGAACTGAAAGAAAAATCTAGGTTTTTAAAATTAGGATTGAAATGGGAAATAAAAACTAACGCTGAAAAAAAAAAATGATCCAATAGAACTTTCTGTGTAAAACAGCTAAGGAAAAGTTCATGAGATTCAAGCCAATCGCAAGATTTGACCCTAAGAAAACCAAAAGTAATAGGAACTTCAATTATACAAGACACATTTAGAAGGGTTTTTGAGATAAGCAGTCTGATTCTGCAAAGCAGTGCATTTGCTCAGATAAGAAACCAACTTCTCCCTGGAGGTCTGGATCCCACCCAGCTCCCGACTGACCACACAGAGAGAAAACATTAAGAATGAAACGGCCAACAGGGCGAACAGGACCAGGAGAAATGCACTCTCAAGAGAAAAGGCTAACATCCCACTCCAAACCACTAGGCCCAGGAACCATAAAGGCAGGAACAAATGAAGCAAGGATGCATATTAATTGACCCTTTCAATAAGCTGTCCTGGGGCTTCCCTGGGCTTCCCTGGGCTTCCCTTGTAGCTCAGTCTGTAAAGAATCTGCCTGCAATGCAGGAGACCTGGGTTTGATTCCTGGGTCAGGAAGAGGCCTTGGAGAAAGAAATGGCAACCCACTCCAGCATTCTCCCTGGTGGCTCAGTGGTAAAGAATCTGCCTCCCAGTGTGGGAGACACAGGTTCGATCCCTGGTCTGGGAAGATCCCACATGCCTTGGAGCAACTTAGCTCGTGTGCCACTTCTACTGAACATGTGCCCTGCAACAAGAGAAGCCACTGCTAGGAGAAGCCCGCACACAACTAGAGAGAAGCCCCAGATAGCCACAACTAGAAAAAAGTCCATGCAACCATGAAGACCCAGCACAGCCCCCAATAAATAAACAATTGTTAAAGAATAAACTGTCAAGATGCAACTTTCCCAGTAATACCTACCTCCAAAACACACTTTAAATCTATACACTCTTCTCCGTCTCCACTGCTCCCATCCACCCCGGGCGGCACTGGCGGCGATCTCTGGACAGTATTAAGATGCAAAACTTCGCTCTCGAGCTCCTAGCCCAGCCCCTTCCAGCAACTCCTTCTCCAGGCAGCGGGCCTTCCCATGAGGCAAGACGTCCTCTCGCTCAAGTCTTAGCACCGAGCATCAAATCCAGTCCCACACAGTGGCTCTCCTATTCCTTGTCTCAGTCACCCTGGCCTCTGGTTTCCAGGAGCCGGCCAAGTGCTTTTCTTTCCAGGCTTTAGGACTACTCTTTTTCTCTGCGCTGGGGAAGCTCTTCTCACCTTTCAGGTCTCTGCTCAGAAAGCCCCTCCTGGGGAAAATATCCCAGGCCATCTTTTCTGTTTAAATTCTTCTTCCGACACAGGACTTCCTTGGTGGCTCAGATGGTAAAGCGTCTGCCTACAGTGTGGGAGACCTGGATTTAACCCCTGGATTGGGAAGATCTCCTGGAGAAAGAAATGGCAAACCACTCCAGTGTTCTTGCCCGGAAAAATCCCATGGACGGAGGGAGGAACCTAGTAAGCTACAGTCCATGGGGTCGCAAAGAGTCGGACACAACTGAGCAACTTCACTTTCTTTCAGACACATTGCTTTCTATCCTCATTCCTTGTATTTCCTTTTTAGGACTTTATACAACTTGAAAATAGCTATCTTTTTTTTAGGGGGGGGAGGTGTTTCTACTCCCATCTGGTCACTTGCTTAGACTGAAAACCCCATGGGGTCAAGGCAGCTGTCTGTTTTTATGAAGTGCTGTATGCCAACGCCTGGCCCAATGGCTGCATTCTCTGGGCATTCAGCTTTTCATGAATGAATAACAGTCCTGATAAACTGTGAAGATGTGATGAGTTTGTTTACTTTCCACTGGCTACCGTTTCCTCCACTTGACTGTAAGTTCCACTGGAACAAGGTTCTTGTGTCTTTTTTTGGTACCAAACATAGTGTCTGGTGCTTAGGAGTGGCTCAGTGACTATTCGTAGAAGAAATAAATGAATAAAGATATTGAAGTTCTTTAGGACGTGAAATTTCCTTCGCCTCACCTCTCTATACCACTCAGAATGTCTGGGTCTACTGGAATCCTTCATTAACAATTTGGCTATCCAAAATTTTCCAGTATCACTGTTTCCATTAACAACCCAGCGCCCAATGGGAATGGAAGAGAAGCAATGTGAATTAAATTACTCAAATGAAGCTGCTACTGATTAATTTTAGATCCTGAGCATCTGGGTCAGTGCTTAGTTTCATAGCAGGTGTGGAAATGATATCTTCAGTGTCATTATTAATGATTTCACTAAGGGCTGAGAGCGCTTGAAAATTCTTCCAAATGAGATTTGAGATGTGGACCAGATGGGCATTTTTAAGAAGCCTATATCAACTGCTTTCTACTTTTCAGCAAATAAGTTTTCATATTAAGACTGATTACTGATGGACCTTAGTGTCCATATCACGTTCAATCAAAAATGATAAGCAATGACTTTCAAAAGAATATGAAATGCTCCAGTACGATAATAGCAATCTAAATGAAATACATAAACATGCCTGAAGTAGATTGACTCTAGTCGTTTTGTTTTGCTTTAACCAGGTTAAAGCTCTGAGTCATTTTCTCTTCCTCTTTCTCCTGGCAGTATCTCATCTTCTTACAGGGCTTAATATTCATTATGGGTATATGACCTCAGTCTCAAGAAGACGGTCTCATCAGTCAAATCCCCAGGATGCTGGCTGGTCAGGCAGGATGGCTGGGCAAGGTTGATCACAAATAAACATGTCAGCATCCACTTACTCCCTGAATCCCAAGGGCGGGTGCTCAGCGAGAATCTGTCCTCTATCAGTTTTATCCTCGTTGGTCATAGCAGTGCCACGAAAGAGTAATACATGCTAGACTGTAATCTTTGAGCCAGAGGAAATTGAACCAAACCAAGTGGAAAGAATACGCTATTTAGTATTAGCAGATAAGTTCATGGGGACATTGTAAAACAGGTGAAGTTCATTATTGGTGAAGCTCCCCCGGAGTAACCCTGGTCTCCCCAGCCCCCTGGGGTGAGCCCCCCACCCCCACCCCGCTGTGGATTAGACCTTGACGCTGAATGCTAGCTGTTTTTGACTTCCTGGGGACTTGCTCTTGTACAATGAAGCAAATATGTCTTAGGTCTCAAAGTCTCTGGGTCAGGCTCTTTTCCTCCCCCAGAATGAAAATGAGCTTACTTGATAGATCAAGCTGGCTTCATTTGCTAACAGAAAAGTTCCAGGAAGTTCCAGGGTCCTCTCAGGGAACGTGGACTCAATGGAAACTTTCTAATGACAAAGCCTTTGTGTGTGACTCAAAGGAGTGAGTCTAATGGTGGGAATTTCAGACCAAATAATATAGATTTTTATGAATTTTGTTGGGCAGTAATATGTCATAAGAAGAGAGGGAAACTGACATAGAGCTGCCCAGTTTTTTTTTTTTTTTGCTGAGTAAGGCCATTAAGGAAAAAAGGAAAACAACATGCATCTATTGACAATCATTTTAGAAAAGAAAGGGATACTATGATAATCAGAAAAAAAAAAGAAGCAAACAATCAGAATAAAAAGCAACCTTTAAATTTAAAGAATTTATCTTCATGAAAAAAATGTATTTATACAGTTTCAGTATGTTAGATGAATAAATTCTAGAGATCTGCATTACAACATCGTACCTGTAAACAGCAATACCGCATTATGCATTTTAAAATGTGGTAATGGATTTCCCTGGCGGACCAGTGGTTAAGACACCATGCTTCTAATGCAGGGGTTGAAGGTTCAATCCCTAGTCAGGGAAGTAAAATCCCACAAGTCATATGGCACAGTCCCCCCCAAAATGTGTTAAGAGGGTAGATCTCCTGTCATATTCTCATCACAATAAAAACAAAACAATACATAAGTGTATTTCAATGTCCTGACTTTATAGCAGACTAGGGAAAATGTTGTCTAGTACCAGCATCGTTCTACAGCCAGGCTTTGGGGAACTGATGAGTTAGCTGCTCACAGGGGCCAAACAGGCCACTCCGGGAATTTAAATAGCTCTTAACGGACACTTGTGGGCACGTCTCCATGTGACCTGCCTATCAAGGCAGTCAAAACTATGCACAGGGTCCAGAAACACCTCTTGGGTTGTAAATCAAAGAACTTGTTTGTACAAAACCTTTAACCATGAAGGGTTTTCTGTCTGTAGATTAATGGGAAAAAATGAGCAATAGGTAGCCAAAAGAGTTATCGGAATTTTGTGGGAAAAACAGTGGTATTTCAAAGTGTTTTTTTAAAAACACTTTAAAGAGTTTTTAAGTATTTTTAAGTGGTATTTTAAAGATTTAAGGATGTATTTGTTGTTTAGCCACTAAATCATGTTTGACTCTTTTGTGACCCCATGGACTGTAGACCACCAGGCTCCTGTGTCCATGGGATTTCCCAGGCAAGAATACTGGAGTGGGTTGCCATGTCCTTCTCCAGGGAATCTTTCTGACCCAGGGATCAAACCTACGCCTCCTGCATTGGCAAGTGGGTTCTTTATCACTGAGCCACCAGGGAAGCCCAAAGATATACTTAATTCTTTTGTAAATATGAATGAGCACCCAGACGCTGCCAGGTACAATGATAGAGCAATGAAGACCCCAGTCTTACAGCATTACCTTCCAGCAGTGGAGACGGTTAAGAAGAGATACATAGGCAGATAACATCCCTTAAGGACAAGTTCTGAGGTTGCTTTTGTGGAGGGATGTGTGCTATTTAAGCAAAGTCTAAACCAAAGTGAAGAACTGAGGCTTGTAGTTACCTGGGGGGAGAGCATTCCAGATAGAGGGAACAGCCAGTGGAAAGTGGGGGAAAGTGGGGCCAGGAATGCAGCTGGGGGCCAGACCACATGGGGCTTTAGGGAAAGCCCTTTGGGTTTCATCAATGAAATGGACAGCTACTGAAAAGTTTTAAGCAAGAGAGTGACATGACTGTTGAGTCACGAGAGTAAGGAATGGCAAAAGTGAAGGCTACGGATGACTATTATAACAATCCATTTGAAACATAATGGTAGTTTGGGCCAAGGCCGTCATCACAGAAGTGCTGAAAAGTGCTCAGATCTAGGATGTCTTTTGAGGGCAGAGAGACTAGGACTTGCCGATAGAACAGAGAGAAAGATTGGACATGGTGGTAATGGTAACAGAAGATTCCAGCCGAGTTTTAAGATGTTTACTTTGATCAACTGAATAAATGGTACCATCTACTGAGAACAGGTATCATGGGAACAGTAGACTGAAGGGGGACTCAAGACTTACTAGTGGATATATTAAACTTGAGAAGTCACTTGAATATCCAGGTAGAAATGGCAGGTTGGCAATCGGATGCGTGAGCCTAGACAGAGGAGAAATCAAGGCTAGAGACAGAAATTTTAAAATTTCAGCATATAGGAAATGTTGAAAGCCTTTGGGTAGGATGAGGTCATTGAGGGAAGTCCAGTTTTGGGGTAGATGGGGAGAAAGCCCAAAGTCCCCGAGGCAAGAATGCGTTCGGTAAGTCATCAGAAGATTAAGGTGCCCACCATGGATGTGAGCAAACGTCGAGAAGACGCCTGAGGACGAAGCCTGGAGAGATGCCAGCACTTCAAGGTCCGGAGGAGGAGGGTGATTTAGGAAGAGACAGAGGAGTGGCCAGTGAGGTAAGGGGAAAACCAGAGAGTGAATCACCAAAGCAGTGTGAAAACAGTCTTTCAAGGATGATGGAGAGCAGTTTATAAATTCACTCCACCCTCAATTAGCTCTATCGATGGAAAAATCTGCATATGCTGTTCTACTCCCAGTGTTGAGCGGAGCCTGTCACAGGATCAATACTTGTTTATTTCAGAGGCTAAATGTGGCAGACTTTAGGCTGAATCCATCCGGTAGGTGTGTTCTATTTGAACTTCAGGGTTTAAAGATATTTTCATTGGTTGCCACGATTTAGAAATTGGGAAACTTCACATCAAAACTTGTATCCCTGCTTCTTTTGTTTGTTTTTTTAAATCCCCAGGATTCTCAAAAGGCAGGCAACAGCTGTCTGTGGCTGGGTGGCTGCTGGCATCTTTAGAGGGGTGATGCGCTCTTCGGCTAATTTCCTGCTGTCTCCAGTGAGCCCTAGGTCTCCCCAACAGTGAGGGCTGAATCACTCATTCATATTACTTGCTGATTCCTACAGATCTTGACTTTGTACCTTTTGTTTAGTTAGAGGGAATGAATGAACAAATGAATGAATTAGTGAATGTTCACTGATGAATCACCTGAAACCCAGGGAGGTGAAATGATGTAAGCTTGCATGCAGCAATGTTGTAATTCAGAACCAATACAGGTTCTCAGGCCAGGACTTTTACCTAAGCTCTTTGCTTCCTAGTTTGTCATTGTATTAAAACATCGGAAAATAAAAGCAGGAGCTTGCACGGAAGAAGGGTACTGACAAAATGCTATTTCCATCTTCAGAAAAACAGAATATGAAACAAATTATTTATTATCATAAATGTAGAGAAATGGTTTCCCAAGAACTGCCTGCCACACGGACTAACAGAAGTTACCATCACTGCCCAAGGCAAAGTGAGTAAATAAACAAATGTAATTATTAAGCAATATAATTAAGGTTACAATTGGTATTTTATTTCATTAGTTTTATTTTTAGAGAAGTAAGTTTTGCCATTTTTCTCTGTGAATTATTTTTATCTATTCTTTCATGCTTAAACACAGAACGTTATAATCACAGAATGACAGTTTATCATCAGGCCTCCTCTTACTCAATATCAAAAACTGGAGTTTTTTTTAAGCCTCCTCTCTTGCTAGCTCCGATGCTGGCTAGTGGCCATCCAGGGCAGTGTGTGGAGATGGACTCCGAAATCCAGTTTGGACTCATTGAATTAGACCGCGGTGCTTGATTTCTGATGTTTAGATGTTATTATTATGGATTGCCCCATGTTGTCCCCCTCCACCCCTAGCCAAAAGATATATTGAAATCTTAAATCCCTGTCCCTCAGACTGTGACTCGATTTGAAAACAGTCACTGCAGAAGTAATTAGATAAGATGAGGTCATACTGGAGGAGGGGAGTGGCCCTACCTTAATATAACTCATGCCCTTGTAAGAAGGGGAAATTTGGACACAGACTCAGAGGGAAGATGATACAAAGAGAGACACACAGGAAGACAAACACCTGCAGGCGAGGGCAGAGATCAGAGTTACACAGTCATAAGGCAAGGGAGGCACACACTATAAGAAACCAGAAGAGGCAAGGAAGGCTGCTTTTGTAGGAGTTTCAGAAGGAACGTGGTCCAACAAACACCTTGATCAAACTTCCAGCCCCTAGAACTAGGAGATGATGGATGCATTTCTGTGGTTTTAAGCCACCCAGTTGGTGGTATTTCATAATCACAACCCTAGGAAACTAACACAGAGGTGATCTTATCTGATTCATCACTGTAAACTGTGTTAGGTAGCAGCTGTGTCCCAGGAAAGTGGCATCATCCATAAAATAAATGCCGCAGGTGTGCAGGCCCTAAGTAAGACATTTAGGCAGATGCTGCAGAGCTTGAGAATCCTCATTCCCTTGCTCACTGAAGGCACCAAACCTCATTCCATCTGCTCTTAGACAGGAAGTAATGGTCCTCCTCTTGTCCTGGAAAGCTGAAAGTATATCCATCCTGAGCAGAGAACATCTTGCGCATTAGGAAGAATTTGTTGCTAATCTTGGCTCTAGGAAAATTTGGGAAACAATTAAAAAGTATCTTTAATGGTCCTCTGGTCTTCTTGTGCCCACTTTAATGTGTCAGACTTCTCTGTGAATGAGAGACTTCCTTAACTCACAGTCCACAGAAAGTTTTTAGAGGTAAACATGAAACCTTTGCGATCCCGAGATTGTGTGCCAATAGTCTCAGGGTATGACCACTTTTCTGGGTAAAGATTCCATAGTCTTGATTACTTATGAAAGATGCACACTTCCCACTATCAGGACAAGGAGGGAAAAAAAGCCAACACTAAGGGTGCTTAGCATGATGGTGAGGATCAAACTAAGATTTTGCATCTGGGGAACAAGGCATGGGGATGGAGTGGATGATGGCTCAGGGTGGGGACAGGATGAAGAATGTGGATTTAAATATCCTGAACTGCAGGAGACAATGAACCATTCATGTGAAGTGTTCAGTAGGAATTTGGAGCCTCACAGTTGGCAAGGAAAGAGCACACACCCAGAATTGGGACTGATCAGCACAGAGGTGGGAACTAAATATTTGAGAGCAGGTCCCCTTTCAGAGAGTTTCCCTAGTAGCTCAGAAGATAAAGAATCTGCCTGAATGCAGGAGACCCAGGTTCGATCCCTGGGTGGGGAAGGTCCCCTGGAGGAAGGCATGGCGTCCCATACCAGTATCCTTGCCTGGAGAATTCCATGGACAGAAGAGCCTGGCGGACTACAGTCAATAGGGTCGCAAAGAGTCGGACTCAGTCGGACTGAGCAACTAACACTTTCATTTGCACCTCCCCTTTCAGAACTGATCATTGGACTTGACCTAGGAAGGACCAACACTGGGTCTTGGAGAGCATCTACCTTAGGGAGCAAGAGGAGGACGAGGTGGAATTAAAGGCAAAATAGACAGGCAGGTTAGAGTGGCGAAAGAACGAGGAGTATACCGTGGGGGAAAGAGCAGGAGAGAATTCCAAGGAGAGGCTGATCAGGCTCGCAAAACGAAATATTTAAAGAAAAGGGTGAACGCTCATGCAGAGAGCAGTGCTGGATCCGAAATGCACTGATGATCATCGATAAATCCCTTTTGAAAAGCTGTGAGGACTCTTTGTTGGTTTATGCATTCTTTGAGTGGTCATGATTGGATCTCTGCTGTGACGCCACGTTAGGTGCTGGGGCACAGAGATGAGACACAGTCTTGCCTTTAGGAAGCTTACCGCGTGTACTGGGATACATACTCAGAGGGGTAAACTATGTATGGAGGTCTGAATGGTGTCGAGCGAGGACACAAACGGGAAGTGGTTGATTTACAGGGACAGTGGAAGTCATGGTCGGGAAACCGATCTCTCAAAAGAGAGAAGTTTCATCAGCAGATCCAAGAATTCTTAAAGTGCAAAGCTGTCCCACACCTTCTCACATCATATATCTGAAACCATGTACTTCAGAATCACGGGGGCACACACACACTCCAACACCTTGAATCCAAACCATTTTTGTTACTGAGACCTCGTAAGTGATGATATAATATTTGTGTGCAGATGCAAAAACAAATACAACATGTGCCTTGCATTCTCTCGCAGTTTCTCACTTTTAAAATATATTTAATATTCAAGAACCTAAATAGGTTCATTCCTGGGGGCTTCTATTTTGGAATGTTTTTTTTACACTTCAATATGCTAGACTTGTTAAACATAAATATTACTAAGCTATGGAGCTTTAGAATTAATTACATCGATGATTATTCTTACAGAATAATAATTCTGTCCTTACAGTGGAATTAGGAAGAGGGAAGAGATGACACTAGTTCTGGAGTCACACCTGGAATCAGATCCCTGCTCCAACATTTATAAGGTATAGGAGAGCAACTTATATTTTTGAATCTGTATCCACATTTGTAATGGTTACCTGAGTAATACTTACCTTACAGAGTTGTTGGAAAGAATAGATAATTGCATGAAAAATGCCTGGCTGACAGGCTCTATAGGACTACAGTGATTTCCATTGATAATGAAATAATTACCTGAGATTATATTTCTAAATCAGGCCAAAATGAGGCATATAATTTAGAAAATACTCAAGCAATTTCTTCAAAGAATTAGCCTCTGTTAAGAGCCCAGTTGTAAAGGAAATCGTACTGAATCATAGAGGAAATCAGTCCTGAATAATCATTGGAAGGACTGATGCTGAAGCTGAAGCTCTAATACTGTGGCCACCTGATATGAAAAACTGACTCACTGGAAAAGACCCTGATGCTGGGAAAGATTAAAGGCAGGAGGAGAAGGGGACGACAGAGGATTAGATGGTTGGATGTCCATCCACCTACTCAATGGACATGAGTTTGAGCAAGCTCCGGGTGTTGGTGATGGACAGGGAGGCCTGGCATGCTGTAGTCCGTGCGGTTGCAAAGAGTTGGACATGACTGAGTAACTGAACTGAAGAGCCCAGTGGTAATTCAAAAATGTGAGGTTAAGGTTGAGGCCAGTGACATATTTTGATACCTTTGGGGGGATATTTTTAAAAAATTGTCCAAGATTGTCCCATATCTACCACTTCTAATTTTTTAATTTTTCATCCATAACTCTAGAGACTAAAATTTTACTTGTCATCAGCCAACTTATAGCCAACATCCCATAGAATGGGAGAGTAAAAACAAGTAGTTTTTGTATCACATGCAGTTTCAGAGAAAGTGAAATAACTGTCCTGTCAATTTTCCAGTGTTGTATTGTACTTCCAGAGTCAGTCTGTGTCTTCAATCCTTGCACAGAGCCCGCTGAGTTTGAAATCTATTGGGATGTGAAGAAGAGAGCCATAGCGCATGGCTGCACAGGTTGTGCACTGCACAACTTCCGAGGGTGCCCATCTCACTATGATGAGAAATGGACCCTAACTGTATAGTGTGCCCTATGCAACCACATGCAGCCGCCCTATCTGAGAGGCTTGAGAAGTTTCCTGATGAATGTACTCTACCATTAGTGAGCATTTACAGTGCATGAGGGGGCTTCCCTTGTGGCTCAGCTGGTAAAGAATCCACCTGCAATGTGGGAGACCTGGGTTCGATCCCTGGGTTGGCAAGATCCCCTGGAGAAGGGAAAGGCTACCCGTTCCAGTACTCTGGTCTGGAGAATTCCATGGACTTTGTAGTCCATGGGGTTGCAAAGAGTCGGACATGACTGAGAGACTCTCACTTCACTTTCACAGGGTATGAGACACCGTTCTAGGCTCCAGGGATACAAGGGTCTTCTGGAATGTTCTGGCCTTCTGTAAAAGATTTAAGCAGTTCCATTGTTCACAATAACACTGTAACTTTAAAAAATCACAAATGCTTGCATGTCCAGTGGTTTCACATAAAACACAGCGTGGTAACAGTCGTGAATAAATTACAAATGTCACTGTGAGAACTCTGTACGTTTTACAAAATCTCTGTTATAATAGCATCTATATACGTACACCTCTCTTGACAAAGACCTCAGCAAATCTCTTTTCCAAACACCCAAAAATTTGTCTCATGTGTATTTATGGAAGTTTGGTCACATATACAAATTTAACTCACAACAAAACCAAAAAAGGAGTATCTAAGGCTCACAAATTAACTTGTACCTATATAAGCCAACACAGATTCTTTTTTTTCCTACTTTTATGAATAAAAGTACCCTACAGTGTTTGCAGAAGATATCTTGCAATAAATAACAACAACAAAAATGATGTCTGCCTCAAACTTGATTTCTTTTAACCTCATGACTAATTTGCAACACTGAGGTATTATTACAATAGATTAAGAGTTTGGACACATTAAGAACTGGATGCTTTAAGAGTTGGCCACATTTTGCTTGTAAAGCCAGGCATTAAACTCAAGGTCCATACTATATGATACTTTATTAGGAAGGGAAAGACACTAATATCACTAGTCCTTACCACATCCGGCTTGTGCTGGGCAACAGGTATATTTTAGGCCAGTCGGTCTTTTCAGTAGCCTTATGAAGTAGGAATTATCGTAGCAATTTAAAATAGGATGACACTGAAGTCAAGGAGGTAAAATAACTTGTCTCAAATGATATAGTTAGCCCGTGTCCCTTCCAGGGTTTCTTCAAGTCCTGGCCTGTCCTGACTTCAAAGCTCTGCCCTTCTTTCTACCCTAGGCTGGTTCTACTGCTGCAGAGTTCCCTTTTTTAATACATGAAATAAAATTAAATTAGCTTCATTATGACCATCATCATCTGTCATTTTAGCCTGTATCTTTGAGTGTCTCTTTTATTTACCCGTTCCTGTTGTAAGGACTTGTACTCCTTACAGCCGCCTTTCAAGGTGAACAGGCCAGCGTGGTGTTGGGCACTGTAAATTCTTCAGCCAATGTCCCTGGTGAATTTTCTCATTTTACTGATGAGACAACAAAGCTAAGAAGTGATAAATGACCCACTGAAGGCTGGGAAGTGGTTGAGCAGGTAGACTCGGGTCCGTCTTACTCCTGTGCCTGTGGGGTCTTTCCACATTGTTTACAGTTGGACAATGTCACAAATCTATAACACTGCACTCAAATTAAATAAACTAAAAATTTACAATTCTGAAAGGAAACTAATAACTTGAGGCAATATACAAGCAGAGGAAACTCTGCTTCCACACTTGGAAACGGTTTTACTAGACACTTCTGAAAATGATCTTCAAAGTTTCTTTCTGAATAGTATTCAACATTCTCACAGCTTGGTCTACATTTTTATTCTAAACATAACTGTTCTCGATTCTTTCTCATGGGTGGGAATTCTCAAACAATTGTGATCTTGGGGGATCTCCAGTAAGATATTGATGTATAAGCATCTGGGAGTTGTGCAGTTGATAGTCAAAAAAATACTGAGCCTTAATAGGTCAGGCATACTTCCCTAACTAGTTAAAAGAATTAAAAGTTTTAAGAAATTACTAAAACCTCAGTTTAATAGTAAATATCCAACCAAAAAAGGGTTGGCTTAATAAAACTTGGGGATGACCTGGAAAATGAATTTCTCATTTCTGACCTGATTCCATATCTTAAAGTTCTTACATTCTAGTTTTTACTCTACACTGATTTTTACAGAGAATGCTGTCATTTGTGGTAATCACAGAAGTGAATACATACTTTACTTACTTTTTTGACTACAAGCAAAATACATACTAATATAAAAATGTGCTCGTGCTGTTGCAGTCTATATGAATTGTGATTTATCGCCCATCTATTCAATTCTATGTAGACAAAATGAGTTATAATTTTAACGTCTAAACTAATAAGCTTTGAGAGATAAAAAAGGAAGAAAAGAGGGGTAGTTATTGAGGTAAACTGCATATCTAATTTTTTCAAATTTTAATTTTATTCTATTGATCTATAAATTCTGCTTTTAGTATAGACAAATTTTCCCATTAAAATGTGATTTGAAGTCTTATATTTCAATTTTTATCTGTAAGTCAAACAAGACATAGTTTCTTTTTTTACTTCAAGAAGAAATTTTCGCAAGAAACATACCCAGTCCCTTCAATACCCCAAAATAGGCTAAGGTCACTATTTCGTAAACTCATAGCACTATGATTTCCCAAATTATGTATCAAGAGCGTGAATCAACTTTTTTTTTTTATTGTTTGGAAAGCTTATTTATATGAAGTTCTTCAGAGATGTAAAACTTAAGCTCTATTTTTTTTTAGCTATGTATCTTACCTATATCATTGAAAACAATATCACGATTATGTTAGAACTATCCTAGACAGTCAGGGATTGATAGGATCCATAATTTTAGGGAAAAAATCCACCTCAAAGAATTACGGGTTAAGTCATCCCCATTTTCTTCAGTGAGATCTTTCACTATAATTCTCCCATTTCTTCAAGTCTAATCTCCACCCAACTTGGTATACAACTCAGGTGCCACAGCCTCCAAAAATATTTCTCAGACAATCAGGTGGAAGCCAGCTGTCCCTTCTAGGAATCTGCTTTCTATCACAGAAGTCTGCTTTCTATCCTTCTCTTGGGGCACATGGCCCTTTCTATCTTGGGCTTCCCTAGTGGCTCAAATGTTAAAGAATCCACCTACAATGCAGGAGACCTGAGTTTGATCCCTGGGTTGGGGAGATGCCCTGGAAGAGGGCATGGCAACCCACTCCAGTATTCTTGCCTGGAGAATCCCTTGGACAAAGGAGCCTGGCGGGCTACAGTCCACGGGGTCACAAAGAGTTGGACACGACTGAGAGACTAAGCATATACCCTTTCTGTCTTGCATTATAGCCATTTGTTGTATTTTCCCCACCAGACAGAGGGCTCAAGGATACCAACTTGAAGCACATTCATTTCTTCTCTGATGCACTATGTGTTAACCTACACATGGTAGGTTCTCAAGGAGTACTGACTATGTATTTAATAATTCCTGTTAGCCATGGCAAATTTCCAAAGAGAGTGAAAAACCTCTTAAGAAGTATTTTAGGAAGCCCTTGGTCAAGAAAGAAAGCCACAAGAGTAGAAATTCTTCAAGAGGTGAATCAGAGTAACTGGCACATAAAAGTGACACATTCAATTTCTTCACCTTTATATAACCTCCAGAAGATCAAACGTTAATAAAATATTTATCTTCAGTTGTCACAAGCCAGACTTTGATTTAAAACTCTTGAGTACATGAATGTCATGCCAGACCAAAAATACACCATCATGTATTTTTAATTTAAACATGGACCTGTAAAAAATTTATATATGCCTGACATGAAAAAAATCTGAGTGCAAATCTCCCAATAATCACCACAAATAAGAAAAACAGGATTGAAAATCGATTGTTAGACTTCGGTAGAAGTACAATGAAAAGTGTTCCTTTTGACAGTCCAATGTGGCATTGATGTGGCTACCTAAAACGTATTCTCTTACCTTTAGGGAATCAAAGCAGGCAATTACTCTTCCATTTTCAACCTGGCAGCTTTTGGGGGGGTGGGCGAATTTGCATTCCTCATCAGAGCGGGAGCAGGTTCCTCTCTGGAACTGTCTGCAGACCTCTAACGTCAGCCATTTTGTATCTCTGACGGGGGCAACATTCAAAGCCATGATGAGGAAATAACTGGGATCCTGTTCCTCCCTGTTAAATGACGAAATCAATCCAAGTTCCAATGATTCCAAAACTATTGTTGTGAAAAATTCCACATGTAAGTCTGAAGGTAAGTGATAAATTGCTTAATGAAGTCCAATCCAGGAAACAGAGTGCAGAGAGAATTTATCGGCAGGCAGTCACTCATCAATCAATATGCCCCACTCGAAGACTGCGGGCCGCAATAAAAGCGTGCTCACTGTCATCTCTGACTGCAAACGTCCGAATCTCCTGATCGTTTCGCAGACAAAACTGTTTTTAATAAAGTGACCTCAATATCATGGCACTCCTTGGGAGAATATTTAGTCCTGACACTCACAGCTATTGACGATGCTGGAAAATAAGCCACTGAGATGTTCAGATCTTAGCAGGATTTCTTTTTCCTTCCACCGTTTAAAATTCTGAAATCAAGCAATTGGCAAAGTCAGACAGTTGAGGTATCTTCATCCACTCGTAAGGTCAGGGTAATGTATATTTGACAGAAAAACAAGATTTGAACAAAAAGCTCCCGGACTTGGTTTCCAGCAAAAGTGACTTCACACAGGCACTTTTAAATCTTGAAGCTGCAAAACATAAATAAGTGGTGAATCAACTATCCTATACTATAAAACATTTCTCAATTAAAAAATAAAATCAACTTACACCCTAACTCAATGGACTCAACACTTGAACAAACTATTTAGCTCTTATCTCGAATTTGCAAAAGTGCAGTTTAGAGCTTTGAGCTTTGAATATAGCAAGAGAAGTTATGCATTAAAAGAGAGAGAGAGAAGAATACGAAACTGCAACCGTATTGCAGAAATGATCCAGGCAGCAGTCCAAAAGTTAGGGATGACTCAAACAGATGAGTGTGGCAGACACAATAATTAGACATTCTGAGACAATTCAATCTAATGTGCTTAATCGCCAAAACAGTGTATTAGAACCGTGGCTTCCAATTAATTTCACATTTAGGCCATTGATTTTATTGTTGAAAATGCTATAAACAATTATTTGGGATGTGTCTCTTCTATATAATAAGGATATTGTCATTCTGGGTGAAGTGTGCACTCCTCACCCTATATGTCCTTTCCAGTTTACAGAGGTTTGAGCTTAGAGAGGGATAGGTAGACCACTCCTGATATTATTCTCAGATCTCTCATACTTTCCCTCTACTTTTAATACTTGGTTGATGGTAATGTTGCTTTCTTCCCTGTTCGTGTTTTTCATTTCCGTTTCCCTAGTGCCTTAGATCAGGGCTATTAGGTCCTCAAAAAATATTTATCGAGCAATTTAGCTGACGACTGACTCACTGACTAAGTGAATGAATGCAAGTTCATTTTACTTTAGTGCAGTTTAGTTTTTAGCAGAGTCACAACTTAAAAATGTTTGGTTCTGCAGAATGCTGGAGTTGAATCACAGACCTACAACAAAAATATGACTGGTCAATTCAGATTTCTAAAATCAACCCATTTAGTTTCTTTTAATATCTCTAAGGATTATGAAATTATAAAAACATTAAAAAATTTAATATTGAGTGCAGCATGAATGAAAGACTAAATGACAGAAGTTGGTCATTTTCATATATTGAATATGCCACAGGCTACCTTACTTATTCCCTTAGTCTTGATGTCCTTTTAAAAAATTTATAACTAAAAACTTAATGGAGGCTGGAAGTAGGTTATTTAAAATCATCATTCACCAAATAAGTTCAGAGAGCAATAATCCTTGAGTGGTTCACAAGTGTTCCCTGAAAAAGTAGGTCTGACCGTCAATCAGGTTTAGTTAACTCCAGGTAAACCAAGCTGAACAAGGCTTACCTGCAATAGGGCTTTTTTCAGCCTTGAATGAGTCTCTGATGGGGGGAGGGCCTGCAATGGCATCTGCCAAGCTTATCTGATTGTGGATCGTTTATTAATATTTAGTGGGACATCTCCTGGGATGGGGAGGGAATGCTTCTTCATCACAATCCTTCTCTTACTTGTCAGCAGAAAATAACTGTATGTGCATTGAAGGACATTGGCAACCTGGGAAGCTGTGACACATTCCTAACTTCCAATTGTGAAATATTTGAGGGGCCTGACAGGCTCCTGCTTGTCTGTTTGGCAGCACTGCGTTCCCAGAAGCTAACATTCAACCATCTTAACTTCAAGAGTTTAAGAATATGAGTTTAATAACCAAGCTGACTCTAGGTCAGGTTTCACCGACCAGCCTGGACCTGCACTCTTAACTCAACCCCCACCTCTAACCCCCACGAGAACAAAGGACGAGTGAAGTGAGGGACAAGGAAACATTTCTGCCGGTGTGTTCAGTGGAGCTGAGGCACCAATAATGCTGGAGACACAGTGAGGGGCTGGATAGATAGAGTTTATACTTGCAAAATATTTTACAGCGTCCCTGAGTCCTAAGGACCTGGGTTTACTGGGGTCACAGAACAACAAAGATGCAGGAGATAGATTCTCTTCCTCAAAGCCATACAGTCTTGGCCAACCCTTCACATGTAGGAAAAGAAACAGGCAAATATGTACTCAAGTACCAATGAATAATTACTCAAGTATTCCTGAAAACCACACTGGAACAACGCTCTTAATCCAGTCCAGTGAATGGGGTACACTTTTGTTACTTTTAGATAAGAAGACAGTTCCCTGCTCCCACCCCCCACCCTGGGAGAACCAGAGTGCCATTTCTTCTACTGTGAAAATCCAATCAGAATTTAGACCATCAGACTCTATCAAGATGAACTTGCTTTTAAAAACAGAGGAGCCAAGTTTCTGATGGCCAGTCCAGTGTAAGTCAAAGATGTACCAGAAAGTGCATCAGATTGCAACTAAATATACTGCTATCCTAACTGCTGGTGAATCCACTCTTTCTCCCAGCTTGTTCTGTTGCAATCCTAAAAGTTCCGCAACTACTATTATCAAAGATACCGCCTCCCTCTGGCCAGCGCAACCTCCCTCTTCAGGAATGGGTACAGCTAGCAACTCTGGGAAATGAGGAACTGACAGCAGATTTAAATCAGGTCAGGGGAGCCCACTGAAGGAGATGGGCAATGATGGGCGAGGATGATACATGGTGGCCAAGGGGCAAGACTAAACTATACGAACACACAGAACAAATTACATCCCGAGTGTACCAGACTGGAGGCTCCAGCGAGGCAGGGTTACTTGTTAGGGCTTCGCTCTTCAATACAGAAGCCACTAGCTACATAGATGGTTATGGAACACTTGAGATGTGGCTAGTGCCACTGAGGAACTAAATTTAAATTTTTTATTTCTTCTTAATGTAAGTTTAACTTAAAAACTGATCCTCAGTAATACTTATTAGAAAACTTTTCAGTATGCTCGGACCAACTATGAATCTACTTTTCAGTTGTAAATCTCACAGAATCTAAATACAGATCAAGTATTAATCTTTCCAATAAAAATCCAGCATCCTAATTGAGATGTGCTCTAAGTATAAAATTGCCCATGGGATTTCTCAGGCAAGAATATTGGAGAGGGCTGCCATTTCTTCCTCCAGGGGATTTTCCCCACCCAGGGATTGAATCTGGAGCTCCTGCATTGCAGGCAGATTCTTTACCGCTGAGCCACCTGGAAACCTCAGGTATAAAATACACACCAATTTCAAGCACTTTTAGTATAAAAAAAAAGAACATGAAAAATCTCAACATTGTTTCATATTTACTACATGGTAAATTGATATTATTAACAAATTAGGTTAAATATTATTATTAAAATTAAACTCACGTGCTTCCTTTCAAC
The DNA here is from genome assembly GCF_033118175.1 of Dama dama. NCBI lineage: Eukaryota > Metazoa > Chordata > Mammalia > Artiodactyla > Cervidae > Dama > Dama dama. Next base: position 77,695,870 of record NC_083710.1, on the reverse strand, counting down.
TCCTCTCCAAAAAAATTCAGAATTACATATGTAGTTTGCATTATAGTTCTACTCATGTTGTAAGGGTTTTTTCACTTCTTCTATTAGCCAGAGAACTTTCTGGAATGGTGAAAATACCCTGCCCTAAGAGCCAGTTCCTAGTCCTTATATCGCCAAGGCTCCTTCATCTGACCTTGGGTAAGTCAATTTTCTCTGTGATCCAGTTTCTTCCTCTGTAAAATGTTGGTAGTTCCTACTTACTTTACATGGTTGCTGTCATGAAGGACTGATTACAAAAGAAACATAGAGACACTTTGTGAATAGTAAAGTGCTGACCCAACGCAAGGTGATGAAAAGAGAAGCTGCTCTATCAATATTTATTGAAGAAAGCCACTCCCAAGCTTCCTCTCTGCAGTGGTTCTCTTATCAATGACCTGGGTCCTGCCTGGGGTGGATCCGCTCCAGGTGTAGCTTCTGAGAGCAAGGCGGTGCCGTGGAGATCACAGAACTGCCTGCAGGGGGCGCTCGCCCAGGGCCGCGTACCCAGAGCGCCCCTTCAGTCTGCAGCAGAAGGGAACCCCCCGAGACGGTTCCCCCAAGCACAGATCCCACGGTGTCACTACAAAGGCCTGGGCCTGCTGTCTTCCTCCAGCTGCTGCTAACCCAGAACGGAAGGAGACACTTTCAGGGCCCAGCAGTCACCCTGGGTGTGACGAGGGCCCCCCCACCCCACCCCCGGGGTCGCAGTGACGGGAAGCTAGGTGGCCTGAGGGCTTGGTGAGAACACAGCTTCGGACTGAGCTCCCAGCGCCCTGGGTGAGGGGAAACTTGGGGGGGGGGGGGGGGGGGGGGCTGGCATCTTCCAGTTCATCTGCCCAGAGGGGCCCCTGTTAAAATGTGTCTGTGGAGAAGCTGCGCATGTGTGCTGGGTCACTTCGGTTCTGTCTCTTTGTGACCCCATGGACTGTAGCCCGCCAGGCTCCTCTGTCCATGGGATTCTCCAGGCAAGAACATGGAGTGGGCTGCCATGCCCTTCTCCAGGGGATCTTCCTGACCCAGGGATCAGACCCAGGGCTCCTGCATTACCATCTGAGACAACAGACTACTATTTTCAAATCCCCAGAGTTCAGTTCCCTGCCTGATATATAGAACACGCTCAACAAATCATTGTCAGATAAACTCCTGGTCCTCCTCCTGTTCATTTGCACTTTAATATGGACCAAAGTTGGGCTCCCCAGTTGGCTGACAGTAAGGAGTCTGCCCTCAATGCAGGAGACCTGGGTCTGATCCCTGGGTCTGGAAGACTGCTTGGAGAAGGGCATAGCAACCCACTCCAGTATTCTTGCCTGGAGAATTCCATGGACTGAGGAGCCTGGAGGGCTACAGTCCACGGGGTCACAAAGAATCAGACACGACTGAGTGAGTAACACATGGACCAAATTCTAACCTAAAGGAATAAGGCTCTGAATAGAGAATGCCAGTATTATCCTGTAGGAAAATTCCAGCAAGTGCCACGGGCTTACCCTGCTGCTGCCAAGTAAGTTGAGGGTGAAGGTGAGAAGATGCCCCAGGGATAAATTATTTGAGCTTCAAAACCCTGAATCCTTAGGCCAAAGGTTTTCAAAGTGTAGTACATGGGCCAGCAGTCCCAGCAGCCTCTGGGAACTTGCTAGAAATGTAGATCCTTGGGTCTCAGCCCAGAGGCCCTGAATCAGAAGTCCTGGGTGTGGGGCCCACCAATCTGTGTTTTAAGCAGCCTTCCAGGACTAACTCTGAAGCGCTCTCAAGTTGGAGAACCACCGGGGTAAGCATTTCTTGCCATCTTCCTGGGTGCCTGGCATCCTCTGGGTTCTGAGGGAACCCAGATGTCTGCCCTGAGTTAATGGCCAGGTCCTGGGGTCACTGATTCCCACACAGACAATTTCAGGAGGGCTGGCTGAGGGCTTCTCCCAGTGGCTGTGTTTCTGATCAGTCAAAACAAAATAAAACTAGATGACACAGCAAACACTTGGGAGATCTGCCCCAGATACGATGTGATTCTATGAGAATTTGAAAAATAGACTATCTCATAGCTTGCGGGTTTTGTTCAGGATGAAACAGGCCTTTGGTGGGGATAAACAAAGCTTTGTTTCCAGGACCCTTGTCTGAGAGAGGGCCGTCTTAGGGCGCTGGCGGTCCTTGGTGACCAACAGCTGGGTCCCAAGTCCCATAAGGCCAGAACTCTTTACAGAGGGGCCACCTTCTCTAGAGAGCACCAGACATTATGAACATGGACCATCACTGCTGGACTCATCTTCAAAGAAAAGGCAAGACTGAAGTTCAAAAACACTGCAAGAAGTTTCTGTAGTATTTCCTGAAATGCCAGTGGACTTGCTGTTCAATGGCACCGAAGAATCCCAAGCTCTTTTTAGGGTCTTCACTTACACGACACTTCATTTTTCAAAACATATTGAAAACTCTTGTAGGTGTTAGATTTTTCAGAAAGCTGTGACTTTTGACTGTAGGCAAGAATTCGCTGCTCACGTTGGCTTGTTACAGCCGCTCTGTGATGTCAGTGATGTCACCGGGAGAGTTTAGGTCCTTTCCTCCCCGACCCTGGCGAACTCCCCCCAGGCCACATCCCTCAGACAAGCCCAGGCTGAGGACCCCAGGTGTCCTCGCCTCACCAACACTTTATAGCCAGTTTGTACGTTTCTGAAGGGAAACACATTCATCATGTCCAATCTTGAGCCTGAGATTGATCAAAATGTAAGACTGCCTCAAGGAAAATAGTTGTGTGGCATACAACCCCTCCAGCCGGCTCTTGGTCATCTAAGGTATTTCAGCTGTCTGCCAGACAATGGCCTCCTAGGGAGCTGATTAAAGGATCCTTGCAAAACAAACCGATTTCTGAGTCAGACAGTCAAGGACTCATTATCCATTAAGTAATTTATGGGATGCCTTTAATTTCATTTTGCATAAATCTAATTACAATAAAGAAACCATGTCTCCCAGAGTTTCCTAAATTTTAATGTGGAGAAAATCTTGAGGATTTCCTATTTTTAATCTTTAAATTCTTAAAATACATCATTTAAAAGAATGATTTTTTTTTTTTTCCTTCCTGTGAGTGGCTTGAAATCTGAACATCCCCACCTCTATTTCTGGAGCTTAATTTAAAATAGCTCTCCACGTGGGCACTCCCTTGGTCCTTGACTCAGCGCATCCTGAGTGGCAGATGAAGACGCCCGGGCTGGAGAGGGACCCAGGGCAGCGCCATCCGAAGCACTGGGCTAAGAGCCACTTGACCTCCAGGAGTGGTGTAATCCCACCCTAATCACAGGCCCTGAGAAGAGATCCCTTCCCACGGCAACCACAGACGACCAATAAAAATACAGAAACCATCGCGGTCCCAACTGCCAAAGCCGTATAGAACCTCGCTGACTTTTTCAAGAAAAAGAGTGAAGCCAGCAGCCAAAGTGATTGTCCTTAAAAAGACTGTTGTTTCTAGACACCTTTAAGATTTTTAAAAAATATATTGGAAGTGTAAATGAAACGTGCTTTGAAACTCTGGCACGGATTATGGGTAAGAACCAGTCAATCCTAAAGGGAAGCAACCCTGACTGTTCCCTGGAGGGACTGATGCTGAAGCTGAAGCTCTAATATTTTGGCCACCTGATGTGAAGAGCTGACTCACTGGAAAAGACTCTGATGCTGGGAAAGATTGAAGGCAGGAAGAGAAGGGGACGACAGAGAATGAGATGGTTGTATAGCATCACTGACTCAGTGGACATAAGGCTGAGCAAACTCCAGGAGACAGTGAAGGACAGGGCAGCCTGGCATGCTGCAATCCATGAAGTCACAGTCGGGGACGACTTAGTGGGTAAGAATGGAATTTTCTACCCTGGATTCCAGTCAGTTGCTCCTCTGCTTCCCTGAATAGCTGTGAAATGTCACCTAAGCTCTCTGAGCTTTGGTTTCCTTGTTTGGAATCATGAAGATTGAAAACACTGGACTGGCCAAAAAGTTCATTTGGGTTTTCCCATTAACATCAAATGAACTCTTTGGCCAACCAATATGTAAACCATAAATGGATGTACTGTAACCAAAATATAATTAGCAGTATATATGTGGCTTCCCAGGTGGCTCAACGGTAAACCATAAATGGATGTACTGCAACCAAAGTATAATTACTAGTATATTTTAACGACTCTCTGTTTGGTGTCTAACGCTTATCAGCGCTAGATAAGATATATCAACTTACCTTACATCTGTGTTCCTACATACACACATACACACACACTGGTGGAAATGACTCCTATTCACTGTTATACATTTTTGCAAAGCAAATGAACTGTAGCTTAAAGAATGTAGAGCCTCTTTCCATGACGGTGGTGTAAAGTACGAAGTCCTTCAGAGAATGTTAGACAACCCTTTGATGGATGGTCTTCAAAAACTAACCCCAAACCCTCGTTCATTCTAAGCAGGGCTACCAGTGATGTCTTCATTTCACATGTTACTTGTTCTTTTGAACATACTTTCAAATCCACTTCTATGGGGGAAATTAAACACTGGGGCACCCAAGGTCATGCAGTAAGTCAGATAAGCCAACGTTTCATGATAACAGAAATAAAAGGAGAAATTCCCCACTAAAAAGTTTCCCCTTGGACCTGGTATCTTACAGTACAAGTGAAAACTTCATAAAATCCAGAGTTCCTTTTCCTGCACAAACATTTCCAGCCCATTTTCACTGTCATTTCCAGGAATGGGCAGAGAAAAAAATCCCCTCTTCAGTTAGAAAATGAGAGACTTCTAAATATACTCCTGAAACTACAGCTAGATAGAACAGATTCAACACATATTTGTATTCAAATTATGGTTTGGTTTTTTTTTTTTGCTGTGCCTGTGTGTTCTATCTAAACATTTATAATTCAGTTAGGAGCTACTCTTATTAGAATAAAAGCAATTGTATTAGATACCAGTTAAGACTGACAGTATTTACCGGTTTCCTGGAAGTCCAGGACCCCGTGGGTGCAGTCAGTTTAATTACCCAGCCATCTAGGCCTGAAAGCCACGGAATCCTTTGTCAGAACTTCCATTTCCTGCCTCTGGTGGCCCGGACTGCTTTTCACTTGACCCTTTTCCTTTTCTCTCTCTGTAATTACCAGCCGAAAGCCTCGTTCATCTGCCTGTACATGTACAATGCCTTTTGAACAAAATTTTCGTAACATAACTTTTGTTACCAACAGATGAAAATCATACACAATCTAACCAACATACACACATTTAAGAAAAATCAATATATTGTCATAACTGAAATACAACTAAATATCAAAAAAAGTAGAGAAGATTTCTTGAGAGTCCCCTGGACTGCAAGAAGATCAAACCAGTCAATCCTAAAGGAAATCAACTCTGAACATTCATTGGAAAGACTGTTGCTGAAGCTGAAGCTCCAGTACTTTGGCCACCTGATTGGAGGAGCTGACTCACTGGAAAAGACTCTGATGCTGGGAAAGATTGAAGGCAAAAGGAGAAGAGGGCCATGGAGGATGAGATGGTTAGATAGCATCACTGACTCAATGGACACGAATTTGAGCAGACTCCAAGAGACAGTGGAGGACAGAGGAGCTTGGCGTGCTGCAGTCCACGGAATCTCAAAGAGTCGGACACGACTTAGTGACTGAACAGCAACAAAGCTATTTGTAAAATAAATGTGTGTTTTAGAATGTCCAAGCTTAGACACAAGTATATTAGAAAATAGAACGAAGTGGTGGATATCCACGACTTATCTTGTGTGATGGGCACACAAATGCAAACTGACATAGGTGTGACAGGTGATGTGGCTTTTCAGAATGCCAAACAATTCCTGTCAAAGTTCCTAACAAGTTCAAGAACAATCTTGCCTCAATTTACATAGTTGCATTCTCGAAAAATTCAGTTCTATCGACTGTCCAAAAAATAAAAAATCAATTAGAAAAAAACACTCGTGCAAATATGTGAAACAGAGTTAAGATCTTGACCCAGATTGCCCAGAATAGCATTTTTACTTATGTGAATGTCTAGCTGTACACTCAGCACTCACTAGATACAGACTAGCTTTTCAATCCCATAGAGTCATATCCATTGCAAGATGTCAAAATCCATTACTTCCACACATTACATTCCGGAGATGTTGCCTGGTCATTAGGACGATGAGGGAATAATGCTCCTTTAAATTTCCAAGGTTCTCTATAGAGGGCAGTGCTATCTCCACTGATGATAGGCTGAGTAGGTCTGACTAAGTAGACTCCATTAAAAATATCAGGATCATTAGTAATGTAGATATTGGGGAGCGCTTGAGATCTAGACAAATCCCCAGCTGGAGGATCACTTAGGATGCATTAGAATTAGAAGAGCTCACAGGTGGTGAAGTTGGTTGGTGATTCAAGCAAGGGTCTAGGAGAAAAGGAACAATTCAGGCCCCAAGTTATACCAGTGGGAGAGAATCTGCCTGCCAATACCGGAGACACAGGAAAATCACTGGGTCGGGAAGATCCCCTGCAGGAGGGAATGGCTGCAGTATTCTTGTCCGGAGAATTCCATGGACAGAGGAGCCTGCGGGATTGGGAGTGAGCAATGCAGGGAAGGGAATTGTCAAAGAGGACTTCAAAATGCGGGTCCCAGGACTTCAAAATGCCCTGCCCAGGAGGAAGGATGTCAGGGAGAGGAGGCAGATTGGAAACCGAGGCAGAGAGGTCGTGGTCATGTGTATATAGCTGGAATTACTATTCATAGAAATGATAGCTAACGCCACAGAATGGCTAAAATGAGAGAGAAAACAGAAACACTTATAACGATATTTACATCTGTGTGCATAATCTAGGAGGGGCTTCCCAGGTGGCGCTAGTGGTAAAGAACCCATCTGCCAATGCAGGAAATGTAAAAGACACAGGTTCAATCTCTGGGTCAGGAAGATCCCCTGGAGAAGAAAATGGCAACCCACTCCAGTATTCTTGCCTGGAGACCCCCACAGACAGAGAAGCCTGGCGGGTTACAGTCCATGAGGTCTCAAAGAGTCGGACATGACTGAACCGACTTAGCACACGCATATATGTAGGAGAGAAAAAGGAAAGATTTGGACAGGGTCAAAGACACTTTGTTCAGTTATTTAAAGATGACAGAAAGAAGAGGAGCAGGTGAAACCAGAAGAAAAGAGTAACAAAAAGACAAAGGGTTTTCTGAATAGTGTTACATCCAGGTGCCGGGAGAGACATGCAGTTTCAGGGTGGACTGAGCAGTCAAAAATATTAAGTGCCATGAGATCAAGGGTGTGTGGACAACTGGCGGTGGTGGATGTCACCGCTGACTCTGCAGGTAGCAGTTTAGCACGGGAGGAGGGGGTGCTGGGAAGTGAGGTGCTCAGTGTCTGGGGCTCCCCAGAGTACCTGGGGCTGCAAGAACATCATGGAGCAGCCAGGAGAGCTCTGGACTCTGGTGCACAGTGGGCAGATGGCCCTTGATCACCTGTGGGCTCCTGGGGAAGCGACCTTTGTGAATCTGAGATCTGCTCACAGCATCGTAAGGCCCTCCTCTGTGGAGACCCAGCAGAGAGGCAAGAACCTGCTTCTCCATCACTCTCCCCCGTTTCCTTACTCTTCTGAGTGGAAAGAGAAGAAACACAACGGGAACATGGGAAAATGGCAGGATGGGGGTGTGGGCCAGAAGAGGCACCCAAAGGAGGAGCAGAGACTTGGGCACTGGCCAGGGTGGAGTGGGGGGCTCTGAGACTGGGGCAAAGGGAAGCAGGGAGCAAGGGCAGCAGGCTGGTCTCCGGTTGGAGGGCAGGCAGATGGAGTGCGGTAGTTCTTGCTGTGGCCCCTGTATCTCAGTCCGTGAAGAGATGTGGTACAGGCTGAGACAGGCGGAGGTAGGGCTTGAGATGTCCCCCAAGGCAGAGAGATAAAGCCCAGGAAGCACCACTTCAGTGCAACAGTGTGAACTTGTTCTGAAATACATGATTTCTCCACCTGCCCTCGGCAACCTGAGAGCAGGAGCAGAGACAGGATGCTGCCAAGTTCCTGATGTGATACTGCATCGGTCCTACCCCCTCACTCCAGCTCACCCTGCTTTATTCCCTTCCAAAGTCCTGTTCCTTGTCTGACACTCAACATATTTACTTACCTATCTGCTCAAGCTCTCCCCCAAGCACAATGTGAGGTCTCTGAGGGCAGGGTCTGTCTGTATCAACATCAAAACTTCAAGACAGGGCAAGTACACAATAAATATTTGCTGAATAAGTGAAAGGCTGAATAGACAAATAAGTAAGAACATACTATGCAGCTCACAGTTTGTACCGCCTGTATGGCTTGCTTTGTTCCGTCTTCATGTTGTGATTTGAAACATCCCTCAGCCACTGTTGTTCTTGTTGTTAGCTCTCTGGGACTCTGATTTCTTAGCTTTAAAAACGAGAGGGCGCAACAATTTCTCAGGCCACTTCTGCCCTTAACGTTCTGTGATTGCACAGTGATTGGCAAGGCTGATTTAAGGAGAAATGTATTTTTAGGAACTCTTCTGGAAACCTTATCAGCCCGGCTGGGTTTGGCCTAGATTTGTTAGCTGGCCGTTTGAGCCCAGGGATCTAACAGGAGCAATGGCGTGTGTGTGTGTTGGTGGAGGGGTGGGGAAGGGTGGGGAGGGGAGAATAGAGGGGAAGGGGGGGTCTTTGGGGAGCTCATTGTGTTCCTGCACCAGAGTTCAGATTCAAGGGGGCTCTGTGCAGGCTCTGTACTCAGCACCCAGGAAGGAGCAGGTGTTAAACACTGCAGCCCCAGGCTGCAGAAAGCACACAGATCTAGGTCTCGGGATCCCAGAGGTTTAGGTCTTCTTCTTCATGTCTTCTCTTCCACAAGAACAGCACGTAGAGTGCTACCATGCACCGGGAACTCAGCAACACTCCCAGGCCTGCCTTCATGGTGTGTTGGTGGGAGCTGCTCTGCTCTCAGACCTCAAGGAGGGATCTGGAACTTTCTGAATGGAACCAGGAGCACTACTGGTTCCTGAAGGCTCTCAGCATAAAAAAAAAAAAAAAAGATTGCTACAAGTGGAAGTGAATTTATTTCTTGGTAAGACTGGGCTCCAAGAGACCCTGGTATTTCCAGCAGGTGAAGGCCCAGTTTTCGAGCCACATGGTGCTTCCCAGGTAGTGTTTGTGGAAAAGAACTTGCCTAAAAGTGAAGGAGACGCTTAAGGGACACAGGTTCATTCCCTGGGTTTGGAAGATCCCCTGGAGGAGGGCACAGCAACCCACTCCAGTACTCTTGCCTGGAGAATCCCATGGACAGAGGAGCCTAGCAGGCTACAATCCATGGAGTTGCAAAGAGTTGGACACGACTGATGCAACTTAGCATACATGCAGGGACCATCAACACAGGATACCCTGGGGGTAAACGCATCTCTGAAGGCAAACTAGAGACAGCAGATTTTCCTCTGCCCTGGTCCCCTTAAGTAATGGCCATTGCTAGGTGCCCATTCTTCATGATATTTGCAAGCCGGTGTTGGATATATCCCAGAGGTTCTGCTGGGAAGATCCTCCCAGCCCACCAACTTCTTTTCACTTCCAATCACATCCCACTAACTTCGGGGAATACAATCACAGAACTAGACACAGGGGTTATCTGGATTGGATGTTCCTAGGGTTCAGAAGGCCCCAGAAGGATGCAGAATGGTACTCATTTTTTTTTTTTTTTGAGCCCTGTGGGAAAGATACCAGCAGGGTTAGGCATGCAGGTGATGGTATCTCATCACTATTTAACCCCCCAAAACTTTTCCCTGCAGAGCACCATTTGATTTCAGCTGAACAACCAAACCCAGGAATTCAGGATCAGGGAGAGATCAATATATTCAAATAAGGTTTTAATTTTATTGTCATTTTACTCACCCCAGAAGTTAAAAAAAAAAAAAAAAATCAATTTCCTGCCACACTTTTCAAAGTCGCCATTGATAAGGCATGACTCAAGTCCCAAGTACAAAGCAGGCGACAAAAGACGGTGGGAGTGAACAGCTCCTCTTATCTTTCAGGAAATTGAGCTAACTGTTAGAATCGAAATGGACAACAAATACTTACTGCGCTTACAACCTGGGGTACTGAGTAATACAAAAAAATGGACAAATCTGGCAACCAAAGGGATATTCTATAAAAATGTCTGGCACGCTGAGGCCAGGCATTATCGGGGGTGACAACTGCTAATTGCTGGAGGGAGGTGGCATCGCTTATCCTTCCTCCTTCTGCTGCGCTCCGCCCAGACAGGGCACTCCTTGGAGGCTAATCACCACTGTGGCTCTGCTTCCCCGCTGCCGCCAGTTGTCATTATTTCTAAGCAACGTCACCCTGTTCTGCGTCACCATGGCAACAGCGGGCCACCACTCGGAGGAGTGCCACGGGGAAACGGGGAGAGGAAAAAACGGGTCACGTGCCGAACCACTCCCAGTCACGGGCAACTTCTGGGGTGGCAAACGTGCTTCTTCCCATTTTATGGAAGGGGAGACTGAGGAGCAGACAAAGGCTCTCCTGCCTTCCTGGGAATGGAGGAGCAAACCGCCAAACCTCAGGACCACACCTTGCAAGGCTCTATGCTCCCTTGTCAACGTGGCGGTCGCTCAGTCATTCGACAAACGAGCAAGCAAACACCAGACAGGGTGGGTGCTTTGGTATTTTGTAGGTGAACCAAGAACTCCTTAGGCATCTGTTTCAATGTATGAACACTAATCATTGCTCTCTTAACTACATATTTTGCACATTATTTTCCAGACATACAGGTTTTATTTAAATGTAAGTAGTTTTGCTTTTGGAGAAGGCAATGGCACCCCACTCCAGTACTCTTGCCTGGAAAATCCCATGGAGGGAGGAGCCATGACTGAGCGACTTCACTTTCACTTTTCACTTTCATGCATTGGAGAAGGAAATGGCAACCCACGCCAGTGTCCTTGCCTGGAGAATCCCAGGGACGGTGGAGCCTGGTGGGCTGCCGTCTGTGGGGTCGCACAGAGTCGGACACGACTGAAGTGACTTAGCAGCAGCAGCAGTTTTGCTTTCCCAGCTCTACCCAAGCTGTGGACTTCCCTCAGTTCCTCAGTTCTTTTCTGCCCCTGCATTTCTTTCCAAAACAGATCCATTTCCCTTTAGGTGTTTTTTTAAGAGGTGTACTGCTGAGTCGGAAAATTAATAACCTGGTATAACCTGTGATACCACCCTCACGACAAGCTCTCAAGTTACCTGTTCATTATTTTTCAAAATGATTTTATCACCTGCGTTCCCATGTGCATGCTTCAATTGCTCTTCTAACGCTGGTTATTCCTGAAACCAGTCTGACCTCCTTCTCAAAGAGAACCAATGGCTTTGAATCAAACCAAACGTGACAAGATAAAATAAGAGAGAGGGAAAAAAACAAAAAGGTGGAGTCTGAATAATACCTTCTGATATGCAGATCATCCCATGACTACCCACTTAACAGTCTTTGCCTATTCCAGTACCCAAAATCTTTTTTTTTTGGTCATTAACACTATGTATAAAAAAGCAACTTGACCACGAAGTAAAGCTTTTACAATTAAAATAATATTTTCCTAATGCGGTCTCTTTCTAACAGAGATGAAATTGGAAATAATTTTTATGATGACAATAAAACTTTATGTGTAGACGTTAATGGGGTTTTGCTTATTGCAATGGGTCTTCCTGGCAGCAATCAGAATGTCTTTCTCAGGACTGAACATCAGTGTGCATCTAAGGGAGACATGGATGGTTTACCCAAATCCACGATGCTGAGAGTCAAAGACACTGCAGCTTACACAACCACGTGCCCTTGAGCCAGTCTTTAAAATGCAGACTTCCTTTGCCCCATTCCTTTGTTGCCAAGACTCTACTGATCAGCTGTCCATGAAAGCATTTGGAAGACTGAATGCAGGACACCAGTGTCAGGATTTCATTCCCAGGGTCCTTCCTGAGCGATGGTGGGAAGATGACCACTGATGCTGGAAACTTTGGTGAAGGCCAGTGGCAATCCTGCAGCACTGGCCAGAGATGAGTCTGTCTGCACCGCTTTTCCCAGGAAGAATGACTCAGCAGCACAAACATTTATTAAGCCTGGCTCCAGGCTCTTCCCTGGGCCCGGCGCTATAACTCCTCGTCAGTTCTAACAGCTATTCCCAGGTCTCATCTAGCTTCTCAAACGGTAGTTCCGATATGTCCAAAGAAAGCTGATAAAAAAGATCCCTGGCCCCAGGCCAGCAGTTTGAAGGGTTCCCTCTAGCTTGTCTTGCTGCTACTGCTGCTGCTAAGTCGCTCCGGTTCTGTCCGACTCTTTGCAACCCCATGGACTGCATGTAGCCCATCAGGCTCCTCAGTCCATGGAATTCTCCAGGCAAGAATACTGAAGTGGGTTGCCATGCCCTGCTCCACGGGATCTTCCCGACCCAGGAATCGAACCTGCATCTCCTGAGGCTCCTGCATTGGCAGGTGGCTTCTTTACGGCTAGCACCACCTGGGAAGCCCTCTTACTTAAGTGGATGCTTTAGGTTACCCAAAGGTGACCTTCAGAAAGAGAAGCACTCTGCTTACCATGTGTCAGAAAGAAGATGGAATGATTGAATGCACAAGTCCCTGGGTAGAGTATGGACCAACTATGGATAATTAGCTCAGCTCTCCTCATTACCTACCCAAAACACAGCTAGTTCATCAGGTTCCAGGCAGTTTCTAGAAGGAAAGGGCAACCAGCATCTCTTTTTCCAAAGTGGAAAAGTATAAAAAGAGTCTCTGAAATGTACTTGCCTGCCCTTTGGGAGTAGCCTAATTGCCTAATTGTTAGAAAATGGGTAGGGCTGGGAGTCAGAAGAGCTTTTGCACAGTGACATGTGAGCCAGGAGATTTGGGGGTGAGTTTACTCAGTCATAAAAAAAAGACCAAGCAGTGCTTTGCAAACTGGGGTGTGAGCAGCTACGAGGCCAAAGGTAAACATGTAGTATAGTTTATGGAAACATCGATTTTACTTTAAAAATTTGGGGGTAAAAGGGGTGAGTCATGTAAAGTTACTTTTAAATATTAGAACATACATATACAGGCTTCCCTGGTGGCTCAGATGGTAAAGAATCTGCCTGCAAGAGACTCGGGTTCAATCCCTGGGTTGGGAAGATCCCCTGGAGAAGGGAATGGCTATCAACTCCAGTATTCTTGCCTGGAAAATCCAACAGACAGAGGAGCCTGGTGGGCTACAGGCAATGGGGTTGCAAAGAGTTGACATGACTGAGCAATTAACACATACACACAGAGAAGACAAGATTTCGAAGACTTCAAATAAATAAGGAGACTTGTTCTGTCAGTCCTTCTAAGCCTCAGGAGACCAACTCCTCTCTCCTCTGCTATCATGATGCCTCAATGGAAAAACTTGAGAAATACTGAAGGACAGGGTCTCCTGGGCTGATGCTTCTACTTTTAACATCTAGGGACTGTGTTTCTTGCCTAGTAGTGAGAGCAATCTTTAGGGACCTGTGATCCAGTGGGGTTTGGTTTGTTAACTGCAGCAGGAACACAAAGTTCATTGCAGCTAAAGATTTCATCTGAATCACTAACACTCCTCAAATAAAATAATGCTTCTTCAGGCCATTCACCTGCCTAAAATGATCATGGGGGTGTACTCTGGACTTAGTGATACCTTTGGGGCTGGGCAATCTAATGTACCAATGAATATACTACATCAGAGCTGGTCAAAAGCACTTGGACTGTTCATGTCACTGAAAAGTGGTGTCCATTGCATTTCCATTGCAATTTGCTCACTTGGACAAGAGACAATCTTGCTTTAAGAAATCCATCAAATTAACTATTTTTCTTAGGAATTTACATTATGACTAAGGATAATATGGTAATGAAAAAGCAGATTTGGAATTGCAGATCATTTTATATCCCCACACGTATAAGAATTAAACATGATAGAATGGGGGACTAGGTTTAAGGTCAAAAGAAGTCAAAATGCAAGTTTAAATCAAATGTTTAGACTGAAAAAGTATTTTCAAAATAGAGGCATATGTTTTTCAGAGGCTATTATAGAGATAAGTTAGAGTAAGTTAATAATGTTAGTTTTTATCTTAAACTTTTATAACCAAAATTTTCATCAGCTACTTACTCCTGATATTTGCTAAATGCCTTCCTTTCCAATCATAATGTAACAAAATCCTCCATCATGCTTCAAAAATTGGAATTTTCTTTTCAGATTTCTAGGTGTGAATTGTGATTTATTTTTCAAAGGGAAATCATAAATGTTAACAAATTTAGAAATGATTCAGTGTTACATTTTAATCTAGATATCTAAATGCTTCTTTCTCAGCAACATTTATCAACCAAAATTCTATATGCTTGAAAAAATTGTATTGGAAAACCCCTAAGAAAAAAATCTAGCACATTTTCTAGAATGTAAACTTCTTAAAAAAAACACTATCTGATAATTTCTGTAATAAGTATAAAAAGAAGTACAATGTAATTGTAAAAAGAAAATTTTTGTGCATCATTATTCCTTAAAGGGATGGTTAGCTTAAGGATTTTTTCTAATGAGAGTGAAAATTAGTAAACTTGGAATACATTTAATTTCCTTGGTAACAAAGGAACAAGATCCACAAGTGATGGTAGCTTTTACTCAGGTGTCAGAGGTGTTTCTATCTCAAAAACATGAGGTTTTAACTCATAAGGAATCTTTAGAATATAACATGAACTTATTGTTTCCACTTGATATCATTTAATCAAGTCATAAACTTTTGAGGGTACACTACTATGAACAGAACTATATATCCCTAATAAGTCTAAGCTGAGATTCCCTATGGTTGGGATGAGTAGTTTTCATTTCTTCTCTTTAATTACAAGATTCAATAAATATCTGTTGAGTAGATAAATGAATAGATGGATAAATGAGACAAAACAAAAAAACATGATTCTCTTTATTTTAAATGCATATATCAGTTATATTTTCTATAAAGCAGGAAACTTTTGTGCACTCTAAATGTACTAGCCTGAACTGTGTTTTTAATACATCAAAACTAATATTTATGAGATGTGTAAGGGTCTGAACTTTCAGTTAGCAAGATGAAATATCTACTGCTGGTCGCATTATTAGTTGAAAATTCTCTGGGGAAGCCTGCATTCATAGCAGGATATAAAATAAAGAGAAACATCTGTCACTAACTATTTGCTTTTAAGAAGTTTCAGAAGATCAGTTGTTCAAAATTTTCAAACAGTCAGGAAACAGTGCAGCCGATACCCTAATATGTAACAGGAATATATGGCATAACTATTGGAAAAGAAGAGAAAATGTCATCATTATCTTCAGATGATATAATTATATACCTAGAAAATCCAAGAGAATTAAATTTAATTCTCACTAGGAAAAAGTGAGTTCTGTTGAGCTGCCAGAAATGAGATAACTAAATAGTTAAATGGAACCAATAGTCTTCTTGTTCTCCAGCACAGCAATAATCACGTAGAATACATAAAAGAAAAATATATCATTTATAATAGCTACATAAAACAAATGGGAATAATGCTAACTGAAAATGTTTTAGACAGATATAAAAATTAACAAACTATCTGGAGATATAAAGTAATAAGTGAATAAAACTGAGAGAGATTTCTAGATTAGTGTTCTTATCATTTAAGAATATTAGATCTTACAAAATAATAGATTCAACATGATTTTAATAAAATATTAAAAGAATTTTTTGTTGCTGGAAGAGGTTATTATGATTATGGGAAAGAACTTAAAAATGATTCTGAAATTTATCTGAAGAAGAAATAGATGACAGAAGAGAAATTTCTGAAAAAGAATCACAGTATATGGAATTGGCACTAGGAGATAGATACATATGCTATTTATCTAAAACAATCAGAACAGTTTGTTACTAATGAAGGAATAGATAGCTAAATCAATGAAATTGACTAAAAGTATCTTAAGAGAGACCCCAGTTCACCAAGAACTCAAGATTCAAGCTAAGTACTGCACATGGGAAAAGATGCCTTACTCGTATTGAAAAAGGTTTAGAAAAATTGAAGAGAAAAAATTAATTTGTAAACTCGTACCATCCCTCAAAATAAATTTTATGTTGATTTGATTAAAAAGGGTAATCCACAAAACGGCAAAAGAAAATATAGGTGAATCATTCAGCAATAACAGGCAGGCATATCTTTTGAAGAATTAAAAAAACAATGTATACAAAGAAAACAAAACAGAACAACAAAAAGCTCGATCTTTTATGGTTTCAATCGGTGACGACGTGAAGCTTCTGGTTCAGTGTCAACTTGAGCACAAGTAGTTATCTAACGTCCCCCACAAAATCCTTAGTAAAATAACTAAAGGTTGATTTAAGAAATGGGGAAAGAGAAAACTTTCAGCAGGGTTAGAAACAAGGAAAGTGTATCAGCCACATGTTTTGAAGTCTGTGCTACCACTAGTTATACTGAAAACACCCAGCTTCTGCCCAGGAGTTACATTAAACCAAAAAACAACAGGTCAATGATCTGACTTCCTTGAGCTAAAGAAATAGCAACAGCAGTGAGGCCTGGCCAGGTTGGATACTTCGCATACAGGCTGAGTATTCGGCAAAGTTGGGTAGACAGAAGTCACCCCCATAACAAGAAACTGAGCAGAGATGACATATCCCTACCCGGCACCCTCTGACCAAGCCGGAGCAGACTTCATTCAAGATGAATAAATGAATTAGAAAAAAAACAAGCAAAAAAACTAGACTTGTAAGGAAGATCCAACATGAGACCAATGGAAAGATTTTTCACACTAAAAAGAAGACCAAGATGGAACGCTCAAAGTTTATCATAAAAAAGTGAGAAATATTAAGATACCATCTTGCTTTGTGTTTTCAGTAAAGCTGAGTAAAATTCATGCTTTCTTCATGGACATATGAACTAAAAAAGGAAAGAGGAGAAGAAAAGACAACAGACTGAACTTAAGAGGGACTGGGAGCTATCCAGAAATAAAAATAGTAGTTGGATGACGTAAGAAAGGAATCTGAGTAAACCAACATTTCAATAGCAGATTAAAAAAAACCCAAAAAACCTAATTTTATGTACTGAAGAGTTCTGTCAGTGTACAAAATGGGTCAATGAATGAGGTGGAGGATACACCAGACGTATTCATACAACATGCTGAAAGAGGAAAACGAAAATGATCAGAAAGCTAGTGACAGCTATGGAGGTTGGAAAACAAAGATCCAACCTAAGAACTACTAATGCCTTAGAGAGAGAGAGGAAGAAACGAAATAGGAGCGATACTTAAAAGGTACAGGAAACAAAGCCTTGGGAGGTTCAGAAAGGAACTGAGAAAGAAGATCCAAAGAGAATTTGGTGCTCGAGGCAAAGCAACAAAAAGCCTGTGAACATCCTAGCAATTATGGAGATAAAGGGAGATTTCTAAAATTATTAGCCTTTCTGCACCCACCCCCCCCAAAAGAGTTAGCTACAAATGAACTCATTGGCTTCTGACTTCTCTTGGGCAGTACAAAACACTAATAAAAGTCAATACAAACATCTCTACTGAATTTTCAGTGAAAAATGTATTACTCCAAATAAATACACTCAATCATATCCTAGTTCCTGCCAGAAAGTGAAAAATATTCTCAAATATATACTGGATCAAAAACTACAGCAGTTCCCAGGAATACCACTAGAGCTAGATTCTGAAGGAAGAAAATCAGGCACTGGGATTAAATATTTATGTATTAGGATGTTAATCACTGCATGATTTATGAGAACAATTAGTTTGCTTAAACAACGCAAATGTTAAGTGAGAGGAAATGCTAAATAAATGATGGTATCGTCATATCATCGGACATTAAGCAGCTCTTAATAACCATGTTTTCTAACCATGTAGAATATCAGATCCAAACACTTCTCGTGTGATATAAATGTTTTATATTTTTTCTTTAGGAAGCAAATGTTCTATTACCAGAAAACAAAACAAAAAATATTTCAAGACAAAAATTCTAAAAATGCCCCGTGGGCTTTTATGCTTGCAAACATCTCACTTCCTGAACAATAGGTCAAATGTTATGAAAATCTAGGGACAATCATGTATAAACGCAGCTACACTTCCCAGCCTGAACAGCCTCAAATGCTAGAAAGTAGCAAGATCGAGAAATTACATTCTTTTGCTAAGTCTGGACATACTTTCATGATTGTGAACTTTGCTCAGTTAGATGAGATAATAAGCATATCATATATCGTAGTCTGTTGTCCAAGTTGATGAAATTATAATAATCAGTGTTACTGAAAAATAAGTCACAAGGTAAAATACAGTTTAGTATTTCAACAACTTGATGTTAATTTGAATAATTCAAACTCACAGGGAGTGGGTGGTGGTAGAGGGGCTGGCCAACTTTAAAGAAAAGAGACTAAAGGAAAGAATGAACAGAGTGACAATGGCTTGCAAATTGCAGCTTTCCAATAATAGTAAAATTTGCATAGCACTTTTCATAGAACTTGGGAATAAAAATGTTACATTATAAAACTGCTGGTTATTACTTCTAATAATAAGACATAACTAATGGAAAATTAACCACTAAGGCACCAAATGAGACAGTTTAAGCATGACATTTAGGCTATGGCTCCACTGTCTCATTACCTCCTTTGATTCGATAGTATTTTAGATAAAAAGAGAGGGGTTTCTAAGGAAAAAAAGGTATCTGAATTTTACTTTTCTTAATAGCAGCAGTGAACGTAGAGATTGTTTTTGTGTTTCAAATGGCTAAAGACATTGGGCTACGGTTTGGTCTCTTTGGGGACTTGGAGCATGCATTTTTAGAAGGACTAGCTAAGGTTTGGAATGAAACATGAGTCTGCGGTATCAGGGACCCATAATCACTGTCTCACGCTTTAATCAACTAAGCTATTCAACCATGTACACGAGCGTCAAACATGACTATGAAATGTTATGGGGAGTAAACTGTTATGCAAAGAATAAATAATTACACGTTAAATCCAGGAGTAATAAATATGGGAAGAAATATTTGCCAAGAAACATTGTTTCCAGTGCAACATTAAAAGTAGAACAAGACTGTCTGATGATAGAATATTTTAGGTTGAGAAAGTGTGAAGAAGGATTTGCGATATATGTTTTGATTGAAACTAAATGTGTTCTAGGTATTGGTCCACCTAGGTTTGGGGGTAAAAGTTACAAGCAGAGCAATCGGTCAGCAGATCCAAAATATTAAACTGCTTATAAACTATTTAAAACAAAAATAATGCCACTAAATCAAAACATGATTAAAATATAGGGGGGCATTGTTAATTGCTTTTTAAAGCTATCTGACTTTATGAATGAACTGAAGGAAACATCTAGAGTTCTAAACATTTTTCGTATAAGCAACACCACTGCCTCAAAATCCACGATAGTTTATATTTGAACTCACAGATGCAAATCCCAAAATGTATCATTAACTTTAACTGATTAACGAGAAACAGATACAAGAGAAATGATGCCTTCCTTAAGAGCTCTGAGAATAACCATAGTCACGTTCTTCTAGAATGAAAAGCTAGAGGTTTTCTGTCCTAGACCTTAGAATGAATCTATTTTCCTGGACCCTCTTTCAAAAGACAATCCAATCAAAAGACAATCTGGAATTTTAAAAATCAGGGCAGCGAACTATTTTAAAGGAAAAACAAATAGCATGTTCTCTGAGGGCTTCTGTATTAACATATAGCCAGGATTCAGGTTCCTGTTCCTCCTAATATTGGTGAACATGAAAAACAGAATAAAGCAGACGGCACTCTTTAATGAATCATCTTTTTAAAAAAGACGTGGTGGGCAATCTTAAAGCTCTCTTCATGTCTTAGTGAAAAGCCTCAATATAATTATTCTCATTAATATCATCAGCTGTCATTTACATAGAATTTTATCTAGTGAATAAAGTGCTTCCAGCATGCACTATCTCATTAAATTTCAGACGTGGACAATAGGTACTCAAAGGGTTGGTTTGGAGACTGTCAGCCTGCACAAAAAGAAAGATTTCCAATTACGAGTTTCATTATTTAGGCTACTCAACACTGTCTTCCCCAGATTATCAAATATCAGTCTCATTGTGACCCCATAAGTATTCAGATTCACGACTGCCCCCATGCTATTTACAGAACAGCAATAAGTATATTAAGAAAATCTACTGGCTTTGCGATAAAGCTGACTGTAACCAGCTCATAAAGCTGGTATCTGTGTCCTTCAGCAGGAAGGAAAAAATCCCGTCTGGGGGAGAGCCTGTCCTGTGGTGTGGTTCAGTACAATAGCTCTCTTTTTCTTTACAGGGTCAAAAATTCAGCAAAAGAAATTAATAAAAAGCCTTCTCAGATTAAAAAAAAAAAAAAAAAAACCTCTCTCTACCGCCAACCCCACTACCCCCTCCCACCAGAAGATAGAGACAGAGAATTTTAGAACAGGAGTTTATTCAGAGTGCTTAACTCAAAGCAGACTTCCCCTGGATTAGAAGTGCAATTTACATACTGTATAAAATGTCAGGATGATATTCTGGTTCCTTATACACACTGCTGATTTTATTGTATACTTTACAGTCTTTTCCTCCTATAAAAATTTCCCCTTTCGAGGTTTAGATCATTTTCTAACATAAAGAGTAGGCATTCACATTTTTCTTTTTGAAATAATGAGGCAAAGTGGTTCGCCATAAACATTTGAAGTTCAACAGGCATTGGCCCATGAATATATATGTATATATATGAATATGTGTATGTATAGGCAGATAAAGAGAAATAATAGTAACCAACATTGATTGAGGGCTCTCAAAATGCTAAAGCTCTAAAATTCTTATTAGTCAATGCCTGAAATATCACTGCTAAAGTCCTGTTTGAAAGTTGGGATAAGTGGTTATGTTTAAACTTTGAACTCCAAACAGAAATTTCAGCCAGTTTTAGAGGCTGGTTGCAATTTAAGTTCCATACTGAACAGTCTAAATGCTCTAAACCTCAGGTTTTTTTTTTTTTTTTAATCTGTAAAATGAGGCAGTATTATACATCTCTCTCAGGGCACATTAAATTAGAAAAAAAAATTAATGTTTTGAAAGTAATTGTCAAAGTGCCTAGAACATAGCAAGAGCTTTAAAAGAGTTAGTTCCCTTCTTCTGCTCTATTCATTATCTGTTATTTAACCTAGAAATCAAAGAAAATTGTGCTGCTCTGTGGATCTGGCCCTGAATTCCCAATTTGTTTTAGTGGAGGGACATAAGCACTTGTTCACTTTCTTTCAAAAACAGAGAGAGAAATGACTACAAATTAAACTATAACAAAACATCAGAATCCCATCTCACAGGGCTTATTCCTATTAACAGCCCCCACCCCCATCACCTTGGCTCACCTAATATCACTTTCAGGAGCAAGGAGAGAAAAGGAGAGTTGTAAAATCATTTTGTTTCCTCAAGCTTAGAAAAAACAAAAGTGCATTTTATATAGCTACCTTTAGTCAAGGCAACTTAATTTTTCCCTTAGGGTTTGATTGAGTTAGGACGGTTCCATGGATACCACCCTTGTAGAAAGAACTTTCAAGTGCTGGATTTTGGAGACACCCAGAAATTTAGTGTTACCTGTGGCATGCAAGTTATGATCTTCTTGCGGTCTAATCTGGAGAGGATGGTTGTGAGGATTCCAACTTTGCAACACCTTGGAAGGGCCTATGCCAGACTAGCAAATGGATGTCACTCACATCTCCTCTCCCCACCTTCCTCATCCATGGCAGGCATGACCAATTGATACCAGTGCTTTTCCCCTGTGAGCCTACACTTGGCACTCGAAAATTTCTCAAAACAAGTTTCCAGGCAGGCAGCCACCACCGGCCGATCAGAGTTCCCTTGTGAGCTGAAGCCACCCCCAGACTAGGCTAAAGGTTACCTTTGAACTACTTGTGAAAAACAAGGGCAGAGGGTGCGTGCTTGCTGAATAAATGAACCGTCTTCATGTAATTCTAATGGGAATATTTACCCTACTTGCGAGCACAAACTTCTCAGGCATTTCATTACCATTCATTTATTCATTTAGATGTAAATACCCATAATACTACTTATAAATCACTCTTATCTCTTCATTAATAAGCACTTCTTAAGAGTCATTATGAGATAAAATAGTCTTGGCCGGTTCACACTGCTGTTATGTCGTTATAATTAAGAAAAGTGTACATCTTTATGAGTAGTCTCTAATTCGGGCTCTTCAGTCATTAGATTGAAATGAATTTTTATTATGTTTCAATTTCATTTTCTATAGTAGTGGATAAATGGAAGGCTACCTGGGGTGCCTGTCACCCAGATAAGCTTCTGTTTTTACGGGCAGTGGGAAGATGTACCGAGAGCTGATTTCTTCAAAACAAGCACTGCAAAACAAATGTCTGATTCTTTGGCCAGTGTGCATCAGTGGCAAAACAAACAGGCCATTATATCTGTGGCAAAGAATGAGATTGCAAAGTCAGTGAGGAGCAAGGCACATTATCAGCTGGTCTACATGGTAAAACAAAGGCACAAAAGCGCTGTTAATACACGAAAAAGCCAAAGTTTCACGGTTCTCAGTGAACTTCAATGGCTGGTGGGATCAACCTGAATTTAAGTTGACTTCTCTCTGTTTAGTTTCCATATTTTCCTTACCAGACGGCATGTTTCCCTTTCTGATCAGGATCTACTCAGCAGTATTACTGGGTTCTGGCCTCTTTTTCTCTCTGTCTCTCTCAATTTGTTGCTCTTAAAATGATAGCCTGTGTTTATTCAGGATTAAAAAAGAAAAAAATCAGCCTGCTTGAAGCACGAGTAAACTTAAATTTGCTGCATCTATTTTCACGAGTGCGGTTTTTCTTGGGGCATGTGGTAATATTTGAAAGAAAGCAAACGCAACTGAAGAATCGCATTGGAATTTTACAAGCATTTCTAGGACCTAACCCTGTAACGCTAAGGCCTTTAAACTATGAGGAATTTTGAAACCAGCGTTATCCAATGTCATGTGAGATGAACTGTGTTTTTTTTTATTTTGTCATTTTGGGCCAGCTGGGAGGGCAGGAGACAGTCTACACTGCGATGGAGCAGAAGGGTGCAGTTTCTTTTCTTGCATTTTTGACGGTGTGTGGAGAACAAGTAGGCATCTGTAGAGAAGCTTCACTTTGACTCTTTCCCCTGCTGCTTCTGATGAATGATAACAAAATAAGATCTAGGCTGCAAGACAAAAATTTCCCTAAATATTTAGCCCTATCCATGCTGAATAAAACAGCCTCATTTCGGGGCATCCATATTATACTATTTGCTGGCAAAATAACTGTTTAATTCATGTGTTTTTCCCCTTGGAAGGTAGGAGGAAAGAGGCAAAATGAAACAAAAACCTCACTGCCTATTAGTTTTAGTTTCTAGATGAGCCTTGATAAGCCTCAGAAGCCACTAATTAGAAGGAGCTCATAATGAGGAGATGGTGACAGCCTTCTCCCCCTTCTTTACTGGCTGTCATTGGATGCTTCCTACAAGGCCCCCATTCAAATGTCTCTTCTTGGGAAGTCCTTCCCGGCCCTGTTCCCCCACCCCCACTGCCCCAGAAAGACACTCTTCCTGCCCACTGTTCCCCCCCCGCTAACTTGAGTCCTCTTGTCCTTGATGTTGACCTTTATGATGTTGAGTCTGGTTAGAACATAAGCCAACTGAGCCCAGGTGCCAGGCTAACACCTCTTTCTAGCCCAGTACCCAGAACAGCATCTGGGTACTCACCTGGGGTCTGCTGATTGATGGACGGACCGAAGAAATAAAGGACCCGAGGGGTAGAGAGCAATTGCTAAGGAAATTTAAGGGCCTTAATTTTCCGTTCTCCACAGTGAACTGGAAATCCATCTGCCTAAGGTGCAGTGAAACCTGATGTATTCAAGGAGCACTGGCCTGTGATCCACTTTCTCTCCCACATCCACTGTCCGCACCTGCTTCCTGGCCACGGCTGCAGACAGTCACGTGGGGGAAGATGGAGGAGAGGCTGCCTGAGCTTGTGCTAAAGCTATGGGGGTTGAGGCGGAGGCCAATGGCGACCCCTCCAGAGGAGCGCATCCTCTCAGCCAGGGGGAGGGGGACTGGCCGGGCGCTGGGCATGGAGCCCTACTTAAGTCTTCTGTCATTTCTCATTCCACCAGCACCACTTTCAGAGGATGACCGCGTAATACATGCCACTTACAGTAGCATCTCACGGACTCGAGCTTGACTGTACTCAAAGTGTCAATCAAATAACACAAAGGTGAAAAAAAACAACAAGTCCTGCTCATTCCATGCCTCTTTAACAACCCTTAGGTGCCCCACTCCACCCCTACTTCAGGGTCTCCAGGGACCAGGGAAATTCCTATTTCCTATTGTTTACTGGAATGACTGATCCTCTTCTGGACACCAAAGCCCTTGAGTACTGGGAATGCCATATATACATCTATGTTCCCCATGGGGCCCAGGACAAGCACCAGAGAAGACCAAGCTGTATCCTGCGAAATCAAAAGCTCATGGTCAGGACTATAGTTCAGATGGATGACAGCAGGCTGCAAGACTGCTGATGCTACTATTGTCTAACAGAGGGGCCTGAACTGATCAAGGGACCTCATCCCAGTTGGCCTGATCCACCTCAGGGAGCCAACAGCGGCCTTGTGGAGTGGAGGTGGCCCTGCAAGGCACAGGCTATGTCTCAGACGGCTGATGGACCCCGAAGAATGAATGAGCTTTACCCATGTGCCTTCTCCCTAGGTTCTCTTATCTACAAACACCCAAGAGCATCACGAGAAGCATAGGAAAATACCGTCTAGGCTTCCAAGGATACATTTTGTAATCGAAAGTCCTACTCATTTTTCACTGTGGCCAGCCCTGGGTTGAGAAAGACACCTTCTCTGGGTTGTGGGAACACACATCTTTCCTCGCAGCTTCAGGAGGCGTCGGAAGTGTCCTGAATCAGGCAATTTCCTTTCTGTGGAGCCCCATGTGTGCACACAATGAGAGCTCATTTCCTCCTATTGGCTTTTGTTTGAACCATTTCCTTTGATATGGGACGTCTTCCGCTCTCCTTCGAAGTTATCTAAATCCAGGCATCCTTCTCAACCCGGGGCCCCTCCAATTGGAGTCAGGCCCAGTTGGTCTAACTCTGATGGCTTTTCCCTCCACAGATTAAGCAGTAAGTGCCTGGGGCCCTTAATCCAAACAGAGTTACAGTCAGATTCTCCATTGTGCGCTCGTGTGTGTGTGTTCAAGATGTGTATGCATGTGTGTGTCTTAACACCTCAGTGCGACTGCTGGCTATCAATCATCTTTGTTTTGCTTGCTTTCTGAAGCATCTGTGGACAGGCACACAGTTGGCTTTTAATCAGTACGTTCTAAGTAGAGAGAATGAGCCTCTTGAAAATGATTCACAATGAACTGGAAGATTTGTAGATATCCTGAGCTGAAACTGAGACTTTCTATCCCAGAGTATCATAAATTTCTCTCTGCATTCCACCCCCACTTTTTAAATTTCTTTTTCACTTTTCTGTTATTGCTCCCTGTGTATAGATCAAATGGACTCAGCTCCACACTTCTCTCCTCCTGTCTGTGTGTGACCCAGATCTCATGACCTGGAGCGCCAGCAAGCACCTAACTTGTGAAAATACTTCTGCTGTTGATGTCTTCTCAGTGGGAAAAAAACTGGACATGTGACACTGAGCCTTCCGACACAGGCAACTGGGTCACTACATCCAGGAAGGAAGGAGTGTGTGGTTGCAGGAAACACCTTGGAGAAATCTCTGCTTATTTATTCTCCAAGCAACAAAGGACCATCCTTTCCTCAGGGACCAGAGGACCAAAATGGACTGGCAGCTATTGGGTGTATATCTGGGTCTCAGAGGAAATTCATTTGCTCATTCATTCATTCCAAAAGTGTGAGATCAGGAGTTTGGTCCCCATGTGAGCCAGTTACCTTCTGTCTGAATGACCTAACAGCAGCCTGAGTGGGGATGGAATCACCTTTATCTTTGCCGAAACATCTCAAGGCACAGGCGATCAGGGAGCTGGGCTAAGAGCTTCACAGTATGAAAGTTCTCGAAAGTGGCCCAGTCCTCCCATTTTCAAAGCAAAAACATTCCTTTAGTCCACGGTAACATGCTCCAATGTCTTATCATCCCTACCAAATATAAGTCTTCCCCAAAAGTCTGGTATAGTATTATTTTGTAGAATATAAAGCCTTCTTGCATTTTGCTGAGAAAACAGTGAACTCCTGGTGAGTGATAGCAAGACTTGGAGAAACTGCAGAAAAAATCATGGTGAAGCCCTACTCTTTCCGGAATTGTATAGAGGGTCTGTAGCATTCACTGGAGATTAGTCCCCTCTAGCTTTATGTTCACCCAGAGAAATATACCCAAATATTCTGTACTGAGTGTTTATTCTGTGCAGTAGAGAATAAACCCAGTTCTCTATGTGTGTAATCTATAACTCTATCCATCATCCCGAGAAGTGAAAATGACTACCCTCATTTCAAAGACGAGAAAACAGAATCAAACACATTTTTTAATATGCCTGAAATTGTGCATTTAGTCTGTGGTCTAGCCAGAATATGAACGCAGGGCTTGAATTCTCTCTTAAACCTTTGGGCCAGGAGGTCTCTCTCTCATTTGTGTACAAATCACTCTGTGGTCTTGCAACAAATGCTGATTCCTGGGTCCCAACCCAGACGTCTCAAGTTGGAATCTCAGAGGCTGAGGCCTAGGAATCTGTTATCTGTTCTTTTAACAAGCTTCCCAAGAGTCTGTGCAGCCGGTGAAACCAGGGTTGGGAGTAACCAGTAAGGGATTTTGAGATGCGCTCGGAAAGAACAACCTCTTTCTTCTCCTATGGACAGAGCGGGGTGGGGCAGTTCATGTGGTCACAGAAATATGACCTTGTCCCAACGGCTACAAGAGCTCATTCTGGCCTGGACTGTGGGCATGTTTATCTTTGACTTAGTTTTCAAGTGGCCCTCAAGGGCGAATAAATAGGCCAATCCATTTTGTGAGACGTGCTGTACATTCCGTGCAGCTGAATGTAATCAGAAGGCTCTGTCCTACAGCAATTAAGCAACTGAGACTTATTTTAAAAGTTAGGGCGCTCCAGATAACTCCCTGGTTGATGCATCTCACCCTTGATATCTCTCTGTTGCCTTCATCAGCAGTACCTCTTCTCTGATGTTTAAATGAAAAAAAAAAAAAAAGAGAGCTCTGGCTGAAGGGGTCGAGGTTTAGCTGGCCCCTCTTCAGTACTAAAAGACAATTTCATACAAATGTACACAAGCTCTGGTGGTGGGGGGCGGGGGATGAATTCTCTCTGCGTCTGTGATAGAAACTTCTGGGTATATTTGGGTGGATGATGGACTATGCATTTTTTTAAGTACAACTCACGGTTAATAATCATCTCTAGAAAGGGCTGTCTCAGTTAAAAAATATTTCACTGAATCATGTCCCACAAACATTTATTGAACACCTACTTCTTACCAGACATGGGTTTCAACTGCATGGAGGTTGCTCAAATAAGGAGGCTTTAAAAATACTCCACATGTGAACATCTCTACTGACAGACCGTGATCTTGAAAAAGAATGCTAGGCCCATGAATTATCTATTTGCTGAACCCAGTGAGATAAAGGGAACAGCTAAGAAGAACGACTAAATAACAAAGGAACAACAAATAACATTGGCGGGGCACTTTAGAAAGCAGTGGCCGACACTGTATTTTAGTTAAGCTTTCAATGATGCAAGGCTCATCTTTAATTAATAATTGGGGATCGATGCAGTGTGTTGGCATCACCCCATGATGGTTGCTTTGAATAGAGAAAGATTCATTTCAAGGCAAAGGTCTCTCAGAGTCTCCCTGGAGAAGCATTTAAACCTCAGCTTATACCTACCTTCCTTCAAACATAGCTGATGATTTTCCCCTTTCCTGTTACAGCAGGATCAGACCTGTTTCTACACATTTTCAAACACTATTACTCCCTGGTGGGCTCAGCCTGTCTATCCACTGCAGCCTCCTCTGGCTTCAAGGCACACCAGGTGCCATCTGCCTGCCCAGCCCACTTTCCCGCGAACAGACACCCTCTTATCTTAACCCTGTTTCCCCTCTGCTTACTTCATCTCTCCTTTGGCTGCTCTAAATCCCCCACACCCACTCCCTGGATGTTTTAACTTTCCGCTCTTCTGGTTCCTTGCTGATCAGCTGCCCGGTCACCACGCTCCAAAAATGCCTCTTGTGGCATCTGCCTCAGTTCTCATCTTTCCTGAACTTTGTTTAGGATCTGGCATTATCTTCCATTATCATCTGGTCTCAGGATGATGAACAGTGATACACATTCATACATCTGGTCTCAGGATGATGAACAGTGATACACATTCATACTGTTATCATTGTGTTGAGTTAGTCACTCAGTCATGTCTGACTTTGTGACCCCATGGACTGGAGCCTGCCAGGCTCCTCTGTCCATGGGATTCTTCAGGCAAGAATACTGGAGTGGGTAGCTATCCCATTTTCCAGGGGATCTTCCCAACCCAGGGAACAAACCAGGGTCTCCTGCACTGCAGGCAGATTCTTTACTGTCTGAGCCACCAAGGAAGCCTTGCTATCACTGTTATCACTGATCAGTGTTATTTTTGGGCCGAGTGAACATCCCAATCTCTTCTCACAGACCTAAAGGCAGCTGGAGATGTCCAGAGGCCCACACACCTGTCCCAAGGAGCACCTGTCCTCTGAAATGCTCTTCACGTTGGATTTCTTTGCCGATGGGAGTGTGTCTAGGAAATCCCCTCAACTGTAAGCATTCCCCAAGCCTGTGCTGTCACCCACGCTCTAGATCACACTTGCTTCCTTATGGGATCTCAACTCCTTTTATGAGCCCAGCTACGGCTCCTCTGTGGATGAGTCCCAAATGACACGGAGCTCTGCACTCCATGACCTACGCTTCCACGAGGACACTGCAGCTTCACTTCAATCTTCCGATGATCCAGAACCATCTCCTTCCCTCCCCACTCCTGCGGGGTTCTCACTGGCATCTCGAAGGTTCCTGCGACCTCAGTTCATGGAGTCCTTGCTTCTCCCTCGGCTTCCGTGAGTCCTTTCCACCATCTTAGGATGCCGCCCCTGTACCTGGACATCACCTCCCACCAAGTCTCACTGCCACCATTCCAGCTCGTGCCTCCATGATGCTTGGGTGCCCGTAGTGCTGGCTCTAAGCTGTGCTCACAGAATGACCCCCTCAAGCAGGGTCTCACCCCATCACTCACCTGCTCACAAACAGTTCACACTCTGAATAAAGTTCAGAATCCATAGCGTGGCATTCAGGGTCCTTCAAACATTTCAGCTGTGCTCCCATGAGTACTTCCTGGACTCTGCCCCCTGCTCCGTGGACACCAGCCTGGGTGCTCCTCGAATGCAGCACCCGCGGTCTGGCCCTCCCTTCATACGCCCACCAGAGGCTGTCTCCTCCAGGAAGCCTTCCCTGACTCACGTGGGCAACAGCTAATCCCCTGGAAAGGCACCTTATACCTCCCATGTGGCACGGATTACCTTCACCGTGAAGATTTACTTATATATCTTATCTGTTACTCTAGAGCATAAATTCCATGAGAAAAAAGGAAATGAGGAACACCAAAGACCTTGACCTTACACACAGCATTCTTTTTCTCTGCAAATTTTTCTGTCACCAAGAAAATTTCACTCAATAGAATACATGTGCCCTGGCCAAACAGGTGAAGACTAAATTAACAGCGATCCGCTCTCTCCCCCTGACACTGGGGCTTTCACGCCGTGCGGGGTACTTCCGGTTACCGTGTTTCACCAGGTCGTCACAAAAGCCCTGAGATGTGGCATGGTGATCTTGATTTATGCCAACCAGGAGATCAAAGTTCCAAGTGACCTGGTAACTCCTGTTCATCCTAACTAAGTAAGGGAACCCAGGATTCTGACTCATGTTAACAATCTGCAAGCTCTGGATCCTGGCTACCCTCAGCCACCCTTATTTATCTTTTGAGACCTGCAATCCCTTGAAAGGGCAAAAGGCACTGTCATCTGTGGTCCCCAGCGTGTCCCTTTCTTCCACTAATCTTGACTAACAAATAAGATTTTTCAAAAAGTTCTTGAAGCAAAACTTTCATGTGTTTGTAAAAAAAGCAAAAACAGGGAGAGAAAAGTGTACATAACAATGTGCACCATGACAAAGTGGCCTTATGATTACGATTTCCATCATGATTATCATCGTTATTATTCACTGATGATTTCAAGTTTGCATTTGAAGCATTAACTTCCACTGGCCAAGGAGTAAGACATTATATGGCTTCACGGTTCTTGTTATTGGTGGAGACAGAGCCCCATCTCGGAAGTTCAGAAGTTTAGGAGAGAAAGAGGTAAGGTGGGGAGTGTGTGTTAGTTGCTCAGTCATGTCCGACTCTTTGCGACCCTACGGACTGTAGCCTGCCAGGCTCCTCTGTCCATGGGATTCTCCAGGCAAGAATACTGGAGTGGGTTGCCATTTCCTTCTCCAGGGGATCTTCCCGACCCAGGGATCAAACCCGGATCTCCTGCATTGCAGGCAGATTCTTTACCATCTGAGCCACCAGGGAAGCCCAAGGTGGGGAGATGTTGAGTGGAAATAAAAGAAGGAAATAGGGGGACCTTCCGACTAGTTCTCCCTTTAGAACAGTGCCAGACAACCAGCTACATTTAAAACTTTCTTCCTAAAGGCAGGAAAGACCAAAAGGCCTCACCCCTTATCCTAAGTGTCCAGCTCGCTGGATTTCCATCAGCTGAGCACATTGGATAATGCACACCCAGATTGGGCAATAACTCCTAGCAGGACCCTGGATACACCTTTGGCTTCTCCTTCCGTCATATCTTGCTTTCCACAAAGGGTGAGCCTTCTCCCTCGCTAGTCATGTCTAACTAGCTGGCTACAGCTGAAGTCATCCTTTCAACTGTTCTGGCCAGGAAAGCATGTGTTTTTTGAGAAACCTTTTTCTGGGAACTTCGCTAGCGATGCAGTGGCTAAGACTCCACTCTCCCAGTGCAGGGGGACCAGGTCCGTTTCCTGGTCAGGGAACTAGATTCCACATGCCGCAACTAAAAAGGTCCCACGTGCTGCAATGAAGATTAAAGAACCCACGTGTTGCAATTAAGACCTGGTTCAGCCAAATAAATAAATACTTTAAAAGGGGGAGAGAGAGAGAGAGAGAGAGAGAGAGACCTTTTCTGGCAGCAATTGCCATTTCAAAGCAGAAAAAAAAAAGTGTGTGTGAGGGAGTAATTTTGTGTGTAGGAGAAAAGTGTTTCTAATTTTCAATCCTGAAAATGTGAGGGGAAGAAGGAAGATGTGAAGGAGGGAAATAAGTCAGTAGATGAAGCCTCTCTGCTTTCCCCATTAGAGGCTGGACGCCTTCCAGCGACGTGCCATTTTGAGAGAGGAAGCACACAGCATCGCCCGTCCCTACCTGCTGGGGCAGGTCGGCTCCCCCTTCCCAAGCCTTCGGATTCATGGCTAGGTCTCCGATCATTATTTCTTAGCACAATGTTCACTGGAAGCCTGATACTGTATTGCACATATGGTTTTGATTTTTTTTTTTTCTGGTTTTGAACCAGAGAACAAGATGGAGAGTGTCACAAACCTAACTCCAGGATTTGCTGGTTCTGCCAAACTGTGTGAGGGGAGACTAACTCCAGGCTGATGCCCGTCCTGTGCTGGAAGCTTTGGGGGGCCTGGGTGGACCCACTGACCTTGGACTGCTGACCTGATATGGCACGTGGGCCATGTCAGAGCTTCTCGGTGACTTTCTGCGCTAAAGGAAAGGATCAGAACTTCAAATAAAAATCCACAGCAGCAGAACAATTAACTCAAGACCCAACACGTATCTGGCTAAGGGGACGGATATTAACTCGCGGATCCCCGATGTTTGAATCGCAACCTTCCCCAGCCTCCCATCTTGAGCGGTTGGCCCATCGGTGTTGCCAAAAACCACTCCTCCCCTCAATGAATTTCTCTGATCAATTATTTAGTGTGGTCTGGGTTATACAACATCAGCCTCACCCTGAGGGGGAACAAATTTCATGCTCCCTCGTGGTCAGCTGGAAAATTTGCAGTTTCAATTAAAAAGGCAAATTTTCAGTGCAGCAAAGACGGTTGGCTGAGTTTAAAGGACATTAGTGAAACTAGTAGTTTAAAAAAAAAAAAGCAGTGCTGTGATGGAGTAGGAACCCAGGGACCTTCAGGTTAAATATCAACCTGGGAATTTTCCTAAGAAAAACTGGCGGGCTTATCTCCCCTCAAGTTTTAAAGTCTTAGAACAGGCCCTCTCTGGGCTTTCTCTAGATGAAGCCTGGTCAGCTCATTGGGAAAATGGTTTACCAACCTCCCTCCTTGTCTTTATTTGCTCAGGGCGGCCCTGAGTAGGCCTGGGCAGAACGGAGGGAGTAAATCCTTCCCGCTTTCTCCTGCTCGAGGAAGGAGGGCGGGTTAGTGCAGCCTGCTGTCGACGGGAGCTGGGATTAATTAGTTCCTTCGGTGACCTTGGCATCTACCGAAGGCTGAGTGTGTGTCTAAGCCGCTAAGGACTGTGCTGAGAGCTGCAGAGAAACTTGGGAGGGCTCGGAGCTACTGCTAAAATGATCACCTTTCTGTTGTGCCAAAGACAAACACAGCAAAACACAATCCCAAACCAGGTACTTTACCTCTGAAAAGTGCCTAAGTGTGGTGTTCAAACTGTGTATCTATCATTCTATCATCTATCCATCAATCTAGACCTATCTATCTATATATATATACATTAATCTCTATCTATAGCTATTTGTATATACATTTATCTATATTTTTATCTACCTATCTCTTCTGTGTATATAATTATTAATCTATATCTATAATCATCGATCTACATTTATTACCCTAAATCTATATCTATCTGTATCTGTATCGTTATTAATCTATATCTAGATCAATGTGTGTGTCGCGCGCGCTTAATCGCTCAGTTGTGTCCTACTCTTTGCGACCCCATGGACTGTAGCCCACCAGACACCTTTGTTCATGGGATTCTCCAGGCAAGAAAACTGGAGTGGGTTGTCATTTCCTCTTCCAGGAGATCTTCCCGACCCAGTGATCAAACCTCAGTCTCCAGCACTGCAGGCGAATTCTTTACCATCTGAGCCACCAGGGAAGCCCCATCTAGATTAACAGATGTGATGTATTATATAGATAATATGAGTGTGTTATCTATATATTAATCTAAATCTATCATCTATCTCTTATCTATATTTATCAATCATTCTATGGGTAGTTTTGCAGGTCAATGCCCAGGAACTCGCCTGCTATTTCAGGAGGTGCCTAAAGCCCCCCATCGGAACGGAAATCAATTTTCAATCATTCCATGCCATCGGGGAAGCTGACTGTCCCTCCCCCATCCTGCCCCTATCCATCAGTTTTTCCCCACTGCACTCAGGCCTGAACAGAGCTGAGGGAACATGGAGAACCTCACCCCTTTCTCCCCTACAGCTGGTTCAAGGTTCAAGTACAGCAGCGATAAGGCTCACCAATACGACAGAGCTGCCAGAAACACTGCGGGTCTTAGGCCGCATAAATAAAAGTATCACTTCCTGAAAATAACCAGCGGCGCTAACCGCTCCTATCGGAGGAAGCTTACTTGTCTTTAACTACATGAAGGGGCTCACCCGCTGACGGGGTATTTGACTCTCGGGGGGCATCCCAAAGGCCTGAACACGGGCTGAGCAGTGGAGGGCTTGGGGAGTCACATCGCATCTCAGCACAGGGAAGGATTTTATACTGAAAGGTTGTGGTCTGCACGCATCATGGGGTCGTGATCGCCGAGACGGGTGAGCCGCAGTTAGAAACTGCTGGGTAGCACCGCGGTGGAGGGTAGACAGGAACCCCACCAACTCCTTCCAACGGGGCACCCCACTGCTTTTCATCTGACGTTTGTGGGTTCTGTCAGCTGTGTGGCCCTCAGAATCGGGGAAGGTGTGCAAAGCTGCTCCACCGACTCTCACCCGTCTCCCTTCGGCTCCCCCTTCTGATACCTGAACACCCAGGGGAACAAAGACGCGGTGGAAGGAGCAGGTCACAGAAAGCAAAGAGTTAAAAAAGGGCAAAGCTCTGCGTGGGTCCCACAGCCCCAGAGGCCGCCAGTCCCTTTGATCCTGCCTCTTAATTGCAGCTTAGTTGCAACAGGGGACTTTGAAGAAAAGAAACAAGGAAACTCTGGAGATAGGGTTTGTTTCGTTTCCTGAGGGAATGGTCTTTGTGGTGGCTGCCAGGAAGCTGATACTGCAGGGTTCAAATGATGGGCTTCCTGAGGCGGTAAATAAACCATCCTTTCCCCCAGGTGAGAGCCAGGTGTGACCAGAACCCTAGAGACGTGGGGCCTCCGTATGCCATTTAGTAGGGATGCCAGGTACAACCCTGGCAGAGAGAAGAGGCCACAGGTCAGCTTAGGAGCCTGCAGAGCAAGACAGGAGAGCCTGTTACATGAGGATGGTCAGGGGATGCAGCCAGAGAGGAGGACCATGCATCCTTTTGGAGACGGGTGACCGCGTGAATGGAACAGCCCTGCCTGGAAACGGAGACACTGACGGAAAGGCAAAGGGTCTCCCAGGTCCTCAGAGCATCACTGATTCAAGGGACGTGAACTTGGGTGAACTCCGGGAGATGGTGAGGAACGTCCATGGGGTCGCAAAGAGTCGGACGTGACTTGGCGACTCAACAACAGCAAAGTCCGGGTGGTGAAACCACAACAACACAAATCACCTCACTTTTGTACAGACCTCACCACTGCACATTATCCACTGACAGCGTCTGGAGGACACCTCGGCCACGGTCTTTCCTTAAGCTTCTTCCTCTGCACGTGCGCACACAGACATGGCAGAAACTCGGGGTGAGGAAGAGGTCCACTCTTCACAGCGTGTCACGGAGACGATGCTCCAGCGTCCTGGGTGATTTCCCAGGTCCTCTGTGAGGACTTGATTCACGGCTAATGCTAAACTCAAGCAGGAGCAGCCTGCCAGGACTTGCCTGTTTGCGTGTTACTTAACCGTTTAGTGAATTCTGCTAACAGTTCATGCAAACGTGAGAGAAGTTTTTCTAAAGCAAATCCCTTTTTTGTTGATACCCCCCGAGGAAGCGCTGTTGGAAAAGGTCTGGATGTTTGGAGACGTGCCAACTGGACTCTCGGCCTTGCTCTGTCGCTTGTTCATGTGTGACCTTGGCAAAGAACGCAGCCTCCTGGGACTTCGTTCTCTTCATAAAAAGGTTTAACTGACTTGATGCACATAAAGCTCTCAGCAGAGAGCTTGGCATATAGTAGGCACTCAATAAACTCAATAAAAACTTGGTGCCTTTTGGCCCTCAAAGGTTATTGGGTAAATTAAAAATGCATAAAAGTACTGGCCATCTGTGTGTGAACTAAATGGGCAGTTGGGCAGGGCAGACTTCCTCTAAATCAGGTTAGCAGGACTCCTGGCCCAGGAAAGAGGAGGCCCCAGGCTGAACAAACAGAAAAATGAAGCCCTCAAGGGCAGGAAAGAAAGACAGACATGAAACAAGACCTCAGACTATCCACGGTCAGGCCTGGATGTTCACTGAAGCCACCATCTAAGACAGCTGCCATCTCACTTAATGTCTTTACTCATTGCACACAACTTCAGAACCAGCATTTTTTAAATGTTAACTGCACATAACACTTCCTCTATACTCTTCCTGTTCTTTGGAGGGAGAACCAGCATTATCTTAAGGGAAATGCTGAGTTGGTCAGGGGTCCCCAGACTGATCCACTGAGGCCGTTGGGCCTGCAGGCTCTGGCTCTGACCACCATCAAGAGGAAAAAGTCTATGGCTGATTTTGAACACGGATATTTGGTAGGAAAAAAAAATATCTCTAGAGCAGACGTGTAAACAGACACACCAGCCTTCCCTGGAGGCGGTGAGTAAGTCTCCTAGGGAACTGGTCAGAGTCTGTGTCCACAAAGAAGAGACAGCCATTGCGGGCACGGGGGCCATCCACAGACATCGGCTGCTGTGACCACAAAGATGCTGGAAAGGCCGAAGGGCCACCTTCACAGCCTGGACCATAGCAGCGTCGTGGCCAGCCTCGTGGGACAGGCTCAACCTTACCTCCAGTCTGAGCCCGGGCAGCCTGGAAAGGCCTCCTGTGCGGAGGAAGCAAGTCCTGGCCCTCAGCCCTGCAGAGGCTCCACAAAAACCATCTCAGACTCAGAAATCCACCACCATCGATGTTCATGCCAGCAAAGTGCTGTAGAGCCTTCTGGATGAGCCATGAGGGTCATCTTCCTCACCTGGGAGTTTGTTAGGCAGGCAGGACCTCAAACCCCACTCTGGATCGACTGGATCAGACTCTATACCGTTTCACTTAGATCCCCAGGAAAGTGGTGTGCACTTGACGGTCTGAGGAGGGCTGCTCTGGCTTTCTCATGGTAGGCACGTGGGTCCCTTCTCATTTCTTTAAAGGCAGTCCTTACGGCTGATTCAACTTAGACCTTGGAGCCAGGAATGAATGGACCCTGGGTCTTCAACAACAGGGAGCCTAGTGTCCAGCGGTATCTCCAATCACTCTGGAATGACTGTCCTAACCAATTAGACCCTCAAAATGTATATTTTGAGGTACAGATGCATGCATGTTGATAATTGTCAGTTTTAAATAATTTCTTTTGATTATTAGTGAAGACTCACTCTAAACATCTAAGTGTATGTGCGTGTGTGTGCGTGTGCGTGCATGTGTGTGTGTGTTGTTCTTGTTGCTTAGTTGTTAACTCGTGTATGACTCTTTGCAATCCCATGGACTGCAGCACGCTAGGCTTCCCTGTCCTTCACTCTCTCCCTGAGTTTGCTCAAATTCATGTCCATTGAGTCGCTGATGCTATCTAACCATCTCATCCCAATGTGAAGAGCTGAGTCATTGGAAAAGACCCTGATGCTGGGAAAGATTGAAGGCAAGGGTGAGAAGAGGGTGGCAGAGGATGATATATATAAGATATACATGATATATATGCGATATGATATATATGAGATATGAGATATATACGTGTGTGTGTGTGTGTGTGTATTTTATATATATATATATATATACATATATATAGCAGGAGATTCTCTTTACCTGTCTGGTGTTCTGTTGCTCTCACCATGGCAGTGAGCTGATGTTTGCCTCCAGGAGGGCCATGGCCTGAGCACTCACGTCAGAGAGGGAAGCCACGGCAGGACAATGTGCCGGGAGCCGTGGAGGCTGTGCTTACCAGGTATGTGCTTAACCGTCTCAGTTACTCATTTCTGATAGACAGTTTTGCTCCTTTGTGGGTACTTGTTTTCGTGGTTCTTTGCTACCTCTTGCTCTCTTCTGGGCCCTGGCAGTCTCCCCAAGGCTCATCCTTGGTCATCGGCCTGCCTCCACTGATGCTCCCTTCTTCTTGGACGTGGTGAGCACTCCTGGCCTCCACGATGGCTTCCATACGGGTGTGTCTTAGTTTACATTTGCAGCCTGGTGCCTAAGCTTTTCTCCATTTGACGTTGTCAGATGTCTATGGATGACCCACTTGGGTGACCCATCATTAGCTAAAACACCATGACCAGGACTCAAAACTCATTCTCTCTTCCTCTCCTGACCCCATTCCCACTGACTGGCCCTCTTTCCCCCCATCCCCATTTTCTGTTAGGATCCCACAGACATTTCTCCTGCCAGAAACTCCAACGTCGTTTTGGCTCTTCTAAGCTCTCACCAGTCTCTGCTATTTTTCCTTCAAGACACCTTTCAGATTTGCCCTTTCTCCTCCATTCTCCCACTGCTGTTCTAATCCAACTCCTTTCCCACATGACGTCTGAAATATTGCAGAAGTTTTCTGGCCGGTGGCATCACTTGTTACAAATTTTCTAACCTCTGACCTGATCTCACAAGCTCAATCCTTATAAAGCATAAGATGTGATGTTAACAAAAATGAAACTCCTCCACGTGGCTCTTTGAAAAGTGAAAGTGAAAATGTTAGCCACTCAGTTGTGTCCAACTCTCTTGTGACCCCATGGACTGCAGCCCACCAGGCTCCTATGTCCATGGAATTCTCCAGGCAAGAATACTGGAAGTGGGTTGCCATTCCCTTTCCAGGTCTCCTGCATTGCAGGTAAATTCTTTACTGTCTGAGTCACCACAGGGCTCTTTAGTTCTTCCATATTCTGATTTTCTCTGACTCCATCTAAACTAATTTCTGGGTGGGAGGAATTGTAAGATTGGGATTGACATATACATACTGTTGATACTACGTACAAAGCAGACAGCTAATGAGAACCTACAGCATAGCACAGGGAACTCTATCAATGCTCTGCGTTGACCCCAGTGGAAAGGAAATCTAAAAAAGAGTGCATATGTGCATACAGACAGCGGATTCACTTTGCTGCACAGCAGAAATACAACATTGTAAAGCAGCTACACTCCAATAAAAATCAGTCAAAAAATAAACTTATTTCTCCTACTCCCCAATATTTAATCCCTGTTCTTCAAAGTTCAGTTCTACACTGGCCCTCACATCAAGCTGTTCCTCCTTGAGATAATCTTCCTTTCTCTAATTCTGACTACTGCCCTCCCCAAACTTTTTGGATCTCATCCCTGGTGGTGCTAGTGGTAAAGAACCCACCTGCCAGTGCAGGAGACATAGAGACGTGGGTTATGATCCCCCCTGGGTTGGGAAGATCCCCTGCAGGAAGGCATGGCAACCCATTCCAGTATTCTTGCCTGCAGAATTCCATGGACAGAGGAGCCTGGCGGGCTACAGTCCATGGGGGTCACAAAGAGTCGGACATGACCGAAACGACTTAGCACCCAAGTATGCCACCCCATCAGAAAAATACTTCTTTCTGTGCAGGAACAACCTTTATAAGGTTATCTACTTATTTTAAAATGTTATACTTGCATAATAATACTAATATGTTACATACATTATGAAACATACATGGAAATTGACATTTTAAAAGGATGAGCTAAATAATATATAAGATGTCAAGTTCAACTGTTTCCTTTCCTCACCGAGGGAATGATCTGACCCTAAGCTTGGGGTGTAGACATCCCATTTTAGAAACACTGATCTAGACAAAGCATATCTATTCAGAGCCAGAGGAAATATCTCTTCTCCTTGAAGTCTCATCTACTTCTCCAGCCCAAAAGCAGTTCTACCTTCCTGAACTCCCAGAAAATTTTAAATTGTAAGTAGTAAATCACTGATAATAATATACACTTCACCAATATTTTTTAGTTGATTAATTGGAGCTTGCATCTGAGATGCCAGAAATTTATAGATTTTTGAAAACAATTCCATATCTTAATTAAAAACATACTATCTTCCCCAAAATTGCTTGGGTTGGGCTCTAGTCCACATCACAACATCCACTGCAAGAAAACTCCAAGTCAGACTGCAGTGTAATTTCATTTAAAGACTATTTTATCTCATTAAATATCATTTGCACAGATCCCCATAGTTTTGAGGATCAACTTTTCCATTTTTTGGTTAGTGAGATTTTTAACACATGGCTTACCCTCAATCAATTAACTGAAAACGCAAGTTCGGTTTTGAATTTATAAGATGGGGACAAAAGGCCATTAAAAGATATATGATAAGCATAAAAGCAGAAATGACATATGACGTAAGATACTGCTAGTGTTATCATACCCATTTATTTAGGTATCATAATGTAAACTATGTAAAGTATACCTGAGATTTCTAAAATAATAAACCTCCTCCTTTCACCTTGAGCTTTCATTTCTTTCTGCAGATTATTTTTATCTTCTCAGTCTTAACTGCTCAGATGAAAAAACATAGTGCTGTCTCTCTATAGGACTCGGAGGTATGATCAGGTCTGAGTTTAAGTCTTGGCTCCACCAAATGCTAGCTGTGGGATCACCGGCATGTTACAGAACCTTTCGGGACTTCTACTGGTCAGCGTTAACTTTGCGGTTTGTGCGTGCGTGCCAAATCACTTCAGCTGTGTCTGACTCTGCGACCCCGTGGACTGTAGCCCGCCAGGCTCCTCTGCCCACGGGGGTTCTCCAGGCAAGAATACTGGGTGGGTTGCCATTTTCTCCTCCAGGGGATCTTCCCGGCCCAGGGACCAAATACACAACTCTTACATCTCCTGCCTTGGCAGGTGGGTTCCTACCAGCGCCACCAGTTAGGGAAGCCCTAACTTGGTGGGGATAACATTAATTCATGGATGTCCTTTAAGGTTCAAAATACACAAGATACGTGTGTAAAACAGCTTATAACACTTGCCACTAAAATATTAATTTCTGCCCCCACCCCTTTAACAGGCTGAAGAGAACTCAATGAGATGCTCTCACAGGAAAATGGAGTACTTTGAATTTTGCTTTCATGGCTGACTTTGGTTCTTCTCTGACCTGTAAGCCACTGACAATGATTTTGTGAATTTTATGTCCTAGAACACCTTCCTGCCAGTCACAGCCAGGCTCACGCTGTGACTGTGTGGCTGGGTTGG
Organism: Dama dama; assembly: GCF_033118175.1. Taxonomy (NCBI): domain Eukaryota; kingdom Metazoa; phylum Chordata; class Mammalia; order Artiodactyla; family Cervidae; genus Dama; species Dama dama. Next base: position 77,655,396 of record NC_083710.1, on the reverse strand, counting down.
GGCATGCAGCCAGGGTACGGTTTTGTTCCCTAATGCCTTCTGAGCAGCCAGAGCTGGGAAAGCGAAGCCAACCATCCGCCCCTCCTGTTCCGTGGCCGCACCTGGCTGCCTACTGTACTAGTTATAAACGCCCTTGTCCATGAAAGCATCTGAGGACACGAGAGAGAGACGTGCACACATGTTCCAGGGGCACTTGTAAGTTTTTCCTGTTCTTCAAAATTCAAATCAATTAAGCACTGAAAAAAAAAATATTAGTGAATAAAAGTTTTAAAAATCCGGTTTATAACTCATCTCTGCCAGGAGCTTTACCTAGCATGTCCCCACAGGAGTGCTCTAATTTTAGGCTCCCAGTTTCTAAACCTAGATTTGAACTGTCAATTGAGATAAAGTCTGTGAAAGACCTTCGTAGAAGGTACGGACAGGTACATAGGCTAACCATTCTTCTGAAGGTATCTGTGTGCTGATCTGTGTGGCTCGATGCTAAAAAATCCAATGCAGGAGAGGCAGGAGATGCGGGTTTGATCCCTGGGTTGGGAAGATTCCCCTAGAGAAGAAAATGGCAACCCACTTCAATCCTCTTGCCTGGGAAATCCCATGGACAGAGGAGCCTGGTGGGCTACAGTCTATGGGGTTGCAAGGAGTCAGATATGACTAAGCGACTGAGAACTATTTTTATCTTGTTTGTAAATGTCTTGTTTCCCAGTGAGAACAGGCTGCACGCTGCTCAGGCCCGGGAACCTGTACTCTCTTTGGTGTCTCCTGATTCTTCCTGCTGTCCTCTGAGGTGGCTGAGTTGGTAAAGAATCCACCTGCAATGCAGGAGACCCTGGTTCGATTCCTAGGGTCGGGAAGATCCGCTGAAGAAAGGACAGGCTACCCACTCCAGGGTTCTTGGACCTTCCTTGTGGCTCAGCTGGTAAAGAATCCGCTGCAATGCGGGAGACCTGGGTTCGATCCCTGGGCTAGGAAGGTCCCCTGGAGAAGGGAAAGGCTACCCACTTCAGTATTCTGGTATAGATAATTCCATGGGGTCACAAAGAGTCGGACATGACTGAGCAACTTTCACTTTCACTTGCGCTGCCCCTAAGTTTTTCTGTGGCATCCAGTTGCCTCGATGCTCCTAGATCTTAGAACCTGCCTATGTGCCTGCCAGGACCCATTGCTAAAAAGAATTCTTGAGGCTCACTTACACTCTCTTCTCTGAGCTCTTCCCAAACTGGGATCCTTCCCTCGCAGCTTGTCAGTGCCCAGAGAATTTACATTAATTTTGATGTTAGGGTGAAAAACAAAACAAAACCAAAATTTTGTGTTTAAAAAAAGAAATTGATTTTTTTTTTTTTTAAAGTACCTGTGCTTTTAAAAAAGGACAGGGTGGGGGATGTGGAATTTTAACTCTCCAGGATCAGGAATCAGGTTTCCTGGCTGGTATGGGGACAGTGAGATCTCAGCCACCCTGAGGCTCAGGAGTGTGGGAGAGGGGCTAGGATTTCCTCTGGCTGATTGATGGTTGAGGCTTTCAGATGATGAGCCCATGTTCCCCAGTCGTTTCGGGGCTGACTCTCAGCTTGCTGAGACTTGGGCGATTGTTCTCAGTGGCCTACTATTTCGGATTTGGATGGCAGCATTCTTGTATGCCTGTTCCTCATCTCACATCATTATGTATTATTTAAACAATATTATGCTGAGAAATACAGCAGAAGTGAAGAAATTACAGATAGATATTTAAAACTCAAAATTCCTTCTCTTAATCCTCCCCCAAACACCAAAACTGTCTCAAAACCTACAATTAACGTCTAATGGTTAACAATGTGAAATTAACATTACCCAATAAAGTTATTATTAAAGTCTTTGAAACTTACAATTTTGCATCGCTTCTTTCTGTCCTGTATTTTGCACATACTCAGAGGCAGGTATTAGGTAGTTGACTTGTTCTAACCAAACAGCAAAAGCCAAAAGAGCCAAGAGGTGTTTAACAAACACTTGTTGACTGATTGATGGAACACACCGACCCAGGATCTCGGAGACAATGCATTCTTTGTGCGCTAAGGTAACATCGGTGGGTCCATTTTTATTATCAAGCATTTCTGCCATATTGAAGGAAGGAAGCCAGCCCAAAACTTAACCATCAGCAATGTGGCTCCTGCTCACAGAAGACACCCTCTGTTTCTTTCACACCTGTGTTCACTCTCAGCAACAGAGCCGGGCCCAGCTTCCACTGAACAATGCTGAGCTATGGAGGCACACGCCTGACGCAGACCAGCCATGACGCCACCCTGGGCTCCTCACCATGAATATCATCACAGCTACAAGTAACCGTTTGTGCATATTAAAAAAAAAATCCAACAAAAAACAAACATAAGAAACAACTATGTTTAACACTATTGGAGAAAAAAAAAAAACAGTACTGCAACTAATTTACAAAGCCCCACCAAGTCTTCCTGCCTGGTTCTTCTGCAAGAAAGCAGAGCATGGACTACCAAGTTTCCTGTTTCGCACATGCACATCTGTGCCCACCTGGTTCATTTCAGAAAGGATGGTCAGGCACATGACATCTTTACGTCTCTTCACAGCCACTTCTCTTTCTTTGCTGGGCCTTCAGGTTGGGGCTCAGGCAGGTTTTACAAGAGGTCAGTCTCCGGGCCCCTGTGTGTGCTGCTCTGCCCTCCAGCTTCTGCCCTGGACATCCAGCTTTCTGGGGACTTGGCTACAGGCTGACATTGGTTGGTGCCTCCCACCTCCCACCTTTCCACAACACCCCTCACCCACCCAACCCCGCCCACCTGCTCCCCAAAGAAGGCGGCTTTCTCTGCCTGATACGGCAACCGCAATGGCTTGTGACCCACCGGCTCTTCTGCGCTGTACCTGGAGCTGCTCAAGACCCCAAACTCTGTTTTCACAACCAACATGCCCTGCAGGTGTCCCACCTCCTCAGCAATCAGCATGCTTTACCACTTCCCACGGGAGCCACCTCCTTCTATATTGATGACATGTTTTGTCATTTTGGAAAATGTAAACAAACCAGTATGCCTTTCCTTTTTTTTTTTTTAGTCTAGTTGACATACAATACCCATCTTTTCTTGTTATCGGCAGGAAGAAAGGAAGAGAACACACGCAAGCATGAGCCTCATCGGTCCCCCATAAGGAATTCTCTTCAACCCAGTACCTAAAACCTCTCCTCCCAGTTCTTGCTTGGAATCGTGAGTACCTGATCTCCAGTCTCTATGGCACGCCCCGAGCGGGACTGGCTGGTAGCCATGTGATATTGATTTGTTTTTACCATAGCAACAGCAAATTAAAACAACTAGCAGGCAGAAGGCAGGCTGTTAACCAGGGACGCTGCACAACCAGTAGATTTCACAAGCGTATTTTTCTCCCCTCCTCTCATTTTCTCTTACTTCACTTGCACACATTTCCTACCCAAGTCAAAGCAAAAAGAGCACTAAATGCTTTGGGTACTACAAGGCCTGTGTCTGAAAGGATCTGGTCTGCACAGCTTCTAGTAATATTGCACAAGATCAAAGGAGAACACGCACACAAGCGCTGCTCTGATTTTCTTGGAAATTATGTCGTGGTCTGAGGATGAATATCCCTAGAAAATTTTACGTGAACGTGAAGTACAGTGAAGGGCTCTGTATCCATGACTCTGTATCTTAACACCGTAAGGCATTTTCCACAGTTTCATTCATAGGGTGGTTTTATCCCTTTTAACTAGCTCACTGTGTCAAGAGACAAACAACTTTTTTTTTTTTGGATGCAAGGTCAAGGTCTCTCAAAATGGTAGAAGCACAAAGGGAAGTGTAGCAAGTATTAATCAATTCTATTAAGGGAGAGAAAAAAATTGAGATGGGTGCTTGTTAGAGGCTATACAACCCAAGCCGTCCTAAAGAGGGTGCAAACTAGGGCTGGGAACTCCCCAGAACTCCAGGCTGTTCTAATGGAAATTCTTTCCCTGAAAGGCTCCCTATTAGAAACGAACCGTCCCTGGATCGCTGTAACCAAGGCTGCCACTTGTGACATGGGGCGAAGCGCCTGCCTTACCGGACCGCCCTTCCCTGGGTCCATCAACACTACGGCATGGTGATCTTTCTACCAGAGGAGCTGATCCCACCATCACTGCCAGCCGTGAATTTGGTGGCATAGCCTGGGTCCTAAAGAGAGGCCCCGGGGGAAGCTGGCAACGGGGCCCCTGGGTGGTGATGTCCGCCCAGGTGCCAAGAGACAGGCTGAGCTGAGGGGACCGAGGCCTGAAGCAGAGCCGGTCCACTCCCCGCCACAGCCGGAGCCCTGCCGACAAACGACCCGCCCGACGTGAGCAGGCAGGTAGGAGGAGATGCCCTATTTCTGCTGGAGAATCGGTTCAGGATTTCAGAAAGGACGGGAAAATGAAGACATAACTCAAGACCTGCCAAGGAAGAGTCCGAACGTTCCTAGCCAGGACATGAAGAAATATTCCTCTCCACGAGCTTGAATAAAAGAGCACACAGCAGAAAATAGTTGGGAGATGACGTCAGAAGTTCTGGGCGAGTGTCCTGCACTTCTCCTTGAAAGTAAAAACAGTGGGTCTAGAAGAATCTACGTGGCATTGCCCTTATTTAAATGAGGACTTCCACTGCTCCTTACAAAACAGACAAGCTGGCTGAAGAAACTTCATCTTATTTAGAGGCTCTAAGAACCTCTTTATTATTATTATTATTATTACTACTTTATTATCCTCACAATGCACATATTATTCAGTCAACAAATATCTTTCCACTTAACCTTTGTCTTTTTCAAAGGCCAGCGGTGTTTCTTGAAGAACATTCACCATGGTAGTGGTTAGCCAAGTCAAATTTTTTTTTTTTCTTCGCTTCAGTGCTTGCTAACTATTCTAAAAATGTTACACATTTATTGTAAACATATGCTTCCGAGGCCTAACAAAAAAGCACAGTTTCCTCATGCCTGGCAGAAATTTAAAACGGAAAAGGGCAGAAAGAATTCTTTAACAAATATATCCTTTCCTTCTCTTGGGCCAAGTGTGTTAAAAATAAATCTTCTCCATCATTTCTCACTGCTGCTTCTCGGCAAGAAAGTTGATATGGTTCGGCACAGTGAAAACACAGCTTTAAAAAGCTAGCCTGCCCTCATTAAATTATTCTGCTGGCTGTGTGTTCTCATTAAAAATGCATAAAGATCAGATAATTGCAGTAAGCATTATTAACCCAGCTTTACTTTTGAATATAATGGTTCCACTTTTAAGCTGGAAACAAAGGCTCAGACATGCCAGAAAAAGAAATGTAAACATTGAACTACAGTATCGAAAACTTGTCAGAAAGCTACCTCTAGCTGGCTTGTTAAAAATGTGCTTTTGAAACTCAATTAAAAGCCATGGCATTGGAGAGCTAGGTAGGTCCCTAATATCCCATAAGTCGATGTATTTTTTCTTTAAAAAACATTTCATCGATAATTCTTTACCAGGAAGTATTCCCGCCCCCCCCCCACCCCCTTAATCACGAGCCTGGTTTCAAATCGTAGGATCAACGTAAACTTTATTTATTCGGGAGCTAACTATGGCAGTCTGAAAAAAATTTTTTCTAGAACCAGAAAATAAGAATGCCCCCAAGAATTCAAATGGTTTCTGTTGAGTAATCAATGGTCCTATTCTTTGAAATAAAAACTCATTTTATGCTTCACCCCAAACAGGCGGCAGAGATTCACGCTTGGCCATTTCTTTTTTTTTTTTTTTCCCCAAATCAAAACGTTACGTAAAACTCCAGGGTCCCCCCCTGCAAGTATTTCGTTTGAATTAGTGGAACCCGGTTTCCCTGGCTTCCTGAAGCAACACACACGGAATGCAGCATACTGCAGCAAACTCTTCAAACATTCAGGGGGGGGAAAAAAAGGAGAGGCGGGGGGACGATTTCCCTACCTTGTTTAGCTCTGTCTCTCCTTCCCTGTTACAGTAACCCCAGGAACATCTGGTAGAATCAAGCGGCCGCGGTTTCTTCGCTGCATCCTGAGGAAGAAATTTCCATGTAAATAGTTCTCATTCCCTGCTTATTGTACTCTGGGAGCCGTCTGCCGTGTCTGGAAAATTTTGCCTTCAGATGATGAAGCAAAGACAGTCTAAACTCTTGCTGTAAGCTGCAGCCCTTCCTTCCGACAAATCCCCTCCCCGCCGCGGGCAGCCAATCGCCAGCCAGCTCGTCAGCGCTGCTCGTCTGAACCGGGCGCTCATAGGACGACGGACACAGCAACACTGCACTTGCGGTGTGTGAAAACAGTGCATCCATACTGATGAAAGAGGAATTTCCCTCTCGGAGGAAAGCAGTCAGAGCCCCGAGGCAAAGTGGCACATCATTGGCAGAGCGAGAGAGGGGGCAGCTCCCCGAGAACACCCGTTAAGCCTAGCCAGCCCAGAGCCCGCGGTGGCACTGCGAAGACTTTGGAAAACACAAAACTCGGGCAGATTCAGGAGACCTCCAGGTTGTGCATGAAACTGAAGTCGTTATCCCATTGGACAAAGCATCTATCTATCTATTTTTTTAAAGGCAAACAATTCCGTGTCTGCCGTGGAAATGAATACACCTTGCAAAACATTTGCATCTGATTTTCACTAGTGGGGAGGAACGTGTTAACCCAAGTGCATGGTCAAAATTCAAAACAGGCTTGTGTCCCGCACACAGTTTTCCTGTATAACATCTGTTAGGGCAGTGCTTAATTACTGGAGCCCATATACCTTTTCTCTTAAGTTTTCAGACTCCTGGGGGCCTTCAATTGAGGAATTCTGAACAAAAGAATTGATATCTCTGCTTCACCCTTGGCAGGCCCCCCTGAGAGGATTAGGTGTGCCGTCACCTGACTCTTAAGTTTCCTCACGTACCACTTGATAAACACCGTGCATTGGTCCATGTTGTCATTAATGAAGCAACCATTAACCAGAGGCTGTTTGCTGTTGAACACACTTGTCCCGTGATCCTAGGGTCACCATCAGGTGCAACCCCACAAAGGATAATGTGGAGGTGCTGAAGTTCCCTGAGATAAAGCAAGAAAGGAACAGAAAGGTTGGTAAACGTTATTTATTTTCCCCAGTCAATGTTACTGTTTTGATATATACACACACATATATATATGTATGGTGTTTAGAAAACACGAAAAGTATACATTTTCCTTCCACTAAACACAACATTTTGAATTTTTTGGAAAATCTGTGTTATGATTAAAAAGCTAGTCCAAGGCAGGAACAAAGCCCCATTCGTCTGAAAGGTTGAATCCTTGGTACTATTGTTTATAAGTGATTGTTCGCTGCATCTGTGATGAAGTGACAGTTGGAGTGGAATGTAATGGTTTCTTTCGATTTTACCAATTTCATTTAAAAATCACAATATTTCCTAATGGCTTGTAGGTTGTTTCTTTTAATAGAATACCATACTTTATTCCCCTCGAATCTTATATTTATCGTTTCATCCCAGTGTAAATCCATCATATACATAACTTGCAGGCTATCATCTACTATAATTTTTCTGAAAATTTAAATGATCTCTGTGGCTGAACAGCTAAACCACTACTTTTAAATATCCTTAGTATCATGCTTCATGTAAATGGAATATCTCAGGTTTATGGATATCCGCCTCCTGACCCCCCCTCTGATTATGCCTGTAAAACCACCTTTACCTTGATTCCAATCCTGAAATTTTAGTCTTCTTTGACTCATATTCTATTTGCATGCAGTGAAACTAAATCTGGATGATTTTTTCCTTCTAGCTAGTTCACAACTCTGACCTATTACCCAGCTAATACAAATGCTAATAAGCTGGCTTCTGAGATTCAAGCCTACCCATGTTCACACTCCCCAGTTGCCAGACAGGTTTTCCAAAGTCATGTAGTGTCATGTTCCTTTCCTAGTCAAGTCTTCTCTCTATAAAATCCAAATGACTGACTTTCAAGGTCCTCCATAATCTGGGCCCTCTTTTCTACCCACATTTTTCTGAGCTGTTTTTCTAAGTACTTTCTGGTGGAGTCATGCCTGAGTCTCCATGGCTCCTAGAACCATCTACAGACCTGACTCCCCAGAGCTTCACTCAACAAAATCTCCCCCAACCTTTAGATCTCTGCTTGAATCCTCTTTCTTTTCTGATGGCTTCCTTGCTCACATTGTCTTCTCTGATGCTCTCCTGTAAAAGCTGGCTGCGCTGTTTGCTGTACCAGACCATTTACCCCTTAGTGAAGAGCTGACGTTCCCATCTCAGAAGGCTTGGCTTGATAGTGTATTAATTAAGTTACTGTATGTAAAGTGTCTATACCATGGCTGACACATGATAAACACTAACCGATGGTTCTTTTTATCTTAATTTCTATATTGTTCATTGCATGTAGCAAGATGCCATGCACAAACTTGCTGAATTCATAATTTGTATCTCAAGAATTGATATGTCCATCCAACTGTACCAGCCAAGAATCTGGCAGTCATTCTTGACCCTCCTCTCCCCAGCCATTATATGAAATCTATCATCAAAGCTTGTCGAGTTTCAGTCAGTCAGTTCTGTTGCTCAGTCGTGTCCGACTCTTTGCGATCCCATGGACTGCAGCACTCCAGGCTTCCCTGTCCATCATCAACTCCCGGAGCTTGCTCAAACTCATGTCCACTGAGTTGGTGATGCCATCCAACTATCTTATCCTCTGTCGTCCCCTTCTCCTCCTGCCTTCAATCTTTCCCAGCATCAGGATCTTTTCCAATGAGTCAGTTCTTCACATCAGGTGGCCAAAATATTGGAGCTTCAGCCTAATGGTCAAGTTTAGCACCTAAATATTTTGAAATGTTTCACTCTGCTCCATCTCCACCTGTGCAACTTTGTCCCAATTCTCAGTGTTCTTCATCATGACTACTGAAATAGCCTCTTAGCAGGTGTTCTGCATATATTCTTAATCCCTTCAATCCCTTTTCTGCACATCAGCTAGAATAATAATTTAAAAATTAAATTCTGACTACTCCATATTCCTTTGCTTAAAAACCTTTACTACAGGCTGAACTGTGTCCCCACCCCCAAAATTCATATATTGAAGCCCTAAGCCCCAGTGTGATGGCATTTGCTCATGAGGCCTTTGGGTGGTAATTTGGTCATGGGGCTTCCTTGGTGGCTCAGATGGTAAAGAATTTTCCTGCAATGCAGGAGACCCAGGCTCAATCCCTGGGTCTGGAAGAGCCCCTGGAGAAGGGAATGGCAAACCACTCTAGTATTCTTGCCTGGAGAATTCCATGGGCAGAGGAGCATGGCTGGCTGCAGTCCATGGGATCTCAAAGAGTTGGACACAACTGAGCAACTAACACTTTCTTTCACTTAGGTCATGAGGGTGGGGCCTACATGATGGGATTAGTGTCCTCATAAGAAAAGACATCAAGGAGAGAGATCTTTCTGCTTTCTCTCTCTCTCAGCCAACTGAGGATACAACAAAAAGGCTGTCAGAAAGAGAGCTCTCACCAAAACCTAACCATGCTGGCATGCTGACTTCAGACTTCCAGCCTTTAGTACTGTGAGAAAATTAATTTATGTTGTTTAAGCTACCAGCCTGCATGGTATTTGGTTACGACTGCTTGGACTGACTAATCTAACCTTTGAACCCTTTTGAGTTACCCTTAGGAAGAGGTGACAGTTCTCAAAATGGCCCACAAGGTCTTGAGCTATCCAGCTTTTGCCTACCTCTCCAGCCTAACCAGAGGCCATTTCTTCAGGGAAACCTTCCCCAACCCCCAAGATGAGCTCAGGTCCACCTGTTGTTTTCTCTCGCTCTAGAGCAGTGCTCCTCAAATTTAATACGCATGTAAATTCCCCCCAGGGATCTTGTTAACATGCACATTCTAGTTCAGTAGTTTTTAGGTAGATGCTAAGCATTGCTAACAAGCTCCCAGGTGATGCTGCTGCGGCTGCTGGTCCATGGACAGTTCTTTGAGTAGCAAGACTTTATAGGTCTTGTTCACCTTATAGCACTTTTTACAGGACATGGTGATCCATTTCTTTGGTTAATTGCTTAAGATCTGTCTTCTCAACCAGCTTGTCAGTGTCAGAGTCATCACTGCCTCTCCAGCATCTAAGCTAGAATGTGCCTGGCACAGAAGAGGAGAGTCTCAATAAGAAATGTGTGTGGAATGAATGAACTGATCAATACAATGTACTGCAGATCCAAGCTGGACTTCTGGTTTTTTTTTCCTTTTTCTCCTCCTCCTCTGCTTTGTGCCTGATTTAAATCCCCATCACTTTTTGTCTATCCTTCACCTCTCTGCCTCCAGTCTAGCCCCTCACTTCTCACTTTATTCACAACACCACAACAAAACTCATCTTTTAAAAACACAAATTGAATCATGACATTACTGCACGGTCAGTCAATGACTGCCTATTACCTTCAGATTAAATGACTAAGACTTGAGTAGATTCTCTCAACACTCCTCCAGAACTCACTTCCCTCCTATTCACATCTAGTAAATGTTAGTTTTATTCCCTAGACTGTGTTACGCCCCCTCCCCCTTTTTATGGCCTTGCCCCACGTCATGAAGGATCTTAATACCCAGACCAGGGATCAAACCTGCATGTCCTGCAGTGAAAGTGTGGACTCTTAAGCACTGGACCATCAGGGAAGTCCCTTCCCTCTCTAATTTAGAGCCTGGATTTCTTCTGCGTGAAACATCTTTTATTCCTTTTACTTTTATCAAATGCATTTCCATCCAGAAACATTTAATGTACTCATCACCTCTCCCAGGAAGCCTTTCCTGACCCCTGTAATGTCCCTGACAATTTGATATTTTATTCTTTATAGCAATTATCACATCAATTAGCAATTAAATAGGTCTTATTTGTTTATGTACGTCACTAGTCTCTATGAGAGATGTGACCATGTCTTTCTTACTCATTAGTTTATCCCAATACCTAGAATATGTAGTGATATAATAGACATTTATTAATAGTTATTAAGTGGTTGAGGGCTTCCCAGGTGGCATTAGTGGTAAAGGACACCCCTGCCAGTGCAGGAGACATAAGAGACGTGGGTTCAATCCCTGGGTCAGGAAGATCCCCTGGAGGAGGGCATGGCAACCCACTCCAGTATTCTTGCCTGGAGAATCCCATGGACAGAGGAGCCTGAGGGCTGTTTAATGGTTAAACGGATAAACTTAAAAGTGCTCAGTTGCTAAGTCGTGTCCAACGCTCTGTGACTCCCTGGACTGTAGCCCTCCAGTCTCCTCTGTCCACGGAATTTTCCAGGCAAGAATACTGGAGTGGGTTGCCATTTCCTCCTCCAGGGGATTTTCCTGACCCAGGGATCGAACCTGCATCTGCTGACTCTCCTGCACTGGTGTATTCTTTACCACTGAGCCACCTGGCGTGCCCAAACTTGAAAATAGCACTAGTAATAAAGTGGCAAAGGCAAATTCAGGGTTCAGGCAAAAAAAAAAAAAAAAATGATAATCATAGAGGCAATGGATTTGATCTATATATTAAAAAATATTTCTCTAAACAAGGAAAAGTTGAAATATTATAAAAGCAAAAAACCATGTAGTTATCATCATCTTCTTTGTTGATACATCAGAGTTAGCAAGCTTACAGGCAAGAGGAAAATTAATCTTTGATGATGTGCAAAATGGAGGTGATTTCCATAGAAACAAAGCCTTCCTTCAAGTGGAAATGGATAGGTGTCCTAGAACAGGTGCAAGTGTTGAGTTTCCGGAAGAGATGGCTAGAAAGGAGAAGTTTGTTTACAGCAAGAGAGAAATGAGACAGGACGACAACTTGCAGATGGGCCAGGTCCATGACAATTCAACCTCAGGGCACATTCTTCTCTCAGTATAATATTTCTACTCTATACTTCCCTACTTAGTCCTTTAGTAGATACGGCTTTTATTTTCCTCTGGTAGGCTACCCATTCCAGTATCCACAGGCTTCTCTGGTGGCTCAGAGGGTTAAGTTCTCCTGCAATGCAGGAGACCTGGGTTCGATCCCTGGGTTGGGAAGATCCCCTGGAGGAGGGCATGGGAACCCACTCCAGTATTCTTGCCTGGAGAATTCCATGGACAGAGCAGCCCAGCGGGCTACAGTCCATGGGGTCACAAAGAGTTGGACACAATAGAGTGACTAAGCACAGTTTTATGTATAAATCCTGTTGGAAGTCGTTTGAGGACACAGACCATGCATTTAAGTCCTGTTGTATCGTCTCTACCGCCTAGCATGGAGTAATGCTGAATTAATTTTGGTTGATGGATTTTTATTTATGAATCTGGAGAAAAAGTTGCATAATTAGAAGAAATGGATAGTTTTTTTTTTTTTAAATATGCAGGTTGTTGAAAATGCAGCAAGAAATAGAAACTTTGTTTTATAATTGTTAGAAAAAAATTATAGTGTTTTCAATTAAATTTATTACAAAAAGTTCAACTGGTTCCTACATTTTCTCTGTAGGTCCAGGGGGCAGTAGACTCTGGGAAAAATTAAAACTAACACTTCTGGGTTAAAAAACATTAATTGCATAAAGCATGTAAATGAAATACTGTCTGAGAAATCCTTTGCATAGAACATTGCACATAAATGCTTCGTATATGTTAACTACAGCCCTTATCACTACTGCTATTATTATCATCATCTTTAGTTTCTAGAATTCTAGCAAGATTTCATTGAGGAGTCCACGTGGTTATGGACTAGAGATTTCCAACCTTTCTTGGTTTGTGACAGTATTGTTTTCACTGTGCTGCTAGGCCAAAGAAACATCTAATTATTCTATTTATTAACTAGGTTCTAACAACTTAGTGTTTAGGTTTTCACAAATTTTTAACTGATTGAAAAGTTACTATAAAAAGTTTGAAAGAAAAAACAATATTTTTATTTCATTCTTGAATAACCCTGATTAGTTATTAATGAAATGTGAGTGCCTATTGGGCACTACCTACATTTCTCAAAGCTTGCAATAAGATTGAAAAGCACTGCTCTGGTTTCCTGCTCCATATTGACTTTTGTGTGGCACTTGCTTTTCTTCTTAGCAAGTGCTAAAAGTCTAACTTTGCAAAGATATATGATATCATTGAAAGGAATGAAGTGTGATTCTATTATTGGAATTGAATTACGTTGAATTAATAGTTTGCACAGTATCTGACAAATGTTAAATATTTCTATGTTTCCCCTGGAAATATGAAATATCCCATGGAAGGCCCTGTGTTCACTGCAATCTCCCAGGGTGACTCGTGGTTCAATCTGGGAACCATGGCACTAAAGGAAGAGTTGAGATAGGTTGGCCAACATCACCTGTCCCCATGGGTTTTTTTTTTTTCCTTCTGGTATGACAGCTGTATCAGGCTTCTTGCCCTGAGGTTCAAGGACATTTACAGTTGCAGAGACAAGGTCAGGACATGTCCATTCCTGAAACTGAGGGCTTTAAAAACAAACTTCTAAGGAGTGGGTGAACCTTATGGTCATCAGAATTTCAGCTGCTTGTGGGTCAAAGAGAGAAGAACGTGTTGGATCAAAGAGGATACTGATGCTCCCAGCTGTTCACAGGGAGAACTTGATAGTGACCAGTTGCCTTTCAAAATGATGAATTCCGAAAACAAATGCAAAGAGGAAGGAACAATGAGTCTTCTTCCTATAATCTCTCTTCATTAAGACCACACACGTCTTTTGCAGCTCATCCCCATGGTTCTTCCAGGCCGACTGTGAGATCACCATGCTTCCCTTCCACTTCCTGTTGTGTCCACCATAACTTGACCCTTCACTTATAAGAAAGGGTGAGTATCCTTAGACCTTGTCTCTACCTTCTTGTAGCCAAGTGGCGTGCCTGTCAGAGAGAAGAATCCTCCAGACCTGAAATTCCAGAGGGGGCTGGCAGGCTCCCCTGTTGGGTTACCTGAAAGAATCTCCCGTCCATTACTTCTGCCCATCTTCTGAGTGAGGAATCAAGCTGGACTGGGGTTTAATAAGAACTGGATGGAAGGACATCTACTTACTTGGTTCTCCTTCCCTTTCTTTTCCATAGCACCTGCCACTTTGCCGTCATATATAATCTACTTGATATTTATTGTTTATTGTCCATTTCCTCCACTAGGATGTAAGTACCCATGGGCAGGGAGCTTTTCCAGTTTTGTTCATTAGTATAGTCCAAGTGCCTATCATAGCACTTGACGTGGGGCTGATGATAAATATCCATTAGATAAGTGAATAAAACATGAGCGGCCTGAAATGCAAGTAGGAAATTGTGGATGAGACACAACCAGCAAGGCTGGAGTGGCACTTCCTGGGGGCCTTCCAAGGGTCATTAGTGCAAAGCTGGGTTGACTCAAGACCAGTGACTGACGGTGAAACCTTGTGCTACCCAACAATGTCATGTCCGGCTCTTTGTGACCCCATGGACTGCAGCCCGCCAGGCTCCTCTGTCCATGGGATTTCTCAGGTAAGAATACTGGAGTCGGTTGCCATTTCCTCCTCCAGGAGATCTTGATGCAGGAATCGAACCTGCATCTCCCACATTGGCAATCGGATTCTTTATCGACTGAGTCACCAGGGAATCCCCAACATCTTTTATCAGATGCCAGATCTTCCTACTCTGTGGAGGTCCTCAACTTTGCTAGCAACGTGTGACCAACTTGAGACCAACATGTCCCCAGGGCTAACTTGCTGCTCATTCTTTGGGACCACGTTACCTGGACATCCCCGTGGCTCCAGGACGTCTTGGATAGACCATGCGTTCACAGCTGTCCCTCTTGTTCAAACCTTGGAGACAGTTTGCCCAGGTTTTTCTGGCCAGCAGAGGGTCCATGCTGCATGAGAAGTCACTTAATCGTGTTTGACTCTGAGCCACCCTACAGACTGCAGCCTCTGTCCATGGGATTCCCCAGGCAAGAATACTGGAGTGGGTTGCCATGCCCTCCACCAGAGGATCTTCCTGACCCAGGGATCGAACCCACATTTCTTATGTCTACCTGCATTGGCAGGTAAATTTTTTACCACTAGCGCCACCTGGGAAGCCCTCCAAAGGGGTGGAGACAATTTATTAAACATTTACATAGTAATTACTATGTGTTGTGTACAGCACTATGAAATACATGCCATTACAATCCCAGCCTTATTTTACAGAGGAGAAAAGTCACTGGCGCAGTGAAGGAACCTTTCTGGGGCCACACGGCTACACACTGGTGGAGCCCATCTATCCCAAGCAGGCTGGCCTCAGAGTCCATTTTCTTTGCCCCTAGTGCATGCTGGCTCTAAGTGTGACAGAGAAAAAAAAATCATACAGTAAATGAGGTGTCAAGTGTTTAAAAAAGAAGAGAAGGAAAAGTAGGACACGGTACGGGGGACCAGGCAACCTTACAATGAGTAGGCAGGACAGGCCTCCTTGACATAGTGCCCTTTGAGCTGACATTTGCGGAGGTGAGGGAGTGTGTCATGGGTTGCTGGAGGAGCCTGTTCCAAGCTGAAGATGCAAACTCCAGAGAGAGCTCTGGAAGACCTTCCTGTGGGAGGGACTTCTGTGTTCAAGTGCTCTGGCCTCCACTTTGTCAGTGAATCCCACCCCTTCTTTCTTCATGGTTTTTCTCAGCTCTGTCCTGTTCTCTCCCTTGCTGATTCTGTTGTTGAGTCGCTCAGTCATGTCCAACTCTTTGCGACCCTGTGGACTGTAGCCCGCCAGGCTCCTCTGTCTATGGGATTTTTCAGGCAAGAATACTGGAGTGGGTTGCCTCCTCCATGGGATCTTCCCGACCCAGGGATTGAACCCATGTCTCCTGTGTCTCCTTCATTGGCAGGCATATTCTTTACCACTGTACCCCCTGTTCTCTCCTTACTAATGGCATAATCCATTATTAAATTCAGTCCATTCCACTGGCTTCTGTTTCTCTGACTTCCAACCCAGGACTCCCCTCACTGCCTTCCCTCCGTCAACCATCAGAAGGGGAACAGATTTTTCTTTTGGCTTCTAAATGTTTCCCTGTTTGCCTTTTCACTAAATTTAGGCTGATTCATCAAATCATCATCTCATGCATGTAATCCACTTGAGATCTCACTGTATATTCTCAATCATTAAAATTTCGAACTTATATAAAGTGTTCTGAATTTTCTTCAAAGGCCATGTGACATGTTTTGTAATAAAAATTTTATCTTTGTTCAAAAAAATAATTTGTCCAAAGAGAAAGCATCTGGCTTTGTTTTATCTGCTACAGGAAAGGGATCATGCCATGGATAGATTTTTTTTTTTCTTTTACCAGAAACGGGCAATTATTTAGCCTTCCTTCTGAATCAGAGAGAAAAACAGGTTCACCTTAGCAACAGGATTCTGATGCCAATGTCATCACCTCGCATCATTATGGTCTCATGTCACTGTGTTCTTTCTCTAAAATCTTAAACCTTTAAATCCCAACGCTTTATAGATCTCTGCATTGAAAAGCCTTGATGAGAAAGGAAGAAATCACCATAGTTAAATATTCACTGAGTCATAATCCTGAACTCTCTTAAGCCGGTCTCTTTTCTACAGCCAAACAAAATGAGAACAGTTCCTTTTCGACTCACTCCAATTTTTGCCAGGACTTTGCCAGCCTCCTTGTATCTCTCCACCTGAGTTGAAGCCCACGCGCTCCCTCTCTGTGCCCCCAGCCCATCGGATGGCCAGCCTATCCAACAAGCCTGATCACTTACAAATGTAATTATTTTATTTTGCAAAGCAGCCCAGTCCCTGAGGCGATTATCGTGAGATTACAATCGTGGAGCCTAGGGCTGAAAGATATCTTACTATGCATCTAGATTCTAGCCCCTTATTTGAAGGCGAGGAAACAGAAACACAATGCTTGACTTTTATTAAAGCAGAAGAAATTTTAACCCTCTAGAAGTTTGTACTTCCTCAAAATTTCCGTGAGGATTATTACAGGGGGTCCTACTATACACTGGGTATAGTATAGTCTATCAATGGACATGGGTTTGGGTGGACTCCAGGAGTTGGTGATGGACAGGGAGGCCTGGCGTGCTGTGGTTCATGGGGTCGCAAAGAGTCGGACATGACTGAGCGACTGAACTGAACTGAACTGAATACTATAGACTACTTGGACCCAAATTCCTTGCATCCCTCCCCAGGCCATTCCCCATGATCTTCTCAATACACAAAAATTCCAGACACCTAACTGGCTGAATTACAAGAACAAGAAATCCTTCTTGTACCAGAAACTGGTCTGAAATTCCTCCACTTAGAAGTTTAAATACTGACTGTGGTCTCAAAATAAATAACTTTTCAAAATTCACAGATGTGTGGGATTGTTTAAGTTATGTTTATTTGTAGTAATACACATTTGTATATATCGACAGGAGAAATTTGCTATCAATGAATAGAAAACTATCCACATATGACACTTTGGCTAACCTAGGCTCTCAGCTTTCAAAACCACAAGCTCTGCTACAAACACAAAGACTTCCTTCATAAGCTCTCATCACACATTAGCTGTCGTGTTCCAAAAGTAATTTCAAAAGTTCTCCATTTGCTGGATCCCTGACTAAGAAGCACAGATGATATTTTTAATCTATTTTAATCTTAAAGTTATTTTTAACATAATTAAGCACTTATAACTTTGCTTTATATATACTTGGAGTTACATAACATTGCTGAGCTAATAATTTGCACCACACTTTTAAAAACTGTATTCTCAAGATTTCATGTTTAAGTATAATGAAGAAATTGCCTTTTGGTTGGAAATCAACATTTCCCTTTGAAAGGATTTCTTAATATTGAAAACAGCTAAACAAAAAATTTCCAACCTTCTAGAAATGTAAGCTTCACCAAATGGGCAATTAGAATGTGTTTTTCATACTGAATCAACTAATAAGTACTCGTTGCCCTAATTAAACTAACTGACACCCCAATATGAATCTTATCATTGTTCTCAGAGGAGGAAAAATGGGCTAATTTATCTTTATGTCTTCAATAGTGGAAAGATTATTATTAAGCACTCATATACTCTCTTTTGAAAAGTGCTTTACAATAACATTACTTTATACTTGTACTCAATCTGGGAGGCCACTTTCTTTACATTCATTTTACAAGTAGAGAAACTGAGGCACCGGAGGATGAAGGCTTCACTCTGAGTCTCTAAAGAACCTAGGTGGGTGGTGAACCCAGATTTTGTGTAGAATGTAGGCCCTTCAGTGGCACAAATACTCTAGACATAGTCTAATCCTAGAACTTGAGGAAAGATTCAGACTCAGTTGCCATGTTTTAGCAGAGAGGTGGCAAGTGAAATTTTGGTGAGTTCTCTTGTTCATGAAGAGGAAAAGGCTTGTTTTAGAAACATGGAAATACAGAGAACTCCCTGAATGTTCTAAAGAAAACACAGAGGTTTAATTTTAAAATGCATAATTAAATTACTTGAATCATTTCTTTATGGTATTCTGAATTCATATCTTATATGTTTTTAGCTGCTTGGGTGGCCTATTTGATTTTACTGCCCCCCGACTTTAAAAACTGCTTAGTGGACAAACCAGATACAGCTTGACAGATCAAACAAGTGTTTTGTAAGCACACATTTTCAGTTAGTTTACTTAGTCCCTGAGGTAAATGTCCAGGACCACCGTATATGACTAGAGAGGTTATGCGTGGCAAATTTTCAGGGTGTTATTCCAGGGCGTTATTCAGGTGACTGCATTCTGCAGTCACATTCATAAAATACATGCTCCACTGGAGTTAGGCAGTACACAACCTGCTCAACTGTACATGTCTGTCCAGTTAACATCTTTAGATTAAGATTGGAGTGGTAGATGCCAATGGGGCTGGTCACAGATTTGCCACTTTTAGATAATCTTTGTGTTTCTCCTCTGACTTTTTCCTACTCTTCTGTAAATGCTTTCAGTATTTTTTCATCTCTCAAGCCCCTGACCCATATACATCTACAACTGAGACTTCTCTCCCCTGCTCATAATAGCCTAAGGACTAGTAACTAGGGTTTCTGTATCCCAGGAGACTGATAAAATAAATCCATGAATCAGCTTTTACTTCTAGAGTTCTAGGAACAATCTAGTTCTGTTGTACAATCTGGGCCAGGCTGCAGCTTCCTCAAAAGGTTCAAGTTCCAGCTCTACAAAGCAATCAGTGGTGTGGGGCTTGTCTCACTACTTCACTCCCTAAGTCACAGAAAACAACCCCAAGCATTGAGATCTACGTTTATTCGTTGGTGCCATCAGAGCCCAAAACTTTCCCCAATTTTTTTCCTGCTAAGTACTGGTCTTGCATGATGATCTGGGGAAACTTAAAAAAATGATTTTTAGATTTGTTTAAATTTTTAGATTTGTTTGGGAAGCACTGCATGCTGTGTCCTCCACTTGGAGACTCATACAGTGTGTTAGCATATTAAAGGCTCTGAGAAGTCCTGCAAGAAATAAATTTGTTTAATATTGTTTATGTCTGAGCTTATTTATTTTTCATAGCTCCTATCGATGTCAAGAATGCACTTTGGGAAACATTAGTCTACAGAATTACAAGCTTTACAAACAGTGCTTCTCTATATGATTTAAAACTTTCTCACCCTTACTAGTTAGCTCGTTTTTAGCATCCATGATAGTGTGCACAGCACAGCCTTGACCATTTACAGGTTCTCCCAAGCACCTCACAGGTTTTCACTGTAGAATGAGTTGAGCGTCACAACCCTACATACAACAAAGAGGAGGAGGAACCTGGGGGTCCTAGGGACACAGAGCCGAATAGAGAGAAAGCAACCACAGACAGGTGACCAAGGTTCCTGCAGGGAAGGCAGCCCTGTTACCTGGCCCTGTTTTATTAAATCCGTCTTGGGTGGTTAGTTGCTCAGTCGTGTCCGATTCTTTGAGACCCTTTGGACTGTAGCCTGCTAGGCTCCTCTGTCCATGGGATTTTTTAGGCAAGAATACTGGAGTGGGTTGCCATTGCCTCCTCCAGGGGATCTTCCCAACCCAGGGATCAAACCTGTGTCTCCTGTGACTCCCATATTGCAGGCGGATTCTTGACCCACCGAGCCATCCAGGGCGCCCAAATCCATCTTACATTTGGGGAAATCGAGGCTTAGAGAAATGAAATGCTTGCTTCAGCTGACTCTATTTGTTCAATGAACAGCTTTAACCTGAACCCACATGGCTGACTTCATATCCCTGCTCTTGAACCTCATTACATTTGGCATAATCTTCCACTGTCGCTAATATCGCCACTTCGGAAAAGGCATCATGATACAGTGGGTGCAGGCTCCAGCCAGTCCTCAAGTTCAGCTCCCTGCTGCCCACTGATTGGCTTGTGGCTTTGCCTGGAGTCCCCTCTGCCTCCAATTCCTCATCTCTTCAACAGGGAATAGTAATCCGCACAAGTCGGTTGACAGGATGAAGGGACTTGGTGTTCAGAAAATACTTTGAATGCTTCTCATTACTATTCGGAGTAAATGATAGTTGCTACCAGTTGTTTTTATTATTATTCTTCATAGCTTAATTCTCATGTTTTACAGGTTTCACAGCCAAGGCTATGTCAGGAACTGTCAGGAACTACTGGGATCAAATGTAAAACTGAGTCCCTCTCTCTTTCCTCTCTCCTAAAGCTGAAGGGGGGACGAAGGGATCTTCATATGTGAAAAATCACATACTTGGCAAGTAGACTATATGATACCCACCCACTGTGTGGTGAAGAGTGAGAGCACCGAGTGTGGAACTAGAAAATAGAAAACATCCAAGTGGCTTGTGCTCTGAGGCTCAGAGTCGTATGACTCACAATTCAGACATGAGGGTGAGTTTTGCTGGGTCAAACGCTTTCTTGCTGACTCATGGCTGTGGATGTAGCTGAGCGAGACAAGGGGATGCTGAGAGCTTAAGCGCTTCTCTAACTACTCATTGGCTTTTGTATTGATTGATCTAATAGCTTTGATCTATAATCTCGAAAATAACTCATGTTTTTTTTTTTTTTTTCCATAATGGTGGGAATACTTTCCTGAGGGGACTGAGCACTTTATATGACTTAAAAATAAAGGAAAATACCTGTGAACTATCTCCAATATTCCCCAAATTTCTCCTTTTGTGTCATCTTTTGTCTTAACAAGGTTGATTACGTTCAGGATTAAAAGTTAACATTGGCAGGGCATTTAGTACATCAGTATATTTTGATGACACCCTACTGCAGCAGAGAGATGAATTTCATATTCTATTCGGGTCAGCTATGTAAATCAGCCAGATTAATGAGCTTTATTAAATCATCTTAGTAAAAGCTCCACTGTCTTAACTGTTTACCTAAATCTGCGTCCAACAAAAAACAGCTGTCACCTTCTGACAAATCTTATTCTGAGTGAGAGTTTTCTTCTTACAAGGGGGAAATTGATATAAATTGTAATCCATCCTAAATGTCCTGTGTTGAATCTTTTAAGAGGATGCTCTGTTATAAAATGCAAGACTCGTAGATTCCAACTTACTGTTAGGGAAGAACACTGAAGAAGGGGAGAGTTCAAGAGGAACACTGTGCTTCTGACATTTCACTTTACATGCCTAGTATTACTTTACAGAAATCATTGAATGGCTGTACATACAATTGTGTGGACTTGGGGTGTCAACATCTAACAAGTGTGGGGGACAGGTGGAAGTGGGTTGAGCTGCAAACCCCTTCCTACTCTTTTAGAAAAAAATTATTTCCTAAATAAATTGATACATAATTTTAAAACTGCTAAATACGTTTTTTAAATGTTGAACATTCTTAAGAAAATATAGCTTTCTTTTCTACATTCAAATAGTTAATGCAAATAAAAGCTTTTGTAATAAATAAACTCTATGTGTTCAAAGAAACAAAGCTAAGAATTCCTCTTGTTAGCAGTGTGAGTTGCCTCTATATACTTAGATTAACAAAATTGTCTTCTTTCAAAAAAATTTTTTTTTTGGCTATGTCCCTTGACTTGTGGGACTTCAGTTCCCCTACCAGAGATTGAACCTGTGCCCTTGGCAGTGAAAGTGTGGAGTCCTGCCCACCGGACTGCCAGGGAATTCTCCAAATTGTCTTCTTTTATTTTTGTATAGCCTTTTTTTTTTTTAAGATTTTTTTTTTCTCCTTGGATGTGGACCATTTTTAAAGTCTTTATTGAATTTGCTACAATATTATTCTTTTTTTTATATTTTGGTTTTATAGCCACAAAGCATGTGGGAGCTTAGCTCCCCAACCACGAGTTTAACTAGCACCCCCTGCATTGGAAGGTGAAGTCTTAACCACTGGACCACCAGGGAAGTTCCTGTATGTATTTTAAAAAATATTCTAAGTGGATGTTTTATTATTCCAGATAAGTCTTTTTCTAAGACATTTACTAACTGGTCAAGGCATTAAATCCAAGCATAGATCTTAAAACTCTCTCTGGTTAAGCTCTGGAACCTTGTAACACCCTGCAGCCCCCACCCCACCTGTGGAAAACTAGGATTTACTGAATTGAGAAGATGAGCTCATGTTTCAAGCTGTAGGAGATGATGACACAGTGACATGGCATTTCTCTTAGAAAGGGGACACTCATCCCTGCTCTGACTGTCGGGGGTAAATCAGATTCTCAGGCTGAGACTTGGGAGACAGACCCTACGTAGGCAGACGAGGGAAATGACCTTTGCCAGCTAAAAATGAACGTGTGTCACATCTGGTGATGACAAGTTTTACAGTTCTTTCAGGGCTTCTTTCCCTGGTTCATTTATTCATTATCAGTCATTCAATTAAACCATGTTTACTTAGGGATTTCCCTGGTGGTCCATTGGTTAAGATCCCATGCTCGCATTACAAGGGGCCCGGGTTCAATCCCTGGTCAGGGAACTAGATCCCACATGCCACAACTAAGGGCCCAATGCAGCCACAGAGATCCCTTGTGCTGCAACTAAGACATGGCAGAGTCAAATAAATTAAAAACAAAACCAAAAAAACTATGTTTATGTAACACTAACTTTGGGCCAGGTAACCTGCCTGCCAATGCAGAAGACATGAGAGACACAGGTTCGATCCGTGGTCGGGAAGATCCGTCAGAGAAGGAAATCGCAACCCACTCCAGTATTCTTGCCTGGAGAATCCCATGGACAGAGGAGCCTGGCAGGCTACAGTCCCTAGAGCCGCAGAGAGTCAGACATGACTGAAGTGACTTAGCACACAGGCATGTGTCAGCTAGGGCTCTAGGCACTGGCAATCCATAAAAGATGAAAACAGTCACAAATACAGGCCTTCATGGGCTGGGGAGAGCATCAGCATTTTCTAAGTAAGTAAATTACATAATGTGTTAAAAGATTATAACTGCTGGGTAGAATAGTAAAACAGAGAAAAGAGATAATGAATGCAGATTCAGGTGGTGGTTTATTGTATTAACTGGTTATCAGGTGAGGCCACCCCAAGAAGGTTGTATCAGATCAGACATTAAGGAATCAAGCCATAGCGATACCTAAGACATCAGCTTTTGAGGTGGAGGAAAAACAAGCACAAAGAGCTTGAAGTACGGGGTCTTATCTAGAGCACGCTGGGGTGGTGATGAAAGAGGTCGAGAAGAGGTTGGACCAGTTACAATGTGGGGGTGAGGGTGACAGCCAGAGGTGCCCTGGACAGGCGCTCTGGATATAGACTCATATGAGAGTCTAAAGACTTTGGCTTGTATGATGAAATTATTGAACTGTTTTGCACTTAACAATGTATATGTGAAATAATAAGGACCTCTACCTTAGCAACATAAAACATCAAGTTTTTGTTTCTACATCCATACACTTAGCAGTGTTGAAACGGGTACTGGCTAAATACTGCTGACTACCCATCCTGTCATGTTCAGAAGAGCCTGGTGGACTATGGTCCATGGAGTCGCAAAGTTGTGGTCCATGGGAACACAACTTAGGGACAGAACAACAACAGCCCACCCCACTCCCTACCCAAGTCTTCTGCAAAGCAATGGGTCTTGACCTTTTTATTAAACGTGGGCTATGTTACAAATAAGTGCTAGTCCCTGATTCTCCATGAAAAAAGACAAAAAAACAGCTGATGAAAGAACTAAGGAATAAAGACAAACACAGAAGAAGAGAAGCCAAAGGGAGTCAACACCAAACGATTCCTTTGGCAATGAATGAATGAATGAAATCTGATGGCTGTGACAGACCACACATCCAGCCCCAGGCCAAAGCCACCTGTGGTGCCCACTTCTCAGCTGAGCGTAAGATATAAGACTGCTCATATTTTGGTAAAGATTCATCTTTATAATCAAGAGCATTCCTTTTCTTTTCCTTTCTGTAGTCAGCAATCGAACTTTACAACTTCTTTGCTGCATGTCATATAAAAACTTCAGTGAGTACTCCTTCTATCTCAAAACCTAGGATAATAGTATTCATATCTTTTATTCATTTAGTATTTCTTTTTTAACAGTAGGTGTGGAGGAACAGAAAGCTCTGAGATAAGGCAGCTTTTCAAATAATGACAATCACGGCAATAATATATTAGGTAAAATTTGAGTGATTACAAATGTGCTGGGGTTGTTTTAAGGGTTCTGCATGTATTATCTCATTTAATTTTTATAACCCTGTGAGGAAGCTACTTTACATGCATTCTATAACTGGAGAGGCAGTAAGTGGCAATCTGGAACTGAAATCTCCCTCATTTTGATTCTAGAACCTATGGTCATCACCCCGATGCTCCACTGACAGTGTTTTCTTTTTTCTAAGTTAACTTTTTGTTGTGGAAAAATTTAAACATGAACAGAAGTAGAAGGGAGAGTATAAAGAGCTCCTATGCATGCATCACCCAGTTTTGATAATTATCAAATAAGGCTAGTCTTGTTTCATCTATTTTCTCCCCAATACTGATTGAAAGTGAAAGTGAAGTCTCTCAGTCCTATCCAACTCATTGCGACCCCATGGACTGTAGCCCACCAGGCTCCTCTGTCCATGGGATTTTCCAGGCAAGAATACTGGAGTGGGTTGCCATTTCCTTCTCCAATACTGATTAATTTTGAATCAAATTCAAAACATCCAGATCATTTCATCTATAAACATCTCAGTATATATTTCTAAAACAGAACTTTAAAAAATAACCACAATACCATTATCTCATCTTAAAAGTATTAATAATAATTCACTAAAAATGACAAATATCCAGTCTCAAGCTGTAGTTTAACTATAAAGGCCATAATCTTTTAGGTAGGACATGATTTGGTACAGATGAATTAAATCTACCAACTCCTAATTGTATCATTTGTATTCCATCATTGACCCTTAAATTGTGTTTGATCAAATGAGACTATTTTACATGCAAGTTGCTGAGGCCATGTATTTCTCCAAATGGCATAGTAGAAAGCAATAGGATTTAGGAAATCTAGTTTTCAAGTTTTGGCTCCTGTGTTTAAGTTTACTGCTTGTATTCTTGCGCCTTAGTTTTCTATACATAAAACAAGGAACTTGAACAATCAGTGGTTTATAATTCAGAATTCCCAAATTCTAGAACTTTCTGAAGGTTATTTTACACACACACACACACACACACACACACACACACACACACACACACACATCCCAAAGGGGTTTTGTTTCGTAAATAAGATTCCCTTAGTGGACTGTCTTTCTAAACTTGAAAAGTGGAATCATTGGTGTTAAAAAGGAACAAGAGGTAAATGATTTCCAGTAGCCTCTTCCTCTAACACTCAATGTATTTATCTATCTACCCATTCACCAGTCCATTTATCTATCCGTCAATACACATGCCTGCCTACCTATATATCTAGGAAGACATATGTCTAAAAGTAGTTTTTTACTAATATGTGAAATGAAGCTATTATTTTTCACAGAATCCAAAACACAGTCAAGCAAGTGAACTATAACATTATAAGTATGGTTACTTTGTTATGTAATATGGAGAAAAAAGGGAAATAATTGCAACCTCAGATGAGAATCAGACAGGAGGACTTATGTGTTTCTAAAGAGAAGATGGTCTTTGAAGTTTCGCTTTTCTTCTTATGGGCAGATGACTCTGACCCTCACTGTCCCCAGTCCCCCACCCAGCCTTGTTTTACCAAGAAGAAAGTGATAGATCATTAAAATCTCATCACTTAAGGGCTTCAAGGAAGAAGTGGCTTTCAAAGAACTTTTTTTTTCCTTCTTCCTAGGCTATTAGCTTAATGAGCAAGAGAGAGGAAATAATCTCAGAAAGAAGAGTCTGAAGTCAAAAGTAAGGAGAGAGGGTAGGATGGATGAAGAATAATGAAGCTCCATAAACAAATTTAGAGTTTAAAGGAAAAAAGGAAGGATATACAGTACTGCAGAACCTTGGGCAGAAGTTGGGTAGACAAGGTTCTCGAAAGAACCATTTAGCACCCCCTTCTTAATGCATGTGGAACTTGTCTCCAGAACAGAGGGCAGAGCAAAGTGCTTGCTTAGTGTGCAGTGATTCAATATGTCTACTTGAAAGTGTTTTAGTTGCTCGGTCGTGGCCGACTCTTTAGGACCCTATGGACTGTAGCCCACCAGGCTCCCCCGTCCAAGGAATTCTCCAGTCAAGAATACTGGAGTGGGTTGCCATTAGTTTAAAATCCTCCACAACTGCTTCATTCATCTTTAAGTGTTATCTGTAGATGCTAGGATATTAAATAAGACACTCAAATATAAGTCATATTTGAGGGATTAAGTAGCTTGCACGTTTTCAAGAGATGTGATCAAAATTTATTTAAAACTGTTTACAGTCAAAATCATAAAAAGTGTAATCCAAGAGGATTTTTTTTTTGGCTGTCCAATGTCTATTAATGTTCTACACAGAGAGATAACGTGTAAAATGCAAATATTATGAGTAGAAATTCTTAACAACTGTGGTGCATCGACTTGGCTCAGCCAGATCTGTGTTTCTCCAGATTCCTTTCCTTGTATGGTTCTGGGTTAGCGCTGATCACAAGAGACATTTGCTGGGAGGAGAGGAAGGGCAGTCGCAGCCATATTTGCGGCACTCGGAAGGTCAGAGCCAGGTTCCAGAGTCCGCAGCCCACGTGGGTGCACATCACCCTTGACCCCATAGCGGGTGGGGTCATAGCATCCCGCCTCACCCCACCTCCACCTCTCGCGAGATCTTCTCTTTCTGCTTTTTCGAGGCTCAGAGCCAGGTGCGCGTGCATCTCTGCGCTGAGAGCCCAACTTCTCCCCACCTCGGCGGCATCGGGGACCCAGCTTTCTTCCTCCCTTGCCGGTCTGGCTGACCCGAAGGCTCCATCTTTTCGTCCTAAGATGGGGTGCACAGCCGACAAGAGACTGCACCACTGGCTCTCACACATGCACACAGGCCCCATGCCTAGCAGTTCTGCTTCTTGATCAACTCTTGACTGATACACTAACTCCATGAGGTAGGAAAACCATTCAGAGACTGAAGTTCATTTGGTGCTTACTGGAAAAAATATCCTCCAGAATGCATATCAGTCAGTTCAGTTCAGTCGGCTCAGTTGTGTCCCACTCTCTGCGACCCCCTGGACTGTAGCATGCCAGGCCTTCCTGTTCATCACTAACTCCGGGAGTTTACCCAAACCCATGTCCATCCAGTCGGTGATGCCATCCAATCATCTCATCCTTTGTCATCCCCTCTCCTCCTGCCCTCAGTGTTTCTGAGCATCAGGTCTTTTCCAATGAGTCAGCTCTTCACATCAGGTGGCCAGAGTATTGGAGTTTCAGCTTCAGCATCAGTCCTTCCAATGAATATTCAGGACTGATCTCCTTTAGGATGGACTGGTTGGATCTCCTTGCAGTCCAAGGGACTCTCAAGAGTCTTCTTCAACACCACAGTTCAAAAGCATCAATTCTTCAGTGCTCAGCTTTCTTTATAGTCCAACTCTCACATCTGTACATGACTACTGGAAAAACCATAGCCTTGACTAGACGGACCTTTGTTGGCCAAGTAATGCCTCTGCTTTTTAATATGCTGTCTAGGTTGGTCATAACTTTCCTTCCAATGAGCAAGCATCTTTTAATTTCATGGCTGCAGTCACCATCTGCAGTGATTTTGGAGCCCCAAAAAATAATGTCTGCACTGTTTCCAGAATGCATATAAAGTCTCCTCAACTGGCCAACGATATGAATATTGCTTGTAAAATTGTAACTGGTATTTCTTGATTCATCAAGATATCTGTTAATTAATATTCTGTGCATTAAGACTAAAGGTCAAAACTGAAATAATTCTAATTAATTGATATAATTTATTATAATTATAATAAATTTTAATTAAATTATAATTTATAACATATATTTTATATTTATAACTAATTATAATCATTGCTTATAATTCTAATAATTCTAGATTGCCAGCCTTCTGATTAAAGCAAACTTTCCTTTTTACCAAAAAAACCCTAAATAATGGATAATTATAATAATTATTATGTAATAATAATTATTTGCTAAAATAACCAAATTAATAATTCTAGGTTAAATTATATACTTCAGTCAGACATTAAATACTTCTAATAAAAATTGAACATTTATTAAATGTTGAATGGAATAATTATTTGGCCAGTACAGAACTCTTGCGCATGCTCAAGTTTCATACGACTCTTTGGGACCCCATGGACTGTAATCCTCCAGGCTCTTCTGTCCATGGAATTTTCCAGGCAAGAATACTGGAATGGGTTGCTGTTTCCTACTACAGGGGAGCTTCCTGACCCAGGGATCTAATTAGGGTTTCTTTCGTCTCTTGCATTGGCAGGCAGATTCTTTATCAGGGTGCCACCTGGAAGCCCATAGTACAAAACTTATAGGAAGATAAATTTATCACTCTATGAAGTCCAACAATATAGATTTTTCAGCTTCATTGTATATTTTTGCTTTATCAACTATAAGTAAACTCTCAAAATTAAAGAAACAAAATCAAGGAGAAATGTCCAAAACCACCCATTAAGAGTTTAGCAGACAGTTTCATAAATTTCATTGCTTCAGCAATCTCCAATTTAAAAAATTTTTCTAATTTAAAAAATGTTTTGGCAGTGATGTGTGGCTTGTGGAGTCTTAGTTCCCTAACTAGGAATGGAACCCATACTCTCAGCAGTGAACGTGTGGGCAATCTCCACTTTTGGATGACATCCCCCCAATGCCATTCAGAACTCCAAACCCATGTCCAATGTCTGCTAGATGTATTCCGTGGAGTAGTCCATTGAAATTTCTCCCCCAAACTCAATTTTTCAACATTTCCTTACCCTGAGCAAATATACTCTTTCTCTGGACTTCCTAATTTCTGTTAACAGCAGAAATGGACATTTGTCATGATTTGTAGCCTCTAAGTATCTTTTAAAAACACTTCTAGGCTTCCCTGGTGGTCCAGTGGTTGAGAATCTTCCTTGCAATGCTGGGGACACTGGTTCAATTCCTGGTCCGGGAGGATCCCACATGCCGAGAACCAACCAAACCTGTGTGCTACAACTATGGAGCCCACACACCACAACTGCTGAAGCCCAAGCACCCTAGAACCTGTGCTCTGCCGCAAGAGAAGCCACTGCAGTAAGAAGCCTGCACACCCCAACACAGAGTAGCCCCCACTTGCCACAACTAGAGAAAGCCCACTTGCATCAATGAAGACCCACCACAGCCAAAAGATAAAATAAATAAATACGTTAAAAACAAACCAACCAAAGAAAAACCCCACTTCCTATCTATATCTGGGGAATTTCCCATGTGGTTAGTCCCATCCCAGGAAACTCCCTTGCACCCCCCTCCCTTGCAGCTCTGGTGAAGGTTTCTGACATACTCCACCCCCATCAGTTGTAGCCAGGCAAGTCTTGCACTTAAAGGAGACGGGGGACAGAGTAGGTACCAGGTGGAATTCACTTTCTGGCAAGAGTGGTGGTTGGATGATTTGGGCTTCCCAGGACAGCAAGGGTAGAGTTTCTGGTTTCTGTTGCCCAGTTCTGAGGTGAGAATTGTGATGTCTGCTCCCCATAGCAACAGTAGGGACTTGGTGGTATGATTTGTGCTCTGTTCCTGTTAAATAGTCTCCAAGCCTGATTCTTTGTATATTCCAAAGACTTTATGAGCCAGGTAGGCAGGATTAAACACTTAATCCAATTAGACCAGATTCTCTTATTTGTGATTAAGAACCGTGGCTGATGTAGACACATAAAAGGAACACATCAGAATCTTTTTCATTTCTAAGCAGTTGCAAGATTGGAGTCCTTTTGCATCTATCTGCAAAATGCCTTTAGAGTTTGTCTTCTTCTTTCTCTCCCAATGTCACTACCCAGAGAGGCTCTGAAAATAGCTTAATAGGGTGTCTCCCATATATCAGAACAGTCTAAGCTTTTTTTATGTTTTAATTCATTGAAGCTTCATGTCGACTGTGTGATATGATATATGCACCATTTCTGCCTCCATGAAGCAGACAGAGACAGGTCTCCGAGAGACTAACTTGCTAGAATGTTGTAGAATGGGGGCTGGGAGCCAGGTTTATCTCATTCTAAATTCCATGCTGTAGTAAAAACTCGCACATGAATGTCTCAGTCCTTCTTTCACACTTGACTAGAATGGGTTTATCCGGATCATCTCAGCCCAGCTGCACCCCTATGCAGTGTCTTCAATGACTCCTTGGTGCCTTTGGATAAAGTTCACACATATGACTGTCATCTAAGATCCTCAAGTCTGACTACGATCATCTCTTCTTCATCTTTATCTCATGCTGCCCATGTAAGGCCCTCATGTACAGAAAGAGGAGACTTTCTGCTTCTCACAAGCCACATCTTGTCTTTCCCCACCTCTTATAACTGCTTTCCCAGGTCTCTAGATCTAGAATGTGCTGTCTGTGCTCAGGTGTGTCCTACTCTTTGGGACCCTGTGGACTGTAGCCCGCCAGGCTCCTCTGTCCATGGAATTTTCCAGGCAAGAATACTGGAGTGGGTTGCCATTTCCTCCTCCAGGGGATCGTCCCAATCCAGGAATCAAACCTGCGTCTCCTACACTGGCAGGCTGATTCTTTACTGCTGAGCCATTAGGGAAGCCCAATATCTAGAATGCCTCCTCCAATTTTCGCTTCTCTAAGAGTGACCATGTGTTGAGATGTGCTTTTTGTGTCTGCTTTTTGTGACCTATATTAATCCTATCAATCTTCACATTAACTCTAGGAAACAAGCCTTATTACTCATTTCCAGTTAAGAAAATGGTGGGTGAGAAGAGTGAAGAGATTTGCAAAAGGTCATCAGAGTTGTAAATGGCAAGATTAGAGTCTGAACCCAGGTGTGTCTGGTAGGAAGCAGGAGCTTTTAACGAAGGTGCCATCAGCTTTCAGTCCTACCTGAATGAGGATCAGAGGTTCCTCAGGTAGGAGCCTTCCTTGGTCTTCCCATCAGGAGTCATCTCTCATCTCTATATGCAGAGCACTTGTCTGATGAATCTTGGATAGCAGCTATATCAAGACATTCTACTTTCAACAATGGCCATCCTTACCTGTGCTTATTCATTCAGTCAACATGAGGTAGGAGATGGATGGGCTGCAGGCTAGACATTTACAACTGGCCTCCTGTTCACACCTCCTGGGGTGAGAAAAAGATGGGTTTCAGGCCAGATACTCACTCCCAGGCTTGTGTTTACATTTCCAGAGGCAAGAGACAAATGGGCTCCAGGCTACATATTTATGACCATCATCCTGTCTACATCTTGAGATCTGCACTTCAACATAAGAAACAACAACAGGAATAGGGTAGATAACTAGACATTGGGTACTTTATGGTAGGATCAGTGAGGGGCTAAACCCTGCAAAAGATCAAGAGGTCATACATTTCCCATCGTAGGGGCATGAGCAAAAGGCTTCATGGGGTCAAAAAGGCAGTGGGGAAGGTGGCGGGGGGGGCAGACCATAGTAAGTCTTGCTATTTTCCTCTCATATGCCTTTTCGATGAAATTTGTCTTGACTGAGGGTTATATGCACACCCAGGGGTGGGTCCTGAGACAAACTGGCCAGGGAGGTCAAAGCAAGATGATTGGCCAAGAAGAAGACAAAGACCGTGAAGCCTCCCCCTTATAGAGGATTCGAGCTTCCCAAGGCTGCAACTCTAGCACCTCTCTCGCTGAGTTTGTTCCGTGCATCTTTCTACATGTACTTTGCTCTCCTAATACTTTACTTTCCTCTAGAGCTTCTATCTTCTTGTCTGATT
This sequence comes from Dama dama, assembly GCF_033118175.1. Classification (NCBI taxonomy): domain Eukaryota; kingdom Metazoa; phylum Chordata; class Mammalia; order Artiodactyla; family Cervidae; genus Dama; species Dama dama. Next base: position 77,623,337 of record NC_083710.1, on the reverse strand, counting down.
CCTCCTTACAAGGCAGGCAAAGACTAGGAACTTATAGTCTAGTCACTGGCCCCTGTGGTTAAGGTTCCTGGATTCCATCAAAGTGACCAGTGTTCAATTGCCAGTCAGGGAACTAAGGTCTTGCTTCCAGCCGCTGCTTGCTACAAGCTGCTACTCACTGGTTCATTCGTCCAAAATCAAACACATATCTCTTAAGTACCTATTTGGGGCTAGGCTACATCTTCATGCTAGGATACAGCATAATAAGCAAACTCCTTGCCCCTGTAGAGCTTATATACTAGTGGGGAAATATCAAATTGAAGAGTGTATATGTTAAATATGAACTGTCACCCTGCTTACTTCACTTCTATTCAGAGTACATCATGTGAAATGCTGGGTTGAGTAAAGCGCAAGCTGGAATCAAGATTGCCGGGAGAAATATCAATAACCTCAGATATGCAGATGACACCACCCTTATGGCAGAAAGTGAAGAGGAACTCAAAAGCCTCTTGATGAAAGTGAAAGAGGAGAGTGAAAAAACTGGCTAAAAAATCAACATTCAGAAAACTAAGATCATGGCATCTGGTCCCATCACTTCATAACAAATAGATGGGGAAGCAATGGAAACAATGACAGACTTTATTTTCTTGGGCTCCAAAATCACTGCAGATGGTAACTGCAGCCTCGAAATTAAAAGCTATGCCTTAAAAAGAGCATAACTTTAAGAAAAGCTATGACCAACCTAGACAGTGTATTAAAAAGCAGAGACATTACTTTGCCGACAAATGTCCATCTAGTCAAAGCTATGGTTTTCCTAGTAGTCAGATATGAATGTGAGAGTTGGACTATAAAGAAAGCTGAGTGCCAAAGAATTGATGCTTTTGAACTGTGGTGTTGGAGAAGACTCTTGAGAGTCCTTTGGACTGCGAGGGGATCAAGTGAGTCAGTCCCAAAGGGAATCAGTCCTGCATATTCATTGGCAGGACTGATGTTGAAGCTGAACCTCCAATGCTTTGGTCACCTGATTCCAAGAGCTGACTCTTTAGAAAAGACCCTGATGCTGGGAAAGGTTGAAAGCAGAAGGAGAAGGGGACGATAGAGGATGAGATGGTTGGATGGTATCACTGACTTGATGGACATGAGTTTGAGCAAGCTCCAGGAGATGGTGAAGGACAGGGCAGCCTGGCATACTGCATTCCATGGGGTCGCAAAGAGTCAGACATGACCGAGCAACTGAACAATAACAATATTATATGTAAGGAGGTGATTGTTGCTATAGAGAAAAATAAGATTGATAGGAATTGTCAAGCATAGAAGGCTGCTCTTTTCAATAAGATGGGAAAGGAAGGGTTTTCTGACCACGAGCTGCTTGAAGAAGTGAAGTGAAAGTTGCTAAGTCATGTCCAACTCTTTGCGGGCCCATGGACTATAGTCCGCCAGTCTCCTCTGTTCATGGAATTCTCCAGGCAAGAATCCTGGAGTGGGTTACCGTTTCCTTCTCCAGGTGCTGCTTGAGTAGAGACATTAAGAAGTAAGGAAGCCAGCTACTGGAGGTCTGGAGGACAAGTATTCTAGGAAGGGATACCAGCATGGACAAAGCCTGAAAGGAAGAAGGCCTGGTACATTGTCTCAGGAACAGCAGGGAGACTGATAGGACAAACTTGCATGCACGAAGAGGACAGTGGAAGTGGACAGATGGGAGAGGTAGCAAGGGCAAATCGTGTTGGACCTTCTGCAAGCAATTTGTAGGGTCTTTTGCTTTTACTCTGAGTCCTATGGGAAGCACTGGAGGGTTTTGAGTGGAAGAGTGACTCTTGCATTGAGGGTAGACAATGGAGGCCAGTGGTAGGAGTAGAGAGGCCGGCTAGGAAGCCTTCGATGGTTGCAGTAGGCAAAGACTGGAGAAGGAAATGGCAACCCACTCCAGTGTTCTTGCCTGGAGAATCCCAGGAATGGGGGAGCCTGATGGGCTGCCATCTATGGGGTCGCACAGAGTCGGACACGACTGAAGTGACTCAGCAGCAGCAGCAGCAGGCAAAGACAGCAGTGGATCAGGATGCACGATCTGTGTATGTTTTGAAGGATCTATGTATGTTTGAGGGTCTTTCTGAAGGACTGTTCTGGAATGTGATAGAAAAATAGAAGCCCATGATGGCTCCAGGGATTTGGGCCCCAGTACCTAAAAGGATGGAGTTGCCATTTACTAAGGAAGAGAACACCATAGGAGAAGCAGGTGTGCAAAGGGAATTGAAGGCGTTGGTTAGAGACGGGCTCAATAGGAGGTACTCGTTAGACATTAGAGAGAAGGCAGCTGAACATGGGTTTGAAGTTCAGTGGACAGGACTGGACAGGAAATCCAATCTTGGGAGTCTTGTTTGTACTAAAATCTTCCTGACAGCAGGATCTCTGTTTAAAATTTGTGTTCAGGATTGAAGTAGGGGTTCAAATCATAACTACAGTGGAAAAAAAACAGATAAGGAAGAAGAATTAAGGATAAAAAATCAGGCAGTGAAAGTGAAAGTCGCTGTTGTGTCTGACTCTTTGTGACCCCATGGACTATATACTCCATGGAATTCTCCAGGCCAGAATACTGAAGTGAGTAGCCTTTCCCTTCTCCAGGGGATCTTCCCAACCCAGGAATTGAACCCAGGTCTACCACATTGCAGGTTCCCCACCTCCCCGAAAAATAAAAAAATCAGGCAAAAGACCCATTAATATTTTTCTCTAGAGGAGCATTACATTACTAAAATCAAAAGTAGGGAATTATGAATACTTCAAATAAAGTAGTAGTCTGTTTGTAGATCAAAGAACACAAACATATCATTTATGTGATTTTTATCAAGAGAATTGAGTATGAGAAAGCAGAGAAAATGAGCACAACGGGCTGGAAAAAACTGACTAAACACACACATATAAATGCCCGAACAAATGAAAAACTATTTCTAGGGCAAATGAAAAGAAAACCAATTGTAGCAACAAACTTTCAAGAGATTAGCAATACTATTTCAGGAAAATGAATAAACATAAAGCCGAGCTTGACACACTAATGGAATAAATGTAGAAACTCAATAACTTGGGCTTCCCCAGTGGCTCAGCTGGTAAAGAATCCACCTGCAATGCAGGAGACCTGGATTCGATCCCTGGGTTGGGAAGATCCCCTGGAGAAGGGAAAGGCTACCCACTCCAGTATTCCAGCCTGGAGAATTCCATGGACTCCATAGTCCGTGGGGTTTCAAAGAGTCAGATATGACTGATCGACTTTCACTTCTTTCACTCAATAACTTAGGAATACCAGAAATCATCGTTGTAACCAGGGATGGGAAATAGATAATTTCACTTATTATAAGATGACTCTATTGCAGAGATTATGAATTCATTCATCAGTTTGTTCTGATTTAGTAAAAGTGTAGGGCATAAGGCAGAATGATTGTGCACGCAAGGAACAGTCATTTTTAAAATAAAAGTAGGCTCGTGATATCAAGACAACTTATCTACATGAGAAATGTAGTATATATTTGTTACTAAAATAGAAAAAAAAACCTCTCGCTGAGCTTACAGAAAGGGGAGTTAATATGGGAGGTACCTGACCTCCACCGTTAAGTAGCAGGCTGGATAATCAATGTCTTTTGAGGTTCTGTGACTCTGCTTTTTAATTTGCAGTATCACTGAAAGCAATTTCCTGGCATTCCACAATCTAGCTCCAGGGGCAAAGTAATTGGTGACCCTTGGTCTACGTAAACACTCTGAATAACAAAGATCACAAAAGGGACGTTAGAGAGACATTCAATTTAAATTGCATGTTTCTAGGCTGCTGATTCTCAAAGACGGAGCTTCAGAACCGTCTGGGGCAAAGAATATCTTGGAAATGGGAAAGGTTCAGAAGAAAGTATGTAGGGAGGATTATGGTAATTAGAATTGTGGGATTTAGCTGGTTCTTCAGCCTTTGCCTCTCCCTCAGCCTTACTCTTCACTGGTCTGGAGTTGGTCCTGTTTGGACTGAATCGCTTGGACTCCCAGGAGGAGGTGTTTTCCTGTCTTGTTTGAGTTGCATTTCTGGAAGTGACTCCTACTTTCATAGCACCAGCTGCTGCCCTGGGCCCCTCCTCCATGGCCCCAGCAACACTTTCCCTGGCCTTTCCCCTTCAGCCCTGAAGGTGATAGCGGCTTACACTGTTGATAAGCCCTGGGAGGCTCAACTTCTCTTATAGATTGCTTTTACCCTGCCTTTCTTTACCTTTGTGGACAGTCCCTTCTTTAAAATCTTTCTCAACCATTTAAATTGGATTCTGCTCCCTCGAATGACACAGGAGTGTTCAGTAATTTCTAAGTGGCAACAAAATAATTGAAGGGTAGGGACTACATAGTTTTACAATCCCTAACACACCCTCTATGACACTTCAAATGCAGTGCAATCTTAATATATCTGTTCAAAAGTTGTCGATGAATTATAGGCCCTGTGCAGAGCTGTTTGCGTCCTCTGGCAATTGGATCCATCTCCCCCTTAAGAAGGTCGTTTCTCAGTCTTTGAGGTTTCCAGTCATGTTCAGAGAGAATGCTGGAGGAACAGAGCTTCAACCTTGCAAGGCACAAAAAGGTGGTTTATATTTGTTATTGTTTAATGGGACTGGTAGAGAATACAGTGAGGGAAAGATTAAGGTCAAAATTATTTGAAAACTGATGTTCTCTAGTCTGCAACAAATGAAACCACTTGTACATATTTGTCTTGCTGGGACTATGGAAGTCCTTGGAGATGATCCTCCACTTACCTTTGACTGATGCTGTCGAGTGTAATGAATGTATAAAGTAACATTTGCTGTACCATTAGAAAGAAAAACAACACAGCGCAGATATAAGCCTCTCGCAAGTAAAATGGGTCGTTACCAAGCTACATGTCGACTGGCAAGATTGAAAATGTCCAGGATTACCAAGAATTGACCATTAGTGAAAACGTACCAAAAAGCTTTTAAAGTCACTTATCTTATCCCAGGTATAATTATGCTATTATATATAATTTTAGTACCATGGCCCATATGGTGTTAATTCACTCTACGTGCCATATTGAATTTCTAGTTTAAAATTATCAAATTCAGTAAGATGTATAAATGAGTTCTCTAATGCAGCTATTTTAAGAACCTTCTGAGAGGGCTATTTATTCATTCATTTATTTATTTGACTTTTTTTTTTTTCCGAGCACCAATTGTGTGTTGTGTAAGGTGCTAGGTTCCAGCAGAACAGTGACAAATGCTCTGTCCCTGAGGCACAGACAGTCCAAAGGAGAGCAGGGTTGGGAAGAGACAAATGATTCCTAATAGGGAGCCATGCATAGTGGAGGGGGTGAGCTGGCATCTCTGGGGTGGGCTGGGGGATAGCTGAAATCATAGAGAAAATCACGTCTGAGTTCTCTAGCTGCCCTGTGGCATGTAGGATCCTCTTGGACCAGGGATTGAACCCATGTCTCCTGCTTTGGCAAGTGGACTTTCCACCCCTGAGCTACTGGGGAAGCCCAGGAAAACAATTTTAAAGGATAAAATAAGTACAAATTATTGTTAGTGCCACAGAGGAAATAAGGTGTGTGTTGAGAAGTGTGGGCCAGGGGAATGGACTTTGCGTGGGACGTTTAGAGACGACCTCTCTAAAGAGGTGTTTTGGAAGGAAAGACCTGGAGGCTAAGAAAGAAGCACTCACACACAGACCTGGGTGAATGTTGCAGGCAGAAGAATATTCCAGAAAGATATTCAGGTACTGTTATGCCCTGAGGTGGGCAAACAACTAGACCTACTCCAGAAATGAAAAGACCAGCGAGACTGGAGCATATCAAGAGAGGAGAGTGATCCAAGATGGTGCTGGAGGAGTTAATAGGAGCCAGATCCCAGGAGACCAGGACGACCAGGGCGAAAGGGTCGGTGGTTCATGGGAGATGCTCTAGGAAGGTGTTTAAAGGCCCTAAGCAGTGAGGATGATCTGACGTAGCCCTGGCTGCTAGGTAGAGACTGGGTTGCAAATAGATAAGATTGAAAGCAGGAAGACCAAGCATGTGGTGGTTGTCCAGGAAGGAAGTCCTGGTGGCTGGGACTGAGGAGACACGACAAGAAGTAGGTACATTTTGGAGGCAGCTCTGCTCTGCCTTCCGACAACATTGTTGTGGAATGAGGTGGCCAGCATTTAATCATTGATGTCTCCTAGCTTTCTGACCTGGACAACCAGGTCTGTGAGGAAGCCATTTACTGAAATGTGGAAACACTGGGTGGAGTGGAACAGGAAATAAGACATTTACACTTTAGAAATTGCAATTTGGTGGATTTACTAAGCTTTTCAGGGAGTGTGTGAGATGTAGGGAATGTTGGGGAGACTTCCATAAGTCTAAAAGATTTTACATTCTGAGGTTAAGAAGGTTCTAATAACACACTGGGAAAAAGAACTACAATAGGGATGGAGGTAGCTGAGAGACAAGGAGAGCCAGGCAAAGTGATGGAAGGTGGTACAATGCAGAGAGGGATTTGGGACACTGAGAAGGTATGATGATAGCTCACGAAATGGAGAAACCTGGAGAAACCAGGTGAGCCTGCTAGAATGGCCAGCAAGGAGGTAGACAGACCCAAGGAGCAGGGAGTGGGCAAGTGCCAGGGCTGGCAAGGAGCCCCCGACACAACCTTCTGAGCGGTACCTGCAGATTTAGCAATCATCTCACCAGGGACACTGGCGAAAGTAGCTGAAGAAGGATGGGTGGAGGCAAAAACAAACAGTTAGCGAGGAAATGACAGAGTCGAGTTGAATCCTTTGAGCAGTCTCGTTTGAAAGCAAGGTTGGCTTGGAGTGCTAAAACATGGAGCAAATTGCAGCGTGAGTGCACACGCTGAAAGGAATGAGTCAGTGGTCAGGGCGCACATGAAAAGAAGGAGGATTGATTGACAGAGAAAGGCCGAGAAGACAAAGAACTTCTTAATATAGCAACCTCCCTCATGGGTAGCACCTACCCAGTAATTTCTAGCCACTTTACCTTGATTTTCACATTTAATCCCCACAAGAACCCAAGAGGTAGAAACTATAATTATCTACATTTTACTGATAAAATAGTTGAAATTCAAATATTTTGCCCAGGGTTTCTGAAGCTAAAAATCAGTAACACCAAGATGCAGGCTTTGTTCAGCCACAGGAGCTGCCTCTTAAAACCCTGAGCTGTACATTCTTCCCACTCTGTTAGCTCTAAGCCCAGTGGAAACCGACAAGTCCATGTGTTTCCATTAGTTCCACATCCATCAAACATACCTTTCAGGGTTCAACCTTTCCACTCTTCCACATATTGCCCGCCACCATCCTAGGCACCCTCGGGGTGTGAACCAAAGCTGGCAGAACCAAATTCACTTGTTTGGGTAACTCTTTCTCCAGGGCCGACTTGTCTAGGGAAGCAAGTATCAATGTTAGGAGAACTCATTCATTCTCTCGACAATGGTGCTGCTGCTACTTTTTCACCTAATGGGCTTCCCTTCCCTTTCAACCTCTTCCTGATGATCTACATCCGGTTCAGCTCTCCACACCAGGTCTCTGCCTGCAATCTTCTCTCAAAGCAGGTCCTTGCCTCTATGTGACCGTCCAGCTGAAAAGCATGCCAGGGTTCTTCAGGCTTAGAGGAAAAATAGGCAGCAGAGTCATCACATCAAAATATCCACCAAGTCCCTCTCAAATAAGCTGTCTGGGGATCAAGGCTCAGAACTGGTCTAGGGCTTATTTTTCATCTGCTGGCTTCATCCTTGGTTTGTTTCAAGCTTCATGTGGAACTGCTAATTGATACTGGGCATCTGTACCCCCTTTGACTTTACCTCCTTTTAATCTCAATGTCTTCCTTTATTACTATCCCAGAGGACCAACTTGTTTCAGCGTGAAGTCTAATACTGTTCTCTAGTACACTGTTTTCCAAAGCGTGACTCACAGGTTCTTGGGGCTGCCGTGTGCGTGTGTTCAGTTGCTCAGTTGTGTCTGAATCTTTGTGACCCCCTGGACTGTAGCCCACCAGGCTCCTCTGTCCATGGAATTTGCCAGGCAAGAATACTGGATGGGTTGCCATGCCCTCCCTCCTCCAGGGGATCTTCCCGACCCAGAGACTGAACCCACAGCTCCTGCGCCCTCTGCCTTGGCAGCTGGATTCTTAACCACTGGTCACCCTGGGAAGCCCCCAAATAGCAGTGCGTGCTTTCTGCCAAGTCTCTCCGGTCGTATCTGACTCTTTGCAACCCCGTGTCCTGTCCATGGGATTCTTCAGGCAAGAATAATGGAGAGGATTGCCATTTCCTCCTTCAGGGGCTCTTCCCCACCCAGGGATTGAACCTGTGTCTCTTACATCTGCATTCGCAGGTTCTTTATCACTAGTGTTACCTGGGGCTGCCATAAATCAACCCAATCAACATCTCTGCATGTGGAGTAATTCTAACCTCTGGGTAATTCCACCCTCTGGTGTGTAAAGACTTTCTGGCCCCTTCTCAGGATCCTGGGTTTCCTGATAGGCAAGCCATGGATAGCAAATGGGGCAGTTCATCTGCCCAGGTACCCATGAGCCTGTCCAGATTCAACTCTCCTGGGGTACCCTTGTCTTCACTGATGGGTTCAGTTCCACCTGCTTTCCAGCTGATCTAACCTTTGGAGTATTAATTATTTTCCTGGGCTCTGGTAATGGCCCAGCTTTCAATTCCAAGTTACTTAGCCTCCTTTCTGCCTCTGATTGTTTGCACTTCACATCTGCCCCAAGAACCAGGTCTGATCTTATTTTCTCTCGTGACCGTTCAGGTCTGTGGCAGGGTCACACCCATATCAGAAGCAAAAATTACACTGGAAAGATACCGATGGCATCAGATCAAAGCTAAATAATAGCTGGCGCATTGTTGGGAAAGCACGAACAATGAAGATTTTTTTTTTTCCTGAATAAATGTCCTTTAATATCAGGTCTGCCTCAATTACTGAAGATGTTAATTTCTCACATTGCTTTCTTTCATTGGAGGATTTGAATGTTAAGCTTGAAAAGGCCAACCAAGCTGCCATAGTAACAAGGCTAACCAGGGGCCAGATGATTTCTTTCTTAAAGACTGCCAGTCTTACATGTCTACAGCAGGGAATAAAAATTAGGAAATGCATCGGAGTATAAACACCTAAATTATGACATATAAACACCTAAATTATGAATGTTCTATATATAGGAATGTACTGTGCCAAGTCCCACAGTGTGGGTGGAACGTTTTCTTCTCCTTTGAGAGGCCCCGGTAGACCACGGGGCCTTCTCATCTGCGCCAGGTGCCAGGTGCCCGGCACAGCTGCGGAGGGGGTCCCCTGCCCCGGGGACTCTTCTCATCGGCAGGGGAGTGTCTTTCCCGACTGTTCTGAAAGTGGGGATGTGTACTCACAGCTCCCATTCATGAGTAAAATTTCCCCTAAGAACAGTGAATAGATTAAAATCATGCTGGTCCACACAATTCCTTCTAATCCAACACGTGGCAAAATTATTTCTCTTATATTTTGCCCACACAGTGATTAAACAGTCATTGGTGGGACTTGCTTGGCTGCCTGGTGGTTAAGATTCTGCCTTCCAATGCAGAGGGCACAGATTCAAAACTGGGTTGCGAAACTACAGATCCTTGGTTGGGAACTACAACTTCAGTCCTATGTGCTGCAAGGTACAGCCAAAATTTTTTAAATAGTAGTAAAATAAGCAACATTAAGGGCTTCTCTTGTGGCTCAACTGGTAAAGAATATACCTACAATGTGGCCCCTGGGTTGGGAAGATCTCCTGGAGAATGGAAAGGCTACCCACTCCAGTATTCTGGCCTGGAGAATTCCATGCACTGTATAGACCATGGGGTCGCAAAGAGTTGGACACGACAAAGTGACTTTCACTTTCTTTCAAGCAACGTTAAAACATTGGCTGAACTGACACAGATAACATGTTTTTCTGTGTGCTTTGAATTTATAAATTTCAATAAGTATAAACTTACATGTGAACTTCTGGAACAAATCCTTATACAAATTGAAAATTTCTCCTACAGGGGGTTCAGGTGACAACGCTTCTATCAGAGATAGTCATTCCATTGTCTCATACACAGTAGCGTGACTTGATTGTAGGCATTTTGATTCTCAAGTAAACAAACACATTTTCAATTTCATTTGACTTATTTTCGATGAAAGTGCCCATCTTTCACTCATTAAAACTTTCAGTGTTAATATTCAGAATCAAAGCAACAGAAGATATTTTAATCAACAGATAAGTTAGTAAAAGCTGAAACCAGTCTGCAAATTTTGAATTAGTACCCAGTTTGCAAAGGAATGATAGAAGCCGACGTATTCTCTGGACATCGTAAATTCAGATTCAGGCTTCAGACTGTCAGATGGGTGTCTGAAGACAGATAATCAGTGTGGATGATAAGTACTCAGCATGGGGGTGGTCTACCCCGTGTAGGAGTTAGCCCTTCATAACTCACAACATTCTGTCGTATGCACCATATCCTCGGACATGCAAAAGGCCGGGGTTTCCTTTCCAGTGATAAGAATATCAGTCCCAGAGAAAGCAAATGACTTGCCCAAGTCCTTAGAGGTACATGGACAAACTCAAAGTTCTTCTGCCTCTAAGCCCATCATTCTACTATTTTGCATTTTTGTTTTAGGGTAAATATCTGACACAGAATACACATGACTTTTCAAGACTTATCATGAGCAGTTATGGGAAACAGCTTTACCTCTCTATTTTCATTATCTTCACGTAAAAAGCAAATTACATTCTATCTTCTTTTTCCTGTTATTATAGAGAACAAGTGAAATGATAGATGTCAAGCAGTGAAAAAACTGCGAGGTGTTAATCGCTCAGTTGTGTTCAACTCTTTGTAACCCCATGGACTAGCCTGCCGATCTCCTCTGTCCATGGAGTTCTCTAGGCAAGAATACTGGAGTGGGTAGCCAGTCCCTTCTCCAGGGGATCTTCCTGACCCAGGGATTGAACCTGGGTCTCCTGCATTGCAGCAGCTTTACCTCTGAGCCACTGGGGTAACCCCCCAAAACTGTGAAGCACTGTCCAAAGGAGAGCGAGGCTAACTCCACTAGTCTTCATAAAATGTTTTTATTTCACTACTGATGATTGTTTCTTTTCTTTTTTTTAAATTAATTTACACAAGACAAGGGAACTGGAAAATTTATTCAGAACAGTGTCAGCATTAGCGAGGCCACGGGTCGGTTTCAGGAAGGGCTGATCCTTAGCTCCTGTCACCTACTGTGGCCAGTTGGATTTGCTCTCTGTCCTGCTAACAGAGCACATGGACACCAAGCAAGGGATCTGCTGCGGCAGGTGGCCAGAGCCCCAGGCCGTCCTATAGACTGCTGACATGTGCGGTTTGAGCTCCTTTGCCCAAACACAGACTAAGTGGTAAAATACATATCAGTGTGGGCTACCTGGTATTTTTCTCTGTCATCTTTGTAATCAAGCGTGATTGAAGAAGCACGAGGTAGCAGGTGGCCCACACAGCGTCACCAGCTGCACATGCTGTGCTGTGCTTTCCAAGGTAAACATCAATATCCATTTGCTGAAAACTGGCTGAAAGTCCTTACCTGTCCCTTTAAGTCGTGATCATCTTAATTTCATTTGTGTGGACTGAGGGTTGTGTAGATCTGCTGTTAGATGACCCAGGGAGACTCAAATAAATGTATAGCATGCTTGTGTGCATCTATGCATGTGTATACATGCACACATACATGCATATAGGCACACAGATACATAGACACACACTTGCCCTATACATGTATATACATATAAATATATGTGATGTATATACATATAAATAAATGTGCATGCATATGTATATAGGGATGTCCTAGGTCCTTCAGATGGTAAAGAGTCTGCCTGCAATGCGGGAGACCTGGGTTGGGAAGATCCCTGGGAGAAGGGAATGGCAACCCAATCCAGTATTCTTGCCTGGAGAACTCCAAGGACAGAGGAGCCTAGTGGGCTACAGTCCATGGGGCCACAAGGAGTCAGACACAACTGAGTGACTAACACACACACATGTATATACATTTATGCTGATTCATGTATGAACAACAACAACAAAAGATATATATGTTTATGTGTTTACACACCCATATGTATGTACGTGTCCTTCCCCACAGAAATAAAGAACTATTTTGGTTCTTCTCCTACCAAAATACTCAATTTCACCTTAACAAAGCCGGAAGGCACTGATCCACCTTGAACTAACTTCTTTCCTTTTTCTCTGAAATCGGCATTTCCTGAGTTCCACCGTATACTGAGTGTCTATACAACGAAGATGGAAGACTCAATCCCCTCCTACAACAGTGAGTGACCCTGAACTGCCTCCCTGCTGGAATTCTGTGGGTGGGGTTCTCACGGGGTGAGTACAAGCATGTGGAGCTCACTGCCTACCTTGGGGTGACAGGTTTTGACTTCCTAGGTCAAGGGTCACACTTCCTAGGTCAAGGGTCACAGCACCTGTTTAAAGGATACAGTTTAATAGCAGGTGGAGTTAGGAGAGTCCCAGAGGGAGAGATGAACTTGTGTGGGTGTGGAAGCCCAGGATGGCATGGTTCTGTCAGGAATTTCGGGTCATATTGGCTGAGAGGGAAGAAGTCAGTGAGGCCTGGTTTGGGGAAGTAGATTGTGGCTGGGACAGTGAGAGATGACCAGAAGAGATTGACAGAAATGAGGGAATGGGGTGTCATGATGAGGAGATTAGAATTTGAGCTCAAGGAAGCCCTGGTCCATGGCCCAAAGGAAATCAGCGTGGGTTTTGTGAAAAATAAGGCTTTAATGGTGTGTATTATTTTTGTCTTGCTCTTCTTTTTCTTTTGGCTTGATTTTCACATGTATCCTTGTGCTGGGGAAATTATACGCGCATCAGTTGCATACAAATGCTTGGTTCCTCAGTCAGTTGATTCAGAAAGCCATAAGAAAAAGTGGATCTGGTCGAGGAGAAAGCATCGTAGATTTCAGTACGTGTGTGGCAGATGTGGATTCTGTGATCTAAACAGAAATACAGGAGGAGAGGCACGTGTGTGTCCCCCAGTGAATCTCACCACTCTGAGATGATGGATATGATTATGGCCCCAAGAGCGGTGAGAATTCCTGATATTTGTGTGTGACGATAGTAGTTTTGAGGCATCCTTATGTCCACTGTCAGGTTTGTATTTGGGGAAGCAGCCTGTGAGGAGTCTTGCACTTGAATTTCTAGCTCCACCATGCAGGGAAGGGAGCCAGGATCTGGTGAGGTGATGGAATTACCCTGTCTCTTTGATGATGGCTGCGGCGGAACCATTTGTCAGCCCAAGTGCCTCCTAAGGATCCTCTCACCTTTCGTAGTTTCATTTTAAGGACAATTACTCTGTGGGTTGAATTTAGGGAAAATATTCCCCCTGCAACCTAAAGCAGCCTTGTTCTGAGCATGAATCTGTCAGTGGTGGTGATGAAAAACGAAATTGTTCCCCAGCAGATTTTTATAGTAAATCAAGGGCTACATCACTTCTCCATGGGCGAGGGGCTAATATCTTAGTCCTCATGAGCATTTAAGGAAAGATATTATGTCGGTTTCTTTTTTTTTAAACTGCATTCTGCATGATGTGAAGGTTCCCAATGCCAGAAGGAAACAGATAGGCTTGACTTTCTAATTACATTAGGGAGCCTTATGCATGGCTCTGGGCTCTAGTTCCTTCTGTTTACTGCCACACCAGAAATAGGAGTGTGCTTCTCCTATTTTTGAAACTTTTAGCTTCTCAATTTCATTTTTGCCCCTCTGGCGCAGACAAAAGTCTTTGAGTTACTTGCTACTTAGACAAAAATCCTGAAAGAATGTGAACCGAATGTAAACAGTAACTAAATCACAGGGGTGGATTTAAGATGGCATTTATCTTATGTATCTTCATTTATAGTTACCTTCATTTCTTGGCAATGAGAATATATATTTTTATAAACAGAAAAGCAGTAAGGCTGAATCCCACTTGGAAACATAAAAATGGCAAACCTCCTAAACCAAAAAGCACATGGCTTGTACATCTCCACATCACTTACACTTTCTAAGCAGTCACCTGTTCGTAAAAATTAGGATCTTAAAGAATCTCATTCCCAGTAAAACAAAATAATCTGGACAAGGAATCAATTGGTAAAGACTTATTCTTCTCACTGAAGGTGTAAGTAAAACAATGGACTTCAATGGGTCCCCTACAAAATGAAGTCACTGAGTGATCGCTGGGAGCCCATGGGATTCAATTTCAGTACATCTTATCTTAAGCCAGAAATGCTTTCTGAGCAGTGGTGGTGACAGGTGTGGGCTGCTACCCCTTCCCACATATGATCTAAATACCAATGCTTGTGTCATGATGTACAATGATCATTTTTTAAAATGTTTATTTACTTATTTGGCTGCTCTGAGTCTTAGCTATGGCATCTTTAGCTATGGCATGTGAGCTCTTAGTTGTGGCATGTGGGTTCTGGTTCCCTGATCAGGAATCGAACCCTGCCCACCCTGCATTGGGAGCACAGAGTCTTAAATGCTATTATCAGGGCAAACTGGTAAACTGAAAACAGGAATAATCTCTTTCTATAATAAAAGCCTAATTTGCTGTGACCTCTAGAAGAATTTGGAAGTACCCACGGTCAGAGAGGGAAGCGTCTGTTGTTAGACTGGTGAAGGCCTGGTGCAGTTTTCTGGTTAGTAAGGGGAACATACGTTGCATATGGGGAGATAGTCACACTGTCCTGTTTCATTCATTGACAAACAAATTTTGATAATATATATATTAGTTCAGTTCAGTTGCTCAGTCCTGTCTGATTCTTTGTGACCCCATGGACTGCAGCACACCAGGCCTCCCTGTCCATCACCAACTTGCAGAGTTTATTCAAACTCACGTCCATTGAGTCGGTAATGCCATCCAACCATCTCATCCTCTGTCGTCCCCTTCTCCTCCTGCCCTCAGTCTTTCCCAGTATCAGGGTCTTTTCAAATGAGTCAGCTCTTCACATCAGGTGGCCAAAGTGTTGGAGTTTCAGCTTCAACATCAGTCCTTCCAATGAATATTCAGGACTGATCTCCTTTAGGATGGACTGATTGGATCTCCTTGCAGTCCAAGGGACTCTCAAGAGTCTTCTCCAACACCACAGTTCAAAAGCATCAATTCTTCAGTGCTCAGCTTTCTTTATAGTCCAACTCTCACATCCATACATGACTACTGGAAAAGCCATGCATTGTTGTATTAATGGCTAGTGATAGCTAAATTATACTAAGATAATAAAGTCTACTATAATTATGGTCCTTGAGGAATGGTAAGCTATGTGTTCCACAGTACACAAATGAGCAGTTCTCCATGTGGAGCATAGGGTAGCATATAAGGAGATGGAGGGATCCACAATAACTTTGAGGTCTGAGAATGAGATTATTGTGAGCATGCTAAGTCACTCAGTCATGTCTGACTCTTTTTGATCCCCATGGGCTGTAGCCCATCAGGTTCCTCTGTCCATGGGATTCTCTAGGCAAGAATGCTGGTATGGGTTGCCATGCCCTCCTCCTTCTTCTGAGAAGATTGGGTGTTACCAAGAACTACGACTGGGAATGCAAAAGAAATTTTGCATTTCTTGGGGAAATTATAAATTCACTTTTTGACATGTTGACTTTAAGTACCTCCTGGTAGGTGTAAGTTACCAGTTAGTTATTGCACATGGGAGTCTAGAGCTCAGGAAAGCTCTGGGATAATGATAAATTGTCCATGTCTTATGGATCTGAAAACCTTGTCTAATCTAACAAGTGTTGATCTCAGAGTGCTGTTTCCAGCCTAGGACTCGAGGTACTGAGGTCAGACACTGAAGAGATGAAAGCTGAATTATCAAGAGAGGGCATCCAGGTGGAAGTCAGTCCAGTTCACTAATCCAAAGGGGTTGAGTAGAGAGGGAAAACCGAGGCGTGGGGCAAAGGTGGTGAAATAAGGAGAAGCAGTGACCTTGCAGGTGGGAGCTAGACTTTAGAAGGAGACCCCGAGTCACTGAAAAAAGCCATAGTGTTTTGTATGGAGCGTCTGGAGTTCTGGCCTTGAGTATGGGATAAGATTGTATTAGTTTCCTACCCCTGCTGTAGCAAATTACCCCAAAGTTAGTGGCTTAAAACAACACAAATTTATTATCTTACAATTCTGGAGATTGGAAGTCCAAAATTGGCTTTGCACACTAAAATCAAGGCATTGGCAGATCTCCGTTCCTTCTGGAGCCTCCAGGGGAAAAATCTTTCTCCTTGCTTTTCCTAGCTTCTAGAAGTTGCCCATATTCTTGGCTCATGGCCCATTCCATCTTTAAAGTATGTTACCCCATCCTCAGCTTTCATGATTAAAAAGCATGAAAAATTTGCAGGAACACAAAAATAATTGAGATAATATACTTGCAATGTGAAAATAGTCCAAAAGGAAATATGTCAAATGAATATTGTTTCATTAGAAATGTGGGAATACAAATCACACTTTGGCCCTTTTCTCTAATTCTCAAGCATTCAGTAATGTAAAAAATAAAATAATTTAAAACTGCTTTTTAAAAAGTGACATAGTAAAGAATTTTTCAGGGTCTGGAAGAGATGAAAGAAGGGACTTCCCTGGTGCTCCCGTGGTTAAGAATCTGCCTTGCTATGCAGGGGCCACGGGTTTGATCCTTGGTCGGGGAACTAAGATCCCATATGCCCCTGAGCAGCTAAGCCCATGAGCTGCCACTGTTGAGCCTGAAAGCCACAGCTGGCAGAGAGAGTCCTTGTACTGCAAAGAAAGATCCCTCATGGCAACATGCAACAACAATTCTGAGTGCTGAAACTAAGTCCCGAGGCAGCCAAATTAAAAAAAAAAAAGTGAAGAAGAAATAATAAAATTGGGGAGTCAGATGGCCACTGGTGGTGGGTGAAGGAGGAGCAGTTTCGGGGTGAGGTGGGGAGGTAGGTAAGACAGTGAGGGATTATGTTGGAGACCATCAGAGCAGATCCTTAGTTAGGAAGGGAAAAATGAAAGCAAAACTTTCTGGAAGCCAGGGACCAGTAAAGCAATCGAGGTGGTTGTAGCTGTTGTCATCGTTTTTAAGAGAAGAGAGGGGATTCTCAATTCTGAACAAAGCATCAGGCAGAGCCGAGTGACAAGAGCTAGGCTGTTTTGAATGTTCTCTTTAGATTTTCCTTGATGACACCATGGGTCTTGCAGGAAAGAGAAGCAGTGCCTTGTAGTGTTACAACCATGAGAATATGCTATGACTGTGAGACTGGTCTTCTCTCTCCCTAACTGTGGGAAAGGTATTTCTGTTTGATGAGCCTCAGTTTCCTCATTTTTCACAAGCATGGTTTGGATTAGATGGTCTCTAATGATCATTTAAGCTGTAATACTTTATATTCATCTCCGAAATCTCTAGCTCCATTTAAAAAGCCTTCACTTCTCTCTCTCATGAGAATGATTAGACAGAGCACAATGGTAAAGAAAAGAGACTGAGGGTTTGGCTTCATATCCAGTTGTCTGATTCCTATGGAGGCCAAACAATTAGTTCTCTCACCTAGAAGCACTTCTATGTGAGCAATTCAACAATTGAAAAAAAAAAAATGGTAATGCCAGAAGAAGTAGGACAATAAACTCCCAACATAAGGCACCATTCACCTTGGTGAGGATAAGAAATTGCCATTAAGATTCCAATATTTTTTCCTTTCACACTGTTAAAAAATACCATTAGGAGGAAAATTAAAGAAGTAAAGGAAGGTATGCACTGAAGGATGCGTATTTACCTTCCAGTTAGATCAGGCTGAGATGCTTTCTGAGAGGTACCCAACTGCGGGCGTGAAATTGTCAAAGGCCAGGTGTTTACTGCTATGTATTTAGGAGAAATACAAACGAGTATCTGGGCAGAGAGGGAATCCCATTGGGCATTTGGCAGAGACTGATGGCAGATTGAGGAGGGCTCAGAAAAAGGCAGAGGGAGAGACCAGCGGGGTGATGAGGACACATTTGAAAAAATGCATCTCCCAAATAGAAAAATGTTAGTCTCAGGCAATAAGCAATGGGAAGGAATTTTATGAGTGCACTGGAAACAGAAGGAATCTTCTTCACTTCTGTGTAACTAAGAATAGAGGTAACTGGAGTTTGAGAACATAGTTGCTGAATTTTGAGTATTATTCTGAGAGATATTAGTAGAATTTGCTGCAATTTCTATTAAATATAATAATGGAAGGAATCATTGGGACTAACAGAGATACACAGAGAGACTGCTGGTACTGAATTATCAAAGCAGAAGAGAAAACCAAACTAGAGACACATCCTTCAGCCACATGTGGTTAAGCTTTCTTCCGTTTCTTGTTAAAAAGAGAGTAGAATTAAGAGAGACCTACTCTGTAACTTTCAATTTTGATAGATCTGCATTCATGCTTGACTCCAATGTAATTGTATGTACTTCCATTTTGCAGTAGTGAAAAATCAGCCGTTTATACTGATGCTGTAAACTTCTTGAACTTGAACAAATTATTCTTAATTATTCTCCAAATATGGAGAACACTACACCACTACACGTGGTGGAACTTGCAGGGGATCTTTGTACTTTTTGTTTTGTTTTTGGCTGTCAGCATGTGTGCAGGAGATGCAGGTTTGATCCCTGGATCAGGAAGATCACCTGGAGAAGGAAATGGCAACCCACTCCAGTATTCTTGCCTGGAAAATTCCATGGACAGAGGAGCCTGGCAGGGGTCCATGGGGTCACAAAGAGTCCGACACAGATGAGCAAACATGCACACACCCTTGCCAGCATGCATTCCTTTTCACGAGATCAACCCAGTTTCCTTGCCAAGATGAAATATACAATGGAAGGAAGGAATTCTCCAGGGTGAATTCAACATGCTCTTGGAATTCTGATTATTTGATTAAGCTGGATTAACTGAGTGATGCCTCTCCTCCTCTTGCTCCATTGTGTTCCATCATTCTCATTAGTCGTCTTCCACCTCTGAGCAAAATGGCCTGTATGTCACAAGGAAGACTCTAATCTGATAGTGGGAGCAGGGAGAGGAAAGAGAAGGAGCTCAGATAACATTTAATACATGCGTAACATCACAAAGAAGGAAATCTGAGGAACAGTTGCAATTCTTGTTTCCATATCTCACCTTTGGGTAGTAGCTGAGTTTTCACGACTTCCTTCTTCCCTCTACTTGAGTTTCTGCTTGACTGGAGTCCCCTGCCATGCATATGCTTCTGAGTCCTAGATGGACCTCTCTGTTTAGGTTGCATGAGTCATCCAATGGACATGGTATTACAAGACAGAATAGTTCCCTTCATATCTCTTCTTGCCGTCTTTGAGTGGCAGTGCCCTATTGTCATTTGAGAGTGAGGATCAAACAAGCCAACCTGAATGCTAATCCTTCTTTGCTTGCTTGTCCAGTGGTATGATGCAAAACCAGGTTACAAGGAAGTTGCTACTCCTTTGCATGTTGTGTCCCCTGATGGAAATAGAACTCCCTTGGACACTAAAATCTCTCAGACTAGCACATCTGAGTTACAGGGGCAGGAAACAAAACTTTCCTGAGTATCTCATTGGATCCAGCCATGAATGAGGTCACCTTCGTGGGGGCTGTGTACTCTGTTTACTGAGGACATGGCAAAGTCTATACTTGTTCAAAAGCAACAGTTTCTGTAGTAGCAAAATTACCTAGGGCTTCCCTGGTGGTGCTGTGGTTAAGGATCTGTCTTGCGTTGCAAGGAACATCAGTAGTATCTCTGGTCTGGGAAGATCCTACATGCCATGGGGCAGCTAAGCCCACGCACCACAACTATTGAACCCATGCTCTAGAGCTCGGGAGCCACAATTACTGAGCCCACATGCCTAGAGTCTGTGCTCCCCAACTAGAGAAGTCACTGCAATGAGAAGCCTGTGAACTGCAACTAGAGGGGAGCCCCTGTTTGCCGCGGGTAGAGAAAGCCCATGTGTAGCAATGAAGACCCGGTACAGTCAATAAATAAATCTTAAAAATAAGTACCTAAAACTTTCTGGGTGAAAACAACCTGGATTTCGGCAGGACTGTAAATTCTATCCCTTCTCTTGTTTTATCCATTATGCTTCCCTATCTTTGAGTTTGATTCTCTCAGATATGAAGAAAACAGCATCTCATGTAAAATACCTCACTTGTTGTTTGCATCGCCTACTCAATAAACATTTTCAGAGTTGTGTCCCTACACTTAAAGTAGATATCCTCATCCTGGAAACTGTGAATATATTACTGTACCTTGTATGATAAATAGGATTTTATATATACAATTAAATTAAGAATCTTGTGATGGGAACGATTTCCTGGATGATCTGGATGGGCTCAAGGCACCCACTAGGATCCTTATAAGTGGGAGGCCAGAGGGTGAGAATCATAGGAGAAATGACAATAGGAGCCGAGGTCAGAGAGAGAAAGAGAATGAGGTGGGAAGAGAGAAATAGATGCAGAAATAGGAACAGAGCAGAGACACAGAGATGTGAAGATGCTCCTTTGCTGGCTTTCAAGATTGAGGAAGGAGCCACAAACCAAGGAATGCAGAATGCAGGTAGCGTCTTGAAACTGGGAAGACAAAAGAACAGTTTCTCCCTAAGAGTTGACGACTTGGTTTGAGCCAACACCTTGATTTGTCCAAGCAAAGCCCATGTTGGACCTCTGACCTTCATTTTGTATTTCTGACCTCAAGAACTGTAAAATAATAGACCTATATTGTTTTAAGCTACTAGCAGTTTGGACAACTTGTTATAGCAATGATAGGAAACTGAAATACCTCTGACGACATCATTTGTAACTACCAACTCAGATAATTCTTCTATCCTCCAGAACTATCTAGCTAGCTAACTTAAAAATCTTCGCTTAGCTGTCTCAAACACAACTCAAGCTCAAAAACTCAGGATCTTCTCACCAAAACTTGATTCTCCTCCAGTTTCCTTATTACCTTTGATTGCTACCATCAATGACTCAACCGTCCAAGGAGAATTTTTGATGCCTTTCTCTCATCACCCCAACCAAATATGATGGCGTCTTGTTGATTTTACCACCTAAATCTCTCTCTGTTTCAATTCCATCTCTCTGTCTCCACCGTCACACTTTAATCTGACTACCATTATCTTTCTTTGCACCATTCTTAACTGGGGTGCTCTCACCCACATCTTATGCATTCTCTGCACTTCATCCAAACTCATCTTTTATGGAAATCTGATCACAACTATTCTATGCTACAAAGAATTCAATGCTTTCCCACTAGCCTTGAAAAAGACAGAAGTTCTTGTGCTAAATAAAATGCGGTGTGTTACATGGCCCCAGCATCTTTCTCCAGCTGTAACTTCAATCACTGTTTCCCTGGCTCTGTCTTCTCTAGGAACTTTAGACTTCTTTTTTTCTCTCTCTGAAACACCACGTTCCTTTCTAACTTACGGCTGTCATGCATACTGTTTGCCTGGACAAGTAGAAACTGGATTCTCTGGTCTAGGCAGCAGTCTCAGAAGATGGGGTTGGGCAGAAGGGTGAGCAAAAGGCCCAGAGATTCAGGGCATAGTTCAAGGGAACCTGGTAACCGTATGTCTGAAGGAGCCAGCAGATCTGGAAACAAGGAGAAGACATTCCGTTGAAGGGTCAGTCCAGAGAGGAACCTGGGAACTGGCCTGGGAGCGGAGTTGGCAGGCACTGATAGGAGTTTCCCTAGCCCATTGGCGTGTCAAACAGAAAAGGCAGAAGCTCTGGAGGGATGAGAAGATAAGGAGTGATTAGAGGGACACAGAGAGCAGGAGAAATTGTGGTAGGTAAGACAGAAAGAGAAGTCAGCTGACATCATCAAACAAGGAAATTGAATTCATGGGGTTGAACGACAAACAGGCCAGTAAGAAACGGAGGGGAATAATTGAGTGACTGGTGAGAAATGCATACGGTGAGGATGATCGCCACTAAAGAAGCTGGCCTGTGAAGAAAATGAAATGGAGCAGAAAGTTGAAGAGAACGTGTCAAGGGAGGTTTATGGTATTCTTTGTTTTAAGATGGGAGGGGCTGGTGTACGCCTAAATGTCTATGAATTACTCATTGCTTTTACTTATTGTGTAAGTGATTCATTCGATCTTAAATTTTATATACAATTTATATATATATATTCAAAGCAATACATGTACAAAGTTTTAAAAAGTCAAATGGCTCAAAGGCAAATAAAAATAACTATACCTCCCCTGTCTCAACCTTCCATCTCCAAGACTTACTTCCTAGAAACAGGCTTAATGCTTTTAGCTGTTTATGTTGATATTTGCCATTGTGTCTCTGATTAATGTTCATTTTGGACATTCCTATTGACTCCCTACCATGAAAGATGAGGTGGAATGACTCTTAGAGAAAATCTAGGTACCCATATCATATTTCCTTTCCCCTATTTCCTCAAAATGGTTATATAACAATTTTTATTATATAAAAAATAATATTTATTCTTATTTAAATAAATGTTCAGGGTTTACTGTATAATTATTACTCATGTGAAGCTACAAAGTGCACTATTGCTTTTTCTATCTTGCACAGTTTCTTTTTCATTAAATTTCTCTGTGTTATCATTAATTCTTCCCCAGCCTCTCCAAGAGAATTCTGTATTCCTGTTAGTATACTCAAACGCGTAAATAAACCAGGTCCATTTTCATAGCTGTTGATGTTATTGAGGCCTCTCTTACTGTCGACATCTATTCTTCGGCTTCACTCCACCCTAGCTGCTCTCTCTTTATGCCTAAGGGCTGTCATCCCGGCATTTTCTTTGCCAAAATCCCATGGATTAACTCACACAGGCTCTTTCTCTGTCAGAGTCCTTGTTTCCTAGATCCTATGTCTTTGGCTTTCTTGGTTTCCTCTATCATTCTGGTAGCACAAATTCTCCAGTATCTTCCTAAGAGCCAATGCATAGGAGGTAAATTTTTGAGAATTTAACATGTCTGGAAATGGAAGTAATCTATGTTCATACTTAATAATTCATCTTGGTGAATTCTAGGTGCAAAATCATTTTTCCACCAGAATTTGAAGACACTGTTCCATTTTCTTCTAGTTCTCACTATTGTAAATGGGAATGTCTGATGCCATTCCAATTCTTGATCCTTAACAGGTGACACATTTTATCTTTATGGAAGTTTTTGAGATTATCTTCTTAACCTTAGTAAACTGAAGTTGAATGATAATATGTCTTGTTCATGTTTCCAGTCATTGTATTCTTTCAGGATTTTTTTTACAAGCACAAGTTTTTACTTGTAGAAAAATATTTGTTTCTTGATAACTTTCTTCTCTTCTTTCTGTCTCCTGTTTCTGAAACATTGAACTAATGAATGGACCCCCTATTTTCCTATTTTTTCTCTTCTGTTTGCCTTTTCTTTTTCACCTTTTGGTGCTACTTTATCTTAAACTGTATCCTCCAAGCTTCTATAGAGTTACTGATTTGTATTTTAGAATATAGTGTTTTAGAAATAATGATTTCTAAATATGAAAAGTTTCTAGTTATTCTTCAGATCTTCCATTTTGATGGTAGCCTGTTTTTTTTTTTTTTTTTTCATGGCTGCAATAGCTTCTCTAATTTCTCTGGTAAGGATGCTATATGTTTTTATTCTTTTACTCCCTGCTTCATAGCCATCTCCCAAAGTTTGTTTCTCCTTTATTGTTTGTTTTGTATCTGCCTCTCAAGTTAGTCAGTTTTCTCTGGCGATTTGACTCTTGTTTATTTTCATTATTTATTGATTGCTGCTGTTCTGTTGCTCAGGCGTATCCGACTCTTTGCAACCCCATGGACCACAGCACGCCAGGCTTCCCTGTGCCCCACCGTCTCCTGGAGCTTGCCCAAACTCATGTCCCAGCATCAGTCCTTCCAGTGAATATTCAGAATTGATTTCCTTTAGAATTGACTGGTTTGACCTCCTCGTAGTCCAAGGGACTCTCAAGAGTCTTCTCCAACACCATAGTTCAAAAGCATCCATTCTTCAATGCTCTCCAAAAGTCCTCTCCAAAAGAATTGTGTGTTCCTGTTAGTATAATCTACTATACTAGTTAGTATAATCAATTTATTAAATGCTGATTATTATTTATAGGCTCATATTCATATTCAGGGCTTCCCTGGTGGCTCAGATGGTAAAGAGTCTGCCTGCAGTGTGGGAGACCCAGGTTTGATCCCTGGGTCAGGAAGATCCCAGGAAGATTCATATTCAGGCATAAAAACTTAAATACCTCAAAAAGCTGGAGGGATAACTACTTCTGTAGTGGTAACGTAGTTCATTACAGAATAATCCCCTACAAGATACAACTGAAAACATACAGCAATATATAAAAAACATTCTAATGAGAGGTAGCACAAGGCTACTAAGTCATCTAGGACTTGAGGGACCAAGATCTGTGAGAGAAGGGGAATATTTTGAGGTCTTGATTGAGGTCTTGCATTCTTTGGGACATTTCCCCTCAGAGCATTTGCAAATTCTTATGCAGCACAAGCTGAACTTCTTAAAGATGCTGTTTACTCTCTTGCCAGTGCATTCCTGATGGCCTCGGTGACTGTTGTATCCTCTGGGTCCTCTTGAAGAGACTAATCCCCAGAGGGACTTAGGGCCTCTTGTAGTCTGTCTACTCCAGCAGGCCTATCTTTATTCATGTTTAAGCTTCCTCCACCACCTGCCAACTTCTGCCACCCTCTTCTCCTTTTGCCTTCAATCTTTCCCAGAATCAGGGTCTTTTCCAATGAGTCCTGCTGAGGATGAGATGGTGGGATAGCATCACTGATTCATGGACTGGATATTCTCAATCTTTTCTCTCAACTCACAGATCCCTGGCAACCAGACTGGGGTCTTTAGAAAGGAGACTATAACATTTGATGATCATATTATGGACATCACTGGACGTGAGCCTGGGCAAACTCTGGGAGATAGTGAAGGACAAGGAGGCCTGGCAGGTTGCAATCCATAGGGTCGCAAAGAGTTGGACACGACTTAGCAACTGAATAATATCAACAACCATCTGCCAGAGAAATCCAGGTATTTCAGTTTTTCTCAGTGCAGGGCAAGCATGTACAGGCTTTGTCTAATAGTGAGCCTACTTCAAGCCCCAGAATCCTAGACAGAGTATTTAATTCCATTTTCTGAGAAAGAGCCCCCAGATCAGTGTATTCTCACTTACCCAGCTGTATATTCTGGCCTCCTTGATCAATCGCTCTCAAATCTAATCCCAGGGGTGCCCTGCTAGTTCTTCCTAGTCCGTGCCAGCTAATTCTTCAGCTTCTGTAGTGACTAATCTCTTTCCTCCCTTATCAGCCCCAGTACATTCCCAGCAAGGTTACACTGGGATTTAGCATCTAGTCATTCTTTGACGGCCACAGGTGTTTTCTCAACAGAAAAATGTTATAGTCTCCTTTCTAACGACCCAAGTCTGGTTGCCAATGATCTGTGGGTTGAGGAGAGAAAGGACTGAGAATACCATGATCAGTTTATGGACTTGCACTGAATCCTCTTGTTTTCAAGGTGAGTGAGTCATCACCTCTTTCCCCTGGTTGCTGTGTTTCTGAGCCCAGAGAGTCTCTGCTTCAAAAGATTTTCCAAAAAGCAATCCTTCTAATACTGAGCAAGGGAATGGTGATTAATCGGTTGCAAAGTGGGTGGTGAGATTTAGGAGTCTGCTTCTTATATAACCAATCCTGTTTTCAACCATACCTTTATAAACTGCCTTTTGAGGTATGGTACCTCACACCTCCAGTCTCAAGTTTGTGCTGGGGTTTATGGCATAAATCAACTTGCTTCTCTTGCTATTTCTCTATGTACATAGACACAGCTTTCAGCTGTTTTTCCTTTGCCAAGTCAACAGCCATTTATTCATACACCCTCTTTCCAGCTTCAAAACTTGGTTGATGTTTCATCATCACCCACTGTAGATTTCTGTCCTGTTTCTCTTTGTCCTAGTGGATCTGAAAATAGGAAACCTACTTTCTTTACGTAGAAGCTCTGAGATCGGAGGATGTGTAAATTCTGATGGGACTTATCAGTTGAGAATTCAGGAGGGGAGAGGGATAATCAATAATCTGAGGGCCTTCGGAGGAAGGGGAAGATGGCATCTGGAGACGAAAGGATACATTTAAATCTGAGAGCGACCAACTCTTCCATGTGGTCAGAAGAAAATCCGAAAGAACTGGGTGCAGACAGGGATAGCTCTGTGGTTGTAGATTGAGATTTGAGGCTGTTTCCCCCGAATGCCATCTGGTTTGTTTCCTCTTGGAAACCTACCGTCTCTCATGTCCCCTGCCCACCTGCCAGTATCATTCCAGGAGCAGTTTAGATTAGTGACCTCTCCACTCTGTCTAAGAGAAATCTCCCTTTCCTATGTGTTATATACATAATGTGTGTGTATGCTCAGTCACTTTAGTCAAGTCTGATTCTTTCTGACGCTGTGGACTGTAGCTGACCAGGCTCCTCTGTTGATGGAATTCTCTAGGCGAGAATACTGGAGTGGGTTGCCATTTCCTTCTCCATTATATATGATAGGGAAAAGCAAAAAAAAAAAAATTTTTTTTTTAAAGGCACAACATGGAAATCCCCATGTGTCCAAAAACACGTAGCATTTGGCCCTGGCCTTTAAAGAGTTTAAAACTGGTGAGAGGAGATTTCCTGGTGGTCCTGTGGATAAGACTTTGCTTTCCAATGCAGGGGATGAAGGTTTGATCCCTGGTTGGGGAACTAAGATCCACATGACTTGTGGCCAAAAAAACCAAAACATAAAACAGAAACAATTGTTGTACCACATTCAATAAAGACTTTAGAAACTGTCCACATTTAAAAAAAATCTTAAAAAAATGTAAAACTAGTGAGGTAGATGATGTAGAAAGGTTGTTTTCACATAATGTGGCAATTTTTTTTTATGGCACGGGGACATAGAGAATGTTATGGAAACACAGAGGGGGACCTCTAAGTCAATTTGGGGACAAGGCAAGATCCCCAGAGGAACTGAGGTCTCAGCTAAGCCTTGGATGATACTAAGTCAGCCCAGCAAAGCGGGGAGGGGCAGACATTCCAGAAACAGGGGTTAGAACAGCCAGTGTGCGGTGGTGAGGAATATTTATCCGGCTGCGTGGCAGAAACTATGACCAAAGGGGTTGAGGGGTGCCCTGAGGGATGCTAGAAAGTTCGAGGGCCAGACCACGGGGTCCTCTGGTACTGCTTCAAGGAATTAAAGAAATGTGCCATGGTCTGACTTGGAAATTGATACAGTTTGATTGGAGAAGGAATGGGCAACCCACTCCAGTGTTCTTGCCTGGAGAATTCCATGGACAGAGGAGCCTGGAGGGCTACAGTCCATGGGATTGCAAAGAGTTGGACACGACTGAGCGACTAAGCAACAACAAAAACAACAGTTGGATTAGGCTCTAAGGACTAAGGAGAACTCAGGGCAGGCTGGCAATTGGCAATGAGAGCCTGAACCAGGTGGGTGAGAGCAGGAATTGAGGAGAATAAGGGCAGCAATCACAGCCAAAAGACCAGACTGGAATCACTGCTCTGCCAATCACTTCTGCATTATGTCATTCAGCCTCATTCCTACGGACCGGAACCATGCTCTCTGCCCTGTGATTAATTCTCGGCTCTAGAGAGGTTGAGCCGGTGAAGAGCCTGACAAGCTCCTTGGCACATAAGCTGCGGTTTCACCCCCTTTCTTCACTCCATGTTTTTAAGTAACCTCCAGTATTTCCTTGCTTTGGGGAGCTATTTGAGGCCAATTGGCATGACCAGTAAACATGCTCTGGGGACCCTCATGCTTTAAACTAGCGTGCACCACGGTCCATGCATCCTCTGTGATATATCTCTTTTATAGACTGGTGGGTGCACATGCACTCATACACACACACACACACACACACACACACACACACACACACACCCCACACCCCTCTCCTCCTTCCTTTTTATACTATAGTCAGCATCTCAGGGAAGCTATGACAAATCTAGATAGTGTATTAGAAAGCAGAGATAGCAATTTGCCTACAAAGGTCCGAACAGTCAAAGCCATGGTTTTTTCAGAAGTCATGTATGGATGTAGATGTGTGTGTATGTGAACTCAGTTGTGTCTGACTCTTTGCAACCCCATGGACTGTATCCTGCCAGGTTCCTCTGTCCGTGGGATTTCCCAGGGAAGAATACTGGAGTGGGTTGCCATTTCCTACTCCAGGGGATCTTCCCGACACAGGGATCAAACCCATGTCTCTTGTGTCTCCTGCACTGGCAGGCGGATTCTTTATCACTGGTGCCACTGAGAGTTGGACCATAAAGAAGACTGAGCATTTAAGGATTGATGCTTTCAAACTGTGGTGGTGGAGAAGACTCTTGGGAGTCCCTTGGACTGCAAGGAGATCAAGCCAGTCAGTCCTAAAGAAAATTAACCCTGAATATTCATTGGAAGGTAGAGAAGGGAATGGCAACCCACTTCAGTATTATTGCCAAGAAGATCCCATGGACAGAGGAGCTTGGCAGGCTACCGTCCAGGGGGTCACAAAGAGTCAGACACGACTGAGTGACTAACACACACACACATTCATTGAAAGGACTGTTGCTGAAGCTCCGATACTTTGACCACCAGATGTGAAGATCCCACTCTTTGGAAAAGACCCCAGTGCTAGGAAAGATTGAAGGCAAAAGGAGAAGAGGGTGGCAGAGGATAAGATGGTTAGATAGCATCACTGCCTCAGTGGACATGAATTTGAGCAAACTCCAGGAGATCGTGAAGGACAGGGGAGCTTGACGTGCTGCAGTTCATGGACTCACAAAGAGTCAGACATGATGCCTTGGTGACTGAACAACAACTACAACACCATCTCCCATGGCTCCTGTTCTCCATTTTCTGGGCCAAGAATCCCAAAGAATTTTGAGGATTTTCAGAAATTCAAGATGTATTAAGGATTCTGTGAAATGTATTTGAGCACCTAGCCTATGACATCCAACAAGAAAACACCTTGCCTCTGGGGAGTTTTGGAAGCACTGAGACAGTTGGAAGGCTTCTAGTCACACACTGACCTTCTGAATCATTTGTAGACAACAAGTTCCCGGGCTCTAAACTGATGGCAGTGAGGTAACTAACAGGTGTCAGACGTGTTGTTTTATTTTGCCGATGGAATAGCGTGGCAATTTCATTTTTCATTCTCCTGGTATGTATGACTCTAGGAAAAATTGACAACAAATTCTCCTTTAACCACGCTGTCTTTGTATATGTCAGCCTCCCTGATACCTAAGGAGCCTGCGCTCCTAAGCCACGTCTACTGGTAAATTCGCCATCTCTTCCAGATTCGCTGCAGATTTCAGAATCCATCTTCCCGCTGTGGGACAGGACTTGTCACAAATAGCTTGGATTTATGGGTGCGCTTCTGCTGCAGAAATCGTTTCACCTTTTGAGGTAACCTTTACAGAATCATAAAATCAATCAGTTTTATTTGACATCCAAATCAGAGCTCTGCCCCAAATAAATTGCTTGCACTTTATGCAGAGAACAAAACAGAGACGAGGAGTGAGCCCAGGGCTAAGTGGAACAGAGCACTGGAGTAAGAGCAGGAGGATTTAGGGTTCACAGTTGACTAAGTGTCAGGCAGTGGCCTGAGCCTCAGTGGCCTTGGGTCTCAGTTTGTGATGCTGGGTTCCACATGAATATGCTCTCCTCCTTCATTCTGGAATGGACCAATGAGAGTGAATTGCACACAGGTTGCTTCTTTTTTCCTATCCTGTTTGGCTTGGTGTCCAAGAAATCCGTGTAGATTTGCCTAGTGGGAAATCAGGGGATGGGGGGCGGGTGGTGCTGGAGGGGTGGGGAGGCAATTCTAGATGTATTCTCAGTTGGCAGAAGGGCTGTCTTTGGCATGGTAAATTTTAAAGCTGTAAATGATTCATATGGTGAAGAAAGGGTTTTAAGTGTACAAATTGTGTGTGGGTGTAGTGTACAGTAGGTACACATTTACACGGCATGAAAGAAAATTTTTACCCTTCTAGTGATTTTGCTAAATTCTCTCCAAAGGCATTTATTAAGCTGAGAAGCTAATATCATGCAGTAGTTATCAACAAAGCCTCTGCTACTAGATTGTCATATTTCAAATTCTGACTCTCTGAAGTTGCAAGCTGGGTGCAAGGATCTTTGGGCAAGATCCTTAAACACTGTAGGCTTTGGTTTCCCCAGCCTTATTTATGAGTATTAAATGAGAAAATATATAAGCAGTAATAGTGCCTGGCTCCTGATGAGTGCTGAGCGCTATGGATTTATTTTTATTATAATTAAGTAGGAATGGTTGGCCACTTTAAAAAATCTTAGAATTGGAGTGAAGAGCAGTCCTGTGTAATGCTTCAGATCAGGCAAACCCACGTTTGGGTTTCAGCATTTCCACTGTCCAGCTTTGGGCAAGTTCATTACTCACTCCAGTGATACTTATGTCCTATTACTATTGCTGGGAGTTTTGAATGAGCTAGCACATGTATGGCACCCAGCATAACGACCAGTTCATAGTTGATGCTCAATGCACCAGAGTGATAATTGTTAGTATCATTCATGCATACACATGTTTTAAATATCATCACAAAGCCACATGCAACTTTTAACCATCTCCTAGTACATAGAATTTAGGTTGATCTTAGTGAATAAGGGCTTCCCTGATGGCTCAACTCGTAAAGAATCTGCCTGAAATACGAGAGACCTGGGTTCGATCCCTGGGTTGGAAAGATCCCTTGGGGAAGGGAAAGGCTTCCCCCTCCATTATTCTGGCCTGGAGAATTCCATGGACTGTGTAGTCCATGGGGTCGCAAAGAGTCTGACACGACTGAGCGACTTTCACTTTCTTTCACTTTAGGTGAGTGAGGAAATTGACATCCTAGTCACAGAAAATTATCCCAAATGAAAGGGGGCACTACGATGCGTAGTGTCAGAATGATTAGAATAACCACTGCTAAAATTAGGAGAACTTCGGCCTGGGAGTTCTAATGATTTATGTGGTTGATGTTAGGAAGTGGTTGCAATATAAGTAAAGAACAACCAGATACTTCTTATATTAGTAATTGGATTTCTTCTCCAAAATATGCTAAATTGAAGTCATTTCATTGGGATTCAAGTTGTGGAACTGTGTGCCGTGTGAGCTCCCTGCTGAAGGGCCGTATCAGCCTGGCAGCACTTTAATGAAGCAAGCTTCCAGACCACCACCAAGTCAGCATCTAACACCATAGGAAGCGCCTTTCAAGCCTGTCCACTGAATAAGGTTTGGGAAGAGTAGCCCCAGTCGTAAACGGGAGGGCAAACTGAAGGAGCAGTGTGAAAGGAAGATGGATAGTCTTGTTACTAGACTTTCTCACTTGACCTTTTTACATATCCTGCTATAAACTTCAGGAAAGATGGAGAACTTTAAGTACAAAGGACAATTACACAGTTATTTTGTGTTCATGATTTCCTTTAGAGATTCGAGAAAATTTCAAAAAATAGTAAACTGTGTGACTTTGGCCAGCTTGAGTTTTCTCAGATAACTATGAAAGGAGAAAAATCTTGTTTTTGCAAAATTTCCAACCTAATGTATCTCATGTTGAGGACATTTGAGGAAGCACCCAAACATTAATAGGTAGACATGAAACCCTCAGATTATGTGTGTGTGTGTGTGTATTTGTTTTGTTGTTTAGTCGCTAAGTCATGTCTGACCCTTTGCGACCCCTTAGACTGCAGCACGCCAGGCTTCTCTGTCCAGCACCATCTCCCAGAGTTTGCTCAAACTCATATCCATTGAGTTGGTGATGCCATGCAACCATCTCATCCTCTGTTGCCTGCTTCTCCTGCCTTTAATCTTTCCCAGCATCAAGGTCTTTTCTAATGAGCCAGCTCTTCACATCAGGTGGCCAAAGTATTAGAACTTTAGCTTAATATCAGTTCTTCCAATGAATATTCAGGGTCGATTTCCTTTAAGATTGACTGGTGTGTGTGTATTAACCCTTTACTATTTTTTAAAGAGCAGTTTTAGGTTCAAGAATGGTGAAGGTGGACATCCTGGCCTTGTACCTTATTTTAGGGGAAAATATTCCAGTCTTTCACCATCAAGTATGGTAATAGCTGTAGGATTTTTGTAGATGTTCTTTATCAATTGAGGAAATTCCTCTCTCTTCTTATTACTGAGAGCTTTTATCATGGAAACCATTATTTTCTCAAGCCCTTTCTGTTCACCACTGAATCTCCAGTGTGAGCAGAGGGTCTGACACCTAATTGCATCATCAGTCAGTTCTGTTCAGTCACTCAGCCATGTCCGACTCTTTTTGACCCCATGGACTGCAGCACACCAGGCCTCCCTGTCCATCACCAACTCCCGGAGTCTACCCAAACCCATGTCCATTGAGTCAGTGATGCCATCCAACCATTTCATCCTCTGTCATCCCCTTCTCCTCCTGCCTTCAATCTTTCCCAGCATCAGGGTCTTTTTAAATGAGTCAGCTCTTCCCATCAGGTGGCCAAAGTATTGGAGTTTCAGCTTCAGCATCACTCCTTCCAATGAATATTCAGGACTGATTTCCTTTAGGATGGACTGATTGGCTCTCCTTGCAGTCCTAGGGACTCTCAAGAGTCTACTCCAACACCACAGCTCAAAAGCATCAGTTCTTAGGCTCTCAGGTTTCTTTATAGTCCAACTCTCACATCCATACATGACTACTGGAAAAACCTTAGCTTTGACTAGATGGACCTTTGTTGGCAAAGTAATGTCTCTGCTTTTTAATATGCTGTCTAGGTTGGTCATAACTTTTCTTCCAAGGAGCAACAGTCTCTTAATTTCATGGATGCATTCACCATCTGCAGTGATTTTTGAGTGCCCCCCCAAAAAAAGTCTGTCACTGTTTCCATTGTTTCCCCATCTATTTGCTATGAAGTGATGGGACCAGATGCCATGATCTTAGTTTTCTGAATGTTGAGTTTTAAGCCAACTTTTTCACTCTCCTCTTTCACTTTCATCAAGAGGCTCTTTAGTTCTTCTTTGCTTTCTGCCATAAGTGTGGTGTCATCTGCATATCTCAGGTTATTGGTATTTCTCCCGGCAATCTTGATTCCAGCATCATAGTTGACACTTGAACAATGCAGAGGTTGGGTTGCTGACCCTCACTCAGCATAGCTGAAAGTCTGCATGTAACTTCACAGTTGGCTCTCCATAAACTTGTTTGCATAGTTGCTGCTTCAATCAAATGTGGATCATATTGTACTCTAGTATTATTTATTGGAAAAAATCTGCCTGTAAGTGGACCTGCAGAGTTCAAATCTGTGTTACTTAAGGGTCAGCTGTATTCTGTATATGATCAACTGTTGGGAGATAGGAATGAGGGGAAATGAAACCACTTGAGATAATCACCCTCTCTATTTCATTGAACAAAATTGTTTCTAATACTGTAAGTTCCCTACTTACAAACCTTCAAGTTGTGAACTTTCAAAGATGCGAACATACCTCTGTTGTATTGTACTACTCTATTTTTCAAGGTACTGTATTATAAGATTAAAAATGGTTTCTCTATTTTTTGTTTGCTTTTTTAAATGTATTACTTGTGTGGAAAGTATTGTAAACCTATTACAATACAGTACTATATAGCTGATTGGGTTAGTTGGGTACATAGGCTAACGTTGTTGGACTTATGCACAAATTGGACTTAAAAACGTGCTCTTGGAGCAGAACTCATTTGTATGTAGGAAACTGACCATAATAACTACAAGAACATGGTTGTCCAGTAAGAGTTACCTGAAATTATGGCATATTAAACAATCTGACTGGGATATATTTCTGACAAGTCATTGTTTGCCAAAATAGACATTTACAGGGATACTACACGGAGGGTTGCTTGGGAAGAATCCAGAAATAATAGATCATGTGGCTGAAGGAAGAGTAAATAAACTTTCCTTCCAACGATGCAGCTTGACGTCCAAGCTCCTGCACTTTCTGTGTTGGGTGATTTAGGACAAATCCTTTCGCCTATCAGAGCTTCAGTAACCCCCTTTGTGATATGGCGAGAATGGGGAAAGCTCCCCAAGAGGCTGCTGGGAAATCTAGAGAGACAATGCGAGAGAAAGCATTAGCGTGTTGCTGAAGTGCCATAGCAGTGTTACTTAGCTTATTGTTTCCGTGAAGAGCGACCTGGTAGTCCTTGAGAAAACACTACACCGCATATTGCCCTACATGAATGCTGGTAGAAGATGGGGCTCTGAGCTGCGTGTGTTGACATGATATTTGTAGCCCTGCATCGTGTGTGTGCGTGCTCAGTCACGGCCAACTCTTTTCGACCCCATGGACTGAGCCTAGCAGGCTTCTCTGTGCGTGGGATTTTCCAGGCAAGAATACTGGAGTGGGTTGCCATTTCCTACTCCAGGAGATCTTCTTGACCTGGAAACCAAACCCGTGTCTCTTGCGTCTCCAGCACTGGCAGGAAGATTCTTTACCACCACCTAGGAAGCAAGTCTTGTGTTAGCCTTATTCAGTCTATAAAATACTTGTGATGTGCCTACTATGTGCCACTGTTTAAGCACTGGGAATGCATCAGAAAATAAAACATGCAAAATTCTGGGCCCTTAGGGAGCTTACTTTCCAGTAGGGGAGGAGAAAAGAAACAAAGTTAAAAATCATATAGAATATCAGAAAATGGAAAGTTCAACCAGGGTGGTGGGTGGGGGAAGTGAAGTAGGAAATGGAGATGGAGATGGGGAATACAATATTTATATAATACTTACAGTCTCTTTTGTTTCATAATATCTAGTTTTTTCTTTACTATTATTCATTTGTTGACAATTCTAGGGAGCCACAGGGAAATGAAAGTTAACTTGGGAATTATTTGTGTTTTGGAGCTGTTCTTTTAAAATTTCTGGACTATTTTTTTTTTTGTTGTTTTTTTAAAGCACACACTATCAACAATTTTGTAACTTCTTTCCCTCCTGCCACAATATATGCTACTATGGCAAGAAATTAGTCAATTTAAAATTTGGCAAATACATAGGTTAAGGGACAAATAAAACACGCTGTGGGGACATGAGGCTTCCCTGGTAGCTCAGACAGTATGGAATCTGCCTACCATGCAGGAGACTGGGTTTGATTCCTGGGTTGGGAAGATCCCCTGGAGAAGGAAACGGCAACCCACTCCAGTATTCTTGCCTGGAGAACTCCAGGGACAGGGGACCCTGGTGGGCTACAGCCCAAGGGGTCACAAAGGGTTCAACACGACTGAGCGACTAACACCTGGGGGCATGATTGGAAAGTGAAAGTGAAGTCGCTCAGTGGTGTCCGACTTTTTGCGACCCCATGGGCTAATGTAGCCCACCAGGCTCCTCTGTCCATAGGATTCTCCAGGCAAGAATACTGGAGTGGGTTGCCATTTCCTTTTCCAGGGGACATGATAGAAGCACTGAATCTTCAGACCTCATTTTCTATCTTCTAAATGGTCTCTACATATAGGAACATAAGGAACTTAAGTAGAAGGAGAGGAAAATGTTGCCCCCAAGGTCATGTCTATGAGCCACATAGAATGAAGTCCTGCATATACCAGCTTTATGACTAAATATGAAATTCAACTATAATTGTCTAAATATGTTAAATAAGCTGATTTACAAAAATATAAAATATAGTGAGTCTAATTTGAAAACCATGAAATACAGACTGACAAACAAAAAGAGTTCTTTCTCTAGGGTTTTTTGGTTTTGATTTGGTGTTTATATTTAATACTTTATTCCCTTTACTTTTTAGGTTTTCTATAAGAACTTCAACTTCCTGGTTTCCACTTCTCAGATCCACCTTTTAAAAAAGTAAATCATTAATTGATCTTCCGGTGTTTGGACAATGCCGATGGCAGCATTGTGGAGCGTGTAGGTGAATGCTACAATTTAGAGGCATTTCAGAAGCAATTCAATCAACTTATCTCTTTAAACACACTCCTACACCCTTGTGTACTCTCCTACACATGTTCTGTTTGATTTATTTTGTTATTTTGGATATTAAGCTCAATTCCAGAGATTTCAAATTGAATGATTCTTTGCTATTTTATTCCATTAATTATTATTCTTAATATAGGGAGGCGAAAGTCTTAGTCACTCAGTCGTGTCTGACTCTTTGTAACCTCGTGGGCTGTAGCCTACCAGTCTCCTCTGTCCCTGGAATTCTCCAGGCAAGAATACTGGAGTGGGTAGCCATTCCCTTTTCCAGGAGATATTCCCGACCCAGGGATTGAACCCAGGTCTCCCACATTGCAGGCAGATTGTTGACCATCTGATCCACTGGGAAAGCCCCCAGTTGGGAGGTAGTCACCTAATATTTTAATATTCATTTATTCATCAAGTCAACAAATATTATTGCGAGTTTGCTCTGTGTTGGGCAGCATTCAAGGTATTTCTTTTATCTAAACTTGGTAATGAGAGCAGAGGCAACTGGTAGATCTGGGTAGAGGAGGCCTTCAGGTTGTTGGGGTTCCCCCATCCTTGCATGTTGCAGAATCAGAATTACCCAGAAGAGGAAAGAATTGAGGCACATGGTTGTCCTAAGCCTTATTTACCTTCTCGTTCACACCTGAAGCTAAGATCGAGATGAAAGGCATCCACTGGTGTAAGAATATGAACTTGTTAATAGATTGTCTAAAAGGATTTTTTGAGTTCCTATGATTCATGTGCTGCCTGATAGTTTGTTTAATTGAGGGAGGAAGCATCCTACACGATTCATCTCTTAAGTTAAAAAATCCCCGTGTCTGCCCCTAATATGGTCTTTAATCAATGTGGAATACCAACTTCATATTCAAAAGATAGTCATGCAGTGTTTTCCCCATCCCCCCTAGGTTCCTAACAAACTGTTACTTTGTGTTTTCATGACAACTGTCTGCTACCATCAGAAAGGGTTTCTAATGACTTGTCTTGAAATATTGGTAAGCAGTAGCCACAGAGGGGAAAAGCACATTTTCCACCATGGAGGAATTATACCCCAAGTAATAAGCTACAGCTCCCAAATTTGGGAACAGATTTCAAGGCTCTTGGTATCCAAAGCTGGGCTCCAAACGGACATTGTGAATTATAGGAAGAGCCTGCCAGATTAAATGATTAATATTGATAAATATTTATATGTATATAAAGTAATTTATAAAAAATGTATCTTTAAAAGCATATCCCTCTTTTGAATAAGCATGAATGTATCACTAGAGGTTCAAGTTCAAGATTCTCATAAAAAAAAATCCCTTCTGGGAAAGACCCTCACCCCAACAACCTGAAGATCTCCTTTTACTCAATCTACCTGTAGTCTCTGCTCTCGTTACAAAGTTTAGATAAGGGAAATACCTTGAATGCTACCCAACACAGAGACAATGCCAAGAATATTTGTTGAGTCGATGAATCAACGAATATTAAAATGTTATTCTTAATAGAGGTACTACCTCCCTCTGTGAAGAATAATAATTAGTGGAATAAAATGTCCTGGTGCTGGTGAGTTGCTGGTACTCAGATGTCTATCATTCATGTGTCCCTATTGATGAGCGCTTGTCATCCTTTACTTCCCACGGTTTGTATCATCAAAGTATCTCTTTAAATTTTCTAGAATAAATCTGTAACACAACGTTGAATATGCTTTTCAAGCTACTCATGCCCCAAACCCTCGAACTGATGTTTTGTTTCACTCTCCTTTCCTCTGAATAATGAATTCAGAACCGAAGGACTCACAAAAGACATTGGAAAAATGATGTCAGGAAGATTTTTTTTTTTTTTTTTTTGAGAAAAAGTAGCTCATCTTGGGTCAGTGCTTTAGATAATAGAGTTTAACTGTGTCACAGATAGAGAAGAACAGTATTGTAATAGCAAAGCCCCAATTAAATTAAGGTGACATTTCCCCTTTTAAGGGATTATTATAAGAATGTTCATTTCTCCTCATTCCCTCAGGCTGTATTTTTGCATAGCCCCTTAGCATTTGTTTTGGAAATAGAGTTTATATTCTTTTCCTAAGTCTGGGAACATAATGAGACTGACTCTCTCTCTGGGAGGCCTACACTAGACCTTTGTATGTGGCCCAGGAGACAGTCATTAGTGGCATTGGATTCATCACATCAGGTGAAAAATCAGAACTGTGATTGCCTAGGCTAAGAGGCATTCTTCCCCCTGGCATTACTCAGAAACAGGGAAAATCAATCACCTGTTTTCCAATTGTAAAAAAATTATCTAAATTTGTCTGTCTCTAAAAGAGGAAGAATGGCTTCCCAGGTGGCTCAATAGTAAAACCATCTACCTGCCAATGAAAGAGACTCAGGGGACATGAGTTCAATCCCTGGGTCTGGAAGAAACTCTGGGTTGGAGAGGAGAAGGAAATGGCAACCCACTCCAATATTCTTTCCTGGAAAATTCCATGGACAGAGGAGCCTGGTGGGCTATTGTCCATGGGGTTGCAAAGAGTCAGACACAAGTTAGTGACTGAGCATACATGCAAAAGAGGAAGAATAGAAAAATGGATGCAATACGTTATTTTTTTATTGGCATATAATTGATTTACAATGTTGTGTTAGTTTGTGCTGTACAATGAAGTGAATCAGCAATGTGTATATATATATCCCCTCCCTCTTGGGCCTCCCTTCCCCCGCTCTCATCCCACACATTCAGATCACTGCAGTACTATTTACAATAGCTAGAACATGGAAGCAACCTAAAAGTCCATCAACAGATAATTGGATAAAGAAGATGTGGTACACAAACACACTCACACATATTTATACACACAGTGGAATATTACTCAGTCATTAAAAGGAATGAAACTGGGTCATTTGTAGAGACATGGATGGACCTAGAGTTTATTAAACAGAGTGAAGTGAAGTTAGAAAGAGAAAAACAAATATTGTGTGTGAGTGCATGTATGTGGAGTCTACTTCTGCCCAGTTGTGCCTGACTGTTTGTGACCACGTGGGTTGTAGACTGCCAGGCTCCTCTGTCCATGGGATATTTTTCTAGCCCAGAATACTGGAGTGGCTTGACATTTCTTCCTCCAGGGGATCTTTCTGACCCAGAAATTGAACCTGCGTCTCCTGCATTGCAGGTAGATTCTTTACCACTGAGCCACCTGGGCAAGAAAAATGGTAGAGATAAGCCTATTTACAGGGCAGGAGAAGAAATTCAGATGGAGAGAATGAACATGTGGACAGAGTGGGGGAAGGAG
The DNA here is from genome assembly GCF_033118175.1 of Dama dama. Taxonomy (NCBI): domain Eukaryota; kingdom Metazoa; phylum Chordata; class Mammalia; order Artiodactyla; family Cervidae; genus Dama; species Dama dama. Next base: position 77,584,211 of record NC_083710.1, on the reverse strand, counting down.
AGAGCAGAACAAGTTGGGAGGTTAGGATTGACGTATACACACTGCCATGTGTAAAGTGGCTAGCTAGAGACAAGCAGCTGTCCCGCACATAGGGCTCCGCTCGGGACTCTGTGATAAAACCCTTTAAAAGCCCCTGTTAGGTTGTAACACAAGAGGAGTATTTGCACCGTGCCATTCTCACCCCTCCCTCTTTGCTATGGCTGCTGCCTCCCCAAAACTTGTAATTAAATATTTACTTTTTCCCCCCTTTTGTGTGAACCTTCGCAATCATCTGCTCGTTCTGTATCTACTGAGTCCCTCTGTGTTCCAGGACCTGTGCTGGGAGATACTCGGTGATATGGCAGGTTAGCAGTGCTTAAAGGAATGACAAGTTAGGCACGTAAATCCGAACCACACCAGTATGATTGGTGCCTTAGTGAAGTAGGGGCCCATTTAGGGAGCACCAGCAAGCTGTGCCTGGCATTTTGAGGATGGTCTCTGTATGTTTCAAAAAAGTTGTTATAAAATGTATTGCACACTGGGTGGCTTAAGATAATTGAAATGTTTCCTCCTACAGTCCTGGGGCTAGAAGCTTGAGATCAAGGTATCAGCAGGACCGCACTCTCTCTGAAGGTTCTGGAGGAAAATGTGTTCCATGCCTTTCTCTGGGCTTTTGGTATTGCCAGTTATCCTTGGCCTGCCTTGGCTATCTCTGCCTCCATGGTCACTGGGCCATCTTTCTTCTGTGAATCTGTATCTTCACAAGGATTCTCTTCTCTCTGTGTCTATTTGTGTTTCTCTGTGTTTCTTTCTTCTTACAACAGAGCTTCCCAGGCAGCACTAGTGGTAAAGAATCCGCCTGCCCATGCAGGAGACATAAGAGACGTGGGTTCCGTCCCTGGGTTGGGAAGATCCCCTGGAGGAGGGCATGGCAACCCACTCCGGTGTTCCTGCCTGCAGAGCCCCATGGACAGAGGAGCCTGGCAGGCTACCATCCATAGCATTGCAATGAGTCAGACTTAGAGACTTAGTGTGCATGCATTTCATAAAATAATTTTTTTTTACTATAATTTCAAACTTACAGAAAAATAACAATATATCCCACATACTCTTCACCTAGATTTCCCAAGTGGCACTATTTTATTAGATTTTAAATTATTTTCTGTGTATATACATATTTTTTGCCTATAAGATTTTTTTTTTTCTTTTGAACTTTTTATTTCGTACTGGGATATAGCTGATTAACAATGTTGCGACAATTTCAGGTGAATTCTCTTCTTATATGGATGCTGGTCATACAGTCCTGTCTGACTCTCTGTGACTCTGTGGACTATATTGCACCAGGCTCCTCTGTCCGTGGGATTTCCAAGGTAAGAATGCTGGAGCAGGTTGCCATTTCCTTCTTCAGGGGACCTTCCCAACCTAGGGATCAAAGCCACATCTCTTGTGTCTCCTGCGTTGGAGGGCGGATTCTTTACCAACTGCGCTACCCAGGAAGCCCTGGATTAGGGGCTCACACTAGTCTCATAGGACCTTATCTTAACTAATTACATCTGCAATGGCCCTGTTTCCAAGTAGAGTCACATTATCAAGTACTGAGGGTCAGGGCTTCAATAGCTCCTTCCTTTAAGAAAGAGGATAAAAAGAGATCTTGGTCCTGATGGATGAACAGGAGTTGCCTAGACAGAAGAAATGGTGTGTGTGTGTGCGGTAGTGCTAATAGGCATTCCAGGCAAAGGTAACACTGTTAGCAAAAGGTGATTCGTTGTTGGCAGTGGGGCCAGAGGGCCACCTTAAACCTGGGCAAGACGGTTCAGCCCCGGGTCCCACCCTTCAGCATCCCTGCGTATATGAAACACTGCAACACAGGCATGTCCCACTCAGTCCAAAAGAAATTCTTTGCAAGTCATTGGCTGGTTGAGCAAATAGGAATGACCTTAGGGGACTAGAACCAGAAGACACCTGGCCCCCAGGCCAGAGGATGGGGGTGGTTGATGAGAGTGGGAAGTGCAGGCAGGGGGAGGAGATGACTGTGGCTTCTGCCCATGGGGACCAGAGAGAGGGGGTACTTTTGTCTCAAGCTGGCCACACTAATCACCTGTTACACAATGCTCTTTTGGCTTGATACCTTATTTCGCCTCAAATTTGTCAAGTCAGAGCACATTCCTTGGCTGTAGTTTGTTGTCATTGTGTGGTTGTTGTTGGTGGTAGTAGTTTACAAATCTGATTATACTGCAGCTGACAGTCGGCTCATCATGCTCAGGCTGGCAAAGGAAATGATCTTCTGTGATGTTACTTCCTCTTCCCCTGAACATCTGAACCCCCGCCTCTTAGGAAGCCCAAACTTCTCAAGACTTGTGGTCCTTCCCATCTTTCCTCAAATGCCCTGCCTCTCCTATCTTCTCATACAACCTAAAACTTCATAAAACCTAAAAACCTTGACTAGGTATGAAGAAAGTTTTCTGTTAGACCTTAAAGATAATTAAAAAAAAATGTAACTGCGCAGGTTTACACTCTTGAGCAATATGCAAAGAAAGAGTAAATTTCAAAGATGAGTCAATTCACTCCATCCCATCTGAGCCAGCAGGGAGAGGTGGGGTTGCAGCACAATCTCCTTTTCCTTCTTTGGTGACTGTCCTGACTTCCTCCTGACGATGGTGAAACAAGAGTGAGGAGCACCGCCAGATACCCATCCATTGTTGTGTTCTAGGACCTTCCCTTCATAGTTCCACAATTTCCCCAAGCCTCCTGCAGCAGGAACTGCTGTTGTAAGACAAAGAAACTTATGCATATGAATGCACACATGTATTTTAAAAAGTGACAGGTGTTCAATAGAAAATACATTCATCTCTCTACACAGGAGCATCCTCTATCTATGCAGGAATTCTTGTATACGAGCCACTGCTTCCATCTCAAACGTATTCAAGGTTGGAGCCCAGTAAGCATTCTGCTTCTTGGTCTCCCACCATACTATTTATTCTTAGAGTTGGCTTGGTGGGGGTGGTTCCTGAGAGTGTGCAGTACATGCGAAGGGAGGAATAGATCTCAACTGGGTGCACTCCTCAGACCCTGTGTTGCTGTGTTAAAATATAGAGCTTTTATCTTTTAAAAAGTCACTCTCAATATATTTTAAAAAATGGATCCTAGAGACTTCCCTGGTGGTCCAGTAGTTAAAACTTCACCTTTTTATGTAGGGCAGTGTGGGTTCAATCTCTGGTTGGGGAGCTAACCATTTTGCATGCCTCCAGGCCACAAAACCATTTCACATGCCTCCAGGCCACAAAGCCAAAACATAACAAATTCAATAAAGACTTAAAAAAAATGGATCCTAAACAATGCAATGTGTCTCCAAGTTCCAAGTAATTTTCATAGCCTGGGGCAACTAAAGACATGGCAAGCTCTTGTTCATCTACTGCGATTAAGTTCCCAGTTCTAACAGGTATGTTTATATTCCGTCAGTGTAATGACAGAATTCACGGTCATCTCAAATGTGCTCTTCTATTATAAATGCATATTTTAGATACTTTCATGGTAATTCCTAAGCTTATTGGCTCATTCATAAAGAATATTATAGCTACAGTGTTAGTTATAATGAAAACTCATAATTAGTCATACAGGTTTTGTCTGAAATTTTTAGAATCTAGGATGTTATCAAACCAGTCAATCCTAAAGGACATCAACCCTGAATATTCATTGGAAGGACAGATGCTGAAGCTGAAACTCAAATACTTTGGCCACCTAATGTGAAGAGCCGACTCACTGGAAAAGACCCTGATGCTGGGAAAGATTGAAGGCAGGAGGAGAAGGGGGCGACAGAGGATGGTTGGGTGGCATCATTGATACAATGGACATGAGTTTGAGCAAACTCCAGGATAGTTAAGGACAGGGAAGCCTGGCGTGCTGCAGTTCATGGGGTCGCAAAGATTCAGACTTGACTGAGTGTCTGGACAACAACAAGGATGCTATTGATACTAAGGTAGGAGGAAGTCTCTAGAGTATCTGAAAATTCCAGCATCCTCTGGGAATTTCCAACCTTAAAGTCCATCAACTGGCATGGAATCCACCCAAACACTACCTTCGTCCTCTCTGGTGAGATTCAACTTAGCTGCAAAAGGAGTCAAGAAGGTGATTATAATAGACAAGCCATGAGAATGGAGCCAAAGATGAAGTCTCTAGAGTTGGGTGGGCAAAAGAAGATTCTAGGTTCTTAAATAGCAATGCATATGAAGTCCAACTGGATTAATTTTCCTTTCAACACCCATTGCCATTGGAATTAGTCTGCACTGGCTTCAGTGAAAATCAACATCCTAACCAGTGCTTCTCAAACTCTGCTGTGCATATGAATCACCTGGGAATTTTGTTATAAAGAATACAGAGGGGTTGAGATCCCTTATTTCTAAAATCTTCCAGGTGATCTTGTCTACAGATCACCCTTTGCTCATCGAGGACTAACCAGCATCTTCCCACCAACCACAGAAAACCCCAACTTCAATCTCAGACGTGACTTTGCACGGCACTCTCCATCTTCATTGAAAAATTAAGTGCAAATTGCTTCTTTTCACTTTTGCCTCAACGATGGTGTCAGAAGCAATAAGGTTTGAAAGAAGTAAACAGTTATTGAGTGAAATGAAATAAGTCCCTCTTCGGCAAGCCGTAAAGCTGATCTCTGGCTGCATCTGGAAAGCTCAGATTCCTGATTCTCATTCCAAGGTGTTTATCCTTGAGAATGAAAAGCTGATGCCAATAAATACGGTTAGCTCAGCTCTAATGAAGCAGAGGGGCAGCCACCCAGGCTGGAGAGAGCGTGAGCACTGCAGGCAGTGGATATTGGCCAACTGGGGTTGTGCAGCTTAACAGCACCCATCTGAGAGCAAGTGGAAAACCACTTCCGCGCTCACAGAATAAATGGGGGCTGAGAACAGGCTTAAATGGTTTATTATTGCCTCATAAATTACATTCCATAAATAAAATGGCCCAAACGCTGCCCTGAGTTACTCACCTACAAAGCCAAGAGAGCTTAGTGCGGGGATCCAAAAGAGAACTGATGGAGCCAGTAATTTTAATCTTCAAAAGATGCCTTTACAGTTGGCCATAGACCTTTTAAGCATATTTACAGGCTCACCCGCCTAATTTTGTCTGTGTCTCTATGTGCGTTTAAGTGCCTCACAATCAAGCCACTGAAGTTAGTGCTGCCTTATTTTCCACACTGTTTCCAAACAGCAATTAAATGCAAACTAAATACAGTTAGACAGAAACAAACAAAAAAAATGACTGCTCTTTAAGACTTCTTGTAAGCAGAACTCATCCTGTTTCAGTGGACCTACATTTATTCTTACCTTGAAGCAATGATTCCTTTCAGTGAAAAACAATCTGAGATTTATTCAGGGTGTTCTTCTTGCCTATGGCAGCAAGGATGGAAGCGCGGAGCTCAGCAAGGTGAGATAAAGGCAATTTGGAATTTCCTTACGACTCACCTTAAGTTACAAAATTGGCTTGAGAGACAACTGCTTAATTCCAGAAGATTCTTTCACTCCAGAGTTGATGTTACAGAGATTCGTCCCCAAACAGCTATACTGTCTCTGAAACGTAAGAAAGTAACTTCCTTTCCAGCAAATATAAAGCCTTTGGATTTAGACAAGGGTGAGAAAGAGAGGAACAGAACTCGATTTTAGACAGAAAAGTTATTTAAAACCTGAATCTAAAAATACATATATTAACCATTGCTAAAGAGAACAACTTGGAATGAGAGCATGGAAAATGTGTTTCTGACTCACATAAAAATAGCTAAAAAATATCCTGAAGCCCATGGGTGTAATTAGTCCCATGGTTCCCCAAAATCTAAGCCAAGGAAAGAAGGAACTCTGAAAATGAGCCCTTTTAAAAAGTATGGCCTCTGCGAGCCTAGGCTCATCTCAAATTTGTACTTAAGGAAGCTGAAAGGGCTGGAATATTCATGTCCTGACTGTAAGAGAAGCCACAGAATCAGATCTACCCAAGGATTCCTCTTTTGGAATCAACTCTATTAACATTTATACAGTCTCTGATGTATGGTCCATCTACTGTTAGAATCATCTTTCTAATAAGCCAAGGTGAATTTCAAATGAATCTGCTTATCCATTCATCTATCTGTCTACCATTTATTCATTCAAGAAACACTTATGCACTAACAATCACGTGACAAGTACTGTGCTAGGCATTAGGGATAAAAGCAGAACAAAACACTCTTCTCTTCTCTTCTACACTGCCTTCTCTGCTACTTCCAGACAGATTGAATCACTCCCTCTTTTGCACTGCTGATGCTAATCCATATGCTTAAAAACTCAACTTGGTGAAAAATAGGGTTAAAATCCTTTTGTGAAAACTAAAAACTTTATCCAAGATTCTTATGAGAATGAGAAGATTGGTCCATCTCTTGTCTATTTTTTTTTAAAAGTACATATCTAGTTCCCTTTTATGACTATGGGGCTAGTATGAAGAAATTCTACCTGTTTACTAATCAAGTTTCTGTAGCTTCGAGACATATTAGATACAAATGTTGAATGAAAGAAAGAAGGGAAGAGTGCCTTTGATTCCCAAATACACTATATAGTCTGGCACAGTGTATTTGTCCTCCAGAAATATTTAATTTGGGAAAGTGAATTTACAGAGTCAACATCTAGTGAAGGAGGCAGATATAGAAATTAATCATTAGAGTCTGGTTAGGTCTCTTCTATGTAGAAGTATGTCAAAAGGTAGTCATAATGTATGGGAGAAATTTATGGGCACAATTTATTGAAAGCCAGCATATTGGCAAGTTTTTCAGGCATTAGTAAATCTCATGGTAAGTGGACATGGTCAAGTCATTGACCCCTTTGTTGTCAGCCCTTTGTGAATGGACACCAGACCCCTAGGACTGGGGGTAATATATCATGGTTTACATCTGCCTGGAGTATACACTATCCTTTGTTCTGATCATTCAGAGAGTCCTCGCTTCGGCAGCACATATACTAAAATTGATCATTCAGAGAATATTCAGGTAGTCATAGATAGTTCTAGTCTCTATATTTGTTTTCTCTAAATATAATCATTTTCTTTCTTGTTTTACATTTACTGTTGAATCAAAAATTATCTGTGTACATGGGATTAGAATAAAATTTTTTCTACAAGGCTTATTTTAAAAACCCAGCAGCCTCTTTCACCTACCTCTCAACTACTTTGACTTTTAACTACTTCTATTTGATTATTTCTTTTGATTATACTTTTATTTATCTAAATAATGTGCCCATACAGTTTCTGTCACTTTTTTAATTCTCAGTAGATGACTAGAATTTTGATTTTATAGACCCTCACCTTCAGCGCATATACACACAGACCCACCCCTCCTGATATTCTTTCTTTTCTATAAAGGTTTTTTTGATGTGGATCATTTTTAAAGTCTTTATTGAATTTGTTACACCATTGCTTCTGTTTTTTGCTTTGGTTTTTTGGCCGAGAGGCAGTGGGATCTTAGCTTCTGGACCAGGGATCAAACCCCCACCTCCTGCATTGGAAGGCAAAGTCTTCACCGTTGGACCACCAGCAACGTCTCAACCAATATTTTTCTTATACAATTGTATTGCAATGTTGATTTGCATCTGTATATGGTCTTTTTTGTTGCCGTAAATTTGGAGAACACTTCACAACTGTGATGGGTAGTGAACTATTCCATTTCCTTTCTTTTACTCATTTTTGGTGCTGAGATAGTAATTATTTTCATTGATTGTGGGGGGTTGCTTAATTTTTTAGGTACCTATTACTGATTAATCCCTAAACTCTTTAGCATAAATGTCAGTCTCCTTTTTGACACATGTTTGGTAAGTCATCGGTTCTTTTCTGAGACAACCTTCCAGAGCCTCTGTTTTTCTCCTCCAATCCAGAGTTAGTGAAGTGAAGTGAAAGAGTTAGTTGTTCAGTTGAGTTTGACTCTTTGTGACCCTGTGGACTGTAGCCCGCCAGGCTCCTCTGTCCATGGCGTTGCGCAGAGTCGGACATTACTGAGCAACTTCACTTTCACTTTTCACTTTTATGCATTGGAGAAGAAAATGGCAACCCACTCCAGTATTCTTGCATGGAGAATCCCAGGGACAGAGGAACCTGGTGGGCTGCCGTCTGTGGGGTAGCACAGAGTTGGACACGACTAAAGTGACTTAGCAGCAGCAGCAGCAGCATAAAGTACCACTGGAGACTTTTGTGGAGAGAGCTTACTCTCAGATGAAATTCTTTATTGAGCAACCCTGGGGGGCACTGATGGCTGTAAGAATTTTCAGGTCCATGTTACCTCTCACCAACTAGTCAGATTCTCCAAGGGAAAAACTTTCAATATACTGTCTATAAGGCATTATCCTGACTGCCTGAATACAGGCATCAAATAGTGAAGGAGATGAAGGTAGAGGTTATTTCACAGTTTGATGTGTGAGATTCCACTTTTGAGAAATAGACACCACCAGTAGCAGCTGGGTAAGCCCTGAATAGCGTCACAGAAGTCCTTAACAAATACTGGTAGCTCCATCCTCACTTCAGGTGGTTCTGCCTTGTGCCAAAGATTCTGACCTCCATATTATTACCTGGAGGTCATTCTCAGTGGTCCTGGAGCCAGCTTGGCCCAGTTCACAGAAAGCCGATCATAGGCATCTCTTCCCTATTCCATGATCAGATAATCAGAGATATTATGTTGTTTGCTTGAAACTAGCTTGGGTGCTAGTATTTCTATGTCTTGAAGTTGGTAATGATGACAAATCGTCTCTCTGCACCACCAACACCCTCCCCAACCCCGCCCCAACCCTGAGTTGATTGTTAACCAGAGCTCCGTGGAGCAGGCTAAGCCTGCCCGTAGCTGTGTCTAGTCTTTCTCTGTACCAGAACTCCTCTGGTTTACCCCTCTAAAAACACACCTTGAGTCTCCTGCCAGGGCTGGGGGTAAGGAGCGTGAGTGGGAGAGAGAGCAGAAATCCAATATCAATCTGCCTCTCAGATTTTCAAACCACCCCGCTGTTTACCAGGCTTCCTGGTGGCTCAGACAGTAAAGAATCTGCCTGCAGTAGAGGAGACCCAGGTTTGATCCCTGGGTCAGGAAGGTCCCCTGGAGAATGGAATGGAAATCCACTCCAGTATTCTTGCCTGGAGAATCCCATGGACAGAGGAACCTGGTGGGGTACAGCCCATGGGGTCATAAAACAGGCGAACATGACTGAGCGACTAACACTTTCTTTCACTTTCACACTTTCTCCTGTTTTCCACCCTCTCTTCACACGCACTTTGAAAAGGACCTGCACCCCCACGCCTGGGTTTCTGAAGCACAGCCAGGTTGCTTCTTGTCTTTACCTGCTGCTGGCTGAGGTTTCAGCTTTCTCATAACTGCCAAGTCAGTGGCCATTCACCCATCTGTTTTCCAATGCACAAGGTTAGGTTTCTGTTGTTTCCTCTTTGTTGAGGGTTTATGAAAGTAGTCAAGTCGCTCAGTCGTGTCTGACTCTTTGCAACCCCATGGACTGTAGTCGGCCAGGCTCCTCTGTCCATGGGATTTTCCAAGCAAGAATACTGGAGTGGGTTGCCATTTCCTTCTCCGGGGGGATCGTCCCAACCCAGGGATCGAACCCGAGTCTCCAGCGTTGCAGACAGACACTTTACCGTCTGAGCCATTTTTTTTTTTTTAAACCTTTTATGGTCCGTTTAGTGGTGTGAGGGAGGGGTAAAATAAAGGCAAGCTCACTCTGCCTTTTTTTTTTTTTTTTAATCCCAATGTTGAGCTGAAGACTCTATGGTGTGTTAGGGGCAGGCTGAGTGTCAGAGTGGTTCAGAGACACTCCTCGTACCCTGAGATCACCCAGAAGTACCTCTCAGGACCCTGGGTAACCCCACCACCAAGGCAGCCTTCCTTGGGCTCCAGGTAATAATACAGAGGTCAGAATCATTTGGGGTAGGGCAGAACCACATAAAGTGAGGATGGAGTATTTGTTAAGTCCTTGCTTGATGCTCTTCAGGGCTTGGCCAACTGCTACAAACTTAGCGACTCTGACTTTTTGAAAACCCCCTCTTACTGGTCTTTGCAAAACGTGTACATATTTTCTCTTGGAAAAGTTTCCTAGTACCAGGGCAACCTGAAGAGATCCCGTGGATTTGAACCATTACCTGTCGGCCTGTAAATTGGTTAGAATTTATTTGGCAATTGAGAAATAACTTATCTTGCCCCCATTCCATGCAGTCTGAAGGTTCACACCATTCATCTTGTTAAATTCAGGTTTTCAGCTCCGAGAGGTAAGGAGACATCTCAGCGTGAATAATTCTGGAGAACAAAAGGCATTTCTGGGCAGATTACTGAACAAAAACGTGTGCCCGACAAGAATAAAGCCTTGCTGGCTCCCTTCCTTCTGTGCCTGGTGGACGGAACAGTGGTGCATGTAGGGTGGCTGATGATTGTGGATTGAAAAACTTTTCCACTTTTGGTTGCAAGATTGGCAACAATTTGGGAGACAAAAAAAACCACTCCTGTGACAGAAGGTAACCATCCCGCGTGGAAGTACAATTGAAAACGTGCTCCAAAGCGCCTGGGGGACCTTGTGTCTGGTGATTGGCATGGAACATGGTGGGTGCAGCCCTGGCCAGTCATTTCCATGAACTTCCTGACTTCACGTCCGAGAGAGAAACTTCCCTGCCGAGCCACGAGGGAAAAGGATCCAGGTGTCTGTCTCCTTAAGATTTAGCTTTCCAGTGTGGGAAGGCAGTTGATAAATGATTTCATCGGAACATGCGAGGCCGTGGAGGAGTAAAAGAGTCTGTTATATAAGTACATGCATTCGGAGTTCGAAATATGGGGTTCTTAACCTCTGTCCCACCAGTCTCTAGGCATTTGTGTTTGGGCAACTGTCTTTTGCTAAATGCCGTCTTCCGGAAAATGAAGTAATAGTAAGTATCTGCGGAGGTTACTGGAAGGAGCCGGTGAAAGGCAGTAGCCCCCAGGCTGGCTCACAAGCTCCCTAAATGTTTGCTATTCTGGGTTGTTCTTATGGGTAGCATGTCTGCCCCCAACCAATTCAGAGTTCTTCCTGGGTGGCTGCTTTTGAAGATATGGATCAAGAAGCAGGGTCTCATCTCTTGGGAAGTGCCAGGCTGCTCTCTGGAAAAGCAGAGGATGACTTAATGAATCTGAGGGAGATGCAGGGCTGTGCTGTGCTTAGCTGCTCAGTCGTGTCCAATTCTTTGCGACCCCCTAGACCATCAAGCTTCTCTGTCCATGGGGATTCTCCAGGCAAGAATACTGGAGTGGGTTGCTATGCCCTCCTCTAGGGGAATCTTCCCAATCCAGGGATCGAACCCAGGTCTCTGTCATTGCAGGCGGATTCTTTACCGTCTGAGGCACCAGAGAAGCCCAAGAATACTGGAGGAAGCCTATCCCTTCTCCGGGGGATCTTCCCAACCCAGGAGTTGAACTGGGGTCTCCTGCATTGCAGACAGATTCTTTACCAGCTGAGCCAACAGGGAAGCTCCGAAGAAGATGCAGAGTTGACATTAAATATTTAATGACTATTCAGATCATATCCCAAAGCAGATTTATCTCCAGGAACATTTCACTTAACTTAAGGCATTAAACATCCATCCGGAGCATGAACAGGTCCTCATTTAATCACTAGTGAGAAGGTACCACAGGAAGCTTAATATCACATTCTCCCCCTGCCTGCCAGGGCTGCATCTTGACCTCATTACTTTCTCTGCCCCCAGTTTTACACCCACACAGTTCAAAGCCCAGGCCCTGCATCTCCGAGATAAACAGCCTCAGCAATGGTGTGTCTTGGCTTGAGCACAGAACCTGTTCCATCAAATCCACACACACAGTGAACAATCGTGCGGAAAGTTCCCAGGTTTAAAGCTGGGTTTGTGTCTTTGCTCTTCTCTAGGAGTTTTTAATTTGTTTTGAATCATGAAGATTCCTCTGAGTGTGTGTGTGTGTGTGAGTGTGTGTTATACCACACCTGACTGCATATGTGTTTCTACGAAGAATGAAACTAATCAGTCCACTTTTAATAATAGTGATTATCAGTATACAAAGTCACTTTGGATTTCATTACATCCTATGCAAGACCCCCATTAACTCTGAACATATCAGGTATATAGCATATACATTAGCAAAAAAAATCTTGAAGTTTTCCATGGAGGATAGTAAATTATAAAGTAATCTTGATCTATATCTTTTGTGATGCTGCCTCCTTGTAGGATGGGCTTCCCTCGTGGTTCAGCTGGTAAAGAATCCGCCTGCAGTACGGGAGACCTGGCTTCGATCCCTGGGTTGGGAAGATCCCCTGGAGAAGGGAAAGGCTACCCACTCTAGTATTCTAGCCTGGAGAATTCCATGGACTAGACACAGACCATGGGGTTGCAGAGTCGGACATGACTGAGCGACTTTCACTATCATTTTCACTTTCCTTTTAGGATCATAGATTTTTTTTTTCTTCTTTTAAAATAGATTTTATTTTGCAGCTGTTTTATATTCACAGCAATATTGAACTGAAGATACAGAGGTTACCTGTATAATAATCTGTAGATTAATATCTGTAGATCCCCTGCCGCTCACTTGCACAGCCTTCCCCATTGTCAACATCCCCCACCAGAGTGGACAGTTGTTCCAATTGACGAACTGACGCTGACACCTCAAAATTAGCTGAAGTCTGTAGTTTACCTCAGGCTTCACTCTTGCTCTTTGTTGTACATTCTATAGGTTTTGACAAATGTGTAATGATTTGTGCCCGTGGTTTATTTTAATAGTTCTTCGGGCTTTACCACCTGAGAGAATAGGACCTGAATACCGAGATTTTCCTCCCTGCATTCCACAGGCAGAATTGTCTCAGCTGTGAAACATTAGAAACTTTTCAAATGATACAGCAAGGCTCCAACAAAAATTTTTTTTTCTTCACCAATTCTCAGATGAACATTGTCAATAAATGAATATGCTTTCAGGGACAGTCTGCATTGTTATTGTTTTCCCTGTAACTAAAGTTCAGCATCTCTGCTTCTCAACCATGCCGACTCCTGTTCTTTCCAAGGTCAAGTTTGCACAGAGAAGTTTAGACTGATCAGAGCCTTGACCCATGCCTGGCTTGCATTCATATCTTCCTCCTTTCTAGTTCTCTCCTGTTGCTGCCCAGAGTCAGCAACAGGGTTCTGGCTGCCTTAGGGTTCTGTTTGCCTTCCCCTCCTACTCTCTGCACCAGGCATCTTTGTATCACTGCCTCTTAATGCTGGCGTCTGCTCAGTCACCTCCTCACCGACTCCCATGAATCTACAGACCATGTCCTCAAACCATGATTTCTTCTTGTTTCTGCTGAAGACCATGCCCTGGAGTCAGATGAAGCCATCTTTGCCATCCTTCCTTGGGTACCCAAACGGATGTTGATTTCAATGCTATTTCTTTTCTCTCTAGATATGAAGGGCAGAGAAAGCTCTAGTTTTCATTGGCTCCATTATATTTTTTACAGCACCAAAAAGCTCCTAAACTCTAACCTATGTGAGAAATGGCCTATTTCATTTGCAAGCTATAGAATGGGGTACCTATGAACATTTCTTTAGTTAGTGGGGAAAAAAAATCATTCTAGATTGTCCATGTGGGACCATTCCCAGCCACTGGTGGGCTATTGCTTTACTCTCAGCCAAAGTTACAGCACTGAGTGGGGAGGCATGATTATGGAAATAGAACTGCGGACAACCGCCAACATGAACACACATTATATAAACACAGCTCCAATTACCTTCATACATTCTGAATTTAGAAATCTCACCAATCCACAGATGAAAAACACTCCTGCAAGGATCTCCGTCTGGAATAATATAAAGTGAATGGATAGTGCAATCAGCGCAAGAAGTACCACGAGGCGTTTCTCACGCTTCATGCAACGTGCCTACTTTTCGAGCAACCTAAGGAGCTGAAGAGCCAACCGTAGTAGTTCATTTAACTTTTCAGATTTCCAGCTTCTGCTCTTGTCTCTGCTCCTGTTTGGACAACTGCCATGACGCTCCCTTCCCCTATAATCTAGCGTCCAGCACCCTCCTCCTGATGTTGCTGCCTTCTACCTCCTTTTTACCAAATTATCCAAACAAGTAGGGATCTACTGAGGTGCACAGAACAATGAGAACCCCATCCCCCTTGCAGCTCTGCAATAGACCCAAGGGTGGCCTTTCAACTGAGAGATGGCCATTGTGGGTTTCCTTGGCTTTCTCATCCAAACCGGAAGTGGCCTCTAAGGCTTTGTTTTGATCTCCTGCACTTTATCCCCGGAAGCCAATAACCTCTCTGACTGTTGGGTGACTGGCCGTGGTCCCCTGGGAGCTAAATATGTCCTGAGCATCCCTGGTAGTCATTCCTGGCTTTGGGTAGGAGGGAGGATTAGCTATGCATGCTAACAAAAATGCTAGAATGTGGCTTGGGATTCTGAATAGGGAAAAGGCTTTCTGTAAAGTCAGAGCTTCAGGTAATTTCCTTCTGTAGTCATCCCCACAGCATAAAGGGTACTCCCTCCATAGGATCCTCTCTGTAGGTCTTTCATCACCCACTGGCTATTCTTAAGGCCCCTTGATTAAGTGAGGTCTCTAGCCAACAAGATTCTATTAGTAAGTCATATTTTTAAACTGCAAACCTCCTTTCATTCTGAATGAAGAGTTCATTTTATACATGATGCTGGGTGGAATACTGGACAAAATGCTGTGATATTTTGTCCATTTTGGACAGGGTATGTTTTGAAAACTTTGTCTTTTAAAATGAGAATGCTTTCTTCAAATAAAATCTCATATGGAAGCCTGCTATACACATCAGATCAAAATGTACCTGCTCTGGTGGAAAACAAGCTATATCAATTGCTTGGTCTGCTTTGTCTTGTTTCAGGTATCAGTGCCTGAGACAGCCACGCAGAGGTCTTAAAGCCCATCAGAGCGTCTGAAGAGCTCAGAACTAGGTGATTCATCAAGTTCTTTTTTTTTGCACCAAACTACTATTTCCTAATAAAGCTGGACTGTTCAGTTTCAAACACCATCCAATGTCCATATGTTTTAGCTTGTCTCTATGTAAAAATAACACTGGCCTCAAATATACAGGTTGAAGCATAACCCAGGGGATATTAGCTAACAACAATTTTTGAAATAAAGCAAAATGTATAGTTAGTATCAAGGTCCATACACTTACTTTCATATGGCAAGCATCACTCCAGGTATTCTGGACCACCACACCTTCCATTACCTCATTCTTTTCCCTTTGTCACTTTTATCCTTCTCTTTGTTCTTGAAATCCTCAGATCGCTCTTTTCTCTCTCACATTCCTTCCGTGACCTTCTTTTCTCCATGTCTTCTTCTATCTCTCCTTTCCCCCTCCTTTTTTCTTCATCTCTGAATCGTTCACTTTTTTTCTTACTATGTTTGTGTTTGGCATTTTCTCACCTGCTGTCTGTTCCTTCAACATCAGTCAGGCTAGACCAAGTTACAGTGCAATAACAAACATCCCCCAACCCTCTGATGCTCCAAGCAACAAAGTCTTAGCATTCCACACCGTTCATGGCAGTTTGTCAGGGGGCGCTGCTCATTGTGGGGAAGCAGACATTGTCTCCAGAAGCTTCTACCTGGACATGAAATGTGTATCCTACCTTTTTCCATAGCAGTTCCAAATACCTTCAAAGATATCACTGTGGTGGGAATTGTTTTCAAGGGGCTAGAGACAAAGCCCTTGCATTCAGCATGTGAAGATTCTATATACAGTCAAGAAATCAGAGGTGAATATATTATTTCAGTAAGACAAGCCAAGTTTCATTCTCTGTAGGAAATCCAGTACTACTAATGAATGAATGAAAAAATGCACAATTATTAATACCTTCTCTTTACTAAACTTTTCTATCAAATCAACCACTTTCTACTGTTCTGTATACAATTACTAATAAATAGTGCAGTAATCAACTTGCCAACATCTGTTGAATCATAGAAAAAGCAAGGGAATTCCAGAGAAACATCTACTTCTGCTTCACTGACTACATTAAAGATTTTGACTGTGATTCATCACAACAAACTGTGGAAAATTCTTAAAGAGTTGGGAATACCAGACTACCTAACCTGTTTCCTGAGAAACCTGTATGCAGGTCAAGAAGCAACAGTTAGAACCAGACATGGAACAACAGACTGGTTCCAAATTGGAAAAAAGTATGTCAAGGCTGTGTGTGGTCACCCTGCTTATTTAACCTGAATGCAGAGTTAGTGACGAACAACAACAGCACGGACAGTAATAACACGCATTGGTGGTGATAGTGGTTTAGTCACTACATTGTGTCCGATTCTTTGTGATCTCATGGATTGTAGCCCACCAGGCTCCTTTGTCCATGGGATTTCCCAGGCAAGAGTACTAGAATGAGTTGCCATTTCCTTCTTCAATAATCTGCACTAGTTCTCCTTAAATGAGAAGGATAACATCCCCTGGGCTTTTATATCTCTTGCTCTGTTCCTTTCCCCCCTCTCTGTCAATGTTCCATATAGAGTTATTAATTTTCTTCTGTTTTTGTTCTGTAAGTTAACTTCTCTGGCTCCGATCCTTGGGTGGAAAATATTGGCCATGCTTTATTTAAGGGAACCGGATATTCTGAGATAGAAGAGACCTAGAGAAGAGGTGAGCAAGCACAACTCTTCCTGTTGGAGAGGTGGCTCCTTGGCCACAGCTCCCCAGCCTCTGCAAAGTCTACCTTCCATCTGCTTTCACAACAGACAAACAGCCCCGGGCGATGTAGTAGCTAAGGACTCCAGTTTGGCACAGGAGTGACTCATGTCACCGACAAACGTGAGTCATTGTGTACTGCTCAGGAGTTTGCCCTCTCAGCTTCGCAGAATCATCGCTTTCCCAGGGCCCCATTACCACCCCCACCAAAGCTCTGAGGACTTTGAGCTACATTAAATGATCTATAGACTATAAGCAAGGAGTGGTACAGCGTGCATAAGTTGCAGTGGGCACAGAAGCTTCAAATGAATTCTAGGCATAATATATTTACATTTTAAGACAGGAGAAAAAAACACAAAAATATGTGTGTTACATTTAAATGAAGGATATTCAGCATAGAAAGCAATTGAAAGAATTCTAATATGTAGGGCTTCCCTGGTTGCTCAGACTGTAAAGAATCTGCCTGTAATGAAGGAGATCTGGGTTCAGTCCCTGGGTTGGGAAGATCACCTGCAGAAGGGAAAGGCTACCCACTCCAGTATTCTTGCCTGGAGAGTTCCATGGATAGAGTAGCCTGGTGAGCTACAGTCCATGGGGTCACAAAGAGTCAGACATGATTGAGTGATTAATACTTACATGCTTACTTATGTATGTCTTATTCGCTCAGCTGTGTCCAACTCTTTGCAACTCCATGGACTGTAGGCCTCTAGGCTCCTTTGTCTATGGGATTCTCCAGGCAAGAATACTGGAGTGGGTTGTCATTTCCTTCTCCAGGGGCTCTTCCTGACCCAAGGATCGAACCCAGGTCTCCTGCATTGCAGGCAGATTGGGTGGCTTCCCTGATAGCTCAGTTGGTAAAGAATTCACGTGCAATGCAGGAGACACCAGTTTGATTCCTGGGTTGGGAAGATCCTCTGGAGAAGGGAACAGCTACTCTCTCCAGTATTCCAGCCTGGAGAATTCCATGGTCTGTATAGTCCATGGGGTCGCAAATAATAGGACACAACTAAACAACTTTCACTTCACTCTTAACCATCTGAGCCATCAGCGGAGCCCATGTCTCTAAATAAACACTAATTCCTCAATGGTTGACATAGTTGAATTTGGGGGCATTTTCTACACATATGAAGATTGATTTGCATTTCAGAAACATACATCTTGTTACCAGACCCATTCTATTAAATGTCATCATAGGAGAAGACTCAGGAGAGTAAGCAGTCATGAGACTGCAGCTAGCTGGAATTTAAATGTCAGGTGTGGGACAGGTATAAAGGACAATTTTGATCATAACTTGGGTCAAAATGATTACCTTTGGGTTGTTTTTCTATAACAGTCCTTTTCAGAGAGCTTATGGTTTATTGGTTCATGCTAAATAAAGCATATTATTTTTCATAAGAGAAAAAAACCCTGAGGTTTTGTGATCTAAAAATGGTAAAGGATAGTCAGTATATCAGAAGTAAACACATTTGCTTTATAAAAGATAATGCAAAAGCCTTTCCAGACATTCTTTTTTATAAGAATCTACGAAAGACAGAGAATGAGATGAGCACAGGGAGTGTTTCTCAGAAGCCAAACCAAAAAGAAAAATCTTAAGAGAGATAAACATTATGTCATGTTTCTGAAACTTCCTGATCATCCTTAAAGTCAACCATCTGTCCCCGATGACAGAACTCACTGGATGAGACCTTGAGGAATGTAACTCTTTGAAAAATTTCTGAAACAATGAATTTGTTCCCCTGTATTCCAACTCTGTAGCAAATCTGTTACCCAGATGTAAATTTAGAAGCATCAGAGCTCTTGGCTCCCTGAAGGAAGAATTTCAATTTAGGAAAGGCATTATAGATTCTAACAAGAGAAGAATGCTCGAAACCTAAATTACCCCAAACAAACCAGGTTTGGGCATAAAGGAAGTGGATGAAGAATTCAGCAGTCAGGGAAGGTGAGCAGCTCTTACCACTGGGAGGAAATTACTGTGAGGGCAAACAGAAATGAAACTCACCAACTGAACCAAATGCTAAATAGACAGTGTGGTTTTGACAAGCAATTCACCTTTTGCAAGCATTTTCCTAAGTGTCACTTAGTTCATGAATAATCTCAAATTTGACATTCACCAAAGGGTACGTGTTTGTGTGAATCTGTAGGTATATCACCAACTCTCTTCAAAGAGGCAGATGGTACCAGTAAAAGAAAAAAAAAAGTTGTCAAACAGAGAACCTCAGTATAAATCATGATAAAATCCGTAAGCCAAGTAAAAAACAGGATGAGTTGTACAAAGTCAATGAGAAAAGCTTCAAGGACAGGGGAAATTGTGGAAGGCTTCAGGTAGTTGGTGCTGACTTGGAAAAGTGCTAAGCAATAGATTCCACGTAACTGGAAGAGGAGCAGGAGAATGGGTCCAGCCTCTATGTAGGAAAGTTGATGGATGTAACACCTCATGAGAAAGCGGTAAGGAGAGGTAAGAGACGCGGAGGAGGAGACGACAACTGGTAGAATGGGAAACAGCATCTTCCCTCTGAGATATGGGGACTGCTACTCCTTGTCCCGAAAGAGCTGACCACTGGCATCATCTCAGATCTGCCCAGTGGAGGGTCATGCAACTCGCTGGCTATGGGTGTCCTCAGAATCTCAGACAAGGTTCCCTCTGTGTGGTCCATAAGCTGGACCACAACACACCAGAAGGCTCTTCCCGATCCACTCCGACCGCACCTAAGGGCGCTTGAGTACACACGTGCATGCTAAGTGGCTTCAGCCACGTCCTGCTCCTTGTGACCCCGTGGACCATAGGCCACCAGGCTTCTCTGTCCATGGTGCTTTCGAACTTAAAAAGGCTCACTGAAATGAATCTGACATATTCACAATATGCCTAATAGCCATTGTACATGTGGCAATTATCCCATAAATAGGCCTTCTAAATCACTACGTTGCTTTTACACTGCCAAACCAAGGTGGTAATTTTCCATTTCGTTAGATGTATCATAGTCACGATAGTACAGTGAAGCCGTGCACCCATCACCAACAACGAACGATTATTAACATTCTGTACTTCATGTTCTGATGTCGTATTTCAAGTAAATTTCAGACATCATAACATTTTCCTTCTGAGGACTTCAGCAGCATCCATCTCTAGAAACTAAAGACATTTTTCTGTATAATCACCAGCCCTTTGCTATACCTACCAGAATTACCAATAATTCCTGCATCTTTTGCAGTTCTTGTTCCTTATTCAAATCTCCCCTATTGTCTCCCAAATGTGTTTTTATGACTCACGTATTCAAAGCAGCCTTCAATCAAGGTCCACAAGTTGTGTTTGGTTGTTCCATTTCTTTGTTCTTTCTGAATCTTGCAGAGCACCACCACACCTCCTGCCTGTACATTTTTATTTCCATGTTATCAACCAGCAGAGGTGACTGGCAGGGGTCCCATGGAATGTCCTGCCTTCTGGATTTGTCTCATTACTTGCTCCTTGAGTCATTTACCTTGGTTTCTAGCCCCTATGTTTCCTGTAAGCTGGGAGTTAGATAAAACCTAGTTCAAACATTTTGGGCAAAATGACTTCATTGATGCTGCTGCCTGCTTCAGAGCAAATTGTGGTGATATCCACATGTCCCACTTTCTGTGATGTGAAGATGGATCAGTAGTTTAAGGTATTAAAAAAGCCCACTTCTGAACACCCAAACCAGCCAGAGGAACTGCCCATCGGCTGGCTGTTCTGTGCTTGTATCAGACCTAAGTCCAGGCTGAAATCTCCCTCAGCAAGTCCTTCCCAGGCCTCACTGTCCTTCACGTCTTTGAACTTGACCCACTGGACTAGACCCTCAGACTATTACTCTGTTTCCTGTGCTCACCATGTGATTGGTAGGAATAAGTGATAGCTACAAGCATTCATAGATTTCCAGTGCCTCCATCCACCATGACAGCTATCAGTTCAGTTCAGTCACTCAGTCGTGCCCAACTTTGACCCCATGCATCTTGAACTGCAGCACGCCAGGCTTCCCTGTCCATCACCAATACCTGGGGCTTGCTCAAACTCACGTCCATCGAGTTGGTGATGCCATCTAACCGTCTCATCCTTTTTCATCTCCTTCTCCTCCTGCCTTCAGTCTTTCCCAGCATCAGGGTCTTTTCCAATGAGTCAGTTCTCTGCATCAGGTGGCCAAAGTATTGGAGCTTCAGCTTCAGCATCAGTCCTTCCAATGAATATTCAGGGTTGATTTCCTTTAGAATTGACTGGTTTTATGACAGCTATAGTTAAGAGTAAACTAATGAATAACATCTAATTTTTGGTTGGGTGGGAGGAAAGAGGACAGGAAGCAGGCCAGAGAACACAAATAAAGGAAAACTATATGCAAAATGATGAAGAAACCAAATAAAAAGAGGAATTTGGGGAGATTTTTTCTTTAAACTCATGGAGTGACATAGCCTGGTACCTAAGCATATGGATGTATATCAGGAGACTGGCATTCACACTCCGGCTCTCTTACTGCCTGGCTCTGCGCTCCTGGATACCTAATTTAGCATCCCTGGGCCCTGTTTCCTCATCAAGAACTACCAGTAACAAGAGGACTTCGCTGGTAGGGCTTCTGAACCACTCAATACATAACAAGTGCTTAGCAGAGTATCAGTCACACAGGAAGAGGAGATCAGTGTTTAGAGGTTGCCACTGTTACTAAATCCTGCAATGAGTTAAGGAACCCTTTGCTGGTCCTTTATTATTTTTTTAATTGCATTGCTTTCATAATTGAGTTTCTTCATTTATTTGGCTGCCTTGGGTCCTGCTTGTGGTACACAGGATCTTTGTTGCATCATGCGGGATCTTAAGTTGCCACACAAGGACTCTCCAGTCGTGGTGTTCAGGCTCAGTAGTTGCGGCTCTCAGGCTTAGTTGCTGCACAGCATTTGGGATCTTAGTTCCCCAACCAGGGATGCAACTTACATCTCCTGCATTGAAAGGCAGATTCTTAACCACTGGATCACAGGGACTTCCTGTCCTCTGCTTTTCCATTAAACTCTCATGGGAGAAGGTGAGGGAAAGTCACCGGAAGCTATAGTTTTATGGGGGTTTCCATGGTGGCTCGGTGGGAAAGAATTCAATCCACCTGCCAATATGCAGGAGACATGGGTTTGATCCCTGGGCTGGGAAGAAACCCAGGAGAAGGAAATGGCAACCCACTCCAGGATTCTTGCCTGGGAAATCCCATGGACAGAGGAGCCTGGTGGGCTATGGTCCATGAGGTTGCAAAAGAGTCGGACACAGATTCTTGACCAGCTGAGACACCAGGGAAGCCCAAGAATACTGGAGTGGGTGGCCTCTCCCTTCTCCAGGGGATCTTCCCGACCCAGGAATTGAACTGGGGTCTCCTGCATTGCAGGCGGATTCTTTACCAACTGAGCGACCAGGGAATCCCAACAACAACAATAGGAACTCTCAAACCCAACCTGACCCAAGGATGGATTGGGGATGGGAGTAGAGAGCAGCTAAAATGGAAACTGCCTTTCCTTCAATGCCAGAGGGCTGGGGTGCAGGATTTCTGGGGTGCAGAAATTCTGGTGTAGAATTTCCTCCTATTCTTCCCTACCACGTGGCCACAGAGTTGAAGGGATTCAAGGGGTCAGAGGCTCCTTCCCCACCTCCAGGCTCCTTAGCAGACATGACCTGAATCCAGCAGATTTAAGGGCAGTGTGGTTTAATGGGTCATTTATGATACAAACTGACCTAGGAATCAGCCAAGACAGGGGCTGGAAAACAGAACATCACCAAATGCCCGAGGCAGGCATCAGTGCCCCCAGTGTGGGGGTGTGCAGCGGACCAGGCCCAGGGCAGAAGGCTTTCCCACCCTCTGAAACGAGGGCTTTCTCACCCGCAACAGCTGGCTTGGTGGGCACCTCCCAGAGAAGAAATCTCGTCTGCCTTTGGGACTTCCATCATGAGGTGCTTCACCACAGTACTCAAGGCGCTCTGCATTCTGTCAAAGGGGAAAGCAAAGAACCCTCCCACTTGCAAATTTACCCTGATGGGAGTTGATGTGCAAGGTTCCCCATTTTATTGAGCCACCCACCAAAGGCAGCAGAGAAAGCCTGAATTCCTCTACAAGTTCAGGGGCAAGCCAAACAACCCAGATAAACATTTATGGTTCATCTTGAAGATCGTTTCCCCAAGCCTCATTTTTGACTTGGGGATTTTAACATGTGCAGGGGCATCTTGTCAGGATGCTGACCCCCTTGGGTTGGGGCACGTGCTATTCAGTTTAGGCATCAACTCTCAGAGGAAGGACTTGCTCACTCAGCTCACACCTTTTGGTTATCGTTTATTGCTAAGCCATGTCTTACTCTTTTGTGACCCCATGGACTGTAGCCCACCAGGCTCCTCTGTCCTTGGGATTTTCCAGGCAAGAAGACTGGAGTGGGTTGCCATTTCCTTCTCCAGGGGAGCTTCCTGACCCATGGATCGAACTCACGTCTCTTGCATTGGCAAGAGGATTCTTTACCACTAAGCCACCAGGGAAGCCTGGTGGCTGGGTATTGACTCCTCTGCAACATTAGTGACCATCCTACATGAACTTCTCCAGGAGCTCCGCACGGCATTCTTCCTGATCTCCCCAGCTGGTAAGGAGAACACATACGGGGAGAAGGATGAGCTCGGAGGAGAGAGAGGAAGCTGCCGGAGCTGATGAATCTGTCCTCACCATCCTCTCTGCACCTATGGCAGAAGGGGAAGGACCCACCTGTCATCTCAGTAACACCGTCACACCAGCAGCATCAGGGGTCATGAGGAGGAATGGACAACGTCCCACAGCTGAGACCCCTGTGCTGCTCTCCTTGGGAATGCAAGTGGGCATGTACCAGGCACTGAAAAGGCTGTTCCCAGTGAAGTCATTGTCCGGGAACTCCAGTTAACTTTTAAAAATACAATTGCTATCTCGTTTCTGGTGGCTCAGATGGTAAGGAATCCGCCTGCAATGTGGGAGACCTGGGTTCGATCCCCGGGCTGGGAAGAGTCCCTGGAGAAGGGAAAGGCTACCCACTCCAGTATTCTTGTCTGGAGAATCCCATGGACAGAGGAGCCTGGCAGGCTACAGTCCATGGGGTCTCAAAAAGTGACCCTTTCCCTTTCCCTTTCACTCGCTTTGTCTCTTTTCTCTAGAACATGACCCAAAGACCTAAAAGGGACAAAGTGAGTGAAAGTGAAAGTCTTCAGGTCATGTTCTAGAGACTCCTGGAAGCCTTAAGAGCCTTTATAGGGCAGATATATGCGCATGCTCATTTGGCTTTCTGTCATCTCTCCATCACCTAAGCATAGTACAAGGCTCATGGCAAGGGCTCAACTATTTCTTGCTGGATTAAACAGAAATGCACTTATTAATATGCAGTTAATATTAACTGTAGTTATTAATATGCAGTTAACAATTCCATATGGCTCAGCAGTAAAGAATCTTCCTGCCAGTGCAGGAGACGCAGGTTCAATCCCTGGGTCGGGAAGATCCCCTGGAGATGGAAATAGCAACCCACTCCAGGATTCTTGCCTGGGAAATCCCATGGACAGGGGAGCCTGGTGGGTTACCGTCCATGGGGTCTCAAAGAGTCAGACATGACTTAGCGACTAAACAACAACAACAAAGATTCCATAGTACTTTTTTTCCTTGTGTACTTACTGTGCGTCAGCACATATATGTACATTAACTTCTTCACACATGTTATGTTACTGGCTTCTCTCAGTAACCACGTGAGGCAGTTATCCTCCTCACTTAAACATGAGAATATGAGTATTGCAGAGGTTCCATCCAGGTGGAAAGTGGTGGGGTTAAAATTTAAATCCAGGCCCATCTGGCCCCATCGCTCAGATTTTAAACACAATGGAAAGGAAAGGAGAAGGGAGGAAGAAAGAAAAATTGGGAAAATGTCAATCTCACCTTCAAGATACTTATACTCTCACTAGAGGGACGAGCTACATTTCAATGGAATAATCAAATAAGAATGCAACACAATAAGTTGCCTAAAACAGGTCCTTAGGTTCAGGCAGCAAATGCCAGGAGAGGTCAGAGTTGGTACAGATGAATGCTTACGGGGTGGCTGGGGAGGCAGTGGGACTGGAGGTGGGGTTTGGAAGATGCCATGCTTTTGACAGTTGGTGGGATAAGGAGGGGACTTGGGTGGGATGACAGCAGAACCACATGGTTAGAAGAGAGATGGCAGCTGGTCTGTTTCATACCCTGGTATGACGTGCCCTGGGTGCTGAGTAGGAAATCCCACTGGGCAGGGGAAGAGGTGTTGAGCGGAGGGGTTACAAACCTTGATAGATCTTAACGGGAAAGATGAGGCATTCCTTAGGCAGGCAGAGCCAGCGAGTAGCCTGGTGGGAGCGGTTTTTCAGGAAGACTGGTCTGGCAGGGGTGGGCAGATGTCACTGCAGGCAGGGGTCTAGAGATTGAGAAAGCACCTCCCAGGGTTTCTGTCCCCAGAAGCGTTGAGAGAAGACATGCCGTCTTCCTTCTTTCAGCCGTACCCCGTGGGGTGGACGGCTCTGCGGAGAAGGCACAGGCATTTGCCGGGGCTGGGACCAGAGTTAGAGATGGGTAAATATTTGCTTTGTCTCAGCTGGAGAAGATGGATTTTTAATCAAGAGGCAGTGTGATTCATGTCACAGAGAGTACCAACAATTCAGGAAAAAGTCACTTCAGACAGTTGCAGGAATGACAGGCGGTGCCTCTGGGTGTGTGCTCTCAGGAATGAGGCCCCTTCTGTCTGTCTGTCTGTCTCTCTCTCTCTCTCTCTCACACACACACACACACGTACATGTACACCACACACAGGCACATACACACACATACCTGTGTTGTTACTCAGGTGCTTCAGTTGTGTCTGATTCTTTATGACCCCACGGACTATAGCCTGCCAGGCTCCTGTGTCCATGGAATTCTCCAGTCAAGGATACTGGAGTGGGTTGCCATTTTCTTCTCCAGGGGATCCTCCCGACCCAGGGATCGAACCTGCATCTCCTGCATTGGCAGGTGGATTCTTTACCTCTGAGCCACCAGCAAAGCCCACATACATGTGTTCACACACATATTGTCTTCTCCAAGAGCCTCAACCTGCTCTTTGGTGCAACAATGGATCCGACAGAGTCTCTGGAGGACACCTGGGTTCTGGCTCCTGTAGTCACGCCAGAGTCCTTGCAGGCCCAGTTCCCTTGAAATCAGTGCCATGTCTCGGGCTATGATTAGAGGAGACTGATGACCAACGAGACTGTGCTCTACCACACCCTTACCGTGACCCCTTGACCCCCACAGAGGGCAGAATTCCAGGATGACACCATGAACTCCGACCCCTGGTGTCACACCCTGCGTCATCCCTTCCTCTCAGGTGTGAGTGGGACCCAGACTTACTGGTAGCCAATGGAATAAGGCAAAGCAACAGGACATCACTCCTGACATTACCTGGAGAAGGAAATGGCAACCCACTTCTGTATTCTTGCCTGGAGAATCCCATGGACAGTGGAGCCTGGCGGGCTACAGTCCATGAGGTCTTGACAAGTCCATGAAGTCGGACATGACTTAGTGACTAAACCACCAACCACCACCTGTCATTACGTCCCGTAACTGTCCGTACACGACTTGCTGGCAGACCAGCAGTGACTGTCTCTGGCTGGCTTTGTAGAGTGAGATGCTATGCTGTGAAGGCCCTGGGAGGGGGCCAGATGGTTGTTAACCTTGAGTGGCCCCCAGCTGATGGCCAGCAAGAAAATGGGCACTTTAATCCTATAACAATGAGGAGGTAAATTCTGCCAGCAACCTGAGGGAGACTGCCAGGCACATTCTTCCCTATGTGAGACTCTATATGAGAACACAGTCTGGCCAGCACCTGGACTGTAGCCTTCTGAGACGCTGAGCAGAGTACTCAGCCAAATTGTGCCTGGGCGTCCGACTTACAGAAATTGTGAACTGATAGATACACATTGTATTGGGCCATTATGTGTGTGTGCTGTTGCTTTGACTCTTTGCGACTCCACGGACTGTAGCCTGCCAGGCTGCTCTGTCCATGGAATTCTCCAGGCAAGAATACTGGAGTGGGTTGCCATTTCTTTCTCCAGGGGTCTTCCCAACCCAGGGATTGAACCCACGTTTCCTGCATTTCAGGTAGGCTGTTTACCATCTGAGTCACTAGGGAGGCCCCCTATCATTAAGTTGGTGGTAATTTATTACACAGCAAAGGATAGCTAATCCAATCTTGTTTTCCTGTCTCCCCAAGAAGTTCAAGGTGCTATACAGGGAGCCAGAGACTCTTCTAAAACAAACTGAAGGAAGAAGCATGGTATAGAGTTAAACATGAGGACGTGGCAACAACTGGCTATGTAATCTTGTCAAATCATTTTCATTTTCCATGGCCCAGCTCTCTCCTCTTTAATGTTGTGGGATCAGGTGAGAGAGTCTTCAAGTTTTCTTCCAGCTTTAATAGATTCTGACTTACAAGATTGATGAATGAACCTGTCTCTTGTTTGTTGAGCATCTGTCCATGTGGTGTGCTAAATTTTGTTACAATTTATCTCATTTAAATTTCAAAAAAGAATCATGCTCGGGTTATCATTACAACTGCTGGCAAAGGTAAGTAAACTGAGCCTAAGAGAAGTTTAATCATTTGGACAAAACCACATGGCTTGAACATGGTAGGGCGGGGAATCAGATTTCTGATCTTTTCACTGCATTATGCTGGACTGGAGCCCATGAGGAAGTCTATTCAACTATTTAACTAGAAGCAATCAGGGAAAGAGAAGTGCAGAGAAACCTTAGGAGGGGACTTGGAGTTGTGATAATCAGGTAGAGGGCCATGTAAGTGGTAATTCAATCTGACAGCTAAGACTGAACAGATTCCAAGTGATGGCCTTGAAAAAGCTCAATCATCGGGCAGGTTCATCAGAGGTCACTTTAGAGTGGAGAGGAGGGAGAAATCAGGAATTTGGGGGATATCTTCCAACAGACCCTCAACACTGATGGCTCTAAATTGGTTTTTGTGGCCCAGACCTCTCTCTTTGACTCCAGACCTATGTCTACAACCCTTCTGGTGGCCTCAGTTTCTGACTCAGTACACCTCAAAACCACAGTCATAATTGTGCCCAGTGTCACCTCCATTCTGGGTCCCCGACTGAGATGAAATGATTTATGATCCACCCCAGCAACAACTCCCTCTGCTTGTCCTTTACTTCTAGGAAGTCACCTACATCTATGAATTTCAGCTCCTAAGAGTCTTGAATCATTGTTCGCCTCATCACCCTAACTCAAATTTCCATCACTTCTCTGCTGGGCTATTTCAGTAGCCTCCTAACTTAGCTCTCTGATCACCCCTCTACCCTCTCCTTATGTCAGTCCATCTTCCCTATTACTTTCAAGGTGAACTTTCAAAACTGCAAGTCACTGCCATATTTAAAGCCTTCGAAAGGCTCTCAAGCCTAACTGGATGCATTTCAACTCCTTGAAATGGAACACAGGAACACTGCTTTCTGACTTCTGCCTCCACTTCTACCTCATCTCCTGCCACAACTCCTTCCTGTCCTTAACTCTGGTCTTGCCATGTCTATAGTTTACCCCCTACCTGGGTCATTCCTTGCAGTGTCTTGTCTACCTACTCATCACCTCTATCAGCTCATGGGTCTCATCCTCGGTGAAGCCTTTCTGTGACTCCTCCCAGAGCAGCCATGTGACACCTCTCCAGCTATCACCCATATTGGACCCAAGGGTGTTACTGGCAGAGAAAATCATACATGTGATCCTCCCGGAAAAGTGCAACAAAGCAGTGCTGCAAGCTATCCTAGGTGAACTCGATCAGCCTCCCGGTGTGAATACATCTGGTACCACATTTGTTTCCTCTACCAGACGTTAGTTTCCCAGTGGCGCTAGTGGTAAAGAATCCACTTGCCAGAGCAGGAGACACAAGAGATGTAGGTTTGATCCCTGGATCAGGAAGATCCCCTGCAGTAGGAAATGACAACCCACTCCAGTATTCTTGCCTGGAAAATTCCATGGACAGAAGAGCCTCATGGGCTACAGTCCATGGGGTCCCAAAGAGTCGGACACGACTGAGTACCATGTTCATGCATGCACCAGGCATTAAGGTAAGCTCTTAAAATGCGAAGGCCATGTCTAAGTCATATTGGAATTCCTAGTGCCCAACACACTGCTGAAAGTTTTCTATGAATCTTTGCTTAGTGATTCAGTGAACACTTGTATAAAGTCTTCCAATGTCAGCCTGTAGAAGAAAAAGAACTTAAACTATACATTCAAATGTAAAATTCAAAAGGACGGACAAGTTTCTTGGGTCAGCTTACATTGGGCCCTTTTGGCTTTGCCCCACCAAAAAAACCAAAAACCAAAAAACAAATGCCAACTGATTGACTGGAATGCCATTAGTCTGACGATAATGGTGCAGAAAAATATAGCCAGTCCTTTCCAACTGTTTTTGATATGCACACAAGCTAATTTTGCTCCTGATGAAAAGTTTCAGTGGGCCTGATTCCAGCCACATGGAATGGATTTTTTTTTTTGTCAACTTCGGAGAAAATTGGCCATTTCAGCACAATTTAAAATGTGTCTTTGGAAGGTAAATTGGTGTCTTCGTAGCTTTCTGGGGAAATGTAGGTAAATATTTAGTTGCAGTGAAAATATCCAAGGACTGTAGGAAAGCTTCATTTTATTTACACATTGAGGAATGAAGGTTCTCTGCCCACTCTGTTTCTTCCAGCTGAACAGCAGACATGGTTTTTAGCCTGCACTAGAGTCTGAGCCTCTCTGGGGATTTTAACTCAGCCACATAACCAGCAGCACAAACAACAACACATTGGGAAATTGATGATATGGGCTCTGGCCTTTCCCAGTTATTTATGGGCCACTTTGGGGTGTGTGTGCATGTGCGCACATGTGTGTGCTCGTGCATGTGTGTGTGTGTGTGTGTGTTCTGAGGCTTCAGAACTATTCTGGTCTAGGAATTCCACTACCATGTGCTCTAGTTCAAAGTAGACCTACTGTCTGGACAGAACTTCATAACTGCCCAGGATATATACAGAAGTTTAGGGGTTGATTTGCTATGACAGTTGTTTTCATTTTAATGAGTCACAGAGAGTAGCAATTGCTTGAATGCTAAAGCATAGTAGATTTGCGAGAGATAGGCTGAGGGAAGGAGGAAGAGAGAAAGAGAGGGGGAAGGGGAGGGGCAGGAAAGGAAGAAGAAAGAGCTAGTTTCATGCTGAAAAGGGTTTCGTTTGGAAAATGGAAAGGTCAAGCTTGGAGGACTCAGACCATAGAATTTTTACAGGAAGTCTAGAACAGGGAAGGACTGAGGACCGTCTGTAAACATGAAATAAGCAGTTTCCTCTCCCCTGAAAGGGCTGGGGCTTGAACCAAGAGAAGTGTGGCATGCAAGAGCATTGGAATTGGATCAGTGTCCCTGAGTGGCTCTGGTCCAGTGCCATTAACCAAAATTGTTTCGGAGGGAGGGGATGGATGAGAGGTTAGAAACACCAAATAGGCTAAGAGGGACCCCATCACCCTCAGGGCCTATGCCCACCAGCTATTGGAACCCTGGAAGAACTGGAGCACCTTGCCTTATGCTCTGAGCAAACATGTGGCCTCGAACACTTAGGTGAAGAGATCCTGGCTTATTCTCACTGATTCTTCTCCATTAAGTGTGGGGAAAGGCAGACAAGATGTCAAGAGGGTCAGCGGTCCACAGAGGTCGGGGGTCAGGCTAAGAAGGAGTGCATGGGCCCCGTGATTGAGGTTGCAGCAGGACCATGGACTCAGCAGCAGGTTGATGGGCAGGACACCAGGGACCCACCAGCCCCAGGAGGGTCAGGGGCCTTCACCCAAAGCCCAGCGGTACAGGACACCCCAGGTGAGCTACCACAGAGGACTCTGACCCGACCTCCCACGCTGAGGCCGGTGGTACACACCCACCCTGATCTCCCAGAGAAGAAAGCACACAGGACTTCAATAGACTGAATTTAAACTAAGAAATGTCTAGTCTTAAGCTGCACAATCCTCAAGAGGCAGGAGTTTCCCCTCCAGCAGTGAAAATGAAGCCTCATGAGGAAATTTAATTCAGTTATTGAAAAATAAATCTACAGTTCTCCACATCCTAATTACACTGAATACATGTTATGTCCACTAAATGCACACCATGTTGTTCTAGAGATAACACAGACTTGGTCAAAAAGTCAAGGTTACTGTCTTATTCTGAAGTCTGGGAGAAGGAAATGGGAATTTGATGGCCTTTTCATGGGGAAATATCACCCAGAAGTTTGAGGGTTGAGAATCACAGCCTATGCTTTATTTCTTTATTTTTAAATGTTTTAATGACCAGGAGACTGAGGCTGAGGGAGACTCTATAACTCGCCCAGGAAAAGGATGAATAAGTGGCATGAGTAATATTTGAGCCCAGTTGGCCTCCAGACCCACCTCTGCTATCTCCCCTACCTCCCCACCCACACAGAGAGTGATTTCTGGCTCCAGTCTTACTGCAAGGCACTAGAATTACAAGTCTTTCACCTGCAGGGCCATGGCCTCCCTGGGTATGGGGGACTCCTAACACCTGTCCATGGCTCCACATGGAGGTGGCCAGCTGTCCTCCTCTCCATGACCAGAGCAGACCCTGCTGTGTCCCCCCAAACCTGCCTCCTGCCCCCAGGGCATGGATCTTCTTGGTTTCCTGCTAGAACAGGAAAGCTTAGGTGGAACCCAGAGCCATGGGTACCCAGGGCTAACCACACACTCATCTCCTGAGGACAGAAATGGGCACAGAGCCCCACCTGTTGGGGAGACCATCTGGCCCAGTTTGCCTGGAGCTAAGAGGGCCTGGGTAGTTTCAGGAACACAGGACTTTGGGTTAAAACCAGGAGGCTCCCAGGCAAACCTGGGTGAGTTGGTTACTCTATTCTCTTCCATTTGTGAAAGGCCAGGTCAGCGGGGGAGGAAAGAGCAGAGATCCTTGTGCTGGCTGAGTGTAGATGGCAGGGTCTGGGAGCCCTTCTGAAGTGCCGAGTTACATAACAACATGGAGATGGCTATGATTCATCACCACCACAAGTGGAAGAACATACACACACCTAAATATAATTTACAAGTGGCTCCTCTTCATGGTATTGCACAACCGAATTAGCTCCTTTAAAAAAAAAAAACACACACCCACTTTAAAGCACAACAGATGATCCATACTTATGCTCCAAAACAGAAAAGTTTGCTCTGGTGGCAGAAACGACAGAGACAAACAGGACTGGGTTTGGACTCGGTTCTAAGAGAATTGTGTTTTTATTGTACGTCACCCGGGATGAAGTCCTGATCAACTTCCTACGTTAAATGCTGGTCTTCACGCGTGCAGGTGTTCCAAGCACACAGGCTGAGTATACCTAATTTCCTGCACCCTGGGAAGGATGGGTCATGACTGAGGGGGGTGGGGGTGGGTAGGCAGGGTTCCTGAGAGCTTGCATCTGGAATGGCAGAAATCTTGACTGTGTTTAGGAATGATTGATTCCTCCCAGGAGAAGCGGCTCATAGAGGAGGATTGTAACAGTCCACGGGGTTGAGGTTTCAAACATCTAGAACTGGGAACGGAGGCCTGGCTTGGCGAGGCAACAGAGTGCGCCCTGCTGAGTTTATTTTGGAAGTCTGTTTTGAATTTACAGCACTGCCTCTTTAGGAGGGTATTTTAAGATGCTCTGCCAACCCTCGAGGGCTCCAAGTGGCTTTTGTTTCTGTGCTCACACAGATGAGGAGCTAAACTAATTGAGAGACTGACCCAAATTTGTGAGTGTCACAGTGTCTCACGCTTGGCCTGAATTCCCGCACCCTTTGCGCCGATCTATAGTCATGTCCATTTGGAAGTCGCTCTTGGAACTACTGCAGACATTCCCTCACCCCCATAGACATTGTCCGTGCATTAATTGTCGGTCCTCCGTGGTCATGTCCCAAGGTCCCAAGAAGAATCTCAAGGGCTGAACTCGACCAGAGGCTATTGGTAATGTAAACACAGCTTAGCCAAACAATGACTGTTTTCTTTCTTTGTGCAATAACCTCCAAGCAGTTTCTGCTCTGATATCTTCCTCCCACTGAAATAATTTGGATGTCCTAGCGTGGATCTACCCAAAGTGTAAGGGTAGGAGATTCACGTTACAGCCTCAGAATGTTTTCGTTTTTACTCCTCCAAGGATAGTTTTCTAGCCAAAAGCACCTCAAGTTGTCAACAGAATTTACTGAAGAAAATAAAGGGATCAAGTCCCCCTGCCCATCTTTTCCCCCACCCCCACCTCTCCCCCCACCCTCCATACACGCAAAGGAAAGGAAGGAGCATTTCAGGTAATGGATGGGCTTGCAGGTGCTGCTGTTGGGGGTGGGGGGGGGGGTGGCTGTCAGAGGGTCTTCATTTTTAATGGGCATTTTCCATTTACTTTATACATTTCTTTCTCCTGTTCCTTATTCCCAGCTTTCAATCTCCTTCATGATTAATAGATATGCCAGAAAGCTTCTTACGCTCTCTTTGGGAATTATGCTTATAACAAAGAGTAATTTGTGCAAAAAAAAAAAAAGCAAGTGGCTGAGAGAGGATGGGCCAGGGATGCTCAGGAGGAGGGAAGGAGGGGCTGGAGGCGGCCCAGCCCTGGCAGGCGGGTGTCCTGCCAAGCCTGGCAGTTGGTAGGAACAGAAGGCTTCAGATGGACACCTCCAGATCTGGGCTACAGATACACACACTTACCTGCACTGCGTCAGGCTCCGTGCTGCCAAGCAGGAGTTAGCCCTGAGTCCCAGCTCCTGGTTGACTCAGCTGCCATCCAAACCCAAACAAGTTCTTCACTCCAGCACGCTATGGTTATTTTTGTTGGTTTATTTTGTGGCTGCTCTGCGGGGCATGTGGGATCTTAGTTCCCCAGCCGGGGATCGAACCTGTGCCCCCTGCATTGGAAATTTGGAGTCTTAAACCCTGGATTGCCAGGGAAGTCCAGTGGTTTTTTTCCTTAGGCACAATTCAAATAGGGCTTTGGGAAAGTGTTAGGAGTTCAGTCAGGTCTGACTCTTTGCAACATGGACTGTAGCCCACCAGGCTCCTCTACCCATGGGATTCTCCAGGCAAGAATGCTGGAATGGGTTGCCATTCCCTTCTGAAGGGGATCTTCCTGACCCAGGGATTGAACCCAGGTCTCCTGCATTACAGGCACATTCTTTACCATCTGAGCCACTAGGGAAGTAATGGTAGGTTACTGAGTTGCTTTGGGAGCAGAAAAAGAGGGACTGAATCAACCACTGAATGCAGAAGTGAAAAGAAAAAAAAAAAAAAAAGAAAGAATGTTGACTATTTCTAGAGCCTTGTTATTCAAAGTGTGGTCCCTTGACCAGCGGCATGAACATCTGCTGGGAGCTTATTAGGAATACATCATCTCAAGCCTCAACCCTGATCTACTAAAAAGAAATCTGCATCTGAAATCTGCACATTCCTGCTGATTCATAGGCACAAGAAAATGTGGAAAGGGCTAACCTGAGATTTCACTTGGAGCCTTAAAATATCTCCTCTGGCTCTTCTGTAGCCCCCTCCCCTGGGTCAGTGGGTCTGCCATAGGGCACAGGCCTCAGTCATTTTTAAATACTCCTTGGATAATTTGAATGGGCATCCAGAGATGAGAGGAGGAAATGGCAACCCACTCCAGTATTCTTGCCTGGAGAATTACATGGACAGGGGAGCCTGGTGGGCTACAGTCCATGGATTTCAAACAGCTGGACATGACTGAACAGCTAACACAGTAATCACTTTATCGACAATATAGTCAAAGCTATGGTTCTTCCAGTAGTCATGTACAGATGTGAGAGCTGGACCATAGAGAAGTCGGAGCTCAGCAGTATTGATGCTTTTGGACTGTGGTGCTGGAGAAGACTCTAGAGTGTTCCTTGGATATCGAGGAGATCAAACCAGTCTATCCTAAAGGAAATCAACCCTGAATATTCATTGGAAGGACTGATGTTGAAGCTGAAGTTCCAATACTTTGGGCACTTGATGTGAAGAGCCAACTCATTGGAAAAGACCCTGATGTTGGGGAAGATTGAGGACAAGAGGAGCAGGGGGTGACAGAGGATGAAATGGTTGAACAGCATCACCGACCCAATGGACATGAGTTTGAGAAAACTCAGGGAGATGGTGAAAGACAGGGAAGCTTGGCATGCTGCAGTTCATGGGGTCACAGAGAGTTGGACACAACCTGGCAACTGAACAAGTTACACGCTAGAACAATGACTCTAAAACAGACGTCTCCAGACCAGCAGCAGCATCACCCGGGAACCTGTTATAAATGCATATTATTGGGCCCTACCCAGACCTGCTGAATCAGAAACTTTGGGAGTATAATCCAGCAATTAATGCGTCTACAAACTCTCCAAATATTTATCCAGAACTACTGCCATAGGGGGCTTCCCAGGTGGTTCAGATGGTAAAGCGTCTGTCTGCAATGTGAAAGACCCGGGTTCAATCTCTGTGTCAGGAAGAACCCCTGGAGAAGGAAATGGCAACCCACCCAGTACTCTTGCCTGGAAAATTCCATGGTTGGAGGTGCCTGGTAGGCTACAGTCCATGGTTTCGCAAGAGTTGGGCAAGATTGAGCAGCTTCACTTTCACTTTCACTGCCATAGAAGGCTTCAAAACAGGAAAAACAATATATTCAACTCTATTACTCAGAAACTTCCAGAAATATCCATTATCTGTGGTAGAAGGCACAAGTGACACTCCAGATTCTCCAGGAATTAATGCAACATGACTTATTAAACATCTCTGCCATAATTCCCTTTAACATGTTACTAAAATGAGTGGTTTGGGATCCAAGGTCCCTTCCAGCAATAAAACTTAGTGATTCTATGCTTCCAAAGCTATTACTTCAGCCAAGTTCATTGTCTTCCTAAATATGGCACCTTAGATGCTCAACCTGCTTTGCTTACATTGGTCTCTCTTTCTTTCCATCTTCCCTGGTCAGCTGCTGTTCACTTTTTAAGGCTGTGTATAAATGATACCTTATCCATTAATTGGTTCTCCAGCCAGAATGAACCCCTCTCTCCACATTTCCTCCATCAGGGCTGATTGCATTTACTTTATTGTTTTCTATTAGACATTTGCCTGATGCCTTGGCTCTCAGCCATGTTTACTGCTCCTTGAAACAGAACTGTGTTTTATTCCTCCTTAACTATCCCCACCTTCCAGCACTGCCCTCAGCGCCCAGGAAGTAGCACATAAATACTGACTGCATTGAAATGAATGGGGTTGAGGGCTCTCAGAATAATATGGATGTAAGATGAATCATGACTGGCTTTTCAAATATGGTACACAAACATGGAATTCCAACTCCCTCCCACCCCCAACAAGAGCATAGCTATCATGAGTCTAATAAAGTTGACTCTGTTGCAAAGATTTGGTTTCAAAATAAGTCTAAGTCACATTCTCAGCTGCAATCCATAAAAAGAAGTTATGCCAAATTTTACAATGGCTGACACAGGTTAGTCATTCAATAATTATTTTGATGGATGAATGTTGGTAGGAAATATTCTAGAAAAAAGTTATAGAAAAGTGAAAATGTTTTCATTTCTAATGTGTGTGTGTGTGTGTATGTGTGTGCTCAGTCGTGTTTGACTCTTTCTGACCCCCAGGGGCTGTACCCCACCAGGCTCCTCTGTCCATGGCATTCTCCAGGCAAGAATACTGGAGTGGGTTGCCATTTCCTCCTCCTGGGGACCTTTTCGACCCAGGGATGGAATCTGCATCTCCATCTACCTCCTGTGTTGGCTGGCAGATTCTTTACAACCAGTGCTATCTGGGAAGCCCCTTCATTTCTAATACATAGTATATTTCTAACACACACACACACACACACACACACACACACACACACACACACACGATACTTTTTGTTTAAATTTAATTTGGTTTAACCCTCTGTCAGACACATTAAACTTTATCTCATAATCTTCATAATCCTAAGAGGGAGATATTTTTATTCATCCTTCTGTGGGGAAACTCAGACTCAGGAGGTTAAATAATTTCCTCAAGGGTCTCTGGTGAGATAAGAAGCAGGGTAAAGACCCACACTCAGACTTTCCAAGTCTAAAACCTTTACTCTCTCTATTGTAGAGAAATGCTTGGTATTTCAAAGATCTCAGAAACTCCCTCGTGGTCCAGCGGTTAGGATTGGGCGCTTTCACTGCCAGGGGCCCAGGTTCAATCCCTGGCCTGGGAACTAAAATCCCACAAGCTGTGCGGGCAATAAATAGATATATAAATAAAACAGATCTCAGAAGACATACTCATCCTATTGTGACTTTGTAGACCGTGTGTCTACATGTTCTTCTACATCTGTCATTGACTATATACGTTTGGACAGGAAGACAACCAATAGAACTTCATGGAATGATTGTTAATGAAGTGAAAGTATTAGTCGCTCAGTCATGTCCAGCTTTTTGCAACTCTATGGACTGTAGCCCTCCAGGCTCCTCTGTCCATGGAATTCTCCAGGCAAGAGTACTGGAGTGGGTCGCCATTCCCTTCTCCAGGGAATCATCCCAACCCAGGGATTGAACCCGGGTCTCCTGCATTGCAGGCAGATTCTTTACCACCATCTGAGCCACCAGGGTGGCTTAATGAGCCCTTTTTAAAGAAGAGATTGAAGTGGAGAGGAATAAGGGGGATGAGAATGAGGAACAGAGCCCAAGTTCTAAGTAGAGCGTGATGGATGTGCATTTCTGTGCCTGCTATTCTTTCAAGAGCACTGTAGAAAGAGGATGTCAATTGCTTCTGGTGATAAACTCACACACACACGCATCAGCAACCTATGGGCACATGCCTAGGGCCAAGAGCAGAGGCTTCACACTGGTCTGCTGCAGGTGCTGCCACTGATGTGCTCAAGAAATCTGCAAAATACGTGATGATTTCTCCCCCAGCTCCCTTCATCAACAGTGCCATCAGCTCATCCAAAGGGCTGTCTTATTTGCTCAGACTCTGGGATCCTTATGTTTTTGAAACATCTCCCTACAGAATCATCTTCCTTCTTGACCCTCGGCATTCCACATTTAACAATGACACTTTTGTGGGACAAATGGAGAGAGTAGCATTGAAACGTATACGTTATCTTATGTAAAACAGATAGGGGGGAGTTACTGTATTAACACAGGGAGTTCAATCTAGTGCTCTGTGACAACCTAGAGGGGTGGGATGGGTCGTTGGGAGGGAAGTCTAAGAAGGAGGGGATCTATGTAGACCTGTGGTTGATTTACATTGTTGTACACTAGAAACCAACACAACACCGTAAAACAATTATCCTCCAATTAAAAATAAATTAACAAAAATAAAATGACCCTTCTCCTCAATCTCCCACTTTTATCCAGGATTACCACTTTGCCTTTGAGTGATAACGTCACTTTATACTAGAGAGTGGATGGCTGGTAGTCATTCTACACTCGGGAATGCATCTGAGAAAAAAAAGACACATGATCTTAAATGAGTTTTCACTTGGTGAAACATGTGGAATTATTTCAAAAGGTAACCTGGTAAGTATGTATCTTTTGGATGAGGGGGCACTGATGTTCCCTAAATCCTTTCTCATCTAATCCTTGTTTTCCACGGCAGGAAATTAATGACCCTCTACAAGTCAGAAGACTCTTGGTCTGACTTGGGTCTCGATGCCGGGAGTTTTGTTCTAGGCTAAACCAGGGAGAATCGAGCCAAACTCATCAATATGTAAACTGAACTCAGAGAGGCTGGGGTCAAAGTCAAGCACAGTATAAGAAGAGAGAGAGGAACCGGGGATGTTTAGGAAAGAGCTCAGTGCCACAAAGGAGACATGAAATGGAGCACTGGAGTCAACAGCACCACAAACAGAAGTTGTCATGGAAACCCCGTTGGAAGGCAGGCAGTTGGGTTTTGGGAACCGGGTATAGCAAGACTTGATGGCACAAGAGCAGCACTGAAGCCCCAGAATGAAGTCAGACGCTGAAGAGGAACACCGCCCCTTCTCCACCTCTGTGTCCAGAGGTAAAAGCGTACAACACCCTTAGACCGGAGCGTGACGGATTTGAAAGGCTGATCTACCCAGCCAGGCAGCCTAAGAGCAAACGTGTCAGAATCTTCCCTTTGTGGCATCACAGTGCTCATGACTCATCCTGCAGAACAAAGTGATGGGTGGGTGGAATCTCTTTTACAAGATTTCCAAGAAGAATAGGTGGCGTGTCCATGTCTAGCTTTCAGCAAAAATGATTTCTCCACTCACTCAGATGTTCAGAGTGGAGGCAGGTGAAACAACCGCTGCTATGGTTTCCTGGGCTAAACACTCCCTTTCGCCTGTGGACAGGAGGATTGTGCAGGCCTCGCAAAGATTGATGCCTCTGTTTTCTGGCTGAAGCAAAATCTGAAATTATATGATTACATGGACTTGTAACGTTGGCACTCGTAATGCACATGGATTGGCTTTTCATAAATTCCCTCTTAAAGAAGAGTCTGTAGTACTAAATGCACACATGTGGTTACAAAAATTTTCCAGAAGAGGAAAAGCAGAGAGTGAGCCAGAGCAAAGAAAGAACTCTTTCAGCAACACATAGCAACTACAGAAGGCTGATTCAAAAGTGGAGTATGCGTGTATGTTTTCGTACCTGAAAATGGAATAAGAGATCCTTCAGGACAGCAAATAAATGAAGAGAAAAGGTAAAACAAGCTGTCATAATGTCATCTGTAGGGTAAAGAGGGTAGGTGACTTCAGCATAATGAAGAGCTGTCGTGAGTAGTTCTAACTGGTCTCTGCTTCTGTGTTAAATAATATGATGTCTTTTTTAAATGACCCTAGTGACTTCCGTTTGTATTTGTGAGTTCTACCCTAACTTGAGGTTGGGTAAAACAAGACTTAAAGCACAATTAGAGGGATAGACAAGTGCTATACTTTTAATTGACATGTTATGACCATGCCCATGACTGTCTTCCCTGAAGGACATGCTGGGACTTCAAGAATAGACTAGTAGTAGAAGGAAAGAAATTAGGACAAAAGAGACCCAGGCCATGCAAGCAAACTTGATGGCATGATTTGTCACCTGGAGAGATGAGGCAAACATTCAACCATTAACCAACATGCACTGGAGCCAAAAAGCAAGTAAAGCATGAGAGTGGACATTTCCAGGCAGAAATGAATATCAAAGTCGGATGATGTCAGTCCCTTGGTGCCAGGCAGATTGTCTAGTTTGGAGCACCAGTTCAAGCGGAAGAATAGATAAAAGGCCAGGGTTAAGTTTCCCGAACTTGATTTATTTCCAGCAAAACTTAGGGCATGCCAGCCTAGTGGGCTGGGGTCCACTGCAAGGATTTACTTCCTACAAAGGATTCAGAATACAACTCAGGAATGTCAGTGGAAGTGGCATCTGTGGATCTCTGCCAGGTACCTGCCAGGTATTTCTGCCAGGTATCTGTGGATACCTGTTGCCGGAAGCTGTGTATCCGCAAGCTTGAAGCTGAGGCTTGGCTTGAGCTCATTTTGATATGCTGGTCACCTGACTTGTGTGAGTCAAGGTTTGATAAGGAAAACAGAAACGTACACGGGATACTTCCAGAAGAAAAGGTCAAATGCAGGGTGGCAAAGGCTTACAAAAACCTTTGGGAGAGGAATGAAAGATAATGAAAAGTGTTTTTGGAATTCAGGGAATGAGGAAGAGCAGGAATTTGAGGAAACACTCATCAATGACCCCAGGTGCCTACATTCAGGTGACAGGTGACAGGTGCAGAAGCAGACCTGGAAGTCTCACCTTGGTCTTCCAGGAAAGCTTTGAAATGTGCCCATTGCTGCTGCAAGAAGGCGTGAGATCAAATTCTCTCCTACCTTTGAATCTTGCCTAAGGTTTTCTTTCTGGAACAATCTATGTGGGAAACCTCTGGAAAGGCTTCTGGGGAAAAAAATTTCCAGGTAATATGGTCCATGTGATTTGGAGAACAGAGAAAGGAGAAAGAGATGATCTGACACAAGGTCTAGGTGGCCCTGTTGGTGGCTCAGTGGTAAAGAATCTGCCTGCAGTGTAGGAGATGTGGGTTTAATCCTGGGTTGGGAAGATCCCCTGGAGGAGGGTATGGCAACCCACTCCACTATTCTT
Source organism: Dama dama (assembly GCF_033118175.1). NCBI lineage: Eukaryota > Metazoa > Chordata > Mammalia > Artiodactyla > Cervidae > Dama > Dama dama. The sequence goes on along the minus strand of NC_083710.1, from coordinate 77,543,423 downwards.
GTCTGGAGAATTCCATGGACAGAGGAGCCTGGCAGGCTACAGTCCCAGAGGTTGCAAGGGTCAGATAGGACTTAGCAACTAAACCACTAACCACCAACCACCAAGGCCTAAGTGAGGAACGCTGATAATATCCTGCTAGCTAATAGGACGTGATCCTGAAAGGAGTCCCTGAAATGGGTCAGACTGACCCATGAACTTAGTAGGGCAGAGTCTGCATGGAGTTGATGCTGGGCAGGAAGGACCAGTTGCTTCTGTAGAAGTAACTGACTGCCATGGAAGGGCTTGGAAGTATGGCTTGAAGAAGGTGTGGGAACACGAAGGGAGTTGTAGACAGGCAGGTCCAACGTGATGATCTCCAGAAGCAACACCAACCACGTCCTGTCTAAGAACTTTCCCTGGAGGATGCAGTGTAAGTGGGAAGCAGACAGCACCATTGACTGGGGGCAGCCAAGTTAGGAGGGAGATTCTAGAGTAACCCAGGCATTCAGCTGATAGTTCCTGAAAATGTTGTATGAATAAAATATTACTCTAGATGAAGCAAAGTTGCAATGGCCTGAATTAGGGCAATTGTTGCAACTGGGAAGAAAAAGGCAGAAATAGGAGACTTTGAAAAAGAAGTTGATAGGACCTGACAACTCAGTGGAGAGCAGGGAGAGACCAGAGGCCAGAGAGGCCCTGGCTTGTGATCGGGTGACCCTGTGGATCAGGCGTCTCTGTTGGCTCAGATGGTGGAGTCTGCCTGCAATGCAGGAGATCTGGGTTTGATTCCTGGGTCAGGAAGATCCCTTGGAGTGGGGAATGGCAATCCACTCCAGTATTCTTGCCCAGAGAGTTCCATGAAAGAGGAGACCATCCATGGCATTGCACAAAGTCAGACACGACAGAGTGACTAACACTTTCACAACCCTGTGAGTGGCTTTACTAATTGAGATACAGAGCAGAGATTAAACACTGGATCTGAGTAGTTTTGTTTGGGGCCTGCTTAGTGTGAAGTGTGTTACAATGTCTACATGGAGAGGTCTAGCAATCTGCTGAAGATGGGAATGTGGCCCTAGTGGGCCACTGAGGTAGGTGACAAGTAGATTTTGACAAGTAGGGATTTTAAAAATTTCCCAGTCCTATTTGCTAACACAGTTTGATGTCTGAAATCTAACTATTAGCACTTCACACCATTAACTTAAAGCTAAAGCCCCTTAAGCTTCTGTGCTCGTGTGTCCCACATAGTGTGGGGTCTGGGCAATGGCCACCTCCATCAGCCCTTAGCCTGAATATGGTCCTGAGCATGTATATGTCTGAGAATTACTACTGCTCTCAGATCTAAAAGTATCACCAGGCAGAACTAGAAATAGAGGGACCTTTCAATCCTACACAATGCAGTGATATTCAGAGAGACAAGGAGGTTTTGTTGATAGAATATCCCTGTGATTTCTCTTCTGTCTTCATAGGCTCCTTCACTGCTTTTGAATTTTTATTTCTTTATTAAGAACTTGAATGCTGAAATCTCAGGAAATTCCAAACCTATTTCTCCTATCAGAATGAGAGGAGCTCATCAGATGGACTCATGAGTCCATTAACATTGAATGGAGCATCTCCATTAAACCATGATTTACATTGTAAAACAGATGAATAAAAATGGAAGTGCTCTGCTGGAAGGAAAATGTATAAAAGAATCTTTGAGGGCTATCTAAATTACATGAAATAATATCATGAGAAAACCCAGAGAGAGAAAATTAGAGAGAGAAAGGTATTGACTGAGAAAAAAGCAGAACTGAAAACCTGCAAGCCTATTAAGTGGTGTGACTCATAGGTCCTAGTTTTTGGTGGATGGCTGAAGCCAGAGAACATTCAAAACTGCAGACAAACATTTACATGAGGTGTCCTGGTAGAGCAAGGGATCCCACATTAAAGGTCTGTCCTGTAGCTCACACAAGGTCATTATTCATGTGTTCATTGATATAGCTCCCAAGAGCCCCTCCCAGCCAAAAGCAATGGGTTTTACAAATGCTTTCAGGTAAACCAAAAGTATTGCTCATTTCAGTCTATTCCAAAGAGTTCAAGAAAATAAGTCAAGACCTGTGTCACATGTTCCATAGAACTCTGGTTACTTAAAATCACTAAAAAGTGGGAAGAAATGGTAAGTAGTGATTTAAAAAACAGAGACATCACTTTGCTGACAAAAGTCCATATAGTCCAAGCTATGGTTCTTCCACTAGTCATGTACGGATGTGAGAGCTGGACCATAAAAAAGGCTGAGCTCCGAAGAATTGATGCCTTCAAACTGTGGTGCTGGAGAAGACTCTTGAGAGTCCCTTGTATAGCAAGGAAATCAAATTAGTCAATCCTAAAGGAAATCAACCAACCCTGCATATTCATTGGAAGGACTGATGCTGAAACTCCAAAACTTTGGCCACCTGATTCAAAGAGCTGACTCATTGGAAAAGACCCTAATGGTGGGAAAGATTGAAGGCAAAAGGAGAAGAGGGCAGCAGAGGATGAGATGGTTAGATAGCATCACCTACTCAATGGACATAAGTTGGAGCAAACTCTGGGAGATAGTGAAGGACAGGGAGGCCTGCTGCTACTGCTAAGTCACTTCAGTCGTGTCCGACTCTGTGCGACCCCATAGATGGCAGCCCACCAGGCTCCCCCGTCCCTGGGAGTCTCCAGGTAAGAACACTGGAGTGGGTTGCCATTTCCTTCTCCAAGGCATGAAAGTGAAAAGTGAAAGTGAAGTTGCTCAGTCATGTCCGACTCTTAGCGACCCCATGGACTGCAGCCTACCAGGCTCCTCTGTCTATGGGATTTTCCAGGCAAGAGTACTGGAGTGGGTTGCCATTGTCTTCTCCAAGGGAGGCCTGGTATGCTGCAGTTCATGGAGTCGCAAAGAGTCAGACACGACTTCAGTTCAGTCACTCAGTTATGTCTGACTCTGCGACCCCATGGACTACAGCATGCCAGGCCTCCTTGTCCATCACCAACTCCAAGAGCTTGCTCAAACTCATGTCCATTAAGTGGGTGATGCCAACCAACCATCTCATCCTCTGTCATCCCCTTCTCCTCCTACCTTCAATCTTTCCCAACATCAGGGTCTTTTCAAATCCTCCTCAACTCTTCACATGAGGTGGCCAAAGTATTGGAGTTTCAGCTTCAACATCAGTCCCTCCAATGAACACCCAAGACTGATCTCCTTTAGGATGGACTGGTTGGATCTCCTTGCAGTCCAAGGGACTCTCAAAAGTCTTCTCCAACACCACAGTTCAAAAGCATCAATTCTTTGGTGCTCAGCTTTCTTTATAGTCCAACTCTCACATCCATACATGACTACTGGAAAAACCATAGCCTTGACTAGATGGACCTTTGTTGGCAATGTAATGTCTCTGCTTTTTAATATGCTGTCTAGGTTGGTCATAACTTTCCTTCCAAGGAGCAAGTGTCTCTTAATTTCATGGCTGCAATCACCATCTGCAGTGATTTTGGAGCCCCCCCCCCAAAAAAAAAAGTCTGTCACTGTATCCATTGTTTCCCCATCTATTTACCGTGAAGTGATGGGACCAGATGCCATGATCTTATTTTTCCGAATGTTGAGATTTAGGCCAACTTTTTCACTCTCCTTTTTCACTTTCATCACAACTTAGCAACTGAATAATAACAATTATAGCTGTAGGATGGTATGGGGCCTAGAACCTTCCCTCGTCCCTCGGTCAGGCTGGCATTGCTCTTATGTACTTCATTTACTTATTTAAACAGGAAGACCTTTGGCCAAAAAACAATTTAGAAATCACTGGCTTAAAGGATTGGTCTGTCTGGCAGAATTAGATGTTAGATGGAAACAATATGCAGAAAGAGACATGAGAAAGATCAATGGTCATATTCCCCTGGAGAGGGAATACGTCAAGGACATGCTGGAGCCAGCTTGTGTGTACCAGCTCACAAGGAACAATCATGCACAGACATCTCCTCCCAGCTCAGCATTCAGCAACTTCTCATTAGCAGCTTGAACCTGACCATGGGAGAAGTATTTATACCATAGACGTTGGCAAAAGTCACCCATCAGGGCCTTTTCTTTTTCTTCCCAGAGAGCCAGTTATCAAATATTTCTCAAATAAAATAAAATAAGATAAAATATTTCTCAGCATACCACTGGAACTTAATAAAAGATGATCTGGCTGGCAAAACAGCCACAACCCTGTGAACCTCTGACCAAGGGCCTTCTGGGTACAGTTAAGTTAGGGACTATGTAGAAGTTTGTAGACTCTGGAGAGAGGGAAGGAGCTCTTCTGGGAAAATGGGAAGAATTAAAGCTTAGGCAGGCAGTCCAAGGCCCCTTAAGGAGGAGGGGAACATTCTAGATCATTCTTTCCTTGAGCCTTGTGCAACAATGTATCTTACCTGAGATTTATCTTACCTTTCTTTAGGTCCCCAAACTAATGATCACACAGCACAAGGTCTTACTCATGGAAATGCTTTTCTTAAGCTCTATGGTAATAATTATAATTGTAACAAATCTTGCCTGGGAAACTTTTCCTCAAGACCAGTCCCCCTGATTACACAGCAACAGTTATATCTTACCCAGAGATGTTGTTGGGAACTCGTTCTTCCTGGCTAATCTTGTACTGAAATTATCTCAGGATGTATGCCTTGGGAAAGGATCTGATGGAATTCTTACAACCCAGAGGTATTCTTTTTATCTATTCTCAGCAAAGGCTTTGACTGTGTGGATCACAACAAATTGTGGAAAATTCTTAAAGAGATGAGAATACCAGACCACTTTACCTGCTTCACAAGAAATCTGTATGCAGGTCAAGAAGCAACAGTTAGAACTGGACATGGAACAATGGACTGGTTCCAAATTGGGAAAGGAGTTGGTCAAGGCTATTTATTGTCACCCTGCGTATTCAACTTATATGCAGAGTATATCATGCAAAATGCCGGGCGGGATGAAGCACAAGCTGGAATCAAGATTGCCGGGACAAATATCAATAACCTCAGATATGCAGATGACACCACCCTTATGGTAGAAAGCGAAGAGGAACTGAGGAACCTCTTGATGAAAGTGAAAGAGGAGAGTTAAAAAGCTGGCTTAGAACTCAATATTCAGAAAACTAAGATCACAGCATCTAGTCCCTTCACTTCATGTCAAATAGATGGGGAAGCAATGGAAACAGTGATAGACTATTTTCTTGGGCTCCAAAACCACTGCAGATGGTGATTGCAGCCATGAAATTAAGAGACACTTGCTCCTTGGAAGGAAAGCTATGACCATCCTAGACAGCATATTAAAAAGCAAAGATATTACTTGGACAACAAAAGTCCATCTGGAATCAATATTGTGAAAATGAGTATTCTACCCAAAGCAATCTATAGATTCAATGCAATCCCTATCAAGCTACGAATGGTATTCTTCACAGAACTAGAACAAATAATTTCACAATTTGTATGGAAATACAAAAAAATCTCGAATAGCCAAAGCATCTTGAGAAAGAAGAATGGAACTGGAGGAATCAACCTGCCTGACTTCAGACTATACTACAAAGCCACAATCATCAAGACTGTATGGTACTGGCACAAAGACAGAAATATAGATCAATGGAACAAAATAGAAAGCCCAGAGATAAATCCACGTACCTATGGACACCTTATCTTCGACAAAGGAGGCAAGAATATACAATGGAAAAAAGACAACCTCTTTAACAAGTGGTGCTGGGAAAACTGGTCAACCACTTGTAAAAGAATGAAACTAGAACATTTTCTAACACCATACACAAAAATAAACTCAAAATGGATTAAAAATCTAAATGTAAGACCAGAAACTATAAAACTCCTAGAGGAGAACATAGGCAAAACACTCTCTGACATAAATCACAGCAAGATCCTCTATGACCCACCACCCAGAATATTGGAAATAAAAGCAAAAATAAATGGGACCTAATGAAACTTAAAAGCTTTTGCACTACAAAGGAAACTATAAGCAAGGTGAAAAGACAGCATTCAGAATGGGAGAAAATAATAGCAAATGAAGAAACAGACAAAGGATTAATCTCAAATATATACAAGTAACTCCTGCAGCTCAATTCCAGAAAAATAAATGACCCAATCAAAAAATAGACCAAAGATCTAAACAGACATTTCTCCAAAGAAGACATACAGATGGCTAACAAACACATGAAAAGATGCTCAACATCACTCATTATCAGAGAAATGCAAATCAAAACCTCAATGAGGTACCATTACACCCCAGTCAGAATGGCTGCTATCCAAAACTCTACAAGCAATAAATGCTGGAGAGGGTGTGGAGAAAAGGGAACCCTCTTACACTGTTGGTGGGAATGCAAACTAGTACAGCCACTATGGAGAACAGTGTGGAGATTTCTTAAAAAACTGGAAATAGAACTGCCATATGACCCAGCAATCCCACTCCTGGGCATACACACCGAGGAAACCAGATCTGAAAGAGACATGTGTACCCCAATGTTCATCACAGCACTGTTTATAATAGCCAGGACATGGAAGCAACCTAGATGCCCATTAGCAGACGAATGGATAAGGAAGCTGTGGTACATATACACTATGGAATATTACTCAGCCATTAAAAAGAATTCATTTGAATCAGTTCTAATGAGATGGATGAAACTGGAGCCCATTATACAGAGTGAAGTAAGCCAGAAAGATAAAGACCAATACAGTATATTAATGCATATATATGAAATTTTAAAAGATGGTAATGATAACCCTATATGCAAAACAGAAAAAGAGACACAGATGTACAGAACAGACTTTTAGACTCTGTGGGAGAAGGTGAGGGTGGGATGTTCAGAGAGAACAGCATTGAAACAAGTATACTATCAAGGGTGAAACCCATCACCAGCCCAGGTTGGATGCATGAGACAAGTGCTCAGGGATGGTGCACTGGGAAAACTCAGAGGGATGGGATGGAGAGGGAGGTGGGAGGGGGGATCAGGATGCGGAACACATGTAAATCCATGGCTGATTCATGTCAATGTATGGCAAAAACCACTACAGTATTGTAAAGTAATTAGCCTCCAACTAATAAAGATAAATGAAAAGAAAAAGAGCTATAGTTTTTCCATTAGTCATGTATGGATGTGAGAGTTGGACCATAAAGAAGGATGAGCACTGAAGAACTGATGCTTTTCAACTGTGGTGTTGGAGAAGAGTCTTGAGAGTCCCTTGGACTGCAAAGAGATCCAACCAGTCAGTCCTAAAGGAACTCAGTCCTAAATATTCATTAAAAGGACTGATGCTGAAGCTGAAGCTCCAATACTTTGGTCACCTGATGTGAAGAACTGACTCCTCGGAAAAGGCTCTGATGCTGGGAAAGATTGAAGGCAGGAGGAAAAGGTGACAACAGAAGATGAGATGGTTGGTTGGCATCACCTACTTAATGGACATGAGTTTGAGCAAGCTCTGGGAGTTGGTGATGGACAGGGAGGCCTGGTGTGCTGCCATCCATGGGGTTACAAAGAGTCGGACATGACTGAGTGACTGAAGTGACTGATTCTCAGGAGCCAGCTGAGAAGTACATAAGCCCTGCTTAAACTAGAGAGGCGGGGACTCTCCTGCCCCTTCCAGTGCCTCTTGCTGGAAGCTTTCTCTAACTCTGTTACTTTAATAAAATCTACACAAAGCTCCAAGTGCCTGAATCTGTCTTCAGTCCCAGAGTTAAAGCTGCTTCTTCAGAGACCACAAATCTGGCAGCACTGTTCACCGTAAGCTTTCAAAACACACCTTTGTCGTGAGGTCGTAGACATGGTCGTGGACCAGGGACCTGAGAGGTGTTGTGGGAAGGGCCGCGTGGAAGGCCCAGCTCTGGAAGGCAGGAGGGGGAGATTTCTCACTTGACCAAGGACTCCAGGTAGGGAAGCAGGTTGAGAAGGCCACGTGACTTGGGAGGACCAGTGACCAGGGCACTCTGCCAGCTATTGTCTGCTTCCACTGGGATCTAAAGGGAAGAAAGATGGGCCCTGACAATGCATTGCTCAGGTATCACAGAGAATGTTCTTAGACCCTGAGTCAGTGAGCCCAAGGCTGAGCTCTGAGCAACGTGGCAGAAGCTCTTTCTGAGAGGTGCTGGGTGGATCCCGTCTGTCTGGGAGTCTGTGGTTCCCGCCTGGCTGAAGCATAGTTTGGAAATGTCTTCTCCCTTCCTTCTGCTTAAGGCTACTCTGGCAAGTCATGTTTTAACCCTGAAGTGGCTTCTGACAATGTGAAGGAAGAGGGGAAGCTATCAAAAGCAGAATAAGAACGTCCTGGAAGACCACTGAAATTTCCTTCCACTTTGAGGGGGAAGTCAATATGTTTGAATGAGTCTGGGACAAGCCGGCCTTTGCCTGAAAAGCCCTCTTTCGCGCTGTGAGTGTCTACAATGCAGGGATCAGTTCAGGCGATGAACGCGCACAGCCCGTCTGGGCTGTGGAGGCGGTGGTGTGGCATCGTCAGCAGGCAGCCAAGCACGAGGCTGCAGGCAACAGTGCTTGCTCATCTCAACCCAGGGCCCCAAGTTCAAAGGCAATGTCTTCCCCCCAAAAGCTGAAAGAGCAGGCTTGTTTTTCCTAGAGGGTGGCACACTTTCCTGATGGCTTAATCTGGAGAAGTAAACTTTGCTTCCTGGAGAAAACACTGGCTTAGTGATATTAACAGAAAGGACTGGCATACCCGAGGGCAGCTTTAAGAGCTGATTTACACAACAGATAACAAGTATGACAGGGACAAGGACCCATCAGCCCAGATGCTCACCTCAGTGCTGGGTCCTGGAGACCTGCTGGCCAGCCTTAACCTCTTAGGTGTTGGACTGGGTGGGTCCTGGAGCTGGAGGATGGGTCATTAAGTGGCAGAAGGACACCCTGGAGGAAGGGGAAACCAGGCCCTCGAGGCATCCGCAATGTCCTAAAAACCCATCGAGCTGTTCCCATACATCTGGCTATGAAAGTCTAACCATCCAGGATCAAAGGGAAACAGTCACTTCTGGAGGTGTTTCAGTTTATATTATTGGTAAGCAAATACCTGGGCTTCCCAGGTGGCGCTAGTGGTAAAGAACACACCTGTCAATGCAGGAGACATAAGAGACGTGGGTCAGGAAGATCCCCTGGAGGAAGGCCCAGCAACCTACTCCAGTATTCTTGCCTAGAGAATCCCAGGACAGAGGAGACTGGGGGGCTGCAGTCCATGGGGTCGCAAAGAGTCAGACATGACTGAGGTGACTTAGCACACGCGTGTGCTGATGCCTGACCTTGTGAGCTTTGAGCTGGAGGGCTGGAGTCTGGGATTTATATTTCTCACACGTGTGTCAGATTTCACGTCGGTTCTTTATTTTCCTCTCCCTCTTCAACTTTTCCATTTTTGAAGAACGCCCTTTGATGTCACGTGGATGACATTTATTTATTATCTTCTCCAAACCTGCTGCGGCACCGGTCCCTTTAGTCACAATACCCGTCCGTGCTCAGCGCTTTATATTTAGCAACTCTCTCAGAAAGATCTGAGTCTGCATTTAGCCCTAAATAGCTACAAATAAGGGAGTAGCAGCAAGAGCCCTTCGAAAGCTTTTGTAGGAGGTGTTGTGCCAGGGGTGGTCTGCCATCCCCGGAGCTACAGGTGTGCATAACAGCTATCGGCAAATGCAGGTGGGAACGGATTACAGAAAGCGAGTTGTGTACTGGGAAGCGCATCCCTCCGCCCTTCTCTGAGACAGGTTGTAAGGAAACACTGCAGCGTGTTTGTCTGTCTGCCCAGCCCTATTTAGTGAAAAATGATTGCTCTTTGCTTCTTGTTACCATGCTCAGATGATACTATGGCAACCAGGCTGCATAAAAGGGAGGGGCGGGAGGAGGTAGAGGCTGCTTAGCAACTTGAAGATTTTTAAAAGGCAAGTACTCATTTTAACAGCAACAGTTTTTAAAATGCCAGTTTCGAGGCGAAGAAAGAGAAGAACATTAGAGAAAGCAAATGGGAATGAAACAGGAGAGGAGTTAAACAAAAAAAAATATGAAAAGAGAGAGAGAGAGACATTTCCATGACACTTCTCAAAGCTCTTTCATGTGCATCATTATGGAAATCCTTGGAGGTTAGTAGGGTCTCTGTTCCCTGATGGGGAAACTGAGGCTCCCAGGGTGAGTGATGTACCAGTGCTCAGCTGGTTCATTAGGGGCTAGCCTGGAACTAAGATCCAGACAAGGCTGATTTCAAATCGCACATTGTTTATCACACCAGGTTGAAAAAAAGAAGATTCAGACAATCCGAGAAGAGGAATAAAAAATAAAACTCCATGAAACTGTCAACAAAGTGAAAAGAGACAGGCATTTGTTTTTCAGGTAGAACGCCACAAAAAGGACAAAAATACATTTAAATATATTGGCAGAATTCGGTGCAAACTGAGAGGTGCCATTTGCTTATTTACTTGCCTATTTAGGGCACAAAGTGGTGACCAGCAGATGGTGTTGAGTTGAATGAACCGGAGGTTGCTTGCTTCTGGAAACCAGAGCATCTGGAGAGAGATTCATGGACGTTGCAAGGATTCAAGTTAGTGAGGGTGGAGAGGAAGGGAAGGGAGGAGGGAAGAATAGCTCTGACTTAGGAAGAGATTGCCCAAGGGGAGAAACAGGCCTGGAAATAGATGACCACATAGCTTCCCCCAGGACCACGTAACCAGAGAGGCTTCAAGCACCTACTCCGTCCTCACTGACCACCGTTAACAGTTCACAGCTCCTCTGACACTCCAGCCCTCCACCCTGGGAAGCAAAACACTAGATGGTTTAAAAACGAAACACACCTCCAGCGTGGCGTGATGGTGGTGTTCAGCTTGATCGCAGTGCCCAGTAACAGGCGACGAGGACAGCGATGAGAAAACAACCTATCGGGCTCACAAGTCATCTCTGAGGCAGAACCTGTTTCCGTGTGGTGGAATGAATTTCTGTATAGTATATCCTTTTCTTAATATCCCAGGGTTTAGAGGTGCCACTCAAGACGGAAGGGCTGAATCACAACCACGCTGGTGGGAGCTTTGCCCTTGTTTGGGGCATTCGGTGGAATATGTAGATGGGGGAGAGGTGGGGGTAAAGGTTGAAAAGAGCTGCTGGCTGACTTTCCTGCCTGCCAGCCATTTGTCTGTGAGCATTTCTTTTTATTTATTTATTTTTTTAAAATTATTGAACTACAGTTGCTTTACAATGTTGTATTCGTTTTTATGGTATGGCAAAGTCAACCAGTCACACTAATACATATATCCCCTCTCTTTTGGTTTTCTTTCACATTTAGGTCACGAGCATGGAGTCCAGTTCCCTGTGCTTTATGGCAAGTTCTCCTTAGTTATCTATTTGTTCTCCCCAGTTATCTGTTTTATACATAGTATCAACAGTGTTAATACGTCCTGGACATGAGTGTTTTTGGAGGAATGCCATGTGCCGGGCCCCAGAGAGCTTCCCACGTTGGTTCTCCTCACCCCGGGAGGAGACGACCCACAGCTCCGAGGGCCTCAGATCGCCCAGAAGAGGCCACTGTTGCCCTTCTGCTTAATAACATGTTGCTGACAAGACAAGTGTTGTTTTGGGCTCCAGTGGTCACAACCCAGCTCCGTGCTGGCTCTTCTTGGCATTGTTTCTACTTGCTCTTAATGGAATGGATGCAGAGGCATTAAGAAACAGTAAACAGGCTTCTTTCCCCTATACTTTTGGTAACCCCAAGGGTCTAGGTGACTCAGAAGGCTCCTAACCAACCTGTTGCCACTGAGGTTGGGTTTCTAGAGCCAGGAGTTTGAAGGACCTGGGACTGGATGGGTGAGGCTGTCTTCCTCACGACACAGTAAAAATGCAACAAGTCAACTTCTGGCTTAGTTCTAATTTTGCCATTGGCTCCACCTTCCAGCTCTTCATCACCCCTGTCCCCCTGTGGAATTTCTTAAGAGCCCTAAATAGACTTCCCTGAATCCTTTCCTACTGTCCATCAATTCATGCCAAGTCTTCTGTCCCCCGCAGGGAAATACACTTCCCATCCTGGCCGCTGCAAATGGGGACAAGTTACAATGGACATTTTACAGCATTTTCAATATACAAAATACAATTTTCAGATATACAAATCATTTTCAAATGCATTACCTCATTTATAGAAGAAACAGCTATAGTTGTTTACATAGCAACATCCCCAGTTTATAGATAATGAGGATCAGAGACAAGTGGTTTAGTGCGTCTCCTCCAATGTCAATTCAGCCACGAGACTACTCGGAAGCTAGTAAGGTTTGGGACAAGGTCCAACTCCCAATACCCTGCTCCTTAAGGATTTGGAAAACTCCTTCTCCTGCGGGTTACTTTAATTAAACCTAAACCTGCCTTTTAGAGCAAAGCAAAACAAATATGCTCTCCCTTTCAAATATTGGCCCTCCAAATATTTGAAGGCAGCGACTGGCTGCCCTCCAGGGCCTCATTTCTCACATTGGAAAGCGCACAGAATTCACCCCAGGGAGTTTGCGAACTTGTCCGTTTTGATCCGGTAGTTTTGGGGCGTGGCCTGAGATTCTGGTTCCTAACAAGCCCTACCTCCTCCCAGATCAGTTGCTCAGAGCAGGAGGAAAAAAAAATCATGTAAAATTAAGAAAAAGACTTTTCATATTCTTGTTTCCTGTTCCCCTGCATTTATAAAAGCTCCCAACTCACATAGGGCACTTTGTAAATGTCCAATATATTTGGACAGAAGGGAGGCAGACACAGTGACATAAAATACCTCCCCCTTCTTCATCCCAGCCTCATCCTTGGTTTAGAAAAAGCCTTTGCTTCTTACCCATTACTTAACTCATCCGATTAACAGTTATCCTCTCTAAATCGGGAATAACTGTAAAAACGACTATTAGGTGCCTAGTGTACAAAGAAGTCGGAGAAGGCAGTGGCAACCCACTCCGGTACTCTTGCCTGGAAAATCCCGTGGTCGGAGGAGCTTGGTGGGCTGCAGTCCATGGGGTCGCTAAGAGTCGGGCATGACTGAGCGACTTCACTTTCACTTTTCACTTTCATGCATTGGAGAAGGAAATGGCAACCCACTCTAGTATTTTTGCCTGGAGAATCCCAGGGACAGAGGAGCCTAGTGGGCTGCCGTCTATGGGGTCGCATAGAGTCGGACACGACTGGAGCTACTTAGCAGCAGCAGCAGTACAAAGAAGACGCCTAATAAATCTCAGTGATCACCCCGCAAACAAAACCGAACCAAAGAAAGCAGGAACTTAAGCAAGAATTGCCAAAACACTGTGTCCTCGCTGGAATGAGACAGGAAAAAATGCTCCCCTGGAAAGAACACGCTGCAAGGAGCGCTCGGTAGACCTCCCCCCAAGGGAAACGGCGCGGCTCGCTGGGCGCCGACCAGGCTGCGGGGGCGCCCGGCCCGAGCTCTGCTGCCCTCTGCTGACCGAACGCCCGCCCGCGTGTCTCGTCGCATCGCCCCGGCTCCCAGGGGACCTGCATCCCCAGCTAGTAGGTTATGCAACACCAGACTGCAACCAGAGCACGTGTGAGGAAAGGAAACCACTGACCTCTTGGCGCTTCGATTAAATACAAAAGATAAGAGAAGCGGAGGGCGAGAAAATAGCAAGTGACTTCTCAACATAGAAGGGACCGAGCAAGGATATACTCAAAATGCACTCTGAGTAGGAGCTCTTAGAAGCAGGGGGACCACTCCTGTTTTGAATATGAGGAACCTGAAGCTGGGGGGAGATTGGGGACGAACGTTACTGTGGGAAGTATCACTAGGGAGAGACCCAGGTAAGTTTGGAAGGGGGGCCTTTCTGACTTCAAAATACCAGGTTTCTATACCTGGCTCTTTCATTCCTTAGCTAGGGGGCTGGACCAGATACTCGGTCATGTTGGGTCTTGATGGTCTTCATTTTTCAAATGAGGGACTGACTGAGGTGGGCTCTGTGTTGCCTTTCAGTTGTCACATTCCGAGTACAACACCCCGAGAAGACCATAATTCAAACAGGCACACGTACCCCAATCTTCACTGTTTATAATAGTCAGGACATGGAAGCAACCTAGATGTCCATTGGCAGTTGTATGGATAAGAAAGATGTGGTACATGTATTTGCTCTTCTTAAGGAGGAGTAGACTATGGGTTCATCTCCCCCAGGGGGATCCTGCGTTTCTCATCAAACAAAGCTACTGGGGACTAGCTTTCACACCCACTTAGTAGCCCCAGCATACTGAACCCCCTGACATATTCTTCAATTAGTTAAGTCACTCAGTTATGTCCGACTTTGTGACCCCATGGACTGCAGCTTGTCAGGCTTCCTTGTCCATCACCAACTCCTGGAGCTTGCTCAAAGTCATGTCCATCGAGTCAGTGATGCCATTCAACCATCTCATTCTCTAATGTCCCCTTTCTCTCTCCTCCTTCAATCTTTCCCAGCATCAGGATCTTTCCAATGAGTCAGTTCTTTGCATCCAAAGGATTGGAGTTTCAGCTTCAGCATCAGTCCTTCCAATGAATATTCAGGACTGATTTCCTTTGGGATTGACTGGTTTGATCTCCTTGCAGTTATATTCCTCAGAGGCTACCAAATTATTTCAAAGCTGTGTCCCCGAAACAACACTTCAGGTTTTAAATGTCTGGTCACTGGTGAAATTTACCAGAGTCAATCTTGCCCACTCAAGATACATGGTTAATGTTGCCAAGAAATGAACACTACAGACTGAGCTGGTTCATCCATGCCTGTCAGGCTCCGGGAGACATGAACATTTTTATATTTTTTGGCATGAGTCCCTGAGGTCCCACTTAATGAGCTGGTGGAAACTTTACATTTTTTAATCTGCTTTATTGAGGTAAGATCAACATAGAAAAAGTTGTTGATATTTGATGAATACAATTTGATGTGTCTGGAGGTAAGTATGCCCTCAAAACCATCATTATAATCTATGCCATAAATTTATCCATTGCCTCCCCAAATTTCCTCCCCCGCTCTGTTCTTGTGTTTCTTTCTTTCTTTCTTTTTTTTTTTTTTAAATCATTCATCATTTGCTTCAGGCATACTTGCTTTCAGTCTGAATCAATCCTCAAGGAATTTTAGTTTGGTTCTTTACTGATAGGAAGTGGGTGGACGTTTCAGTCCTGTCTAGTTTGGATATTGACTTATGACATTCTTCTAGTTCATTGTGATCTTCAGCTCATAAAATATTTTAAGGATTGCTTTGCCCACATAGGGCTGTGAAGCATCTCCGCCTCTCAGACAATTTAATGGAAAATTTCAAAATCCCAAAACAAACAAACTGAAAGACACCTTAGGATTACATGATCCCATTCTCTGATTTTATGGAAGACAGTCTGAACTATTTGTCCAAATAAGGATAGTTCTCTAGAAACAATAAAAGAAGATGGACTGGGCGTATTTTCCAGGACTTCGGATGGGACCTTGCACATATTGGGAGGAAGGCATTTGGAAAACGGAGTCAATACAGATTCAGGGCAGCTATCAGAAAGTTAGGATTCAGCCTGATTATTACATTCACCAGCGAAGAAAGTCAGATCTAGTGCCAAAAATAAATTAGCATCCTTCCCAGAGCTCTCCCTCTGAACATGGTGCCTGGAGGGCTACTCCAGTTTCATGAAAACACTCTCTTCACCTCATCTAAGAAGGCCCAAATGATGTCCATTCTTGAACTGATGATAAAATACCAATCAAACACTAATCAAACCCACTAAGTCAGAGGCAGCCAAGTTGCAGTCAGAGATGGTATCTGGCAGAGTTTCCAGACTGAGAGCACATGCCAAGCGTAACTGAACATGAGTATGATAAACAGCGATGGGCCTCTGACAGACTGCGATGCTGTCAGGACACGGTTTCCAGCTATTTTGGAATTATGGCGAGATGCTTGGGAGGTGCAGCTGCATGCCCCAAATGCTGTCATCCCAGCTTAGAGAAAGTTCCTCCCCCTATTCCTTTAAAAAATAAATAACAGATTCATTCTGGTTTTGTTTGTCTCTTAGTTGGGTGTTTTTGTCCCATGGACTATTTTCCCTACTAACATGGAATTTCTGTGGCTTGTCTTTTATTTCATACCATGCAGAGAAATACACAGGCTTCCCTGGTGGCTCAGATGGTAAAGAATCTGACTGCAACACAGAAGATGCAGGTTCGATCCCTGGGTTGGAAAGATCTGCTGGAGAAGGGAATGGCAACCCAGTCCACTATTCTTGCCTGAAGAAATCCATGGACAGAGGAGCCTGGTGGGCTAAAGTTCATGGGGTTGCAAAGAGTCAGACATGACTGAGTAACTAATACACACACACACACACACACACACACACACACACACACACACACACGGGGGGGGGGGGGCGGGGGGAGAGAAAGAGAGAGAAAGAGAGAGAGAAATAAAACTACACAGGAATGCACAGCTCCTCCTACCCCAGGGTGCTTAGAAGTGAGGCAGTGGGGTAAGGCTTCACAAAGTCCCAGGATGAACTTGGCCCATGTTCCAGGAACATATTTATAACTCAGAGCTTTTATTATTTTGCAGGGGAATGAGAAAGAGATGTCACTGACATATGATGGAGTAGTAAATTTACATGGATTTTTAAAAGATAAGGCACAAGATTTTAAGGAAATTCCTTGTTTGTAGCTACTGACCTCTGAGATGTTGGGAAACCCACACATGAAAAATTTAAGATTAGACATTTCATTCCATCTACAATTTTTGCTTTAGAAATAGGATTACTACTACTGCTACCAGGACGACTTCTACTACTTACTAGTCTTACTATTAGTACAATTACTTTTTCTACTATTACTGCTACTCATAATTACAGGCATTTCCATTTTCTTTTTTTTTTCAAGTTGGAGAAACCCCAGGTCTCCAGGAGGATAGAACTGCTGCTAAGCTCCCCAGAGCCTGAAAATAAGATGCTTCCTTCCACTTAGCATCTAAAGACACATCTACATAAGAACTAATAATGGCTAAAAACAATCATTAGTAACACAGACCACTCTGCCAACCTATCGGCCATCAGTGCTTGTAAGCTTGCTCAAATTCACAATAGACGTCCCATGCCAATGTCTGCGTGCCACACGGGGGCTGAGTGGATGAGGCTGTGCGTGGCCAGGGGCCTTGGGCAGAGGTCCAGCTACCCCAGGCCTTCTTAATGCTGAGCTGAAGGGCCCAACGTGGCACCTGTAAGCCATCTGTGGCACTCCAGAGCGTGATCTAATTTAGCCTCCTCATGGCAGCAAACAATTTTAACAGTTTTTCAGTTAAGAAAACAGAAGACTTCTCTCCGGACTAATTAATCACAGATGTGAAGGGGCTTTTATGGGGAGAAGTTTGCACGTGACAGCGATCACACAGAAGCCTGTTGTTTTCTCTTTTGGGTCTGAGATGCCACTTGCCAGTGTTTCCCAAAGGTTTGAGCCCAGTCTGCTCTTCACTGGAAAAGAACATCATGGCGTTCATTTGTTCATTCCTTCAACACACACTATGGAATTATGCCCACATGCTCTGCACTCTGGTAGAAACTGAGGACGTACGAGTGAACAACCCGGAGTTATTTCCTCCCTCTGAGGAGTTTTCCATCTAGAGAGGGACACAGAGACACAAGCAATGCGAAGGGAAGAAAGAGAGTGACTCGTGACACATGAAAACAGAGTGGAGGCCTGATGTTGGACATCAGGAAAGACTTCCGGGAAGGAGTGCAGCACCTAAGCTAAGGGCAGGCGGAATTAGGCAAATTAGACGAGCTTCCTGAGGAGAAGGTTGGCAGCAAAGATGGCGGCAGCAGGAAACCACCGGAAACGCTGAGGACTGGAGGTCAGGAAGATGGCGGAAGGAGGTGGAGACCGGATACCGGCAAAGGCGGAAGTAGACTCTGCATCGTCAGTGTCAGTCAGAGCAACAGGGCCACCTCCACAGCCGGGTCCGTTCTCACTACTTTTGGCTAAATAGGTCAGGCTTTCGTCACCCCTGTCACTTAATTTAACTAGGGGCTGTCCTACAGACACGTGTCCTACAGACACGTTCCCAGTTGCTGGGCGTAGGAGACTTCATGTGAATAAATATAAGTCTACTGGTAGCTGGATTAATGTTAGCCACTCGCCCCCCACCCGCCGCCCCCAGCCATCCAGATGAGGCCCAGGCCTCCAGGTGGTCACGCAGGCAGACCCAGGGGAGAGGAGTGGAGGGGAGGGTGTGTTATCCCAGCCAGAAACAGGCCTTAGGAGAAAGAAAGCATGTGGCAGGCCATGGTGCTCCCTTTACTGCTTCCTGAAATGTATACCTAGGTCTTTATGATCTCAAAAACTTACATTACAGAGTGTGTATACACATGGGTGCATGCATTTGTGTATGTGTGTATGCATTTATGTGATGTGGCCTTCCAGTGTTGGGATGTACTGGGACCAGAGACGCAGGATGTTGGAAAATTCCTGCTCATGTACATTCAGCTTTGATTCTGTGAAACCATAGCAGAAGCCTGAAGGCTAATTAGAGGAAATCCAGCTTGAACTGGAGCATGGACCACAGCATGCAGTCTTCCCTGTCCTTCACTATCTCCCGGAATTTGCTCAAATCCATGTCCATTGAGTCAGTGATGCTATCTAAACATCTTAAACTCTGTTGTCCCTGTCTCCTTTTGCCTTCAAGGGTCTGGCAGGGGGTGAATTTGACTACATTAGAATGCAGAACTCTTGTTCACAAAAAAATTCTACAGAGACAAAGACAAATCACTAGCGGTACATGCACATAAACCTATCTATAACTGAAGAAAGGCTTTGTATCCGGAATACACAGAAACGTACACACAAATCAATAAGAAAGCAACAAATAAGGAAACATAAGATGGACTCAAAATTTTGACCAAAGGGGGAACATAAATATTCAATTACAATCTGCAAAGATTGTAAGTTTTTTAGTAATTATGAAAATGTAAATAAAACCACAGTGGGGACTTCCCTGGTGGTTCAGTGGTTAGGAGTCTACGCTGCCAAGGCAGGGGTCAGGACTTTGATCCCTGATCGGGGAACTAGGATCCCATATGCCATGTGGGGCAGCCAAAAGATTAAAAACATAAACAAAAACTAAACCACAATCAACTACATTTTCCTACTATCAGATTGGTAAATATTCAAATGCCTGATCAATGCTAAGTGTTGGTGAGGTTGGTGAGTTGGCAGGAGTTAATGGTACAAACAATCTGGAAAACAATTTGGCATCATCTGGACATTTTCCCTAGTGGCTCAGATGGTAAAGAATCTGCCTGCAATGCAGGAGACCCAGGTTTGTTCCCTGGGTCAGGAAGATCCCTGGAGAAGGGAATGGCAACCTATTCCAGTGTTCTTGCCTGGAGAACTCCATGCACAGAGGAGACTGGCGGGCTACAGGCCATGGGACTGTAAAGAGTAGGACCCAACTGAGCACCCAAAACTTCAAGCATCCCCTAAAATGCAGCCTTTTCATCTTTATATGTGAGAAGAAATATTTGTGAATACTTAATTCAGGGACACATAAAAATAGTCATAGAAACCTTATCTGTAATGGGTAACACTAGAAACAATCAAAATCTAAGGTTGAATGACTGAATCAGTGTGATACACTCTTACAGCAGAATATTAGACAATAGTGAAAAGAAATTATAGTTACAAGCATCTCTTCTC
This sequence comes from Dama dama, assembly GCF_033118175.1. Classification (NCBI taxonomy): domain Eukaryota; kingdom Metazoa; phylum Chordata; class Mammalia; order Artiodactyla; family Cervidae; genus Dama; species Dama dama. The sequence goes on along the minus strand of NC_083710.1, from coordinate 77,523,793 downwards.
CAGGGGATCTTCCTGATCCAGGGATCCAACCCTTGTCTCCTACATCTCCTGCAATGGCAGGCGGATTCCTTATCACTGTACCACCTGGGAAGTTGTTCTGGATTAGGAGTGAACATGCTCCTCAGGGAACACTGACAATGTCTGAAGACAATTTATTCGGTCCCCACTGGGGAAAGAGGTCCTGCTGGCATCTAATGGGTAGAAGTCAGAGATGCTGCTAAACATTCGACAATGCAGCAGCTCTTCACAGAAAAGAATATTCCAGCCCCAAATGTCAGGATGGCAAAAGTTAAGAATCTCTGGTCTTTTTTATTTTGGCCATGCCACAAGTCTTGCAAGATCTTAATTCCCCCAAGCAGAAACTGAACCTGCTTCCTTGGCAGTGAAAGCACCGAGTCCTAACCACTGGACTGTCAGGGAAGTCCCCGAGAATCTCTTGTCTTGATAGAACTGATGGGTGTGCATGCCTTTTCCTTTGTTTTGAGTATTAGAATCTGTTTTATAGTTTTTAAGGTTCCCTCCTGGATAACGGAAGTTTTGTTGTGATTGTGGTTCACCAACAGGGTCAAAATTATGCTTCTCAACAATCAAAGTATCTCTTTACTTAGTAGAATATGCCATTTGAACAATTTTCCTTTTGTCTTAAACTACTTTACCTGTTGTCTAGCTGGGTGACCAAATTTACCTGCATTAACTCTTCAGAGGTCACAGAGCTAAATGTGTTTCATTTTATATCACTGATGAAATTGAATGCAAAGATGGAGTGTGTATCAATGTCCCAATGACTAAAGATGTCTCCCTTTTCCTTCAAAATCCAAATGTTTCCATTTTCCAAAGCAATCTAGTTGTGTTAATTTTGGAAAACAGATGGAAAATACTCTAATTAAAAGTAACCCCCAATCCATATCAGTGTTAGTTCTCAGGCTGCAGGTAAACTAACTAATCAGAGATTACAGCAGCTTCAGAAAGGTAGTTATACTCTATGGAACCTAAAAATCAATTCTTTTATTTTAACTAACTCTTTTAAGGGGTCTGGTGGAATATTCACCTGGGTCTCAGTGAGTTGAATGCAGCAGATCATTGAAAATAGCCATGGAAAGATTTTTAGACATTGTTTTATATAGCAGCCTCCATGTTAATCCTGATAAAAACAGTACATGAAGGATTCCTGGGACCGTTTTATGAAACAAGGCAGATTACCAGGCTTCACATTGAGAGACTCAAATTACCAGGTCCAGGATGGGAGCCCAGAATATGTAACAAGCCCCCTGAGGTGCTCTGATGCATGGTAAGAAACCGTGGCTTAGAACGGCATGCTTAGACTTTCTTGCTTGACTGTCAGTACGTTATTAAAGGCATTTCTCTTTCACGTCTGCCCTTTACTGCAAAGATAAGTGATAGTGATTTCAAAGAAGTAACCTTGATTTACCACTGCTGTGGAAATGTTTGGCCTCGGCACCATCTTTTTTGCCAAGGCAAAATGAAATTAGATGCTGCATGTGAAAATACTTTATCAATTGTAAAGGGGAAAATAAGTCTATTTTCATGCACTCAGCAAATAGATTATAGGTTGACTCTCACAAGACAAGGTGTTTGGAGGCATGACTAAGCAGAGACAAGCTACAGAGTATCAAGATGTGACTCTGCGTTGTTCTCTCTCATTTAAACCTTTGAAAACAAGGAAGGATCCCTAGGGACTGTTTGCTGATGTTCAACAGCAGGAAAGGAGCCCCTGATTCAAAGAAGCTTTGAATCCTGGCAGTTTGTCAGAGTGGAAGAGGACTCAGCAGAAATACATAACCTTGCAAAGAGTACATCAGCAGATTTTTTTTTTTTTTTTTAGGAAGTCTCACACACTGGGATTTAGAATCTTCTAGAAGGCTTGGAAACCTGGCCACTTACTGTCTTCAGTTCGACTCAGAAAATTGCTACACATCTGACCCTGACAATATCCTTGAATTCTCCAAGATGACTTCCCCCATTTGTGGCAATGAGACAGTTGCTGTGAGGATTAAAAGAAACAACATGTGATATGAAATGTCTACACAATACAGCACGTGTTCCCCTCTGCTTGAGATCTCTGCTTGAGACCTAGGTACCAGAGTATAGGATTGGGCAAGGCTCAAAAAGGACCAAGAAGCCATGCAGTGCCTCAAATCCAGTTTATTATTACAGCCAAGTGTCATGGGAGCTTGGCATTGGGATACCAAATATACAGTGATAAGGGTCTGAATGGTGGTACTTGAAGTCATAGTCAATCTATCCGGTCCATCTCGATGAGTTCTCTGCCTGTACCCTCCAACACACACACACACACACACACACACACACACACACACACACACACCCATCTCGATGAGTTCTCTGCCTGTACCCTCCAACACACACACACACACACACACACACACACACATACACACACACACACAGAAGGAGAGAGGGAGAGAGTTTTAGTCTCATTCTCCCCAGCAAAGGTCACTTTACTTTTGCAACAGTATTCCTCCTACCCCTGAAGTTTTGATTACCATCTTTCAGCTTCACTGAGAGTTCACTCGTCCTAAAACTTCTTCATAAAAATCTGCACCAGTGGTCACCTCCCACCCATTCAGTCAATTATCATGGCTGCCCTAGAATTAGCACGGCTTCATGGGTGTTGTAAATCACACATTTTTCTCGCCTGAGGGTGTGCTTTATCGGCAAAGGACAGTTGGAGTGAAGTGAAGAGTAGCACAAAGCAGCAAATGAGGTGGGTGAAGAGTCCCATAGAAATCTTGCCTTAGTCAATTAATATGTGTTCATGAGCCCTGGACGTGTAGGATGGGGCTCTTCCCACCAGGAATCAGAGCTCTGACATTTATTTAAAACTACCTTCAAAAATAGTTTAAAATCAATAGGAAAGGTGAGTCTCTTCATTCTACTTGCACCTCTTTTTAAAACCATTTATGAGACTTACTCAGCTTCACCCATCTTAATCCCCTGACATGGCTCCAAATGTCAGTTTTAAAAAGTCAAGTTCACCTTCACAGAATTAAAATTTGTGAGCTCTGAATATATTAAAAGAATGTGCCACAGGCTCTCAAAGAAATTCTCAGAAAGGAGTATCAGAAATGTTTTAAAATTAGAACATGTGTGTAATCTTGAAGTTAATTGCTTTGAAATGTAACATTTACGTGGAAGGGATATTTGATCTGCTTGCTTAAAGCTATCGGTTACATAATTTTGTTTTTAAAGAGAAGAATCATAGTTCTATTTCTCCAAAAACACAGCATCAGCGATTCTTTGTTTGAGCAGTACACAGCCCTTGAATATCTTCCAAGGACTTTTTTAGGTGAATTCAGGTGTTAAAAGACCACTTCAACATGGCTTCTTTCTTTCCAGAGAAGAATGTTTGGTGTTGGATGGTACCTGTTAAGAAAGCAAAGGAATTCAAAGAAGGGAAAGAATGTGCCTTGGAGGGATAAAAAAAGGCTTCAAGGACATTGAGATGGACCTAGAAACATGGCTTGAATTGATATCAGCAAAGGCATAGAGGAGGACAGCCCTGTAAAATTATACAGGTGGGTCTTATGAATAGGCCCACCTGTTAGTACTCTGGGGGATAGTGAGAAATAAAGATAGGATCGGGTCAAACAGTAAAATGCCTTCAAAGGTGGGAAGAGGAGTTGGAGTATTTAATAACTTAGGCTAGAAACAGTCATTATAGATATTGGTGGTTTAGTCACTCAGTCGTGTCCAACTCTCTGTGGCCCCGTGGACTGTAGCCTGCCTGGCTCCTCTGTCCATGGGATTTTCCAGGCAAGAATATTGGAGTAGGTTGCCATTTCCTTCTCCAATAGACACTGGAGCAGGAGAAATACAGGGATAAAAGAAATGTTTTCAGAAAATTAAACTAAAAGGACATCTAGGGGTTTAAAGCAGGAAGTAGAGTAATCTATTTTAGTAATATAGGCACGAGAACACTAGAGTAACAAGCAAATTGCTCACGGCTTCCATTTTTTTTTTTTTTTTTTTAATTTATCCTATTTTCCTCAGAATTTCTATAACATTTGTCTCTATTGTTAATGTGCTTCTTCTGTACCACCAGCGTGATTTCAAGAGCCCATGTTCCTCTTCTGCTAGATTACATATTGGGAACATATTATATATTTGTACTTTTAAATGAATTTTTATTGGCATATAGTTGCTTTACAGGGCTTCCCCGGTGGCTCAGTGGTAAAGGATCTGCCTGCCAAGGCATGAGACCCAGGAGACACAGGTTCGATCCCTGGGCCAAAAACATCCCCTGGAGAAGGGAATGGCAACCTACCCCAGTATTCTTGCCTGGGCAACCCCATGGACAGAGGAACCTGGCAAGATACAGTCCATAGAGTCGCAAAAGAGTCGGACATGTCTTTGTGACTAAACAGCAACAGTTGCTTTATAATGTTGTGTTAGTTTCTACACAACAGTTTAGTTTTGTGTACAGCAAAGTGAATCAGCTATATGTATACATATATCCCCTCTTTTTGTGGATTTCCTTCCCATTTAGATCACCACAGAGCCTTGAGCAGAGTTTCCTGGGCTATACAGTAGGTTCTCATTAGTTATCTGTTTTATACATAGCAGTATATATATGTCAACCCCAATTTCCCAGTTCATCCCACCCCTCCTGCCCACCCTGGTGTCCATATGTCTGTTCTCTACACCTGTGTCTCTATCTCTGCCTTGCAAATAACTTCATCTGTATCATTTTCTAGATTCCACATATAGGTGATATCATAATATTTTGTTTTTCTGACTTACCTCACTCTGTATGATAGTCTCTGTGTCTATCCACATTTCTGAAAATTTCATAATTTCATTCTTTTTTATGGCTGAATTATATATTTATACTTTTTAATGCTTTGATATGCCCCTAAAATTGCTTACCCACAGTTGGTAAAGAAAAAAAGGGAAAATATTTATGTTGACTAAATTGGAGGAATTTTAAAGAATCTTAATAAGCAATAGAGAAGTTAGGGGAGACTGTGAAGGTTCAGTTCAGTTCAGTCACTCAGTCGTGTCTGACTCTTTGTGACCCCATGGAATGCAGCACACCAGGCTTCCCTGTCCATCACCAACTCCCAGAGCTTGCTCAAACTCATGTCCATCAAGTTGGTGATGCCATTCAACCATCTCATCCTCTGTTGTCCCCTTCTCCTCCCACCTTCAATCTTTCCCAGCATCAGGGTGTTTTCCAATGAGTCAGTTCTTCACATCAGGTGGCCAAAGTATTGAAGCTTAAGCTTCAGCTTCAGCATCAGTCCTTTCAATGAATAATCAGGACTGATTTCCTTTAGGATGTACTGGTTGGATCTCCTTGCAGTCCAAGGGACTCTCAAGACTCTTCTCCAACACCACAGTTCAAAAGTATCAATTCTTCAGTGCTCAGCCTTCTTTATGATTCAACTCTCATATCCATACATGACTACTGGAAAAACCATAGCTTTAACTAGATGAACCTTTGTCAGCCAAGTAACAGCTCTGCTTTTTAATATGCTGTCTAGGTTGGTCATAGCTTTTCTTCCAAGGAACAAGCATCTTTTAATTTCATGGCTGAAGTCACAATCTGCCATGATTTTGGAGCCCAAGGAAATAAAGTCTGTCACTGTTTCCATTGCTTCCCCATCTATTTGCCATGAAGTGATGGGACTGGATGCCATGATCTTAGTTTTCTGAATGTTGAGTTTTAAACCAGCTTTTTCACTCTTCTCTTTCACTTTTCATCAAGAGTCTCTTCAGTTCCTCTTTACTTACTGCCATAAGGGTGGTGTCATCGGCATATCTGAGGTTATTGATATTTCTCCTAGTAATCTTGATTCCAGCTTGTGCTTCATCCAGTTCAGCATTTCTCATGATGCACTTACTCTGCAGATGAATTAAATAAGCAGGGTGACAATATACAGCCTTGACGTACTCCTTTCCCAATTTGCAACCAGTCCATTGTCCCATGTCCAGTTCTAACTGTTGCTTCTTGACCTGAATATAGATTTCTCAGGAGGCAGGTAAAGTGGTCTGGTATTCCCATCTCTTTAAGAATTTTCCACAGTTTGTCATTATCCACACAGTCAAAGGCTTTGGCGTAGTCAGTAAAGCAAAAGTAATGTTTTTCTGGAACTCTTTTGCTTTTTCTGTGACCCAACAGATGTTGCCAATATCCATTGTCAAGGTTAGCTCCCAATTTTCTAAGCTAGAGCATAAAAGAACATAGGTGAGAAGTCATCCATATTTTCACTTATCACTGTCTCATTACATCATCCTATTATGACATTAATGATAACCTGTTCTGTTTCAAACAAATGTTTTTATCTCTGTAAATATGGCAAATGCAGGATCCATATCTATTTTATTTTTGTGGATACTACTTTATACTTTGCACTACTTTATCCTCTTCAAAATACTTTGCACCGTGAATGATACATGATAGGTTATCAATAAACATTTGTTATACTGGTTAGCAGATTGACAAGTATTTATAAGGATTTCTCAGCCTCAGCGGTGTTAACATTTTGAGTTGGCTAGTTCTTTGTTGTGGAGGCTGGCCTGTGTATTGTAGGATGTTTCGCGCTGTCTCTCACTCCTGTCCACTAGATGACAATAATATCACAATGCTGTCCCAAGGGGGGCGGGGTGACATGGCCCTGGTTAGAGAACCACTGGCTGCGACAGATGCTGGCTTAGAGATATCAACTTAGGAGTCATTTGATTAAAGATTATGCAGTAAGTCTCAGTTCCAATAAGAATTGGAACATAGGGAAGAAATAGCTGGTGGCTAAAAACAAAGCTTTGGGTAATGAGTATGAAATTAGGGTTGGGGGGGTGCTGGTAAGGGGGTTTTCAAATAAATTGCTAATTCCATGATACATCTACCTGGACCTTGTACTCAGTGTCGGCCAGCACTGTCCAGCAGAAACATGAGAACCACGATGTAATTTTAAATTTCTCAGTAGTTCTATTTTAAAAAGTACAAATAAACTGATGAAATTAATTTTAATAATTAATCATTTCATTTACTTAGAAATATCCAGAATATTACCAGCTTAGCATGTAATCAATATGCAAAATTATTCATGAGCTAATGGGCATTTTTTTGTATGAAGTCTTCAAGAGGTGGTGTGTACTTTACATACAACATAGCACATAATTTGATTGCCTATCTTAAGTGTTCTATGGTTGCATATGACTGAGGGTTACCATATTATACGGATTGGGACAATTCAGCACATTTAAACAAATGTTTTCCTTTTGGACACCAAGTGGGAAAGGAGGGGTGGAGTAAATTGGGAGATTGGGACTGATTGTTACTATTGTTACTATGGACAGAATAGATAACTGAGGAGAACCTACTATTTATCACAGGGAACACTACTCAGTGCTCTGTGGTACCCTAAATAGGCAGGTAATCCAAAATGGAGAGATATATGTACACACATAGCTGATTCACTTTGCTCTACAGCAGAAGTTAACATAGTGTTGTAAAGTAAATACACTCCAATAAAATTTTTTTAGAAAATCAATAAACGTTATCTTGTCCCTTTAATTTACGTGATTATTCTTTTCATAGAGAGAGCTACAAGAGCTAGTGATGTGTCTGAAAATTTTTATAAATTTACTTTATAAACAGCAGGTGTAATTTTTTGGGCATGGAGTTCTGTGAGTTTTGTTAAACACATGGGGCATGCAACCACCACAACAGTCAGAGTACGGAACAGTTCTCTCACCCCAAATAATTCCCTTGTGCTGTTGTTTTGTAGTCAAATTCTCCCCCACCTTTACTTCTATTTTTGTTTTTAGGAGTAAGATTTTCCCCTTTTACCAACAACAACTATATGTGTGTGTGTAGGTATGTATATGAGCTTCCTTGGTGGCTCAGTCAGTAAAAAATCCGGTTGCAATGGAGGTAGACCTGGGTTTGATCCCTGGGTGGGGAAGATCCCCTGGAGAAGGAAATGGCAACCTACTCCAATATTCTTTCCTTGGAAATCCAATGGATAGAGGAGCCTGGCAGTGTGGAAAGAAGATAGAGGATGAACAGAAAGAGAAGTAGAGAACAGTATAGAAGACAGAACCTCTTGGCTCTTAGTGCCGGAAGCGTATTCTTTCTAAAGCACACTGCTCCAGGTGCAGTGAGCCTGGCTTCCCTTGCAGCCATAGGGGCCCACTCAGACAGTGGGGGGGCACGTGTGGCCCCGCCCCCTCATTCATCTGTCAGTCCTCTGCAGGTTACCGGGATAGCAGGCCTCTCCCAGAATCCTCCGCGGGACCGGTGGCAGATGGCGCCAGGAGAGAAGCAGAAGGGGAGCGCGGGCAAGCCCTCCACAGGTGGGAGGCTTCCTGCAGCCAAGAAAGAGGAGACCCTCGCTGCCTGCTAGCTGTTCCTGACACTCCGGTTTACGGCTTCTCGACCGCCTCCATCTTTTCATGGCCTCGCCGCTTCACTGAGGAGAGAGACTCTGGAGAGGTAGCCCTGTGGTGCGTGTGCAGCTCCCATGGTGGACAGGCCGGGGCGGCTGCTCTCGTCACAGTGTAGATGACCTGGGCTGTGCCAGACACTGCGAGGGCAGGTGACCTTGGGCCAACTGTCAGCAGTGGCCCCGGCCGTGCCGTGCCTCTCAGCATTCCATTCTGTTCACAGAGCCCAGGCAGCAGATGGGCAGAGGCCTGTGGAAGCGCCTCCCTCACATACATGTCACCGTTGGCACCCGACTTGGGAAGGGGAAGGCTGCCCGTTTGTTTAACATTGCTCCAGGAGCACATGCCTACTGTCTGGTCCTTACAGGCTCCAGAAATACAGTTCTGCAAGCCACTCACACACCCACAACACGCAGACACATAATATACACACATGTGAGCACATTACCTGTAGTTCACGTGGCTGAATGTTTATCCTTGCGGTTTGCCATTGTAACAATGCAATTGTGGTTTTTAGGGTGTCTATTCTTAAGGAGCTCCTTAGTATTCTCCATATTTTATATACCTCTCCTAACACGTCTTTTTATCTCCTCCTTTCCCTCACATAAAGTCTTGAAAAAAATCAGAAGATTGCAATGATGTAAAGGAAGGCACTGACCTAAATATATATGCATTAACTGGCCAAGTTCTTTGAGTAATTACATTGTAAAATTTAAGTAGGAAAGCAATGCTGTCAGAACCATAAAAGTCCTTTTAGCCTCCTATCTCATCCCTCCCACAGTTTTCTAGCACCATGTTTATGCTGGAAAACTAGGAAGGCCTGCTTGTCTTCAATGGATGGCTAACAACTAGCTTACCCACCTCATTTCTGGTTTACCATGTAGTTCAACAAAACGAAATATTCTCACTGGCATGCTATGACAAATCTAGATGGCATTTTAAAAAGCAGAGACATCACTTTGCCGACAAAAGTCCATACCTAGTCAAAGCTATGTTTTTTCCAGTAGTCATGTACAGACGTGAGAGTTGGACCATGAAGAAGGCTGAGCGTCAAAGAATTGATGCTTTCAAATTGTGGTGCTGGAGAAGACTCTTGAGGGTCCCTTGGACAGCAAGGAGATCAAATCAGTCAGTCCTAAAGGAAATCAACCCTGAATATTCATTGGAAGGACTGATGCTGACTGATGCTGAAGCTTCAATGCTTTGGCCACAAAGAGCCGACTCATTGGAAAAGACCCCGATGCTGGGAAAGATTAAAGACAAAAGGAGAAGGGGGTGGTAGAGGATCATATGGTTAGATAGCATCACTGAATCAATGGTCATGAGTGTGAGCAAACTCTGGGAGATAGTAGACGACAGAGCATTCTGTCATGCTATAGTCCAGGGAATTGCAAACAGTGAGACACAACTTAGTGACTGAACAACAACACTGGTAAGCACTTTAAAAGAGGGAATGTCCTATGGTCACTGGGACTTTTTAGGCAAAGAAGAAAAACAGGAAAGTAGTGGCAGAGGTAAGACAAAGTGTTCACAAATTCCCATTTCATTTTCCTCCTGGGCTTGTAGGAAGGCCAGCTATTCCCTGTATCCCCTGCCAACTGAATTCTGGCTAGAAAATGTGGACTGGAAATGACACATACCCCTTGCAGACCTAGCCCAGAAAACCACCTGCCAAAACCTCCATGTGCTCTCCCCGTGGGCCAGCCAGGTACAGGACATCCCATGAGGACTCAGAGGCCCCCAGAGATGGTGGAGCCATTCAGCAGGAGTTTGGGTTTCTGCTTGAACTTCGCCTATTCCTCCAATTCTCCAACCCCAATTTACTGTGAGATGAGCGAGAAATAAAACTCTTTGAGAGTCACTGAGCTTCTTGAGCTGTTTGTAACAGCATTTTTCCTTTCCTAATCCACACAGGTACCAAACACCTGATTCCCAACTGTCCTCCCCTCTGGTCTCAGGGTAGGTTAATCACAGCAGATGCTCCTTCACTTGAATGTAGCTCTGAAGGATATGCTGCTTATGACTCACTGGGGACCAGGACTTGTCTCCTGCCCTGTTAATTCTACTACTGTTCAGTTTATTACTGTCTACTGTCCAACTTTCATATGCTCAGTTCAGTCTAGAGGGGAAATCACTAGAAATGATCTGGGTCTCCTAAGATCACTGGGGCAGTGGTTACATACTCGTTAGAGCCTGATTGGTGGTGCATTGGTCAATATTTAACAATCAGTTCTCTGGAACAAGTCATAGGCATATGTACATATATGTATATACATATATATACACTAGTCTATTATGCACTTTACTGATATTAAGCATTTGTAACACAATTTAATTATAAAATGTACAATAAAAAGTATTGTACATTATATAGCCAACTGATTCTCATGGAATGCTTTCATCTATTGTTGCCAAACCTTTTTTTTTGGTGGGGGGCCACACAGCATGTAGGATCTTAGTTCCCTGACCAGGAATGGCACCCATACCCACTGCAGTGGAAGCACAGAGTCCTAACCATTGGACCACCAGGGAATGCCTGATGTTTGCCAAGCTCTTACATCCATGCCAATCTATTATTGCAATTCAGTCCTGATTTGACAGTTACATCTCAATCTGCTAATTCATTTCCTGATATGTTTATTATTTTCAAATCTGTTGTAAAGCCTACTATTTCTTAGCCTCAAATTATGTTCACTAAAATGAAACTTCTTTCAACTTCAGCACTGGCTATATAGGAACTTCACTCATTTGTCAATTATGAGCAATTTTTTTTTTTTTTTTTTGCTGAATTGCACAATAGTTTTTGACTGCTAGAAGAATATTTCTATAAGTTTTTTTTTTTTTTTTGCTACTCACAATGTAATGACTACATGTTTCACCTGTATTGTTTTCTCCATTATTTTCTCAAATCTAGATCATGGGTTGGCAAAATTTTTCTGTAAAGAGTAAAAAGTTGTGCATAACACATAATGTCATAATCTATCATATCTACCCTTTTAAGTAAAGGTAAGTTAAGATAATTTTTTTAGGCTTTGTGGTCCAGATGGTCACTCTTGAAATGATTCAACTCTGCCATTGTACAAAAGTAGTTATAGACAACACATAAACAAATTCTGCCTGGCTGTTTTCCAACAATACTTTATAAAAACAGATCATAGGCTGAAATTGACTTACTGGCCATAGTTTGCCAAACCCCATCCAAGTAATCAGCGAAACAATAAGTCAAGTCTTGATATGTAGGTTTTGCTAATTTGTTTGGAGTAAGCATTCCTACCATGGTCAGTTTCAGACTACTGTTGAGATGTTGCTAAATGCAGAGTTGTAAGAAGAGATGCAGTAACTGAGCATTATATATTTCCACCAGACAGAGTAGAAATAACTGGAAGACCATCAATAATAATAGTTATTATTAGCAACAATAAAACAATTAGATGTAATAAAATCATAATGAGTATTTATAACCTTTGCTTTTTAAAATTTATTTTCAATTAAAGGATAATTGCTTTACAGTATATCACCTTTGTTTTTAATATAATTTAATTGGAATACTGGCTTCCCAGGTGGCGCTAGTGGGAAAGAACTCACCTGCAAATGCAGGTTGGATCCCTGGGTAGAGAAGATCCCCTGGAGGAGGGCATTCCAGTATTCTTGCCTGGAGAATCCCATGGACATAGGAGCCTGGTGGGCTACAGTCCATAGGGTCGCCAAGAACTGGAAACAAGTGACAGCACGCACGAATTTTAATACTATAAAATTTGATTTTTAATAACGGCTCTATCTAACAACTGCTTACAAAATGGCTGAAAATTTATAGGATCTCATAAAACAGTATGAAATGTTTCTACTACAGCACTTGATCCTGAAGTGTTTCTCTTCTCCATGGCTGCCGGATCAGAGTTGGAGCATGTCTCCCATTGATTTATTTTCTCCTGCAGCACAGTTTGAGTTGTTGGAAGGTAAATATTGAAACAGTTGTCTTGCTCAAAAAGGTAACTTTGTCAGCACTTAAAACTTAAAGCACCTATCAGTTCTTACATTTTCGAAATTATTACAGATTCATTGCACATATTAAACCAAAATATGCTCAATGTTTTCCTTAAACACAATGTGACTTTAACTTATCTTTACTTTAAAAGGTAAATATGATAGACTATAACACTCCATAAAAATTCTTATGCACAGCCTTTTACCCTTTTTAAACATCCACCTTGAGGTGAGGAAATCAAAAACTCAAATGTAAATACACTGCAGCAAAAGATGTCCTTACTGAATGTCTGTGCATGAGGCAACATGGTTGAATTGAAAAGGATGCCACTAGAATCAGAAAATGTAGGTTCATATCCTCACGTTGATAGCTCACTGTATGATCTACGGTAAATTTCTAATCTTTTTAAAGCCTCATTCTCTTATCTATAAAGTTAATCATGAGGTTGTTTTGAGGCTTAAGTGAGGAAAAAATATTACATGAATATCCTAGTGTTCAGTTGTTATAAAGCATTCAGTAAAAGGCAACTATTATTAGTGTTATTCACTGATAACACTAATAATAAATAGATGTTCATCCCACCCCATTCTGCCTCAAGGAAGCAATAGAAAAACCTATAATTCTGCTTCATTGACTATGCTAAAGCCTTTGGCTGGGTGGATCACAGAAAACTGTGGAACATTCTTAAAGAGATGGGACTACCAGATCACCTTACCTGCCTCCTGAGAAACCTGTATGCAGGTCAAGAAGCAATAGTTCGAACCAGACATGGAACAATGGACTGGTTCCAAATTGGGAAAGAAGCATATCAGGGCTGTATATTGTCACCCTGCTTACTTAACTTATATGCAGAGTACATCATGAGAAATGCTGGGCTGGATGAAGCACAAGCTGGAATCAAGGTTGCCAGGAGAAACATCAATAACCTCAGATATGCAGATAATACAACCCTTATGGCTGAATGCAAAGAGGAACTAAAGAGCCTCTTAACGAAGGTGAAAGAGAAGAGTGAAAAAGCTGGCTTAAGACTCAAGACTCAAAAAACGAAGATCATGTCACCTGGTCCCATCACCTCATGGCAAACAGATGGGGAAGCAAAGGAAACTGTGAGAGTCTTTATTTTTGGGGGGCTCCAAAATCACGGCAGATGGTGACTGCAGCCATGAAATTAAAAGACGCTTACTCCTTGGAAGGAAAGCAGTGACCAACCTAGACACCATATTAAAAAACAGAGACATTACTTTGCCAACAAAGGTCCATCTAGTCAAAGCTATGGTTTTTCCAGTAGTCATGTATGGATATGAGAGTTGGACCTAAAGAAAGCTGGGCGTCAAAGAATTGATGCTTTTGGACTGTGGTGTTGGAGAAGAGTCTTGAGAGTCCCTTGGACTGCAAGGAGACCCAACCAGTCCATCCTAAAGGAAATCAGTCCGGAATATTCATTGGAAGGACTGTTGCTGAAGCTGGAGCTGCAATACTTTGGCCATCTGATGCAAAGAGCTGACTCATTGGAAAAGATCCTGATGCTGGGAAAGACTGAAGGTGGGAGGAGAAGAGGACGACAGAGGATGAGATGGTTGTATGGCATCACGGACTCAATGGACATGAGTTTGAGCAAGCTCTGGGAGATGGTGAAGGACAGGGAAGCCTGGTGTGCTGCATTCCATGGGGTCACAAAGAGTCAGACACCACTGAGCAACTGAACAACACACCCACCTCATTATGTTTTGTCATCATGCAGTTGGTGATTACGGTAGTTACTTAAGTGCTGATGATTATTCACACTTTTAGTTGCTTAAAATTTGGATTGGGGGCACTGTATTTCAGGTACATATGTATCCAAATCATGCACTGGGGACCAGCAATGTGCTGAATGTTCAAGATTTTTCAGATCTACAAGGTTGAATTGGTAGTTACCAATTATCCATGTGGGAAACTGAGCTTCTTATGCTTTTCAACTGTACATAAAAAGGCCAAAAGTGGCATGCTAGCATTGACAATAGCATAGTGGCTTACCATCTCAATGGTTCATCTCTACTTGGCAAAGCTATCTGAGATGGCTTGCCATAGCTGATTGAATGGCCTTAGTTTCCAATCAGCTTCACCTTTCCTGTTCTGTCTCACAAGTGGGTCACACTAGATTTGGCCATGGTATTAAGGCTGAAGCACTGCTGCCTTTTGTGATTCTATGGGAGCATCTTAAAACTATCTCTGTGGGCTTCCCCAGCGGGTCAGTCATAAAGAATCTGCCTGCAATACAGGAAATGTAGGGTCAACCCCTGGGTCAGAAAGATTCCCTGGTGAAGGAAGTGGCAAACTATTCCAGTATTCTTGCCTGGAAAATCACATGGACAGAGGAGCCTGGTGGGCTCCATGGAGTCACTAAGAGTTAGACACAACTCAGTGACTAAACAACAACAACAAAACTATCTCCACAAATGTTCAAATAATTCTTTAGGAAGATTTCTCATATTAACTTCAATATGTGGTAAGCATGATGCCATCGTATATAATTGAGCATTCTAACCCAGCAATTAAGGAGCAGGTAGGCATCTATTGGTATTGCCCAGTATTGTCTTTCTCCAATAATCTTTTTATCTATTATAACTCTTAATGGTGACAGCACAGCCACATGAAAAATTTAATTCACTATTGCACGCTGAATCTTCCCAAGTTCCCACTGCAATGGCTAAAAATATGGAGGTGATCCCGGACCTTCAATACAGTCACCTGAACTTATTATTTTATCACAATTTAAATACCCATGCAGTGAGCAAAACTCATATCCTTGACCATTTAAGAGTGGCTGATGATGTCAATCAAATGTCATCATAGTGATAGGTAAACTTGATACATTTGATGAAAGTATTTTCTTCATCATACTGAGTACATATAGTTGAAAAATAACTATGTGCTCATTTGCTTTGATTTCTTTCAACATCTAAATAAAATATTCCTCAGATCCAATATTGTTCTAAGAGCTTTCTGAAAGGAAAGAGTGTATCTTTCTTAATGATTCTTTTATTTCCTTTTTTCTTTCAAGAAATATGTACTTAAACATGATCTCTTGTTGTTGTTCAATCGCTAAGTTGTGTCTGACTCTTTGCTACCCCATGGACTGTAGCACAACAGGTTCCTCTGTCCTTCACTATCTCCCGGAGTTTGCTCAAATTCATGTCCGTTGAGTCAGTGTTGCTTATCTAACTATCTCATCCTCTGCCACTCCCTTCTCCTTTTGTCTTCAATCTTTCCCAGAATCAGGGTCTTTTCCAATGAGTTTACTCTTTGCATAAGGTGGCCTAAGTATTGAAGCTTCAGCAACCAACCTTCCAATGAACATTCAAAGTTGATTTCTTTTAGGATTGACTGGTTTGATCTCCTTGCAATCCAAGGAACTCTCAAGAGTCTCTTCCAGCACCACAGTTCAAAAGCATCAATTCTTTGATGCCCAGTCTTTATGGTCCAACTCTGACATCTGTACTTGTTAACGGGAAAAACCATAGCTTTGACTATATGGACCTCTGCCAGCGAAGTAATGTCTTTGCTTTTTAATAAGCTGTCTAGGTTTGTCAGAGCTTTCCTTCCAAGGAGCAAGCATCTTTTAATTTCATGGCTACAGTCACCGTCTGCAGTGATTTTGGAACCAAGGAAAATAAAACATGACCTCTACTGGCTATATTTTGATAATCGGATACTTTAAAGCAAAATATCTTTATTGAGCTGAGTTGTATTTTGCTGCCTGTATATTTTAGTTCTCAAACTTCAAACCCATAGCAAAGCCATATTTTCTTGCCTAAGGAATTCTTGAAGAACTGAAAGCAAAAGCCCTTCACTCTTCCTGCATTGTGTGAAAACCTGAATACACAGAAGAGATTATACTGGGCTTCCCAGAGGGGGATGGGAGAAACTTGTGTGAGGTGAGCAGAAGAAATGCCTTTAGCAATGGGCTTTGTGAGACATTATCAGAAATGTTCAGAGTGAGCAAAACTGACTTGGTAGTTTGGGGGAAGAAATGTGTGTTTTCATAACCCCAGAGATCATAAGGATAAAGTAAGTGCTTGTTGAGTCGCAGGGGTTCCTAGCAAGAGCTGGGCAGTGGCAAACATGGACAAGAAACTCTTCAACAAACAGTGGAATTCTCTGCTGAACAGTTTTTTTGCAGGGAGATGATAGATAGATAGAGATTTCCCCCCTTCTTCAAGGATGAAAAGATTTGAACATATGACTACATATTCAATATACTCAACATGTATTCATTTCCAAGAAGACTTATTTGAGCTCTGCATACTGGATGTACATAAGCATCTGAAAGGATAGGAAAACAAAATATTATACAAGAAAAAAAAATACCACAGTTCAAAAGAAGGGCATGCATCTGAGTTGTCAAGAGGAAACAATCTGTGATGAAACACGTTTTGCACCAAGCAAAATCCAGGAGATTTTGCTTTTTTAAAATCTAATTTCTCTTCTCAATATGATTCCCTGAGATATTATATAATGAAAAAGGAAAAAATTGAGAGCAGGGAAAATTACTTTCAGAGGGAAATTGTTGTACTAAAAGTGACAAATATAGTGGTGGACCTAAGAACAGAATGAATAGTAAATCGAGAAATTAGATAAACAGCTCAAAAAACCCTTCCAGAGCAAGAAACAAAAAACAAAACCCACAAGTAATGACTGTAAGAAAAATATAAAAGGCAAACAGAATAGATCCAGGAGACGTAATAGAAATAAAATAGGACAGCGCTTCTCAGACATTTTCCCCCAGAGAAATAACAACATAACATATTTGTACATATCTGTAATGGGGGTGGAGACGTGGTAGAAAATAAGGAAGAAGTTCTGACCAGGGGTAGGATATCAAGTGATTCACAGTGAGCAGTGCATGTATTTTAAGTCTTCTAGCTTTTAAATTCTTGCAAATGTAACTTTTACTCCCCAATATATCTAGATTTGTTTATTTAACACTAGGAGGGTAAAAGAAATGTTTCATAATGCTTTTGGCTATGAAAAGAACTAAAAAAAATTGGATGAACTTTTAAAGTATATTAATGAAAGTTCTAAATAAAAGCTACATTAATAAGTAACCCCAAAGTTAAGTAAGCATGGAAGATTCTTGCCTTGGTAATTTGGCAACACCAGTATACTAGAATCTTATTTTTGATGGGATTCTAAATCGAAAGAGATAGAAAAGATATCCCAGGGTCTGCACAAAATGGGTCATGCCATAGGAGACTCTGCAACCAACTTCCTCTTCTGTCTCCCCAAAATGACCTCTGAGACTCCAAATGGCCATACATGCATGGGTGATGGCAAATCAAAATGGCAAAGTTCATGGAGGAATTGCATACTGGTTTCAAACTCTTTGGTTACATGGGTGATATAAAGTCTTGAATTTTGTTTAAGGATGTCATGAAAAAAATAGTGACCCCAGGCTTCTGGAAAAGGTAAAAGCAACTTTGCTTCTTTCTGGAATGAAGTACCTTTACTGTATGCCTCAAATAATTCCTATATATATATTTTGTCACATGCAGTGTTACACACAGCTCTAGTTAACTGAATACCCAAGAAAATTAGTCTTCGAGATAACTGGATAGCCAAGAAAATTAGCTTCTCCATCTGTCAGTCTTCTCTCAAGTTTTACACTGGAGGCCACATGTTCCAGAAGGTGGCATGAGATGGCAAAGGGCTGCCTAATCCACATTGAACTTGAAAGGATTAAGACATGAACCATTACTATTTTAAGCCTCTGAGATTTAAGGGTTTGTCTGTTGCAGCAGCAAACCTTGATTATCAAAACTATTACTCATATATAAAGAAGCCTGTACTCCTATGTACTAAAATATTAATTATGATTTATTAATTACATTAATATCAACAAATTTATATTAATTATAAATATTTTGAGTGAATTTTCATTTTTTTCCCTTAGTTATCATTATTTTTTAAACAAAAAACCTTTTGCATGATCTTCTCTTGCAAACTTGGGACTGAAAACAATACAGGTGTTCAGGGCTGTATTAGGGTTTTCCTAACCAAGACTGCCAGGAGAAATATCAATAACCTCAGATATGCAGACGACACCATCCTTATGGCAGAAAACTGAGAAGAACTAAAGAGCTTCTTGATGAAAGTGAAAGAGGAGAGTGAAAAAGTTGGTTTAAAACTCAGCTTTCAGAAAACTAAGATCATGGCATCTGGTCCCATCACTTCATGGCAAATAGATGGGGAAACAATGGAAACAGTGAGAGACTTCATTTTCTTGGGCTCTAAAATCACTGCAAATGGTGACTGCAGCCATGAAATTAAAAGACATGTGCTCCTTGGAAGAAAAGCTATGACCAACCTCAACAGCATATTAAAAAGCAGAGACATTACTTTGCCAACAAAGGTCCATCTAGTCAAAGCTATGGTTTTTCCAGTAGTCATGTATGGCTGTGAGAATTGGACTATAAAGAAAGCTGAGCACCAAAGAATTGATGCTTTTGAACTGTGGAGTTGGAGAAGAGTCTTGAGAGTCCCTTGCCAGCAAGGAGATCCAACCAGTCCATCCTAAAGGAAATATTCATTGGAAGGATGATGTTGAAGCTAAAACTCCAATACTTTGGCCACCTGATGTGAAGAACCAACTCATTGGAAAAGACCCTGATACTGGGAAAGATTGAAGGTGGGAGGAGAAGGGGACAACAGACAATGAAATGGTTGGATGGCATCACTGATGCAATGGACATGAGTTTGAGTAAGCTACGGGAGGTGGTGATGGACAGGGAAGCCTGGCATGATGCAGTCCACAGGGTCACAAAGAGTTGGACATGACTGAGCAACTGAACTAAATGGATGCAAAGATCACATTAACTAAAGTTCAAATAACATATATGTTTACATTAGATCGTTCAGTGAATCAGCAGTAACTTCTTATTGATCAATGGGAAAGATCTTTACTATCAGTTGATAACTATGTCTCTAATTAAGAAATAGTAGTTGAGTCAAAATTAAGGCTAGCTAATATTTACCGAACAATTACCACAAGCCCAGCACATCTACAAATTCATTTAGTGCTCACAATCGCCCTGTGAGATGGGTACTACTGTTATTGCCAGTTTCCAGAACAGATGGAAGACAGATGGAAGGACAGAGAGATACAGTCACTTGCCCATGATCTCAGCCTGTCCCAACTGCAGTGAGGATGGCAGGCCTGGCGGTTGGTGTCAGTCCTGGGTTTTCACCCCCACACTATGTTAGACCCTACAGGGTACTCTTCTAAATGAATCTCAAGAGGAAACCTGTCTTAAGGAGTTAAGTCCCTACTGTGGATCCTTGGGGAAAACAGACCAGTGTGAAGCAAATGTGTTTCTAGCTGATCAAAGTGATACTAGAGAGGGGAGGGAGGATAAAGGTATAGGACCAAAGAACAAAGTACTGCTAGATCACCAAGTCCTGATGAGAAGTAATGGTTACTTAAGCTTTTCTAAGTGTGATGATTAATTTATGAATCAGCTTGAGTGGGCCAAGGGACACTCAGATATCTGATTAAACATTATTCCCAGTGTTCCTGGAAGACAGCAGTGTTGGAATGCATGGACTGAGTAAAGAAGATGACCCTCCCCAAAGCAGGTCAGCATCATCACCCAATTCACTGAGGGCCTGAAGAGAACAAAAAAGTGGAAGGAAGTTGAATTCACCTTCGCTAGTGGTAAAGAAACTGCCTGCCAATGCAGGAGACATAAGAGACACGGGTTCAATCCCTGGCTTGGGAAGACTCCCCTTGGAGGAGGGCATGGCAACCCACTCCAGTATTCTTGGCTGGAGAATCCCATGGACAGAGGAGCCTGGTGGGCTACAGTCCATAGGGTCAAAAAGAGATGGACATGACTAAAGTGGCTTCGCATGCTCACATACCACCTGACTCATGGAGCTGATGCTCTTGGCACTGTTGGTTCTCAGATCATCAGATTTCATCTGGAATCTGCACCCTCAGCTCTCTGGTTTGTGGGCCTTCCTTTGAACTATATCACTGATTTTCTTTGGTCCTTGGCTTGCAGATGGCAGACTGTGGGACTTTTCAGCTTCTGTGACTGCATGAGCCAATACTTTATAATCATTCTCTTATACATATGCCTGCATCTCCTATTGGTTCTGTTTATGGAGAACACTAATACACTATGCAGAGCTTGTTTATTCCTATGATGTTACCAGCCTGAGATGGTTGCGAAGATGCCCCACATAAACTTCAAGCCTAACAATGAACAAAAAGGGTCTTAGACATCGCCTAAGGAAGATAAGTCAGGAAAAGTCCACCTAACTTCCACCCTGGAAACCCCTGACACTGTTGTCAAAGTCAGCTACTTTGGGAGCAAGAATAGAAGGTTGGGGTCAGGGATGGAAAGAGTGAAAGTCTCTCCTTTCTAAGACTCTCCTTGGAAAGTCTCTCCTTTCCAAGTCTATTCCTTAATATTCAGGACACTTCATTTGATAAATAACTGGTATTAAGAGTGCTATCAGGGTGATTCAGTCATGAGAGGAAACTAATAAGTATTAAATATAGACTGTTGGTAGTATTTTAACTAATCTGGTGATTCTGCACAGAGCAGTTGCCCATGTAACCTAAAGACTCTCAGGAGAAGCCTCCATAGTCATTGACTTAAATAAATCCCCTTTGCTTCTAAGTTGTTACATGAGTTTCCCACAAGTTGCTGGGTTCCAAGTGTTGTCACTTCCACCCACAACTTTGATTTGGGGCCTGTGTCTGAGACACTGTTGTTTGCTTGGTCCACTGTCTCTCTAATTCCTCTGGCCTGACTCATCCAATTGGTAGTCACATCACTACCTTTTGGCCTCACATCAATTTCTCTGGACCACAAATCTCTAACCATAAATCCACAAGCTCCACCCCACCCCCAGACTCTAATAATGTAAATTCCAAATATGTTCAAGATCTGTAATTTTAAGCCATCCCACTGTTATCTCCCAATTTTTATAAAATTTGGTAGCAGGTAGAAAATTGTATTTATAGAGAAATTTTCCATTAAACATGTTTATCCATTAAACATTTTGAAAAAAGTACAAAGAAATATTCCCTAATATGATAAAATTGGTAATGCCTGAGTAATAGAATTAAAGATGGTTACCCTAGTTTTTATTAAATGTTAGATTACTTTAGTAATTGGAAGGTTGAATAAATAGGAAAGCAGCCTAGTTTTTTCACAAAAAGTTTTATCATTGTTAATAAATGAATTCTTAAGATTATATTCATGTAGGCATATGCACAGAAAAATGTGCTATATGTGTGTGTATATATATGTGCATACACATATACATATCAAGTCTTAGAGCTAGAAGGATCTTAAAAAGTAATCTTGCTTCCTTCACAAAATCTAAAATTATCTGTTGTGGCCTGTGGTCATTTTAAACCTATTTATATTTTAATTTTTGTATTAATCAGCTGGTTTGCCGGGAATTGCAGAGAGGCAGAGAGTCATTGAATATCAGAGCTAAAGGAAACTTAATAGCCTCAATTCAGGCCCCTGCCAGGAAAATGATGAATTTATAACCATAATAAGAAGTGACTAAGGAAATCAAGCTCAATTTTATTAACAGGTGAATCTTGGGAGTAATTGTGTCTGGGTCAAAAACCAATGCAAGATCACTCTCTTCTAAGAGGAGTCTTATGTTCAGTCCTTTTGCTATGTTTTTGCAGTGCCAAATTGGCAACTGAACCATTTCAGTCAAAATGGCAAAATATCATGCATTTAGTCGGTCAGCATGATACCAAACCATCATATTAAGAGATTTTTTCTTGCCATAAATTGAACATATTTTGGTATCTATTGGTATAGTCTTTCTACATGATTATTTAGGACTTCTAGAGGCTTCCTGATGGCTCAGTGGGTAAAGAAACTGCCTGAAATGCAGGAGACACAGGAAACATGAATTCAATACCTGCACTGGGACGATCCCCTGGAGGAGGAAATGGCGACCCACTCCAGTATTCTTGCCTGGAGACTCCCATGGACAGAGGATTCTGGTGGGCTACAGTGCATGGGATTGCAAAGAGTCAGACACGACTGAGCAACTGAGCACATTTATGATTTTCACCTTCAGATGTCCTGCTCTCCCAAGTATCATCCAAATCAGTTTAACTCATACAGACACCATTCAAAAGTCAATTAGTCAATTTCAGAGAGCTTGAAAACTGACAATTGTGAGAGACAAAATAATAAAACTTCTAAAAGATAATATGGGGAATATTTTCATGATCCTGAGGTAGGCAAAGATTTAACAGTACACATAAGAGCACCAATTAGAAAGGCAAAGATCAATAATTTGAAAGTCTCTCATCTAAAGACATCATTTACAGTGAAAAGGCAAATGCGAACCACAACTAGAAGATACTTATTTTCAATGGCAGAGAACTTATATCCAAAATACTTTAATCATCTTGAATCCTGGAACCCAAATTCTGAAAAATCCTGTGATGCCTAAGAAAGTACCAAGATTTTTTTTCTGTCCTTGAGGCACCTAGACCTAATATAGCTCATTTTCTATCTGGAGATAACTGTTTGCCTCCAGGGTTTATAATATATCCCACATATTTGTTGCTTTGAGATTTCTGGTTTTTTTTTTTTTTTTCTGGGAGATCCTGTGGCCTTGGGCCCCAGGGAAGTTAGGGACGTCAGTGGTATTCTGATCTGAGGCCTCCATTGGTGGGACTACATATTAATATGTCATCTACGTACTGAAGAATGGCCCCTTCTTGTAGATATATTTCCCTTAGCGCTTTTCCTAGGGCCTAGGAGAACAAGTGTGGGCTGTCCAAAAATCCCTGCATCAATACTGTCCATTGTTGCATTTAGCCAACTGGGGGCTAGTTCGCTCAAAGGCAAACAGATACTGGAATGAGAGATGAACAGGGATGCAAAAGCAGGCATCCTTGAGGTCAAGCACAGTACACCATTTGGCATCTCCAGGAATCTGGACTAACATATTATGAGAATTGGTTGTAAGGGGATGTCTAGGGACTACTGCTTCATTTCCTACTTTAAGGTCTTGTACCATCCTGTATTCCCCATTTGGCTTAACAACTGGCAGAATAGGGGTACTGCATGGAGACTGAAAGGGCACTAAGAGGCCATGTTTTAGGAATTTATCTCTGAGGGGTTGCAAACCTTTTTTTTTGCTTCCAACTTTATGGGGTACTGTCTCTTGTTAGGATAAGTGACCCCTGGCTGAAGGCTAATTTGTACAGGTTGTAGAAATACAGGCTAATTTTTACATTTATAGCCTTCCCAGGGATCCCTTTGTTCCAAACTGCAGGGTTTACTGCATGTAGAATATAACTGAGAACAGGTCCTTGTTCTTCCAGCTTTTTTGTCTTAGAGCCAAGAAAATGGGCTGCTATAGGCCTCCTAAGGAGGCTCCAAGGGAACCCAGAAGGTCTCTCCCCAGAGGGGAGTAGGACAGTTAGGCACAACTAAAAAGGCAAATGCTGTTCAAGTTGACGATATGGAGATCCCTTAAAAAACTAGGAATAAAACTACCATATGACCCAGCAATCCCACTCCTAGGCATATACACTGAGGAAAACCAAATTGAAAAAGACACATGTACCCCAATGTTCATTGCCGCACTGTTTACAATAGCTAGAACATGGAAGCAACCTAGAACATGGAAGCAACGGATGAATGGATAAAGAATCTGTGGTACACATACACAATGGACTATTATTCAGCCATAAAAAGGAATGCATTTGAGTCAGTTCTAACGAGGTAGATGAACCTAGAGCCTAGTATACAGAGTGAAGTAAGTCAGAAAGAGAAAGATAAATACTGTATACTGGTGCATATATATGGAATCTAGAAAGATGGTACCAATGAATTTATTTGCAGGGCAGCAGTGGAGAAACAGACATAAACAGACTTGTAGACACGGGAGGGGGGGAGGGGAGGAGAGGGTGAGCTGTATGGAGAGAGTACCATGGAAGCTTCCATCACCATATGTAAAATAGATAGCCAATGGGAATTTGCAGCATGTCTCAGGGAACTCAATCAGGGGTTCTGTATCAACCTAGAGGGGTGTATGGGGAGGGTGATGGGAGGGAGGTTCAAGAGGGAGGGGACATATGTATAATCTATGGCTGATTCATGTTGATGTTTGATAGAAAACAACAAAATTCTGTAAGGCAATTATCCTTCAATTAAAAAAATTAATTAATTAAAAAAAAAGGCATGTGAGAGCAAATGCTGTGCAAGTTGACAAGTGAGCAACCCGGTGAAGAAAAGAGTGTGAGGCTTTCTGTCAACACCAGTCACTGCAGCTTTTGGAGGAAAGAGGCCCAGTGTGAGAAATCAAGACAGGGTAAGAGGCTCCAGTATCAATTAAAAAATTGATTTTCTTACCTGCCATATCAAGGACCGTCAGGGGCTCCCTGATGGAGACAGACATCTCACGGGGGGCAGGAGGGGTGGCCAGACTTTCCAGGCTGCCTCAGTCAGCCAGCATCGGGAGCAGGAGCCCCCCTTCCCCTTGGGCTCCAGGGGAAGTGTCCCCAGTCCCACTTCCAATGACCTGTTCGTTTGCAGACTGTGCATAGACCATTGGATTCTTTTTGTTGCTCTGGGGCCAGTGGTTGGTTGACTTACATTTGAAGCATTTGCCCTTACTGGTTTTAGAGGAATAGATTATTGATTATCTCTTCTTCTACAGAGAGGTAAAAAATAGGCCTACTAAGTTTTTGGAGCAAATGTTAAAAGCCGAGAAACAGGAAGAACAGGTACCTGCTCCAAACTGTACCCCTGCCACTAACACTTCTAGGTTAGATGGGAGTTTAATCAGCTCACAGCACCATAAGGCCATGTGGTCCTTGATTAGAATGGCTGTCAGGCAATAAAAGAGACGAGACCCTTTTTGGCTGGGGTAGGGATTTAAAACATTTCCTGTTGGTCTGAAAAATCAGGGCACTGGCAAGTAGGACTTTGGATACTGGCCATTGGTCAAGGGGTGCCCACTGGCAGGTGGAGCCACCTGTTGTGTCTTCAACACATCAGAAAACATGTGGAGAGTTAGTATCCTGCTTATCCAGAAGCAAGGAAGTCCTCATGGACAGTGAAGAAGAGAGGACACCAAATTCTGATGTGCCCATGACTGCCGCTATGGAAAGTAAAACAGTTTGAAGTATAATGGGAAGTGGGGAAAAATGGAAACTCAGCCAAGAATAGAAAAACTGCACTTTAAGTGGATAATGGAGACCACTATTTTCCTAAGATGCTCTCCTCAAAAAGAGTCACCTTTTAAATGATTCGATTTCACCACTAAATTGTTTGCTCATAAGATAAGTGCTCAATTAAGGTAGAGAGGGAGTTGTGTTTGAAGAGATAATGTTTCAGGCTTTTAGATCCCATGCAGAAGATGAAACCCTGGGACTCAACTACTTCTTTAACCTGCCAGAATGATGCTTCCCGTCCTCCAAGTAATTGCTGCTGGGAGAGTCCGGCCTTCCTGAATTAGCATCTCGCCTGGACCACTTACTTCCCTTAAAGCTGATTACTGGTAGAGCAGCTTTGGAGATGACCTGAAATGAACTCTTAGTGTTGCCTGACAGAGGTGGCATGCTGTGCCCCAGAAACATCAGAGGGTAATTTGTCTGTAATACTCCTTGACCGGCTGGAAATTGGTTTACTTGGTTTTTAAGCCAGGTCAGGTTCCCCAGAGTCCTGGCATCTCATCTCTGGAAAGCAAGGTCAATTTTAATGGTGGAAGTTAGAGTGAAGAGAGAAGATGAGCTTCAGGGTGACGGGTAGAAGTTGTTTAAGTATCTACAGTGTTTACCTTCCCCTGGAGGTTATCCAGGCATTCCTTTTTTTTTTTTTCCTAGGTAGCAGATTGGAAGAAGTCTCACCAATGAGGGGAGTTGGAAGACACCACTGCACACAAGAGTGTAGATATTAAATTCCACTTAAACACTGGATGCATTAGTCTCCAGATTGTTCTAGGCACAGCTACTCCTGTTCCCCTGCCTGAGGAGCTCATTACATGGAAGGTCCCAAAGAAGCACGGATTGTAGTGGCTTTCCCTGGGCTTCACCCTTATCAAGTGGAAAGGCCAAAAGCAAACTGAACCTTAATGCCATGCACCGCCCATCAGGTTTCTGTAATGCAGGAGGAGGGCAGATGGGTTTGAAGATCACATGTTCAGAGAACTGTCCAGATGCTGAGTGAACAGGTGATTTATTGCTGCAGAAGGCCGAGAAGAGATGCCTAAAGGGAGCATGACCCAGGAGATCAGTGACTCAGTGATTTCTTAATGCCCTGAGTCACCGTGCCTCCCTCCAGTTCCAACGTGACAGCAGGGATTCCCTTTGGAATGATTTTTAAGATAAGAGGAAAGAGGATTGAAGCTATGGCAATAGGATAGCTGGAAAATTCCTTTCTTTTTTTTTTTTTACTGATACGGATGCATCACTGATTTATATTTGTGGGGTTTTGGGTTTTTGAATCATAGAACACTTCCTTACAAAACATAAAGCTCTGGACTCTCTCACGTTCCAGGGTGTGTGCATGTGTGTGCCTGCATACATGCTAAGTCGCTTCAGTTGTGTCAGACTCTTTGTGACCCCATGGACTCTAGCCCACCAGGTTCCTCTGTCCATGGGATTCTGCAGGCAAGAACATTGGAGTGGGTTGCCCTCCTCTATAGGATCTTCCTGACCTAGGGATTGAACTTGCATGTGTATACATATACACATATTTGATTTTTTTTTTTTTTTTACAAAGGAAAGACACAATTTATTTTGCCAAATACCAAGAATAAATGCATGGGATGAAATCACATAATAATATTAGAATTAACTACCTAATAAATTTAAAACTTAAAAATGTATAAAACATCACAAACAAAGTTAAAAGTAAACAGGAGAGAAATTCAAACATGACAGATAAATAGAGCAAAATGTACACGCGATTTGGAAATTTATCAGAAAAAGATAGGAAATACACAGAGAAATGGGTAAAGGTTATCAATATACACAAAAGGAAGCCTAAAAAAGCAACACTCAAATTCATTAGCAATCCGAGAAATGCAAGTTAGAGCAACAATGATTTATCACTCTTACCTGTTAGAGTGGCCAGTAAGTGTAGAAAGAATGCAAGGATTTAGGAACTCCCATGCGGCTGCTGGTGGGAATTCAGACTGGAATTACCATCTGGGATTGCCAAACAGAATTTATGGAAGTTAGGCTCCTCCCTTCTGAGAGATGCTGGGGATTGAGCTCCTATCTTCTGACATTGACCAGAGCAAAAACTAAATTCTTTTGGTAGCTTTGAGCTTTCGCAGGCAGGCACATCAGGTGGGGTTCGGGGATATGGACTTTATGTGAAAAAGTGTATTACTGTTTGTTCATTCAAGTTTTTACAGGCCAAGGTTGAGGCATAGTTGTGAAGAGGGTGGAGGAGTCTGGCCAGCCTCAAGTTGCAGTTTCTGTGTCCCTGGAGCCCACATGTGGCTGCCCGTCCGGAAGTCTGCCCTGAGGTCCAGAGGCTGGCAGTGATGGTGATGGGAATCCAGTGGCAAGGCAGGGCTCAGACTGGAAGCCCACAGATCAGATTTTACAAACAATTTCAGAGAATCTTTGTGCCCCAAACTTACCCATTGAGCTCAGTTTAGGAAATTCAGCCTTGTATACAGTATGAGGGAAATGCTCTAAGAACAAAATTCTACCCTTCAGAAAGTTTGAAAATCTTTAATTAAAGAGGATGGGGTGGGTATTCCTCATCAAAGCAAATAGGTAAATAGGAGACTTTTAAAAAAATCTCTGATGGAAGCTAAATCCCTGAGTATTTGTTTTCAGTGTCTCTTCCAGGCTTCCCTTGTCAATTTGTCACTTCTATAATTAAATAGGAGTAAAACTTAGACATCTATTAACAAAATATGTATTTAGCATTTATAATGTGCAAACAAATATGCTGAGAGCGCTGCCAAGTATGCAGAGATGAACAAGGCACGTTCTAAATGCTCAAAGAGACTCTGAAAATGCTGTAGAAATGAGATACTCATCACAAAGGCAACTCTGGTGCTGCATAGAATGTGGCTACAAGACATCAATCCAAGAAGATCAAAGAGGGAAACTTCATTTCCGGATGACAAAATCTGGGAAGGCTTCATAAGTGACATGCAATTTAAACTGATGTTAAAAGTGGTTTTCAAACGATTTCATCCTGAACCCTCAGTGAGAAATACATTTCATGTCACAGTGTAGCACACAGACTCGTATATATCAATATATTTGAATAAAAATTTCACAAAAAATTTTTTTCTAGTTTTGGGTCAAAATAGTCTGTTATGTCCTACTCTCCTCTATGTTACTGTTCTCCATTTACTCTTGTTTAGCCCCCAATCATGAATGGAACCCATGAAGTTTATTTCACACCCCAATTGTTGTCAACAATTTGCTAAACACTGCCTTAATGGATAGCAGGGGTTGGGGTACTTTGTATGATTAATCTTGATCTTCAGTCACTCAGTCGTGTCCAGCTCTTTGTGATCCCATGGACTGCAGCACACCAGGCCTCCCTGTCCATCACCAACTCCTGGAGCTTGCTCAAACTCACATCCATTGAGTTGGTGATGACACCCAACCATCTCATCCTCTGTTGTCTCCTTCTTCTCCTGCCTTCAATCTTTCCCAGCATCAGGGTCCTTTCTAATGTTGGCTCTTTGCATCAAGTGGCCAAAGGATAAATATCCACAGATATTTTCAGAAATCCTATGCTGGGTACCAGTATTATCCCTGATGAGGAAACTGGGGTTGGAGAGAATAAATAACATGTTGTAACAGTTTGGAGATCATGCAGGTCTTTGTTAGCACAATGGGAATTGAACCAGCTCAATGTGACTGTGTAAAAGCCCAAGATCATGAAAAGGCAGGGAGGGAAGAAAGAGTGTTTGGGGCAGTGTCCAGTTTGGCTGTAGTGTTGTGGATAAGTAGGAAAGTTGACAGAGATGATTATAAAAGGAATCAAAGTATTATGCTTAAAAAATAATTTAAAGGGACTTACCTGGTGGTCGAGTGGTTAAGAATCCGCCTTGCAATGAAGGGGACGTGGGTTCAATCCCTGGTCAGGGAACTAAGATCCCACATGCCTTGGAGAAGCTAAGCCAGAGCACCACAACTAGAGAGTCTGTGGGCCACAACCTAAAGATCCCACGTGCCACAGCTAAGATCCAACTCAGCCAAAATAAGTAAAATAAAATAAGAAAAATTCTTCTTTGTCTTTAATCCCTTGTCTCATTCTCAAAATCCTCCTGGAAACTCTCCCGGCAACTTCAGACAAATTTTTCTGTATTTGATTTGTAGTTACATCCATTAAGAAATACAATCTGACTTATAGGAGATAGTGGAAAACTTGCATGTTTTATTGCTCTGGAAAACAGAAAAAAAAAAATATATGACAAAAAGCCTATTTTCAAAAATATCTTACTGGACAGATAGGACCTACAAGATGAAATGACTATAGGTATATTAAACACACACATATGTAAAGTGAAATGCTGTTTTTTAAAAAATAAAATGTACAGGACACATTACATGTATAATCTGATAGTCAAGAGAAAAAATATTTTCAGCTGGCTCCTAGGATGCTTTAAGAAGTAGATGGGATTTAGAAAGGTAACATAAGAGGAAGGCATTCCAGGTCAGGTAATGATAAAGTGAAAGTGAAAGTCACTCAGCCATGTTGGACTCTTTTCAACCCCATGGACTGAATTCTCCAGGCCAGAATACTGGAGTGTGTAGCTGTTCCCTTCTGCAGGGGATCTTCCTAACCCAGGGATCGAACCCAGGTTTCCCACATTGCAGGCAGATTCTTTCCCAGCTGAGCCACCAGGGAAGCCGAAGAATACTGCAGTGGGTAGCCTATCCGTTCTCCAGTGGATCTTCCTGACTCAGAAATCGAACCAGGGTCTCCTGCCTGCATTGTAGGTGGATTCTTTACCAGCTGAGCTACAAGGGAAGCCCGTGATAAGGTGAAATCCAAAGAAACCTGGATAATGGCTGATGGTGGGAGGCAGAGTGAGAAAAGGGATAAGAGGTGGAAGGAACTGTAAGAAATTAGAAGGGTGATAAAGATAGTCAAGACTGAGCTCATTCTGCTGAAGACCATTAATGAGTCTTCACTAAATTATCATCTTCTATGCAAAGAACTGACTAATTGGAAAAGACTGATGCTGGGAAAGATTGAAGGCGGGAGGAGAAGGGGACGACAGAGGATGAGATGGTTGGATGGCATCACCGACTCGATGGACATGAGTTTGAGTAAGCTCTGGGAGTTGGTGATGGACAGGGAAGCCTGACATGTTGCAGGCCACGGGGTTGCAAAGAGTCGGACATGACTAAGGGGTTGAACTGAACTGAACTGATTGTTGTTGTTGGGCTTCCCAGGGGGTGAGAATGTAAAGAATCTGCTTGCCAATGCAGGAGACATCAGAGACTTGGGTTTGATCCCTGGGTCAGGAAGATCCTCCAGAGTAGGAAATGGCAACCCATTCCAATATTCTTCCTGGAAAATTCCATGGACAGAAGAGCCTGGTGGGCTGCAGTCCAGGGGGTCCCAATGAGTCAGAGGCAACTGAGCACACATCACATGCGTTGTTGTGGTTCAGTTGCTAAGTTGTGTCTGACTCTTTTGCAACCCCATGCACTATAGCCCGCCAGGCTCCTCTTTCCATGGGGTTTCCCAGGCAAGAATACTGGAGTGGGTTTCCATTTCCTTCTCCAGGGATCTTCCCCACCCACGGGTCAAACCTGCGTTGACTTCATTGGTAGGTAGACTCTTTACCCCTGAGCCACCAGGGAAAACCATCAATCTTCTACAACTAATAGAAAATGTAGAGTATACATCTGATATAGCTAAGCTGAGAATTTCATTCTTAAAATAGTAGAGAGAAAAAAAAATCTAAGTGTAAAAACAAAGCCCAAACCTAGCTGTCATATGAAACCTTATCATATAGAAAATTATCTATTGCATCTTTTAAGTCATCCTTATTATAATTTGGAAGAGAGCAACTACATTTTGATCTGATCTGGGGACAGTACAGATCATCTCCAACCCCCTCACCCTCACCACAGTGCTTTACTAAATGCCTTCTAAAGTAATAGAAGTTGTGTTCTTTTAAAAGCAAGCACAGAACTTTGGATAGCTGGGTTCAGGTTCTTAATTATGACTATGACTGCAATGTTCATGAAACCACAGCTAATAATCCTCTTCCTACTCCAAAAGTAAGGATTTTACTCTGTGTTAATGTGCTGGATTATTTGTCTTTTTAAAAATACATTGCCTGCTCAACAAAAAATAGATCTCAGAGTATCTTTTTTGATTACTTGTGCTTTACAGTCAACATCAATATCATAGAAAGAATAATTCGTGATACAGATTCCACTTTGTCTGGCTATCTGCAGAAAGCAAAAAATTGAGCAGAGTATCTTTAATAACTTCCAAATTCTAAGATAATATCCTCACTATTTCAATTGAAAATGTGTCTTCAAGAGCTCAGTACTCTCCTTCCAGAATCGATCCAGTAAGGAGAGGAAAAGAAGGTTCTTAGCTAAATATTAAAACACCAATTTGTTTACCATTTGGGAAGTGAGTGTGTGTGTGACTTTGAGGAAAGTATTTTCTTATTTTATCTATTTTGTACGAAAATAGCTAAAAATGGCTTGACAGTAAAGCATTTGCCCTCAAAATCTACACCTGCCTGAAATAGTTAATTCTTATTTTATAATAGTTATGATTTACAAAGTAGCTGTGAATACTGGTGAATACTGAATCATTGCTCCTAGGAGAAGTACAGGGTTAGGTTCCTTTTAGCCTCTGGTAACATTTTTGTCAAGTGATTAATATGTAACTGTTTTATGTGTGTTTCTGTTTAAGGACATCTTATTTTAATATCTATTAATGATTAATTAACATTGAACATAGCCAATAGTAGTATCACTCATGCCTAAACAAAGATAGTAACTTGAAGGGTGTCCAGTATATTTAAATACTGAATAAAGGAAGTTAAAGAGTAATGTGTTTAGTGTATCCTTGTTTTATAAGAACCAAAAGCTGACAAATTTGTGTTTGCACAAATGTGCAGAGTTGAAATATGATAGCACCAAGCTGTTATTATCTTAGGGCAGTAAAGGGAGGGAATGCAGAGAATGGTATTAACTTTTTCTTTATGCATCCTGTATTTTCTACATGAAACATAAAATAAACATGTTTTGCTAATGTGTTTAAAATAAACTAAAATGTGTTTTATAAAATTTAATTTCTATTTATTTATTTATTTATAGAAGATAAAAGTGGCAATAAAATTAATACATCGCTGGTCTCTTTAGTCAGGCAGGAGAAACCATAAATTAAAATGAGGAGGCATTATATCTGTGATTACTAATGAGGGGTTTTTAATTATTTAAATTAAATTAGCATTAGACTCAAATAATGCTAATAGAATTGCAAATCTGGGTAAAAGTTCAGTGTTATAGAAAATACAAATGATCAAAATGACTTGAGAAAAAATAGAAAACCTGGAAAAATAATAACTCTAAAAAATGAAAAACTCATCAAAGAATTACTTCTCCAAACAGACTAAGCCCTGATGATTTTTGCAGCCAAAACTTTTAAACAGATGATTTCAAAATCATAAAAACAGTTGAGGGAAGGAACAACGTATAAAAGAAACTTATTTATTCCATTGAAACAGAAATGCATATGTGTGTGTTACACACACACACACACACACACACACACTATAAAAGAAAATGCATCTATCAACTTGCTGGGAAAGAAGTGTGAAACTAAAGAACCAGAAACATTGAACAATATTTGGAAGAAAAAGCAGACTGGATCAGAAGGGTATAAAAACCAGAGAAAGAAAAATACCACACAAGGAAAAGCAATGTACAGACTAAAACCACACTTTCCCCCATTGATGCCCTTGGGTCACTTAAACTTGGAAGGGCTCACACAATTCATAGAGTAAAAACTTGACTTTGAGTTCCAAACTGAAAAATACAGCAAATTTAACCTTGTATACATTGAATAATGCATAGTAATACAATTTACAGAACTAATAAAAAATAAATAATAAAAAAGACAAATTTGTCAGGAGATATTAAAAAACTTTGCCAAAACAACGGAAAACTTTTCAATTCCTGAATAACTGATAGACCACAGACCAAAAAAAGAAAATCAGAAAAGATACACAGGATTTAAACAATACAATTAGTAAGGGCAATCTAGTAGATATTTTGATATTACTAAAATACTCACCCACATATATGTCAGTTGGGCTTCTCTTGTGGCTCAGCTGGTAAAGAATCTGCCAGCAGTGGGGGAGACCTGGGTTTGATCCCTGGGTTGGGAAGATCCCCTGGAGAAGGGAAAGACTACCCACTCCAGTATTCTGGCCTGGGGAATTTCATGGACTGTATAGTCTATAGGATCGCAAAGAGTTGGACACAACTGAGTGACTTTCACTATCTGTCAGTCAGGAGCCAATCAAGAAAAGAGAAGCCATGTTAAATCTTTAAAACAGGGGTGAGGGGATTTAGTGCAAGAAATTGGTAACACATGTGATGGGCAAGTTGCAATGACAGATGGGTGTTCTTGAGCCAAGAGATTAGCAGCAGTAGGAAGCCACCACCACGCCAAGCTGGGATCAGTAATAATAGATAGCTTTTTCAAGCAGTTTACCATAATTATTTGGAGAGGGATTTGGGGTCAGGGTTTGGTTTCCTTTTGCTTTTTTAAGGGAATCTATCTCCTTGTTCCTGGAAGAAGAGGTTCTGAGACTGCTCTTCACGGCTGCTGGAAGTTGAGGTCCAAAGAGAGAGCAACTTAATAAAGAGCATATGGTGGTCCAGGTCTGCTTCTTGACTTTCTAAAAAATAAAATCTAAATATATAAGGATCATTCTCTGAAACAAGTCTGCAAAGACTGAAGCAGCAGAGCACTGCGTTCCAAAAATCTGTAAATTCAGAAAGCTTAACACAGAGGCATATCCTGGTGAAGTGGTTGAACTTCAAAGATGAAAGATTTCTGCAGGCATCCAGACAACAGTATTGTATCACTGAAATAGAGAAAGTTGTCAGGCTGGCCTCCAGCTCTCTGTGATGACGCTG
The DNA here is from genome assembly GCF_033118175.1 of Dama dama. Classification (NCBI taxonomy): domain Eukaryota; kingdom Metazoa; phylum Chordata; class Mammalia; order Artiodactyla; family Cervidae; genus Dama; species Dama dama. Next base: position 77,489,222 of record NC_083710.1, on the reverse strand, counting down.
CTGACTGCAGGGCTGTGTTCTCAAGGAAAGAGAGACTAAGAACTAGCATCAGGATTCCCCGGGTGGCTCAGTGGTAAAGAATCCACCTGCCAAAGCAGGAGAGACAGGTTTGATCCCTGATCTGGGAAGATCCCACACTCTGCGGAGCAACTAAGGCCCTGGTGAGCCACAACTATTAAGCCTGTGCTCTAGAGCCTGGACTTCCCTGGTAGCTCAGTTGGTAAAGAATCTCCCTGCAATGCAGGAGACCCTGGTTCGATTCCTGGGTCGGGAAGATTGGCTGGAGAAGGGACAGGCTACCCACTCCAGTATTCTTGGGCTTCCCCTGGGTCTCAGCTGGTAAAGAATCCACTGACAATGCAGGAGACCTGGGTTCAATCCCTGGGTTGGGAAGATCCCCTGGAGAAGGGATAGGCTACCCACTCCAGTATTCTGGCCTGGAGAATTCCATGGACTGTATAGTCCATGAGGTCGCAAAGAGTCAGGCATGACTGAGTGACTTTCACTACAGCCTGGGAGCCGCACCCACTGAGCCCATGTGCCACAACTACTGAAACAAGCGCTCCCTAGACCCTGTGGTCCAAACGAAGGGAAGCCACTGCAGTGAGAAGCCCACACATGGCAACTAGAGAGTCAGCCCCGGCTCAGTGCAACTAGAGAAAAGCCCACACAACAATGAAGACTCAGCAGAGCCAAAAATAAATAAATAAATAGAATAAAATTATATATAAAAAAGGAGTAGCATACTCTAAACCCTGTCTTTCAAGCCACTAGCTACATAATTTGGGGGAGGGGGCAAAGCAAAATGAAAATGTGGAAGCCCTTATTTAAAAGAATTGAGAATTTCAAGACTAACAGCAGAGCATTAAGTCAAGCACAAGTTCCTTCTCAGTGGGAGCTGTACAGTAGCACAGGTTGCACACTGATAAAGCTGGCCCTGCTTTCCAGTATAAAGGGAACGCTAAGTACATACAAAGCACAGTGAGAACCCTCTTCAGCAAATTATTTGATGACAAAAATCCAGAGTGAAATAAAACAAAGAACTCAGAAATGCAGAGACTTCACTGGTGGTGAGTACTGAATTTATCTCTATGTAAAACAAATAGTAAACAACTTTGGGAATTATGGTTACAGAATATAAATATTTGACAATTAGAGGAAGGAGGAAATTGCTAATGCACTTATCTATCCCTGCAGGTAATCAGCTGATACTGCCTAAAATTGTATTATGTATTTAATGAGACATAATGACTCCACATTCTCAAGGTTTTTTTTTTTTTTTTTTGTATCTTTCCTTAATTTTAGAGGGAACTTTTGTGGGGAACTATCTCATGGAATGTAGAAACATTTATGTAAAGCGTAAGGGAATCTCATTGATTTTATTCAGTTTATTTTTCTTCTATTAAATTCAGATAAATTATATTTAATACATTTATTGAGCAATACAATGGCTATTTTTATTAAAGTCCAAGTGCTAATGATTATTCATAGATGATGGGGTATAAACATTTTACTTTCATTTTTGCCTTTTCTGCAGTAACTGAATTCTTTGCATCATGTGTAAACAGAACCTAATTTGCTTTTATTTTATTAAAAAACATTTAGTCCAATATTCTCCAAACAAAAGTCCCCAGGCCTGAGGATTTTACCAGTAAGCTAAAACTTCAAGAAACAATGTTTCTATATGCAGGTTGTTTTAAAGCACAGACAGCTAGAAAATTTCTGACTTGTTCTACAATACATCAGTGGCAACAAAACAAGACAATTCATTACAAAAAGCCATATAGCAATCATTATGAATATAAATGTAAATTGCTTTGAATGTAAATTAATATAACAATGCTACATAAAAAATTTCCAGCAGACTGGACCCCTAAAATAACAATGCTACATAAAATATTTCCAGCAGACTGGACCCCTTCTGATCTGTATGTCCACGTGTGCATGTGCGTAACTGACCAGCATGTCACCAAAAAATTGGACGTAAGACCGAAGCCTCCTTTTGCCCGAAAGTGCTGTGATGGAGGTGTTTTCTGCCCCCCACTCCGACACCCTGAAGAACCTTGGTTGGACTGAGGGATATGGGGAGCCATGGGCAAAGAAGAAGTCTCAGAGATGGGCAGAACCTAGACTGGACTGAGTGGATTCAAACTGTGGGGTTTTAATGATCACAATGCTTCTTGGGAGAGGGGATACCACCCAGGGTTCTTGAAGTGGGAAACCAAGGGAGGTGGTGGGAGGGGTCCACCCAGAGCATCGGCACAGAACGGAGTGCCTTGCCTGCAGACGGTTTCTAAAAAACTGTAGTAAAAACAGCTACAGTTACAGGTTAGTCTGCTTTTTATTATCACCATGTGTTTTCAGTTCTACACAATGTCAGTGATAAAATGCTCCTCTGTGAAAAAAATCAGTTCCTTTCGGAACTAATTTTATACATATGTACATTTTAATTATCCTTCATTTAATAAACATGGCATTTTACACAGAATTTAAGTCTGAGATCTCCAAGTTACACGGCCAGCCATAACCATGCAGAATTAGCTACCTAGGACTTTTTTAAGAGTAAGTTTGCAATGGCTTGGAAATGTTGAGCTTGCTTTGGGAACAATTTGTATCAACAACCTCAGTACTGCTACATATACCTATGCTTTAGTTAGAAATAAATAATGATAGTACCTGATGAGAACAGCTGGCTCATTGGAAAAGACCCTGACGCTGGGAAAGATTGAAGGCAGAAGGAGAAGAGGGCATCAGACCATGAGATGGCTGGATGACATCCCGGATGCAATGGACAAATCTGGGAGATGGTGAGGGGCAGGGAGGCCTGGTATGCTGCAGTCCATGGGTCTCAAAGAGTCGGACACGACTGGGTGACTGAACAATGATAGTACAATGATTATGAAGACAATGAAACATGTTATTTCAATTCTATCAATCATGTGAACTTTAAAATTTTTTTTCTTTGGATTTAAAACTGTGCAAAACAGAACTCACTGAAAAGGTGTAATATCTTGATTTGGTAAGCGAACATCTTAATTCACAACTGAAATCTATATATTTTTCTTCATGATTATTACTAAAGATAATTTTGTAGTACAGAGATGGGTTGGTCAAAAGGAACCTATCTCAGTGTGAAACACGTGCCTGATATGGAAACCCCTGTTAAAATGGTGACATGACAGAGAAATTACAGCAACAGCAGAGAAACAGACGGGAGGAGAAAAGTCCTCGAGGCATTGAGCACATTCTGGTTCTTTCCATCTCAGATGATGGAAGTCAGTACTGAGGCCTCTGGGCTGAATAAGAATCCCAAATTATTACAAGAAGGGGATCCCAGGGAAAGAAGAATGGATTTCTCTTGATTTGTTGAACAGAGGCTGGTATTCTTATTAATTTGAATTTTCTGTGAAGACTTCTGCTTTGGCCACATATAGCAACTGGAAATGAGCTTGCCTTCCCAGCAAAACCAAGTAGAAAAACAGACAAAATGAACAAGGCAACTTTGTTCAGAGACTGGATGACAGGCAGCGCAGCGCTGTGATTCCTGTGATCAGGGAAACAAATGAGACAAGCCTCAGCTTTCTTTTTGAAAGACTTTCTGGATAACAATGCAGAAGTGGGGATTGGGTTGTTGTTTAGTCACTCAGCCGACTCTTTGTGACCCCGTGGACTATAAGCCCAGCAGGCTCCCCTGTCCATGAGATTCTTCAGGCAGGAATACTGGAGTGGGTCGCCATTCCCTTCTCCAGGGATCTTCCTGACCCAGGGATTGAATCCATGTCTGTATTGCAGGAAGATTCTTTACCAAGGTCTAAACAAGAGTGCAGGGGTCGCCCTGAGGTGAGGCAACAGAGATGGGAGTTTGGGAAAGATGAAGCATCCAGAATTTGTGGGGAAAAGAAGAAGAAGAAAATGCTACATAGAACAAAAGCTTGTGCAGAGGTTTCCACTGGAGTCTGAAGTTTGGGAGGTATAGGAAATGCTACAAATTGACCAAAGTATTCAGAGAGCTTTAATCCGAACAAGTCTCAGCGCCCACACAGAGTAAGAGAAATTCCAGAGCCAAACAGCCAGGATGGAAAGCTGCACACCCAGGTATTCAATAAAGACACCAGAGGAATCAAGCCTTAGTGGTGGAACTTAGCTAGACCAAGAAAAAAAGACTGCTTTAAATGCACCCTAACAAAATGCAACAGTCTCAAAATCATCAGGTCCACAAGTAACTTAAGCAAAGTCCAAAATTCTCTACAGGCAACTAACAAAACCTGGAACTCAGCAATATAAAATCCACTATGCTCAGAATTCAATACAAAAGCACCTTGTAATTAAATTCTCCCCATAGAAAATGGCTTCACTGTTGAATTCTGTCAATTATTTAAGGTAAAAATAATACTGAAACTTCACAGACTCTCCAGAATAAAAGACCCCCTTTTATGAGACACACTAGCATAAACCCAAAGAACTTTTAAGAAAACTACAGATTAATATTCCTCATGAAAATAGGCACAAAGGCTTTAAAAATAACAGAAAATCAAATGCAGTAATGAATTATATACATGTACATATGTGTGAATGTATCAATAGCACACAATTTTATATACTAAATTTTTGTAGCTTAATTGAGCTTACCAATGTGTTTATGCCTCATTTATAGTTATAAAAATATAAGTAGTACAAATTAATTGAAAAAATTGCAAAGTTTATATCTGTTAAGGGATTTGTATCTAGATTATACAAAGAACTCATGACTCAGTAATAAAAAGATAACCCAACTAAAAAATGGACAAAGGCGCTGAATAGCCATTTCTCCAAAGAAAAAATGCAAATAACCAATAAGCACATGAAAAATATTCAGCATTATTGGTCACTAGGAAAAAGAAAATCAAAACCATATTGAGACACCACTTCACACCCTCTAGGATGGATATATTAAAAAGTTAAGTAGTAACAAGTATTGGTGAGGATGTAGAGAAATCAGAACAAAACTTGTGGACTTATACTTTATACACTGCTTGTGGGAATGTAAAATGCTGCAGACCCTTTGAAAAACAGTCTTGCAGTTCCCCAAAAGGTTAAAGACAGTCTATCATTTGACTCAGCAATTCCATTCTTGGATACCCAAGAGAAATGAAAGCATATGTTCACACAAAGTTATCTTGTATATTATGTTCATAGTGACATTATTAATAATATCCAAGAAGGTAGAAACACTCAAATGTCCATCAACTAATGAATAAGATGAGCAAACTGTGGTATACCAATATAACTGAATTGCTTTGGGGTACACTAATTCTTGGGCTTCCCAGGTGGCTCAGTGGGTAAAGAATCGCAGGAGATGCAGGTTCAATTCTTGGGTCAAAAAGATCCCCTGGAGGAAGGCATGGCAACCCCACTCTAGTATTTTTGCCTGGAGAATCTCATGGACAAAAGGAGCCTGGTGGGCTACAGTCCATAGGGTCACAAAGAGTCAGACACAGTGAAGAGGCTGAGCTCACACGCATACTAAAGCTTATGGAGTTTCCCAGGTGGCTCAGTGGTAAGGAATCTGCCTGCCAATGTGCGAGTCGTAGAAGATGTGAGTTTGATTCCCAGGTCAGGAACATCCCCTGGAGAAGGACATAGCAACTCACTCTAGTATTCTTGCCTGGAGAATCCCATGGGAGCCTGGTGGGCTACAGCTCATGGGTCACAAAGAGTCGGACATGACTTAGCAACACACACTAATGCTTAAAGCAGCATTGCGTATAATCATCAAAAGTGGAAACAATTCAAACATCCATCAATGGATGAAATGAATAAGCAAAATGTGGTATATTCATACAAAGGATTTGGCCATAACAAGGAACAAAGTATTTGTATGCTACTACTTGAAAGAACCCTGAAACCATGATGCCAGTCACAAAAGACTACATATTGTATAATTCTGTTCATACAGAAATCCAGAATGGAAATCTGTAGAAACAGTAGATTAGTGATGAGGGGATGGTGGGTTAAAGGGTGTGAAGTTTCTTTCTTTAAGATTATTTTGATGAGGACCAATTTTAAAAGTCTTTACTGAATTCTTTACAATAGCATTTCTGTTTCAGGTTTTGTGTTTTTTTGGCTGTCAGGCATGTGGGATCTGAGCTCCCCGACCAGAGATGGAACCCGAACCCCGTGCATTGGAAGGTGACGTCTTAACCTTTGGGCCTCCAGGGAAGTCCCTGGGGTTTCTTTTTGAAGTGATGGAAATGTTCTAAAATTGACTGTGGTTATGGTTGCATATCTGTGAATATACTAAAAAACACTGACTTATACACATTAAAGAGGTGAACTGTATGGCATATGAAATTATATCTCAATAAAACTAAAAAAAAATTCTGTTTTCTTAAGTCTGTAATTGGAACTGTAGCATATGTTGTCAGAGAAAGTGCCAGGTTCCTAGGCCACACTGGCCCAGAAACAGCCATGCTCCTGAGAGGTCAACTTGGGACCCCAAACCACAGCCTAAATCCTTATAAGAAAATAAGTGAGGTCAAAAGTCGAGAAACTGGGAACACCCTGACCTAGCCTCCTCCCCAGAACAACAGCTGCCAGTATAGATGGGCCTTGGAGGGGCTCGAAGGTACCCCAGGAAACGGTCTGGGTGAGACCAGGTCTGCAGCGTCGTCCCATCAGCCGCTGGGTGGACCCAGGAACTTCAAGAGCACCTCCCTCGGTGTGGCGGGACTCCAAATGACCTCTGGAAGGCCACACTGCGCGTGTCTGATTGACTGGAGCCGCTGGGAAAGCTGAGGCCGCGGGCCACAGGCTCCTCTCTGGGCCGCAGGGCTGCGAACAGCATTTCCGCTTCCGGCTCCTGCCGGGCCCCGCCCCAGCCTCTCTGTGCCCTTGGCCGGCTGCGTCGCAGTCACTTCCGTTCACCAGGCTCCTGCCCCCTGGCCCTTGAAGAAGAAGCTTCTCATGCTGAACTGCCAGGTCATGTGCTTAGAGCCCAGGAGACTGGTGTGCCCTTGCAGACTTGCATCCCATGGTCCACGTCACTGGGCACATCAATGATAGGAGAGACACCCAGCTGGTGAAGTTACACTTTATCTCTTCCTAGAATCCGGGGCCAGAAAGAGTCTATAAGCAATTCTGGACTTCCTGCCAGCTCTGGGTGGTCTTGTGAGTCCCCTTACTAGAGCACTAGATGAGGCATCTCAGGGTTCCCAGGGCTGACCACCTCCTACTGGACGGCCCAACAATGTGGGCACTGTGTCCAGCTGAAATGGAGGGTAATCCTCAGTTTACTCCATGGTGTCACCAGCAAAGCCCACTAGGAATCAGAAGCATGCACGTGTGCTAAGTCATTTCAGTCGTGTCCGACTCTTTGCTACCCAATGGACTGTAGCCCACCAGGCTCCTCTGTCCATGGGATATTCCAAGCAAGTCTATTGGAGTGGGTTACCATGCCCTCCTCTGGGAGATCTTCCCCACCCAAGGATCGAACCTGTGTCCATTGCGTCTCCTACATTGGTAGGCGGGTTCTTTACCACTAACCTTATCTGGGAAGCCCAGGGACCAGAAGAGAGGGGTGGGAAATACAATGGAATCTAGGTGATAAAGATCGAACCTCTTCTTTTGTGCTTCGTATAGTTTCACTTACCTAAAGGGGACCACGTGCAGAGGCCTGGCACCTAACGGGTCAAGATAGATTCCCAGCACAGGACTTGTGCCTGGCACCAGAATTCAAGATGGTGGCAGCAGCAGCTGGCCAGCAAGATGCTGGCTTGTGAACAACTTTTTCTCTGCTTTGGGAGTCTCAGTGTTGGGCTTGCTAGGGGGTGGGCAGACCAGCCTGGTTCTGTAAAGGGTCTCTCAGGGACTCCAGGTCCCCCAGGACACGGCCAGCCCAGGGAGGTAGGCCCCTCCTGGGGTCCCCCAGTTCAATGTCACCCTGGTGGCTATGCAGCGTAGCTTCCAGCCCAGGGTGCCGGATCACCCAAACCGGCAGCTGCAGCAGGAAAGCAGCCCTGGGGTGGGCTGGCGGGGAAAGCTCATCTCCCAGTGAAATATTATTTGACCATAAAAAGGAGTGAAGTAATGACACATACTACAACATGGATGACTCACAGATAATACACCAAGTGAAGGAAGGGCAGTCACAAAAGATGACATATATGAGTAGGATATATGTATGAGTCTGTGTGTATGAAGTGTCCAGAACAGGCCACTATGTAGAGACAGGAAGTAGATTAGTGGTTGCCTAGGGATTGGGGGATGTGAGGGTTGGGGTGGGGGTGGGGTGATAGCTAAAGGGAATGGGTGTTTTGGGGGATGGTGATGAAAATGTTCTAAAATGGACTGTGGTGATAGTTGCGTAACTCTGTAAATGTAGTAAAAACCACTGATTTGTGTAGTTTAAACGGGTGACTTGTATGGTATATAATTTATATCTCAGTAAGGATGTAATAAATATCAAAAAAGAGTGTTTAAGAATGTGGATAAAATGAGAAGTTTCAGATGCTATGGATGAGTGAGTTGGGACAGTCATTACAGGAAGGCAGTTTAGTAGCACATAGTAAAATGAAAAATCACATCCTGTGACTCAGGAATTCCACTTTTATGTATGTGATCTGCAGCAGCACTACTCAACCCATGAGATAAAGAGCTTCTGCCAGAATGTAAATAAGGGCATCACTCCCTTTCTCTAAAAAGTTTTGCTGTGAAATGTCAGGTGAAATGAAAAGTGTGCTTTGCTTCATAGTTTACCTTTTCTGTCACAGAATCCCTATCTTGCCAAGGACTATAAAAATTTGTGATTGAGCACCCAGGTTGTGGACACATTTTAAGTAGCACCAGTCTGGGGAAACTTGACCATGTGCACAAAGAAATATCATAAACAATTATAGTAGTTTATGATGGTGAAAAACTAGAAACCATCTAGTAATCAGTAGTAAATGAATAAGTGGATGGTGGAATATTGATTCAATAGAATGCCATATAATCACTGAAAGGAATTTAATACATAATTTTCAATATAAAAAAGAATATAATGTCATTTACATTAATAAAAAGAATACCACACAAATCCATGCTCTTTTTTAGGTTCCTGGAAACTTAAAAGAATTTTTTTTTTTTTTTTTTGAATAGATGAGAAGATATACCTCTGGAAAGGAGAGAATTCAGACTGGGAATAGAGAGCAAAGTGATTTCAATTTAACACATAATGCTTTATCATATTTACTTTTAAAAAAATGATTTGAATAAAATGTGTCAAAAAATGTTAACAACTTTCAATGTTGGATGGTAGGTTCATGGATACTTGATAAGTGTTATTTGTACTTTTCCATAGTTTTAAATTTCTCAAGAAAACAACACAATAAGGTGGCTATACTTTTAGTAAATGATGGCTGCATGTTACCCAGATATCTGCTCCAGTTATACTAAGAAGCAGGAAGTGTGAAACTCCACCATCTGTTCAAGAAAGTTTGACATCCATGAAAAGCATGGAAACATCAAAGACTGACGTTTATGCCAGATGACAGAGCAGATAAAGCTGAGGACGTTTGGACAACTGTAACCATTTGGGCAACAAATCCTGGAAACAAAACTCAGATTCCTTCACAAGGAGCACTTAGATCTTCAAGATGAAATTATCAGTGATATTAAGGTTTCATTTGTGACTTTTCATTAATTTCGCTGCTGGGTAGGACTGAAGAGCTTTTTTTTTTGTTTTGTTTTAGTTGAATTAAACTTGTTAAAAGTGCAAGCTGTTCCAAGGAATCCTTATGTCTATTCCAGTCGGTTATTACAGGATTAAAGTGTTAAGTGTGGGGAGGAACCCAGCATCATTTGAAAAATCACAGCTTAAGCTCATCACCACCCGCCCCCCCACTAGAAATGAATTGTTTCTGTGACTCACCTTTATGCAGATAAGTGCATTCAAAGGCACTTGCATGACAGGAAGTTTGTTTCTTTGCTGAACTTTTGAGCTGGAGACCTGTTGAGTACTGACTGTGGTGCAAATTTCTGAAAGTACTGCTGGCTAAGTACTTCCTTGGTAAATAATGCCCCAGTTAGTAAGTAATTGGGCAATCCTGATGTCATTTCTTTTTTTGTTAATAATATCAGATATACTTATGTTCCAATTCCATCCATTGGTTTAAGGCAGACAAATCTACAAATTATAAGTCACAATATTGATTGCTACGAGCTCATAGATCATAGAACTTTTAGATAAAATAAAGTTTCGGGTTTTGCTTATTAATTCAGTTCAACCAAGTTTTATTTGGTATTTACTCAGTCCCAGATACTTTGTAATGCATGAAGGATATAAATGAAATTTACATTTCACTTGAAAATTACATTCTCTAGCTTATACTGGTTGTTCAAATAGTGAGAAAAAGAGATATGTAAACACACATTTAAAGTTCAGTAAGGTGGTAAAAGACAACTATAAAGACTTTGAAGCCCCATAAGGGCTACCTTACCTTTTTCACAACTATACTCTCAGAACTTATCCTAATGCATTGAGTATACTACATGAGTGTTTTATTTTAATGAACAGAAGTACTATAGAAGAGGAAGTGGTTATGATAAAAACTCTTTTTTTTTTTCAGATGTCATCAAGGAAAGTTGGTTAATCAAAACGTTTGGGTAAAGTAGGTATTTAAAAGAATATCTAACAAAACGTTTCATTTTAAATAAAACATCATTTTGGGGATTTTTTTGTTTGTTTGTTTGTTTTTTGTCAATCCTCTAAGAAAGGGTCAAGCCTTTTTGCATGCCCACACTTTGGAAAACTTCTTGTGTATACCATGTTTCTACAGAATCTTGGCTGATTTCCAGTTTCAGTGTATTTACAGACCAATGAATCCAAAATGACTTGCCTGAAGCACCCAAGTTCCCTATCCTTCTAGAATTTTTCATGTTTTCCACTAATTTCACACTTGTTTTGCCTATTTGTTTTTGCATACTTTTTGCGTTTTTGAAGACTAACCTTCAAGGAGGCCTCTCAACAGGACATTGAAATCATTTTTCAGAGAAATATATCCTTTTCCCATGCACATTTCTTGGTTTATGTAAGCTCTAATTAAGTTATGTGATTACAGTAATCCACACCGCTGGTACAAGTGGTTTGAAGTGACTTTGGTGACGATGTGCCCTTTAACAGTGGACGTTGTTTCCTATAGCTCTCCAGCTCTCCTGAAAGGAAGATCTTTGAGCTTTCAAATTCAATTGTTCTATGTCTTCATTTTCCTTGCGAAGGTTTCGCAGTCTATGGAGCCTAACATGTGGTTCATACCCACTGTTCTTGGGCTGTCCCTCTATAGTTATGATACTCCTCCCATTTGTGGGTTGCTGATCTTGGCATAGGGCTTCCCTTGTAGCTCAGCTGGTAAAGAATTTGCCTGTAGTGAGTGCAGGAAACCTGGGTTTGATTCCTGGGTTAGGAAGATCCCCTGGAGAAGAAAATGGCAACCCTCTCCAGTATTCTTGCCTGGAGAGTCCCATGGACAGAGGAGCCTGGCAGGCAAGAGTCCATGGGGTCACAAGTGTCAGACATGACTTAGCGACTAAACCAAACGGGGTGAGCACATGCTGAGCTGATGGGAGAAACCAGCTGGAGCACAAAAGAACAACCTTAAAGAAGGCGGCCCTGGGCACGCTGTGGGCATTTCACAGAGCCAAGGGCATGCTAGTTAATGTGAAAAGCTAGGAAGTGAGGATGTTAAGGGAGACTCTCTAATATCAGATGAATTGATGCCAAAGCCAAATTTAAAAGACTAAGATTTGCTAAACTAGGAAGAAAACTGTCCCAGACAAAGAGACAAGTCATGCAAAGACACAAAGTTCTTAAATAAAACTACGCTTCAGGGCCTCCCTGGTGGCTCAGATGGTAAAGAATCTGCCTGCAATGCAGGAGATCTGGGTTGGATCCCTGGGTTGGAAGATCCCCTGGAGAAGGAAATGGCAACCCACTCTAGTATTCTTGCCTGGTAAATCCCATGGGCAGAGGAGCCTGGTGGGGTATGGTCCATGGGGTCACAAAGAGTTGGACACGACTGAGCATGAATAAGGACCAGCAGATTCTTCTCTTCGGATGGTTAAATTCTCCTGTCAGAAACCTTTCTCATGTTTCAAACACCTAGTTTTTATACTGGATTTTAATGGGCCCATTTCAAACTGTACAGAAATATTTTCTCAAAAGCCATGGAAACAAGCAAATAGAAACAAATATTCACTAAAACATTTTTGCTTTATTGCAGCCAGAGAAGTTCTATTTTAATGCTTTCTTCAATTTTTTTGTGGATAAATATGTATTTTAGTTTAACTGATACCAAAATAAAGCACACACATGCTTTTAAAAGTTAAAACTTCCAGTGTGAGAAAACAGAGCTTTTCTGTCCATATTTTCTGCTTCATTTAAAAATCTTATAGCTCCCCCCCCACTTTTTAGGAATTTACCTCATGTTGTTGTTATTGTTTTTCACTGAAGTATAGTTGATTTACAATGCTGTATCCATTTTGTGCTTTTGAACTGTGGTGCTGGAGAAGACTCTTGAGAGTCCCTTGGATGCTAAGGAGATTAAACCAGTCCATTCTAAAGGAAATAAGTCCTGAATATTCATTGGAAGGACTGATGTTGAAGCTGAAGCTTCAATACTTTGGCCACCTGATGCGAAGAATTAACTCACTGGAAAAGACCCTGATGCTGGGAAAGATTGAAGGCAGGAGGAGAAGGGGATGACAGAGGACGAGATGGTTGGATGGCATCACCAACTCGATGGACATGAGTCTGAGCAAGCTCTGGGAGTTGGTGATGGACAAGGAGGCCTGGTATGCTGCTGTCCATGGGGTTGCAGAGTCAGACACGACTGAGTGACTGAACTGATAGTTGATTTATGATGTTGTATTCATTTCAGTGCCCAGCAAAGTGATGCAGATACATATATATATATGTGTGTGTATCTATTCTTTTTCAGATTCTTTCCCCTTATAGGCTATTACAAAGTATTCAATATAGTTCCCTGTGCTATACAGTAGGTCCACATTGTTTATCTATTTTATACATTATGGTGTGTATATGTTAATCACAAGCTTCTAAGTTATCCCTTCCCCCTTTCCCCTTTGGTAACCATTGACTTATTTTCTATGTCTGTGGGTCTACTTCTGTTTTATGTAAAGCTCACTTGTATCATTTTTTAGCTTCCACATATAAGCAGTATCATATTATATTTGTGCTTCTGTATGTGGCTTAGTTCTCCTAGTGTGATCATCTTTAGATACACCCATGTTGCTGCAGATGGCATTATTTCATTCTTTTTAGGGCTTCATAGTATACCATTATATACATATATACATATACATATATATATATACATATATATATATATATATATATATATATATATATATATGATGTGATATATATACCACATCTTCTTTTTCCATTCATTTGTCTATGGACATTTAGGTTGATTCCATGTCTTGGTTATTGTATTTAGTGATTTTCAAAAATACACACTTTCTTTGACAAGCATATTTTCTGACTGGATGTGTAGCCAAAGTTACCATTAAATTCAAAGGGAAAAGGGAGAGGAGATCTCTTGTGAATCTGAAAATAGTCACCTCACTTGAAAAACTGCTCTCATTTGAGTTTATACTTGTAACAAACATAAGAAAGGAAGACAATGTTATATCCCCATCTTGTGGCTATAATATGTACCATGAGGCATAAAGAACTAAAACCCATGTGGGAGATATGTAATTTTTCCACTGAGTTCATCTAAAAATGTATCATCTAAATCATCCCCTATCACCAGAACCCGCATCAGGCATACCCTACACCACATGCTCACCACACACACACACACACACACAGTCTTATTCCTCATTAATGATCTCACCTATTTATCACTTTCTCAGTTTTCAGTTGGCTAATGTTTATACTTCAAGCAGATTGCAATTTGGAAGATAAAATCCAAAAGCTAACTTTAAGTAACTTCTCTTCTCCACAGATTCCTCCCCCCCACATTTTCCCTCACCTCCCCTACCCTCAAATTTCCTGTTTAGGATTTAACCAGTTGAGTTGTGGAGTATTTGAAACTTTTACCTTCTCAAAAGCTGAATCTCTGACTTAATGTGAAATTTCTATATATGGAGTCATGCACAGGATAACACAAATTTAAATCCTCAACTCTTCAGCATTGATCGACTGCTGTGCAAATCAGGAACCCCTTGTGCAAACTTTGTCATCTCTGAGACTCACACCATCACATGGGTGAAGATGGAAACTGCAGAGGGTCAGGCACCGTCAGGCAGACAAGTCATAAAGGCTTGTCATAAAGGCAAGTCATAAAGGCATAAAGTCATAAAGGTAGTCACGTGTCTACCAAGCTCATTAATCAATATACTGAATAAAAACAAACAGTATAGACTGTGTTTGTTTGAGAAATGCCAGAGATTTTGAGATGTATATCATTCATGATACCCAGGAATGTGCAGATTATTGTGTTTAGAATCAGTCATAGCACCTTTTGAGATCAGCAAGAGCAGAGAGATCTATGGCTAATAAAACCGTCATTTTAAATCAACATGAACGATATGTCTTGTGTTGTGTAGAAGTAGGGAGGGTCAGCGGTAGGCAAGATAATAATCAAAGCAGTTTTGTACTTAAAAAAGAAAACGGAAATTGCTGCTTTGTCAAAGTAGAGACCATAAAGCTTGAATGGAAACTTTCTGGATGGCAGCTGTGAATCTCTAGGAAGGAGCGAAGATGCTGAGATGTTCCTGTTTATCAAACTGAGCCAAGGATTAAAACTAAGATGAAATACTTGTCTAAGTATGGGAGACCCTCTGCTTACTTTAGGTTCCCTATTTAAAACTTTCATTAGATTGGATAGATATTACAAAAGTGGGTTGGTGCCAGGTAAAAAAGTGCTATTGGACAATAAAAATGATCTCTTATTCATATTTCCAAACTGCCCAAGATGTAATTTAATGTTTACATGGCTTCCTCTGTGTTTTGAAGTGTTATTAAGTCTTAAAACTCATATATGGCAATGATTTTGTGGGACAGACCTCCTTAAGACCAAAGCTGCTATAAAAAGTTATTTTAAGAAATATTTTCCATTTCCTTTTTTTCACAGTGAAGATTATAAGTACTTGATAAAAACAAATAAAGTCTTCCCAGGTGGCACTAATGGTAAAGAACCCACCTGCCAATGCAGGAGACATACGAGACGAGAGTTCGTCTCTTAAGGGTTGGGAAGATCCCCTGGAGGAGAGACAACCACTTCAGTATTCTTGCCTGGAGAATCCCATGGACATAGGAGCCTGGCCAACCACCGTCTGTAAGGCTGCAAACAGTTGGACACGACTGTTGTGACTTAGCAAGCACACACGCATAAACAAATAAACTCAAACATTGATAAGGAGGAAAGTGAATTTCCTGTTTATATAGGGTAAAGATGAGACGTGAAATGAGGCTCAGAGCTTGGTCATTAAACCACTCAGGAGTTTCACAACGTACGACAGCCTTCATCAAAAAGCCTGCATAGGAATATTCACAAGGCCTGCCACTAGGGGGCAGAAAAGACTACTTATGTGATTGAGTTTTCCAGATATGGCTTTGATAAATAATTTTTTGCAGATTTGATGAGGAAGCAAAAAAAAAACAAAAACAAAGCGAAAAGAGCTTGTCAATTTATTAAAATAAAAAAGAAACAAAGGACAGCTTTGCTGTATATGTTTACTCAATTCAACTAAAAACACTGGCAGCTATGCATTTTATGTGCATTCATAAGAGCAAAACACAGTAGTGAAACAGTACCTAAGAGTGGATATCCCAGGACAGGCCAGGGGATTGGCTCTAGGACTCTTGTGGATACCAAAATTCTAGTATGCTCAAGTCCATTATATATAATATGGTTGTTGTTCAGTTGCTAAGTTGTGTCTGACTCTAGAATCTCATGGACTGTAGCCCGCCAGGCTTTTACATCCATGTGATTCTCCGGGCAAGAATACTGGCGTGGGTTGCTATTTCCTTCTCCAGGGGATCTTCCTCACCCGGGGATAGAACCTGTATCTCCTGCATTGGCAGGTGGGTTCTTTACCACACAGCCACCTGGGACGTCTGTGAAATTACATGTTTACAGCAAAAAAGTATTCTTTGTTTATCTGAAATCCAATTTTAACTGGGCATTCTGTATTTTCACTTGACATATCTGGTGACCCTATGAGTTCAGGATGCCTGGAGATATTTAAACAAGAAAGCTCTTGAGACAATTGAAACGTATGGGTTGGATATTCAAGAGAAAGATCTAAAGACCAAGTCAAGGCAGTCACGGTGAATTTTAAAATTTTGCCAGAGAGTCATTCCACAAAGGAGGCATCACCATCCCATTTCAAACTATTAGTGACCTAGGAATTAGTGTTCCTTAGGAAATATAATTGTGAATATCTGCTTGAGGTGAAGGGGTCCTTTTGATTCCCTCATAGCACTGAGGGTCATTCTTCAGCTGTCTTCTCCCGTGTACACGTGCTAAGTCACTTTAGTCGTGTCTGACTCTGTGTGACCCCATGGACTGTAGCCCACCAGGCTCCTCTGTCCACGGGATTCTCCAGGCAAGAGTACTGGAGTGGGTTGCCATCTCCTCCTCCAGGGGATCTTCCCAACCCAGGGATCAAAGCCGGTCTCTTATGTCTCCTGCATTGGCAGGCAGTTCCTTTACCACTAGCACCGCCTGGGACACCCAGCTGTCCTCTCATTACCAGTCAACTTGACCAAAACATAGCCCATATCCAGAAGCGAAGACTGACATCATATCCTTTTTGTCAGTGACCTTTTGAAATCAATGGACCAAGATAGAAAAGTAGCTGACTGATGGTAGAAAAGTTTTTCCCAATGAACCCTAAAACAACAGCATAAAATTTAGCTACAATGTATTTAACTACCATAGGCAACAGAATTTACTAGAATATAGCTGACTCTTGAACAACATGGGTTTGAATGGCACAGGTCCACATACACACAGGTATTTTTCATTACATATAGTGCCTGTATTTTAATTTGACAGAGTTTTAAATTAACTAAGTGTAGGGAAAAGTTTATGTTTGTTTAGTGATCATAATATGTTGGATCAAAAGAACTGGGGCTTGAGTCCTGAATCTTTTTTAAAAAATAATTTCATTTTTATTTATTTATCTAGCTTCTTTATTCATGGCTGTGGCTGGGTCTTCGTTGCTGCATGCAGGTGTTTTCAACTTTCGGCAAGTGGGGGGCTACTCTTTGTTGAAGTGAGTGGGCTTCTCATTGCCTGGACTTCTTTCATTGCAGAGCATAGGCTCCAGGTGCGCAAGCTTCAGTCCTTGAGGCCTGTGGGCTCAGTAGTTGTGGCACATGGGCTCAGGAGTCCCCAGCATGTGGGATCTTCCTGGACCAGGGATCAAACCCGTGTCCCTTGCACTGGCAGGCAGATTCTTACCCACTGCGCCACAAGGAAATTCTCTGAGTCCTGATTCTATCCAAACTGTTTCAGCTTCCTGCCTTTGCGTGAGTCATTTATCAATTCCTTGGTTTTTGAGGCAGAGAAGGCAGCACCTGGATTTTGAACTGCATGGGAAGTCGGTACCTCTAACCTCCAAGTTGTTCAAGGGTCACCTGTTTAAGTAAACCTTTTTGAGAAGCAGATATCTTTAGCACCCCCAAATAATTGACACATCTGTGAAAGTAAAAGTCGCTCAGTCCTGTTGGACTCTTTGTGACCCCATGGACTACACAGTCCGTGGAATTCTCCAGGCCAGAATACTGGAGTGGGTAGCCTTTCCCTTCAGGGGATCTTCCAACCCAGGGATTGAACCCAGGTCTCCCGCACTGCAAACAGATTCTTTACCAACTGAGCCACAGGGAAGCCCAAGAATACTAAAATGGGTAGCCTATCCCTTCTCAGGCAGATCTTCCTGACCCAGGGATTGAACCAGGGTCTCCTGCACTGCAGGCAGATTCTTTACCAACTGAGCTATCATCTGTAGACAATTATAATTTAAAAGATATCCTATTACTTGATTATAGAACAGTTCAGAATAGTTAATGATTTTATCCTAATGTTACTGAAAGAAATGATCATGGCAGTTTTTCAGAGTAGTAGGATATTTGGGTGGAGAGGGGGATGTATAAAGATCACAGCTGTATTTTCTGATTGGCCAGAATTCCTTGTACCTTGCTGCTGCCTTCACGGTGAAGGCAGGGTCTAGAACAGTGTGTGGTTACCTCAGCAACCCCAACCCCAGCAGAGGTGCTCAGAATGCTTTATGTGAGTCTCATTTCCATTGATTTTGGACACCTCCCCCCCAATACAGAATGTTCAGCCTTTGCAAATTCCCCCCCCCCGCCCCCCACCAATTATTTCTAAGCATTGCTAGAGAGTGCCTTGTGTGTGCTCGCCAACAAGTTCTGTTCGCTACCTGCCCGTGGCTCTGGTTTTGTTTTCTAGCCCTCTGCTCCTCCTGGCCACCTGGAAGGAGAAAGACTGTGTACTGACCTCGCAGGAATTCCTTCCACGCATCCACAGCCTCCGTCCGGGTCCTGCTGCCCCAGGTAGCAGAGGGCCACCAGATCATCTGAAACCCACCGGGTTCTCTGTGCAAGTGGGGAAACACACTCTCTCCACCCTTGGTATGCTTCTTTGTTTTCATGCCAAAGCAGTATTGGCTTGTACCAAAGACTTACAGAGATTTTAGTAAAATAGCTCTCATCCCTTCCATCAAGTTTATCACTAGTGGATGGTAAACATTTTGTGCTAAGAGATCACAGTGACACCTGCTGGTAAAAGGAAACATTTTCAGCTACACCTAATTTTTTTTTTTTTTTTTTGAGTTTATGAAACTTTGTAGTCTGGCCAGGAGAGCCCTGACAACTCAGCTGGTAAAGAATCTGCCTGCAATACAGGAGACATAGGAGACACCAGTTGGATCCCTGGGTTGGGAAGATCCCCTGGAGAAGGAAATGGCAACCCTTTCCAGTATTCTTGCCTGGGAAATCGCATGGACAGAGGAGCCACGGCAGGCCACAGTCCCCGGGGTCACAGAGACTCGGACACAATTGAGCACATGGTACACAACACACACAAGACAACTCTGACCAATACAAACAGGTCTAATATCTGGTCGGCCGGAGATGTTTTCTTTTTAAAGTGCGTTCTGTGTATTTTTAATGATGAGTATATGATATTTACAATTTAAGTAACTATAGGAGATTCTAACCTAAATGGGTGAGCAGGTAAGGGAATAAATAGTCTAGAAGACCTCAAAATTCTAGGATTTTTTTTTTAACATTTAAAAATACTAATTTACCAGCTGTTTTGGAACCCTGTGCAGCGAGGTTCTACCTCCAGTTCTATAAAGACACAAAATACACAAATGGACAACAAACTTGTGTCCCACTCACCCATGATGATATGAAATGGTAATTAGATATGTGACCTTGAGAGCTGTAGAGCCTGGGTTCGAATCCCAGATCTGCCACTAACAGCTATAACCTTGGGCAAGTAAATGAATTTCTCTGTGGCTCAGTTTTCTGATCTATAAAGTGGGAATAAAAATAATAAAAGCTACCTCATGGGAGATAGTCCTGAGCTAGTATGTGCAAATATGAGCAAATACGGTCCCTGGAATATAGTAAGCACTCTGAGTTTTAAGGATTATTATACAATTTAAGTAGTGTTATAAAAGGCTTCATATTAGTCCTAAACGATAATCTGGAGAAGAGTTAGGAGTGGAAGAGATAAAACAGAGCTTCAGATACATCAGATATTTTGTCAAAATCAACATGAAGGCAAAATGAATCTGTCAGATAATCCTAAAATTTGCAAACCTTCTTGAAACTTTAAAACAAGAAATTTTTTGCTGTTCTAAAAGTTTTACAAATTGTTTTATTTTCACTAGCCATTGAATATACTGAAAAAAAAAAAGTCGAGACAAAATAGAAAATCACCTTTGCATCAAGATAGAGTTCTCTTTCTTTTAAAATTCCAAGTGAATAGTCTTATCAGTTAAAAATTGCTTTGTATTTTATGTATTCATGGATATTAAATCCTAAATTAAATATAAGCAGATCCCCAAGACTAGCATATTGTTAATACATGGCATTATTTGAGTAGCATTAATTGAAATTTTCCTAAGACAAACAAGCACTACAAGAGTGTTTCTTGACCAAGAATAGTTTGTCCAGGGGCTTCCCTGGTGGTCCAGTGGTTAAGACTCCACTCTCCCAGTGCATGGGGCAATGGGTTTGAAACCTGAGCAGGGAACTAGGATCCCACATGCCATGTGGCAAAAAATATAAAAAACCCCAAAACAAAAAACGATGATGACCACAACAATAACAGAAAGAGTTGCCCTGTAGTCAATACAGATTCAGCCTATACCTCTATATTGTTTTAAAACAGAGGTTGGCACAACTTCTAGGGCCAGAACTATTTAGGAGGGACACAGACTCGAAAGAAAACAAAGCGACATCCACCATTTGGTTGTTCCCCTGCAGTAGAAGTGTGAGCCTTAACCCCGGGGCCACCAGGGAAGTCCCTAGACATCACAAACAGTATAAATTACAACTTTCATTGAAGCATTATCTCAATTTTCTCTACAACTGGTCTCTTTGTGTCTGACTGACGGACCATATCAGAGGGCTACCGCCAGCCTGGGTTATGTCTCCTTTAGACTATGTCTCCAAATTGTCTTGATCTATTTGAAGGACTGGCCACTCCCTGAGTTGAGTTACTGACCCAGTTAAAGGCAATAGACGAGACTACAGCTTTCTGCCTCTATCCGGTTTTATTCAGGCTCTGTTATTGATCTACAGACGGACATGCTGAGAAGTTTCTTAACGGGAAGGTTTTATGGAATCTTAATTATTTCAATAAACAGCTCTTATGTACTATACCAGCTCAGTCTAACTTTCACAGTACACTTGTGAAACCTTGGCACTGTGGGCTGAGTTCTTGCTAATTCGTAGATGGATCAATACAGACAATTTTCAAGTGGCCTTTGATATAAAACACATCAGCTCAACTACTTACAGCTGTGGCCCACAAAAGATGTGTGCTAAAATATTGTCTGAACCAGGCAATTTTCTTTTTGTAGAACTGCCCTTGGCCCTAATTCATCGAGATGTATGAGATAGTACTGTGCTATTACTATCCATTAAAATGCCTTTGAAGTTATAAACATTTACTCACTCATTCCACAATCTTCTATTTGGCCAGCTATAGACTAGATGGAGTTCAAGATGCCAGGCAGAAACTAATGAACATGACAGACAAGGTCCTTGCTTTTATGGAATTTGTATTCTGATGGAAGAAGACAAATAAGTAGTTAATAGCACAGTTTCATATACAAATCAAGTATAGACAAGAAACAGGGTAATGAGACTTACTGGGCCTGGGTGGAAGGTTAGATAGAGTGGTATGGGAAGATTTCCTGGAGGAAGTGGCATTTGAATCAAAACCAAATGTGTAGTAGTAGTACTTTGGAATCCTGGGAAGATTGGGGAAAAACACATTTCAGGCTTTGACTGTATACCACAGGGAACTCTATTCAATATTCTGTAATAACCTATATTGGAAAAGAATCTGAAAAAGAATGGATATACATGTATAAATATATACATATATTTAAATGACTTTGCTATACACCTGAAACCAGCACAACATTGTAAATCAACTATATTTACAATATAAAATAAAAATTTGTAAAATATTGAGCAAACACACAAAAAGAATAAGGTCAAAATTATCAACATATTTAATAAGGACTGATGCTGAAGTTCCAATACTTTGGCCACCTGATGCAAAGGGCAGACCCATTTGAAAAGACCCTGATGCTGGGAAAGATTGAAGGAGGAGGAGAAGTGGTTGACAGAGGATGAGATGGTTGGATAACATCACCAACTCAGTGGACAAGAGTTTTTGAGCAAATTCTGGGAGATAGTGAAGGTCAGGGAAGCCTGGTGTGCTGCAGTCTATGGGGTCTCAAAGAATCAGACCTGACTTAGAGACTGAACCACGAACAACAGAAGACGTATTGAAGTCCTAACCGCTGGCTCTTGTGACTCTGACCTTACTGAGAAATAGGGTTTCTGCAGATTAATTAAGGTGTAAGCACAGCTGAGGTCCTGCTGGGCTAGGGTGGCCCCTTATTCCAATAGGACTGGTGTTAGAGACGAGAAGGGACACAGAGTCACATGTACCCACAGACTACATGTCACATGAAGACACGGACACGCAGCAGGAAGACGGGCAGGTCATGATGGGGACAGAGACAGGGTCAATGCGTCTACAAGCCTAGACCTGGCAGGGACTGCCGGCAACACCAGAAGCCAAGAGAAGGGCCTGGGACAGGTTGTCTTTGACTGGCTTCAGTGAGAGTGGGCCTTGCCAACACCGTCATTTCAGACTTCTAGGCTCTGAAACTGCAAGAGACTACTTTTCTGCTGTGTTGAGCCACCCCGTTTGGGGGACTTGCTTAAGACAGTCCTATGTAACTTACAAAGTCCCTCCTGCCTCTCACAGCCTTGCTGCTCCCCTCCAGGGGTACCTGTTGGCAGGCAAAGGAGAAATGAGGTTTGTGGAGACCCACGCTTGCAAAGCAGGATAAGAAAACTGGAGCTAAGAAATGCAAATAATAACTAGTACAGTCTCTGAGATCTTAGATAAGTTGAAAAACTTCTACAATACTCAGTCTCTCCATGTATAAACTAGGGAGAATAAAACTATGGGGTCCCCATAAGGGTGTTGCGAGAATAAATGCACATAGGTGACATACTTTTGTACTTGTGAAAAGAAAGCGCTTAATAAGATACTTCTTCACATACTGCAAATCGTTAACATGAGTTGAAACTGAAGGAAAAAGGGCTTTATTTCTTGAGTGAATTTATGGCATGCCCACCCTACTTTGGGTGGAAAATAACAGCATGATAAAATGTCAACTCTCATGACAATTAAAAAAACCCTCTGCATTTGGAGCTGGGAGAGGACACGTTTGTAACAAATCTACCAGGCCAGAAGATGCTACTTGGAAATAACATCCCAAATATCTGAGTTCCATAAATCCTTAATCCTTTCAGCATCTCTAACTAACAAACTGAACCTGAGGGGGAAAACAGAGCAGTCGGTTTTTTAAATGTCATATAACAAGCATCAACAATGCCGATACCAAAAACACTGGACTGCTTTAGTTTTTCAAGAACGTGCCTTCTGCTGCCTCTAACCTGTCTGAATTGGAATTTTTTTATTGCTCCTGGTCACAGAGCACGTTTCTGACAAAGCAAAGGGTCATTGCTGAATCCATTTCATTCTCTTCCAACTATGATAACAAGCTAAGCTTTAAAATGAACAATTAAAAGGTGAAAATAAATTAGAACATATTCTAGGAGACAACTGGAACAAGTTTGCTCAAGTTCAGGTCAGTTCAGTTCAGTCACTCAGTCGTTCACTCAGTCGTGTCCGACTCTTTGTGACCCCATGGACTGCAGCACGCCAGGCTTCCCTGTCCATCACCAACTCCAGGAGTTCACCCAAACTCATGTCCATTGAGTCGGTGATGCCATCCAACCATCTCATCCTCTATCATCCCCTTCTCCTCCTGCCTTCAATCTTTCCCAGGATCAGGGTCTTTTCAAGAGAACAGCTTAAAACGAGGTTACAGAAACACAGATTCACCTGTGTTTACCTTAAGTATACCTACCCTCAGAATTCACAGGAGTTGACTCAAAGGAGAAGGGCAGCAGGAACATTTGGGGTCTGCAAATGTCCTGTGTATATTACAGGGCAATTGCGGGGTCCTGATGATGCCTCCCTAGGTCAGACCCCATAGCTCAGTCCCTACCTCCCGGCCCCTCAATAGTAGCTCTGACTTGATCAGTGGCTGCCACGCACCATACCCTGTACCAGGCATAAGGAAAACAGAGATGAACACAGACTTGGAGCCTAGTGGGGAAAACAGACCCTGACCAGTAATTGCATGTGTAATGATTCTTTAAGACTTCTGGAAATCACTTGTGTTCAGGTCATCCTTAGATGCTTTAAGGCAGTGGTCCTCAACAGTTTTGGCACCGGGGACCAGTTTCGTGGAAGACATTTTTTCCACAGACCGGGCAAGTGGGAGATGGCTTCAGGATGATTCAAGTGCTTATTGGTCATTTTACTTTTGTGTAATTATTACATAAGCTCCACTTCAGATCACCAGCACTAGATCCTGGAGATGGGGGAACCCCGACTTAAGGGCTTTCCTGAGCCCAAACTTGTTATTTGGAGAACAAACCTCCAAGACTGAGTGTGTATACAGCAGGGCTAAACACTGCAGAGTGTCTGGCTTCTGCTGGCCTCCAGGGGCTCTCTGGCCAAATCCCTGGCTGGATCTCAAACGTCCAGTTGCTCCAAACCTATGAGAAATTCACCCAAGAAAGTGCTCGGCAAACCTCTGATTTTGAGTTCCCCCCTGCTGTGATGCCCTGGTGTTCTAAGAGCATTCTGCCAAATGCAAAAACCTCTCAGGGATCTCTTAGTTGTCGAAGGGTGAACATCCGCTAACAAGTGGCTACCCAAACACCAAGTTCATCTGCACAGGATTTGTGTTCAGTGACGAGCACTGGGAGCCTGATCAAGCAGACCACTCACTCACCAGCACTGAAACATTACCTGAAAACTCACGAATAAACTCATGAAAAAAGCCACTCAGAGAAGTATCCCATTTTTCTGTTATCAAGAAGAGATCTGAAAAGTTTCAGCATTACTATCTCAAGGAAGAAGAGGAAGTAGTGACAGACTTTATTTTCTTGGGCTCTAAAATCACTGCAGATGGTTGACTGCGACCGTGAAATTAAAAGATGCTTGCTCCTTGAAAGGAAAGCTATGACAAACCTAGACAGTATATTAAAAGCAGTCCATATAGTCAAAGCTATGGTTTTCCTGTAGTCATGTACGGATGTAAGAGTTGGACCATAAAGAAGGCTGAGGACCAAATAATTGGTGCTTTTGAACTGTGGTGCAAGAGAAGACTCCTGAGAGTCTTTTCTTAGCCAGCAAGACAATCAAGCCAGTCAATCCTAAAGGAAATCGACTCTGAATATTTATTGGAAGGACTGATGCTGAAGCTGAAGCTCCAATACTTTGGCCACCTGATGCAAAGAGCTGACTTATTGGAAATGACCTTGGTGCTGAGGAAGTTTAAAGGCAAGAGGAGAAGGGGGCCCAGAGGATGAGATGGTTAGATAGCATCACTGACTCAATGGACATGAATTTGAGCAAACTCTGGGACATAGCAAAGGCCAGAGAATCCTGGCCTGGCATGCTGCAATCCATGGTGTTGCAAAGAGTTGGACATGACTTAGCAACTGAACCTCAATGACCTCAAGCTCTTAAAACATGTGGCTGTTGTGAGGAGTCCACTGAAATGAATACCTGATAGTCATTAGCAGAGGCAGAATTCAGCTCAGTTCAGTCACTCAGTCATGTCCAACTCTTTGCGAACCCATGAGCTGCAGAACACCAGGCCTCCCTGTCCATCACCAACACCCGGAGTCCACCCAAACCCATGTCCATCGAGTTGATGATGCCATCCAACCATCTCATCCTCTGTCGTCCCCTTCTCCTCCTACCCTCAATCTTTTGCAGCATCAGGGTCTTTTCCAATGAGTCAGTTTTTCACATCAGGTAGCCAAAGTATTGGAGTTTCTGCTTCAACATCAGTCCTTCCAATGAACACCCAGGACTTATCTCCTTTAGGAGGGACTGGTTGGATTCCCTTGCAGTCCAAGGAACTCTCAAGAGTCTTCTCCAATACCACAGTTCAAAAGCATCAATTCTTCAGCACTCAGCTTTCTTTATAGTCCAACTCTCACATCCACACATGACCACTGGAAAAACCATATCCTTGACAAGACGGACTTTTGTTGGCAAAATAATGTCTCTGCTTTTTAATATGCTGTCTAGGTTGGTCATAACTTTCCTTCCAAGGAGTAAGCGTCTTTTAATTTCATGGCTGCAGTCACCATCTGCAGTGATTTTTGGAGGCCAGAAAAATAAAGTCAGCTACTGTTTCCACTGTTTCCCCATCTACCTGCCATGAAGTGATGGGACTGGATGCCATGATCTTAGTTTTCTGAATGTTAAGCTTTAAGCCAACTTTTTACTCTCCTCTTTCACTTTCATCAAGAGGCTCTTTAGTTCTTCTTCACTTTCTGCCATAAGGGTAGTGTCATCTGCATATCTGAGGTTATTGGTATTTTTCCCGGCAATCTTGATTCCAGTTTGTGCTTCCTCCAGTCCAGCATTTCTCATGATGTACTCTGCATATAAGTTAAATAAGCAGGGTGACAATATACAGCCTCGATGTACTACTTTTCCTATTTGGAACCAGTCTGTTGTTCCATGTCCAGTTCTGACTGTTGCTTCCTGACCTGCATACAGGTTTCTCAAGAGGCAGGTCAGGTAGTCTGGCATGCCCATCTCTTTCAGAATTTTCCACAGTTTATTGTGATCCACACAGTCAAAGGCTTTGGCATAGTCAATAAAGCAGAAATAAATGTTTTCTGGAACTCTCTTGCTTTTTTGATGATCCAGCAGATGTTGGCAATTTGATCTCTTGTTCCTCTGCCTTTTCTAAAACCAGCTTGAACATCTGGAAGTTCACAGCTCACGTATTGCTGAAGCCTGGCTTGGAGAATTTTAAACATTACTTTACTAGCATGTGAGATGAATGCAAGTGTGCAGTAGTTTGGGCATTCTTTGGCATTGCCTTTCTTTGGGAGTAGAATGAAAACTGACCTTTTCCAGTCCTGTGGCCACTGTTGATTAGGGGCAGACATGTTAAAATTCTATTATTTTTACATGGAGGTGTCAGAAGCTGTAAGAGAAGATTCAGGAACCAGTGAGTTCTATCAGATTTGAAAAAGGGATGTTTGTCATTTTCTTCCACAGAGCAGCCTTCTCACTAAGACCTCTTCTTCCCCCTCCCCCGCCCAGTTGTACGCCCCCTTGATGTGTTCAAATTGCTCTTTATCATCAGACATATACTTTTGACCCTGCGAGAGCCAGAAATGCTATTGGATTCTATTTCATCATGCATGGGACCAGCGTTGTTTCAAAGGAATGAATGCAAAGGTCAGTACTTTAGAGCAAGGGGGGCAGGATGAAAAAGAGACAGAAACTATACCAGAAAGTATGGTGTCCTTGGGAGAAACAGCCACATGTGTGGGCAGAGCTATTGGCATCTGCAGGACAGGCTTTGAGATTTCCTGGAAGATGCCTTCTCCCTCAGGCATCCATGTCTCCTGTCCTGAGTGTTCCATAAAGTCCCCAGAAGGAGCTCAGAGGTTTAAATAGGCTCACAGATTTTTAGAGCTTCAGGGGTGGGGAGGTGGGGAGGGAGCGCATTAAGAAGGCTTAGTTTTTATGTTTAGCCTATTACTATGGCTTTTCATAAAGCTAAAAATAGGGCTCCGAGGGAAAGATACTCACAGAGGGTCTTTGAAAGGATTACCATATTGATCTCTTCCATAACTGATTCTGTGTAACATTCTACAGCTATTGTGTGTACTGAATGGGCGTGTGCATGCTCAGCTGTGTCCGACTCCTTGGTGACCCACGAACTATAACCCTCCAGGCTCCCCTGTGTGTGGAATTTTCCAGGCAGGAATACTGGAGTGGGTTGCCATTTCCTACTCCAGTCTGTACTAAATATTTGGTGCCAATAAAAGGAGATGACATGATGTCAAGGTGAAATTTGGGCTCTGAAGTTAGACTTCATGGGTTTCATATTGTGGGGTTTATTTTCTTTTGGTGGGGGCTTCCCGGGTAGCTCAGCTGGTAAAGAATCTGCCTGCAATGCAGGAGATCCCGGTTTGATTCCTGGGTCAGGAAGTTCCCCTGGAGAAGGGAGAGGCTACCCACTCCAGTATTCTGGCCTAGAGAATTCCATGGACTGTATAGTCTATGGGGTCACAAAGAGTTGACATGACTGAGTTATTTTCACTACACTACCATTTAGAGAATATGACTCAGGTGCCCTAGGCTGCCATGCTACTCGGAGTATGCTTTTCTTCCTTCTTCTGTAAAGCGAAAGGTTTTAAACTTAAGTGAGTTTCCACCTGTGTCTACACTGCAGACTTCTGAGAGGGAGAGCCCAGCAATGAGGACACTTTGCTGCTGTTTTGCTTTTTTCTTTCTTTTGAAAGAAAGTTTCTACCGGTGGCTCAACGGTAAAGAACCTGTCTGCTAATGCAGGAGATGCAGGTTCGATCCCTGGGTCGGAAAGATCCCCTGGAGAAGGAAATGGCAACCTACTCCAGTATTCTTGCCTGGAGAATCCCATGGACAGAGGAGTCTGGCGGGATACAATCCATGGGGTCATAAAGAGTTGGACATGACTGAGTGACTAAGCAAAGAACAGTTGGACTTCATATTTTGGGCTTTCTTTGTATTTTTAAAATTGAAATATAGTTGATTTACAATGTTGTGTTCATTTCTGCGATATAGCAAAGTGATTCAGTTATACATATGTATATGTTATTTTTTATATGTTTTCCCATTCTGGTTGATCATAGGATATTGAATATAGTGCCCTGTGCTATACAGTAGGACCTTGTTGCTTATCCATTCTATATAATTACCAACTCCCAATCCATCCCCTCTCCCCTTGACAATCACAAGTCTGTTCTCTATGTCTGTGAGCCTGTTTCTGTTTTATGGATAGGTTAATTTGTGTCATATTTTATATTCCACATTTATGGTGTTCATCTCTCTTTCTGAATTACTTTACTTAGTGTGATAATCTCTAGGTCCATCCATGTTGTTGCAAATGGCATTCTTTCTTTTTTATGACTAATACTCTATTGTATACATGCACAACTTTATCCATTCATCTGTTGATCAACATTTAGTTTGCTTTGATTATTGTGAATAGTACTGCTATGCACAGAGGGGTACATGTATCTTTTTGAATTGGAGTTTTGTCCAGATGGATTTCATGTTTTGGACCTGCCATTTTCCCATTTTCCTGTGGCTTCATGATGTACAGAATTATTCCAGGTCATTGCATTGCAGTGTGTGTGTGCTCCGTCACTCAGCTCTGTCCTGCTCTTTTCAGCCCCTGTCCACGGGATTTCCCAGGCAAGAACACTGGAGTGGGTCGCCGTTTTCTCCTCCTCTAGGGGATGTTCCTGAGCCAGGACAAGAACTTGCGTCTTCTGCACTGGCAGACGGATTCTTTACCACTGAGCCACCAGGGAAGCCCTGCATTTCATTACCTCATAGGTAACGGGAAGTTTAATAGAACCAAATTTATAGGGTGAAGTGTTGTTTGTTATTAGCAATACATAATGTGGAGACCTAAAAGAGCTTATTTGTACCATGTACACAATCTTTCTTCCCAACTATATTGTGAGTTTCTTTCTGATAGGCATGACATCTTAGATATTCCACACTGCCTAGGGTTAGGCACTTGCTGGTGATGCCTGACTGTTCAATAATCCTTAACAATTTCCTTTATGGCATCTTATTAGATGTGCAGTTTTAAAACTTGTTCAATTTTCCTGTGAACCGTGAGGTAGTCAAGGAGATAGTTTCATCTCTAATTTATTATTGAGAAAACTAGCCTCCGGAATTAAATAACTTGTCTAAGCTCATCCAGTTAAAAATATCCAGAGTCAAACTCTAAACAATGGAGGTTGTTATTTCAAACTCAGTGGCTGTCCTGTCTAGGGCACCGGGATAATTTTTACGGTGCTCCCTATTAACGTCTGTGGCTGGGTGTGGTTGACGGATGGGGCCCGGGTGACTGAATGCTGGGCACCTGGGGAGGTCTCACAAAGACACTGGGAGTGCAGTGCCGTTCTAGCACGTTCTAAGCTCAGCCCGTGACCGACTCAACGGACGTGAGCTTGAGCCGACTCCATGAGATAGTGAAGGACAGGGAGGCCTGGCGTGCTGCAGTCCATGGGAGGTTGCAAAGAGTCAGACACGACTTAGCGACTGAACACACATATACTCAGCCCTGTCCACCCGACTTCCTCAGCTTCAGGCACGATGCCCTTGGCACCCGCTCCAGCTGAAGGGAAGAAAGACAGCGGAGAGGGAGACGGCAGCAAGAGTGGAGGCAAAGTCAGTCTGGTCTTTGTTTACCCTGCACACACGTGGGGCTGGGTCAGCCCTCAAGGGCAGGGAGGACAAGGAGGGTCCCCTGCTGCTCAGACCTCGGAACCCAGCGCCCCGTGCCCGTGAAGGCAGCAGACTCACTCTTCTCCCTTGCTGCTGGGACAGAGGCAGGAGAGTGAGGGTCTGTTTCCTCAGCCCTCCACTGAACACACAGAGAAAAATGTGGCAGGAATGTTGCTCCCCAGAAAAACAGCGGCATTGGGCCCTAGGGTTATTTTGTTATTTCTGTTGATAGGCAAGTTCATTCTCCGAAATAAGTTAAAGAAGTAAGGAATGGTTGGCAACTTTCCTGCTATGCCTGAGGAGTCTGGGTTATTGGCAACGTCTTTGTCTCCGGAAATTTTAGAAGATAAAAGCTTGAACTGTGCATAGAGCCAGCTTAAAAATGTTACTTACAAACAACTTGCTATCTCGGTCCTTGAAGAGGGACACGATGTTATTGTTTCTTCCTCCTGCAGGTGTGTGTGCGTGTGTGTGTGTGCGTTTGTGTAGATGTGTATGTATGTATGTGTGTGTGTGCCTGTGTGTGTATGCATGTGTGTGTACTCAATGCTGCAAGACTTCTTTGGGGCAAGTTTGCAAAGTCTTTCTCCACAGCCCCACTTTTGTCTCTCAAGGCATTATTATCTACATATTATCCCCTTTGTGGATGATGGCCATCCACTAAAAGCATCTAATACATCACACATGTACAAATGCCATGTCCAAAAGACAGCATGCCTTGAGAGGCTCTGAGCTGGGATGACCCAGAATAAACCAGAGATGGGGGGTTCTGCACCTTGAGAGTCAGTGAGGTGAGAAGCTGAGGGGCAAGCAGTCATTCAGACGTAAAACTCTACCAGGAGCTAGAGATAATCCAGCATGCTCATAGATTATGAAATTAATTTGCGATGTAGAACAGAGCCTCCCAGTTGCTGCTACTGGTAAAGAACTCACCCGCCAGTGCAGGAGATGTGAGAGACTTGAGTTCAATCCCTGGGTTGTGAAGATACCCTGGAGGAGGGCGTGGCAACCCACTCCAGTATCCTGCCTGGGAAATCCCATGGACAGAGAGGCCTGGGGTGCTACAGTCCATAGAGCTGCAAAGAGGCGGAGACGACGGAAGCAACTTAGCATGCACACAAAGGCACTTTTTTCCTGCTTTTTAAGCAAGGAGACCCACATTTTCCTCGAGTAATGACCTTGAAAATTATAGAGCTGGCTCTGCTCAAGGCCTAATAAGTAAATAGGTCCACAGTGCAAAAGGAGGCTGCATTTAGTGTCCACTCCAGGTGATATTATCAGAAGGGAACACTTCAGGATCTCAGCTTTTAAAGGGCAAGTGAGCAAAATCCCTGGGTACCTGTGTGAGAAAGTCTAGGCATTCTTGTACCATGATTGGTCTGCAGGGTGGCCTTTATGGGGAAAGTCTACATGCATTCACTTCCAGCTCACACACTCTCACACCCCCTGCTTTGCACCCACCTGGGTGTCACTGGGCTGTGACCACAAAGACCAAAGGAAATCAGGTTGGAAGGCAGTTACCTGAGGCAATCACAGTGGCAGTGTTTATTTTTCAAATAAATGCATGACAACAAACACAGATGTATTTCTTCAAAGAATATCACTTTGAGATTTTGGCAATCTATGGTTTTTCTAGTAATCATGTACAGATGTGAGAGCTGGACCACAAAGAAGGCTGAGAGCTGAAGAATCGATACTTTGGAACTTTGGTGTTGGAGAAGACTCTTGAGAGTCCCCTGGGAATCAAAGCAGTCAATCCTAAAGGAAATCAGTCCTGAATATTCACTGGAAGGACTGACGCTAAAGCTGAAGCTCTAATATTTTGACCACCTGATGCAAAGACCCGACTCATTGAAAAAGACTCTGATGCTGGGAAAGATTGAAGGCAGGAGGAGAAGGGGACAACAGAGGATGAGATGGTTGGATGGCATCACCGACTCGATGGACTTGAGTTTGAGCAAACTCCAGGAGATAGTGAAGGACAGGGAAGCCTGGCATGCTGCAAGCTGTGGGGCTGCAAAGAGTTGGACATGACCTAGCAACTGAACAATTTGCCTCTAGTTAAAATAAAACAGAAAGCTCAGATATAAGGACTCAGAGGACATCTAAAACCACAGAATCAGCGATCAATATGTTTTGATATGGGGAGGAGGGTTAAGGGAGGCTTGCAAAGGCCAGGGATAAACCACCTTTGAAGACCAGGTGGAGGTGAGTGACTGAGTCACTTTTTTAGAACTGTTGGTAACCCAAATAGAGCTTGAATTGTCTCTTCTATTATCACTGGACAAATGTAACGATTTCACAAAAGTCTGGGTACAGTTAAACTTACATTCGTGATTAAAGTAGGAGCTATAATTAAAGAGGATTTAAAAATGTTCAATTTAATGAAACATCAATTTGGTATAATAAGGAGGAACAATAAACAGCTTAGTGATTTTAACTAAAAATCACAAAGAGCAGACTCTTGAGGACTGTCTATGAAAAATGGAAGAAAGGAAGAAATAGCTGCTATAATTAAATTTCTTGTGTTTTCATTTTTCCCTGAAGATGAGCACTAAGATGAGCCACTCTTAAGGTTAGACACGATGCTATCTTTCCATCTTAGTTGTGTTGCTGTGCATTTCAATCTCCTTTTATTCACACCAACTCCTCCACATGCAGAGCCTGTCCATCACAGAGATGAACTTGTCTAGCTTATTGTTCATAAAGCTCAGACTAGCTGAAAACTATTTTGGTTTCCTTACTCAAATCAGATTTCCACTTTGATTTTTCAAAGGTTAATAGGTGAGTATAGTGGTCTGTTGTGTCAACAGGGCCCTGGAAAAAAATTAATCATGAAAGCAATACCAAAAGGTCAAAAGGAAGAAGTTGAAAATGCTATAATAAAGAAATCGCAGAGCCTGTTATGGTGGGGTTGGTTTTTTTTTTTAATTTAGAGGCATTTTAATTCAAACACAGAAGCATGACAAATAAAATAAGACAGTGTTGCTCCATGTGGTTGCTGAAAGTGAAAAGTGACAGAAGACACTAAGAGGTGGGGAAACAGATTTCAGTAGCTCATGATCACCTCGTGTTCTCTAAGGAGGGTAATGAAAGAGGAGAAATCCTAACAGAGGGTGGGAGGGAAAGGGATCCCTGACAAGGAATGTTTTTTATAAGGGTTAAATGATATGAATGCACTCAGTACTGGGTGCTACAGAAAATGCAAACAACCATTGTTTCAACACCGAAAAATTTGAATCTCTGAACGTCCATTAGCATTGAGAAGTGATTAATGTTCTGTTCCCACGGTGAATAGGATAAGGTGGGGTACAGAAGTTAATGGAGATGCTGGAACAAACTTAACCATCCTGTGCTGTTGTTAGTAATGCCATTGGCATTTGTAAAATCCCAAGTTGCATTATGGGAACCTCAGCAAAAGAGAGGGTGTGGAAGTATCTTTATATGGTGAATGGCTGTATGTGAGCATGGTGGGGATGGAGACTGTGTATTCCTTCATGATTTAAAGAGGATGATGCTTGTGGGACATGCTGGTATAGTAGTTTCCCTTCTGCTGGCAAGAGACTGGCATGTACCCCTGAATCTACTTGTCTTTCATAAAACAAGAAGATAGCTTAAGGAACCATGGGATTCTGGTCCAACATTCTTTTTTTGTGTGACTATGCTAGAGGTCTGTAAGATCTCAGTTCCTCAACCAGGGATCCAACCTGCACCCTCTGCAGTGGAATAGCAGAGTCTTAACCACTGGACTGCCAGGGAAGTCTCCCAACATTCTTGTTACAGTGCCAATGTTTCAAAAGAAAAAAAATGAGGAAATAAAACCTTAACCACAAGAATAAACACCTGAAGTTATTGTTGTTTAATTGCCCAGTCCGACTCTTCTTCGACCCCAGAGATTGGGACTTTTCAGGCAAGAATACTGGAGTGGGTGGCCATTTCCTTCTCTAAAGGATCTTCCCGACCCAGGGATCAAACCCTTGTCTCTTGCCTGTGTCTCCTGAATTGCAGGTAGATTCTTTACCTCTGAGTCACTAGGGAAGCCCAAACATCAGAAGATGAAACTAAGAAACATTAGCAAAATATAAAATAAACATAACTTGATATATGAATAATATGAGAAATATGAGCAATTAATTCTTTAAAGTAAAAACAAGAACAAAACCAACAAAGTTGGTTCTTCTTTTCAAATACTTTTCTGGGATATCTTTTTTGACTTGGTGGAATCTTGCTGAATGATTTGAACAGAACATCTGTCTAACAGAAAAAATGAAGGATGATAAGGTACATTTGAGATCAGCTGGTAAAGAATCCACCTGCAATGCGGGAGACCTGGGTTTGATCCCTGGGTTGGGACGATCCCCTGGAGAAGGCAAAGGCTACACACTCCAGTATTCTGGCCTGGAGAATTCCATGGACTACAGTCCCTGGGGCTGAAAAGAGTTGGACAAGACTGAGCCACTTTCACTTCACTTCACTTATTACACATCACAGCTCAAACACTTCTAATGGCTCCCCATTGCGTATGTAATTAAATGCAATTAAACTTGCATTTGTTACCTATTGCTACGTAAACGACCACATCTCAGTGGCTTAGGAACACATGTATTTATTATCTTACAGTTTCTGTGAGACCAGAGTTAGGAGTCCGAACACAGCTTAGCTGATCCTCTGCTCAGGATCTCACCAACCTGCCGTTGAGCAGTGGTCCAGACCTCAGTTCTTGTCAGAGGCTCAGTGTGAAAAGATCCACTTCCACCCTTCCTGGACTGTTAGCAAAAATGGTTTCCTTGTTGGCTACAGAATTCATGATTCACGGTGGCTTGCTTCTTCAGAGCTGGCGTTGGAGGAAGGGAATTTAGTCTCTTCACAATGTGATCCCATTCTACTTTTTAGGACTTACCCATCCCCAGAACTACTCTTCTAGATGTACTTCTTATTTAATATTCCAGCACAGCTGGACCTCATGTTATTACCTGAACACTTCCTTCAAATCCTTAGCCTCCGTATTTTTACATGAAGTCCTGAAAATACTCCTTAAAACTTCTACATTTGTCTATATTTTTCTTTTCTGGGGCTTGTGGGATCTCAGTTCCCCAGATGAGAGATTGAACCTGGACAAGACGGTGAAAGCCCTGACTCCTAACCATGAGACCACTGGGGGACTCCCTGGCATCTTGCTGTTGTTTAGTTGCCCAGTCGTGTCCAACTCCTTGCGACCCCATGGACTGCAGAACACCAGGCTTCCCTGTCCCTTATCATCTCCTGGAGCTTGCCTGAGTTCATGTCCATTGCATTGGTGATGTCATCCAGCCAACTCATCCTCTGATGCCTTCTTCTCCTTCTAGCCTCAATCTTTCATAGCATCAGAGACTTTTCCAATGAGCCATCTGCATCAAATGATCGAAATATTGGAGCTTCAGCTTCAGCATAGTCCTTTCAGTGAGTATTCAGGGTTTATTTCCCTTAAGATTGACTGGTTTGATCTCCTTGCTGTCCAAGGGACTCTCAGGAGTCTTCTCCAGCACCACAGTTCAGAGACATCAACTCTTCAGCACTCTGCCTTCTTTATGGTCCAGCTTTCACAGCCGCATGTGACCATTGGGAAGACCATAGCCTTGACTATATGGACTTTGTTGGCAGAGTAGTATCTCTGCTTTTCAACACACTGTTTAGGTTTGTCATCACTTTCCTGCCAAGAAGCAGTCATCTTATTTCATGCCGATTTCATGGCTGCAGTCACTGTCTGCAGTGATTTCGGAGCCCAAGAAGAGGAAATCTGTCACCCCTTCCACCACTTCCCCTTCTATTTGCCATGCAGTAATGTAGCTGGATCCCATGATCTTAGATTTTTTTAATATTTAGTCTTAAGTTGGCTCTTTCACTCTCCCCCATCACCCTCACCAATAGCCTCTTCACTTTCTGCCCTTACATCTACCTTTGTCTAAATGCCACCCAAAGTCCATCTCAAAGGTGTGCTGTATGCCTTTCTGAAATGTAATATTTTGCTAATACTTCCCATGACAATTGGCAATCCTGCCATCTACTTTTGGTTCATTTCAGAGGAATCAACTTTAAGAAGCACTGGCTGCTGCTTGAAAGGCACATCCCAGGAAGATCACTGGTCCAAGGGTTGAGGCTCAGACTCCAGAACTGAGTCACCTTTATCACTCCTTTTCTTTCCCTTGACTTTCCAGGTTTGTCCTGTGATGTTCCATGTCACCTTCTCAGTTTTATCTAGATGCCTGGCAGTCCAGGCTGTCGTGTGATTGGTTTCCCAAATACTGGTACTTTTTCTGCTCCAAGTTAGAGCTGCCCTTGCCTGCTAGGAATTGTTCTCCATTCACCCTTCCTCTCTCCACTGAAACGCTTGGTTCTCATCTTCAGTTGCTCCATTTATTCAGGAAGTGCTCTAACTTTATAAAAATCACCTGAAGAAATCTCGCTAATATGCACATTCCTGGAACTCACGCCCACAGTGTATAACAGTACATCTATTCTGGGTCCCAGGAATGAACATTTTTTTCCGAGCACCACAGGGGTCTCTGATGCAGATAATCCATGCTCATACTCTGAGAAAAAAGGTTGTATCCATTCAACCCCATTTTCGAATTTCAAACCTTTCTCAAATTTCTCAAGGTTGCTTCTTCACAATCTCAGTGTTAATCTCAGTAGCTGAGTGGTTCTTAAACTTTTCTTTATATTATAACCACCAGGGAAGCTTATAAAAATCCCAGTTGCCAACCCACTTCCCATACCAATTACATGAAATTTCCCTTTGGGGTTAATTATTTTTAAATCAAGGTGTAAATACAGTATTTATTCACAGATTTTAAATATACAGTTCAACAAGTTTCAACAAACATGTTCATCTCAATCACCAGCATCCTCATCAAGATATAGAGTATTTATATCTTGTTTTTTATATCAGTATTTGAATGGAGCCCAAGATATAGAGTATTTATATCAGTTCCAGTATCAACCTGGAACGTTTCCTCTTGCCCATTTGGGCTAACCCTCCTCTCTTTCCAGAAGAAACCACTATTCTAGTTTTTAACCTCATAGAATTTTTTTTTCTTTTGCCTGACCTTGATGGAATAAAAATGGAATCATACAAAGTAGGTTTCATTGTTTCTGACTCTCTTTCCCTTTTTTTTTTTTTTTTGCTCAATGTCACACTTTTGAAACCATCCATGGTTGGCAGGAGTATTCTTTAAACTTTTTGAAGTAGTTACAATGTGTAGTCAGGTTTGAGAATCAAAACGTATCCAAATCATTTTCAACTTTCTATAGAGTGTTAACCAGAAGAGCTTCAAAAAGTACCAATATTCATGCCCACTTTCACAGGTTCTGATATAATTGCTCTGGGGTGAGAGCCAAGTATTGGCATTTTTGAAAGCTCCTCAATTGATTCTAATATTCTGCCAGCACTGAGAGCCTCTGAACTAGCCTCAGAGATAATGAAATTTCATCTCAAGTTTGTGCAGACCTTCTCCCAACCTTCTCTTCTACCTCAGAGGAGTTGGCAGACTTTCATTTTTTCATTTGTGCTCCTGGCCTAATCATAGCTACTATTTTAGCAACACTTACTATGTAATATGCTAGTGACTTCCTATATACTATTTAAGTTTTACAACAGTCATGTTACCCCAGTTTGATAAATGAACAAAATAAGGTTTAGAAAGAGAAGTTCTATAGCTTATACAGGTAGGAGCCAGAATTCAAACCCATGTTTATTATTTGCTGAGTCATACATTCCAACTCGTATTATAATGTCATGTCAAGACTAAATGGACATGCCTTGTCCATTAATTATACTTCTTCAATCTTTTCTTGCCTGTTTGCTTTTTTCTTTCTCTCCATCTACAATAATGCTTAGGTTTTCTCTATCCTAAAATAAATAAAAATAAAAATCTTTCCTTTAAACCTGTCACCTTTGAGCTATGTCCTTATTTATTTCTTCCCATCACTCCTAACCACTTGTGACTCCCATTTTACTCCTCCATCTATTGCATAAACTAGTTTCAGGTGCCTACCATGTGACTGAGTGGTTTTCAGGTCAGCAAGGATTTCCTAATTGCCCCAGTCAACCTTTCAGCTTAGTTTTCATTCTGTAAATTCTCAACCACTTTCCCCCACTTTCTTTTTCATATAGTCAGCTTATTGGACACATGTCAGTGGGAGACAGCTGAGTCTCAGCTCTAACTAAAATAACAGTATTAATCAAGATCAATTAATCAAGACCAGTGCTGAAGCTTCAATAATTTAGCCACCTAAAGTGAAGAGTCTACTCCTTAGGAAAAACCCTGATGCTGGGAAAGATTGAGGGCAGAAGGAGAAGAGGGTGACAGGATGAGATGGTTGGATGGCATCATTGCAAAAGCTGGACATGACTTAGTGACTGAACAACAATCAAGACCAAATGAGAAACCAGATTTATGGTTATAGTGATAATTGCCTAACAACAGTAGGCAGTTATAATAGCCTCCTGTGTACGGATCGATGGCTCTGTAAGTTTCAAAGAGGAGACTATAAACTCCTCTCTCTTGGGATATAGTTAATTTTGTTGATTAGGTAAGACTCAAGTTTTAAAATCTTTGGGTTTACTCAGTCACTCAG
Organism: Dama dama; assembly: GCF_033118175.1. Taxonomy (NCBI): domain Eukaryota; kingdom Metazoa; phylum Chordata; class Mammalia; order Artiodactyla; family Cervidae; genus Dama; species Dama dama. Next base: position 77,450,427 of record NC_083710.1, on the reverse strand, counting down.
TCATGTTCGACCCCATGGACTATAGCCTGCCAGGCTCCTCTGTCCATGGGATTCTGCAGGAATCTGGAGTGGGTTGCCATTCCCTTCTCCAGGGAATCTTCCCGACCCAGGGATCGAATCTGGGTCTCCTGCATTGGAGGTGGATTCTTTACCTTAATCTGAGCCACCAGGGAAGCCCTTATAATTCTATTAACAATTTCAAAGTGAGTAAATGTTGGACTACATGGTTTAGACTACAAGTATAGTAAGTATTCAGAGAAGAGGAAATACTTCTGGGAAAAGATAACCATAGACTAGTGTTTTGGTAAGTCTTAAAGAAATTCTAAAATTCAAGCCAGAAAGATGGGATGGGAAGGGTGTTCCAAGGAGGTGACCCTCTACAAGCAAAGGCAAAGAGCTCTTTTCCTTGATGATGGTTTTGTTGATGCAAGTTCATGTGCCCGACCACATAGTGAGGCCAAACAAACTGGAACATCGGAGTTTGGAGCAGAGAAAGGTTTATCGCAACACCATGCAAAGAGATGGGTAACTAAAGCCCTAAAGAACCCTGAAGGACTCCTCAAAACACTTTTAAAAGCCAGTGAGGGAGGAGGGGGCCACAGGATCTGTGGTCTGCTTGTGCACAAATCTCTGATTGGCTGATGGTGAGGCAGCAGGGTGGTGTCATGGGGTTAATATTATCAGTCCTTAAGCTCCAGGAGTCCTGGGGGTATGTGCTCTTGGTCAAATAGTTAATGTCTTCCATTTGTTGGAGAAGTAGGGGATTTTAACATCTGCAAAACAACTCATGAAATCTGGATCAAATACTATTATCTAGGTACTTCAGAGAGGAGCTAAAACAGAGGATATGGAGGCATGGGGGACCAGTCCTGGGAGGGCCACATGGGTCCTGCTTGGTTACAGTTCATTCTCTGGCTTTTCTATACCGCAGTTTCTTTAGTCTCCAATCTGCATGTCTCCCTGCTTTCATTGGTCACCAGGTACAGGCGTGCTAAGTCGCTTCAGTTGCGTCTGACTCTGCGACCCTAAGGACTGTAGGGATGGTCCTCTGTCCATGGGATCCTCCAGGCAAGAATGCTGAAGTGGGTTGGGTTGCCAAGTCCCCTCTAGGGGATCTTCCTGACCCAGGGATGGAAACAGAGCCTCCTGAGGCTCCTGCATTACTGGTGGATTCTTCATGGCTGAGCTGCCAGGGGAAACCCGTTGGGCACCATATGCCACATTAAAACTCCTGTGCAGACTGGGTGCCCCACCCTTAGCTGTGTCCATCCACTCGAGCTCTGCTAGTGCTGAGCTCTTTGTCCGCCTAGAAGACGGTGCTGTCTCCCTGATTATACTGGACTTGGATCTCAGGATGGACAATCTAGCCAATCTCTTTCCTAACAGTTCTCTAACCCCAGAAGAGCATCTTTTCAAAGAACACAATGTTTTGAAAACATTTAAAAATCATCTAAGGGTGTTCACATAGAAGCATAGCAGGGATGGGAGGGAAGCTCAAGAGGGAAGGGATATATGTAAACTTATAGCTGATTCATTTTGCTATACAGCAGAAACTAACACAACATTGCAAACAGTTATGCTCCAAAATTTATTTTATTTTTAAATTTGTTTTAAAAAAGAAATAAAACAAAGCAGCATAGCCAGGGACTCACATGGCCACAGCAGTATCACACCTACTCTTCTAAGAGACTAAGCTTGGAGTTTCTCTTAAGCTTTCACAAGTAAGATCCCTTTAATCTGGAACCCACGTTGGAGAGTGACTTGTCCAACCTCTGCTTGTCCTAGATGGAGTCCTAGGAAGGGAATTTCCTCTCTCAGCTAATAGAGTTGCTATCCAGACACTACCATTCAGGCCTCAAATTTCTGTGACTCTCAGCTGTATCATAATGTCTTCCTCCTCACTGAAGAAATATTGTAGGAATCTGGAAGGCCCTGCAATAGCTGAATTTGTTGCCTAGTAGAATATAGATCAAAAACTTGCTTCATTTAAACATGCATCTTCACCAAGCAATCCATTTTAAAGGCATTAGAAAAAAAGTTAACCATTTTCTTAAAAAAAAAAAAAATCCAGACAATTCATTTCATGAAAGTACTGCTGTCCTACCAAGACATATCATACTGTGGCCAGAGTTACAGAAGAGCCTGACAGGGCCATAAACAGTGCTTCAAATATATAGACTTTCTATCATTCAGTGGTGGTAAAATCAACATACCAGGAGGTGACTGCCATTGGAAGGGCAGTGCGTTACACTCACAGATCTCAAGAGGAAGGGCACTCTCCACCTCAGGAGCTCACATAGGGGAGCAACAGTTCCGGTCAGGAGGTAGAAGAAGAGGGCTAACTAAGGCAGGAGCCTTTATTGTGGCTTCCGTGGAAAAGACCAGGCAAGGCGGGGAATCAGGCTTACGACTGGCTACCTGGAATAATTTCAGTGGGCTCTGTGGCCTAATGGCTGACCCTAGTGGTCTGGTACTTGGTCCTCGATGATTAGGGATGGTGGGCCAGAGCGTGAGAGCCCAATAAAGAAGCTTGCTGGGGAGATGAGCTCTGTATTGTTCAGTGTGCATTTGACAGGACACTCTCGGTTTACTTCACTCTGTATGACAGGTTCTAGGTCCATCCACATCTCTATAAATGACCCAATTCCATTCCTTTTTTATGGCTGAGCAATATTCCATTGTATCTATGTACCACAGCTTCTTTATCCATTCCTCTGTTGATGGGCATCTAACATCATGTATTAATGCATCTATGCGAAATCTAGAGAAATGGTACATTAGGATCTATTCGCAGAGCAGGAACAGAGATACAGACACACACAACAGACATAGGGACACAGCGGGGAAGGTGAGGGTGGGGTGAATTGGGAGATTAGGATTGACATATATACTATCCCGTGTGAAACAGATCCCAGTGGGAAGCTGCTATATAGCACAGGGAGCTCAGTAAAGTGTTCTGTGATGACTCAGAGGGATGGGATGGGGAGGAGGGATGTCCAAGAGGATATGGATATATGTCCACATATAGCTGACTCACATGGTTGTACGGCAGAAATTAACACAACATTGTAAAGTAATTATACTCCATAAAAAAAAAGTATACTCTTTGATGAGTTTATTATAGGAATTGGCCAACTCTGGGAGAGGCAGTCTCCCCCTGGTTGACGAAGTCCCAGGTGTCAAAGCATCAGAATACAGAACAGAACAGACATGGGTAATACAAACGATTGGGAATGATGGGGAATGATAACCAGGGGAGAGTGAAATTGTAGGATCAATGCTATCACCAATTATTTGTTCTTTTCTCACTTCACTCTGAATAGGAGACTAGCTGTGTATGCATGTTTAGTCATTAAGTCATGTCCAACTCTTGTGACCCCAAGGACTGTAGCTCGCCAGACTCTCTGTCCGTGGAATTCCCCAGGCAAGAATGCTGGAGTGGGTTGCCACTTCCTGCTCCGGGGGATCTTTCTGACCCAGGGATCGAACCTGCGTTTCCTGCATTCTTTATCTTCTGATCCGCCAGGGAAGCCAGGAGACTGGTTGTAATAGGTATTAATATGTTAGTCCTCCTTCTTCCTGCCTTTGGAGGACGCTACTTGAATCTGCCTTCCCTGTAGAGTCTCATACGGCTTTTTGGAGCAGGATGCTTTAAGATGTCAGTGCTTCCTAATTAGAGAAAGTCTCAGTAGCCAGATTATTGTGGAGCTAAACACCATGCCCTGCTTCAGAGGAGCAATTGCAGCTCAATGCAGGTGGCACCTGTACTGCTCAAATAGCTGCGCGTCTAAATGCTGGAATCCTGTTCTATTGGGTGCTCATTTTAAAGAAGAAAACGAATTTCTGAACGTGGGCAAGGGACCAATTTTAAAGGGAAGTTGAATTTTACCCTTATATGAGTCTTTGACTTTGGGTTAGCAAAAGACTACTTCAAGATCCCAAATTTTAAGTTTAAAACATAGTCTAAATTAGTGACATCATTTGTCCAAGGCAAGTTGCTTTCAAGATATGTAAATTATAGTATTGTCTTTAATCTGAGATGTTTAAGATCTATTGGTTAGTATTTTATTTTCTGTTTTCCTTGAAATGACTACTTTATTCGTGAGGATTTCAAGTTGTAGTAAGAAGAAATATTTATAGATAACATTAAAAGGTAAAAAGACAATTGCTTATAAAATCATCTTCTTGATGGAATCAATTTGGAGTGCTGGGTTACGGCACATTGTCTTCTTCTTTTTTTTTTTTGCCATGCAGCATGTGGTATCTTACAGACTTCCCAGGTGACTCAGTGGTAAGGAATCTGCCTGCCAATGCAGGACACACGGGTTCCATCCCTGGGTCGGGAAGATCCCTTGGAGAAGGAAATGGAAACCCACTAAAGTATTCTTGCCTGGGAGAATCCCATGGACAGAGGGGCCTGATGGGCTACACTCCAAGGGGTGTCCAAAGAGTTGGACACAAGTTGGCGACCAACAACAACAACATGTGGAATCTTAGTTCTACGACCAGGGATTGAACCTGCATCCCAGCATTGGAAGCTTGGAGTCTTAATCACGGGAGCTCAAGGAAGCCCTAGCACATCGATATCTGAGAGAACAATGGCTCCCATCCAATGGCCCAGTTACCCCCAGCACAGTGCAGTCAGAACAGAGAATCAATGCCTTGGTTTAACTCAGGCCTCCCTGGCCTTGTTCTCAGGCTTGTTACTTGGACCTCTCTAATTCTCGATTATCTCCTTTGTAAACAGAGACCATAAAAAGGGGGTTTTTAACAGAATTTTTAAAATCGTGGTAAAATACATATGACATAAAATTTACTGTCTTAACCATTTTCAAGTGTATGGTTGAGGGACATCAAATATTTTCACATTTCGTGCTACCATTAGCACTGTCCACCTCCAGAACTGTTTTCATCTTTCAAAACTGAACTCTGTACCCATTAAACAAACCCATCCCATCCCTTCTACTTCCAGCCCCTGGCAACCACCATTGTATTGACATTTTCTGTCTCTATGCATTGGACTATTCTAAACATCTCATGTAAGCAGAATCATACTACACTTATCTTATCGGGACTGGCGTATTTCACTGAATGTAATGTCCGCAAGGTTCATCCATGTTGTAGCATGTATCAGAATTTCCTTCCTCTCTAAGCCTGAATAAGAGTCCCTTGTATGCACATACTACTTTTTACTTATCCATCCATCCACCTGTGGACATTTAAGCTGCTTCCACATTTTGGCTACTGTAAATAATGCTGCTATGAATGTGTGTGTACCCATTTCTCTTTGAAACTCTATTTTTGATTCTCTGGGGGAATATACCCAGAATGGAACTGCTGGATCACATGGTCATTTTATTTTTAATTTTTTTGAGAAACCATCATGCTGTTTTCCAGAGCAACTTCACCGGTGTACATTCCCAGGATTGGATGTTTGTAAATGTCCTTTCCACACCTAAAATTCTAGGACCCAATACCTGTTTTTATATAATCCCTTTGAGCCATTTCCCCTTTACCCGACATTCTGATCACCAAGGGAAAATGCCCAAGCATCTTTTACTTGGGCAAGCTTCTGGTAATCTTTCTCTTACAATGGACCTGGGGAGAGAAACCCTCCTGCCAGGCTGCGTTTCAGTTCAGTTCAGTTCAGTTCAGTCGCTCAGTCTTGTCCAACTCTTTGCGACTCTATGGGGTGCAACACGCCAGGCTTCCCTGGCCATCACCAGCCTCGAGATGCCTACTCCGGGAGCCTACAGTATGAACAGTATGAAAAGGCTGTGTGTTGCTCGCTTGTAAATATTCCCTCTGGTCAGTTTCGCGTAAAACAGGCGCGGAGGATGTCCAGAGATCCCGGGGAGCAGAAGCTGATGTCCCTGCGTTGCCCATGAAGGTGGATGACGGAGGATGCTGTCCTCTGCGGGCTGGGCGGGACCTGGGTGCGCACCTGCGACGCGGGCTCCCGCGGTGGGAGGGACGGGGGCGGCGCGCTGCCTCTGCTGGGACCGTCCCGCCGCCGGGGCGCAGCCGCGCTCCGACGGCCACTGGGGCGCACGGCGGCCGCACCTGGGGTACCAGGTGAGCCGCGACCTGGGCGAGCTGTGCTCCGGGCGGGAGGGAGCCGACTGTGGGCGGGGGGGGGGGGACCCGCGCTCATCCGGGAAAGGGGACCTGGGGGGCGAGCTGGGCTCCGGGCGGGAGGGAGCCGACTGTGGGTGGGGGGGGGGGGACCCGCGCTCATCCGGGAAAGGGGACCTGGGATGCGGGATGCCCCCACCCAGAGGGAACAAAGCCTCCGCGCCAGTCTCTGCTGCAGGACCCAGCGAAGGAGGGAGTCCCGGGCCCCCAGCTTAACTACAGGTGTTGCACCCTGCGTCGTGGCATGGAGGAGGGACGCACCTGGGGGCACTTAAAGCCTAGAATGGCCAGAGATTTGTCTCAGAGAGACCTGGAGAGGTTCCTGACTGTAGGTTTCCTCTCTTACCTGTTTCAAGACCAAGCGTTGGGACTCTGGGGGCAGGGAGTTCCTCTCTGACATTGGTTGGTTCCCCGCTCCGGATGCGTTCTTAGCTCACACTGTGTTTCTGGGCTTTATGGTAGTAACAAAGTCCAAAGATGCTGTCTGGCAAACCCCACCACAAACAAGCGGACAAACACATTTCCCACTGAAATACTTCTCTTGTATCTTGTTTTGTTTCCTTGCTCTAGATTAAGCGAACTAATACGATCTCTAAAGCTCCAGATTGTATGTAAAACTTGTGTGTGTCTTTATGGGCATTTCCATAGATTTCCTTTAATTGGAGAATATCAAAGATCAAATAGCTAAAATCACATCTTTGGGCTCCATCAGCATGGCAGGTCCTGAGGGTTCTCAGGGTACTGAACTTGCATATTCTCCTCTGAAATTTTGGGTTTGTGGGAAGAGTTGGGGAGAGGGGGTTCCTTCAGGGTCCAGGACAGACAACATTCACCCTCATCACAAAGGAGGGCTAAGAGTTGGTCTGTTTTCCACTAGTTAAAAATTCAACTAATTTATAAATATGTAGATTAGTAAACTGGGTCTTTCCAGGTGGCACTAGTGGTAAAAGAACCTGCCTGCCAATGCGGGAGACATGAAAGATTCGGGTTCAATCCCTGGGTTGGGAAGATCCCCCAGAGGAGGAAATGGCAACCCACTGGCAACCCACTCCTTTATTCTTGCCTGGGAAATCCCATGGATGGATGAGCCTGGTAGGCCACAGTCCATGGGGTCGCAAAGAGTCAGACATGGTTGAGCATCTCACTTCCAGTATTCTTCCCTGGAGAATCCCATGGACAGAGGAGCCCGTCCATAGGGTCTCAAAGAGTTGGATACAACTGAAGTGACTTAGCATGAAGACACACACACACAGATAAGGATACCAGGATGAACCTTTGTGAATGAAAGGTATATCCAAGGTTTCTCTTGGTAACCACATGCAACCTCAGCTGCAGGGTTTCGGAGGACTCGGGGAGGGTGAGAGGGGCAGGGTCAGCAATGGATGGTAGCTTAGCCTTAGAGCAGCACTAGGAAAATCCAGGGTGTGCTGGGGGGAGCTGCAGAGGAGTCGGGGGGAGGGTAGGATATGAGTTTGCTAAAAAATTATCAGCTACCCGAGAAAAATCACATTGCATCTTTCATCCTACTGAACTTGTTCCCTCCAAGTGGGCAACAGTCCTTTATGGATGCAAAGCAGTATATGCGGCCCTGTGAGTAGACACCATGTCTGGTTCTGCCTTCTTTATTCACAAATTTCTTTATTGCAATCCCAGTCTATGAGGTCTGTGGGCAGGCTGGTCTTGGACTGGAGGTCCTGAGCTGTGCGTTTTGAAAACACTGACATCCTACAGCTCGCCTTAAACCCTTGCAATCTCTTCCCACTTTTAGAGAAAAAAAAGTAGAGGCTAAAATGATGGGGTTTTCCATTATAAGAAAATTCCCGAATCTTTGGTCCTGGCTTTTATTTGTGTGCCATCTAGTTTAGTTGAAACTTATCTGTCTGGTTTTGTTGAAGCTTGATAGATTATTATCTCTAGTTTATAGAGAGTCTGGTAGTCCTAGCTGGTCTGTAACCTCCCTACGATTGAGATCCACTGTTGTGGCCAAGGGTAAGGAATAGACTGCATTATTCCACAATGTCCTTTGAATGGACATGGCTCCTTTGTGGCAGTCTGGTGCTCTGGTAGCAGCTGTGAATTGCACAGGACTCTAGGACTGTTGAGGAAAGAAATCGCCTCATTTTACTTGGCTCACAGCCCTGACTAGTTTTTGCCTCCTGTTCTTAACCTCACACGTGTTTGGTAAACTCAAACTGTTCTCTCAGTGAGGTTTAGGGGATGGAGGTGACATTTCTCAGTCACTCACTCTTTAATAAATCCCACATTGAACTGTTGCTTTTAAAAACAATGAGGTGGTTGTTTCTACCTACAGCCTGCCTTTTCCTGATATGATTATGCTTTACAGTGGACCCATTAATGTGTTAGGGGTTTATTTGCAATGACAGAAATTAATTTTGCTCCTTACTTGAAAGACATTAAAAGAACCAAACTTTTTTTTTTTTTTTAAATAACAGTTGCAGCTTTTCGGCACAAGATAAATTTAGCTGATGTTACTCATGATTCTTTTATTCACAAATGTTTATTGAGGCCCTCAGTGTGTCGGACCCTGGGGTAGGAGGTGACTTCTTGTTTCTGCTTTCAAGGAGTTGATAGATAGGCGATGAGGTCTTGAATCTGGACTTGCTAAGAACAGATTTCAGGAAGTGCTGCTTCGGGGACTCCCTGACTGTTTTCTTTGGGGTTTAAATGACTGCCTTCTATCCGTGCATGAGCGCATTATGGCTTTTGGCCGAGGGACAGGCTGTGGTCTTCTGGCCTCGCAGCATCCTTGCTGGTCAGCACTGCCTGACTCCTATCACCCCGGGTGCTGTGTCCGTGATAGTTCTGTCCGTAGCATTGTCCCTGAGGGTAAACTAACTGGACCAGGAGAAACACATTCACGTTGGATGAGTAATACATGGTCCCAGGGAGCACGCGGGCTTCCCTGGTGGCACAGTGGTAAAGAATCCGCCTGCAGTGCAGGAGACACAGGTTCAATCCCTGGGTCAGGAAGATCCCCTGGAGAAGAGAATGGCAGCCCACTCCAGTCTTCCTGCCTGGGGAGTCCCATGGATAGAAGAGCCTGGCAGGCTACAGTCCATGCGGTTTTCAGAGTTGGACACGACTGATCGACTAACACTTTCACTTTCAGGGAGCGCTGGCCTCTTGAGTGAGGATTCTGACAACTGCCCTCCCCAACTCCGGCAGGTTTCCTATCCTTGAGCTATTCTTGCCCCAGTTCATTCAGAGTAAAAGTGATAGAGGTTTCATGCATTCCGAGGTCTCTCCTGAAATCCCTTGAACTCTGTCAGATCCCACTGCCTTTGCAATGCTGTTTTCTTTGCCTAGAATGCCTTCCTCTCCTCTTGCCTGTTTCCTGAAAAGCTGAAATGTTCCCTCCTAGATGATGTTCCTTTAGTGCCCTGTCTGGTCCCCAGGTAGCTGATCCCTTTCTTTTTTGTAATATATTGAATGTCAAAGTGTTAGTCATTAAGTCGCATCTGCCTCTTTGCGACCCCATAGACTGTAGCCCGTCAGGCTCCTCTCTCCACAGAATTCTCCAGGCAAGAATACTGGATTGGGTCACCATTTCCTTTTCCAGGGGATCTTCCCAAGCCAGGGATCAAACTGGGGATTCCTGCATTGCCAATTCTTTACCATCTGAGTCACCAGGGAAGCCCTTGTTATATCAGTAACCTTGCATTATTCATATATCAAAGGACTTAGCAATTAACATGTGAAAGTCGCTCAGTCATGTCTGGCTCTTTGTGACCCCATGGACTATACAGTCCATGGAATTCTCCAGGCCAGAATACTGGAGTGGGTAGCCTTTCCCTTCTCCAGGGGATCTTCCCATCCCAGGGATCAAACTCAGGTCTCCCGCACTGCAGGTGGGTTCTTTACCAGCTGAGCCACAAGGAAAATCCAAGAATACTGGAGTGGGTAGCCCGTCCCTTCTCCAGTGGATCTTCCTGACCCAGGAATCAAACTGGGGTCTCCTGCATTGCAGGAGGATTTACCAACTGAGCTATCAGGGAAGCCCCTAGCAATTAACAGCTACCATTTATTGAGTACTTGTGAGAGTTGGACGGTGAAGAAAGCTGAGCACCGAAGAATTGATGCTTTTGAACTGTGGTGTTGGAGAAGACTCTTGAGAGTCCCTTGGACTGCAAGAAGATCAGTCCTGGGTGTCCACTGGAAAGACTGATGTTGAAGCTGAAACTCCAATACTTTGGCCACTCACCTTCCCATGAGAGTTGACTCATTGGAAAAGACCCTAATGCTGGGACGGATTGGGGGCAAGAGGAGAAGGGGCCGACAGAGGATGAGATGGCTGGATGGCATCACCAACTTGCTGGACATGGGTTTGGATAGATTCCGGGAGTTGGTGATGGACAGGGAGGCCTGGCGTGCTGCGATTCATGGGGCCACAAAGAGTTGGACACGACTGAGCGACTGAACTGAACTGAACTGAACTATTATGTGTCCAAGTGTTTTTCTTGTCTTTTTGGGTAGTGTTGGTGGTGGTATATTGACAGTTCTATGAGGCAGAGTTGTACTTTGTTAAAATAATTTCTCTGTCCATCTCCCCAAGTAGGCTGTGATAGTGGCTTGTACATCTGTGCATGTTATTCATTTGGTATCCCTAGGATCTGGCAGACTGCCTAATTAATACACAGTGGGCACTACATAAATATGTAAGTGGATACATTTTACCAACAGCTATTTACATCTGAATAATAAGCTAATTGTAAGTAATTCTTCTTTTAAATGAACTTCATGCTGAAATACACAGTCAAAATTTAAGCAAACACTGATAAGCAAGAAGAAGAAAGTTAAAGTACAACTCCCCCTCCTTCCCAGAACTGGAGAGTGTAAGCAACTTGCTTAGGGACACACAACTCCTCTTTGACTGAACAGAGTCAAGGTCAGGCCCTCTGGTTTATTGCACTCTAGCTCTTAACACTGCATGGAACTGCTGTTCCTTCTTCCCCTTCAAATGCCATGCGCCCCCCTCCCCCCCAACACAACATGAACAGATTACATTAAATGGGTTGGAAGAGCTGAAATTTGAAAATGAAAGCCACTGGACATATCAAGTTGGAATGCATGAAATCTACATTTAAAAATGTCCAGTATTCAGTCTTTTCATGCCTTTGCACTTCTCATCACACCCCTCATTTAGGGCCATCCAGACTGAAGCAGTTTGGAAAGAGAATGCACTCTAAGTCAGACAAAAGGAGGTTCGAATCCCACCTATGCCACTAGATGTTATCAGGAATAGGTTGCAGTTTTAGTCTCTTCTGTAAAATAGAGATAATAAGAAATATTTCTCAGCTTTTTATCAAGTTTAGAGGTAATACTGTGGTGAAGTGCCTCATGGGTGATTATTTTGTTTTGGTGACTGAATCTTTTTTTAATTTTTATTTTATATTGGAGCATAGTTGATTAATAATGTATTAGTTTCAGGTGACAGCTAAGTGACTCAGTTATACATATACATGTATCCTTTTTCAAATTCTTTTCCCATTTAGGTTACTGCAGAATGTTGTTCAGAGTTCCCTGTTTATACAGTAGGTCCTTGGGAGAGAAGTTTGGGATTGACATGTTCAGGGGGGTGCTCAGTCACTCAATTGTGTCCAGGTCTTTGTGACCCTTTGGACTATAACCCACAAGGCTTCTCTGACTATGGAATTTTTCAGGCAAGAATACTTGAGTGGGTTGCCATTTCCACCTCCAGGGCATCTTCCCAACCCAGGGATTGAGCTGGAGTCTCCTGCATCTTCTGCATTGCAGGTGGATTCTTTACCTGCTGAGCCATCGGGAAAGCCCAGGATTGACATGTACACACTGCTATATTTAAAATAGATAGCCTTATACTTGATTAATGGTGGATCTTGTTGTGGGTAAGTCTCTAATGGTGATACCTTAGAACTTGCCCCAGTAGCAGCCTGCTAAGTTGTTTTTTCACAGCTACATGTGGGTTTTTCCACTCAAATCCTTCATTTTAATTCTTATGAAGTGAAGTGAAAGTCTCTCAGGCATATCTGACTCTTTGTAACCCCATGGATAATACGGTCTGTGGAATTCTCCAGGCCAGAATACTGGAGTGGGTAGCCATTCCCTTCTCTAGGGGATTTTCTCAACCCAGGGATCAAACCCAGGTCTTCTGCATTGCAGGTGGATTCTTGGTCAGCTGAGCCATCAGGGAAGCCCTTTACACAGCATTTAACTTTTATATCATTGTTAGATGTCTTTAGTAACTTGCCTTACAGTCATTTTCTTAGAAATTCAATTTCTTCTCTTTGGAGATTAACGAGAAAGAAGTGGCCAATTGAGGCTGTTCAAGCAATTTTTGTTTAAAAGTGGATCATTGTTTTCATTACCCTACCATTAATGTTTTCTATTTTCCTTTATCAGTGAGTTACTTTCTCTTGGTCCATATTGCCAAACTGAACTCTCTTGTCTTCTTGCAAGATGAAAGGAGACAGCCATGAATGAGCCACTAGACGATTTTGCAAATGCCTCTGATTTTCCCGATTATGCAGCTGCTCTTGAAAATTGCACCAATGAAAATATCCCCCTCAAGACGCACTACCTCCCTGTTATTTATAGCATCATATTCCTGGTGGGTTTTCCCGGAAATGTGATAGCCATCTCCACATACATCTTCAAAATGCGGCCCTGGAGAAGCAGCACCATCATCATGCTGAACCTGGCCTGCACCGACCTGCTGTATCTCACCAGCCTTCCCTTCCTGATTCACTACTATGCCGGTGGAGAACACTGGGTCTTCGGGGACTTCATGTGCAAGTTCATCCGATTCGGCTTCCACTTCAACCTTTATAGCAGCATCCTCTTCCTCACCTGCTTTAGCATCTTCCGCTACTTTGTCATCATTCACCCCATGAGCTGCTTCTCCATCCACAAAAAGCGATGGGCCTTGGTAGCCTGTGCGGTGGTGTGGATCGTGTCGCTGGTGGCCGTCATTCCCATGACCTTCCTGATCACAGCCACCACCAGCACCAATAGATCCGCCTGCCCTGACCTCACCAGCTCGGATGACCTCACGACCATCAAATGGTACAATCTAATTTTGACCGCCACCACTTTCTGCCTCCCCTTGGTGATAGTGACGCTCTGCTATACAATGATAATCTACACCCTAACTCAAGGACCTCAGACGCACAGCTGCCTGAAGCAGAAAGCACGCAGGCTCACCATTCTGCTGCTTCTCGTGTTTTATATATGCTTTTTGCCCTTCCATATCTTGAGGGTCATTCGGATCGAATCTCGCCTGCTTTCCATTAGCTGCTCCACTGAGCATCAGATCCATGAAGCGTACATCGTTTCAAGACCGCTAGCTGCCCTGAACACCTTTGGTAACCTGTTACTGTACGTGGTTGTCAGCAGCAACTTCCAGCAGGCTGTGTGCTCCATGGTAAGGTGCAGAACAGGTGGGGACCTGGAGCAGGGAAAGAAAGTCAGTCAGTCAAACAACCCTTGAAACACTTCATATCTTCCGCCAGCATGAAATGTTGATAATTTAATTATAACTTTTAAGAAGTCCGGACTGTCTCCCTCAGTGGAATTCTCAGTCAATATTGTGCACTCAGGTCATTGTGTCCCAAAGCCAGGGCGGGGCTGCTGTGAGTTCTTTGCAATCTCTTTATTGAGATCTCCCCTTGGGTAGATATAAGAATGTGATACACGCGTATCAGTAAAGAATTCAGATGCAGAGTTGGAACCATGGGAACTCAGGGCCCTCTGGGAGGACATCTAGTCTCACCAGCTTTATATATATATATAAATTATATATTTATATTATATAAATATATAACTTATATATAAGATATATATAAATATTATATATATATAATTACACACACATAGTTGCACATTATTGTTTCTGATGTTTAGTTGCTAAGTCATATTTGACTCTTTTGCAACTCTAGGAACTCCCACCAGGTTCCTCTGTCCATGGGATTTCCCAGGCAATAATACTGGAGTGGGCTGCCATTTCCTTCTCCAGGGGATCTTTCTGACCCGGGGATCAAACCTGCATCTCCTGTGTTGGCAGGCAAATTCTTTACCACTGAGCCACCAGTATATATATAAAAATGGAAGTTCACCTACTTGCCATAGATTTAATGCCATGATAAGAGAAAGCCAATCTTCTAACTTTTTTTTTTGTCTTTTTTTTTGGAGCGGGGCTCAGATCTGTTTGTCATGAGCACCTAAACTACTCAAAGCCTTATTTGTGTATTTTTAATATTCACTTTTAAAAAACCTCATGTCTTTAAATTTTTTTTTCAAAATTTGCTCTGAGATTACTAAACTGTGCTTTTCACTAGGATTTAGTCAGTTTTGTAGATTAAAACAACTCAGTGTGATACTCTTGAGACAATTCAAAGATCTCCATGCAAATAGCTAATACTTGCAAGATATTTGGGGAATTATGTTTTTATTGTTGTGGATCATTTTAAAAATTGTTATTGAGGAACTTCTCTGGTGGTTCAGTGGTTAAGACTCCATGCTTCCATTGCAGGGGGCACAAAGTTGATCCTTGGTTGGGGAACTAAGATCCTGCATGCTGCCCAGCATGACCAAAAAAATTTTTTTTAATGATTAAAAAAATAAAAATTCTTATTGAATTTATAAAAATTGTCATTTTATTTTAAGTTGTACTAGTAATTATCAACATTTCTTGGAGAAGGAAGAATTGGGGGTAATAAAAGTACTTTTCAACATAATGTATACTTTTTCATTTTTTTTGGTCGCTTAGTTGTGTCTGACTCTTTTTGTCCCTTTGGATATAGCTGGCCAGGCTCCTCTGTCCATGGGATTTTTCAGGCAAGAATACTGGAGTGGGTTTCCATTTCCTTCTTCAGGGGATCTTCCCCACCGAGGGATCAAAACCAAATCTCCTGTGTCTTCTGCATTGCAGGCTGAGCCATTGGGGAAGTCCCATGTATATACTGAGTATTAAATAAAATCTAGCATTGTTTTGATTTCTGTGAGAAAATATTCTAGGAAATACTGATTCTCCTTAGATACCTTTTGTTTTGTGCCTCTGTTGAAAATATGTTCTCTGTTGTAACAGCTAAAGCTATTTCTGAATTGTGTGTACTTAATTAGCACTAAATGTAAATATTTAAGAAAATGCCTAGTCTGGATACTCGAAACCTTGGTAAATGTGTTGATACAATTAATAAACTAATTTAAAATCACCAAATAGGCTGATAATAGTTTTCTGTGAAAATGCAGCCTTACAACTGTTCTATTTACTTGAAGCTTATGTTCTCCATGTTTATGGTACAAAAATAACTTTAAGAGCCAGTTATGGAATAAGGCTGGAACAGATGATTTAAACAAAGGAGAGGATACCATAGGAACACTTTGTTATTTTGGGGATCTTCTAGAACTTGCCATATTACTCAGACCTAAGTGAGGATGCTTGTTGGGACACTCCAGGTAAGCAGGGGAGAAAGAGGAAGGCCGGCAGCTCTGTACATGAACTTCTCTGGATGATGGTGCCTCTCCACACAGAACCTTCTGGGCCATCATCTCCTGGGCTTGTGGGATCTTAGTTCCCTGACCAGGGATCAAACTCAGGCCCTCATCAGTAGAAACTTGAAGTCCTATCCTGGGTTGTTGTTGTTGTTTTGTAAATACCACGTGGAATGATTTACAATAGCCAGAACATGGAAACAACCTAAATGTACATCAATAGAAGAATGGATGGAGAAGATGTGGTATGTATATGCAAAGGAATATTCAGTTCAGTTCAGTCACTCAGTCGTGTCTGACTCTTTGTGACCCCATGAATCACAGCACACCAGGCCTCCCTGTCCATCACCAACTCCCAGAGTTTACTCAAACTCATGCCCATTGAGTCGGTGATGCCATCCAGCCATCTCATCCTCTGTCGCCCCCTTCTTCTCCTGCCCCCAATCCCTCCCAGCATCAGGGTCTTTTCCAATGAGTCAACTCTTTGCATGAGGTGGCCAAAGTATTGGAGTTTCAGCTTCAGCATCAGTCCTTCCAATGAACACCCAGGACTGATCTCCTTTAGGATGGACTGGTTGGATCTCCTTGCAGTCCAAGGGACTCTTAAGAGTCTTCTCCAACACCACAGTTCAAAAGCATCAATTTTTCGGTGCTCACCTTTCTTTACAGTCCAACTCTCACATCCATACATGACCACTATTAATCAACCATAAAAAGGAATGAAATTGGGTCATTTGTAGAGATGTGGATGGACTCAGAATCTGTCATACAGAGTGAAGTAAGTCAGAAGGAGAAAAACAAATACTGTATATTAACACATATATGTAGAATCTGAAAAAGAAATCAGTATAGATGATCTTATTTGCAAAGCAGATGGAGACACAGACATAGAGAACAAAGGTATGGGGGAAAGAGGGAGGTGGGATGAATCAGAAGATTGGGATTGACATATATACACTATTGATGCTATGTATGGAATAGATAGGGGCTTCCCAGGTGGCTTATATGGTAAAGTGTCTGCCTGCAATGCGTAAGACCCGGGTTTGATCCCTGGGTCGGGAAGATCCCCTGGAGAAGGCAATGGCAACCCACTCCAGTACTCTTGCCTGGAGAATCCCATGGACGGAGGAGCCTGATACGCTCCAGTCCATGGGGTCGCAGAGTCGGACACGACTCAGCGACTTCCCTTTCACTTTTCATGAAATAGCTAAGTAACCAGAACATACTGTTCAACACAGGAACTATTCTCCTTGCTCTACAGTGACCTAAATGGGACGGAAATCCAAAAAAGAGGGAGTATGCGTGTACTCACAGTTGGCTCATTTCACTGTGCAGTAGAAACTAACATAACACTGTAAAGCAACTATACTCCAATAAAATGTTTTTTTAAAAGCCCTTTCACTTGAGGCCCGACTTTTCCATCTGAGTAGCCACACAGTGTGATTTTTGTTGTTTTTGTTGTTTAGTTGCTCAGACGTGTCTGGTTCTTTTGATACCCCGTGGAGTATAGCCCACCAGTCTCCTCTGTCCATGGGATACTCCAGGCAAGAACACTGGAGTGGATTGCCATTTCCTTCTCCAGGGGATCTTACCCACCCAGGGATCAAACCCACATCTCCTATATTGGTAGGCAGATTCTTTACCACTGCGCTACTCAGGAAGCGTGAGTTGCGTTCAAATGTCCCCTTGGAACCTGGAAGCTCGGTATTTGTCCTCCCCACAACCTCCACCCACGGATACGCAGCTCCTTTCTTGGGCCATCACCGAAGCGTGACCAGATGGATCAGCCTTTCTACCATCATTGTCATTCTAGCTCTGGACTCAAGCCCCTTGCCTTTCTCTCTATTTCTTATTTCAAAGGTTTCATCCACCAGAGAAAATCCACCTCTGTCTCCTTCATCTCAATCTCAACTTGTCACTGTAGCTTCTTTTATCCTTTTCCTTCTTCCCACCAATGTACAGAACAACAAATCATTTCTCTTTCTGATGCTCATTCCTCCCACTGTGTCTCTGGTCCTTATTCTGCTCTCTTAGGGACTTGTGCCAACACTCAATTCCACTTTCTCAGATTTTTAACATCTTTATTACCCCGACTAGTTGACCTTAGCTGAGGAACATGCGTCATTTTCCTTTATCCTCAGAATTCCTTCACTTGATTCAGCAGTTCTGTCAGTCTCTTATCTGACCGGTTCCCTGCAGTTGTGGGTCAGGTACAGATGACTCTCTGCCCTCCAGGGTTCTGCTGATAGAATGTAATCACAACGATCCAAGCTAAATTAGATTCAAAGGGTCACTTTTCTTTTCCAGAGTAAAGCGTTGTGCGCAAATTGTGCCAGAGGATGCAGTTTGGAACTGAAGCCAAAAAAGAGATTGATGATACTTCTGAAACTAGAATGGGACCTGAATGCCTTTTGCCCAGTTCTCCCAGTTGTAGGCAGAGAAAGGGTATGAACAAAAGAGCCGAGCTCTGGCTGTCTGCCAGAGAGGGAGCTGGCTGGTCTGCCCATAGTCTAGGGACTGGAATCTGCATCCAGACACACCTGCTCTGAACTCAGGAGACATTAACCCCTCCATTTCACCTTTAACTTTGTCACATGTGTGAGGGTGTGCTCAGTCATGCCTGACTCTTTGCGACCACGGACTGTAGTGCACCAGGCTCCTCTGTCTGTGGAATTCTCCAGGCAAGAATGCTGGAGTGGGTTGCCATTTCCTTCTCCAGGGGATTTTCCCAACCCAGGGATCAGACCCCTGTCTCTTGCATCTCCGGCCTTGGCAGGGAGGTTCTTTACCAGTAGCACCACCAGAAAAGGCTTCAAATGACCACAAAAATTAGAGAAATTAGCAAGTGATCTCACATAGCCATGCCTTACTTTCACCAAGAATCAGCAACCTACCCTTGTTTCATCTATCCTTTCCCGTAGATTTTTTCCCCTAGAACATTCAACAGTTAATCCTAGAAAACAGTAGTTTCACCAATAAATTCTTCCACATTGATCTCGTTCAAAATATGTGATACCAAAACAAAATAAAAAACTGTCCCTTCATATTATCTAATATCTGATCCATATTTTCTCTCCCCTAGTTACCTCAAATGTGTCCTCTCAGTTTTTTTTTCCCCCCAAATCAGGTTCCAAATAAAGCATAAGTGTTACGCTGGGTTAATATATCTGTTAAATTTCATTTAGTCTATTAGAGTTACCTCTCCCTTTATTTATGAACAAGTCCGTTTGTTCTGTGAAATTTTCCACATTGTGAATTTGATTGTTTGAATTTTGTTTTGTTATTTATCAATAGTCCTCCATGCTTTGTATTTGTTTTGGAAACAGATACAAATACAAGTTGGAAGGTAGGGCTAGAGGTAGAATTAGATACAGGTTCGTTCTTCCCTCCATCCCACCCTGCTTCCTTCCCTCTCTTCCTCTCTCCTTCTCTCTTTCCCTCTTCTACTTTTTAAAAACAATATCTATGTATTTATTTGCCTCAGGTCTCAGTTGCACACTCCGGATCTTTCATTGTGGTGCATGGAATCTCTAGTTGGGGGGCAGGTTTAGTTGCCCCCGAGCATGTGGGATTGTAGTTCCCCAACTAGGGATCAAGTCCACACCCACATGCAAGGTGGATTCTTAACCACTGAACCACCAGGGAAGTCCCTCTTTCCTTTCTTTTTCAGAAGCTCTAATCCACCAGAGGAGGTGTGTGATGTCTGACCACCTTGTAATGTGATGATTGAGCAGGGTTTCAGGATGTATTAGCATTATCTTTCAATTATAAAACTAGTTTTCTAGTCATCACTTATTGTTGTCATAATCCACTGGGCCTTTCACTATGGTTACTTTAAAATTCAAACATTCTTCTGCTTTTGTTAGTCATGGCTTTCCGGTAAAGATCTTTGATGCCTCAACTGCCTTTACCCCTTCCACTCTGAACACATCTCTTACTGATCGGTTTAGCTATTCCTCCACCTGTGGAAAGACATGAGGAAGGGATAAAAGGAGATATGGAAGCTTCCTCTCCAGTATTTCCTCCAAGAGAGTGTAAGTGTTGATAGAATTTCTCTTCCATATGAGAAAAAAATTTTTGATGACCATGAATTTTATTTTAAGTTAAGTTTTAATGGAGTACAATTGCTTTACAATATTGTGTTAGTTTCTACTATACAGCCAAGTGAGTCAGCTATATGTATACATATGTCCCCTCTTTTTGGAATTTCCTTCCCATTGAGGTCACCACAGAGCACTGAATGGGACTCCCAGTGTTATCAATAGCGTATATATGTCAATCCCAATCTCCTAATTCATCCCACCCTTTTCCCCCCTCCTTGGAATCCAAACATTTGTTCTCTAGGTCTGTGTTTCTATTTCTGTTTTGCAAATAAGACCATCTACACAATTTTTCTAGGTTCCACGTATAAGTATTAAAACACGATATTGTTTTCTTCTTTCTGACTCACTTCACTCTGTATGACACTCCATCCATGTCTCTATTAATGACTCAACTTCATTCCTTTTTGTGGCTGAGTAATATTCCATTGTGTATATGTACCACATCTTCTTTATCCATTTCTCCATTAATGGACATTTAGGTTGCTTCCATGTCCTTGCTATTATAAATATCGCTTCAATGAATATTGGGGTGCATGTGCCTCTTTGAATTATGGCTTTCTATGAGATAGATTTTTGTTCTTTAACTCTTTGAGGTTTACTGATCACAGCCATGCCTGTGATCCATAGGGTTGGAGCTGTCCCCTTGGGGAAGGAGGTCATCAGAGGAACTAGAAAGCTGCTGCCAGGTTTCTCCTCCAAACCCGCCTTATTGCCTTTGTGTGTCCTTTTGGGCCAGTGGAGGCCAATTTATTTTCCCCCTAGAGGTTCTGATAAGGAGCAGAATAAGACATCATTCGTAACTACAAGGCCATGTAACACTTAGGGCCAAACATTATTTCCTATTCTAATTTTGTTCTTAAATTCTACCCAACACCATTCAATATAATCTATCTGATGTTATACAATTAGCTCAAATCATATCAAATGATAGAAGAACAATAATGTAAAAATAACTGAAGGGTGAGAGCCACTTCTGTTACTGAGTTCCCAGGAAGACTAGTACACACTGGTGCCTTTTTTTTCAATTCTATTTCCTTTGTTGTGCTTCTGTCTGAATATTTTCTATTGATCGTGCCTTGTATTCTATGCAACTTGCTATTAACTGTATCTATTGAATTCCTAATACCAGATACTATATCTTTTTCATTTATAGAATATACATTTGTTTCTTTTAATGAACTCTACCATGTCAGTGAACTTCCTTGTCTTTTAATCTATTTTGTCCTCCTTTCCCCATATTTTCTAGAACTGAATAATCATAGTTATTTTAAAGTTCTTATCTTTCTATAACTGGATTACCTTTGGGTCTACTTCCATTGACTGCTATCTTCCTCATTTTTATTAACCACATGGTTCTGTCTCCTTGCATGTCTATTTATTTTTGATTGAATGAATGAAATTGCCTGTGAAAGAATCAGACAGGCTTTCCTGAGAGGTTTTTGTTTCAGTTATTCTACTTTTCAATTGTAAAATTTCTGTTGATCTCCATTGCTCTCTGAAAGTTACACTGGTCTCACTCACTGAATAAATAATTTTTTTTCTTTAACTCTTTAAGCATGTTTAAATAGCTGCTTTAACATCATTGTCTGTTAAATCCAGCATCTGGCTTGTATCCCTTTCCCCTGGATGCTGAAACAGTTATGACAAATTTAGTGGCTTCAAACAACACAAACCTACTCTCTTTCAGTTTGAGCAAATCCCGGGAGATAGGAAAGGACAGGGAAGCCTGGTGTGCTGCAGTCCATGGGGTCACAAGGAGTTGCACTTGGCTGAGCAACTCAACAACAACTCTCTTTGGAGGCCAGAAATCTGAACCAGGTTTCACTGGGCTGATGTCAGGGAGTTGGCAGTCTTGCCTTACTTCTGGGAGCTCTAGAGAGGAAGTCATTCTTTTGCATGTTCCAGCTCATATACACCACCTGCATTCCTGGGCTCACGGCCCCTCCTTCCTTGTCAAAACCTAGAGTGTGTCATCTTCAAATCTGTCTGACTTGGGCTTCTATGTGAATATCTCCCATCTCTGACTCTGACTCTCCTGACTTCATTTTATTGTAACTCTTGCAATTCTGCAGATAATTCAGGGTAATCTCTTCATCTCAAAATCTGTCATTAAATCCCACCTGCAAAGTCTATTTTTCTATGTAAAGTAACATGTTTGGGACTTTCCTGGTGGTCCAGTGGTTGAGTCCATGCTCCCAATGCCCGGGGTCAGGGTTTGATCCCTGATCAGGGAACTAAGATCCCACAGCCTTCCATATGTGTTTTGGGCTTTCCTGGTGGCTCAGAAGGTAAAGAATCCACCTGCATTGCAGGAGACCCAGGTTTGATCCCTGGGTCGGGAAGATCCCCTGGAGAAGGAAATGGCAACTCAGTCCAGTATTCTTGCTTGGAGAATCCCATGAACAGAGGAGCCTGGTGGGCTACCATCCATGGGTCACAAAGAGTCAGACACAACTGAGTGACTAAGCATGTAGGTAAATGTTTACAGGTTCTGGGGATTAGGACATTTTGGAAAGGGTAACAAACAGCCTATCACAATGATTTCTTAAAGGACAGCCAGTCAAAGCAACAATAATAACAACATAAAGTGATCTAGAGGTCAATTTCTAATTGCTTTCTTTGGCTGTGGAACACATTCTTCTATTTTGTGTGACTTGATGTTTTACTGAATACTGGGTATTGTGAATGAACCATTATAGAGGCACTAGATTCTATTACTGTCCTTTGAAGACAGTTGACTTTTCCTTTAATAGACACATCAATTACTTGCTAAGCACCTGGAAATTGCATTGACTTGGTTTTACAATTTAACAACTGATTTGTGAAAAGCCCAAGATGTTTTCCAAGCCCTTTTAAAAAGCAGGACCCAATTGCCAAATTCTGTTTCTCCTATGGTTTAGTCCAGACTTGGTTTTAGCCTTTTTCTTAAAGCTTGTCTAGAGCAGACAGCCCTTACTCTAGGGCGTGGTCTTTACTCCTAAGGCACAGGTTTCTGTTTATCTTTGCAAAATGAGTTAATGAGGTGTTAAGGAGGTTTTTCCTCTTTCAGTTCAGTTCAGTTCAGTCGCTCAGTTATGTCCGACTCTTTGCAACCCCATGAATCGCAGCATGCCAGGCCTCCCTGTCCATCACCAACTCCCGAAGTGTACTCAAACTCATGTCCATTGAGTTGGTGATGCCATCCAGCCATCTCATCCTCTGTCGTCCCCTTCTCCTCCTGCCCCCAATCTCTCCCAGCATCAGGGTCTTTCCCAATGAGTCAAATCTTCGCATGAGGTGGCCAAAGTACTGGAGTTTCAGCTTTAGCATCAGTCCTTCCAGTGAACACCCAGGACTGATCTCCTTTAGGATGGGTGCAAACACCAGGTGTTGACCAAGAGTGTCTCTGATGCCATAACAGCGTCTTCATGGTTAATTTCAAGGAGTCTCTCTGTGTAAACATGGCACTTGGCCCAGGAGTCACAAGAAATCTCCATGTATTTCTGCCCCTTCTCTCTCCATCATCGGTGCAATGCTTCACATTTTAGATACTTCAGCAATGTTAAACTCTGACCTCTGGCCTCTTGGCTCAGTGGAACCTCTGTGCTCTGGTTAGACTCCAGAACTCTGTGCCATGATCAGGAAATTATGCCTAAACAGCAAGCTGGGGTGAATGTGAAGCTTACAGTCTGGCCTTGTCTGCTGTCCCATGCCTGAAAGCCTTGGATTCACATATTTTGCCCAGTGTTTTTTTTTTTTTTAATTTTACATGTTGTTTCACACGTTGCTCAGTCATGAGATTCTCATTTTTCTAGTAACTTTATTTACTTATTTATTATTTTTTGCTGTGCTGGGTCTTTGTTGCTGCATGGCCTTTTCTCTAGTTTCAAGGAGTGGGGGCTCCTCTCTAGTTGTGGTGTGAAGGCGTCTCATTGTGGTGGCTTCTCTTGCTGCGGAGCAGGGGTCTGGGGCACTCAGGCTTCTGTAGTTGCGGCACACAGGCTCAATCATTGTGGCTCCCGGCTCTAGAGAACAGGCTCAGTAGTTGTGACATACGGGCTTGGTTGCCCTGCGGCATGTGGAATCTTCCAGGATCAGCATGTAGGATCTTCCCGGACCAGGGATAGAACCTATGTCTCCCGCACTGGCAGGCGGATTCTTTAGCACTGAGCCACCAGACACTCTGCCCAGTTTTATTCATTGGAAGGGCTAATGCTGAAGCTGAAACTCCAATACTCTGGCCACCTGATGTGAAGAACCGACCCATTGGAAAAGACCCTGATGCTGGGAAAGATTGAGGGCAGGAAGAGAAGGGGATGACAGAGGAGGAGATGGTTGGATGGCATCACTGACTCAATGGACCTGAGTTTGAGTAAACTCCAGGAGTTGGTGATGGACAGGGAAGCCTGGCGTGCTGCAGTTCATGGGGTCGCAAAGAGTTGGACACGACTGAGCGACTGAACTGAACTGAGGAGAGGCTCTCTTTGTTCTACTGTAGTCTATGGCAGGTGAGGGAGCAGGACCTACGTGGAACACTTCCTGTTTTTTTCACACCAAGAGACTGCTAAGCTTTTGAGGTTGAACCAGAAACATTCTTGACTTGAGGACAATTTTTTGAAACCTATAATTAATACCCTCAGAAGCATCCTTGACACAGACAGGAGTTCTAAAGGAATGATCATTCAAAGAACAAAGAAGAACTCTGGGATACTAAGCTGGAGGAGATTAGTGAGGTTGTTCCAAACGCCCTCCACTCTCTGCCTATGACTTGATATGTTCTTTGTACCTCTGCACCCCGCAGTTGGGTGTATTTCTGGCATCTTATTTCTATTTACCCTAACTGTTTGATATCTAGAAGAAAGTCTTAGGGGCTGGTAGCATGATGCCAGAGGTGTTTCCTGATCTCAGTGAGGGTGAAACTTCCTCTGACTTTTGTTCTTTTGTGTACATTTGAGGTTTTAGAACAGTGGGACTTTTCAAAGTGCACCTAAATCACTGAGTTTCTTGCAGTTGCTCTGTTTCCTTATTTTTATTTTGTCTCTATGATTCCATATTATATGATATAGGACTATATGGTATGTGATAACATGATAGCATTTAATTTGTTCTCCATGATTTGAAAATATGCCCCTAGCCCGATCATATTGTTTTTCTTTTTGGAAATGCTCATTAACAGTACATTCATGCCTCTAAATGATGCTTTTTGGATTAATCACAATTCCTTCCACAAACATTTGAAAACTAAATAAAGATGCATAAACATTCTTTATTCTGTTTATATATTTGCTTATTGAATACAGGGTTTTAAAGAACAGAGGAAAGCCTACATGTTTAGAATTACTATATCATTTTAAATTTCTGTTCAGGTTAACTAACACCAGCATCTTCTAAACTTCTACTGTATGCGAAGTACTATGTTATACCCTGGAGACATAAACCCTAATAATAAACCATTTTGCTTTCAAAGATACTACAGTCTTGCAAACTAACTGTATTATTCATGTGTGCCTTTTAGGTTGAGTCTTTATATTGTCCTGTAGTCAAATCTCAATGAAATGTTATCACGTTCTTTTCACCATTTCAGTTTATTATTATTCTAGTTATATCTAAAAAGCTCAATCCAAAGGGAACATTTCAGGAACACATATAATTATCTAAATCCCTCTCACCAATAACCCTGAAGTCAGCTCTAGGTGGTAAATCCACAGAAATTTCCAAGGGTGCTAACTGTACATGATTAAATGCCCCATTTATCCATTTAAATCCACCTAGAAGATGAACACCACCACAGTGTTTGGTATTAAATGCTTATTATTATCCCATTATCAGAGGCCACATTATAAATATCTGTATCTCACATCACGAAAGTCAAGAAAAAATCTACAGGTGTACCACAAATGATCTTCTTTGTATAAATAAACTCTTCATACCTTCTTCAGCTTTTGTGAAATTTTCTCTAACCCCTCAGCTCAGGATAGCCAGTCCTACAAATTCTTTTTCTTATTCATGAAGCACTTTGGGCACTTTATCTTACAGGACTTGGATTATCACTCTTCTGTGTCCATGTGTTTTTTTCTCCCCAGTGAGATTTTTAGCTCCTCCAGCACATGGTCACGTGATGTTTCCAGCTCTTGGCAATATGCTAAAAGGTGTGATATATAGAACAACAAAAGACATGAGCCTCTTATAGAATGAGAAATACCTGCTTTTTTAATCCCAATTCTTACTCTCCCAATTTCTAGGTAGAGGGGATTCATGCTTAAATTGAATCTTTAGATTTCCTTCTGTTTTTGGTAACAGCTAGATTAAATTTACTGTACAACCTTTCAATTGGAACCAGTGAAAATGGCTAAATAAAATATTTTCATAAATACCTATAAAAATGCTCACTGAGCTGGTAAGAAACTAAAGAATCCACAAAGGGGGAAAAAAAATAAAAATGAAGATGGGAAGCTAGATGTCAGTAAACAGCAGAAGCAGCAGTTTTCCAAACAGGAGCTGCAAAATCATGGTGGTTTTGAGCCTAGGTTTTCGAGCCCAAGATACCTGTGTTGGGAAGAATAAGGTGATCATACCTCCAGATTTACCCAGCACAGTACTAGTTAATGTCTGTTGCCCTGGTGTAATTATTAATTTCACCCACTTTTATTCTTAAAAGCATATGGAATGATACATGCTCATCTTAAGTATAATAGATAGGACATAATGTATGGAACTCAAAAAGGTAGGAGTTCTAACAGATCTCTGCAAAACTCGGCCCATCAATGTTAGAGGGAATATTAAATAAGACTACAAAGCAGAAGGGAACAGCATGTAAAATAGCCTGCATTTACTTTGACACTGGATGGAAGGAAAATGAATTTGCCCCTGAGAAATCATTGTCAGCATCAAACTCTCATGTAAATTTGTTGTTACCTGCATGTTAAAATTGAAGTTCAAGTGGAGAATTGAATTTAAAGTGATTTCCAGATGGATAGGACTACCAGGGAACTGGCAGAAAACATATGCAAGACCTCTCTGAGGGAACAGGGCTTTAACCTCGGTCTCCGAGAATTCCTATTGGTAAAATTTTCAAGGAAAATGAGAAACACATCTAAAAATAAATCAGAAGAAGTGTCATCAGAAAGGCACAATGGGTGAAATACATCAGAATTAGAGAATAGAAGAAAGAAATTGTCAAAGAGTTCATACGTGAGAAATATCAGACACTAATTGCCAAATAGAAGGTTTATTTTAAAAATTGAGTTTTTTTAAAGTTTATTTTTTAATTGAAGGATAATTGCTTTACAGTACTGTGTTGGTTTCTGCCAAACATCAACATGAATCAGCCATAGGGAGCCATACTTCTCCCTCTTAAATCCCCCTCCCACCCACCTCCTCACCCCACGCCTCTAGGTTGTTACAGAGCCCTGGTTTAAGTTCCCTCAGTCACACAACAGACTGTCAAAATTGAGTCTTGAGACTTTCCTGGTGGTCCAGTGCTTCGGATTCTGAGCTTCCAACACATGGGGCATGGGTTTGATCCCTAGTAGGGGCACTAGATCTAGCATGCCACGTGGCTCAGCCAAAATAAAAATATGAATAAAATAAAACACACCCCCAAACTGAGCAGCTTGAGAAAACCATTTATTTATTTAAAAATTGAGTCTTGAGAAGAAGAGTGATGAAAGTGAGACTATAATATTAGTAAGCAAAAACCCCTCAGACTTCTAGAACTAACAGACATAATAAATTAAAATAAAAATTTTGATAGGTAAAACAAGAGACCTAACACTGAAAAAGAAAATTGAAATATTGGAAATAAGAACTAGTTCTCTGGAATGGAACCCAAAGAAACAAGAAAATGAAAACTTTGAAGGAGTTCCACCTTGAGAAAGTGAGAAAGCCCAATATGTATCTGAGCAGATTTTTGGAAGGAGATAAAAAAGAGACTGGGGAAAAAATCAAACAGTTCAGTAATTAGGTCACAAGTATTTACTGTATTAATTAACAAGCAGGCAAATGGATTATATAAAGTTTTTATATAGAACAGTGATGAAAATCTGTCCTAAACTAAGGATATGATTAATTCACTTCTGTTTACTGGGAATTATAAGTGATAAAGAGATAATCAATTAATCCAAGTGAAGTCAAGAAATAAGAGGGAAAAAGAAACAGAAAAGTGGGACAAATGAGGTCATAAAATAAGATGAAAGAACAAATACAAGTATGTCAGTAATTACAATAAATGTGATGACTAAATAGTCCAATCTAAAGTCTAGATTTTCAGCTACTATAACAAAAACAGTGTTGAACTGGCCTAAAGATAGACAGATCCAGAATGCAATCATTTGCAAGCAGAGTGATATTACGTGGTCAAAATATTTTCTAACATGGGAAATTCCCGTGGACAGAGGAGCCTGAAAGACTTCAGTCCATGAAGTCACAAAAGGGTTGGACACGACTGAGCCACTGAACACACACACCAAGTCAAAACTTGTTTGCTTTGTTTTGAATGATTTTAATTTTACAAAATGTCGCAAAGATACTGCAAAGAATTTATATATATATTCCTTACTTAGTTGTTGTGTAGTCTCTGAGTCATGTCCGAGTCTTTTGTGACCCTATGGACCATAGCCTGCCAGGCTACTCTGTACATGGGATTTCCCAGGCAAGAATACTGGAGTGGGTTGCCATTTCCTTCTCCAAGGGATCTTTCTGACTCAGGGATTGAGCCCATGTTTCCTGCATTTCCAGGCAGATTCTTTACCACTGAACCACCTGGGAAGCCCTTCTTACTTAGTTACTCCTACTGTTAACATCTTATATAACGATGGTACATTTGTCAAAATTTGAAAATAAAAGTTAAAAAAAAAGTGTAGATTTTCAGATTACATTCTCGTGTAACTTGTGCTAAAGGTTCCCTTGAAGAAGGAATGGCAACCCACTCCAGTATTCTTGCCTGGAGAATCCCATGGACAGAGGACCCTGGCAGGCCACAGTCCATGGGGTTGCAAAGAGTCTGACACTACTGAAGTGACTTAGCTCATATTATGATGATGCTTATAACTTAGTGACTGAATAACAATAACAAAAATACCCCTTTAAAGAGACACATCTAAAATGTAAAACAACTTACTAACTAAACAATAAATATACAAATAAACAAAAGAAACACACAGTATTGAAAGCATTAGAAATTGTCTCAGCACAATATAATCTTGACATGACGTGACGTGAGGTCGCTCAGTTGTGTCCGACTCTTTGCGACTCCATGGACTGTAGCCCATCAGGCTCCTCGGTCCATGGGATTTTCCAGGCATGAATACTGGAGTGGGTTGCCATCTTACTACTCATTAAACAATCAGTGCCAGTGTTCCTGGGCAGATGGGAGCTGTTGTTCACATATTCAGGGATCCAAATGCCTTTCAATTCATGACTTCTCTACTCCTTAGCAGAGAAGGCAATGGTACCCCACTCCAGTACTCTTGCCTGGAAAATCCCATGGACAGAGGAGCCGGGTAGGCTGTAGTCCATGGGGTCGCTAAGAGTTGGTCGCTAAGAGTTGGACACGATTGAGTGACTTCACTTTCACTTTTCACTTTCATGCATTGGAGAAGGAAATGGCAACCCACTCCAGTGTTCTTGCCTGGAGAATCCCAGGGACGGGGGAGCCTGGTGGGCTGCCGTCTATGGGGTCGCAGAGTCAGACACGACTGAAGTGACTTAGCAGCAGCAGCAGCTGCTCCCTAGAGCCTTGGAATCTTCTTAATCTCCCTTTTTTCTTAACCACCTTTCTCACAGTCCATTGGCAGTAACTGATCACAGATCTCTCCAAATGGCCTGGTTGTAGATCTTTATTATCTGACAATTTAGAGATTAAAAGGCTAACTTTATGGCAATTGTCCCAATCACAATACATAAAGGCAGAGCACAGATAACTGCAATATAAAAGCTCCTTCAGGAAAAGGAAAGGGTTGAGACAAGAATTCTGAAATCCTACCATGTAGGCATTGTGAAGACCACTGAGCCCTAGCTGTGGTGGAAGTTTCTCTTTTTTATTAAACGTTTATTTCTTACAATTCTAGACGCTGAGATCTCCAAAGTCAAGGTGTCAGCAGATACCTTCATTCTTTTTTAAAGATTTTTTTTGATGTGGACCATTTTTCAAGTCTTTATTGAATTTGTTACAATATAGCTTTTATTGTTTATGTTTTGATTTTTTTGGCTGTGAGGCATGTGGGATCTTAGCTCCCCAACCAGGGATCGAACCTGTGTCCCCTGCATTGGAAGAGGAAGTCTTAGCCACTGGACCGCTGGGGAAGTCCTTGAAGTTTCTGGATTAAACTTGATTCTATTCTTTAGAAGAAACTTCCTTTGCACTGTTCCCCACTGTCCTGGAGATTCTCCTTAATTCTCTCTCCTCTGAGGCAGTGGTTTCAAAGTCCTAGCAAGCATCAGAATCCCCTGGAGGGCTTGTTACAACTCAGATTGATGGGCACCCTCCTGAGAGTTTTGGATAGAATTTCTGGAGAGTTTGCATTTCTAACAAGTTCCTGGGTGATGGTGAGGCTCATGGTTTAGGGAACACACTTTGAGAGAACCATTGCCCTAAGGCTCCATCTGAAATGGGCTCGAGGAATATGTCCTCTTCGAGGGCACACCATTTTCACTACCAGCTACCTACTGGGACAAGTTTAGACTCATGAGGGCAATTTTATAGTCACAGGATTTTAAAATCAGACTGCAGTTTTTAATTAAAATTTTTTTTTATTGTGTTAAAAGTCACATAATAAAAAACATACTATTCTAGCCATATTAAACTGCATGGTTCAATGGCACTAACTACATTCACATTGTTATGCAATTCTCACCATCATCCATCTCCTGGATTTTTCACCTTCCTCAGCTGAAACTCTCTCCCTACTGCCCACCCCTTGGCTACTGGCATTTACCCACATACTTTCTGTCTCTGTGAATTTGACTATTCTAGGTACCTTATATGGGAAGCCCTGGTGGCTCAGGGGTAAAGAATCTACCTGCAATGCAGGAGACACGAGTTCAATCACTGGGTTGGGAAGATACCTTGGAAAAGGAAATGACAACCCACTCCAGTATTCTTCCCATGGACAGAGGAGGCTGATGGGTTACAGTCCGTGGGGTGGCAAAGAGTCGGACACAACTGACCACACACACAGGTACCTCATGTAAGTGGAATCAAACAGTATTTGCCTGCACTTAATGTATATTGGAATGCATTAAAGGTTAGCTTAATACATCAGATTGTAGTTTATTTAGCAAGACAATTCTCACAAATACTTAGCAGGCTTCACATCTATTTGCTTCCAGTAAACCCCATGTATGGATAACCACATTAGTGCTTCCCTGACACAATTTTCACTCTGATTCACACTTTTGCTTTCTACTCCCACCTTCCCTGGTTGCCTCTTTCACTACATTGGCAGGTACCTTGGGGCCAGCTCATAAAATAAGCTTGAGTTGGAAAAAAGTAATCTTAATCTGATCTTTGGCACAAGGTCCCATCCCTTCCTGTAGCTGAGAATTCCTCAAAGACCTTTGTTGCTCAAAGTTCTTCCATTCTAATTCTTAAATCCTGGCTTAGAGTGCAGAAACAGTCAGTTTTACCAATCCTTGAAACTCTAAATTTCTGGACTCTTTCCATCTCTGCTCTCAAGCCAACCACTTCTTGCTGGGACTCATTTTTCCTCTTTACACCTTGCTATAAGAAGTGAGTAGAAACCCACACATGCACTAACATTTCTAACTCCTTCCAACTGCTTCTTGCCGAACTACACATCTGCTAGGCACTTGATCTGCTTTAAAAATTTCAGCAGGCCAAATTTTATGCCGCCATATAACAAAGTTCTGTACTTATGTCTTGCTTTATTTTTCTTGCTGCCTGCCAGCCACCCACCATGCCAAATCTGCACATTTTCAAATTTGTTAAGGCAACTTCCCATGTCAAGATGCCAATTTCCACATTGGTTAGGTTAATACTAGCTGATGAAACAAAATAGCCCTCCAGTTTAGTGGCTAACACAATAGAAGTCCTTTTCTTCCTCAAGTGACTGTCCAACATAGGGGTTACTGGTTGGCAGGCTATTTACCTGCAGGCAGTGATTCACACATCTATGTTTCTTCCATCCGTGATGTTGCCAAATTCAGAGTCTTTGCATCTTTGTGGATGAGGAAATAGAAGTCACACACTACTTCTGAAGGTACCACATCACTTCTACACATAGTCCATTGGCAAGAACCAGTCATATGGCTCCATCTAAATGCAGAGATGGATTAACTCTTTGCTGACTGAGCAGCTGCTTCCCAACTACAATCCTATCCCTTGGCAAAGGGCAGGGGCATGAGACCTTGGCTGGCTGTTAGCTTTCATTGAAATATGAAAGACAATTCAGTAACACTCTAGAAGGGATAGGAGCCCATCTTTAAACCTGGGGAAGGAAAGGATCTTTAAATAAGCCACAAAAGCTACAAATCATAAAGAAAGTGTTCATAAATTCAACTACATAAAAAATTAATGCTCTACAGACTGAATTAAGTCAGAAAGACAAAAACAAACCGTATATTAACACTTATATGTGGAGTCTAGAAAAAGGGTATACATGAACTTATTTGCAAAGCAGAGAGACATAGATATAGAGAAAAAATTTGTGGATCCAAGGAGGGGGAGGGGAGAGTGGGATGCATTGGGAGATTGGGACTGACACATATATACTACTGACATCATGTATAAAATAGATATGACGAGAACATACTGTTAGCACAGGGAGCTCTATTCAAAGCTCTGCAGTGACCTAAATGAGAAGGAAATCCATTAAAGGGGGGACATATGTAAATGAATATCAGATTCACTTTGCTGTACAGTAGAAATTGGAAAAGACCCTGATGCTTAGAAAATTTGAGGGCAGGAGGAGAAGGAGGTGACAGAGGATGAGATAGTTGGATGGCATCACCAACTCAATGGACATGAGATTGAGCAAACTCCAGGAGATAGTGAAGGGCAGGGAAGCCTGTCATGCTGCAGCTCTTGGGGGTTGAAAAAGAGTTGGACACCACTTAGCAACTAAGCACCAACAAGAGATTAACACAACATTGTAAAGCAACTTTACACCAATTAAAGTTAATTTTAAAAAATTAAGAGCTTCTGTTCATCAAAATACACCATAAAGAGTGCAAAAAGAAAAGTCTCTGTCTCTGAAGGCTGCCTGCCAAAGACTTTGGCTATATTACCCACATATCCAGAGTATATTAAAAACTCTTACAAGTGAAAAAATAGGTAACTCAGTAGAAACATTAAATAAAAATACATAGATATTTTCAGAAGAAGCAACGTGAACAGCCAACAGATATGTGGAAAGCTGTTTCAGTTCAGTTCAGTCGCTCAGTCGTGTCTGACTCTTTGTGACCCCATGAATCACAGCATGCCAGGCCTCCCTGTCCATCACCAACTCCCAGAGCTTACTCAAACTCATGTCCATCAAGTCGGTGATGCCATCCAGCCATCTCATCCTCTGTTATCCCCTTCTCCTCCTGCCCCCAATCTCTCCCAGCATCAGGGTCTTTTCCAATGAGTCAGCTCTTCGCATCAGGTGGCCAAAGTATTGGAGCTTCAGCTTCAGCATCAGTCCTTCCAATGAACACCCAGGACTGATCTCCTTTAGGACGGACTGGTTGGATCTCCTTGCAGTCCAAGGGATTCTCAAGAGTCTTCTCCAACACCACAGTTCAAAAGAATCAATTCTTCGGCGCTCAGCTTTCTTCACAGTCCAACTCTCACATCCATACATGACTACTGGAAAAACCATAACCTTCACTAGATGGACCTTTATTGGCAAAGTAATGTCTCTGCTTTTTAATATGCTGTCTAGGTTGGTCATACCTTTCCTTCCAAGGAGTAAGTGTCTTTTAATTTCATGGATGCAATCACCATCTGCAGTGATTCTGGAGCCCCCCAAAATAAAGTCTGACACTGTTTCCACTGTTTCCCCATCTATTTCCCATGAAGTGATGGGACCAGATGCCACGATCTTAGTTTTCTGAACGTTGAGCTTTAAGCTAACTTTTTCACTCTCCTCTTTCACTTTCATCAAGGAAAGCTGTTTAACTCATTACAATTCAGAGTAAAGCAAAACTGAACTGCAGCAGGCTACCGTTCCTTGTTTCGCTTCTGTCAGATGGGTAAGTGTTTAAAAGTTGGATAATAAGTACTGGTAAGGAGATGTAGTGAAGTGAATTATCTTATAGGACTGTCAGGAAAGGACATTTACACTCTAATTCGTAAAACCTCTTAAAGGTAGTGGGCAAAAGGGTATTTGCTTTTTCATTATTCTATAGTAAACTGTGTGTGTGTGTGTGTGTGTGTGTGTGTGTGTGTGTGTGTGATCTATTTCACAATTAAGCATTTAAAGCCATAATCTTGGGGTTTCCCTGGTGGTCAGGTGGTTAAGAATCCACCTGCCAGGGGACACAGGTTTGACTCCTGGTCCGGGAAGATCCCACATGCCACGTGTCAACTGAGTCCGTGTGCCTGTGTTCTGGGGCCCAGGAGCTGCAACTACTGAGCCCGCATGCAGAAACTACTGAAGCCCGTGCACCACGGAGCCTGTGCTACATAGCAAGAGAAGCCTCCGCAACGAGAGGTCCACGCACCACAACTAGAGAGGAGCCCCCATTTTCCATGACTAGAGAAGCCCAAACAAAGAGACGACCCAATGCAGCAAAAATTAATACAGATTTAAAAAAAAAAATTTTATAAAACAACAAACTTTTGAAATTGCACTTTAAGAATCATGGAAAAGATGGTCTTGGTGGCCCCGCCTTAATGACGTTGGAAACATTTTGTAACATATCATCCTGCTTTTTCCTCCTGCCCACCTATTTGGAACTGGTCCTTGGTTCTATCACCGCATAAGCAGTGGGTAGCATGATTCTTTGATCGATGTGACATGCCAGTCTGAACAAATCCACTTCATCATTTGAATCTCTTGAGGGTTGGTGAATAAAGGGGTGAGAGGGCAGAGCAATGAAGGCTTTTCCATCCCTACACACCATCCTATGAGGAACCTCAGGGACGACGCCTACCGTCTGTTGATGTCAGAGGGGTTAATTAAGAAGAGTTGGTGTCATTTCCAATAATTACCAGGGATCAAAATTTACAGAAGGCACAAAAGGGGCTGGCAGCTGTACCGAAATGAATCTGCCCGGAACCACGCAGCTGCAGCTGTTACATCTCAGAATGTATTTTTTGAATCACCTTAGCTTTTTGAAAAGTCCAACCATGAGAATAGCCTGATTCCTACGAAGTTCAGTGCACTTGAAAACAGGAAGAAGGGCTCCACAAAATGCCATATGGGTTTACAGTAGCCTTAAAAACTGACACGACTCTTTATTTCTCAGAGAAGCGTATTCTGAAGCTTCATCTCCAGGATCTTGAATTTAAAGACAGAAATAGACTCCTCTCTGTTAACTTTTGAATGGAAGTAACCAATCCTCATGGGGCTTCCCAAGAGGCGCTAGTGGTAAAGAACTTGCCTGACAATGCAGGCAATGTAAGAGATGCAGGTGCGATCCCTGGGAAGATTGGGAAGATCCCCTGGAGGAGGACCTAGCAACCCACGTCAGTATTCTTGCCTGGAGAATGCCCTGGACAGAGGAACCTGGCGGGCTACATTCCATGGGGTCGCAAAGAGTCAGACACAACTTAGCGACTAAACAACCAAAAAACCAATCCTTATAATGAATTATCAAGTAGTCTGAAGCAGAATTTCAAACAACCCCATGCTGGTGAGCACAGGAAAATAGGTTAGAAAAATAAAGCAAAGTCTGAATCTGTCCTTGTGGAACGGGTGGTGAAGTCTTCCTAGAATCCCACTCCTCCCGCCCCCACCACTAAGAGAAGACACCCCAGAAACCACTTCCAACACTACAGTGGGTACACAGCAGTCTCCCTCAGGTGAACTGTCGCTGACCAATTGTACCTGACCTTGCTTCCAATGCCAGGAACAAAACAGTAACCACTAGAGGGCATAAGAAACCTTATTAGAAATAAAAGTGCCCCAGAGAAAACCATCAGTGCCTGAAAAACTGAAACGCTTTATGCGTTTATGTTCTCTAAGTCAAATACTGCTGGAAAAGGAAAAGGGAGGGAGAGAGGGGGCATTATTTTTTTAAACGCAATCGCTTCCTGTAAAGCCTGATTCTCCTTTTGGAATATGAATGAAATAGGTAAAATTAGTTCATGTACCTCTTTTCCCATTGATGCGAAGCAATTTCTAACCTACCTTACAGTTTAGATTAGCCCGAAGATACCAGTGTCTTTTGAAAAAAGTTTTCATCCGAAAGGTCCTTTATAAAAAGTAATACAGTGGCTATTAAAGATTACAGCCTTCTTGGCTCACAAAAACGACACTTTCCTGACTTGTTCTGCTTAGAAAAGATTTCAGAGGCGACCTGAACCGAAGAGTTGCAGCCTAGTGTGTGGAGATTTTGTTTGGGAAATAGTATGATCCTCTCTTTTAGGAATTTGATCGCGCCCCGAGCTCACTGGACTACAAGGCAATGATCCCTTTGACTGATTGGTTTACAGCCCTGGTTTGCATTGATGCAGGTGATGGTGGTTGCTGGTGATGTTCATCTCCATCTGTGTATGCCTCTTTCTCCAGAAAGTAAGAAATGCATATCAGCCTTGGAATCCTACTTTTGTCATGAAAATGGATTGGTAGTCACGCTATGACTTCACTTGCAACCACATTTCCTCTTGTGTCTGCTGAAGTCAAACTATCTCCATCTTACCAAAACCACTGGGAGTTCCTAGCTAACTCTTAATAAACATTGATGCACAAGGAAGACAAGAGCCTTTCCTGGTTCCACACCTGCCTGGGAAAGGATGGAGCAGAGGACGTGGGCTGGAGGGAGACACTGAGGGAAGTTTTGTTTATTCCAATAGATAGTCATTAGTTTTAAACCTGCAGGAAGAATAGAAGTCAGGGGAGAAATTGTCAAGAAAGAGTGAAAAATTATCTTGTGAATTATTTGGTTAAATGGAGTTCCTGGCAGATTAGAAGGAAAAGAAAGAGTGAAAAATGAGCCAAATGAGATTAACTCATTATAAGAGAGCATATGTTGATGCAGAGACTGCTATTCTCTTTGTCTTTGGGAAGAGAATTATGGATGAAGGGCAAACGGGAACTTTTGGGTGACACTCTGATGTCTAATATAAAGGACTCAGTCGTGTGTGACTCTTTGCGACACCATGGACCATAGCCCGCCAGGCTCCTCTGTCCATGGAATTTTCCAGGCAGGAATACTGGAGTAGGTAGCCATTCCATCCTCCAGGGGATCTTCCCAAACCAGGGATCAAACCTGCATCTCCTGCATTGTAGGCAGATTCTTTATGATCTGAGCCACCAGGGAAGTCCTAGAAACAGGTATAGTTTCCAGACCAAATAATTAAAGAGAATCTCATCTAAAACTCCCTTTGGTGTTAGAGGGACCCCAAGTGAATAGAAATTGTAAGAATTAAGCTCTCTCCTTAAAAGGCAGTCCTAGTGCTTAATTATTTACTGTATACTTGGCTTGGCGTGTGCTACAGTGGAGACTTTCCAAATCAGAATTAAGAGAAACCACTAAACCATAGGACAATGATGTGGCAACAGTGATGATGTAGGTGATGATGAGGGAAAATTCTTTATGGTGCTTGTTTGTAAGCACCTTACATTTGTTGTTGTTTAGTTGCTCAGTCATGTCTGACTCTTTGTGACCCCATGGACTGCAGCATGCCAGGCTTCCCTGTCCTTCACTGTCTCCCAGAGTTTGCTCAAACTCATGTCTGCACCCTACACATAATAGCTCATTTAATTCTTCCAATAACCCCATGAGTTAGTGACTATTATTAATGTCCCCCTTTTGTAGATGGAACTGAAGCACAGAGATTAGGAGACTGGCACAAGGTCAGAGAAGTAGAAGACACCGGAAATGGAGTTGAACTCAATTTATTTCAGAATCTACAATGTTAACCACTGGTCGAACGTCTTCTCTAGTGGATAGATACACTTTGCTAGCATTTTTATTGCTCCTAATTTCGTTTTGCTCTATCATTACCTTCTACTATTATATTACTTTATTGTCCACTATCACTTAGGATCTTATGAATGAAACGTAGAGTGTAGTTGTCTGCACATCCATGTCATTCAGGGGTCCCAGGCCAGCTACTTGGGTCCCTGGTTAAGGAGATCGCCTCATTATCACAGCGAGAACTATGAACATGTTAGCAGGGGCAGTGCTGCAATGCAAGGACCACAGGATGGAGTCTGCAGACCTGAGTCCCATCGTGACTCACCCATTTCTGAGCTCTGTGCTCTCAGCCAAGTGGCTCAGCATCCCTGATCCCCCGTGGCTTCTTTGTAAGGTGCAGAAACTAGTAACAACTACGTGTCCGAATGCTAAAAAGTTCGTATGAATTGTCACAGGTAATGTGCCTAGCCCTGAGTCTGGAATATAGTAGACAAGAAATAGGTAGAAGCTCCCTCTGTTTACCCAGGTGCCTCGTGTTCACTCTCCATGACGTCGTATTACCACGAAATCCTTTGTTTTTCTCCCAACTGTATGGCAAAGAACACCTGTTTATCTCTTTCCTAGTCAATACTCTTTAAATTTCTCCTCATGACAAAATCTTCTAACAAAAATGATAACTTATATTTATGTAGTGCTTGCTATGTGCTAGGCATGGATCTACACACTTCATCTAGACGAATTCATGTAATCCCCACAACAAACTCCCAAATTAGGAGTTATATATAAAATATATTTTATACATAATTTTCATATTAATAAACTGAAGCACAGATAGCAATTAAAATCACACAATCAGCACATGAACTCAGATTCTGTGGGGCTTGCCTTCTGCACATGGTGCCAAAGATTCTCTGATAGCTCCTAAGGACCTCTGTCCAGGACTCTGCTGGTTCTGTGTGTGCCTAGTTAGTATATGACTGATGGCAAATTGACCTAATTGCATCAATATTTGCTCGTTTTAGAAATGACAACGGTGCCTTCTTTCCCCAATGCAAAACAAACAGACCTGCCGTCTTTAAATAGGGTTGAACCAACCAACCCAATCCCATTCTTTCAAATGATCGCTCTTTGTGAAGGTAGTTTCTTAAATACAATTAGATAATTCCCTCTAGGAGGAACAGAAACAATTTAATATTTTCCTTCCAAATAATTGCATTTTAATGAATTGATGGAACTGAGTCCTCATAGTCAATTGCTACTCCACAGCCTTTGTTTCTTGCTAAGCAGCCTCAGTCATATACAACTTTTGCAACCCCAAGGACTGTATGTAGCCTGCCAGGCTCCTCTGTCCATGGGATTCTCCTGGCAAGAATACTGGAATGGGTTGCCATGCCCTCCAGGGGATCTTCCCAACCCAGGGATTGAAACCATGTCTCTTACATCTCCTGAGTTGGCAGGCGGGTTCTTTACCATTAACGCTACCTGGGAAGCCCACCTTATGTCGATCACCTTTAAATTGCCAGGTGTGGAAAGAAGGCGGTGTTGATATTTTTGCTTATATCAGCGTGTTTGTATCCACAGATTACTGGAGACTTCTCTTTTCTGATAACATAATTATATAAGTGTCTACACACATTGTATACACACCCAAGTAATAATTTCAAAACACATCATAATTTTTAGAACAGATGTGGACACAACTGCCAGAAGAATCAAAACAAGCCATTGTTTGGTGCCATGAGCATACTTCTCTTAATTTGCTTTTTCTCCCCTCCCCTTAGGTGTTAAACGACTGTTATTATTTGTGTCATCTTCAGAGCCTAATCAAGTTCATTCACGGCACAAAATATTTTTCCACAATAGGACATAACTCCTATTAGTTTCCCTAGGCTTCATGATATGCTTAGATTCCTAAAATATTAAAACTGGGGGTCCCTGAGGGACCACCTAATTTATGCCCCTAATTTTATAGGTGGGGAAACTCCTGGTATATGGTTCACAGTGGGGAAAGGAGGCAAGGATCTGGAATGGGGGAAGGATGCTATTTGTATTTCTTTTTCTAAATTTCCTTGCCAGTGCCGACAACTCATTTTCTTTGGAATTTTTTTTTCTTGTTCTGTTTTCTTTGATCTCCATCCCTCTTGCTCAGTCTTGGTGTCAACTGAAGCCTGGGTCACAGATCTGTCTCCTTCATACTCCGAAAGCTCCCATCATTCAGTGCTATCACCACAGGAAGGAGACTTTCTTTGGGGAGACGTGGGAGATGCAATGACAAAATTGCGCCTCCTGACCACACAATAGATGAATTTCAACTGAATCTAAGATTCCTCTTTTCATGACAGTCTCCTCTACTGACTGGACTCTGGAGATGTACATTTCCACCTCCCACTGTGCTCCTTTTATCTCTTCAGCCCATTCCTCGACCTCTCTCCCCCGCTCTCTCCAAACTGTACGTACCTTTTCGGAGTCACTGTCTGTGTTGCTCTCGCTAACCTGTCCCCTCAGGCTCCTTACACTCTGTGAGCTTTGGCTTCTCCGTGCATTTTCCTAAAGAAAAACACTTCTTTCCCTGACAGAAACTCTGCTGCCAACAACAAGGCAATAAACACTTAAAAAAGAAAAACAGTTATATCACAACAGAAATGTATTTAAAGGGCCTTTTGAACAATTAGACGAAGGCACTTCATTCCCTTAGGGTAGGTCGGGTAAGGTAACGTTTGTCCCGGGAAACTAAGGAGGCAAGATTGGGGAGGGAAGCGTACTAGGCAAATAGAGCTACCTGGAGGTGAATACCTATAGAAGCAGAGGCCGACTGAGGGCATGGAGGGATTTCACAGTTCCTATGGCACTGGGAGGTGACGTAGGGGAAGACAGGGTCTTTTATAAGCATTTAGATGGGTACCAAGATCTGTTCCTCTGGTTCTTTAACCCCTTAATCATACTTACTCTCCATCCACTCTGACACCACCTTAGTCCAGGCTGCCATACCTTTTTCTTGGGCTATTTTGAGGTACAGATGCAAGTAAGAACATGATACATTAGGACAATGGATTGTAAATTCAGGACAGAGTAAAAATATGTGAAGGAGTGATAGGAGATAATCTGAGATGAATAGGTGCCAAGACTATTTCCAAGGTTAACTTTGCATCTGCTCAACTCTTTTAGGTCTTAGCTAACTAACACATCTATTTACCCAGCTCCTAGGAGGGAGCATTCTACCACCAAAGTCTCTCTCCCATGCCTCTCTGGAACAAACGTGAATGAATTAAGATTCTAGTAAATTTCCAGCATAGTATGAAGTTTATTATGAAAATGAATATCAAAATAACAGTATTGTATTGATAGAGATCAAAGAAACTTATAGCAACATTCCACATTTACAAGAATGGGTTGTAATAACGTTTAGTTATTTCCGGCCATCTGTTCGAACATGGAAATAGCCTCATTATATGTAAACACATAATAATAGTAGTTATTAAAATTTGATTCCCTTTGTAGTATACGCAAACAAAATGAGAAGCAGAGATGCTAAGGTACATTTTCTATGAATGTAGAATTAGAGAAATAATTAGATGTTTAAAAAAAAAGCCCTAGAGTTTGAAAATTCTTTCTAGGATATCTGAAATTTTTATTAGAAAATTCAAGGTGCCCCATAGATTAACCTAACCGTTAGCCTAACCTTCATCACCCAGAGCTGAGCATGTCTTGTACGTGGAGGTCCACAGTCACGGATATGCTATACCTCGCTGTGCGCTTGTACTGACTGGTCTGTCCAAATCCTTTACATCTACTGAGGCTCTAATAAGTGGTCACCTCCTGCCCTTGTTTTGGGTGGGGAAAGGGCTCTACTACCCCCACTGGATTTTTTTACTTTTGCTAGTTTTGATCTCATGTGCTTGTGTCAAGTATAGCAACAATTTGTTGGGTCCCAAGTCTCTGCCAGGCACCCTGAACAGTATTTTTCATGTTCAATTTCAATAACCTCAGCTATTGAATGAGTGCTCAGGACTAGAGAATTAGTAAGCTAAACTGCCAATATTTAGTTCATCTTCTTGGTTTTCCAAAGCTAGCGTCCTTCTTGTATCTTCCTGTTCTTATGCCATCAGGTTTTCCCTGTGGGACTTACAGACTAGTTATAGAGGCTGAAAGCCTTTTCTTTGACATCCATTGAAAGAACGATATCTAACACTTTGAATCAATCTAAGTTTAGGTTTTATAGTTGAAGTAATCTTACTACTCATTCATTCACACTTGAAATTTCTTTGAATACATGCGGGCTAAGTCGTTTCAGTAGTGTCTGACTCTTTGTGACCTCTTGGACTGTAGCCCGCCAGCATCCTCTGTTTATGAAATTCTCCAGGCAAGAATACTGGTGTGGGTAGCCGTGCCCTCCTCCAGGGGATCTTCCCCACCCAAGGATCAAACCTGCATCTCTTTTGTCTCCATCATTGACAGGCAGCTTCTTTACCACTAGCACCACCTGGGAAGCCCCCCTTTGAATACACGTAGTCCTTATTGTGCAGATGCAAACTGAAACCATGAAAAGTGATTTTAATAATCAATTTGTGAAATTATGATCGCTTCTTGATCTTTAAAACTTTATGTTGAAACATTAAAAACTCTCTAAGTCAGTTGTAAACATAAAGGGAAATAATGAAAACAGTAAAACAATGTGAACTTAGTATACTAAAATTTAAAACACTAAGACATTGAGAATGAAAGTGCTTCATTTTTTTGGTAAAAAAGTATCGAGAGTGGTTTGAACAGAGCATAGGGCTTCCCTCGTGGCTCAAATGGTAAAGAAACTTCCTGCAGTGCAGGAGACCTGGGTTCGATCCCTGGGTTGAGAAGATCCCCTGGAGAAGGGCATGGCAACCCACTCCAGTATTCTTGGCTGGAGAATTCCATGAACAGAGAAGCCTGGTGGGCTATATATAGTTCATGGGGTCAAAAAGAGTCAGACACAACTGAGTGATCCACACTTTCACTTCTTTCTTTCACTTTACTTTCTTCGCATTGTGGAACTTAAAACCTGCACGGAAGAAGCATCTTTCCACGCGCAGTTGAATCATCATACTCCTTTCTAAGGCTGAGTCACTTTTCAACATCATGCTCTTGGTGTCTTCAGTGTCATGAAATATTGCTGGGTATTCTTTTAACGTGAAGCCTTTTGGCCAGCTTCACTTCCTCTGGGACATCTTTATCTTCAACAAGTTAAAAAATAGAACTACCATACGATCCAGCGTCTCCATTTAGGGTATATACTGAAAAGAATTGAAGTCAGGATCTCTAGGCAATACCTGCATGCACCTGTCACTGCAGTACTGTTCACAATAGCCAACTTATGGAAATAGCCCACATTCCTGTCAACATGTGAATGGATACAAAAAACGTGGTTTATATTCACACAATGGGCTTCCCGAGTGGTGCTAGTGGTAAAGAATCCATCTGCCAATGCAGGAGACACTAGAGACGTAGGTTCTAGTTTTGTCATAGCTTTTCTTCCAAGGAACAAATGTCTTTTAATTTCATGGCTGCAGTCACCATTTCCAGTGATTTTGGAGCCCAAGAAAATAAAATCTTCCACTGATTCCACTTTTTCTCCATCTATTTGCCATGAAGTGATGGGGCCGGATGTCATGATCTTAGGGTTTTGAACATTGAGTTTTAAGCCAGTTTTTTCATAGGCATATATGTACGTCAAATTCATCAAGTCATAGACATTAAATATGTAGCTATATATCAATTATACAGTTGATATTGTATATCAATTATATGG
Source organism: Dama dama (assembly GCF_033118175.1). Taxonomy (NCBI): domain Eukaryota; kingdom Metazoa; phylum Chordata; class Mammalia; order Artiodactyla; family Cervidae; genus Dama; species Dama dama. The sequence goes on along the minus strand of NC_083710.1, from coordinate 77,406,915 downwards.
TTTTAAATTGTTTTTTAAATAAGACCTTCTAAGTTCAGAAAAGGAAAAGTAAATTTTCTGGGGACTCCGAAAGCTTTGTTCCTGCTTTTGGTACTAAGTGAAAGAGTCACTTTTAGTCTTTCTCAACACAAATCTTTAAATCTGCTCTTCAGAGAATTATTTCCATGAACATGTATTTGCCCAGTTCTTGAAGTCAATGAAAAAAAAAAACCTGCTTTCACTAATATTTACTTACTGCAGTTAACAGATCTAAATGTTAAATGGCAGCTGGCTACCTTAGTATCCACTGGGAGTTTTTTATCTTCTTTTAGACATGAATTTGTTTGACTCTGTCATCCCAGACTTTCTTTGTGATAAGTCAAGATAGTTGCTCATATAAATAGTTTAGGAAGAAATACAAGGAGCCTCTGAAAAAATTTTTTAAGAGGTGATAGATTTAAGTCCAGATTCTCTCTGTACTCTGGAGGCTCAGATGGTAAAGAATCTGCCTGCAATGTGGGAGACCCAGTTTCGATCCCTGGGTCGAGAAGATTCCCTGGAGAAGGGAATGGCTACCCACTCCAGTATTCTTGCCTGGCGAATTCCATGGACAGAGGAGTTTGGCGGTCACACATGGTCTTTGTGACGATGGGGTCACAAAGAGTCAGATATGACTGAGCAACTAACACACTTTCTCTTCATACAGCACAGTACAACAGTTCAATTCTTTCTTCCTGTTCTTTAAATACAGTAAAAAAAAAAAAAATTAGATACTTCATCAGTGCAATCTCTCCAGCCTTGAAGTGTCTTATACAAAGGGCCTAAAACAAGCCCTACCTGGGGCTGAAAGAATAGCTGCCCTGTCTGTAAAATGTGGTATGTGAAGAGCGTATGACTTTTATTGTCATTGTGCAAGGCTATGTTGCGATGGAATGCAGGAGGGAGCTTTCAGAATGATTATCTTGTGATTTTAAAGAGCCTTAATTATGCCAAAGGTGATATTTGGCCAATTCTTTCAACAATGTGGAGGGGGTGAGACTTTGTGTTCAAACGACTTAGTTCCTTAATTATTTTAAAGGTTCTCTGCTTGTGAAGAGGTCTTCTCCCACCTCCCCCCATGAGGGGAGCCCTTGGGCACTTTCTGTGAAGGAGGTAGACCTGAGTTCCTCCAGGCAGATTATCCTCAAGGACCTGCTTTAATAAAAGGAACAATGAAGATCAAACTGCACAGCTGTGATTGTAAGCTTCGTGCTTCCAAATTCCCCCATGCCTTAGAGTAGCTGAAGTTCAGGGCCTGCCATCTGTCCCACAAACAGTAATGGTTCCAGCTGTGTCCTCTCCTATACTTATCCCTTCAAAGATCTAAGAACAGGAGTCAGATTTTGAATAAAAAGCACATGTCCTCTTTTGATAGATCAAGACCATCTTGGTGAGGTGGAGGATACCGTATTCTTTCCCAAAGGAAGTAGTACAGCAAGCCTGAATTTGTTTGGAAAATAGCAGTGCAACAATCTTTAGGGAATTTCATTGTTAAAGGATGCTCTAAAATGCTAAAAAAAATTTAAAGCAAAAAAGAGGATGAGCAATAAAACTATTAGTAAGTAAATATCAGAACTAGGGACAACTAACATTAATTCAACAGACATTTAATGAGCAAATACTTTGTGTTGGACAAGGCTCCTCTGGATGTTCACGCAATGTGTAGACTGAATAAAAGCACCTGGCTACTCACAAAGAAAGGGCTTCCTTGGTGGCTCGGTACTAAAGAATCCGCCTAGCAATGCAGGAGACACAGGTTCCATCCCTGTGTGGGGAAGATGCCTTGGAGAAGGAAATGGCAACCCACTCCAATATTCTTGCCTGGGAAATTCCATGGACAGAGGAACCTGACGGAGTCAGAGTCCATCAGGTCACAAAGAGTTGGGCATGATTTAACAACTAAACAACAACTCACAAAGAAACCATGCGGCTAGTGTTAGGAAAGATTTTTGGCTCTCAGGATAAAATGATAACCCCAAAAGACAGGCTCTCTCCTAACAGAGCTTACATTTCAGTGGAGGATGCAGACAGATTAGTAGGCAATTATATATATGAGTGTGTTGATTGTTACGTTTGTGGAGTGCTGTGGGCACACTCACGAGGATTCTGATCTAGGTAGAGGCTTCCTGGAGAAGGTAGCGAATAGGCTGACACCAGGAGGTAACTAGGATTTAAACAGGCCCACATGCAGACTGTGGGCAATGGGAAGGAACAAGAGTGGCAAAAAGCCAACAGTGTTACTGAGTTTGGTACTGGCTCTGCTTGAATTCCCTTTTAGTTGGAGCATCAAGAGTAAGGATAAAGCATGAGGCTGGAGAGGTGGGCAAAGTCTTTCTCATGCACAGGCCAGTTGCCCATAGTGAAATGGCTGGAGCAGTGAGCAAATGTTTTCAATCAAGAAAGGGAAGGGGCCAGGTGACAGGATCTGCATTTTAAAGAGACCATTCCGAGTATAAGGTCCAGACTGATTTTAGGAGAATGGGAGCAGAGGGAAAATATAAGTGAGACTGCTTTGAACATACCCCACATTGTAGTTTTTACTTTGAAGCCATGTTAATAGTGTGTTTCAACAATATTTAAATAAATTAAGTAATCACTTAGAGTTGAATCTAAAATAAAATGGATGACTTTAACTATGTATCTATTTGGTAAAAAAACTACATGAAGAAGAGTTATTCCAAATGACTTTAGAAAACAGATTGATTGTCTGACTCTGGTGAGATAGATACAGAGGCAAAAGTACTGTGGAAAAAAATTCCTATGCTGTTTTCAGCAATTGTTTTATTATAGGAAATATTAATGTGATTATTCTGAGATTTTTCTGTGTGTTTTGTGAACAATATCAAACCAGTAGTTACATGAGCTTTTCAGCAGAATTGAAAGGAGATAAAAATATAAAATCAATGAGGTTAGGTGAAAATTTATAGGCTTGGATTTGAACTATAAATTTATGCTACATATTTCTGTGCAGAACATAATATTTATTTATTTATATATATTTATGTTTATTATAAAAATTATAACATATATAGATGTATTTATTTACATTTATATAAATAAATATCATATTTATATTATATTATATTGTTATACAATCTATTATAGTATTTATATTATATATTTATTTAAGAAAAATATATTATTTTCTACTGTGTCCACTGAAAATGTTAGAAACAATGGCTGACTCATTTGCCATGATACAATTAGTACACAGAACGTTGTCTATAAATACTGAAGGGGATCAGGGATCTCTTGAGAATAAATTATCCTAGGTCTAATGTACAATGTGTACAAAATAAGCCTGGAGTATCTTTTCACACTAAAAGAGCCTGTCTGAATTAGTTCCCATCAGCCAAAGATGAGAAAACTTCCATTAATAAGTACTATGGATTAAAACACACTATCTTAGTTTAGGTTGCTATAACAGAAATACCATAGACTGGGCAGCTTATAAACAACAGAAATTTCTCACAGTTCTGGAGGTTGGAAATCCAAAATTAGAGTGCCACATGGCCAGGTGTGGAGACCCTCTTCTGGGTTGCAGGCTGCTAACTTCTCCTGTGTCTTCACATGGTAGACAGCAAAGAGAGAAGCAAGTTCTCTGGAGAGTCTTAAAAGGGCACTAATCCCACTCATTAGGGTTCCACCCTCCTGACCTTATCTTATCCTAATTACCTTCCAAAGGCCCCACCATGTTGTGTGTTTTTTTTTAAACTATTTCTTTTTCTATTTTTGGCTGTGTTGGGTCTTCACCGCTGGCTGGGCTTTTCTCCAGCTGTGGTGAGCAGGGGCTGCTCTTCGTTGCAGTGTGTGGGCTTCTCTTGTTGCAGAGCATGAGCTCTAGGGCACTTGGGCTTCAGTAACTGCAGCCTCTGGGCTCAGTAGTTGTGGCTCCTGGGTTCTGGAGCACAGGCTCAACAATTGTGATACATGTGATTACTTGCTCTAAGTCATGTGGGATCTTCCCAGACCAGGGATGGAACCCCTGTCTCCTGTGTTGGCAGGCAGATTCTTCACCACTGAGCCACTGGGCAAGCCCAGTCTCATCTCCTAATACTATTATACTGGGGAGTAGGATTTTCAGATAAGAATGATGGGGAAACATGTTCAGCCTATAACAAACAACAAACATGTTTAAATACATGAATTCACAATGAAACCAGAAACAAAACAATATGCAAATCAACAAAATAAATCCATCACTGGTCAGCATTGGAGGATGAGAATGACTGGTCTAATGACCAAAATTCCTTAAAAGTTTCAGCCATATGTAAACTCTTAGAGCAAATAGTCAGCTCCTGGATACAGGCTTACACCTCAGATTTAAGCAGTATAGCATGTCTATGTGGTTTCTGTTTTGCAATGCTTAAAAATCTAATTTACACTATGGGTCGAAGAGAAAGCACATTATTACTTAAAGCAATAGGCCTCACTCACCAACCTGATAGCACCTTTCTCATTATAAATGGAACTGCAGTTCTCTTTGGGCTGTTACCAAAATTTTTTCAAGGCCCTTCCATCATGTAAATGAGATTTCCTAATCAGTTAGGTGCAAAGAATTCCCAGCATTCTAAAGAAGCTAATTCCTCTAAGTTTAGATAAGTAAGTGTGTCTTTTTAAAAATACAAACAGTGACAGTTACAAAAGTAAATATCAAACACATAAAGGCATTTCTTCCATTAAGTAATTTCCAAAGATTGTCATTTTCTTAAAGGCAAAACAAACAGAAAAAGACTAATACAAATTTTACCTAATTGGGAAAATCTCATAGTTTGCTAATTTATGACACCATTGTCTCTCTTTTTTTCCCTCTAAAAATGGAAGCAATAATAAGTAAAATTGTGAAGTTCTGAAAGAGAAAATAAAAGTTACCATGGAGAAACAAATATAGAGTGGCTAATCTTATGCATTTAGTTTGGTTAATTGACTGCTTTCATTATATTTTTTAAGGCAAGAAGAGTGACGTTCATATGGGGATACCGTAAGACATTGGATAGTACACCTCATAAGTGACCCAGTTTGTTTCCAGAATCTTACATCTCCTATCAGCCTTTGCTCTCTCTGGCTTAGGAGAAGTAGCTACCTGCAACCTAAACAGAAAAAGGACATCAACTTGCATTCTTAGTGCTCTTAATTAGTGTTTCTTACAAATCAATGAAGAAAAACAAATGAATTAGAAAAAATGTGTGAGGGATGTGAAGTTCCAATTCACAGGACAGGAAAACCAGTGGTCAATAAGGACATCTCATTTATAAGGAAGAAAAGAGGATCAGGCAGCAATGTCATGCTATCTCTCACCAGCCTGGCAGACTGACAAAAACTACAAGTCTGACCAACAGAGATTGGATGAGGACATGGAGTAATGGGAACCACCACGCACTGCTTGTCAGAACAGTAATCAATGTGTATTTTGAAGGGGAACTTGGCATCATCTAGAAAAGATGAGGGCTTCCTAGGTGGCACTAGTGGTAAAGAAGAGAAGCAGGTTAGACCCCTGGGTTGGTAAGATCCCCTGGAGTAGGAAACAACCCAATCCAGTATTCTGACCTGGAAAATTCCATGGACGGAGGAGCCTTGTAGATTATAGTCCTTGGGTTGCAAAGAGTCAGACACAACTGAGCACACACACATCACATCATGTATATATCTGTATGCCAAATATTGAACCTTATATAAATGATATTATATTATATATTCCTTCCTTGGTCATGTTATTTTTATTTTGTTTGGGCTCACCATTAACCTTTTAGGATTAATTTTTATATCTGTGATACATATAGCTATTGTATGTTCATTTTACCTTCTTACAGTATTCCTTTCATAAACATACCACAACTTGTTTTCCAATTCCCTATGGATGATCAGTTAGTTTTATTTTCCACTCATTTTAAAACCTATTATAAACAATACTGCAATAAGCATTTCTCTGTAGATATTTCCTCTGGAAATGTGGGTGAGTTTTTCTGAGTGGACTCTAGTGGGGAGTACATCTTCTCCATCTCCACAACTTCTCAACCCTTAATACGCACTTAACTCTTTAAAAAAATGAAGATTCTGATGCAGTAGGTCTTTGGTGGGAATAGAAATTGTGCGTTTCCAGCAAGTCCCAAGGTGATGCCAATGTTGCTGGACTGTGGACCACCTCGGGAGTTTATGGAATTGTTTTCCAGGCAGCTTCTTAGGATATCCCAGTGTCCATGTATCTGTGAGTTTGGAGTTTCCACCACAAATGGAATTGGCATCCTTTGCTACGGAACCCCACTCGGCAAAAACACTGCAGGCAGCCTCTCAGAGCTGAGAGTGCCTCCCCCTCCACAAGCTCCAATAGAAAGTGAGAAAGTAAACAGTCAGTCCTACAACCACAGTCCTACAACCACAGGAAGTGAATTCTGCCAGCAACCATGTGAATTTGCAAGCAGATCCTTCTCTAGTCACACCTGCAGATGAGAACACAGTCCTGCCTGCCCCCTGGGTGGCAACTTTGGAGAGAGCCTAGCAAAGCCAAGCCCTGATTCCTAACCCACAAAAACTGTGAGGTGATAAATGTGCATTGTTCTAATCACTAAGTGTGTAACAGCATTATACAGTGACAGGAAATTAACACAGCACCCTTCCACAAATAGTGTACAAATGCAAAAGACTTATACCTTCTTTCTCCAGCCTTAGAAATTATTCAACATGGTTTTATGTGTATGTGGCTTCCCAGGTGGTGCTAGTGGTAAAGAATCTGCCTTCCAATGCAGGAGACAAAAGAGATTTGGTTTGATCACTGGGTCCGGAAGATCCCATGGAGTAGGAAGTGGCAAGCCACTGGAGTATTCTTGCCTGGAAAATTCCATGGACAGAGAAGTCTGGCAGGCTACAGTTCATGGGACAGCAGACAGTTGGACATGACTGAGCAACTAAGTGCACACACACACATATACATGTATCTACTATCTTAATTTTTTAAGTCTGAGTTATGTTCTAGTGATTTGGTTTCCAAATTTTATGTAACTAGTCCCATTTGATGGATTTCTAGGTTATTTTCCTGGGCCTTCAGAAGATCCCATACTGTCACCATGAAAAATAAAATAAAAAAGTGACCTCAAAGGCCTAGGAAGAGAGAACTAATTTTTAATAAACTTCTGCTTGAATTCCTGTTTACCAGCTGTTTGTCTTCCTATTGCTTCTTCCAGCTGAGGTTTTAATCAAGGTTACTAACATTTTGGTTTGCTCAGGAATGTTTTTTCAGGCATGCATGACTTCTCAGTGTTAAAACTGGGAGAATCCCAGGGGAGAATAATGGGATAGCTGATCACCATGTAACCCCTTTAAAAGATCAAATGAAAGGAAAAACAACCAATTCCAACAACTGCAAGTGACTTCCTCAAAGTGACACAACTGAGCGACTAAGCATAGCCAATAGTGAAGGAAGGAGTTGGGAAATGGTTCTGCTCATCTCAACTTAGAGTTCCTTCTGTGGCCTCCAAAAAATAAATATGCAGCGTCTCCACTTTTTAACAGCATATTTTTAATTAAAAAAAAAAATCTTTAAAAATGTTTGGCCACACCTCAAGGCATGTGAGATCTTAGCCCCCCAACCAGGGATCAAACCACGCCCTCTGCTTCAGAAGCTCAGAGTCTTAACCACTGGACCAGCAGGGAAGTCCTGCAACATCTGTCTCTAACACAAAAATGAAAGGAAGACTGGATTTTCAGAATAAGAATCTACTTCTTACCATCCAGAGTGATAAACCACTCAACCTAAAAGAGTAGTAACCACACAGGGCTTGGATTAGCTCCTCATGAAATAACAGAGTTCTTCTATTATCACCTGAAGAAAGTGGCCATCAGGTTGGAACAAATAGGCCAGGCAGAGAGAGTCTCTGAGAAAGAAGAGGCTGCGAATTTTACAATGTTTGGAGTCAGACAGGCTAGAGACCTGGAGTCAATTATGTCACATCTCTGAATCTCAGTTTTCTCATCTGCAGGGCCTCGTAGATGGTAGGTGTTTAATACATACAGGTCCCCGTTCTCTCCCTCTCCTTAGAGGGGATGACGGACATTCCACAAGGAGCAGGCAAGCAGGTTGTAACTTAATGCTGCTCCACACAGTACATGTCCGGGCAAGGAGGCTCTGAGCAGAGGCTGGAGGGAGTGTGTGACCTTGCTCCCTGCACACAGACAGGTGAAGAGCAAGGTTCACTGAACACCCGGACGTGGTAGATCCAGAGACAGAGACAGGGCCGATCTCTTCAGGAGTACATCTGAGCGTTTCTACAGGGAAAACGTTAGGAGATGTTTCTCAGGGCTTCCCAGCTTGTGCTAGTGGTCGAGAAACCTGTCTGCCAACGCAGGAGACACAAGAGACGAAGGTTTGATCCCGGAATCGGGAAGATTCCCCTGGAGGAGGGCATGGTAACCCACTCCAGTATTCTTGCCTGGAGAATTCCCATAGACAGAGGAGCCTGGCGGGCTATATATAGTCTGTAGGGTCGCAAAGAGTCAGACCCGACTGAATGACAGTACATATGAATGCTTTCTCATGGCTGCTGGGAAGATTTCTTGCTCTAGGTTTACGCTTCCAGTTTTGTTGTAGGCATTCAAAGCTATCCCTTTTTGCTGCTGCTACTGCTAAGTCGCTTCAGTCGTGTCCGACTCTGTGCGACCCCACAGATGGCAGCCCACCAGGCTTCCCCGTCCCTGGGGTTTTCCAGGCAAGAACACTGGAGTGGGTTGCCATTTCCTTCTCCAATGCATGAAAGTGAAAAATGAAAGTGAAGTCACTCAGTCGTGTCTGGCTCTTAGCGACCCGGTGGATTGCAGTCTACCAGGCTCCTCCATCCATGGGATCTTCCAGGCAAGAGTACTGGATTGAAGAAAGCCTTTCAGATACTGGAAGACTGTAAATTAAAGCACTTTTCAGCCTTCTCTTTTGTGGACTCAAAAAACCCAATTCACATACCACGTCCTCAGGAACAGCAGACATATCAGTGTGGTGGCTTTGGGCCCTCCAACTGCAGCTGTCATTACACAGTTACGGGGCTCAGAGGCTCTGAGAAGAAGCTGTTACCTGGGCTTGCCAGCTCAGTAGTCAGGCTAAGTGGAAATAAAAGGAGCCCCAGGCAGCAGGCACCCTCCTTTCACTCATGGTAGTTCTAAATGGAGACACAGATGTCTATGTGTTTGCTATTTTTGTTTTTGAGAGTCCTGTCTGCTGAAGGGCATTTAAAAATAAATAAACCTGCCAATCCAGGAAATATAGGAGACTCAGGTTTGATCCCTGGGTTGGGAAGATCCCCTGGAGGAGGGCATGGCAACCCACTCCAGTGTTCTTACCTGGAGAATCTCATGGACAGAGGAGCCTGACGGGCTACAGTCCAAAGGGTCGCAGAGAGTCGGACACGACTGAGTGACTAAGCATAAACATCTGATGAGGAAGGAAAGCAAAATTATCAGTTGAGAGCAATGAAAGGTTTCTGATGATTTTTAGAATCAACAGGAATCTGGAGTCTCCCTCGTTTCACATAAGGAGGTGTTATGAGAAAGAGAGCTGTTGTTAGACCACTGTTTCTGGGCCACAGGGCCAAGGAAAGGAGCCAGAAAACTTGGGAAGAGCAGCTGACGAACTTCCCTTTGGGAATTCAGACAGCAAGGAGAAGTGAAGCGGGGGTGAGAAGGGTAAGCCATTCTGGTTCCTTCTCTATGTTTTATCCTCTTACATGGCTCAGTCCCCGCTCTCACACTCTGCCTCTGAGACCTTTTCGTGATGGGCTTCCTGACCGTGGAAACCTAAAATTTTTAAAGCCGTTTTAGGAAGAAGCCAGGATTGCCTCCCTGAAAATGTCATTCAAGGTTTTTGCAAGAATCATTTTGGTCTCCTTGGTTACTTCAACCCATCCAGATGACGTGTGCATCTTTCACAGGGACACGCAGAGAGGAGGCGGTTGAGAACTCCAAGCTTTGGGCAACAGGGTGTAAACTACCCACATGCAATAGTCATCGTTGCAGAAAAGACATTTATGGAGAGCTGGAAAGGAATCCAATAAGGATGTGTGTTTCCACTGGTGAAGTTTTCACTGTCCTAAGTCATTCATTCATCGATGAGGTATTTCTTCAGCCCTAACCACTTTCCCCTTCATGTTCCTGCTTTTTGTGCAAACACCTTTAATTTCCCTTGCTCCTCCATACCAGCCTGGTCAATACCAATCCTGAAGAAACCCAATATCTACTTATTTCATTTCTGCAGCTGAGTAGCCAAACATGGGGTTAGCAGAGCACACAATTGCATGTGTTAGTCTCACTTTAATACATGCTCATACATTTCCAGTAGGCATACAATGCTGCTTGCTAATCTCATTATAGATTCCTGGCATTCCCTTTCCCATTTCCTAAAGTGACTTTTCAACACATTGCCCTCTCTGCCTAAACATCTTGCTTCCTTTTTACCCTTTTCACTGTTGACAGATCACCTTGCCCTAAAATTCGGAGAGAAATTACAAGCAATGAGATAAGAATTCCTTCCCCCTTTCCTCTATTAAATTCATCAACCTACAGGATATCAACCTATCCTCTTCCCCTTCCTTTCAACTGGGTGAATAATCTGTTCCTGCCCATCACATATTAACCATCCTCTTTTTCTTCCTCAGTAAGACCTTCACTCATGTGCGTGTTCCTTTTCTCTGGTGTCTTTGGTTTCTGTTTTGTACCAGATCATTCCAATGTAAAGCAAAAGTGCCTCCAGTCTTTAATAAAATCAAAACAGAACCGCAAAGACCTCTCTTGACAATTTCCCCATAGCTACCGATTCCTTATTCTTTCTTACTCTCCCCAGGCAAACATCCTTGATGCGTTGTCCTAAGTTCCTATCTTCACTGCATCTTGACATCCAGCTAACACTGCTCATCGGAGTTTCCAGTGACCCTCACTTTTCCGCCTTCCTTTTCTGTTGTTGCCTTACCTGATTTCTAGGTAGTATTTTGTGCAGATGGACATTCTTTCCTTCTTCAAACACATTTCCTCCTTGACTTCTGTGATATCAATTTCTCCTGATTTTCCTTTTATTTCACTGGGGCCACTCACTCATACCCATTCACTCCTAACCTCTTCTATTAACTCTTGCTCTTCTGCTTAGCTCTTACATGTTGGAATGTTCCCAGGGATATGTCCCGGGATTCCTTATCCTCTCAATATACACTCTCCCTCGGTAGTTCCTTGTGTCTCACTTAATTGTCATCAATAGGCTGAAAAGTCTCACGTTTGTGAATATGCCAGACTCTTATATATAACTGATTAATAGATACCTTTGCTTAGCAACATGCTTCCTAATCTTTCCCACATCAATAAGTGATACTAGGAATTGAAAGTCCAAAGGGGATGGAGTCCTTTTTGTTTTCTCTTTTCCCTCATCCCTCATACACAATCCATTAGAAGGTTCTGAGGACTCTTCCTCTAGAAGACATCCTGAATCAATCTGCATCTCTGATTACTATCTGTGTAGCAATTCATTATCATTAATGAATTCATTAATTCTCTGGATTGTTCCATTAGCCCCTCAATGGTCTCCCTGCTTCCATGTAGGTATTATCTTTATTTTAAGCATGAGGAAACTAAATCTCAAAGGGGTGAAATGACTTTCCATATTTCAAAGGGTTTTCCAGGTGTCATTAGTGGTAAAGAACCGTCCTGCCAATGTAGGAGACACAAGAGATGTGGGTTTGATCTCTGGGTCAGGAAGATCCCCTGGAGGAGGGCTTGGCAACCTATTCCAGTATTCTTGCCTAGAGAATCCCATGGACAGAGGAGCCTGGGGGGATATCATCCACAGGGTTGCACAGAGTCAGACACAGCTGAAGCGACTTGGCACACATGCTCACATTCATTCAAAAAACATTTCTGAACACCTAACATGTGCTGCTGGACGCTTGCCTAGGTTGCATGATGGATAGATGGCAGTTCTAGTTCTATCTGACACTAAAGTCCTATTCTCAGTCCCATACACTGTACTGCTATCAGGAATGTTCCAGAACATTCCCTCCAATGCAAGAGAGAGAGAGAGACATAGAAAATAATACTGGTACACTGTACATACAGAATTTAGTATGTAAACAGATCATGTGTTTCCTAAAAGTGACAACAGACCAACTGAGCCTGAAGGCTTTGGGAAGATTTCTTAAGGGAGCAAACTGATCTACAGAAGTTTCTACCAAGGAGTTTGAGCTCTTTTCCTTTACTGATATGGCTTCCTCTACCCAGAATGCCTTGCAAGTCACATGCCTGGTTAATGACTACTTAACTTTGCAAAAGCATCACCTTATCTGGGAAATCTTTCTTAACCTCTTGGTGTCAACAAAGATTCCCTTTCTGTGTGCTCCTTAGTTGTCTGAGTTTATGTTTATCGTGACACATTATGTTGTATTGCATTTTGGGTTTATATCTACAAATGACGTAGTCAAATGCTTTTAAGGATACTAGGTACAAATGATAAATCTAGATCTATATACTTGAAAAATCCATAGGAAAATCAGTCACTACACCAGGGTGAAAGACTAATTCAATTTCCTTAGGTTTTTCCAGTGAGTCGCTTAAGACTCTTTTGCCTTTCTTAGCAAAACGGTGGTAAAGTGGTGATGGTGACATTCCCAAAGGCAAAAGATAAATCTGAAGCACCTTTTCCCTCCCCTCTAGAAAGTGGAGATCCTATAATCGAACCGTTATAGACTGAGCCATCCAACTCTTGAAGGAAGTGGGAACTAGGTGTTTTGTTCTCATACACACACACACACACACACACACACACACACACATATATTTTAGTCAGAATGACTTGAAGTTTAGTTTTAGAGGATATTGAGACTCTTAATTTAACTCTTCATCTGGAATGCATCTGTATTCAAACAAAGTTGTTTATGGGTGCTTGGCGTAGCAAGTGGGACCCACACTGTGGAGAATCAAGGCCATCTCAGCAAGAGAGTGTTAGGATTTGGGCTCCTATGAAGTGATTTGGGGAAATTTAAGGAAACAAAGATATACTGTGGATAGGGCACTGCAAGGGGTAATTCAATAGTTGGGCTTCCTGATGAATTTTATTCAGAAGCAGACAAATGGAGCGAAATTAAAGCTTTATCTGATACAAAAGAGGTAGTGACTCAAATTTGTCAGGAGGATTACAATTTATAAGACATCCAAATATAGATATAGATACATACATATGGTCATTTAGATGACCAAAGTATGTTTCTCATATATATTTGGTCTTCATACACAGTTCCTTGGACCCCTGCAGGATGGCAAAGGACCCGTTCCACACCTGAGCTTAGTGGTTAGACAAACCCAGTTAGAACTCCTGAGGTCCATTGTGATGAGTGGGCAGGTCTACTTGGTAACAGCTGTGGAGCCTGCAGGGAGCAGTCTGAATTGGTCCTTCCAGTCCCCTGGGCCCTGCATGAGGCTGCCTCTAAGGCAGAAGTCTTGGGCCAACTGTCGATAAACGCACTCTTGAACGTGATGTCCCAGAAGTACCATTTTCCCATGCTCTTTCAAATGTGTACTTTCACACACAGTCGATCCCAATAAAACCTGCAAAGCTACCACAATTTTTCTCTTTTAAGAAGGACCAGCTTCCAATTATAGGGCGGGGCTATGCGTGGCAAGTGCTAATGCTGTAAACCACAAGGATGGGTTCTGCACACGGTGACTCCTTGCTTATGAGCTTTTAATGTCATCTTCTGTCACTGAGGAATATGCTATTTACTCTCTGCCAGAGCTTTGGCTTCTGCCCTTGCCCTGGCCATAAATGTAATAGCCACTGTTTGTGCATGATGACAAATCAGACAAGGCAAATATTATACCTGCGGTGTACAAATCTGCCTGAACTCTTTTTGATCCCTTATCACAAGGTTATTTGGATGTGTCAGAGTAAGAGGATTTGGTTCTGTTTCCTTATCAGTGCAAATCTTGCAAGCAAGCGGAGAAAATAGGCAAATACAGAGTTTGATTTGAGAGGCATAGAGCTTGTCTTCTGTCCAGCTCCTTACCCTCCACAAAGTCTTTCTATCTTCTCCATCAGAAGCATTTGAAATTAGACAGTCGATCAATGGAGGAGATAGGCTTTGTGGAGGATGGAGAGTTGCATTCGAATCGTTTGTGTTCAGTTGCTCAGTTGCATCCAACTCTTTGCTACTCCATGGATTGTATGCTGCCCGGCTCCTCTGTTCATGGAATTTTCCAGGCAAGAATACTGGAGTTGGGTTGCCATTTCCTACTCTAGGGGATCTTCCTGACCCAGGGATTGAACCTGCATCTCTTGCATCTCCTGCATTGGCAGGAGGATTATTTACCACTGTGCCACCTGGGAAGCCTCCATTCAAGTCATGATAAGAGTTTAAGTTGAAGAATCTATTATTGGTTGTGTGATTCAACAGCAGTTAGCCTGTGGTGGAGGTACTTGCTTCAGCATGGCTGGTTGAAGTCAAACAGTATTGAGCTACAATTTACCATACATAGCACAGAGAATCCCCATGGACAGAGGAACCTGGTGGGCTACCATCCATGGGGTCACAAAGAGCGGAACATGACTGACTGACTAAGCATAGCACAGCATTGTAGGTTAGTGTCCACTTGGATCTAATAATACAGATAATTCTTTTTAGACCACATGCCCCACTGCAGCCACTACATTCTGCTTTGGCTCAGTTTTTTGCTTATGATTCAATATTAGGAGCAAAGAGCTGCCAACATGGATCATAATGAAAAGAACTTAGTTAGCAGCTTGATAAAAAGTTAAAAATTCTAACATCCCACCTCTGAAGAACCTATGCTAGCTCCTAGGAGCACATTCCCAAATGGGGTGAATATCAAGGAGTCTGGAGTTGGCTTTTCTAGGGCTATGTTCTAAAGGGAAGTCCATGCTCTGACTTTGGGAAAAGAAACCTAGACCAAGGTCTGCTAGCAACCATCGTTTTAACTCCAGGTGCAACTGATTGCTTTATCAAAGAATACACAGTCTGAAGGTGGTCAGTTGGCTATATTTGGAAGATGACACATTTCAGAAGGAGCCACTGCATGGATTTCTAATAGCCAAACCTCAGTCAAGCTACCTTGTTTTCAGTTGCATGCTGAATGTCAGAAATGGGTGTTTATTGGTGAGAAGTGCTGATTTGTTGACTAGTGTGAGGACTGTTAGAAATGGGATCTCATTGGTAAAACCAAAGTTTCTAAGATATATTAGAAATATTTAGAGACATCCCTCCCACCTACTCTGCCTACCTCTCACACAGCCATAAAATGGCTAGCAAGGGCTATAGCCTGCTTGTGTAGGCAAAGCACCTGTGGTCCTTAAATGTCCCTTGGTCCAGTCATTATTTAGGAGGGTTTCTGAATGTCTGATTACAGGGCCCAGAATACTGTCTCTGCAATGCTGTTGTGATTGGCTTATTGCAAAGTAAGTCCAGAAGGCTTGAAAACTGAAAGCTGGCACTTCACTGACCTTATGAATATTTTCTGCATGTTTGCCTCCTTGCTTAATGTTGATTTAATAAATGTCTTGCAGGTGTATTGGCATTTATGACATACCCTCTTTAGATTCTGGTAGTGAGGTTGTGGGTGAGTGACTATTCCTTATCTACTTGAGTCATTTTTTGTAGCCACTATTCTAACAAAAAAAACCACAGAGTTGTATGTGATTTTTTTTTTAAACCTATTCAAGATGTAGTTTGAAATCATTTTCTAGAAGGATAATTACATACTATGTAAGTACCTTTCTAAATATAGGGATCTGTGGGAAATTTCTCTAGGGATACAAGAAACAGGCAAGGGATAACAAAATGGAATTAGAAGAAGCTTTGAGTCCTTGAAGATGGCATTCAAAGAAAAAGACCACAAGAAAAAGGCAGAGAAACAGATTTCTGCTTTGGTTCTGCCACTGGTTATCTGTGATTGGATTTTCCTTTTGGACTTCATTATTGTCAGCTGCAAAATAAAGGAAATGAATAGCAAACCCTCAAAGGTTCTCAAATTCTTTTAAAAAATTATTTATTTGGCTGCACTGAGTCTTAGTTGCAGTATGCAGGAAATTTTTTTTTTTTTTTTTGTCACAGAATGTGAACTCTTAATTGTAGCATGCGGGATCTAGTTCCTTGACAAAGAATATAATCTAATCCCTCAGCACTGTGAGTGTGGAGTCTTAGCCACTAGACTACCATGGAAGTCCCAAGAACCCCAGAGGGCAGAAGCAAACAGACTTCCCTAGTTCTTTGGCAAGTCAGCAGAAAGGTGATTTTATCCCAAGCCAACTCACCCTTCTGCTTGGCACTCAGCTAACTGGACATACATTGAGATAAACAATGGCTCTAATGGCCCGTGTTCAAGGTTTTATCCTACCTAAGATTCTGATTCAACCAGAAGTTTCAGGAAAGAACTGAGTTGTCACTGAATCCTCAAATAAAAGACGTACACAATCTTTATAGCCAAAGAGTGAAAAAAGTCCAACAGTACTGCCTTCAAAACCTAGGTTCAGACTGTAGGTAATTCACATTTCAGAGGGGCAAAATGTACCATCATGATCCTTCTGTTCAGTTCCAGAAATATAAGCCATGGTGCTTCACTTTTACCAACTCCAGAGGATTGGAGAGATCATTTAGAATTATCCATTGCTATCAAAAACTTTCTAGAATCTCAAGCTCCAAGTCTAATTGTACCCATATCTCTGTACCTACACTCTGTTGAGATTACTTTTCACAAGGAAATTTTTTTTTCTAGATTTGTTTTCTTTTTGGGTATTAAGATATGAAATTTCATAGTCATAGAGCAGACAGTGCTAAAGCTTTTTTCTTTTTTAAATAGAATAGGCTCTTCCCTACTTAATAGGTAAATTCCTAATTGATATTTATTTCTATTTCTAGAATTAGGGGAGTTGGTAGCAGCATGGATGTTCCCCCTTGCTAAAAACATAGGGTTCCTCGGGTCAAAAAGACCAGGGGAGACCAAGAACAGAGATTAGCAGTTTGGCTGAGATTTATGGAGTCCTAAATATGCACTTTTCTGTCCTTGTAGATGCAATGGTACAAGAAGAAGTGCTGGAAGGGCCCTATTCTCTCTGAGTAGGAGGACTCTATATATCACAAGGCTGTCCACTGGGAAATCTGATTTTAGCAGATAAATTGAGTAGGAGGTGTCTTGACAACTCTTTCTCATCCATTCTCTAACTTTACCCAAGAGAGACAAACTTATTAATTCCATCAAGACTAAATATTTCCATCAGGCTAATAATCTTTATATTCCATAACTGTGTTATCACACTTCTGGGAATTTAAGGGAATAATTCTAGGCAAGAAAATATAATTTTACCTGCTCTGTGTAGCAAATTGTTTATAATTGCAGGATCAGGACCATTGGGTTCAACATTAATATCGTACAAGGGGAATGTCATGGAAACCATGCTGCTTCCCTGATAGATCATCAACAGCAATAATTATTAAAGCCATGTGACAGTCAGAGAAAGGATGTACAGTTAAATTTCAGAGAGAAAATAAAAACACAAAATACCACCTCTATTATGGTTGCAAAATATTAAATGTATTAACATGGACCAATGAGAAAAAAAAAGTCAAAATGAAAATATTTATCAGCAGTTGTTGTTGGATAGTTGGTTGACCTTTCTTGGCTGTTTTATTTGTCCTGTGTGGTTACCGTGTAGTCTAATTCTGGAGCAGCTGCTCTATAGGGAAGCAGCTGGGACTATCTGGTCTCTGACTGTGCCACCTGGGTGTGTTTCATGGTACACGAGTCAGGTCTGGGGTGTTAAGGCATTCGGTGAACACCACACAAAGCAAAATAAGAAAAGTTTTTGACCAAATACATGTTAAAACCATTTGCTCTTGAAATTGTTACCATACGGCTCCTTGGAACCTGAAGTATGTATGCTAACACAGAATGTGAATGGCCCAGAAGGGAAATAAATATGCAGGTCTTTCAAGATATTTCAGGCTCTGATAACATCTCTCCCTCGGCACCCCTACCCACCCCCACACGCACCCCCAGTACCCAGCATGGTCTGGGTTCTGTTGAGGAAGCTGGGGGTAATGTCTAGTTCTGACTCACGTTGCTTCTCTGCTCTGCCAGAGCCAAGCAAACACGGCTGCAGTGTTCATAGGGCGCTGTGGTAGCTCTATGAGAAATTTCTTTTCATCTTTCAATGTCTCTCTCAAGTGGTGCATCCTCTATGAAAACCTTCGCAACCCCTCCAGGCAGAACTAATCCTACTTCTCCTTTGTTCGCTTTCCATGCCGCCTTTTGTCAGAACACAGCGTCCTCTTGGGCATGTCTTTGTGTCTGCTCTTCAGCTAGAAGAGTGATTTTCCCTCTTCATTATGCTTCAGCATCAGCTGGGAAGCTTAGCACAATACAGATGCCCATTCACTGTCCTCAGAGTTTCAGTTTCATTGGGTCTGGATCAGCAAGATCTGCCTGGGGATCAGAGCGACTGCGTCAGCTTCTCAAGGCCTGATGTGATGAGTTCTGCTTGCTTCTGTATTTCTAGTGCCTGCCACTAGTGGGCAGACACAGACTTGTGCTAAGTTAATGTGCCATTGAGAGAGAAAAAAAAAATGTGCTTAAGTACTGATTGTTTAATTCCTCCTGGCGAGCTAGATTCCTTCATCTGCCATTTTGATAATGGAAAGATGGTGACCAAAGTCATCCACAAGATGAGGGGGGAAAGAACACAGAAGGTCAGCTTGTGGGACATGAGGAAGAGTGAGAAGTCCTCTGGTGTGACTCAAGACTACTGAGTTTTCTGTTTCACTTCAGTGCCATACCTCACTGCTACTCTCAAGCCTCAAGGAATGGCTACTCCTGTGAAAGAGTCCGAAGTTCAATGGGCTGGAGCCTGGACTGGTCTGGCCTTCCAGTTACTACCCAAAAGGAAGACGGACCAGAGCTATGTTGTTGTTATTCAGTCTCTAAGTCACGTCTGACCCCTTGTGACCCCATGGACTGCAGCACGCCAGGCTTCCCTGTCCATTACTAACTTCTGGAGCTTGCTCAAATTCATGTCCATCGAGTTGGTGATGACATCCAACATCTCATCCTCTGTCATCCCCTTCTCCTCCTGTCCTCAATCTTTCCCAGCATCAGGGTCTTTTCTAATGAGTCAGCTCTTCGCATCAGGTGGCCAAAGTATTGGAGCTTCAGCTTCAGTGTCAGTCCTTCCAATGAATATGCAGGGTTGATTTCCTTTAGGATTGACTGGTTTGATCTGCTTGCAGTCCAAAGGACCCTCAAAAGTCTTCTCCAGCACCACAATTCGAAAGCATCAATTCTTTGGCACACAGCCTTCTTTACGGTCCAACTGTCACATCTATACAAGACTACTGGGAAAATCCATAGCTTTGACTATAGGGACCAGAGCTTAGATTAGGGGAAAGTGAATGTGCTACTCACTTTAAGTGCCATAATACTCAGTAATCAAGATAAATACTATTTTAATGCCATATTTAAAAAAAATCAAAATGAAAGTAAAAAAAAAAGACTATGATAAAAAAAATCAACACTTTAACCATACCAGCACTTGAGGCAAAAGGAAAAATCAAATCCAAAAAAATTAAATCCTCTATTTAAAACTTGAAAATGAATGTCTATATGCATATAACTGAGTGACTTAGCTATACAGCAAAGATTGGCACAATATAAATCAACTATATGTCAATGAAAAATTAAATTAAAACATTATGTTCATCATGGATTCTAGTATTAATTTTGATTGTTTAATAGGTTGTATACACACAAACTTTGACTATATGACCAAAAGTATGAAGAAAAAATCCTCTGATATATACAGGTATCAGAGAGATCATTGCAAAGGGAAATACAACAAGGCTGTATAGAAATGGAACTAAAGATGGCTGAGAATTAGGATATTTTATGTGAAACCTTTTGAAATAAATGAACCAGGGTGACACAAGTGATTTACAGGGACGCCCGAAGTATTCTTGCCAGTGAAGTTAAACTAGGATGAGGGAGTTTGGGAGGCAGTATTCCACCCGTGGGTCGGGAAGATCCCCTGGAGAAAGGAATGGCTACCCACTCCAGTATTCTTGCCTAGAGAGTTCCATGGACAGAGGAGCCAGGTGGGCTACAGTCCATGGGATCACAAAGAGTCAGACACATGACTGAGTGACTAACACTTTCATTTTTTCACTTTCACTATTGGCTGCTTTTAGAAAAAAATCCTAAACAGCAGAGTCAGCGCTAAAAGTCCAAAGCAGCCAAAGGGTGGTCACTGCGGGTTAAATTCAGCGACAGGAGACTGTATTCCAGACTCTGAGGGAAGGGGTGCTATGGGAATCTTGACCTCCAGCCAGGACACTGCCCACGGTCTGCCAAAGGTGTGTGGCCAGTGAACAGGATAGCTGTAACTCATGGGTGCATCCTGCTCTCCTATTTAGGAACCCAAGTGAACAGAGTAGAAAACTGTGCACCTAACCACCCCAAAATAGGTGCACACTGCTATATCTAAAATGGATCACCAACAAGGACTCATTGTAGAGCACAGGGAACTCTGCTCAATGTTATGTGGGAGCCTGGATAGGAGGGGAGTTTGTGGGACAATGGATATCTGTATATTTATGGCTGAGTCTCTTTGTTGTCCACCTGAAACTATCACAACATTTTAAACTGACTATAACCCAGTGCTTCCCTAGTGGCTCAGAGAATAAAGAATCAGCTTGCAATGCAGGAGACCTGGATTTGATCCCTGGGTTGGGAAGATCCTCTGGAGAAAGAAATGGCAAAGCACTCCATTATTCTTGCCTGGAGAACCCCATGGACAGAGGAGCCTGGCAGGCTGCAGTCTATGCCGTCACAAAGAGTAAGACACGATTGAGCAACTATTACTTTCACCGCAAAATAAAAAGTTTAATTAAAAAAAAAGAAAAAGAAAAATGTACAGAAGCATGGAGACAGGGCTACCCAAATCTTGTGGACTCAGTGTGGCTCCAGCGTCGGCTGGTTAGGGCTCCAGGTGTGGAGAGACCATGCAGAATTCTGAATGGGGAAGACTGGCTGGACAGAGCACATGGATGACAAAGAGAATTGTTCTGCTATCAGTGGGAGGCAAGGAGAGCTTCCTGCAGAGAGGGGTGCTGCCCCTGCTCTGTGTGAGGAGTGCCCTTGGCTCCCAGCTCCACCTCCAAGTGGAGGTTGAACACCCAGCCTTCCCTCCTGAAAAATCTGCTGGGAATTCCCATTCTGGATGAAACCAGGACTCCTAAGAAAGAAAGAAAGAAAGAATAAAAGCTACAATAGAGAAAATCTTGGTTGGGGGTGCTTGAGAAATTCACTTCTTATTTATGCTTAAAGGCGCTGCTCATGGTCTATAATATACGGGTGGTGTACACACATGGCTTGATGTGTGTAACCATTTTCTTTTGGGGATAAGTGAAAACAGTTATTCAAGTTTCCCGAGCAAATACGTTTCCTTTCTTTCCTCCATTCCCATACATCAACCAGGGCCAGAATCTGAGCATTAGATGCTCTTGCAGGGGCTGCAAAGATTTTCCTGAGAGGAGTAGGTAGCAGAAAAAAAAAAAAAAAAAAAGACCCCAGACAACTATCGGTATATCGCCTACTGGCAGACTTTCTTCCTACTGGGATGAGGACATTTTGTTGTTGCTTGTACCAAGATACCTTGACAAACTGTTCGTGGCCTTGATAAGTGAGGGCAAGGCGGAGGGACCCACCTTGCTCTGCCTTCTCAAGTGGGAGACGCTGTGAGCATCTGAAGTCGCCATGATGGATGAGATGCCCTCGCTGGAGAGTGGAGATGAAAGGAGACGCGATAGGGACGGCTGACGCGGGGCGAGGGGCTGCGGGGCCTGGGGAGAGAAACCTGCCAGGCAGAAACGCACTCTCCAATCGGGCTGCTGATGCTCTGTTCACAATTAATCTGCTGCACCGGGCTTCGCTGTCGCCTACAGACTCGGCTTCCCTTGTTCCAACACCAGCGTATCAGCAAAAAAAAAAAAAAAAATGTAAACAAAACAGGCTTCCACAAATGGTGCCTTGAAGGAAAAGCACAGCTAAACCGGAAGGGTTCATAATCTGTGTGGGGGCTCAAATACACTGGGGTGAAAAGGAAATGAAATGAATCGTCACAGAATGGGAGCTTCAGGGGAAATTAAGAATGAAACTGAAATAAAGCCCGGAAGCAACAAGAGAGGAGAAAAAACAAATGCCCTTGAAATCACCCTTGGCCCTTGGCAGGTGGGGGATGGAGGGATCAAGAATGAAGTTCCTTCCTCCTGTGTTGGTGGGAGCTCCAGTCAGCTCATTTCACTATTGCAATAAAAGGGGCCCCCCGTAGGCTGGGGGAACTGAGGACTTACAAGTGACTACAAGGACTTACAAGTGACTACAAGAAAACGAGAGCTTAAACACCATTGCATGTCACGCACCTAAATGGCCTAATAGAGTTTCTTTTCCCAGAATAATAATAATGCATTTGACGAAAAGCTTTTACATGAGTAAAGAGAACATAATTTCTGAATATTTAATGCAAAATTGCATAGAATAAAATGATCATTAAATATGTAAATGCTATTTACACGTGCTTATTACTTCCATAACTCATCTCTTGCATAATCTGATCTCTGTGCCCTCATTTGTCACTTGGTCATGGGCTCCACAAATCAGAATGTGGTGCCGTGTCTCAGAAAGAAGTATGCTGATGAAATGCGGGAGGAATATCTCTCGCAGAGCTAAGAGGAGGTTTCTGCATTCAGCCTTGTTGGGCTTAATCAGAGGAGGAAAGATGGCGACCAGCCCCCTACAGAGAACTGATGGGATGCCAGGTGGTAAGGAACCATGTGGATCAAAGATAAGCCCAAGTACCCAATCTCAAGTACAGGCCAGTGGTCTCCATAGGCTCCTTTCATGTAGTTCTTAGAAAAGATTTTTTTAAAAAATTTAAATTACCTTTTCTAACCGTCAGCCCTGCTAATCTAAGAAACTAAGTTCATATCCCAACAGGAGGCAAAAGTCTCCACAGTCCTCAGCAGCAACTCTTTTCCTTCCCACTGGTTTCTGGGATTTTTCTGAAAGCTCCAACTTTTCCACAATGACCAAAGCTTCAGGAAGTTTCCTTAGTGATTTCTTTGATTCTTTCCAATGCACTTACTGGACGTACATCCCGGTTCCTCTCATGATCTGAACAGATTCATTTCCTAGACTAAACCCTTTGCTCCATATTATTTACGGTGGTTCTGCTTCCTCCATGGCACACTCATTAAGGATACAGTTTGGGAAACCCTGGTTTAGGTTACACACATGATTAATAAGAAACACTACAAATTATCCATTTTCAGCAAGTCCACTGGCCCCACCCATTAGAGGGTTATCTGAATGAAGTGTGTGCTTTTCAGTCAGTGCCTTAGGGAGCTGTGGAGGTCTCTGATAGCTATTGCTGAGTGTTCTTTATTTGCATTATTAGAATTAGTTAAGTGGGAACAGTGGGGATTAGTTAAGTGGGGGAACTTAATTAGTTAAGTGGGGAACCTACTGAAGTCCCTTCAGCTTGGTTGAATGTTTTAACTCAAAAGAGGTGGAAGATAGGAGTAAGAAGTTCCTGCTTTGGACACCTCCCTATCTGATTCTTATAAGATTTCCTGCTGCATTTCTGGATATCAGCTATAAGCTCTGAGTTCTCTGTTAACTCTTTCTCTTTCATTTGCAAACAATAGAAGCTGACTCAAGAAGCTTTTGATGGTTAAAAATGCTGTTTTTTTCTCACTTAGCTGTATTTTTCTTAGAAGAGGACTCAACCAGTTTCAGGTGTGACTTGATCCAGGGACCTAGTGACATCATGAGGACTTTCTTTCCATCCCTCTGCTCCGTACCCTCCCGTGTTGGGCAGGATTTCTTTCAGTGGCTCCTGGAGAGAGTTCACAGCTCTAAGTTCAGTAGAACAAAGAAGAGAGTGTCTTCTTTCTGGTCACTCAGTCAAAGATTCTGGGGTTGGCCTGATGGGACCTGAAGTTCTGACCGGTGTCCTTTGCTTAGCCATGACTTCTCTGCTTGGCAGGAGAGGGTATGCTCTGACAATCCAGGCCTAGGTCATAGGCCTCAGTCCTTCCTACTGGCTGCAACTGGAATATCTTCACATGAAGTACTGCATGATCCTGGGATTGAACACCAGTATGCAGAAGGCGGTTCTTTACAGCGAAAATAAGGAACAGTTGTTGTTGTCGCTCAGTCTCTAAGTAGTTTCCTACTCTTTGCAAACTCATGGACTGTAGGATGCCAGGCTCCTCTGTCCTCCACTGTCTCCCAGAGTTTGCTCAGATTTATGTCTACTGAGTCAGTGATGCTATCTAACCATCTTATCCTCTGCCATCCCTTTCTCCTTTTTCCTTCAATCTTTCCCAGCATCAGGATCTTTTCCAATGAGCTGGCTCTTCACATCAGGTGGCCAAAGTATTAGAGCTTCAGCTTCAGCATCAGTCCTTCCAAAGAATATTTAGGGTTGATTTCCTTTAGGATTGACTGATTTGGTCTTCTTGCGGTCCAAGGGACTCTCAAGAGTCTTCTCCAACACCACAGTTTGAAAGCATCAATTCTTGGGCACTCAGTCTTCTTTATGGACCAACTCTCACATCGGTACATGACTACTGGAAAAAACCATAGTTTGACTATGTACAGACCTTTATAGGCAAAGTGCTGTCTCTGCTTTTTAACATGCTGTCTATGTTATAGCTGTAGGCAGGCACAAATAGTCACCACTACTGTATCAAAACCAATATATAGCTACCCCAGGCTCATACTATAAAACACTTAGGGTTTTTCTGCATTAGGTTTCTAGAAAGCAAATATAATAGGACATCATGGTTTCTAAAATTTTAATTCACTAAATGTTCATTGTTGAAATTTTAGAAAGTGCAGGAAAGCATAAAATAGAGGAAACAAATTACAGTAATCTCACCACCAAGAGAAAATCATTGTAATCATGTAGGTGTGTAAACTTTATTCCAAGTAATTTACTAAAGAGTATTTTCCATGTCATTAAATGTACTTCTACACGGTGCTTTTCAATAGTTGCATAGTTTTCCATTGTATGTTTCTATTTTTCAACCAGTCTCATACTGGTAGACCTTTTAATTGTTTCTAAATTATGAACACAGTGTTTAAAATACTTACATATAAATCTTTGTGACCATCTACAATGATATCCACAGGATAAATGCCAAGCAGAGAACTTGCTGTGTTAAAAGACATGAACATTTCCCAAATTCCACTATTTGCCATCCACAAATGTTATATCAACTTATGTTTTTACCATGTACATTTTGCTGATTCTTCAATGATTATTAAAAGTATATTTTAAGCTTGCCAATTTGTTAAGCAAAAGCAATATCATTGTTTCCTTGGTACTGCTTCATGAAGTTAATACATTTTTAATGTGAATATTGGTGCTTTTATGGGGATGCCAGAGGATAAGATGGTTGGATGGCATCACTGACTCAACAGACATGAGTTTGAGCTATCTCCTGGAGTTGGTGATGGACAGGGAAGCCTGGCTTGCTGCAGTCCATGGGTTTTCAGAGTTGGACACAACTGAGCGACTGAGCTGAACTGAACTGGTGCTTTTATATCTTTTTCTGCAAACCACCTTCACATGCCCATTCTCAAAACTAGAGTATTTATATTCCTGATTGTTCTGTTGGGCTCTTTCTAGCTGAGGGGTATTAATTCTTTAATATATGTTAAAAATATTTTTCCCAGTTTAACATATACTTTTTAATTGTTTTTAATTGAAATTCAGATTTTTCTGTTTTTCTATAGACCAAAGAATCTTTCCATTTATAACTTGCCTTTAACATCATTCTTAAAAATATTTTCCTTACTCTGATAAAGAGGAAAAACAGATGAAAAGAAAAAAGAAATTCCAAAGTCTCTTCCAGGCACTCTGTACTTTTAAGTAGATATTTTGTTGCTCACTTCACTGGTGTGAGTTAAATGGGGGTTCCAGGTGGCGCAGTTGGTAAAGAATCTGCCTGCCAATGAAGGAGATGCAAGAGATACAGGTTCGATCCTTGGGTTAGAAAGATCTCCTGGAGTATGAAATGGTAACCCATTCCAATATTCTTGCCTGAAAAATTCCATGGACAGAGGAGCCTGCCTGACTCTAATCCATGGAGTCACAAAGAGTCGGACATGATTGAGTGCATGCACACACAGATAAATTACACCATTTCTGCTGTTGTCTCTCCCAATCTCCTTACCAACTAAGGGGTAAGTTGTTGACAACTATTTCTGATGTAATATAATGTTATTTTGCACTGCATTTCCCAAATGAATTTAGGTTTCCTTGCATTTGCATCATTCATTTCGAATGATATGTGTGTCTGTTCTGGTCCCAGAAACACAATGCTTAATAACCACTACTTGGTAATGTATTTTATTTTCTGCAAGTGCAAGCCACCTCTTATTATTCTGATTATGTAAAATTTGACTATTACTGTATCATTCTTTGGGATACTCTGTAGGATTATTTTGTCAAACTAAGTTCTTCTGGAATTTTTATTGGAATCTCTTTAAATTTATGAATTAACTTCTGGAAAAGATCCTGATGCTGGGAAAGATTGAGGGCAAGAGGAAAAGGAGGCAACAGAGGATAGGATGGTTGGATGGCATCACTGACTCAGTGAACATGAGTTTGAGTAAATTCAGGGAGGTAGTGAAGGATAGGGAAGTGTGGCGCGCTGCAGTTCATGAAGTTGTAAAGAGTCAGACATGACTTAATGACTGAACATCAAAACTTGTCGAAAAATATTTCTTCCCATACAATAGACTTGCATATCCTCCTCCACCTTTTTTTTTTTCCCCTCTCCTAGAGCATCATCCCTTATTTTAAGCCCCACAAAACCAGGTCACATCTTTCCTCTGGCATTTGGAAATCTCAGGCCTGGGGCTGACAGCAGAGAAAAGGCTCATCTTTATCCTTCCTGGCCATCCCCACCATCCTTCTGGCATTGCCAAGGCTTTCCAATGAGGACCGGGAGCTCTCTGTAAAAATCTTCACAGCCGAATGGGAGCTGAACTTGGAACTCCAGTTCTGCCATGAGAAAGAGAGAAAACCAAGTCAATATGTGTCCCTCCCACGGTCTTTGCTCTGACAGGAAAGAAGACAATTTGCAGACGCTCAGCCTGCAGCAGGCTTCTTAAGGAAAACTGGCCAGAACTCGCGGTGGCAGAACCGGTCATTTTCTTCCACCTCAGAACAAATTCTTTTAGAGCAGCAGGAAATGAAATGGTATTCACACTATCAATTACCCCAGCTGTTTACCTAATGAACTCAGCTGCCGAGACAGCCATTTTCAAGACCAAAAGAATATAATAAGCCAATAGTAACCCTGCAGTAACAAGCACCTTGGCAAACTCAAGGTCTGAATTCAGGCGATTACAGTCTAGCTGCCAGGAAGATGCCATCCCATTATTGACTTATAATGCTATATTATTTATGGGGATAATTATGCTTTTCTATCCCTCAGGGGCCCAGAATCAGAGAAAGTAAGCAATTTATGCTTATTCATTCAGCATGTGAACCAATTTCAAATTAGAATAGATCTCTCCAAGATCTATTATACGAGGAGTGGGCATCCTGCTAGCTTCGGTCCCTACCCCAAAGATCACAGGGCTTTAGAGGGCATTGTGTGAATCAGTAGGAAGTTGGTTCTCCTAAGTTCAGTGAAACAAATTTCTGTTTTTGTCAGAGGAATTTTGCCTGGAACTTTCACTCCCCACTCCCAAATGTCACCATCTTATGCCTGCTCTCTGAGCTCCTTTATAGTCTTGTGTGTATATAAATGAAACTTTAAAGAGCATAACATATATTCCACAGAACACAGCAAGGGCGTTATTATTCCAGATGAAGAAAGAGAGGCTCAGAGTCATGAAATTACTTCTTTGGTGGACACAAGTTAATAATTTTCATTTTACTGAACATAATTCAATTGTTTATTAACCTAATTTCTTACCAGGCTTCCAAGTCCTTGAAATCAGACATTTTCTAGTGAGATCTCAAATGCACTAGGCTCTGGTGTAGTTCCTGAGAGACAGTGGGAGTTTAATAATTGTTTGTTGAATAGGGAGAAAATATTGAACCAGTCACTAAAGTATCGAAGTCGCTAAAATGCAGGGATCCAATCTCACTTCTAATAATTATTAGCCTTGTGAACGTGGGTCATTCACTTTTCTCTGGATCTTCACTTTCCTCATCTCTAAAGTGGAGCTACTGATACCACATACTGCTAGATTGTTCTTTCTCTCTCACAGGTTTGTTGTAAGAACTAAATGAAATTCACTGTGGGAAAAGGTTTGAAATAAATTATGAAGTATAGATAAAATGAAATCCATATTATTAAGTACTTGTTAAATACTGCATGCTGCAGTCCATGGGGTCGCAAAGAGTCAAACATGACTGAGTAACTGAACTGACTGAAATACTTGTTAATAGGAACTGATTGGTGGCTGAGTGATAAAGAATCCCCCTGCCAATGCAGGAGATGTGGGTTTGACCCCTGATCAAGAAGATCCCCTGGAGGAGGAAATGGCAACCCGCTCCAGTATTCTTGCCTGGGCAATCCCATGAACAGAGGTGTCTGGTGGGCTACAGTCCGTGGGATCACAGAAGAGTCGGACACAACCTAGCAACTGAGCGTAGCACAGCACAGGAATTGATTAGATAAGGAGACCATGATGAATCTTTTTTTTAAATCCCTCTTAGCATGCAGATCAGAGCTGTTTTCATGAAATCAGTGTTTACTGAGTCTACTCCAGTAGATCTTTCATTTTGACCATCTGATCTCTATGCTCTGAACCCATTTGAGTGATGCAGTGGGAATATCTGTGGTTACAAAGGCAACATATTCAGATTAATACTTGTTTTGCCAGTAATATACCATGTAATCAAATTACTTAAACTGGACTTTGGTTTTTATTTTCTTTCCTGTAAAACAGTGATGATGATCATGTTGGTGATGACATAAATGGAGGGAGAGAGGGATGGGAGGCTGTTGGCTAGATTACCTCTAAATTATGCTGAAACTTTATTATTCTGTGATTCTATGATTCTATGATACGTGTGCTCTGAGATTTCATTATTATGGTCAAACTAGAGTTTAGAGAAAGTGGTGTGAATAAGATGAGATGAGTAGAGTTTGCATCCTATGTATAAGCACACAGGGTCACTGATGAAGAATAAATCAAGAATATAGCCATTATTTTGTAATAACTTCAAATGGTGTATAATTTATAAAGACATTGAATCACTATGTGATACACCTGAAACTAATATAATATTGTAAATCAACTATACTTCAATAAAAAACACATAAAAAAGAATATCATGTCACCTTCTGCCCCTAAAAGAAAGCACTTTACATATAGCAGTAGGAGGTAAGACCTGGCCCAGGCTTCGACCTACTTTCCCTGGGGCTAGAGTTAGACTTCAAATCTATCACCAAGTACTGTTTAACTGGATGACTTCCTCCTTAAAGAACTCTTGGAGCTTTGGCAGCCAGGCCAGACTGTTAGAACCTGAGACACTGACTCCTTCAGTGACGGGAGGGTACTCATGGGGATGTTGTCCCAGGCATCGGATGGGACTTTCTGAGGTCAGCACATACTGTCAGCCCAAATGCTACTTTTTTCCTGATCTTTCCACTTCTCCAGCTCTTCCTCCTTCTGGAGGTGTCCCCAGCTCCAGGCTTCTCCGTGTCCCTAATGAGTATTGCTGTTGTTGCAATTCTCCTGCAATATCTTTAAGAAATGCATCACCTTTTTCTGGCAAGCTTTGAACTTTGCTGCTTACTCAGAGGATGGGATCTAAAATAAAACTGGCTTACTTAGCAGTGGGAATAATACAAATTTCATAAAAATCAAAGTCCCATTTTCTCTGTTGTATTTCACATGAGTTTCATGCGATTCACATGAGTTGCCATATTTTACCCGAAGAAATTGATGCTGCATGTGGGGAATAAAAAACCATGCATTCCAAGTTTTCCATGGAAGCTTTTCCTATATCGACCACATTACTGCACTTCCACGGGACTGGTTAGTTACAGACCCTGCTGAGCCCTGATTCATATTCATGGGAAGAGAAAACAAGCCTCTTAAGACATTTTTGAACTTAAGAGTGAAGAAAAATGCCTTGAGGAGACATTTCAGCTCCAGAGTACAGCTCAGAGATACCAGATCTACGAGAAAGCTGATGATGAAAGACAAAAACATTTTTTAGCCATGGATTTTATAAGCTAAACCCTGGGGATTAGTTCTTGGTGGTGAAAGACTGTGAGAAGCACATGGGCAAACAGAATGATGAGCAATTTTAATGACCTTTCGTATGAATAAAATAGTTTTATTACTTTGTACCTTCACTAAGGACAGGGGCTTAAGAAAAGGCAGGCAGAGCAGAGAAAGATAGTGGGCTATGACTTCACTGGTGGAAAATATATTTTCAAAATAATTGCACTGGGCAATGGTGTGCCACTGGAAGGGACTAATTTTTTTTTTTTAATTGTAAATTACTGAGATCCAAACTCAGATGGGGTCTCAGTACCATCCAGCAGGCTTCTCAGTATTTTTCTTTAAACTGCTATCTTTCTTTGTTCAGAATGGCTATTTCAAGGTTTCTCTACTTATCTCCAAGCGCCCCATGCCCCCTCCTGACAGATGCCCCAGAGATGACATTGGGTCCAAGTTCATAGTAAAAAGTAACAACCATCATGTCAGAACTCCCTTGATATCTTGCCTGCCACGTGCAAATTTACTGCCACTTGTACCCTATTAGTCAGTTAGGGCTGTGATAACAAAGCACATCAAACTGAGTGACTTTGACAACAGAAATGTATTATCTTGCAGTGCTGGAGGCCCGAAGTCCACGATCAAGGGTTGGTTTTTTTCTGAAGTTGCTAGTGAAGGATCTGGTTCAGGCTTCACTCCTGACTCCTGGTGGTTTGCTGGCAATCTTTGATGGCCTCTGCTGAATCACCTCGATCCCTGACTCCATCTTCATATGTTGCACTCTTTGTACATGCGTGTCTGTGTCCAAATCCACCTTTTTTATAAGGACACCGGACATATTGGATTAGGTGGTCACTGTACTCCAGTGAGACCTCATCTTAACTAATTACCTTAGCAATGATCTCTATTTTCAAATCATGCCACATTCCGAAGTACTGGGGAGGGTTAGGGCTTCAACATAGGAATTTTAAGGAGATGCAAGTTAATCCATAATGGGCATCCTGCCCCATTGTTTCAGAAGTTCTGTTCCTCTTCCATGTGGCTACTCCCTCCATAGCTATTTTTGACATACAGCCGAGAAACACAGGCATCTTTTCTATTTTCAATTGCTACAATTGCTCTATCTATACCAACTCTTTCCAATCATCATGTGAACAATTCCACTGCTCTCCCAGCTCAAGAAACAAGAGCAACAAGCTTCCCATGACCTCACACCCATATCAGCTTTGCCCCTGCACTTTTCTACCTCCCAGGCTGTGTCAGCTCTCTACATTTCTATCTCCTCTTGGCTCAACTCGGTGCAACCAGGTTGCCTTTCTCATCACATCACTGAAATTGTTCTTGTTAAGAACGATGGTTGGCTTCCTCTGTGCTCATTGCTATGGCCTTAACAGGCTTCATCTCACCTGACTTTTCATCATGACTTAACATCGGTGACCTACTCTAGAAGTGGTTGTGTGTTTCAGCCTCCACAGCTCCCCATTCTCCTGGCACTGTGTTGTCTGGTTTTCTTCCTAACTAATGAGCTGCTACATCACGGTCCCTCTTGCTGGCTCATCTTTCTTTGTCAATCCCTTAAAATGTCAGCATTTCTCAGAGTCTCATCCTCAATCCCCTAGACACCAAAGTTCCCTCATACTCCAATGACCATCAGTATGCTATGACCCTCAAATATATAAACAGTTCAAGCTTGGAGGGCTCTCCTGAGTTCCAGACCTAAGTATCTAATTATCTGTAGTCATCTTCAGGTGGATATCCACAGACAGCTCAAACTCAGTTTAGTCCAAATTAAATTCATTATGAATTATTCAAGTCTATTTTTCTATCTATGCTCAATACTCAATCCATGGTCCTGCAACTTCCCCCAGAAGTGTCTAAGCCAGAAGCCTTGGCTTCTTCTTTACTCTTTTCTTTCCCACACATCACATCCAACCACACCTATTCTTTATATCCTCTCTTGTTATCTTTTGAAATTCTCCAATTCTGCTTCTGGAAGTTTTAGTTTATTTCAGGCTGAAAGCTGATGATTGAGATTTCAGGAATATCAGCCTGCTACCTCACCACCAACCAATCAGAGGAACATTACACACTCTGAGGCCCTCCTACCAAATTTTGCTTATAAATCTTCTTCCCTGAAACCTGCTGGAAAGTTTGAGTCTTTTTAGCATGAGCCACCTATTTTCCCTGTTTGGGCCTTGCAATAAACCATTCTGTGCTGCAAACTCTGACATTTCAGTCCATTTGGCCTCACTGTGCATCAGGCACACAAATCTGGGTTTAATGACAAATCTACATTTAAAAGCTGTGTACCTTTTATATACCTCTGTAATTAAAAACTTTTTTAAAAGAAATTCTTCCCTCCCCCCGACCAATGAGGACATACAGTCATAGGATCATGAACTTGAAAAGCGGAACATGATGAGTGTGAATCAGGCTCATAGACACAAAATCAATGATTATCCTATCTAGTTATTTAGGGCATGTGAACTTGTCTTCTCTGCTACATATAAGAAAAGGCACACAAGTCATGAAGATTACTAATTATTGCCCAGTGGGAAACACTGAACTTTTTAAAGGTTCTAGAGGCGCTCATGTATAGTTTCTATACGTTGAATCCAAGAAAGAACGGGCTTGGGGCAGCCACGTGCCCAGCTGAGGGTTTGATAAGAAACAAAATGCTGAGCGCTTCTTAGATGAGAAATATATTCTGCAGCCATTCAGTCTACAAGTATTGGCTAAATGAGCACCCTCTTCTCTCAGGAGAAAGGGTAAGAGATCCCTGAAGGAAAATAGAGACAGGTTGGATTTTTGCAGCATGATGGTTACAGGGTTCCACCATCAGTCGTACAGGTGTCCAGCCTGAAGTGCAAGCCAGCCACCAATTCTCAGGAGTTCTCTGGAGGCTAATGCGCTGGCTTTCAGTCCAGAATGAGGTGTTACTTATTAAATACTCGAGAATCACAAATAGATGTTTATGGAAGAACAGATCAGATTTGGTCACTACGTAGAACAGAATGACCTGTAACTCATATTAAAAACAGATATTAAGAAAATATTGCATTTGCCTACAGACTTTGTCCTAAAGGTCAAATGTATTGAAGCCTCATTATCCCAGCTTTGCCTCTGTGACCCTGGGCCTTCTGTAGTCTCCTAAGTTCTATAGTTAATGGGAGTCAAACCCAGGCAGAGGTAAGATGGAGCAATGAGCTGAGATGTAGAGTAGAAGGAATTCTGCAGGCCTCCTGGCTGAGAGGAGATAGTGAGGGGAGAGGAGGCAACCAGCCTGCAGAGTTCTGGGGCTCCAGTGCGGCATTCTCTGAAGCTCCTCCCCTCCTGACAGCTATTTTTCTTACTCTTGCAGTTTGCCGGCAACATTCTTACAATCCGGTGTTCTTTGGCACTTGCAGAAGACAAGCCCCAAAACAACTGCCATCTTTCTAATTAATAGAATGATTACCAATACTCCACAGATAAGGAATACAATATAACATAAATACTATGTATATAAACCCTTGTGAATGAGTGATACAATACAAATAGTTTAGAGAAGTTGAACAGGAAATAGGCAGATAATTTGCAAAAGAAGAAATGCAAGTCTTTAACTTACACTAAATAGATCCAAGTGTCACTCATGAAAAGTCTAAAGCAAAACGAGCTAGAGCTTTTCAGGTCTCAGTTTGGAGATGATTTGGAAAATAGTCATGAGTGTACAGTAAGATAAGGCTTGCAAGACATTTGATCCATGCCCAAAGGTCCCTGATATTTGGTCCTGTCCAAAATATCCATGAGTATATGTGGTCCACACCAAGTTGTAGAAATAGACAGTGGTGATGATTGTACATTTTGAATATAATTAATGTCATTAAATAGTTAAAATGGTGAATTTTACATTGTATACATTTTACCACAATAAAAATAAATTTTGAGGCATGTGGGCGAAATATGTAGAAAAATGTTACAAACTTTTGTCAGGGAGTTAATATTATATTATTTTTTCCTGATTTTTGTGATGTTGGAGGTTATATTTTGTAATTTGTTGTGATTTCTCATTTTGAATAAGTTTTAATATTGTTTTTAAAAAAACCTAGATAGAGTCAACAAGTAGCTGATATAGTTGTTACCCAAATGATGTGTGTGTGTGGTTAGTCACTCAGTTGTGTCAAACTCTTTGTGGCCCCATGGAGTGTAGTCCAACAGACTCTTCTGTCCATGGGGATTCTCCAGGCAAGAATACTGGAGTGGGTTGCCATGCCCTCCTCCAGTGGATCTTCCCAACCCAGGGATCGAACCCAGGTCTCCCACATTGCAGGCGGATTCTGAGCCACCAGAGAAGTCCGTCCCCAAATGATAGGCTTGAGGAATAACTAACTGTTCTAACTCGCTCCATCTTGTTTAATCCTGCAGCATCCTTGGGCTGTGAGTACCAATATCCTCTTGTCATGGATGAGAGAAGTGAGCTCTGGAGATAAAGGCACTTGCATCCAGCTTCTAATCAGAAGATCTCTCTGACTTAGAAGCCTGTGCCTATAGTTGTTACTGCATGATGCTGCCTCTGATTTGAAACTAGTTTAGACTGTAATATAGTTGAAGAAAATAAACTCTGTGCACATTCTATAGTTTTATTTTAAGCAAATATATGCAAAAACCTGAAAATCTTAGACTGAAAGCAATGAGCTTTCTCTCTGAAAGAAAAACTGCCATCCAACCCTGGCTAAGTCACTGACAAGCCAGGGAACATAGGGAAAACCATCTAGCTGCTTTGGGCCTTGGCGACAGCATCTGTAAAGGCCAAGTTGATAGTATTTACTGAGTGGCCACAAGGCTCAAGACTCTGGGTGAAGCTCTGAAGGATGCGGAGGCAGCTCCTGGAGAACTCAGGATTTCGTTGAGGAGACAGGATCTAGTTGAGCAGAACAGATGGACCTGTAAAAGCTGGTGGAAGCCAGAAGACAGGCCATCAATTCTGTCTGGGGAGGCAACGCCTGATGGAGTGTGAGAAGGAAATTGATAGGCGTGTAACTGAGTCACCAGCCTTTGTTTCTTTGGGGCTTGGGGTTCAGGCTCCCAGAGGCAGTCAGTGAAATTGGTTCTTCTGGTGAACTGGTTGGGTGATGCCCCTGCTTTGCTCTCTTGAGTTCTCTTTGTTTACGATGAGTGATCTCAAGCGCCTGTAGGTGATTTACAAGGGATTGGAGATAGGGATGTCTGTTCTCCATCCTTTACATAGTCCATGGTCCATGGTGTTTTTGCATGCGTGTGCACACACACACACACACACACACACACTCCAGAAAAGGTGAAGAGCTTTGCTCTCAGTTCTTAGTAGAGGCTGGCAGGGAGATTCTCGGGCACAATTCAGGTCTCTGCAAGTCCTAACCCAGGGCCTCCCTGCCCCCACCATCCCACTGCCTCCACCAGCACACCAGCTGTGGACCCTCTCTCACTTTTCAGACTCCAGAGAGTAACCTTTAGACTCTCTTTCTCCCTCCCTCCTCATGGCTCTGGCCCTAAACCTACTTTCTTTCTTTAAGTCCCTCCATCCCCTGGAGTCTTGACCTCCAACACTCTCAGGCTGGCCTTCCCTCACTGTTTCTCCTTGGTCTCAGAGAACTTGGAGTGAGCTGTGAGTCACTCTATTCCCCTTTCCTGTTGTTTCTGCTGTTGTTTTGGTGGATGTAGTTATGAGGGAACTTTGGGTCCTAAAAATGCAGGACGCTGAAGGGTCACTTTAAAGAAAGAGATTCTAAAAGGCAGCCTTTTTGTCTTTCCCTAAACTTTAATTACATCCCATGTTATATTACCTTCATTTGCCTATTTTTAATTCTTGACCTTTTTAATCCCCCCAAATTTGACTACTTAAAGGACCACAGGACCCTCCCAGCTCAGATACAAAGGAGAGAAGGTATTTTTGGCAGAGAGAACAGACAGAACAAAGAAAAGAGATGGGAATGTACATGGTACATTGAAGGCATGGAAACAGTCTAACCTCTGCAGTGAGTAGGGTCCTGGCAGATAATGGTGGGAAATGAGTTCTCAGAAGTACATGAGGGCCATGCCGTGAAAGGTCCTCAGTGTTTCAATTAGACATGGTGATTTTCCTTCTGCAGCAAATGGAAGGTGACCATGAAAAGTTTCTGGACAATTAATGATATGATTGTGTCTTTGTTTTGGTTACTTCCGATGGTTGTGTAGAATGAATTAAAGGGAGAGAATCTAGGAAAATAATGGTTTTGCTAATTAAACAAATACTTATAAATGGCCTACAATCTGCCAGGTACTATGCTAAGCACTGAAATAGTGAACAGAATGGACAAAAATTCCTGACCTCACAGAGTTTAAGGGCTATTGGTTGGAACACTGTGGACTTGTGGTTTTAAATGGAGCAATGACAGTCAAAATAAATATGGAAGATATTTTGGAAGTGTCATTAACAAAACGTAGAAACTTAGAGTATGAGAGAAGGTGATAATATAATTGACTAATTTTAACCAAGGTAAAATTCAGAAAATTACAAAGTTTTCTATAAATGTCATGTGGTTCAGTTGGTAAAGAATCCACCTGCAATGTGGGAGACCTGGGTTTGATCCCTGGGTTGGGAAGATCCCCTGGAGAAGGGAAAGGCTACCCACTCCAATATTCTGGCCTGGAGAATTCCATGGACTATATAGTCTATGGGGTCATAA
This sequence comes from Dama dama, assembly GCF_033118175.1. Lineage (NCBI taxonomy): Eukaryota > Metazoa > Chordata > Mammalia > Artiodactyla > Cervidae > Dama > Dama dama. The sequence goes on along the minus strand of NC_083710.1, from coordinate 77,369,938 downwards.
AGAGTTAGACACAACTGAGTGACTTTCACTTTCAGACATCCTAAGTATAAGCATCTTGTAATATATTCCTCGATGGCGTCCAGAAGGCAGTTGGATATGTGCCTGGAGTTTGGGAGACATGTGGTAATGACAGAGTTGAGAGACTTCAGAATATAGGTGTTAACAGAAGCCACAGGTAGAGATGGAGTCATCCTGAGAGAATATGGACGGTGAGAAGAGGAGAACATGAAGCTCGGAACTTTGGAAGAAACATACCTTCAGCATCAAAAGGCAAGAAATTAACGAAGGAGCAAGAAAGATTAATCAAAGAAGTAACAGGAGAAACAGGAGAAATGGATGCCTTGGAACTCAAAGGCGGCAAGTGTTTCAGAAAGGGATGAGCAGAGGTAAGTGTAGAAGGAAGTTTAAGGTGGCTCAAGAGAAGATGGAGCCAGGATGGAAGTCCTAAGAATGCAGGTTTGTTTGAGGAGAAAGAGGCAATGGGGACATGTGATTTTATAAAAGAGGCGATAGCAAAGGGAGGCGAAGAAATACTGTAAGGCAACTCGGTATTTCTTAACTTGAATCTAGATTTTTTTTTAAATTTTAACTTAATTTATTTATTTATTTTTATCTTTCCATTTATTTTTATTAGTTGGAGGCTAATTACTTTACAATATTGTAGTGGTTTTTGCCATACATTGACTCTAGGTTTTTGTAAAGAGTAGTTTAAGCATTCTGTGACTTCCTCTGTGACATTTAACAACATTTCTTTCCTATAATTTTCCCTATGAATCCCAAGAGACAGCATGTAGGGGATGCAAAAGAATCAACTTCTTCCCAAGGCCACCATGGAATGTGTGAGAGTGGTCTTGCTCTCAGTCCTCACAGAGCTGAACCTGGGTCCCTCCCCTACTGTCCATAGAACGGATGTGAGAACTGTGGTGACTTCACTGCAGTCCCAGCAGCTGAGGACATGGCATGGATGTGTTTCTTCTCTCACAGCAGTTCAGGGACTTGGCTTCAGAGGAAAGACAACCTTCCAATAAAGGCGTCTTTGTGGTCAAGACATCTAGAAGCTTTTTGACTGCAATGCTCTTGAACATCCTACAGAAAACTGGATCTGTTGCGCATTTCAGCATCGGTATCTCTAAGGCATCAGACATCAGTAACTCATCTCCTTTGGATCAGCAATAAACTGAGAGCTCTTCTCTGGACCAGGCCTGTAGGAGATTTAAGGGATTAATAGCTCAACCTTCCTCCTATCCCCATGATGTCACAGCTTGATGCTGTCATAGGAACACCAAGGACCTCCCTTTGTTTTTTGGTGTCAGATTGCCTCTTCTTTCCTCCCATGACAGTTTTCAGTGAGTTTTGTGGCCAGCTCATATGAATTTATTTCTTCAAGTCTGCCCCCTTCAGTTTTCCACAGAGGTTTCAAAATTAAACATAACCGCCTGACCTTTTCAATTGGAAAAGTTCAGAAATTGGCCTGTTGGGAGCTCAGAGGTAATTCTGCCAGGAGCAACTGTGACCTCAAAGAGTCAATAGTGAATAATCAGTCAGAGGTCTTGGGCCAAAAAATGACAAATGTGGAGCAAGACACAAGATGTCACGTATAGAGTCGATTTAAGAGGAAAGCGACAGAAGTGACATTTCTGAGAATAAACCTTCATCAGAAGAGGAGCTGACTGTTTTCAAGGGAGCTCAGAGGGACAAATGGAAGAAAGCGTGAGGGCCTCCGTTCACCCTGGAGTTTGCACTGCAGTGCTACATCATCACAGGGGCCAAATTTATTATTTAAAAATTACTCAAAATTGTTTTCCAGTCTTATTGAATTGTTGGGTAGCACCAGCAGGAAAGAGGCCAAGAAATGCTTTAATGAATGAGAGAGAAAAAAAATATAAAGTCATAATTATATGGCTTGAAAATCCCTCAGAAATCTAGTATCTAAGACAAATAAACAAAATGTAGCTGAAATGTTCATCATGAAAGTTCTATAAATATAGAAGTGTGTGAGAATAGAGAGTGAAAAATAGACCCATACATCCATGGCCGATTGATTTTAACAAGGGTGTCAAGACCATTCAACAAGGAAAAAATAGTCTCTTTAAGAAATGGTGCTGGGACAGCCGAACACCTACATGGAAAAAAATGGATTGGAACACTTATCTCATGTTATATACAAACATTAACTTCAAATGGATCAATGTCTTAGAGAGAAGAGCTAAAACTCTTAAAAAAAAACAACATAGGTGTAAATCTTTGTGACCTTGGATTTAGCTGGTGGCAGCTCATAAAAAATCCGCCTGCAATGATGAAGACCTGGGTTAGATCCCTGGATTGGGAAGATCCCCTGGAGAAGGGAATGGCTACCCACTCCAATATTTCTGGCCTGGATAATTCCATGGACTATGTCCATGGGGTTGTGAAGAGTTGGACACTACTGAGAAACTTTCACTTTCATTTTTTCACTTTCTAAGATATGATACTAAAAGCACACACAAAAAGAGAAAAAAATAAATAAACTAGACTTCACCAAAATTGGAAAATTTACATCAAAGGACATTATCAAGAGAGTGAAGACAAACTACATGTGGGAGAAAATATTTACAAATAATATATTTGATAAAGATCTAGATATGCAGAATATATAAAAACTACTTTACAACTCAACAGTAAGAAGATAAACAAGCTAATTTTTTAAATGGCCAAAGAACTTGAATAGACATTTCTCAAAAGAAGTGATCCAGATGGCCAGTAAGCACATGAAAAGCTGCTCAACAACATTACTCATTAGGTATATTAAAATCAAAGCCACAGAGATACCACTTTTCACTCACTAGGATGGCTAAAATTAAAAAACAAGACAATAACTGCCAATGAGAATGTGAAGACACTGGAATCCTTGTTCATTGCTGCTAGGAGTATAAAATGGTACAGTTAACCATTAACCTCAAAAAGTTAACCATAGAATTATCAGATGACCCAGCAATTTTACTCCTAGGTATATACCTAAAAGAATTAAAAACAGATAAACAAGTACAGGTACAAGCACCTTTATAGCAGCGCTATTCACAATAGCCAAAAGTAGCCCCAAATTTGGGAAACAACCCAAATGTCCATCAGTGAATGAATGGATAAAAAAATTGTGGTATATACATATAAGAGGATATTAGTCAATCATAAAAAGGAATGGATACATGTTTATGTATGGCTGAGTCCCTTCACTGTTCATCTGAAACTCACACAATATGGTTAATTGGCTATACACCAATACAAAATAAAAAGTTTTTAAAAAATGAAAAGATATGATATACAAACATAGGCTATAGTGTGGATGAATCTTGAGCACATTATGCTAAATGAAATAACTTGGGCACAAAAGGTTACATAATGTGTGATTCCCTTTATATCAAATTTTCAGAATAGGTGAATCCATAGAAGCAGAGAACAGTTCAGTAGTTGCCTGGGGCTTGGGCGAGAGGCGATTAGGACATGATTGTTCACTGGGCACCAGGTTTCCTTGTGGGGCAGGACTGCATTTTGGAAATAGGTAGAGGTGGTGACTGCACCAGATGGTGAATATGCTAATGCCACTGAAGTGCTCACTTTAAATGGTTCATTTTATTTTGTGTGGATTTCACCTCAAAAAATTTAATTTTTTTATTGTGGTAAAAGTCACATAATATAAAACATGCTATTTTAACCCTATTTTAATGGCACAGTTCAGTTGTATTAAGTGCATTCATGTTGCTGTGCAATTTCACCTTCTTAAAGAATGTTCCACCTTCTTAAACTGAAACTCTGTCTCTGTTAAATACTCACTCCCCATTTCTCCTCCCCAGTCCTTCACACCCTGACTCCTACCATCTGCCACTGTACGTTCTGACTCCAAATTTGACTATTCTAGGTATTTTGTATAAGAGGAATCAAACAGTATTTGTCTGCACCTAATGTATATTGGAATGCATTTTTAAGATTAACTAAATATATGTCTTGGGGCTTCCCTGGTGGCTCAGATGTGGGAAACCTGGGTTTGATCCCTGGGTCAGGAAGATCCCCTGGCGAAGGGAATGACTACCCCCTCCAGTATTCTTGCCTGGAGAATCGCATGGACTGAGGAACCTGGTCGGCTATAGTCCACGGAATCGCAAAGAGTCAGACACGACTGAGCAATTAACACTTTCACTTTTTTAATATATGTCCTACAAACAGACTGTACCTTCTTTCTCCCCCTGCGCTATGCAGTAGTTATCTCATCAATTATCTCATCAGTTATCTGTTTTATACATAATGACTGTATATATGTAAATCCCTATCTCCTAGTTTATCCCACCCCTCCTTTCTCCCTTGGTGTTCATACATTTGTTCTCTAAGTCTGTGTCTCTTACACTGTTGCTGGGAATGTAAAGTAATACAGCCACTATGGAGAACAGTACGGAGGTTCCTTAAAAAATTGAAAATAGAACCCCCATATGACCCAGCAATCCCACTCCTAGGCATATACCCAGAGAGAAACATAATTCCAAAAAATGCATGCACTCCAATGTTCATTACAACACTATTTAAAATAGCCAAGGCGTGGAAATAACATAAATGTCCATCAGCAGAGCAATGGATAAAGAAGATGTGGTACATATATACAATGGAATATTACTCAGCCATAAAAGGAATGAAACTGTGTCATTTGCAGGGACATGGATGGACCTGGAGAGTGTCATAGAGAGTGAAGTAAGTCAGAAAGACAAAAGTTTTTTTTTTTTTTTTTTAAAATAGAGAGGTATAGCTCATAAAATTGAAATCATGAAGTCCATACAGAACAACCTGGACAGTCTCTTTCAGGAAGCACTCAAACCTTGTAAAGTAAAGAAACATATTTCCATAAAGCTTGGCCCATGAAATTGCTTTTGAGACTTTTTCCTCCGCATCCCACAGAGGCTGTGGGTGGGTTCAAGGAAAATCCTTCTCTTAATTTCATCCTCTCAGGAAATCTCATGCATATCGTATGCCTTTAGCTTGGGACTCCACAGAGTGACAGCAGGTAGGAAAAGGCTCAAGAAAGCCAGTAAATGCATTCCCACTACAGCCACGCACTTCTTCAAGACACTATTACCTTTCTGGGAAGCATAACAAGTGTTCCTGGGCAGAATTCCTCCTTCTCTGAGCTTCTCAGCTTGTTCATGCCATTAGTCTCACTGCTCCAGGCCACTTGTCAAAGACTCAGTGGTAGCAGACTACCTCAGGTATAAGGCACATCAATGCAATGCACTTAGGTGGAAGCACCTCTGCCAGATAATCTCATGTCTCACGCTCAGTACCAATGTGTTGTTGTCCTTCAGTCGCTAAACTGAATCTGACTCTTTTTGCGACCCCATGGACAGGAGCCCACCAGGCTCCTCTGTCCATGAGATTCTCCACACAAGAGTACTGGAGTGGGTTGCCATTTCCTTCTCCAAGGGATCTTCCCAACCCAGGGATCAAACCCGCTTCTCCTACATTGTCAGGGGGATTCTTTACCACTGAGCTACTGGAGAAGCCTACAGATGTATTAGGTTCATAGTAATAGTGTGTGTGTGTGTGTGTGTGTGTGTGTGTGTGTGTGTGTGTGTGGCAGAATATATTGCTTGCGGAAGCCTCTTCATGAACATGGATCCAATCATCTCACCAGAGAACCTCTTGTCTATCAATGCCTGTGGGCATATCAGTCTTGTGGCCACAGAACTTCTGTCCTTCAGAGAGTAGATGTATCATTCAGAAACCAATGCATTTAACCTAATTTCACCTTTGAAATAAGTAGGCAGCCTCTCTGAGATGGAGGCAGGGAGGAATTGGAGCAAAGTATTTGGTGAACAGTGACTCACTGGTTTCTGGAGGACTGTGGGACCAGGAGGCAAAGAAAACCACCTACTACTCAGCACACAACTGTGGTTCTGTCGCCCCAGACGGGCGGTGGAGGGGGTTGGGAGCTATTAGTCTCTGGCAGCATCCTTCTGAGATGGGGAACAGAGGGAGTAAGGAAATGCAAGAGAGGAAATGCAACCACTAAAGCAGAAATAATACTTTCCTGCCCCAATCCAGAGTCAACTTTTTGAAGTTGACTTTTTGAAGTCAAAACTTCAAATTTTCTCTTTGTATGAGCTCTCTCTAAAAAATGTCTGATTGACCTGAAAGTGAATTCAGAACCCTGTGCGGCATGTAGCTGGTGGCGGTGGGACTGGAAGCGTCTGGGTGTGAGCTGGGTCATTAGAGTCTGCATTCCTAGCACCCACAACAGTTGTGTCTGACTCTTTGCAACCCCATGGACTGTAGCCCGCCAGGCTCCTCTGTCCACGGGATTCCCCAGGCAAGAATACTGGAGTGGGTTGCCATTTCCTCCTCCAGGAGACCTACCCAACCCAGAGATCAAACCCACATCTCTGGCATCTTCTGCATTGGCAGGCAGATTCTTTGCCACTGAGCCACCAGGGAAGCCCAGGACAGAGTGAGGGTTAATTTATTTAACCTAAAATTTGAAATCTAATGTACTCCCGTTTCACCGAGCATTACTTCTGCTGCCCACAGCACACTTTGGTTCTGTGAGCGTCCAAAGATGTTGTAGTTTATCTCTTCCACTAAACCCTCAGGGGAGGAGCCACTTCGTGTGTGGGTGTTTTGTTAATATGTTTGTGGCTGTTTTCAGTGAATACCCAGGTATTCACCGCAGGTAAGCGGGCCTTACCAGCTCAATAGAAATCATTTCATTGGCTTCCTCTTACCTCACCTAGTTGACGCTTCTGAGGAAAGCTGCTGTGAAAACAACTTGACTCAAGTCTGTGATTTTGATAAGAAAAGATAAGAAGCTGGAGTTGGGGGGTGTAGGCAACACAGGGCAGTGAGAGCTGCCAGAAAGTGGGTGCATTGTCACAACACAATTTAAAAACTATAGTGAAATCAATATAATGTCAGTAAATATTTTTATCACCATGTACCTGCAATTCTCAACCATGTCAATGCTAAAGTACTCCTCCCTACCAGGGCAAATCAAACCATTGGCCTGAGTGTTAATACATGACTATGTTTAGCATGTTCCTGTAATGCTTACTGTAAATACTTTAAAATGTAGAAGCATAGAATGTGTGCGTGCATGCTCAGTTGTGTCCAACTCTTTGGGACCCCATGGACTTGTAGCCCATGAGGGTCCTCTGTTCATGGGATTTTCCAGGCAAGAACACTGGAGTGAGTTGCCATTTCCTTCTCCAGGGGATCCTCCCAACCCAGGGATTTGAACCCACATCTCTTGCGTCTCCTGCATTGGCAGATAGATTCTTTACCACTGCACCATGTGGGAGGCCCATAGAAACACAGAATATTAAGAACAAAAGGCAGCTTAGATATTCTTTCTTTCTTCATTACTTTCTTTGATTGTGTGTCCACAGCTAGAGATGATGTTTATCTGGGCATGCCCCTTGTCCTTGAGAAGCTGGTACCATCAGAGAAAGAGCAATCCTGACACTCTCAGGGTCACATGGAACGTTGAAAGGCTGACTCAAAGCAGGATGGTGATCTTTTCAAATGACCTTCCTTCCTTGAGGGGTTTAGAGAAGGTAGGACCGCACAAATGACAGGGCCCTGAAACACCTTCTATCCTTTGACCCCACAAAGCTTAAAATTCTTAGTATTCTTAATGAAAAATGTGTTCCCAGTTTCGCATTTCCCCTTGGTACACAGACATTTCCTGGAACTTTGCAAAGGCTCCTCCCATCCCCCCACCACTCAGTATAGGGATATTTTTCCAGCAGCACATTTTGAAGTTTCTGCTTCCAAGTTAGTCCTAACAGTTGCCTCCCCAGGTGCCTGAGCGGAGTCCTCCCTCTCCCCCCTACATACACCACCTCAAATGACTTTTAATTAAATCCAACTCAGTCAGTCGTGACTTAGCTTTGTGCTTCTGTTTTCTACATCTGAGGTTCTATTTATAAACCATTTAGTCATATGGGCCACTGGATCGGGAACCTAATTAGAGCTGTGTATTACGGCGCAGTGGCCCCAAACCTGGCAGCTCTTTCCTCCGAGGCAGGCTCTCCATTGCTTGTGGAGTGCTGAGTGCACTCGCCTCCCCAGGTTTGTGCATTGATTGCATCTCAGAATGCACACGATGGAATAGCTTGCCCACGCCAGCCTCAGTGACTGGAGACAGGCTTTGGGAAGGTCCCGGATCACCATGCAGGGCTCTGATACCCTAACAGTCCGCTGGCGCTAACGATCTTCAAGGTTGAAGCTCATTTCTCCTCCCATTTTGGATGGAAGCCAGGATTTAAATAAAAGAAAGAATGAGAAAAAGAAATCAAATAGAAATTCAGCCACAGGAGTCAAGGGCAAGTGAAATTGATTTTAAAGGGCTGGCTTCCAGCCACAGAAACAAAGAGGGTTGAGGTGGAAACTGTTGCTGTGGGTTAAATCGCAGCCATCGGGGAGGGAGAGGTCTGCAATGAGAACGTGGACAAAAATGCTTCATTTTTAGCTTGGCCGGTGTCCTGAAGACTAAGGCAGTGACGCACTTTTTGAAATTAAAAAAAAAAAGAAAAGTGCTCCCGGAGTAGTTCTGTCTGCCTAAAACTTAAGCAAGAGGAACTAAAATCAGGACAAAATGGGAGGGTGGTGGGAAGAAGAACACAGCTTGAATCCTTCAACCCCACATTGCTCTTCTAGTGTTTGATTTCTCTAAAGTCATATACTTTGCACGGTGTAAATAGCGTGTCCAAATTTAGACATCATAACCCCACTTATGCAGTTGACTGCCAACAATGTAAGATCTATTGACAGGAAACAGCCTGAATTCAAGTGTTAGCTTTGCCACTTATTAGCTGTGTGTCCTCAGGCAAATTACTTGACCTCTCTGAGCCTCAATTTGTTCATCTGTAAAATGGGAGTATATGAATCATAGCTAGACAATATGAACTGAGACATATAAGGTGGTCCAAGGCAATATTTGCACATAATAAAATCAGTATAAGTTGTTTCCTTTTGTTATTAAATATTAATATTTTAAGTTGCTTCTTTTACATTTTTCTCAAAAATCATCTACACAAAATATTCATGTGCCAAAAAATGAATTTTGAACCATATTAATATTATATGCAAAAATTAATTCCGGGTAAATTATAGCTATAGATAATAAAGGCTCTTCATAAATCTAGAGGAAAATGAAAAAAAAAAATGTTTTCAGTACCGTGTGGTAAGGCAAAAAAGATTTTAAGGAGGACATAAAAAGCATATACTATAAACATTATCAAAAAATTAGACTACTTTAAGATGAAGAATTTCTTTAGTCAAAAAACATATTGAAAGAGGAAAATGCAAGCTTTGGCAAGAAAAGATAGTTGCAACCATACAAAGGAGTCATATCCAGAATGTACAAAAATTCCTGCAACTCAACAAGAAAATATCAGACAATACAATAGAAAATTGTACAAAAGACTTGCAGACACCTTAGAAAACGTAATTTCCAAATGCTCTGAATCAAAAGATGTTCAACATCCCTAGTCACCAGACACATTTAATTGTTAACCACATTAAAATCCTTTACATACCTGACCAGAATGGCTAAAAAAAAAAAAGATGCAGTGTGTACACACTGCTGTATTTAAAATGGGTAACCAGCAAGGTCCTCCTGTATAGCACCCGGAACTGCTCAATGTCACGTGGCAGCCTGGATGAGAGGCAAGTTTGGGGGAGAACGGATACATGTATAAGTGTGGCTGAGTTCATTTGTTGTTTGCCTGAAACTATCACAACATTCTTAGTTGGCTTTACTCCAATATAAAATAAAAAGTTTAAAAAAGATGCAAAATCCTAAGTGCTGGTAAGTATGCATAGCAATTGGGACTCGTATACTACGGATTGAAGGGTACATGGAAAGAACTATTTTGGAAAATTGTTCAATGGTATCTACTAAAACTGATCCTGTGTGTGCCCTATGACATGGAAATTTCACTTCTAGATTTTTATTCATAGGCATGTGCCCCAAAATGTATGTATAAGACTGTTTATATCAGCATTATCATTAATAGAATAAACTAGAAAGAATTCAAATTCCAACAGTAAAATGAATGAATAAATTATGACAAATTATTTATCCTACAATGAAATACTATAAAATAGCAATAAAAATGAATGAAGTATTGTTATATACAGTAATGGGGAGAAATCTGAAAAAAAATCTGTAATGAAATAAGTCAGATACATAAAATAGTAGCACTGACTGGTTCAATTTATATAAAGTCTAAAACAAACAAACAAATATATGATATTAGAAGTTAGACCTATGGCTGATTCATGCTGATGTTTGGTAGAAATCAACACAATACTGTAAAGCAAGGGGCTTCCCTGGTAGCTCAGCTCAGCTGGTAAAGAATTTTCCTGCAATGCAGGAGACCCTGGTTCAATTCCTGTGTCTCGAAGATCCGCTGGAGAAGGGAATAGACTACCCACTCCAGTATTCTGGGGCTCCCCTGGTGGCTCGAAGGTAAAGAATCTGCTTGCAGTGCAGGAGACCAGGGTTCAATCCCTGGGTTGGGAAGATCTCCTTGAGGAGGGCAGGGCAACCCACTTTAGTATTCTTGCCTGGAGAATCCCCATGGACCGAGGAGCCTGGTGGGCTGCAGTCCATGGGGTCACAAAGAGTCGGACACGACTAAGTATAGCAGAGCACTATAGAGCAATTATCCTTCAATTAAAAATAAATTTAAGACCAAAAATAGAGAAGTTAGGATGGTGGCTATCTTTAGGGAGAGGGTTTAGTTATCAGATGAGACAAAGAGTGGGGTGCTACTGGGATGCTAGTAGTGTTTTATTTATTCAGTGATGGTTTCAGTGATGTGTTCTTGAGAAAATTCATTGAACATAACGCTCATGACTTGTATACTTCTTTGTAAGTATGTTATACTTCACTAAAGAAATTTACTTGAAATTATTAAGGCTATGGAATTCTAACAAATATTCATAAATCAGCCAAACAACAAATTTAACCCTTCATGTCTTAACATTTGGTTATAACCAATCTACCTCTAAACTGAACTGAGCGTGTTTAAGTATATGTGTGTGCATTGCTAGAATGTAAGTTCCATGAAGACAGGGCTTCTTAACTGATGATTTGTTCTTCCTGTCTCTGGCTGCTTCAATAGTGTTTGATATGTAGTAGACAATAAATATTTGTTGAATGCATGAAAGAAAAAAAATACCTTCATTTGATAAATTAGATAAAAGTTCATTTAATACTGTATTTGTGGACCTGGAAAATAGAGCTTCTTCACAGGAGGTATACATATTATGATTGATCTACTTTTATGTTTCTGCCAGCCAGTTTTTCTCAAGCAGAGTTCATAATTGGAGAGAATGATATATGAGGTATGGTCAACAGTGGGAACCAGCATGCGAGGCCATGAAACATAAAGGAAATTAATTTCCAAGCCCACCAAGATATCTCCGTATCTATCACTTAACAGAATACATACATTCCAGTAAAGACAAGTCTAAAGCAATTGCTTTAGTAAAAGGAAATCTATTTTCCTATTGGAACTCTCAGAAGCTAAATGGATGTTTTTCACAAGAAAAAGTCCTACAATAAATGAGAGTGAAGAAAAGTCTTTTAGTGGGAAAAGGTACAAGATGGGGGGGTGGGGATCAGCTTCGAGACTTACTAGGGGTACAAGACCTGTGACAACTAGAGTTTGCTTTCTGGCTACTGTCATTCCCACCTTGTTTATTGTTTGTTTGCACAAGTTTCCCAGTCTTAGCATTCTCAGTCAGGGAATACATTCCTGTGAGACTCTGACTTCCCCCTCTCCTCTGTAGGTTGTATAAAATGAAGCTGGACTGTAATAGCAAGCTTCACCTGTATCAATAATGATGTCACATTCTCGCTTGAAAACCCCTCAAGTCTGAAGTTAAAGGTTATGTGAAAGAAATTTCTAATGTGGTAGATTCAAAATCAGGTCAATCAACCTTCATTTTCCTACTGGCTGAACCTGTACAGTTTGCCCGCAGAGATTCTAAAGCAATTGAGTCAGAGTACCTGAGGGAACCACCTCGTCCAAAATGGTTTCAGAGATCTTATGAGAACAGAGGAGAGTCAGGTCAGAGTCTGAACCCACATCTGCTACTCTTGTTTAGGGAGTGACCATGAGCTTCAGTTTCCTTATTTGTGAAACAGATTAAGGTTCCTAGCCTGATGAGTTGGTGACTTAGTGTATGCGCCCCACAGATTAGCAGCTTGGTGAGTGGTACCATCTTATTCATCATGGCCATCATCACTGTTTTCATCATCACCATTTTCACTCCAATAGCCAGAAAGTAGCCAAGTCCTGTGAACCCAATGAATCATCAATTACTGCTAGTTGCAATCTGGATAGCAGAGAACTTGAATTTAGTGTCCTTTTAGCTGGCTTAGTTCAGCAGCCTGACTAGAGGTATTAACCAGTTGAAGAGACTGGCTATGATGAAGGCTGTTTCTGGTCCTGTGGTTGAAGAGTAACTCATGACTATGCTTCATATTTTCATCTGCAAAATGGGGACGAGCACCCACTTCCCCTCTCCTCAGCCATCATTTCAGCACTGCCCATCTTGGAAACTGGCTGTGGAATAAGCAGAATTAGCAAGGCAGGCAGCAGGGAGGTAGGAAGGCCCTTGGGTTGCTGGTTGGAAGCTGAGAACTGGAAATAATTCTTTCTGATCTATTGCCTGGAGAGCACCATGAGCCAGCTGGCCTGAGAAGATAAGAGAACTGTTCTTCTCTGCCCTGGGAGGTGCTGTTACCTAACAAGGAGTTGGGCAAGATGCTTGGGGAGCAGGACTTTTACTGTGTGCCAAAGTCTGCCTGCTTTTCATCTAGATTCCAATTTTCATCCTTTGCCACATTTAAAACATTATTTTAGATGTTCCCTGGAGGAAGGGACCACAATTTCTCCAGTTCTATTCATACAATTTGTTCTAAGTGTAAAAGACTGGGCGGGGGGGGGGGGGGGGGGGGGGGAGGGGCGGCGGGACGGTGGTAACAGACATTGAATTAGCCAAATTTGAGATTGAAAAAAAAAATGCTGATATTTTAAAAACATGACTCGGAATGAGTAGATTTGCCTCATTGCTCTAATGCCCTGCATCTCTTCCTTGGTCTGTTTGTATGCTTGCTCTTGCAGTCATACTCTGCTTGATTAGAAGCAGAGTCTGGAAAACTAAGAGGAAGAATAGGGAGCTGTTGGTTTTCACCCCTGCAGGCTGGTGGCATAAGAATGGAAATGAGTGCTGTGATGGGCAATGTTTGTCAACTTGACCAGGGTATGGTTCCATTTGTTGGCTCCAAGACCTATCTAGATGTTTGCAGTAAAGGTATTTTTTTTTTCAACGTGATTCACATTTAAATCAATGTGAATTGATTTAACTGACACCAATTTCAGTGTGTGAGTTTTCCAGCACCACCAAGCAATTCCCTGGTACCAGCTGAATATCCTACAATTTAACTCAATTCTGATATTATCTACCTGGAGATAGAGTCAGATCCCATAGGATAAGGGCTTAGTCCCACAAGACTGCTCCTTCCCCCAGAGGTCAACGGCAAGTCCAGGTTGTTGTCTGTGCCTCTGATCACCTGGGTTTAGACTGAAAGTTTCCACAATCCTCTCCTTGAATATGTTTGTTAGAGAAGCTCATAGAACTCAGAGCAACATTTTACATACTAGATTACAGGCTTATTATAGAAGGATATAATTCAGGAACAGCCAGATGGAGAAGAGATGAAGACCAGGGAGGTGGGAAGGGGTGGAGAGCTCCCATGCCCTCTCCTGGTGCACCCCGGCCTCTGGCAAAGGGCTCCCCAAGTCTCCATGAGCTCACCAACCCAGAGGCTCTCAGAACTATGCCCTTTTGGGTTTCTAAGGAGGCTTCATGCCACAGGCAGTATTGATTAAATCATTGGCCATTGGTAGTTGAACTCAGTCTCTAAACCTTCGTTCTCCACCGGAAGTCAGGGTGCATGCGTGTTTCAGCAAGCCTCCGAACTGTAGCCTTCCAGGCTCCTCTTTCCACGGGATTTTCCAGGCAAGAATACTGGAGTGGGTTGCCATTCCCATCTCCAGGGGATCTTCCTGACCCAGAGATCAAACCTGAGTCTCCTGCATTGCAGGCGGATTCATTACCGTCTGAACCATCAGGGAAGCCCTATTTGGCCTTTAGCTTGGCAAATTGCTCAGATTAGCTACCTGGGCATTGAACCTTGAAAAGAGACACATAATACTGACTCCTGAAAATGGAGTCCTATTCTGACATTCACAAGCCCTGAGAGTCTGGGGCAGAGAAGGGAAGTCCAAAGGGTAGGAAACAGGCTTCCCTGGTGGCTCAGATGGTAAAGAATCTGCCCACAATGCAAGAGACCTGGGTTCCATCCCTGGGTCAGTAAGATCCCCTGGGGAAGGGAACAGCTACCCATTCCAGGATTCTTGCCTGGAGAATCCCAAGGACAGGGGAGCCTGGCAGGCTACAGTCCACGGGGTCACAAAGAGAGGGACTAATACTTTCACTTCACTTCAAAGAGTAGGAACAGGAGTTGGAAGGGATCTCAGGAAGGAAGGTGAAGCGATTTCAAGAAGACAGTATGCTTTGTTTAGTAATACTATGAATCATCAGCATGATAACATTAATAAACCTCAGCCTGGCCATCCTGTCGCTGGAGACAGATCTCAGCGTGCACACACCGTGGGCAGCAGTGGCGAGCTGGGTACCAGAACGGCAGAGTGAAGCCCCACATCCTTGACTGCTTCTAGCCCCAACTGGTCGTCCAAGCAAGGAGCCGGATAACCCTGCCCTGTCAGCTGCACTCAAGGATTTTGCTTTCTTGATATGAGGAAAGCCAGCTCAGACTCTTTCAACTGACCTAACTTCTCCTCCCCTGGATCTCATCCCTGGGAACCTAGACCTTATACCACAGTGGGGTTTTTGCTTGGCAGTAAACGTTTTCCTCACACTTCTCAATCTTTGCTTACATGCGCAGTCATCCAGTCATGTCTTAACACTTTCTGTGGTCCCATGGACTGTAGTCTGCAAAGCTCCTCTGTCCCTGGGATTCTCTAGGCAAGAATACTGGAGTGGGTTGACATTTCCTCCTCCAGGGGATCTTCCCAACCCAGGGATCGAAACTATATCTCTTGCATCTCCTGCATTGTAGGTGGATTCTTTAACGCTGAGCCACTGGGGAAGCCCTCTCAATCTTTGGTCTCTTACTATTCTTATTCTCCTTAAAAATAGTTACCATTGATTCAGTTCCTATTCTCTTATTCTCATTTCTAGCCCTTTGGTATTAATATTGCTCCATTTTGCAAAAGAGCCAACTGAAGCTGAAAGAACGTCCCAGTGTCAGAGGGCAGATGGGAGCCCAGTTGGCTGAGGGCTGGTACTTTAGCTGAGTTACAAGAGATTCCAGAAATGATGGAGAAATTCTATGGCTGAGGCACCTTGGACCTGAAAGGGACTCCATGGTTGGGCTCTGTGCACAATGGGAAGCAAGAAGAGAAAGGAGTTATTTAAAATGAAAACCGAGAGCTCTTTATTCTCTCAGTTTAAATGCAGACCTGACATTAACGGCATGATAACCCAGGAACACTGACGCATCGCTCGTAATTAGACCTTGTGAGTCTTCATTCTTTGACAGATGCAAAGGATTTCAAAATATAATTAAACCTTCCAATACCCTTGTGAGGAGGCGGCATCATATTCATTTTACAGATGGGTGAACTGAGGCCAACAGAAGACAAGTCTCTGAAAGTTAACTCAAGAATTTGTAAGAAAGCATTAAGGAAACCCCGTGGTTCTCTGCTCCTCTATACTTTAGCTGAAACCAGCCCAGAGCAAGTGCTCTAGAATTTTTAAGGAAGGAATCAAGATTCCATGTGGTTAGGAAAACTTCTGGGCTTACCTAAAGCTCAGATGGTAAAGAATCTGCTGCAACGCGGGAGACCTGGGTTCCATCCCTGGGTTGGGAAGATCCCCAGGAGGAGGAAACGACAACCCATCCCAGTATTCTTGCCTGGAGACTCCCCATGGACAGAGGGGCCTGACAGGTTACAGTCATGGGGTCACAGAGTTGGACATGACTGGGTGACTAAGCATGAAGGGAAACTTTTAACCCATATTTATCTATCAAAACATCTAAAGAAACCAAGTGAGATGACAGAACGAAAGTTCACATGTGTTCTAAGCCATTACAGTAGTTGCAGTGGATTTATCCAGGGTTTCTGCAAACACGCTTGGTCATAGGATTCTATCACGATATTTGTTAATGATTTAGGTTTTCTGAATTCTCTGCTAGAGATTCTGATCTGGTCAGTCTGGGTGGATCCTACAAATCTGTATTTTTGAGAAGTTGCTGGGTAGCATTTTATAAGCAGGCAAGTGTGGGAAATGCTGGATTAAACATTCAGTGGGTGCTTTGGAAGCCTATAATTTGTGGGCTTAGGATTGTGTTAGGTTCTGTAGACTCACAGTGTAAGAAACAACCTCAAAGGCTCCTTCCTTCCTCTTACTCAGTGTAATGGAGATTGCAGCAAATGTTGAATGCATGTCTATTCTACTGAGCGTGGGGTTTGTTAGGTGCCTCTGAGATACAGAGGCTGTCAGTTGGAGGGAGGTGTATAGGAGAGAGTGGTGGGCGGGTGAGGTTAAGAAGGTGATGGGAGGCAGAGAGGAGGGGGCCTTGATCACAAAGTGTTCTCTAGGCCATCATATGGAGTTTTCGCTTTTATTCTGAGTGAGAAGGAAAAACACTGGAGGGTTTTAAGTAGGAGTTACTTGGTCTGATTTTTGTTTTAAAGGTGTCACTCTGAACGTTGTGATGAGAACAGCATGTAAGGGCTAAGAGCAGATGATATGAGACCGGAGAAGAGACTACTGCAAAGATCCAGGCAAGAGACCATGGCAGCTTGGGCCTGAGTGGAGGCAGTGATGGTGGCATTAATACCAAATGGTAGAATTGATTTTGTCTTTTGAATTTGTTAAAAGGGTGGATACAGGGCATGAAGGAAAGAAGGAAGCTGAAGATCCGGGGGCTCATTCTAGAAACTGCTACAATGGCATGACTCGATCTACACTTTGGTGAAATCTTTCTGGTTTTCAGCTGGAAGGCAGGTGGAAGGTTATTATAACAAGCCAGACAAGAGATAAGAAAGGTTGACCAAGACTGGGTCTGTGAATTCCAAAGAAAGAGTCATGATGAGAGAAGCTCTGGAAGAAGAAGATGCAGAATTTGGGGACAAATTAAATGTGTTGGGTGTGGCTGGTGCATGATGGACAGAGTGGAAGTCATCATGGTAGAAGAGACAGTGAGTTTGGCTTTGGCTTGTAGACCTTGAGAGGTCTGTGACCCTTGGTTGAGCAGTCATTAAAAGACCATGAGCAGTTCTGCTCTACCTTTTGGCAGGGAGGACATGGCTGGGAAGTGGTAAAGACAACCAGTGATTTTGGATCTTACATGCTAATTTTCAGTTCAGTTCAGTTGCTCAGTCATGTCTGACTCTTTGTGACCCCATGGACTACAGCATGCCAGGCTTCCCTGTCCATCACCAACTTCTGGAGCCTACTCAAACTCCTGTCCATTGATGATGGCAGCAGTGATGCCATTCAACCATCTCATCCTCTGTCGTCCCCTTCTCCTCCCACCTTCAATCTTTCCTAGCCTCAGGGTCTTTTCCAGTGAGTCAGTTCGCATCAGGTGGCCAACACATTGGAGTTTCAGCTTCAGCATCAGTCCTTCCAGTGAATATTCAGGGCTGATTTCCTTCAGGATTGACTGGTTGGGTCTCCTTGCAGTTCAAGGGACTCTCAAGGGTCTTCTCCAACACCACAGCTCAAAAGCATCAATGCTAATTTTAAATCTTGCCAAAAATAATGACTACTATAATATAGGTTGCTTGTATTTCTGAATTTAAGCATCAGGGGAGCTTAGGAAATGCCTGGAGATAGAACCAGGCAGGATGTCAGTGATGAGTGGAGGGGACAGCGTGGGTTGAGAGAAATTCCCCAGCCTCCTTGAAATGGCCCAGCCCTACAAGCAGACTTTATAACCTGTGAGTTTTGTCTTAAGTATAATAAACAGACTCATAAATTGTCTTTGCATTTTTTAGATTTCATCCAGGTTTTTTTTTTTTTTTTTTTTTACCTTTTCATTTTATGTTGGAGTATAGTTGATTAACAATGTTGTGATAGTTTCAGGTATACAATAAAGTGGCTCAGTTACACATATGCGTGTATCTATTCTTCTTCAAATTCTTTTCCCATTTAAGTTGTTACATAACATGGAACAGAGTTCGTTGTGCTGTGCAGTAGGTTCTTGCTGGTTATCTGTTTTAAATATAGGAGTGTGTACATGTCAGTCCTACACTACCTAACTATCTCTTCCCCCCACCCATCCCCCTTTGGTAACCATAAATTTGTTCTCTAAGTCTGTGAGTCTGTTTTGTAAACATTCACTTGTAGCATTTCTTTGTCTTTTCATTTCTAAAGCATGAAATGGAGAGCCTCAGAGAAATCCCCAAATGGGCTTTGAAGCCCTAATACGAGCCATATGGCATTATTTTTTCCCATTGTGCTTATAGGTTCAGAGGCTATTATTAACATTTAAAATGTTTTCTGGGTCAAGGCAGGCCAAAAGTCCATGCCCCTTTTCCTAGCAAATGTCTTTAGGTTTACACTGGAGATAAATGAATAATATATACAAACTTCTTTCCTTGACGTTTCTTTGAGAAGTTTGTCTCCTTAATTTGCATACAGACTTGTCCCTTGTTTCCCAAATGAGTGCGAAAAAACATCTAATGGAAATTTGCTGTGAGCCTTATAGGATTAAGCCACGGGGGAGATTATTAATAGATTTCCTTGTGGGCATCAATCTTTGCCCCAGGAAAGGTTATTTAAAAAGATCAGGACATCCACTCAGCTTGTGGGAAGAATTACCCATCATTACTCCCAGTGGTGTGATGGTTGGTTGGAGCCAAAATCCCTTTATGCCCTCCCCAGCATTTAGCTACACCAGCTCTGGAGTCACCATCAGTTTAAAAATATCGAAGAAGTTTACTTTTGTTAGAGATCTGAAAACTGTACATCATATCTAAGTACTGAAATTTGCATCATAGTGTAATTAAAAGAACCAGAGCCCCTCTAGCCCAGAAAGGGAGATATCATTAACTTTGGCAGCCCTAAATAAGCATCTCTACCCATTTGAAAGCTTTCACATCACCGACTCATGTGATCCCCCAGGAGTCTGAAGCTGGACCGTGGGCAGAACTGCAGCGTGTACTGGTGACTTGAGGATCCTGAGGAAGGAAAGGGAATGTGAATTTTAGTCCTGACTCTGTCCCCAGGGGCCTCAAGCACAATAAATCTTGGCAGAGTCTGTAATCAATAGGGCTACTCTGTCTCACTCATAGGATGAGGCTGAGGGCAATGTGAGGAAGCAGATCCAAAATCATTTGAAAAGAGCAGAGTCCTTTGATACTGTCTCAAAGCGGGAAGGAAGAAGACTTTGCTGAGAATACTTGGGAGGTAAAGGAGGTTGGAACTTGCAGAAGAATAGGGCAAGTTTTGTGCCCAGGGTGTGTGTGTGTGTTCAGTCAGTTGTATTCGACTCTTTCACAGCCCCAGGGACTATAGCCCACCAGGCTTCTCTGTCCAGGGGATTATCCCAGCAAGAATATTAGAGTGGGTTGCCATTTCCTACTCCAGGGGATCTTCCTGACCCAGCAATTGAACCTGAGTCTCTCACATCTCCTGCATTGGCAGGAGGACTCTTGGCCAATGTGGCACCTGGAAAGCCTTGATTCCCAGAGGGAAACACAAACAGAGCCACAGAAAGAGCATGCCTGGCTAATTGTGACACATGGCCTCCTGTAATGCCTTCTTCCCATGGTCCCTGCCTTCTGGTCTTCATGGTCTTGATTGTTGACTGGATGGTGACTTACTTCCAATGACAAGAGCTGGCCAAAGTGACAGGATGTCACTCCTGAGGTGAGGCTATAAAAAGCTGTGACTTCTCTCTTGCTGGCACTTTCTCACCTCACTTGCTCACTTTGATGAAGTCTGCCTACAACTGCTGAGTGAGCTTAGAAGCAGATCCTGACCCAGATGAGCCTGGAGGTAACTCCACTCCCAGGCGAGACGTTGTTGGTAGCCTTGTGAGAGATCTAGGCAGAGGCACCCAGATCAGCCATGCCCAGACACACAAAAATGATTAAGATAATAAGTGGGTATTCTACTAAGCTGATAAAATGTGGGATAACACAATAGGTAAGCAGTTCAGCAATTAACCTAGGATAACCTGGAATGGTTCTGGAGGAAAAGAAACAAAGCGTCCGGTGTAAAGAAACTGCAAAGCTGTAAAACATGACCCTGACATGGGAAGAAAAGGGGGAAAAAAGGCTCCAAGAAGAACTACGGCAGAAAGTAGAGAGAGAGAAAGGTAGAAATAAACAAAGGTCAATCAAATGAGACAAGTAAGGGCTATTCCTTCAGAGCTTGTGGTAGCAGGCAGGCAGCCACTATGATTTGCATTTGATAGAAACTCGAGGGCGGGCAGGGGACCGAGAGATCGTCATAGAGGAGAAAAGAGAAGGCGCCACCAGCCCTGAATGGACGCTATTGGCCTAGGGAAGCTGGGGGCGGGCCAACTAGGAGTGGGTCTCCTATGTGATTGGTTAGGTACATATTTGGCTTTCTCTGGTTGGCCCCAAGTTGGAAGTGAGGATGCAAATGAGGGAAGCTGGCAGTTACTAACCAAGACCTGACCATTTGGGGTCAGTTGTTCTCAGGATTATTATTTGTCTTCTTGGATTGTTGCTGGAGATGTAGTCGTACTTTCTACAAGTCTGACTTTGAGTTGGCCAGCCTCTGGGGCTGCTTAGTTTAGATCATGTGCTGGTCGCTGCGCATTGCGGGTCAGAGTTTAATATATATGGTCTAGCCGTGGTCCATTTTGGGCTTCCCAGGTGGTCCTGGTGTTTAAAAACAAACAAACAAACAAACCCGCCTGCCAAAGCAGGAGACATAAGAGACATAGGTTCGATTTCTGGCTTGGGAAGATCCCCTGGAGGAGGGCATGGCAACCCTGGAGGAGGGCATGGCAACCCACTACAGTATTTTTGCCTTGCACATGGTTCATTTGTATATTCAGTCTCATAGAAAGAAAAGTAGTTATGAGGAAACGGGGTGCTTGAACTAAATTGAGGGGATTCCACAAATGGACTTCAGACATCTGTAAACCCAGAAAGGGAAAAGATCGGGGGATCCCACTGCTTTCCCACAGACTTACAGATAAACCCACAATGAATAACACAGAAAAAGCTTTGTCCATAACATTGCTTCAGAAACCTGGACCCATGACAAGTCACTAGTCCAATTCAAGTACCTTGTGACCACGTTTTAGCCACACCTCTTTTTCTTTTCATTACCTGGGTCTGAAACCAGGTTTGCAAAGCCATTTCTACAGTACACTTTATAGTCTTTTTATACAGTTTTCTTTGCTCTCTGTCACGCTTCTCGCCATAGAACTCACATTAAAATGGACTCTTACACTCCAGGTTTTTTTTTTTTTTTTTTTTTTTTAAGTACCAGTCCCCTGGAGAGTCTTCACCTCCGTGATCCTGAGTTGCAGTGTAGCTTTCTTTGTTGAACTCCTTTTAATACTACCTTTTCTCACAGTCAGACTTTGGAGAGGTTCATTTTATTTTTCCTTTTAGATTTGCCTTTTTGCCTGCTGTTTAACTTGAAAATTACCCTCCACCTAGGAAGGTAAATGCTCTCTTCTCCTGTTGTTAGAATAAAAAATTATCTTGTAACTTTGCTCTGTCAGGCCAAGCTACATCAGATCAACACTCCCTCTTAGCAAGCAGTGACTTTCAGAAGGGGGACCCAGACCTGGATAATGACAGCAGGGCTTGTAATCTTGCCTGTGTTAATGAGGGTCTCTTCCTACCTGACTTGTAGGCCTTCTGCCGAAGTTAAAGCTTCTCCTGCTCTAATTAGCAATGGCCAAAGGAGCGAGAGGGCTGCGCCTTTAAAGGTACCCATCCTAGCCATTTAAACAATGCAGAGAACAATTATTTGCAGGCCTGACAGCAAAGATGGTTAATTAAAATAGTGATGATGCCGAAAAGAAGAATGACAAATGGGGGTCCCTCATTAATGGGCATGGTCGCATTCTCTGTTCCCTTCTCCCTTGCTCATCAGGAAATAGCAGAGTGGAGCCCCCAGGAGATTCCTGCTCAATTAGACCCCGCAGGCAGAGGAAGCTGCCAAAGGTTCCGTGAAGAGAAAATTAAACCGCCTAATTTGGGAGGGAAGGATCCAGGGCACGGGCTTTAATGGAATACGCCACTGGCACTTCCAGGCCCACCGCTGATGGGACCGCCATTTGAAGTGGTACCCAAAGAGGCAGATATGCGGCATGAGGGAGAGACAGGGGTTTTGAAGTCACACAGGCCTGTGATGGGATCCTCACTCTAGTGATGTTATTCCACCACTCAAAGCCTGGTTTCTCACTGAAAAACACAAAGATAATAACAGTGACCCCATGTAATGTTGCATGAGATGATGTGTGTGTATGTGGGCAAGTTGGCAGCAGAAGGCTCAGATCACACAGGAAAAAACTCCCTTTCCACCTTCCCATGGCCCAACACACCTGCCCTGATGGACTGCCTGCCTCTCCGTCATCGCTTTTGCAACCCGCCCCTCATGGAGGTGGGAGCTGTTTACAGTGGTCCACCCTTTGCCCCGCTGTCCAGTGTTACCTGGAGGATGGTCCTGAAGACCTTGTCCTGGGCAGTGTGTGCTATTTCTTCTAGAAGCCAGCCCTCTAAGGGGAGGCCCCGTTCCTTCTCTGTCTTTGTCATCTTCTCACCATCAGTCCTCAGTGGGACCGATGATCCCATGGGAGTTGGACACCTCCTGTTCCTCCACTACCCCTAACAAGGAAGAGTCCTTGGATGGACTTGGGGAGCGAAAGAACCCGAATTCTTGCTCCTTCAGGTTGAGGGGGAACCCTCATTGGTGCTAGCATCTGTCTCCATAGAGCAGAATCATCTTGCTATCTGACCTTTGTTCTTTCCAATGACCCAGTGAAATCAGTAGGCTGGGCAGAGATCCTCAAACTTGGCAAAAATCTAACTTTTAGGGAGAGGCAGAACTACAAGCCAGATATTCCCAGGAAAAGCTGGAATATACTTTCCATTCTTCAGGAAATAGCCAATATTAGATTCGTTATCACTCAGGAAGCATGCATGCTCAGTCGCTCAGTCATGTCTGACTCTTTACGACCCATTGGACTGTAGCCTGCCAGGTAGGTTAGGATAATCTCGGTGGCCTTCAACAGGCCAGGTTTATTTCTTCTGCAGGCTACAAATCCATCCCAGGTTAGTTGCGGGGGGGGGGGGGGGGGGGGGTGGGCGGTCCTTGCTTAGTCACGCTTGTAATTGTTTGCACTCTGAGGCCGGGACTGATGGAACAGGCAGTCTTAGGAGCATTGCTAACAGCGGGGACAGAGGGAAAGTCAGGTGGGCTTAAGCACACAGTTGGTGGTGGTTTAGTTGCTAAGTCCTGGCTGACTCTTTGCGACACTATAGACTCTAGCCCACCAGGCTTCTCTGTCCAAAATATTCTCCAGGCAATAAATACTGGAGTGAGCTGGCATTTCCTTCTCCAGGGCTTAAGCACTTGCTTGTTCCTAAAGCATCAGCCTGAAAGTGATGCGTTTCACCTCATTCACATCTCAGTGACCAGGCTTGAGTTCAGCAGGACAGGGAGGTGTGACCTTGAAGTGTGCGGGTTGAACCCTGCTGAGCAGTGACACAGTCTGTCACCCACCCCATTGTTCTTTGTCTCAACTCCTGGGTACTGTTGGAATGAGGGGAGGCTGGGGGTGGTCCACTCACCTTGGATAATGATGAGAGACTAGACGGAGGACTGTGGGCCCTTTCTCCTGCCCTCTTTTGAAAGCAGAGACCCAGGAAATATATCCACAATAGTGTTTACTTTGAAGGAGATAAATTAGAAGGTGATGTCTGAGCTTGACTATCAATAACATGTTTAGATCTTGGACTGAAAGTTAACATGTTAGCAACTGTAAAAGGAGACACAATATGTGCTATGTTCCCACCTCAGGCCTCTTCCCACAGGGAGTCAACCACTGTTCTAGGTATGAGAGCAATTCAGAGCCTCAGACAAAGGTTTAAGGCTTTCTCAACAATGTTCCACATTTTTGTTTGCTTGCTGGCAAAAAGAAAAAAAGCAGTAAGTAACTTGCTAGGGATAAAGGCCACATTCCCCTTCCCTGCCAAGAACAACAGAAATAGCATTTCTGGGATGTTCAGTATTGCCATGCAGAAGACAGTCAGGGACCTCAAGCAGAGGTGAGCAGCTGGGTTCTCCAGGGCCGGAGCTCTACCAGGACAGGCCACTCGGCCTCACCATCTATATCTGCAGTGCATGGTTCATTTTCATCCTATAAAACTGACTTGTTTGCAACAACAAATAAAACCCTACAGATTCTCCTTCTGGTTCATGCAGCCTCTTCTGTACGGATAAATATAAAATACATTTACTTACTGATTTAGACTTCATATTCCCCTACTTCTGGAAGGATCTGGGGTAGGGTCAGCTGTAAACTTCATGTGAAATAGGACAGTCAGAATGGAAACCAGAGCAGAGACTGTGGGGTGGGAGCAGAGAAGAGGTTCCTACATCCCGGGACCGCTGCCAGCCCATTGAGCACCGACTTGCCTCCGTAGGTTCTGGGCGCCGAGGCACCAAAGGCCCACATTGGCCTCCTTGGGAGGTTGCTGCCGCTGATAGTCCAGGTGATTATGCAGGTGAAGTGTCACTGGGAGGGCTGTCCTTTTGGCTTTGCTGGCACTACCTGTCCCCTGGTCTGGAGGCCTAGGAGAGGCTGATGGATGACTAGGATGGTGGTTTATTTGCTAAGTCGTGTTCAACTCTTGTGACCCCAGGCTCCTTTGTCCATGGCACTTTCCAGGCAAGAATACTAGAGTGAGTTGCCGTCCCCTTCTCCAGGGGATCTTCCCAACCTAGGGATCCAACCCGGGTCTCCTGCACTGCAGGCAGATTCTTTACCGACTGAGCCACCAGGGAAGCTAGATGACTAGATATGGGTGCAATGACATCTTAGTGCCAGCCCACCCATCAACAGTGTCCACAGACCTCTCTCCATTCTGGCCCCGCCAGGCCTCCCAGCTACCTTTCTTGGGAAAAGAAAGAGTCTGATCCACCTCTGTGCTCAGATGTTGACTAAGAAGACCTTAAGATGGGACTTGATCCAAGGGGTTTTGTTCAATTACATTTATCCACAATTAAGGTATTGGCTAGCTATCAGAGCCAGGAAGTATAGGGATGAATAGGACAGAAAGTCTGAGCATGAAAACCCTTGGCCCAGGGCTTCCCTGGTGGCTCAGTGGTAAAGAACGTGCCTGCCAATGCAGGAGACAAGGTTTG
This sequence comes from Dama dama, assembly GCF_033118175.1. Lineage (NCBI taxonomy): Eukaryota > Metazoa > Chordata > Mammalia > Artiodactyla > Cervidae > Dama > Dama dama. The sequence continues at coordinate 77,344,444 of NC_083710.1, read as the reverse complement.
ATCTCTGATCTGGGAGAATCCCACATGTCACGTAGCAGCTAAGTCCGTGCACCACAACTGCTGAGCCTGTGCTTTAGAGCCGGGAGCAGCAGCTGCTGAGTCCATGTGCCACAACTACTGAAGCCTGGGCGGACTAGAGTCTGCGCTCTGCCACAAGAGAAGCCACCCCAATGAGAAGCCTGAGCACTGCAACTAGAGTAGCCCTCGCTTGCCACAACTAGAGAAATGCCCATGCAGCAATGAAAGCCCAGCACAGCCAAAAATAGAAAAATAAATTAAAAATTTTAACAATTAAAAAAAAAACAACTCTTGGCTCAGGCCACCAGGACTCCCAGCCTTAGAGGGACCACCCTGGTCCTCCTCCAGTCCTGCCATTTCCTGGTAGGGGGAAGGATTCCAGGTCCAGGAGGGATGTGTCAACTGACACCTGTGACCCTCCCGCATTCGACTCCACATTCTAGGTACACAGCGCCCCAGACTATCTGCCCAAACAGCATGCTGGACAAGCCACTCCTCAAGGTCCCACCTGCTCTGGTAGGAGTCCACCCAAGGGGTGAGTGTGGCAGAGAGAGGTGGCTGCAAATTGGACTTTTGGCCTGAGGTGTCCACAGACTTGAGACCACCCCCCTCCCAGTCTGGGATGGAACAAGGAGTGGGAAGCAGAGGGAACTGGGCAGCTGGGCAGATCCTATATTGGAATGCTCGTCCTGGTCCTCAAAATGTGGGGATGACCTCATGATTAAGCAATTCGGAGGGTGATGGCAGAGCGAAGGTTGGAGGCAGGAAGATCCCAAATCTAGAATGGATTTCTTTCTACCATCAAGGAGTTAATTCACCACTGTTACCTATTTCTGATTGTTTACGGGAAGATTTGATCATGAAGGGCCAATGAAGGTGTTCAAGAGTCTGATTCTTCTTGTCTATCTAAATTACTATCTCAGAAGGTAAAGCAAACCAATTTACTTTGAGGCTTTCATCAAAGAAATCCGTAGACAGTCCAGGAACCACATGCTAACAAGACAGTGAGTCCTAAAGCAGGAAAACAAACTATAAAAGCCAAACTCAAACTAAAAGATATTGCTTCACAATAAACTCCCACTTGTTCAGGCCAAGGAATCTGTGGATAGCAGTATCATCGGAAACACAAATATTCTGGTTAACTAAATGATAAGTTAGAATTATCTGTCCCCGAAGAATCAAATAGGACAATGTTAAAATTATACTCAGTGCATCTCTGTTTTGTCACTGACACAGTAATTTTGACAAATTGCTTTCCTCATCTTCTACCCTACCCCCAGCTTTCTTTTTCTTTTTTGAAGTTGCCTATATATTCTTAGGGTCTTTCCTCCAAAGACTGGCTAAGAAGTAGACGTGTATTAGTTGCTCAACCATGTCTGACTATTTGCAACACCATGGACTGTAGCCTGCCAGGCTCCTCTGTCCATGGAATTCTTCAGGCAAGAATACTGGAGCAGGTACCTATTCCCATCTCCAGGGGATCTTCTCAACCCATGGATTGAACCCAGGTGTCCTGCATTGCCAGCAGATGTTTTACTGTTGGAGCCACCAGAAGTAAAATTAGGTCAAGAGAACTTCAGTGGTCCCCTCGTTGTTATGACCAAAGACAGATCCAGAACTTGTCCTCAGGGAGAGTCAGCCATGTCCCTACAGGCATGGCCTCCTGCACACAGTTCATGGTTTCATTGCTGTGGTGGTGCCTCAATATCAGATTGGACTCTTCTTGATGAAAGTGAAAGAAGAGAGTGAAAGTTAGCTTAAAGCTCAACATTCAGAAAACTAAGATCATGGCATCTGTCCCATCGCTTCATGGCAAATAGATGGGGAAACAGTGGAGATAGTGGCTGACTTTATTTTTCTGGGCTCTAAAATCACTGCAGATGGTGATTGCAGCCATGAAATTAAAAGACACTTACTCCTTGGAAGGAAAGTTATGGCTAACGTAGATAGCATATTAAAAAGCAGAGACATTACTTTGCCAACAAAGGTACGTCTAGTCAAGGCTATGGTTTTTGCAGTGGTCATGTATGGATGTGAGAGTTGGACGGTGAAGAAAGCTGAGCGCCGAAAAATTGATGCTTTTGAACTGTGGTGTTGGAGAAGACTCTTGAGAGTCCCTTGGACTGCAAGGAGATCCAACCAGTCCATCCTAAAGGAGATCAGTCCTGGGTGTTCATTGGAAGGACTAATGCTGAAGCTGAAACTCCAATACTTTGGCCACCTAATGGGAAGAGTTGACTCATTGGAAAAGACCCTGATGCTGGGAGAGATTGGGGGCAGGAGGAGAAGGGGATGACAGAGGATGAGATGATTGGATGGCATCACCGACTCAATGGACATGGGTTTGGGTGGACTCCGGGAGTTTGTGATGGACAGGGAGGCCTGGCGTGCTGTAGTTCATGGGGTCGCAAAGAGTTGGACACAACTGAGTGACTGAACTAACAGTTATCTGGAGTGTGGTGCTCACTAAAAAATTCCCTTTAGTTAGAGAATTTCATTCTTCTCCCCTCTCCCTTCTGCACTGGGTATAGAACAATAGTTGGCTACTTAGTCAAAGCAGTCCTCTTGCTATGTGAGGTCCTCCACCTAAAGAAGGTCCAAGTCCCTGCTGTCATTTAACTCCCCTTATCTTCCGTCTTATCTATCTGATGACGCATGTATATGTTCAGTTGCTCAATCTGTCCGACTCTTTGTGGCCCCATGGACTATAGCCCACCCGGCTCCTCTGTCCATGGAATTTTCCAGGCAAGAATATTGGAGCGGGTTGCCATTTCCTTCAGCAGGGGATCTTCCCAACCCAGGGAACCCACATCTCCTGCATTGGCAGGTGGATTTTTTTTTACCAAGAGAGCCACTTGGAAATCCCCATCTGATGATCCCCTTAGGCATTCATTTCCCCCCCGCCCGCCACCCCAGACAACTTGGGAGATTTCTCCAGGAATCTGTGTGACTAGCAGAATACAGGACAGATTTAGTAGAGAGCAAGATGACATCAGAGGGTGTGTGGGATGATGGGTCCTAAAGGCCCTGCTGCAGAGTGTTCACTTGATCCAAAGGTCAACTGGTCACCATCAACAAGATTGAACAGGGAGGAGGACATGACCAGGTGTTTGAAAAGCCAGAATATCAGGCCGAGAGGAAAGGTTTTGGAGGTGGGGAGAAAATTCTCGCGTGCAGAACTTGGGGCTTTGGGCTGAAGCAAGTGAAAGTGAAAGTCGCTTAGTCATGTCTGACTCTTTGAGACCCCATGGACTGAATTCTCCAGGCCAGAATACTGGAGCAGGTAGCCTTTCCCTTCTCCAGGGGATCTTTCCAATCCAAGAATCAAACTAGGGTCTCCTGCATTGCAGGAGGATTCTTTACAAACTGAGCTATCAGGGAAGCCCATAGTTGACTTAAAATTCTAGTGCTAGTACTTATTAACTGTATATCCATTAGGTGTTTTTTAAATTCAGTTCCTCTGATCTTCAATTTCTAATTAGAAAAAGTCATAAGCTTTGCAGTATTACCATGAAGATTAAATAGGTATAAGGAGCTCCCACTGGTATAGTGGATAAGATAGGAGGCTGCTCTAAACCAGGGCAGTGGTGGGAATGGAGAGGAGGAGATAGACTTTGCTGACAGCATCACCAGGATGGGATTTGAGGGTGACTAGGAGTTTGACCTTCAGTGACCGCCAAGTGTCCTGTAGTTCATGGCTGAGTGTGGGTTAACAAAGGACAGAAGAACAGATTTTTTTTTTTTTTTCCAGATGAAAAAAAACAGATAATGGGTTTCTTCTGGATAGTTAAATCGAGGAGTGAGTGGAAGCCATTTAGGCACCAGTGGTGATTAGTTCACAAAAACAGAGCTATCTAGAGAGCACTGTCTATTTAAGACCCATCAGAATGGAGGTCCTTGTGGTCAGGATGGAATGTGCTTGGCTTGCCCAAGAGGACAAGCGGGATTCATCCTCTCATTGATTCTTTCACCTACTAAGTCATTCATCAAATATACCCTGAGTGTCTCCTCTGGGCCATGCTCAGTGATGTTAAACAGTGGCGAACAGGCGGAAGTTGCCCTGAGCCTCAGAAACCTATCCTGTCCTAGGGTAGAGGATCTGAGTTGGCCATGGATGCCCCTGTCCTTCAGTCCTGGGTGGCCAGGATGCCAAGCCTGTGTGTGGGCTGGATGCCAGGATACTGAGCAGGGCATGGAATGGGGTAGCACTGGGCTGTGGGTGTGGGTCGTGGCACAGCAGGAGGGAAGACCGTCTAGGCAAAGGGTGTCTGAGAACAGAGGAAAATGCTGATCTGCAGTAAAGCAGGTACAACACTGGACCAGAGAGGTGGGATAAGCACGTTCAGGTGGTTGAGGATGAAGAGATTCTCTGAGGTATTTCTGGGGAGCAGGGGCAAGGCAACAGTCTTTTCTGGGGAACCTGCCACTTGACTGTAGGTGATAAAGCGATTGCTAAAAACAATCAGAAATTAGTGTTTTGTAACAGAAGGACCCTATTCTTTTAACTTCAGTACCTGGCATCATGCCTGGTAGAACACACTCAGTGAATGTTTTATAGAATGGAAAGAAAAAAAAGGAATAATAAAAAGAAAAGAAGGAAAGAAACATCAGAAAGAGTTAAATTTTTCTTTTAAAGATTTTTTAAAAATGTGAACCATCTTAAAAGTCTTTATTGTATTTGTTACAATATTGTTTCTGTTGTTTATGTTCTGTTTTTTTTTACCCTGAGGCAGGTGGCGGGGTGGGGTGGGGTGGGGGGGTCTCAGCTCCCTGACCAGCAATCAGACCCGCACCCTCTGCTTTGGAAGGTGAAGTATTAACCACTGGACCGCCAGGGAAGTCCTGGAAAGATTTAAATTATCATCATTTTGGGTTATGGATTTAGATGGTAATAAAGATATTGTAGAATCTCTACTGACCTTATACTGCATCATAGAAATTATTATGGGGGACAAAATTCTTGCTAATCTGAGTTTGGGGACTACTGAAAATTAATGAAAGCATGCTCCAGTGATTTTGAGTAAAATTGGTCATTAGTAACTCCAGGATAGGGGACATCATAATACTATGAGTTAATTGCATACCTTTTCTGAATTTCAGAATCTCACCTAGGGGTGGCTTTGTCTCCTAGAGAGCAAAGAAAATGGCATTAGCAGAAGACCATGACTCTTCAGTGGTGACTGAGATAATGTATCATCCTTGGTGGCTTCCACCTTCACATGGGGAGCAGTGACGGGGTAGCTGGGAGTGAGTGGCCGTGACCTGCAGCTGCATGTGTGGACAGAAACCTTCAGGAATGGCTTCTTAGAACAGTGATACATATGCTTCTGCTTAAGACTTAACTGGCAGGTGTCCTGGCAGAGCTCCTGGGCGTGATGCCCTGATTGGCATGGATTTAATGACTCCTTGTCATTTAACACCTGCAGGTACAGAGACAAGAGGGTATTAGTACAACTCCGGGAGAAAGTGGAGGACAGAGGAGCCTAGCATGCTGCAGTCCATGGGGTCACAAAGAGTTGGACATGACAGTAAGTGAACAAATCGTGCCCCAGATCGAGTGGGCATCACGGATTTGTGAAGGCACTGTCTTTCCTTTCCAGAAAGAATTACTTATGTTATATTTATTCAATAGCTGTTACTTTGATATTAACACTCACTGTTCTTACTCAGAAATCTTTTAAAATTCTATTCTTAAATTTCAAAACTTCTGTTATTAACTACAGAAGATTGATTTATCCCCTCTCACCTGTTTTGTGTATATTATGGGTTTAGTTAGTCATAAATTAAACTTGAAAACTATTGTACTTCTAGAGTTCTGAGAAAACTTTCACTCCTTTTTTTTTTTTTTCTCATTGAGCGAACACATTATTCACAGGAACTGATGACATCCTGAAAGCTAGCTGTCCCCATGGCTTTCAAACACCAGTATGAGAGGTCCCAATTTCCTCTTTATCCTCATATCTTCTTATTTCACATGCAACAACTGTATGAATTATTTAAATGATCAGATATGCGAACATTACCCAGAAGTGTGACGACTTTGAGTTTGAAATAGCTCAGTATTTCCAGACTAGGATAAGAACAACAGTGTGCTTAATTTACATTCTCTTATCTCTTTTTGATACAGTTATAATGGTAACAGTAGTAACACTGTGACAGCAGCAATAACAGTGTAAATCTCAAGTCCCAGATTACATCTAATCCTGGGTTCTTACATCAGGTAATTAAAGCCAACAAGTGGAAGCAGGATGAGAGAAGCATTTAAATGTAAACATCCTCAAGTCACACGAAGGAATGTCAAATAAATATGGTTGGATTCTTAATATTGGTTCCAAGAAAATCACGGCTTATCAGGATAACAGAACATAAAATAGAGGAGAAGCATAAGTAGTGGAATCATAAAACAAGAGAATATCAGAGGATAGCAACCTAAAAGTCATAACAATTCTCGAACTAAAAGACAAAGGCTCAGACCATGTGAAGAAAAATGAAAGTGCGTGTACACTGCAAATTGCAAGAAGTTGAAAGTAATGTTAAAATGAAAGGAGAATTTAAAGCATAAAGTATTAAATGATACAAAGAAGATAATTTTATATTAATCACAGTCTCCTTAAAGCAAAATGGAAGTCATAAACAATAAATAACAAGTCCCCAAAATATCTAAGCTAAAAACTGTTACGAAAGGATCCAAGCACAGTTACACTGGGAGATTTTAACAGGCACTGTCTTTGATAAATTATGTATTTACATATATATATGCACATATATGTATATGTACACATGTAATGATTATATGCAATGCTATATATGCAATGATAGTTACAATATACCTTACATATGTATTTATATTATATATAGAGAAATTTCTATAGATATATAATTGAATAATGCAATACATATTCTTTTCAGGTATCCATGAAATTTTTACAAAAATTGAGTACATACAAAGCCCCCAAAGAACCTCAGTATAGTTCAGAAAGTAGAAATTGTGCAGGCAGAATTACCTGACCACATGTTGATTTAATATAGCAGGAATAAAATGTTTGTTTCAAAATAAAGAAAAGGGACCATTATAACCAACAGGGAGAAATTGAAAGAAACTTTGATAGAAAATGCACTTTCCTGGAGGCTCAGATGGTAGAGTCTGCCTGCAGTGAGGGAGATCTGGGTTTGATCCCTGGGTCGGGAAGATCCCCTGGAGTAGGAAATGGCAAACCACTCCAGTATTCTTGCCTGGAAACTCCCATGGATGGGAGGAGACTTGTGGGCTACAGTCCATGGGGTTGCAAAGAGTTAGATACAACTGAGTGACTAACACTTTCACACTTGATAGAAAATTGAGTATAAGGACAAACTGTCTATAAAAATAAGAAGCTAAGCATTAAGAGATAGATAAAATTGGTGAGATTAATAAAAGATAAAAAGCTAGACCAATAAAATAAAGGCTTGAAAGCCATTTTTTTTAAAAAAATACAAAGAAAATTAAAATGACAAACCCAAGCATAAATATAAGATTAAAAACTGAAAACAAAAATTAAGAGGTGGAAATGTAAAGTAAAATATATACCACACATGTAGGTTGGAAAATAAAAATATCATTGAGGGAAAGAATACAAGCAGGCAGGTTTTGGAAAGGATAAGCAAACAGAGGGAAAAGCGCCTCAAAGTAGAAAAGGAGGGAAAGTTAATTGTGAAAATCTGGAGTCTCAAAATAGAAAATGTGATGAAGGGCCAAATAATGGAGAAGTTGTAGAAGCACAGACTCAAAGGAGATTTCAACATTTAAAAGCAGACTTGTTTCTAGGAACTTGACAAGCTGAGCCAACACAGATTCCTCTTACATCTACAAACAAGTAGAAATGTTGGACAAAATATGCCATAATAATGTTTCAAAACATAGCTGAGCTCAAAAGATAGGAAGTCTGCAGGTGCTAGAACAAAGACGACACACGGCAGAAGGCTGCGGAGGCTAGTACTCGGAGGTCCGCGGCAAGTCTTCCTTCCCAGAGAGCAGAGCCCATGGTGATGTGTGTGTCCAGAGCTGAATGGGGTCACACCTGTCGGCAGCAGGATGGGGTGGAAACAGACAGTGATCCGAGAGGCTTGGCCATGCAGTCCTCAGCTGAGCCTACAGGGTGCATTGCAGCTGAGATACCGCTGGTCAAAAGACCTGACCTTCAGCTCCACAGCAGAGTCATTCTATATGACCTTTCCCGAAAAGGTGGCATGACCTTGGGGGAGGCCAGGTCCCTGAGAGGCTCAGCTGGGAGCTATCAGCCTACAGCTAACACCCCCAGCATCTTTGGGAATGAGAACTTCAATCCATGGCCAGGAATGTGGTTCTGGAGACATACAGATATTTTTCTTTGATTCTATGAATAACTTTTCTTTTTTCTTAAATGTTCATTTAGCTCCATTTAAGTAATTTTGACAATCCTGAATATTTTTTCCTTCGGAGTCTTTGGGAAGATACAAATAATTGATCCATTGTCCTCTCTCCAAAGGGGATACAAAGACACTTGAATAGATACTACTTGTGTACAAATATATCCATTTCAGTGTTATTTATATTAGTGGAAAAACTGAAAATGACCAGAAGGCTCCAAAATACGGGAATGGTAAAATTATATGCAGCTATTAGAATTGTGTTTTCAAAGAATGGGTGCTAAGATATTAACATATGTATTTACATTGGATAGACTGTATGATTTTAATTTCCTAGAACACTTATTACCTAAATGTTACTCTAATTGCTAATGCATTAAATAATTGGAAAGAAAATAAATCAAAATAATGTCTGAGTTTGGCTCTATAATTTACGAACCTTTTAATGTCTTATATTTCCCAAATTATCTAAGTTCATATATTACTTTAATATCATAAAACAAATTATTTATAACACAAAGAAATAAGTATATTGAATTAATCTACTCCATTACTTTTCAAATATATATTTGATATGAAAAATGATCTGTGAAATAGTACCATATTGAAAGCATATTTTCAATAATATATTTGAAATAATATATTTCAATTTTGCTTTTAACATTATTTTCAAGGTGAATGAGACAAAGAAGTAAATCTTGGATGTTTCTTAGTCCTTCTCTTAATTTGTCTGAGGTTTTCCTTGAAAGATAAGAGTCCCCCAAATGTCTGTGTATGTGTGTAGATGTACACTTAACTTCCATTTTTTGGAGTCTTTTTTATAGCTACTTCAGTTGTTCTAGAGTCAATGTCCCTTTGCATATGATTCTCACTAGATGGAGGAAGCTGGTTGAAGGACCTTTTTCTAAGGCTCCAAATCTCACTAACAAACAGCAAGAGGGGCCGTTCACAATTCCCACCTCTAGAGAACAAAAGAAAATGATACATTGTACCACTCAAGGGATTTTTGAATGAAGGAAATTTTTCTCTCCTAGAAGTTAGTTTTGTTTCTTTGTATTAGAGGTACTAGTCTTTAAAAAACAAAAAAAAATCTAGCAAACCATACACACAGAAACAGGAGGCACCCATAATGAACTGCATTAATGTTTGGGTTTTCCTCCTCTCTCTCTCTTCCTCTTTCCTCCCTTCCTCTTGTTTCTTTCCTTTCTTTTAGCTTGAATTCCAGACTCCTTTCCTTTAAGCCCTGTTGTTCCTCCTCCATCATTCTTTCTCAGACCTTTGCCTCCTCCTTTAAGTCTGCAAGTTGCTTTCTGCGTTGCTCTGTGAACTTCAGTGTGCTGAGTGGGCACTGAACTGGGGAGCCTCACCAAGAGCCATGATTTTAGAAATTCACATGTTTGAGAGTCTGTGAAACCCTCCCTGGCCTCAGAGATATGAAATTGCTTCAATCTATATTTTCTTTGTCTTTTATGCTTTTAAAGTTTCACATCCAATAACCACATTTGTATCCAAGGCATGGATTTTTAGAATTTGACAAAGCTGATCCCCCGTATTCAATTTCCACAAATCCCTTAAAGTATTTAACCAGCTCTTCTCCTTTTGCAACGATGTCTAACAAAATCACAGAGGGAAACAGGTGTTCTTGACATCACAACAGTTTAATATGTTAACTTATTCATTAAATTGTGCTTCACATCAATGGGAATCCTCAGGTCTACAAACTATCATTTTTAAATAGCAATAAAGGTTGATAATCTCACAGTACAATCTCCTAGTACCCGAGTTCATACATAGTATTGCACAGAAACAGAAATATCTTAGGAGAAATCACTATCTATTGGATAACTATCTTTACATCTAAATGGGGGCATCAGACACAAGTCCAGATTCTTCTTTCCACCATTTTTCATCTTGGATTTGTGAAATGAAAAATAATACAAGAAGGTCCTTCTGGGGAGGGAGGTGTGGAGAAGGAAGGAAAAGAAAAGATGGTCACATGATTTAAAAAAATGACAAGTTGGTGGAAATAAACGGGACTAAATCACACTGTCATCATCACAACGACCGTGACAAATCGACACTGTTCCCTCAGTTTTCCCCAGCAAGAACCAAAGCCTTTCAGCACTGCCATCTGGCCCTTTGATAAATTCCCACAAACTACAACAGAACTTGTAACCCACGGAGGCTCCATTTAAGGTGCCGAAGGATGACAGCTGTAGTCTTGTCCATAAACGACCTAGAACACAGGCTCAAAAAACATCTGTGCTCTCGTGTCCTCAGATCCGTAGTTCTGTTAGGTTACCTCCAGGCCTGGCTTCGAAGTTCAGGGGCTTTTGTCTTGCAGCTGTTGCTGGTGTTCATAGTGAGGCCAGTCCTCTGGAAATCTCAGCACCTCTGCAAGGTAGGTCGGTTCTGCAGGTGTGTTTGTGAGGGTGGGTCCTTACGCAGCCTGCCCATTAGGCTACAAAACACACAGGTCTCAGAACCCTGCCCATTTGCCCAGAGGGGCTAATAAGGGAGTTAGTTCAGGTATGTCTAGGTGGATGTGGTGAGAGAAAGCAGGCTTATGTCCAGTAGAGATGGAGGGAGGGGGGTGCAGAAGAAAAGCTGAAAGTGCCTTGGAGAAAGAATCTTTGCCATGCTGCTCAGAGATGACATGAATGGGTAAGGTCATTGAACTCAGCCAGCCCCAATACCCACCTGCAGACTTTCAGCTGGAGTTCTGCTGACCAGCGGAGGCACAGTGACAACAGAAAAGAAAGACCTTAGAGACACAGCTGTGATCAGATCACAGTGCCCTTTGCCAAAGTCCACCCCAGGCTTTCTCTCTGATCCAGCTCCTGCTCAGTCCCTAAAATTATCCCGAATGCTCTGATCCTGTCTCACAAGCCTCAAGCCTTGTCTTGCTCTTCACAATGGCCCAAAGAATCCAAATGGCTCCAGACTGCTCTTGACACTGAGGATGGAAACTGTCCCTGACTCACTTTCCTGTTTCCCTATTCCCTGGCACATATTAAACTTCTCATCTTTCCCCCTTTTAAAGACCTGCTTGCTTTTAGAAGCCCTACTTTCCTCTGTAGCTACCCCTACTCTCCCAACCCCCACGTCTGCATGTTCCCGTCCTACAAGCTCCGCTCTCAGCTACAAGTCCGAGTTGGAGAGGAGTCAGGTAAAGCCTTGGTGGGAAGGTATTAGCTTATGACAACTGAAAGCATTCCCTTTCCCTGGCAAATGTGCAAAGGGATTCATTTAACAGCAAATAAAAAATTTAAGAACCAAAGCGGTATGTTGCTGATAAAATTCCAGGGACTGAGGAAAGAAGTAGAGAGGAAGGGAGATTTTTCAACCAGGAGTTCTCTTGCACCTTTGTAAAGCATCTCTATTCAGGCTGCCACTGATTCAAAATATTTCTACCACCGAGCTTCCCTAAGGAGTACATTCCCTTGGGCTTCATCTTGAATAGTTTCTGGACTGGATGGGGTGGACGTCCAACGAGAGGTGTTGGGCGAGTGGTGATGCTTCAAGATTTCCCTGTAACACTGCCCATCTCTTGGCCATTTCACTCCTAATAAGAGGCTTCCTCCCTGGAGGCAGGGAGTTGAGAGCCAACTCTACCCCTCTCCTTGGTGTTTTTTGAGTCTCTGCGGTTCTATGAGAAGGCAAGGGAAGCTATAAACCAATAGAGATTGAGATTTCATATTCTTGCAATTCTCAATCCCAATACCGATGATGAGTAGCATAAAGTAGCAGAAAAATATGAAGTCAAAAGACGGGGGCTCTGAGCACCTGTCTTGTTAATAAACTAGAAACTTTAGGAAATCTTTCAACATCACTGAATCTCCACGCCGAACTATTGAATGGGATTAATGAGCAACGGTCCTATTTTACATACAAGACTGTGGTGAAGATCAAATGAGATACTAGATGTAAAAATGTTTTGAAAAGCATGAAATACTATACAAAGTTACACATTTTAATCTTAGCCTTAGCAAAAATGGGTGACGAAATAGATGACATTGAAAAGTACTTGAAATATTTTTCAGTTCCTTTTTGTGTCAGAGACTGATAGTTTTGATCAGTATTAATTTTCACATTGTTTCTTTAATAATAGAACCTATATATTTATCAAGGCACAAGGCAACCAATAATGATGACATTTCCTGGTCTTCTTAGCAGCTAGATGTAGCTAATAGCTAGGTGTTAGCCTATGAGATGTGACTGGAATTGATATGTGCAACTTCTTCCGGCTTCTTCTAAGCTATCTGAAATAAAAATGAGATGGCAGGAGCTGCAGCAGTCATCTTGGACCATGAGTTAAAAGCTTCATGTTAGGATGAAAGAGCAAGAGAGGGCCTGGGAAAACCTGGAAAATCACACGGTTTTCTCTATTGTTAAGAGTAGGTAGCCAAAAAGTTAAAAGGAGACAGAATATATAGTACGTATCTTATTCCTTAATAATAATTTAAACACACACATACATAGACACTTTATCCCAGTCTGGTTACTGATGTTGCCATTGCCAGAGAATGAAAGGAAGGTCTACCTGGGAATTGCAAGAGTCAATAGGATGTGGAACTCCTTAGGGATTTTTCTTTTTTTGCCTCTGCTGGGCTTTTAACACAGATGTATCTGGAATGACTTAGTTTTGGGTCTTAATATTCATTGGATGGACCGATGCTGAAGCTGAAGCTCCAATACTTTGGCCACCTGATGCAGAGAGCCAACTCACTGGAAAAGACCCTGATCCTGGGAAACATTGAGGGCAGGAGGAGAAGGGGGCAAGAGAGGATGGGATGGTTGGAGGGCGTCACCAACTCAATGCACATGGGTTTGAGCAAACTCTGGGAGAGAGTGAAGGACAGGGAAACCTGGTGTGCTGCAGTCCACGGGGGTCGCAAAGAGTCGGACATGACTTAGCGACTGAGCAACAGCGACAACTTTGAGGCTGCTGGCCACTCATGGATCCTTAGACCCAGATGCCTTCTGCTGACATCCTTTCTCTGAGCTGAGGATCACTGTGCATGTAGGTGCACTGTCAATTTTCAGAGAACAAACTGCATCCTCACCTCTTCATTTCTATCAACAGAGGATCGCAGGGAGAGGACGAGTGTGCTGCTTTAGAATGAAATGATACGAAGGAGGACATTCATGTTGGTCTTTTTAATTTGCTCAGCACTGGCCTCGGGCCAATGCAGAGAGATGGTTTCTCCTCTGAACATCCTGATACTGGGTCTCCAGCGGAGTCTCACACATCACGCCTTCAGCAGCGAGGCCACGGAAAGCCTTTGGATAGAAACCCTGAGGCACCTAAGGAACGGTGTGAAGTTAGCAGAGGCTGCCTTCAAGTCTCAGCTAGGCACGGATTCTCTGCCAAAAATGTAAAGGGAGTTTAAAAGAAACAATCTGAACACTTTCAAACTTGTTTTGATTTTCCACATGACAAAACACTGGATTGTTAGCGTGTATGTGTGTGTGTGTGTGTGTGTGTGTGTGTGTGATTCACAGCGAGAGGCAGAACAATAATTTGCAGCTCTGCCATTCTAGGCAGCATTAGATCTTAGCATTGAAATGGGAAGACAGAGAGAAAGCTGCTCATTAATCCCAGTAGCAAGCCTCCTTTCTCACTACTTTAGGAACAAATCATCAGGAAGGGAGACACTAATATTTTGTGAGCCTAATCTCTATCAGCTAACAAGCTATATTTTTGGCCCCTTTAACCCACCCCATCTATGGCTTAAGAAGTACAATTGCCTATAAAGCCATCAGTCTCTCAGCTCCTTGATGGATGAGTGATTTGGAGGAGGCTGGACTCACCCCAGGTGACATGGCACTGGCTTGGAGCTATCACACTCAGGGGGGTTAGACACAGACCCTTCTGGACAATAATGGGTGGTTTCTAGCACGACTGGCAGGAAGCTATTATCCCATATGGAAAACATTATGGAGACAAAAAAAGAGTTTGCCCTCTGCAGTTAGCCAAATCTAGCTCACAACCCATGAGGAAGCTACTTATTGTCTGTGAATCTCACTTTCTACATCGTAAAATTGGGACAAACAGTATCTACCTTCTTGTGAATAGATCTGAGTTATGAAAAGGGCCTCCCAAAATTCCTGGCGCAAGGGAGGTCCCAGTAATGCTTTTCCTCCCATGAGAGATGAAGCCAAGGGTAGTATCAGAAATATCTAAGCCTCTTCTCCAGAACTCTTTTTTTGATGGAGACACCAGGCTCCCCTCTGTGCAGGCGAGTGCTCCATGAATGTGGGTTGATTAACTCTCAACCCCAGAGAGAGTATTCTGGAGGCTGAGACGCGGCTTATGTAAAGCTGGCTTAAACATCAAACATGTTGGATATCAGTGAAATAGGCTTTTCAATCTGATTTAGGGGGTTCACTCATTTTGCCTTCAGCTCCTTGAAAGGATTGATCAGATCAGTCTGTTGTGAAACTTTCTACTCACTCTGATCCCCTACTAAATGCTAGGCAAAGGTTTTCTACTCCCTATGCCATATTTCTCCTCTTATTATTCAAAGACATTGGGTTGTAGCTGTGGCTGGGAAGAGGTGAGAATAAGAGTGCTCAGGGCTGGTGCACTGGGAAGACCCAGAGGGAAGGGATGGGGAGAGAGGTGGGAGGGAGGATCAGGATGGGGAACTCATGTAAATAATGGCTGGTTCATGTCAATGTATGGCAAAAACCACTACAATATTGTAAGTAATTAGCCTCCACCTAATAAAAATAAATGAAAAAAAAAAAAGAAGAAGCACTTGGCAATGTAGCACATTTTTTTCTGACCACACTCTCACAACAGGTAGAGATCATGCATGGAGAAAAAAATAATACCAGGCTACAGATATTCAAATGTTGGGAGGTAGAGTCTTTCTAAACTCCTGGAGTAAACACGCACTGCATTCCATGTCTCATGGCCTAAGTCAGAGTTATTTTTTAAGTTAGTGATCTTGACTTTATTTTGCATACATGCTAGCTGAGCTCCTATACTAAAGGCCAAATTCCTTTTAAGTGTCTTTTCCTCTATGACAGTAGAGTTTCAAACCTGGCAGTGCTGTATCAGATAAGAGGCCTGCTCCAAATAGGAAAAACTCTAAAATAGCCCTCATTAAAAAGCTAAGGTTCTGCAGTCAGATTGGAAATGGTGGACAGGTAGTTATCCTCCTGCTTTTCTCCCTTCTTAATTTATCTTTCATTCCTTATACTGAAAATAAAAAATGGTGAAGGGTGTTCTCCTTAGGTATTCATTAATAAGCCTGTTCTCTCCTGAATGTCCTTACCCACCTTCCTTTCTCTGGGGCCACAGGCACACACCTCCTGAATCTACTAGCCTTTCCATAAAAGATGGGGGAGAAGCATGGCTCCGGGATAAGATGCAGAGGATGTGAGTCTGCAGTGATGGTCAGTAGCAGGGTAATCGTGTTGAAAAACAACCATAACAACAAAACACGTTACACTACTTATGATTTAAACCACACTCAAATAGAGTTCAAAGATGAGAGCCAACAGCTGAGAGAGTTGGCCTTAAACCTCATGGGAAGGCTGAAAAAGCCTTCTCTTCCTCTCTCTTTCAACAGCAGTATTTCCATTAAAGAGACAATATGAACCGATCAGTTTCAGCAGAACATCCAAGCCACAATTTGGCTTTTCATGTGTACTTGAGTAGGTTCCAATTGCCCAACCTACCATCTGGGCTGCTGCTGCTGCTGCAAAAAGAAAAAAAAAAAAAAAAAAAAAACCAATCCCAAGGACTCTTTCCTTTGTTGATACTTTGCCCCTTGACCTGCTAAAGAGGTCTATCCCGTTGGGTGCATTCCTTACCCTACTTAATATCACAGATTGGCAAATGTCAGGAAAAAAAAAAAAACCCAGATGGATCATCTCTGGCTGGGAAAAGGTGAAGACAGAGAGGCAGCAAGGCGGGGGAGCGGGTCCCAAGCAAGCCACCTACGGGCCGGACGTCCTCGGCGTGGTCCCACGTTCTCCAAGGTGAGGCCAGGGCGCGGGCTCAGGCTGCCCCTTCCGCGGGAGGAGAGGGCGGCGGCCGGGGGCGGGGTCACCACCTGACCACCTGGCTGTTGTAGTCCTCCGTGACGGCCGCCCCGGGGCTCCCCTCCTGCCTGGGCGCGCGGTGGCCCCTGTGGTCTCGCTGCAGCCGGCGCTCCCCGCGTCTCCTCTGCCGGTCCCTCTGGCGCTGCAGCTGCTTGGTGCGGTGGTAGCGCTGCTGGAAGAGATCCTTGGCGTACTCGTAGAGCTGCACATCGAGGAAGTTGAGCTCCTCGATGCGCCGGCGGGCGCCCTCGTTGATCTCCACGTTGGAAGCCCGCGTGATGTTGAACTGCGTGAAGGGGGAGATGAACTGGAGGTTGAATGTCCTCTCAAAGAGGAACTGCGTCTTGCGCTGGAACTCCGTGAGCCCGAAGAACGCCATGTTCTTGAGGTTGCTCTTGGCGCTCTGCAGCAAGATGGCATTCCTCTCGCTCTCGTTCATGAAAGTCAAGTTGTAGCAGCCCACCAGGCTGAGGTCGGCCAGCATGCGCACCTGGCGGTTGTTGGCCAGGTTGTAGGTGCAGTCCATGAACTCCCGCAGGCTGACCCCGGACCAGTCGTCCCCGGGGTAGCAGGTGGGCAGCTCGTCCGGGGTGGGGCTCCTCCCGTCGCACATGTGGAGGGAGGTTTTCCACGTGGCCCCTCTCTGGACGTGTTTCCACTCGCTCAGGTATCGGGACACCGGATCCCGCAGCATGGTGATGTAATAGAAATTCCTGGAAGAGATGAGGGGGAGAGCGTCAGTCCTCCGGAAGGACAACCCTGGGCACTCGGGCCTCTGTAGCCTTTATATCAGCATTGAGTCCATGGACTTGTCTGCCAAACGGTCACCTGAGAATGTCCTTCCAGTGCTCACGTGAGTGGCTGTTAGGCCAATGTTCCTCTCTGTGCATGTTTCTGTAAACCTGCATGAATGGGTTTTCGGTACCATTTGCTGCGTTTTTTTTCTTTCTGCTACAGTGTGGGCAGCCTACTCCAGTATTCTTTGCCTGAAGAACTCCATGGACAGAGAAGCCTGGTGGGCTACAGTCCATGAGGTTGCAAAGAGTCCGACAGGATTGAGCGACTTCTGCTCACTCACAGTGTGGGGAGGGCTGGGGTTGGGGGAAATAGTTCATGCCTTCATGCAGTAATTATTCACTGATAAATTACAACCGGCAAGAACACCTTACTTTAAGGAAACTCACCATGATTATTGAAAACCCAAATGATATTTCATCTGATCCTTCTAAAATTTTATCTGATATTTTATCTACTACTAAAAGGTACTTTTGTAGTAGATATTGGGGACTATTTGATAGGGAAATGTGCAAGGGGGTTAAAATGATTTATCCAAAGCAGGAGACTAGAAAGCAAAGCGGAAAGCCGAGTCTCCTTAATCTTTTCTGGGTTAAGAGGTAGGTGGGGTAGGGGAAAGATGTGTTGTGTGGAGACTAACATTTACTGAGCACTTACTATGTGCTGGAAACTGGACGAGGTGCTTTGTGGGTACTGGCACAGATAACCTTCAACATAACTTGTAAAATGGGTTTTGTCATGACTTAAAAAAAAAACAAAAACAACAAAAAAACAAAACCTGAGAACACAGAAGTGAAAAATACAGCCCAAGATCCTAAAGCAAATGAATACTTGAACTGTGATAAAATTTATGCCTATTTGATTTCAAAGCTTCTGTGCTTTCCTGGGCAGCAAATTTTAAAAACAAAAAATGTAACTAATATTTATTGAATGCCTATCAATTGTCAGGTGCTGTGGTTCTTAACAATCACCGGTGTCATCTCATCTGATGGCACCTAATGGAGCACAGAGAAGAGATACATTTTATAAATGGTTAGCTCCAGAATGATTAGGTAAAGATCAGGGTACAACTGGCTCAAAAGCACAAGAGAGATGTGAAGAGGCCAGAAGGGATTTGGAAAATCGACAGATAGAGACACAGCAGTAGGCATTAGAGAAAAGCAAATATTGATTCCAAGTCAGGAAAATCCTTCTCATCATTTGAGCAGCTGCCAAAGGAGCGGGATGCCCACCCCACCTCTGTCACCAGGAGTGACACTCAGGATTTGCCCTGGATGGACAAAAACAGCTCTGAAAAGTTCTGAAAAGAACGCTGCTTCCCCTGACAATCTAAACTGTACTAATATATATATATATATATATATATATATATATATATATATAGCTAGTAAAAGCAATGACAAAAATAAGGAATTGAAGTGTTAGTCACTCAGTCACGTCTGACTCTTTGCGACTCCCATAGACTGTGGCCGCCAGGCTCCTCTGTCCATGGAATTCTCCAGGCAAGAATGCTGGAGTGGGTAGCCCATCCCTTCTCCATGGGACCTTCCCAATCCAGGGATTGAATCTGTATCTCCCACATGGCAGGCTGATTCTTTACCATCTGAGCCACAAGGGAAGCTGGCGCTCTGTACTCTTTTTCATGCTGCTTTTTAAAAAAGGAATTGATGAGCTATATTTAAAACAATACATTTACTGTATTCAGTTATTTTGAATGTCTAGCCAGACAGTTTTGAAATGTGCTAAAGAAACTGTGGTATTGGAGAGACTCTTTAGAATCCCTTGGACTGCAAGGAGATCCAACCAGTCCATCCTAAAGGAAATCAGTCCTGAATATTCATTGGAAGGACTGATGCTGAAGCTAAAGCTCCAATACTTTGGCCACCTGATGCGAAGAACTGGCTCATTGGAAAAGATCCTGATGCTGGGAAAGATTGAAGGCAGGAGGAGAAGGGGACAAGAGAGGATGAGATGCTTGGATGGCATCACCGACTTGATGGACATGAGTTTGGACAAGCTCTGGGAGTTGGTGATGGACAGGGAAGCCTGGTGTGCTGCAGTCCATGGGGGTCACAGAATTGGACACTTCTGAGTGGCTGAACTGAAAGAAAATCCAAAATCTTAAGTAATACTCTCATCCCTTTAAATCAGGAAGAAGAATGTACTGAAACCACCACAGAAAGGCCAGCCTGAGCCCTGCTTTGCCAATCACCATTTTTACATTACTCTGTTGTCTTTCTCTATGACAGATTGACAATTCCATCAGTGGGGGAAAATTTCCCAAAAGGTCTGAAGGGAAAGCTGAAAATGACTGACATTGTTTCTGGGCTCCACAAGGAAAGGCTGACAATAAAGATTTTTCAGGATATTATATGGTTGAATGTCATATGACACGTCATTATTAATCCTGCTTTGGTCCTATGTTGAAACTTGTTCACATTTCAGTTCTACAAGCAGAGACTTATTTTTATTTGACAGTGATATAATAAATATATAAACACAATGATGATGATGGTGGTTATAATGTAACTTAGGTGAGTTAAGGAACTCAAACTCATTAGGACAGAATACCTTACATCAGAGAGATCTTTGCTTGGATGAATAGGATCACAAATGGGAAATTTATAATTTTTCTGGTTAGTTGGATAAAATGGAAAACGCACAAAAAAGGATTTAAATGAAAAAAATGACAATTAATTGACAAGACTTAACCCCATTTATGTGTCTCAAATTTATACACAGTTCAGATTTTTAAAATAATCTAAAAAGCTGTGAGATTTTAGGGCTGAGAATGACAAATGTTTGTGGCATAAAGGGTTAACTGGAACCAGCTGCTGGAATCTGAGAAGCTGTTGTCTCACTTCGAAAAAATTGCCAAAGAATTCCCAGTGCCTTTGCTCCATCGGAAATGCACATGGTCTCCAAGCTGACTGAAACTAGCATACACTTAAAATGGTCTTGGTTTCAAATTTTATTCAATGTAACAATATGTTGAAACAATGATTAGGCAAATTGTAGGGTGATGTTAATACAAGTAAAATCATTCTCAAATGTCTGCAGGTTCTACTAGCCAAATAGGTCAGGGGTCCATTTTTAAGTAAAACTAACTCTGACATCAAGGCACAAAAATGTCCTAGTGGGACATTCATACTGATAAAGTACAGAGTTGTCCCCTCCACGGTTCTGGAGCCAAGTGCCTGAGAGCATTTGGGTGTTGCTTTAGTCAGACATATTCTCCTGCATGGTTTCTTGTAATCCTGCAAAGCAGTCACGATAGAAAGCTAAAAACAATAGGATTGAAGAACATCCAACTATTGAAGGAAAAAAAAAAAATCACAATTTGACTCATCAAATCATTTTTTCTCATTTCTATTTTTTCCTGTACTTTCATTTGCTTTTCTACTCTCAGCCAGAAAACTTCAAGGTCACTGATGAAATGATGTTCACCTCCAGGCCACAGGTCCGGCCTCATATGTACAAGCTTCACTCCAGTTTCATGAATCTCCTCCCCTCTCCCAAATGATGGAACCTCATTTTCTTCTGCTCCTGCCCAATTCAATTTCTAAAGAAAATTCTTAAAAAACAAAAAAAGACCAACCTAAATATTTTATTTTTCATTTTATTTTTCAAATTTTTATTTTATATTAAAGGATAGTGGGCTAACAATGTTATACTAGTTTTAGGCATACAGCAAGATGATTCAGTTATGCATAAACATGTATCTATTCTTTTTAAAATTCTTTTGCCATTTAGGCTATTACAGAACATTGAGCAGAGTTCTCTGTGCTATACATTAGGTCTGTGTTGATAATCTATTTTAAATATAGCAGTGTGCACATGTCAATCCCAAATTCCCAATCTATCCCAACCTAAGGAAAATTCTTAAAAATACCCTAAAATCTGCAACTTTCCTTTTCAAGCCTTCCTGGTTCGACAGCACAATGGAGGGCAAAACCAAGACCAGAGAAGGACAAGCAAGCTCCCCAGGAAAGGCCGTGTGGCCGCATGCAGAGGTCCTCCCAGAACCCAGGCCCTTTTGACAGTCCCCTAAACAGAGGCAGAGCTCCATCTGTTCAAACACTTAAACACTATTTAAACTGTTAAACATTTTTCAGTTAAACTCTTCCCAGATTTTGGAAACATTAATAAGTAGACTATGATTTCCTCCCTTCACCCATCCATTCACTCACCTAGGAATCCTCCAAACATTAATTGAGCCCCCAGTTATTTGCCAAGCACTGGCTTCCCAGATGGTGCTAGTGGTAAAGAATCTGCCTGTTAATGCAAGATATGTAAGAGACCCGGGTTCGATTCCTGGGTCAGGAAGATCCCCTGGAGACAGCATGGCCATCCACTCCAGTATACTTGCCTAGAGGATCCCATGGACAGAGGAGAGTCCGGCAGGTTACGGTCCATAGACTCGCAGTCAGACACGACTGAATTGACTTAGCACACACGTGCGCACGGGGCTAAACAGTGGGGACCCCAAGATCACCAAGACATGGTCCTCAAGGAGATCTCAGGCCAGAGATTTTGGTAAAGTGGGACAGATGCTAACCACCAAGTTAAGGGACTGTTCTGTCAGTATCCCTGGATCAGAAAGATCCCGAGGACGGAGACTTTGTCTTAATGACAGCTTGCTGCCTGCAGATTTCCTGTTTGCCACCTGCCTCTTTGAGAGTTTGGACAAATTCATGTAAGAATGTCTGAAAAGCAATTACAGCTCTTTAGAATAATTACTCTTGTGAGCCCAGGTTAAAGATGGCACAGCCTTGTGTACTCAGGAAACTTGGAGCACTTTGGTTAGTTCAGTGATCATTTCAGCTGACGATTGTTATAGGGACCATCATGGCTTACTATAGTGTAAAGACTAGGAGCATGTGCTTTTTGGTCTCTTGCTCGGCTGTAAGGTAATCCTATTAAAAAATTCAAAACACAGCACAAGGACATGACTGCCTTCCCTCAGTCTTTGACTTTTCCTTTACTCATTTGCATCCCGCTCATCTTTCCTGGCCCAGCTCAAGCCTCATCTCCACCCCCCCTGGCTTTTCCAGCCCTGAGGGTTTACTGCATCACTTACTGCACTTTTAACATGCGTATGAAAGTCCTGTTCACATCTCCCCTTTAAGTTCCTTTTTGATAACTGGACGTTAGGCCTGGTGCCCCACAGCACCTCCACAGAGTCCTGCTCACTGCAGATATTCAATAAATGATGCCATGCAAAAGAAATGACCTTCAAAGGAGATAAGCACATTCTAATGACTAAGGTTAATATTGCCTTTGACAAATAGGCCCTTCTTTTTTCCCCATAAAAACTAATCCGATACTATTTCTGAACGCCCAAAACATGTGAAAAGTGTAAAAAGACATAGAATCTTCTAATCCATCCATCATTCAATCATGATGGTTAATATGCAGAGAGAGTCATGAGAGGCTTTAGGTAAAAGGCAGAATATTTCATACACCAGATAGTTATTAGAAATGAGATTTTTTAAATGCTAAATTTAGTGGTTTTCTTCCCTTCTGCTTCAAGAACCTGTATTTCACCAAGCAGTTTATTGTATTTATAATTGCTCATTTCTTTAATTAGCAAGTCATTTAATTAACATATGGCTTATTGAGGGTTTTGTGTGTGTGTGTGTGTGTGTGTGTGTGTGTGTAAGGAGCTGCTCTAGGAAATGTAGAGAATAAAAAAAAAGAATAAAATGGCCTCAAAGTGTTATAAATGTAAGAGTGGTAAATTAGAAAAAAAAAAGAGGCATTGATTAGCAAGTCATGGAGGTAAAGAGTGGACAAAGAATACTTAAGAGAATATTTCAGTAGGTACAGAGAGCAGAGTGGCCTAATGAGACCAGCAAGTTCATGTTGTGCATTTCACTGAACGTTTGTCAATAAACGAATGAATGAAAAGAGGGACGTAAGCTCCAACTTATTGGAAAAGACCCTGATGCTGAGAAAGACTGAAGGCAGAAGAGGGCCACAGAGGAAGAGATGGTTGGATGGCATCACTGAATGGACATGAGTTTGAGCAAACTCCAGGAGATGGTAAGGAACAGCGAAGCCTGGCGTGCTGCAGTCCATGGGGTCACAAAAAGTCAGACATGACTTGGTGACGAAACAACAACAGACTGGAACAGGGGGCTTCCCAGGCGACGCTAGTGGTAAAGAACCCATGATTTTGTTCCCTGGGTCGGGAAGATCCCCTGAAGGAGGGTGTGGCAATCCACTCCAGTCTTCTTGCCTGGAAATCCTCACGGACCGAGGAGCCTGGTGGGCTACAGTCCATGGGGTCTCACAGAGTCAGACATGACTGAAGTGACTTAGCATGCATGCAGACAAACTGGAACGGGATACTGAGGTCGGTTTGCTGTGAGTTCTGCAGGCACCTGTGCATTGCCAAAGTAAGAAAAGTGTTGATGTGGGAAGCTTCATGGAGCAACAGAGTTTTCGAGGGACGAAAGTAGGCAGAGACCAGGAAAGACATTGGACAGCCCTGGCGAGAGACCAGCAAGGAAGAACCCAGAACTGTGGGTACTGATGGGAAAGAATCAAGGATGAATTATAAAACTATCATATGCCCCACCTTCACCGTTCGTTCCCCTTCCTCACCGCCAGTCTTCTCTAAACCACCTTTTCCTCCTCCGTATGCCCTCCTTCCCTTCTATCTAATCCTTCCATTTCGGTTCTGTGATGGAAAAGAGGCAGTACAGGTATGCACCCGGAAATGGTAACTGAGGAGTAGAAGGCCCTGGAATCACTGTGCCTCTGCTGATTAAAAAATATTCCCTTTCATGAGGCTATGACATGCCTATCCAGTAAGAACACATTTGAAGGAAACTACAAAATGCCAGGTTCACAATGAGGGTTAATCATATTCCTTCGACCACCAGCTTAGTGCTTGTAAAATCTAGCAACACAGTTAATATTGCCACAACGCACAGTTCAAAGCAATCATAGAAACCAGCTCAACTAGATACTCCTCGCTTCAGCCTCCTGTGATGTCCTCAGCAGAAGGTATCTGCTCCCCCAATCCCACCCCCGGAAACCTGTACTGCTCAAGCTTTTATCTTCATTCTGCGGACCAGGGAATGTCTTATCCCTTGAGCTGGCTTTATACATCACTCATTCTTCAGCCTTCAGAGCATCTGATACATGACCTTGTACATGATGGGTGTTTAGCTGTTCAATGTTCATGGAATTAATAAATAGATACATTTTATCAGCCACCATTTTAGGAGTTCTCGTGGTGATTGTCCCCAGGAAACTGAACTTGTTGGTGCCTTGACCTGCAAAAGTAGCCCAGGCTAATGATTTCCCTTAGCCTAGACCTTAGGAAATGTATGAGAAACAATCAATTTCTCCTCCTTCTTCTTGTCCTACAGACTTTTATTTTGTAACCTATTGTTCTGTGTTTTCTGTTTTAATTTTTCCAATGTTGTGTTGATTTCTGCTGTACAAAAACGTGAAGCAGCCATAATATTATTTAACTTCTGTGCAGAGGACGTCACGAGAGACGCCGGGCTGGAAGAATCACAAGCTGGAATCAAGATTGCCGGGAGAAATACCAATAACCTCAGATATGCAGATGACACCACCCTTATGGCAGAAAGTGAAGAGGAACTAAAAAGCCTCTTGATGAAAGTGAAAGAGGAGAGTGAAAAAGTTGGCTTAATGCTCAACATTCAGAAAACTATGATCATGGTATCTGGTCCCATCACTTCATGGGAAATAGATGGGGAGACAGTGGAAACAGTGTCAGACTTTATTTCTTTGGGCTCCAGAATCACTGCAGATAGTGATAGCAGCCATGAAATTAAAAGACACTTACTCTTGGAAGGAAAGTTATGACCAACCTAGACAGCATATTAAAAAGCAGAGACATTACTTTGCCAACAAAGGTCCATCTAGTCAAGGCTATGGTTTTTCCAGTGGTCATGTATGGATGTGAGAGTTGGACTGTGAAGAAAGCTGAGCATCGAAAAATTGATGCTTTCGAAGTGTGGTGTTGGAGAAGACTCTTGAGAGTCCCTTGGACTGCAAGGAGATCCAACCAGTCCATCCTAAAGGAGATCAGTCCTGGGTGTTCATTGGAAGGACTGATGTTGAAGCTGAAACTCCAATACTTTGGCCACCTGATGAGAAGAGCTGAGTCATTGGAAAAGACCCTGATGCTGGGAGGGATTGGGGGCAGGAGGAGAAGGGGGCAACAGAGGATGAGATGGCTGGATGGCATCACTGACTCGATGGACATGAGTTTGAGTAAACTCTGGGAGTTGGTGATGGACAGGGAGGCCTGGCATGCTGCGGTTCATGGGGTTGCAAAGAGACGGACACGACTGAGCGACTGAACTGAACTGATACATATATATATCCCCTCCTTGTTGAGCCTGGCTCCCCTCCCTATAAGGTGGCCTTGGGGACATTGAAGGAGCTCTTTGGCCCTCAGCAGGGAGCAAGCACAGATGACCAGTCCATCCTAAACACAAGCTGATGCTGTAACTGACAGGGACCCCATGGGACCTTTGGGTGTGGGGTACAGGGCTTTCCCCATATCCTCTGCTTTAGCTCCTCTCTGAAGTACCTGTGTTGTTTACTTGCTAAGTTGTGTCTGACAACTGTAGTCCACCAGGCCCCTCTGTCCAGGGGATTTTATAATAGTATTTGATGCACATTTCCTGTGTTGTTTTGCAGATGTAAACAACCTCCCCTTCTCCAACCAGTGGAAGAGGCTAACTACTTGATGACCTTAAGTCCATAAAGCCAGGCCTTCTGGAACCTAAAGACTGAGAAAGTTAACCCCTGTGACCCCACCCTGCTGCCTCACCATCAGCCAGTCAGAGAGCTGTGCACCAACTGATCACAGACCCTGCGACCCCCCTTACCTCCTCACCTGGCTTTTAGAAGTCCTTTGCATGCCAAGCTGCTTCAGTCGTGTCCGACTCTTTGCAACCCTATGGACTGTAGCCCTCCAGGCCCCTCTGTCTATGGGATTCTCCAGACAAGAATACTGGAGTGGGTTGCCATGCCCTCCTCCAGAGAATCTTCCCAACCCGGGGATTGAACCTGCGTCTTTTACGTCTCCCAGGCATAAGGTTCTTTACTGCTGAGCCACCCCTAGAAGTCTTTTGCCAAAACACTTTGGGGAACTCGGAGCTTTTTAGGTCAGGAGCCACCTGTCTCATCCCTTTGCAGGGCCCTGCAATAAACCTTTCTCTGCTCCAGACTCCTTCGTTTCAGTTTGTTTAGCCTCACTGTACTTTGGGCACATGAACTTGTGTTAAACAATGTATGCATTTTTAAAACGTGAAACTTAGGTCTCCCGCCCCGCTGTGCTGTGTGCAGGAGTCATTTTCCAAATGCTCAGAATGGAATTAATTTCTTGACTCTTTAGAGCCACGCGCTCATTGTGGACCGCCCATTCTTCATTATCTCAGTGGAGTATTATCTGCACTGTTCTGTATCTGATAGGGGGAATCACAGCACTTAGAGCTTGGCAATCAGAATGCCCTTTGACACAGTGATGAAAAGGCCTTTTATTTGAGCCTTGAAAACAAATTAAGGGATTTAAGAATGATGTTCTAAGCAAATGGGAAATTGGGAACGATGATTGTTAAGTGTTGTACTAAAGAACTCTCGGGGGCTGACAATGGCATCTGTCAGAGCGATTGGTTCTAAGGATGTCCGGCATTGTGATGAGAAAATGGGAACATTCACATATCCTTATCTCACCCCACACAGAAATCACGCGTCCCCCACCCAGCTGCAGTCACCTCCTCCCTGACGGCGACTTACTTACAGAGCAGCCAGACCCTTTTGACTAAGGAATTTTTATCTGACTTATTACCCAAAGATCTTGACTCTTTTCAGTTGGGAGGATGCTGGGGAGAGGAAAGCCCATAGCGCTTCCCTGCAAAGGAGAAGGCTGGGTGTCCCTCTTCTTCCTGGGGTACCTGGTAACATTAAAGGGAGAATACTTTGGAGGTAGCTGGTCTTTCTTTCTTTCTTTTTTTTAATCATTGATCCCCATGCCTAACCCCAGTTAGAAATGCAGTACATTGCCATTATGGAAAATATGAGCAATGAAAAACCGTAAAAAAAAAAGAGAAGAGAATGAAAATTACTTAGAATCATGTCACTAGGATATAACCACAGTTAAATATCTATTTCTTTTACAGATTTGAGATAATACTGTACGTTGTATTTTTAACATGTATTTAAAACTTAAAAGGGCTTCCCAGGTGGTTCACTGGTAATGAATCTGCCTGCCGATGCAGGAGACACAGTTTTGATCCCTGGGTCGGGAAGATTCTCTGGAGGAGGAAATGACAACCCACTCAAGTATTTTTGCCTGGGACATCCCATGGACAGAGGAGCCTGGAGGGCTACAGTCCATGGGGTCACAAAGAGTTGGACACAACTGAACAACTGAACAAAACCTTAAAAATATGAGGGGAATATATTTTCCATCTTATTTAATATTCTTCCATAGGAGCATAGTGTTCCAATTATGGATGTACCATAATTTATGTGACCAAGCTCCCAGTTTTGGACAAATAAGCTGATTCTATTTGGAGTGGGGGCTACTAGAGACAATAATCTGATGAACTCCTTAAGCCATAAATATTTAGGCAGAGAATAAATAGCTAGAATTTCTGACTGGCTTCCTAGGTGATACTAGTGGTAAAGAGCCTTCTTGCCAATGCAGGAGACAATGGAGACTCTGGTTCAATCACTGGGTCAGGAAGATCCCCTGGAGAAGGAAACGCAAACCCACTGTAGTGTTCTTGCTTAGAGAATCCCATGGACAGAAGAGCCTAGTGCTATACGGTCCATAGGGTTGCAAAGAGTCGGACACGACTGAAGTGATTTAGCTTGCAGAATTTCTGAGTCAAGAGAATTGCCCCTGATAACTCAGTTGGTAAAGAATCTGCCTGCAATGCAGGAGACCCCGGTTTGATTCCTGGGTCAGGAAGATCCGCTGAAGAAGGGATGGGCTACCCACTCCAGTATTCTTGGGCTTCCCTTGTGGCTCAGCTGGTAAAGAATCTGCCTGCAATGCGGGAGACCTGGGTTCCATCCCTGGGTTGGGAAGATCCCCTGGAGAAGGGAAAGGCTACCCATTCCAGTATTCTGGCCTGGAGAATTCCATGGGCTATATAGTCCATGGGGTCGCAGAGTTGGACATGACTGAGCGGCTTTCACTTTCATTCACTTTTCATAATCAAAATGCTGACGTATAGCCAAGTGTGGTCAGCACAGGCAAGGAGACAGCCATTCTCACAGTCGGGAGACAGACCCGACTTCATGGGGTGTTTGGGGACAAGTTCACCTGAAAGTCGAGGGAAGGCCATGAAACAGGCTCTTGGCTCTGCCCCCTCCCAGCTGGGCCGGGAAAGATGCCCTGTTCAGCTCCTAAGCCTAAAAGATGGACATCCTAGGACAGCCAAATGGGGTTTGTGATGTGGTGCTGAGGAAACATTCTTCCAAAAAGATTTGTTTATTCTACACTTAATGAGCAGCTGGAATATCAAATTAGAGGCTAAACATTTGTGGAATCAAATCCCACTCATCAACACTGCAGCTATATTAAAGCCGACATCTAGATCAGAAAGAGGGAAGTTCCTCACCCGATTATATTCAGTACCAGTACTTCTGGACACAGCCTCCCTCTTGTGATGGAGCTCTTCTGCAAGTCTATGTATCAGCAGGGCTTCCCAGGTGGTGCTAGTGGTAAAGAACCCATTTGCCAATACAGGAGACATAAGAGATGTGTGTTTGATCCCTGGGTTGGGAAGATCCCCTGGAGGAGGGCATGGCAACCCAGCCCAGGATTCTTGCCTGGAGAATCCCAGGGACAGAGGAGCCTGGTTGGTTACGGTGCACAGGGTTACAAACGGTCGGACCCAACTGGGGCAACTTAGTACAGAGCACAGCTATCAGCTAACTTTAATAATGGGAAACTGCACATGTCACTAAACCAACCAAGCAAAAGCACGAAATAAGAGATTTTTGGAAGATACCGGTCATTGGTCATTTTTCTAAGAGGAATAGTCAACCCCTCAACCCAGTTCACCAGGAAAAAAAAAGGTAGAATTTCTCAGTAAGATGCCATTTTAAATCTTGTCACATGGCTTCTTTGTATTGACACAAATCCTGGGAGCCTCAGACTCGCGAAAATGCCATGGTTTTCAGGTGCTTGTCATATTTGCTTTCAGTTTCCCCCAAGTGGCCGCTGCAAGAATAAATTTCAGGAAATGCATGTTCCAGGGACGTGTTTCTGCTATCTTGCTGAGTACAGTTCCTCCCAGTACAGTTTCAGATGTGCCAGGGAAGGTCCTGCTCTCATGCATTATTCAGGGACTTCTGTGATTATTTGGTTCAGAGGCGCCCTGCTTTGCACTGGCGCGCTGGGACTCGGGCAGGAGGAGTTCTCTAGGCGCTCTGCTCTGCTCTGCAAATCTGTGGTTTATGCATGCGGGCATCCACCTGAAGCCTGGAGCTGCCCCGGCGTGAGATAAGGCCCAATTCAATCTCGGGTGCAGCGCTAATCCCCAGCCAGGCAACACGGAACACCAGATAGCCCACTCAGATTGTGTTATTAGGCCACGCGTGTTCGGTCGCGCTCGCTCTTTAGTTAATTTCTCAGGCGCTGCTTTCAGGGAATGTGGGAATTTCCCAGTAGCAGCGAGGCGGTGTCTTCATTGCCATTGTTTTTTAGCAGCTGATTTGGCAAAGAAAAAAGAAGTCAATCAGGGTATTCCTTCAAGGTCAAGGCATGCGTTTTGATATCTAGGTTTATAGCTGACAGCTTGGGTCCAGGTTTTCCTAAAACATTGCAAGAACCAAAAATTAAATCACCTGTGTCCAGATTTTGCTATGTTCTTCCATGAAAGAGTCTTTCGTGTTAGCATTTTCCTAGATTCTGGCATCAGGTCTGAGGAATCATTTTTAACATATTTAACAAAATACTTAAGAGAGCGCCACCTGATTCCTTCCGGGTTCTCAAAGAAAGAGTGCCTTGAAGGTCATCCCCCAGGCAACAATTTTTTTAAAAAGATTTTTTTGATGTGGACCATTTTTAAAGTCTATTGAATTTATTACAACATTATTTCTGCTTTATGTTTTGTATTTTGACCACAAGGGATGTGGGATTCTAGCTCTCCGATCAGGAATTGAATTTGCACCCTCCCACCCCCACCGAATTATAAAGCAAAGTCTTAACCACTGGACTGCCAGGGAAGTCCCCCCTCCAGGCAATGATTAAAAGCAAGCTAAATTAAAACAAGGAAAGTTTCATGTGAAACAAAAATTGTTATTAATAGCAATAATAATAATGGATAACATTTACTGAGTACATACTATATCAAAGTGAAAGTCAAAGTCGCTCAGTGGTGTCCTACTCTTTGCGACCCTGTGGACTATACAGTTCATTCTCCAGGCCAGAATACTGGAGTGGGTAGTCTTGCCCTCCTCCAGGGGATCTTCCCAACCCAGGGATAGAACCCAGGTCTCCCACATTGCAGGAGGAGTCTTTACCAGCTGAGTCACAAGGGAAGCCCATTATATCAGTGTACAGTTCTAAATGCTTTATTTATTAAAATGAAAATTAAAATTTTTATTGAATTTTCAAATCTAATGTATTTACTGAAGCAAAATTGGTACTAATAGCAATCATAATAATGGACAACATTTATTGAGTGCACACTATGTCCAAGAACATTTCTAAGTACTTCTGTTAATCCCAAGTGGCGCTAGTGGTAAAGAACCTGCCTTCCAATGCAGAAGACGTAAGAGACGTGGGTTCATCCCTGGGCTGGGAAGATTCCCTGGAGGAGGGCATGGCAACCCACTCCAGTATTCTTGCCTCGAGAATCCCATGGACAGAGAAGCCTGGCAGCCTATAGTTCATGGGGTCACAAAGAGTTGGACACGACTGAAGCGACTTAGCATGTGTGCATGCGTTGATCATGCAACTCAACCCTTTGAGTTACATAGGCTTTTAGATGATGTCTGACATTTCATAAAATGATGGGAGTTCCGACAGTCTCCTCCATCATCTTGTGTCAGGCTGTCGTAGAGATGCTTTGTGACTTAATGCATCAGTGGTCTGGGCTTTTGCTAAAGTCGAAGCTCCAGAAGCAAAATTAGCATCTCACAGTGAGGGATTTGTGTTTGCCTGTGGGTAGATGGGAGCGAGGCAGCACACTGTGGGGGCCGGGGGGAGAGAGGCACCAGGCTCCTCTCAGGGTCAGAGGTCAGCTACTCAGAGCTTAGGAGTAGTCCTCAACACACTTTTCCTGAGTTCAGCACACCCTCTCAACTGTGTAAAAAATTCACACTTGAGTAAAGGATGTTAGAGACAAAGGGGAATTTACTGCAGTTCCATTCTTTTCTTCTTCTTTTTTTCCCATTAATTTTTTTTCTATTAATATCTAGTTCATTGACAATGTTGTGTTAGTTTCTGTTGAACAGCAAAGTGATTCAGTTAAACAGATATATACATTCTTTTTTTATATTCTTTTCCATTACGGTTGATTGTAAGGTATTGAATATAGTTCCCTGTATCACTCCCAAGTAACCTGGAAGACAAAAGCTGTAGTCATCTCAGGACAATAAAGTGTGGTTAGAAATAGCCATGCAAGAGAATTCAGATGAAGCCAAAGCTCCTGCAATGCCATAGTTCTTTTTCTGTTTTTAAAATAGGTCTTTTGAAACACAATGCTACAAAGGTGTTCGAAAAAGGTTCTGGGATCCTGACGCTGGCTGATCTGACACCTTTATTCAGGAAGAGAAGATTCAAGGAAAATACAAGTCAAGCTCAACCATTGGGATGGATCATCAGCAAACAATTTCAAACATGTTGGGAGCATCACCTAAGGTGCCATGGAAAGAAAATAGGTTTGAAGTTAGAAAGATACAGGTTTCAATGTAAGGTCCACTTCACATTTGATGTGAGCTGGTCAGTGTATATGACCTCTAGGAGGCTTAGTGTTCACATCTAAAGAGCCAGGGTATAAATGCTTGCCTCATAGGGTTGAGGGAATTAATGATTAAAATAATGACTATAGGAGGTCCAGCAGTAGCTGCTGCATAGCAGACCCTCAATATAAGTCCACACTCTCCGCTTCAAAAGCTTCCCTTCTCCCATATATATCAGAGCTTCAGAAACTACCCAATACAGTGAAATTTTAAATATTAAACAAGCTGCGTTAATAATTTAAAAAATGGCTGATAGTGCTTTTCTATTTGTATAACATACTTATGGTTTCCCAAACACTTTCCTCATCCATTATTTCACTTGATTCTCAGTACAAAATTATGTCAGAGGCAGAATTTACAGATGAGGGAACTGATGCTCGCAGATATGAAAGGATGTTCCCGAGATCAAACAACTAGTGGAGCTGAGACTTTTCTTTTTCTTCTTCAGCTGTGAGACGAGTTTATTTACTTACCTAAAAGTATTTGTTGATTATGTATTTGATGCTAAACACTATATTAGATTCTTGGGGTATAATGGTACACAAGATGCAGCCTGAACTCAATAGCTGACTATGAAGTCGTCTTATTTTGCGCTAGTGTAGTTAAGAGTTAGAAAGAAATTATGATATTAGCTCATTATTCTGTGTTTGAGGATTCCACTGGTTTGTACATTAGCTCATGTTCTCTTTGAAAACCCACTGAAAATGGAGAGTCAGAAGAAATACTAAGATATGGATGGCTTAATGCGTGCATGCTCGGTCGTGTCTGACTTTTTATGACTCCATGGACTGTAGCCAGCCAGGCTCCTCTGTCCATGGGATTTTCCAAGCAAGAGTAATAGACTGGGTTGCCATTTCCTCCCTCTGGGGGAATCTTCCTGACCCAGGGATCAAACTTGCGTCTCCTGAATTACAGGTGGATTCCTTACCATTGAGCTACCAGGGAAACCCGGACACCTTCAGGTAATATTTAAAGTTGTGGGGAAAAAGTCATTCTGGAATAATAAATTATTGTTTCTATGTAGGCAGTTTTGTGGACTTCTGTTTGGAGGCACTAATATGTGGTGGTTTGTCCTCTTGGGGTGCCACAGCCACTGATGATCATTGGTTAGATTGGGGGTCCATGGCCGGTTAGGAACCTGGCCACACAGTAGGACGTGAGTGGTGGGCCAAGTGAGCGAAATTTGTCTATATTGACTGATATTCCTCATCGCTCACAATAACTGCCTGAGCTCTGCTTCCTTTCAGATCCACAAGGGCATTCTGGCCAGTTGTATAATTATTTCCTTATACATCACAATGTAATAGTGGAAATAATCAGGTGGAGAGGGAGGTGGGAGGGGGGATCGGGATGGGGAATACATGTAAGTCCATGGCTGATTCATGTCAATATATGGCAAAAACCACTACAATATTGTAAAGTAATTAGCCTCCAACTAATAAAAATAAATGGAAAAAAAAAAGTGCAGGAGAAATGCAGTGAACTTGAATCATCCCCAAACCATCTCCCTGCCCCCTGCTCCCCAGTCTGTGGAAACATTGTCTTCCTTGAGATCAGTCTGTGGGGATGGCTGTGTTAGAGGACCACAAAATAATGATGCTATAATCTGATACTTTTTTTCTTCAATATTAGCTGCCATGCTTCTATAAAGGCAAATTCTCCCAAACCCCGTAAACTATAGGATCCTCCAAGGTAGATGAATCTTTGACTCATTCTATCTACTGGTTTGCAAAAGAACAGCTTGCTTGCCTAGAATCCTTCAAAAGGGCTTTTTGTTGAAGCTGCTTGTTTGTTTTTATATCATTATGAGCTCATGAATATAAACATATTAAATGAGTTTCAAAACACTGAAGTCATTATTCTTACTGATGTTCAAATTATCTAATTTTTGATCAGTAAAAACTTATGAAAGATGCAACCTGAATCCCCTGGGTGCAACCCCTATAGCCATTTATGTGTCTTCTTAAAGGACCTTGCACCAAAGATCAAGAAAGACGGTGTTAGAGATGGACATTTTCTGCAGGTCCTTAGGAATGGAATGGTTTCTACTCAGCATCTTATCCTGGCCAGTATTACCTGCACACCACAGTCCCCTTTTTTCACTCCCCACCGAGCCAGGTAACTGCAATTTGTGTTCATTACACCTGTGCATTGAAGGGGATATGGACCAGATGCCACCTTTAACTTTCATATGTCCTATCGAGGCCCGAACATCAGGGGTTTTCTCTTTCATTTTTCTTCTTAAGCTCACATGCATGGCAGTTTCCTTGGCGCTGGGAACAAAAGGCAGGGCAAGTGATTCATTTGTGACCAGACGCTAGTGTCACGATATACGCTAATCTAGGAGAAACCAAATGATGCTGCAGGAAATAAAGAAGAGCCCTAATGAGGCTCTCTCCAAAATCTATTTATTCACGATAAGAGCCAGTGACCACATGGACACTCAGCGGCATCTTTTACCCACTCAGCCACGGTGCCTTCCAAAGCATGTCTGTAATTCTGCCTAATTAATAACTCAATGACAGAAATGCAGAAAAAAAATACATGCAGGTTCA
The DNA here is from genome assembly GCF_033118175.1 of Dama dama. Classification (NCBI taxonomy): domain Eukaryota; kingdom Metazoa; phylum Chordata; class Mammalia; order Artiodactyla; family Cervidae; genus Dama; species Dama dama. Next base: position 77,309,654 of record NC_083710.1, on the reverse strand, counting down.
TTTAAACCTCCCAGAAAAAAAATCAATTGGTTCTGTTTAAACTTTGCCTGGGGTGACCCTTCATCAATTGAAGTACAGAGCACAATGACCTGAAACTGCAAATATTTTTTCTTCAGGCATGATTGAAGTATCAGACAGGAAATAACTTTCAGTATTCATTTCTTAGAGATTTTAAAACACTCAAACAAGGAGACTTATTTTCCCACCTTCCTCTGCTATATGTAAGTCAGGGATAATAAGCTTTAAGATGTTCAAAATAATGTAGCTTGGAGCTGTGCTAGAGATGGCTTCTACCTTTGTGCAATCAATACCTGGATTAAAAATCAGAGGAAGCATCCTTTAAGAAATGGAATAACACAACTGCAACTCCTTTGCTTTGGGAACTTCCCCAGACATATCGCCTCTGCATTTATTATTTATCTTGGTGATAAGAATCTAAGTTTAAGAATCATTAAAATAGAAGTAGCCTGTCCTTTTAACGTTGACACCAGCTACCATCTCTGCATCCTCCATTGAAATGATGTGGAATATGCTAACATTAATCTAAAAAAAAAAAAATTCCAAACTCTAGAGCAAGCAAACAAATGTAACCAAGAAGAAAAACGGGGGATGAATGAACGAATAACAGCAACAATAAACCAGCTCAAAGCTTTTCATCGGTTTTCAGGTTAGGTTTATGACAGCCACAAGAGGGCTCTCAAATCTTTCCAAATGCGAGGTAAGTGCTGAGAGATGTTTTCCTAGTAATTAATTTCCACAAATCAATATTACCTATTAATGTCCATTATAGAGACAAGCCTCTGACTTCTGACACTTTACGCTCAAGTTAAAGAGAGACTTTTCTTATAAAAATTCTAGGGGCCCGCAGTGATTGTAAGTCAAAACCAAAAATGAGTTGCACCTGTGATTTCCTGTGTCTGCTCTAGCATGAAAATTCCCAACACTGCAAATTTCATCAAAGGTTAAAACTGAATTTGAAGCACTGTGTATATAATGGAATACATTGACCTCCAGTGGATTTTAAAGGCTATTCCACCTCTTTTTGCCACATCCTGCATCCCCCAAACAGCCATGGAGGCTGACACATCAAAGTTAAAATGCAGTGACCCTCTCCTGGGGCAGTGAGAAGTTTCTGGAGCCATTAGTTTTGGAGATTTTCAACTCCTGCTGTGAGCTTGATGCCATTGATGGTGTTTACAGCCTGCGCCACAAAAGACACGTGGAAGTCAGAAGGGATTTTAATTTTCTGTTCAAGCTGAAAGGTAGGGCAAAATAGTATATAGCATAATAGATAATGCTGCACATGGGAAGAATGGGAGGTTTCAGCAAATAAGGACAGACTGGAAACATAGCTTTCTCAAAGGTCCAGCAGAAGACAGAATCCCATCAGTCACCCCAACACAGGGAGACTGAACAGAACATCCCATCAGGTTAGTTAAAATATCAAAATCACCTGGTGCAAACTCAGAAAGCCCTGTTGACATGAGATGACTGTGCTTAATTGCTCAGTCAAGTCCGCCTCTTTGTGACTCCTCTGTCCCTGACTCTTTGCTGATGGCCTTTTCTCTAACGGTAAAATGATCCTATGGACAGGCAAGGATGGGTAGCAGTTCTATTGTCAGAGGGCAGGAGTGCTTCCCTAGCATCATGGAGATGTGGTTTTTCTGGCCAGCCTGAAGTCCTGGACCTCAGCACCAGGAGGAGGGCTGAGGAACATGGGGTGGGGGGGGGGGGGGGCGGGCACCGGCTCGGGCCACTGTGTCCCTCCTGATCAGAATGCCCACACCTCATGCTCCTGCATTCACTCATCTCTGAAATTAAGAATTACCATAGAGTAAATTCCTAGTTCAAGAGGGTCAGCATTCTGCCTCTGTCTTGGGCGCTCAAGAGAGCTGTTCTGAAGAAACAAAGTTCTATCTTAGGAAATCTTACACTGCTTGGCATGTGCCCCCAATACAAATGGAACCCAACCTCAGTGTAAACTTGTGGATGTTTTTAGCTAGTACTTTTGGGAGTTGGTGGTTCCCCAAGTTTAATTTCCAGTTTGAAGAGGAGTAATCCCTCTTAATTTGCCTTAATCCTTCTCTTTTAGAATTCCAAAAAGTGCCTTCTGGGAAGCATGATGTATTTTTCAGATCTAATCCAGATTCCATTTAAATCCATCCTCTTTGACACTTTGAGAGTTCCTTTCGTGTTTTCCCACATTTATCCCATCCACCCTGTATACTTTCCCTCATTGATGCAGGCTTGGAATATTGCCCTTTTGGTGGTACAAACCTTGTTAAAGCATTTCGGCCATGACCTGGGATCGACATCTAGTCTAGGGATTGTGTGCACAGACAAGAGCCTTCAGCTGGTACTGACTCAGAGGTCTGCCCTTCCAGAGCGGCAGGCAGGACAGAGACAGACCCTATAATGGAGGCGAAATCCAGCATCAATCAGGATCAAACATCCAGATCCTTAACAGATCGTAACAGATCGTAGGGCACTTTGGTTTTGGACAAAGCACATCCAGTCAAGCTTAAGAATGTATCTTTGTAATACTTTTTGATCTCTGTGCTTCAAATAACTCAAGGACATAAAGATAGGGAATTTCCCCCACCCTAAGAGGAGGCCAAATATTATAGGCTACATATTTGTGTCTCCGTAAAATTCATATGTTGAAACTCTAACCCCTAATGGATGGTAATAGGACATGAGTCCCAAGGGAGGTGATTAAGTTTGGATGAGGTCCTGAGGGCAAAGCCTCATGCTGGGATTAGTGTTTTCACAAGAAGAAAAAGAAACCAGATCTTACTCTCTGCCATGTGAGGAAACAAGAAGACAGTGGTCTGCAAGGAAGAAGTTCCTCACCACACACGGAATCTGCTGGCACCTTGACCTTGAGCTTCCCAGACCCTAGACCTATGAGAAATACATTCCTGTTGTTTAGCCACCCAGTATGTGGCATCTTGTTGTAACATCGGAGCTGATTATTAGAGCAAAGGTGGGTGTTCTAGAGAAAATAAGGGAATTCTTCCTCCATTAGGCTTCTCTTCTCATAGAGCATCTGGTTACAGTAGTATGTGACCACACTAACACCAGATCTCTAAAGAAATTAAATGACTAAACAATCCATTGCAATAAAAGAGTTTGGGAGTGAGGCTTGGAGAACTAGTCTTTCTCAGTTTAGATATCACTAGCCCAACTGCCAGTCTTACTAATCAACACAAATCCCATCATCAATCCCTCACTGAAAAAAAATGTTTTAGGTTGAATTGTTTCCTCAAAAGATGGTGATATCTTAGTTCCCAGTACCTGTGACTGGGACTTCATTAGGAAATTGGATCTTTGTAGAGAATCAGGTAAAGATGAGGTCATAAGGGTGGGCTCTGATTCAATATCACTGGTGTCCTTTTGTGCGTGCTAAGTTGCTTCAGTCCTGACTGACTCTGAGCAATCTTATGGACTGTAGCCGCCAGGCTCCTCTGTCCATGGGATTCTCCAGGCAAGAATACTGGAGTGGGTTGCATGCTCTCCTTCAGGGGATCTTCCTGACCCAGGGATTGAACCCACGTCTCTTGACATCTCCTGCATTGACAGGCAAGTTCTTTACAACTAGCGCCACCTAGGAAGCCCCGATGTCCTTATACAGAGAGGAAACTTGGACACAGAGATAGACACCATGAAGAAGGAAGACAGTGTGAAGACCTAGGGAGAAGCTGGCCATCTATAAGCCAAAGAATGTCTGAGGCTACCAAAAGCTAGGAGAGCACATGAGACAGATGGTGGCTCCAAGCCTCAGAAGGACCAACCTTGCCCGCACCTTGTGTGGACATCTAACCTCAGAGCTGGAGGAGAATAAATTTCTGTTATTTAAGCTTGGAGTGCTTTAACGGTAGTAGCAAAACTAATGCAAAGGGAGACTTTTATTGGAGAAACAGATGAACAGACCTAATGGCAGAGGAATTCTCACTACCTGCACTTATTAAAACTGTTTTTTATTTCTACATATGAATGGATCATGAAGGATGATTAAACATTTGAGGAAAAAATGAGCAAACTGAATAACTGCCTGGAAGAAATCGGTAATTTAAGAAACAAAAATATTATTGTGACTCTTGAGAGAAGTGACTGCACCATTAAATAAGAATAGGATAGGAGGAAACAAAGCACCAAAGATTTCTTAGAAATTAATTTATATGTTGGGCCTGAAAATAGTCAACAGTCAGAATAAACCCGCCAGATATGATAGGGAGGAGGAGGACGTGGAAAATAGGAGAAATTTAATTGAGACAAAAAGATAGATTCTATAAATTTAATGCTCATCTAGAAAAGATTCCCGAATAGAAAGTAAAGAAAAACAAGGAAGCACAGGGGAAAATAATAAAAGTAAAAATAGGATATCTCCTAAACCTGAAGGTACACAAAATTTCAAACTAAAAAAGCCTGTGGAATTCAAATGGTGTGAATAAAATTTTAGGAGTCTAAATATAAAGATCCAGAAAGCTTCCAGAGAGGAAGGACCTAAAAAGAATTAAGATGGAATAGAAAGCAAATTGCCAACAATTTTAAAATCAGAACTCCAAAGGCTAAAAACATTGGGTCAGTGCCATCGAACTTCTGAGGGAAGATGATTTTAAATGTTGAACTTTCTACCTACTCAAATTATCAATTAAATGTAGAATTAAAAAAAAAATACTCATATGCTCAGAAAATTTCACTCCCCTACACTTTCTGGAAAAAGAGAACTGTATTTGAGAAACTATGCCAACATAAGTAAAAAAGAACTCATGAAATAATGATGGACTCTAACATACTTATTTTAATGTCTTTAAAGGAAAGATATATAATGATGACAACTCAGGCATCTGCAAGATATATGAGGGGAAATGGGTTCTCTTTAAACAAACACTAGGGTTCCAGGATTGAATATTTTAGATAATAAAAAGAGGCACAGAATTCTTCTCCCCACAGCATAAAAGAAAGGCAATTAGAAATTCTAAGAAAAACACAAAGCTAAAAGAGAAAGTCACAAGTAGATGCAAAGCAAGCTAAAACAAGACATTATTTTAAGGACTAAATGGAATGGAATGTATGAGAGGAAAATCCACCTGACTTCAGTGGAGGTTGGAGGAATCAGTGTACATTTCCTTTTTTTTTTAAAAATAAATCTGTTCACAATAGTTGTGGATATTTTACACGGTCACATTAAGCATCTTGTTTGCTGGTGTCTTAATTTTTTGTTTTTAGAATCATTCTATAGATCGAGTCCAGAAGTCTATGTTACATCGGAGGCTAGAGTGCAAATTTGAACTGAGGTGCTGTAGAAGACTCTTGAGAGTCCCTTGGACTGCAAGGAGATCCAGCCAGTCCATCATAAAGGAGATCAGTCCTGGGTGTTCATTGGAAGGACTGATGCTGAAGCTGAAACTCCAGTACTTTGGGCACCTGATGTGAAGAACTGACTCATTGGAAAAGACCCTGATGCTGGGGAAGATTGAAGGTGGGAGGAGAAGGGGACGACAGAGGATGAGGTGGTTGGATGGCATCACCGACTTGATGGACATGAGTTTGAGTAAACTTCAGGGGTTGGTGATGGACAGGGAGGCCTGGCACGCAGCAGTCCATGGGGTTACAAAGAGTTGGACACAACTGAGCGACTGAAGTGACCTGAACTGAGGGAAGCCTGGCCTGCTGCAGTCCATGGGGTTGCAAAAAGTCAGACACAACTGAGCGAATGAACTGAACTGAACTGAGAGTGCAAATGTTCACAAAATCCTTTCAGGATGAAGGTGAAGCCAACAGATGCTAAGGGTGAAGTGAATTGATGGGGGTGGGAGGGAACATAATGTGCATGAATTTCCTCATTTTCCATAATGAAGAGTCAAGACATCTCTGGGTGATGGAGAAATAAACAAGGCATTTATTCCTTGAATGCAAGTACGTGCTGATCCCTATGAAGGCAAGAGTAGGAGCAGCCCCCTAGGCTGTGGTCCAGGCCTTCCTGATTGGACAGCGACAACACCCATGACAGAGAAGATGGTATAGATCCTTCTATAGATAGAAAGTTGCAAAGTTGCTTTTTGCCACATTTGCCTTCAGTCCAAATTACATTATATGGGACAGACTTTCCTAAAGCTGAATGTAGAGTTCATACCATACCCCTTTTATCTATTTTTAACACCTTCTTTCCTAGTTTGGCTTTTATTCCTTTTTGTCAGATCCTAGAATGGCTGTGGGGCAGGTAAACCTGCATTGACACTACTATCTTCCTGGAAGAAAATTGCAAAAATTTATCTTGAGACCCAACTAGCCTCAGAAGCAAAGGATTTATATATAGCTCCTCTGCCAGACCAGAAATAAGATAAGAGAGCTAGCAGAGCTGATCTCACAGGTACTGAGATCAGAGAAAAGGAACAGAAGGAATCAGGCCTCACCATCACCTGAATCCTAAGAAGCTGATAACCCTATATCAGATTCCTTCAGGCTCAAATCCGCAGGAGTTAGTGGCAACATAGAACCTTCCAGCAAACTCTAAGTCAGGTATCAAAGATACGTCTCCAGTGTCTAACACCAATGGCTACAGGGTGTGTGTGTGTGTGTTCAATTTTAAATACAAAGATCATTCATCATATTCAGAAGAAGAAAAGACACCATGATTGGTTAACAACTTTATAATGATCAGTGAAAGTTGCTCAATTGTGTCCGACTCTGTGACCCCATGGATTGAATCCCGCCAGGTTCCTCTGTCCATGGGATTCTCCAGGCAAGAATAGTCAAGTGGGGTGCCATTCCCTTCTCCAGGAGGTCTTCCCTATGATGATCAGAGCTTCAACCAATTATTGGAGTAACCACTATCTCAAAGCTTGAAGAATAAAATGGAATGGTTAGCAAACTAACAATTGTTATAGCAAAACCTGCCCCTCTGTGTAGCTCTTCATTGTCCCCATGTACTAATGAGGAAGGAAAACAATTATCAGAAGGTTATCCTAAGAGTCAACTTCAGAATTCTTTGCAGGAGAAGAACTGAGTTTGCTGAGTAACTTACCTACATTGGTGTGTGTATGTGTTTATAGAGCAAAAGTTCCAGTGCTCAGCATGGAGGGGCTGGGGGGAGATAAAGTGAGGACACGGACACTTTTGAGAAGAAACTAATTTGAATTTGGAGTGAAGGGAAGTAAGAAGGAAAAAGAAGTTTCAAGAAAGAGAAAAACAGTGTTAGGCCAAGCATTATGATGGAGGCAGGAAGGGAAATATTAACCAGCAGGCAGCTTCTGGAGACAGAGTGGTGGAAAGACTTGTAAAACAGAGATGACTGATTTTTTTTTTTTAATTGAAGTATAACTGCTTTCGGAGAAGGCAATGGCAACCCACTCCACTACTCTTGTCTGGAAAACCCCATGGACGGGGAGCCTGGTAGGCTGTAGTCCATGGGGTCGCTAAGCGTTGGACACTACTGAGCGAATTCACTTTCACTTTTCACTTTCATGCATTGGAGAAGGAAATGGCAACCCACTCCCGTGTTCTTGCCTGGAGAATCCCAGCGACGGCGGAGCCTGGTGGGCTGCTGTCTATGGGGCTGCACAGAGTCGGACACAACTGAAGCGACTTAGCAGCAGCAGCAGCTGCTTTACAATGCTGTGAGTCTGTTATACGTATACATATATCCCTTCCCTCTTGGACCTCACTCCCACCCACCCTATCCCACCCCTCTAGGTCATCACAGAGCACCAAGCTGAGCTCCCCATGCTAGGCAGCAGCTTCCCACTAGCTGCCTATTTCACACTCAGTAGTGTATATGCGACAATCCTAACCTCCCAATTTGTCCCACCCTCCTCTTCCCATCCTGGGTCCACATGTCCATTCTCTCCGTCTGTATTTAAATTTATGTCTGTGATTCTGTCTTGGGAGTCCTCTTTGCCACCCCAAACCATCAGTAGTCTGTTAATCTAACATCTTGCATGGGAGGGGGGAGACTGAGGCAATCTAGAAAAGGAGGTTGAATTTTTGATCTGTGCCACAGTTGAAATCTCATTTAATTCAGGCTATCAGCAAAAGGTGACCTTGAAAAGAAATGAATTCCTCACTGGGCACAGTAAATTGGGGAAGGATATCTGTGCTCCTGGCTGTCCCCCAGACCCCATTTCCAATTCTAAGACCCCAGCCCATCTAGTCAACCCCAGCGTCACTTCCCAAGTACATGCACTCTCTGGCCAAGACTCCTTCATTACCTAAGTCTGTTTTGAACAAGTTCTTTCTGATCTAATAAAAACTGAATATGTTACTGACTTGGGCTGGAGACCCAGGTATTTCTGGTTCTTTCATACATCCGTCTTGAATTTCAAGTCTCAATAATCTTTGTATTTTCAACAAAGCTTTCTTTTGGTGGTAAAAGACAATTACAAAGGTAGGCACAAATGGTTATTTATTACAGGTTTTCAAATTTCTAATTTGCTTTTAATGAGGTCTCTTATGCTTATGTTTTTATTCATTAATTCCTTCAACAGATACTTTTAAGCCTACTATGTTGCTGTTCCTGTATGTTCTATTCTGTGAAGTCATCCCACCATTTTGTACACTTAATGTATTTGCTTCCCAGTATAGAAAAAGTTGAATAATATTGGCCTTTTCTTTGATATGCTTTTTACAAATAGCTGCATTTTTTCCCTATTTACATAAAGCTCAAGACACTTATTGAACGTTTTCCAAAGATTCTTTCACACTCCAGCCAAGTGGGAGAAAAAGAATTGCTATTCTGATTCAAAGATGATTTAGGCAAAGGGCCCATGTCGTATCAGAAGTAGAAAAGCCCTTTAAAAATAGGCCCATTCCTCCTTGGTCTCTCTGCCAAAGCAGCACAGGGCAAGTCTCCTCACGGGGACTTATCACTTCCTAAGCTTACATGCTGAATGGATATTTCGTCCGCAGCCCCAAGGTCAGTAACAAAAATGGCTTTTCATTTCTGCGGTTGGTTTTACACAAGCAAAGATGCTCATTTTACCTCATTAACAACAAAAAAAGATTCACACGGTCTAGGAGCCTGCTGCTCCTTCATATAGAACATTGTTTCCTATCACTTGTCCTAAACAGACCCAAGGGAGTCGGGAGGTCAATGGAGAATTTGGTTTCAGATGGCCCCTATTACTAATACTTAGCATACTGTGCCCAGTACAGAGGGCTATACTTAAGCTGCAGAAAAACTTGAATTGTAATTTCTTCTTTTTGAGTAACACGGGTCATAGAAAAATTACCTAAGCTCTTCAGTCACATTTTTTTGCTGTTTTGTTTTGCATCTCATGGTCAGTTTTTCACTGGATGAAGGCAAAGCAGATTTTGTCACCCCAAGACGTACACCCGAGCTTTAAGTTGGGAGCAAAGTCCCCAAACTCAGGGAAACTCAGGTTTCCCCCTCATTTCAATTTAACCACTAACCCATATTTAACACTGTCCTAAATTTGCTCATTAGACAGGATTCAAACTTGGACACCACTGACTTGAAAAAATTATTTAACCTCTCTAAGTTCTATTTCTTTTGTGATAAAAATAGTACCAACCTCACAGGGTTTCCTGCGAGGATTTGGTGAGATACAGTAGGAAGAAATCTTAGCAGAGTCGCCTACATGTTGTTGTTGTTAAGTTGCTAAATAGTGTTTGACTCTTTTGCAACTCCATGAAATGTAGCTTGCCAGCCTCCTCTGTCCCTGGGATTTGTCAGGCCAGAATACTGGAGTGGGTTGCCATTTCCCCCTACAGGGGATCTTCCCGACCCAGGAATCAAACCTGCGTCTCCTGTGTTGGCAGGCAGATTCTTTACTACTGAGCCGCCAGGGAGGCTCCCATCGGCCAGCTTACAAGTTCTAAATAAAGATCAGTTGGGCTTCCCCGGTGGCTCAGAGGTAAAGTATCTCCCTGCAATGCAGGAGACACGGATTCGATCCTTGGGTCAGGAAGATGTCTTGGAGGAGGGCATGGCAACCCACTCCAGTATTCCTGCTGGGAAAATCCCATGGACAGAGGAGCCTGGAGGGCTACAGTCCATGGGGTCACAAAGAGTCCAACACGACTGAAACGACTGAGCACCCACGCAAGATCAGCTACTCTCAGCCTTCACAAAGTTTCATGATAAAAATAATAATAAGTGATAATAACCCAACAAATACCTTTTACGGGGCACTTCCATTGTGCTTGGTAAGGAGAAGAGACTGGTTTGCTTCCTCTTTGTCTGCCTTCCTTACTGAAGGAGGAATAAGGGATTTTTAGTAATTTGGGATAGAGTCTAGAATGTGATGGCATTTATTACTTTTATTTTGATAGGAAGAGCTACCAAATCTTCAAAGTGAGCCTCCATAGTGAGACCACCTTATACTTGCCTCTCTCATGTTAGGGAGCCAGGATTCCTCACTGGGTTCTCCAGGTCTATACTACATTTTTCAAATTAGCCTTGACTTGAATTCAGCTTTGCGGTGTATTAGACGCAGTCTCAGCCCTTAATCAAGGGGAACTCTGATTCTATTTGACAGTGCTTCCTTAGTCAAGAACCCGAATGGTAGCATTTTTGTGTGCCGGTCATAATACCATCATTTCAGTATTAAGATCCTACTCAAAATCCTTGCCCCCAGGCTCTGCGCCAAGCTCCATGGAAGCACAACCTGACTTAAGCTCCATAATCCTTAGGGAGGAAGGCGTCATTATATTCCACTTTCAGAGGACCCAGCCAGGTCTAGAGAGGTTACAACCCCTGTCCCAGAGCTAATAAGTCTTGGAGCCAGCATGTAAATCCAGGTCTTTTCAGTTGCAAAGCTGGCGTCTGTTAAGTCTTATATAGCTCTGCCCTGAATGTGCAAGGAATTACAATAAGTTCAGAGATACCAAGACAATGAAAATGGTGCCTCTGTTCACAGGGTTTGTGGCAGAATCTAGAGGCACAGGGTCAGTATTGTGTCCCTCCAAGTGGCACCTGCCGATGCCCAGCACGCAAGAAAGACCTGGGCTACTTCTCAGCCCCCTTGTTTTAGATATTAGGGATGCTACAACAACCGCAACAACAAAACCCAAATGAACAACAACAACAACAAAACCAACGACAGAGAAAACATAGACTTGGTGGCTGAAACAATCATTTATTTCTCACTGTTTTGAAGGCTGGAACACCCAAGATAAAGGCACTGGCAGATTTTGGTGTCTGATGAGGACCCACCTCCTGGTTCCTAGAGGGCCACCTGCTTGCTGAGTCCAAACAAGATAGAAGGAATGAGAGAGCTCTTCTCTCCCTTATGAGGGCACTAATCCCGTTCATGAGTGCTCCACCCTTATGACCTGATTACCTCCCAAAGGCTTCACTTTTTAATACCATCCTGTTCAAGATTAGGAATTCAAAAAATGAATTTGGGGAGATTCAGATATTTAGTCTTCCCCTAGTCATGCTGAATCAGAATCCTTCTGAGGTGGGCATGAAAAAAGAAAGTGAAAGTGTTAGTTGCTCAGTCATGGCTGACTCTTTGTGGCCCCATGGACCATAGTCTGCCAAGCTCCTCTGGCCATGGGATTCTCCAGGCAAGAATACTGGAGTGGGTAGCCATTCCCTTCTCCAGGGGATCTTCCCAACCCAGGGATCAAACTCTCGTGTCCTGCATTGGCAGGCAGACTCTTTACCGTCTGATCCACCAGGAAACCCTTTTACTTTTTCTTTTGCATATGATTCCTAAAGTAATTAAAAGTTGAAAACTGGTTTCAAGTTGAAAAGCTAAAAGACAAGACAGAATAAGATGCAACATATTCTCAGGAAATCCTCCTAAAACATTCATCCATAACAGTTTTCTTTTTGTCAAATATATCTAAAATCTTAGCTGGAATATACTTTCCTAAGGTTGCTTGAATCCACCAAGCATAATTCTTAGGAAGAATCATGTTAGCATTGGATTACAATAAAAATTTTACTACTGGGCTTCACTTTAGAAAAAAGAGGACATTATTAAAGGACTAACAAGAACCATTACTCAAATGTGATGAATGCATAATCAGAAGTCCAAGAGCTCTTGCCTTGTTTCTAAAATATTAAGCTAGTAGCTCAAAAAGTTACAGGTGAATCTATAAATTCTCCCCAGATTAGCACATACTTTGTTTTGCTCTTTTTTGAAGGAGAGTAATGCCACCAATTTAGAAACTTTTATCTTCTCACGTCTCATCTGCACTCTGCAGTAGTCTAGCCGAGCTCCCTTCTTTAATTCCCATGGACCATTGCCTTCCTATGAATCATCAAATTAACTTCTCACGTCTAGCTTCTATTCAAATCCAGTAATAGACTCCTGAAAGAAGTCCCCGCTTCTTACTCTGACATGCAAAATTCTCTGCAATCTGGGCTCCTTCTTTTTTTTTTTTTTTTTTAGAATCCACCTCTTTTCAAAATTAAGTTTTTTCAATGGGCTGACCTACTTAAGAGTCTACATTCCCATATCTGTGCTTCCTCTTTTGCTTTTTCTCCTACGAGTGCTGAATCAGTAAGAATAGGCCTGGTTATCTGTAGTAACAAAACAGCCCCTGACTCTCAGTGGCTCAGAATAACAAAGGATTATTTTTTTTGCTTAGGTCACATGTCTGTTGTAAGCTGGCACAGGAGCTGGCCTCATCTTTCACATTACAGACTCAAGGGATGAAGTAGCCATTTTGGACATCGCTGATTGCCGTATCAGAGAATGAAGACAGCTCGGTGAGACTCAGACAGGCAATTAAATGCTTTGACCTGGAAGTGACACATGTCACTTTCACTGTCCACTCAGTCATCAGAACTAGCCACATGACCTGACCCATTAGACTCAGAATGTACAATTCCACCAGTGACTCAAATGGGAAAAAATAGGGGTAAATAGTGTTCATGAAAGTACTGGTTCATATTCTATCAGTACTAAAGGCTAGGTTCCAACCTCTCAAAACAGAGCCCAGTTGGATGGCAGTAGTGTCTTTTTCCCTTCACTTCTGGAACTTTTACTTTCTGTTCCATTCATTTAGTGCTGTCATATTTAAATGTATCTTAAGTTATTATTTCAAGCATTTATGTCTTTTCTCCTCTGAGACCAGAAACCGTGTCATTTTGGAAATCATTCACCTGAACTACCACAGTTAAGAGCACATAATAGATGTTTAGTAGCTTATCGAGGTATTGATTACCTTTCCAAATTACATTTAAAATACAGCATGTATCACATTATACTCTGATTTTTGTGTGTTTAGTTGCTCCGTAGTGTCTGACTCTTTGTGACCCCATGGACTGTAGCCCACCAGGCTCCTCTGTCCATGGGATTTTTTTCGGGCAAGCATAATGGAATGGGTTGCCATTTTCTCCTCCAGGGGATCTCTGCAACCTAGGGATCAAACCCACGTCTCCATTGCAGGCAGATTCTTTACCCACTGAGCCATTGAGAAAGCCCATTAGAACTGTGAACTCTTTGTTTAATCAGTTTAATTTTTAGGATAATCATGTCAAATACTATTTCCTTAGTTGTTTTATCAAGCACTGATATTTTATCAAATACTTATTAAATATTTTTAAATGTTTTGTGTTCTAGCCCAAACACATAGGATAGTGCTTGAAAAATAATAATCGCCCAACAAATATCTCATTGAATAATTCATTCTGTATTCAAAATGATCTGATAAGAAACTATCTCCATTTTACAGATAAAGAAATTGATGCTAGTTTAGGGAAGTCTGGCAGATAATGCAGGATATTATTCTTATGTGGCAGGCAGATTCTTTACCATTTGAGCCAGCAGGGAAGCCCCCAGGATAGTATTCTTAAACAAAATAAAGTTTCTTTTTGACCTGGGTTCTTGATGGCAATTGAGAGAAGCCAGCTTAGTTAACACGGGCAGAAAAGGAATTTTTATGGGCAGAGGGTGGAAGGGAGGCAGTAACGGAGAGCCTGTACAGTTGATGAGCCAGTTAAAGAATCAGCTCAGAAAGGAAAAGCAGGATTTAAAGCAGCAAGACCCAGCTGCAGTCCCACAGCAGGAAGTCTGCTGAGGAAGCCAGCCCTGGTGCCCTTTCCACTGTCCCCTGGCTCCACTGCTGCTGGACTGGACACTCTGCTGTGACCCTCTGTCCATCTTCCACTCACCTTGGACCTGTGAGCCACATCCTCAAGAACGGAGGGCCTGGTACAAGCCTGGTGCAACCTCTGTACATGTTTGTACTACAGATGCTCAATTAGGCAAGACAGGGTCCTGCCTCTCTCTCATCTTGGAAGAGATGATAAAAAGAGCAGAAACTGAACCAAAATGGCAAATTTCCAATACAGTTATGTGGGGTTAATTAGACCCCATGAGCTGGCTTGGCATTCCTGACCACAAATCAAAAAGCCACCATCATCAGACTACCATATATATAAAATAGAGAACAAACAAGGACTTACTGCAGGGCCCAGGGAACGATATTCAGTATTTTGTAATAACCTATAATGGAAAAGAATCTGAAAAAGAATACATATATATATATTGTCAGTTTTGGAGCCACATTGCTCAGAATCCCTTCCTCTGTATGGCTCTAGGTTAGAATTTCCAAGCATGAAGATAGGTGAGATTTGGGGTGTGGAAGCCTGGCAGCACCCCTTACACTCTGAAGTCGTCACTGGGGAGAAGCTAAGATGTGTGCAGAGACGTGGTTTCCACAGGGTTCGCTCACACCTGCTCTGTACCAACTATATCTCAGTCTCAACATCTGGCCCTGCTGACCTCCAGTGCCTACAGACCCACACTACATGCTGTGCTAGCAAGCGCCAACAAGCCATGAGCAGTCCAGAACCCTCCAAAGGCTTCTACAACACACGCCTCCTGGCCCCATTATGCCAGTGATTTGTCCGTGCCTTCAAGACCTCCTTGCAAGCTTCAACTCTTGCATCTACACCAGTGCTGAGCAATGATGCTTCTTAAATTTTAAAATTCTCCTTTTCAAAATGGTACAGATGAGCTTATTTACAAAACAGAAATAGAGTAACAGATATAGGAAACAAACTTGTGGTTACCAAAGGGGAAGAAGGGAAGGATAAACTGGGAGAGTGGATTGACACAGACACACTACTGTATACAAAACAGACTGCTAACAATGAACCTAATGTACAACACAGGGAATTCTACTCGGTGCTCTGCGGTGACCTAAATGGGAAGGAAATCTAAAATGAGGGGATATGTGTATACATATGGCTTCCCAGATGGCTCAGCGGGTAAAGAATCTGCCTGCAATGCAGGAGACACTGGTTGGATCCCTGAGTCGGGAAGATCCCCTGGGGAAGGAAGTGGCAACCCATTCCAGTATTCTTGCCTGGAGAATCCCATAGATAGAGGAGCCTGTGGGTCACAGCCCAAAGGGTCACAAAGAGTCGGACATGACTGAGCAATTAAGTACATGTATATGTATAACTGAGCTTCATGCAGAAAACTAAGATCATGGCATCTGGTCCCATCACTTCATGGGAAATAGATGGGGAAACAGTGGAAACAGTGTCAGACTTTATTTCTTTGGGCTCCAGAATCACTGCAGATGGTGATTGCAGCCATGAAATTAAAAGACGTGTACTCCTTGGAAGGAAAGTTATGACCAACCTAGACAGCATATTAAAAAGCAGAGACATTACTTTGCCAACAAAGGTCCGTCTAGTTAAGGCTATGCTTTTTGCAGTGGTCATGTATGGATGTGAGAGTTGGACTGTGAAGAAAGCTGAGTGCTGAAGAATTGATGCTTTTGAACTGTGGTGTTGGAGAAGACTCTTGAGAGTCCCTTGGACTGCAAGGAGATCCAACCAGTCCATCCTAAAGGAGATCAGTCCTGGGTGTTCATTGGAAGGACTGATGCTGAAGCTGAAACTCCAATACTTTGGCCACCTCATGCGAAGAGTTGGCTCATTGGAAAAGACCCTGATGCTGGGAGGGATTGGGAGCAGGAAGAGAAGGGGACAACAGAGGATGAGATGGCTGGATGGCATCACTGACTCGATGGACATGAGTTTGAGTAAACTCCGGGAGTTGGTGATGGACAGTGAGGCCTGGTGTGCTTCGGTTCATGGGGTTGCAAAGAGTCGGACACGACTGAGCGACTGAACTGAACTGATATGTATAGCTGATTCACTTTGCAGTATAGCAGAAACTAACACAATATAGTAAAGAAACTGTACTCCAAAAAAAATTTTTTTTAAAAGAAGACAAGTTCCAAATACAAGAAGTGATGGAAAGCAATAGAACAGATCATGTCCTCATCAAAAAGTTGATGAAAGGAAATTAGGCACAATTTTAAATCAATATAGTTGGCATTTTGGTATAATAAATATATTCTCAACAATGCAACCTGTCAAGGCTGAGAGAAGAAGTTAAGAAAAAGAAAAACACTCTAAATAATCCACTACATATTTTTAAAATTGAGTCCATAATTAAATCCTTTCACAAAGTAAATCCCAGACATAGATTTCTTCACTGGTGAATTCTTTCATCTCTTAGGAAACAGAATACAACACTCTTACACAAAGTCTTCTAAAGGACACAAAAAGAGAGAAGAAATTTTCAACTCTTTATAAAATCAGAATAATCTATACTGAAAACAGCAACACCCTACTGAGAAAAATTAAAGATAACTTAAGTATATGGAGTAATACACCATATTGTGACTGAGTCAGTGATAGTCACTCAGTCATGTTCAACTCTTCGCAATTCCAGGGACTAGCCCACCAGGCTCCTTTGTCCATGGAATTTTCCAGGCAAGAATACTGCAGTGGGTTGCCATTTCTTTCTCCAATATTGTAGCTGATATAGACTACAGCTCTCTCCAAATTAACTTACATATATATTATGCAATTCCAATCAAATTCTACCAAATAATATGCATTCCATTCCACTGTTCCTCATTATGGTGTGTTTTAAAATAATCTATCAGTACTTTCCTTAACGTTCAATACTTTTAATAGTGCATTTTGATTTTTATTCATTTTTCCTTTCACTTTTAGATTCATTTTATATTTGGAATTCTGGAATCAATCTCTATTTATGTATGTATATGTTTCTATAAATCAATAGAAAATAAAAATAACTTAAAAATAAAAGAGTGGATATATGTATATGTATAACTGATTCACTTTGCTATACAGCGGAAACAGCACAAAATTTAAAATCAACTATACTCTATTAAAAATTTCTAAAAAAATTCTCCTTTTCAGATCCTTACTTTTCAGCTCCTCCCACAACTGCAGAAATTCTTATTCCTCAATAAATACCTTCAGGCACAGTGGCTGTGCTTCTCTGATTGAGTCTTGATAGATCTGTATGCATGAGCTGAGCTGGGCCTTAGCCAAATGCACTTGGAAGGAGGGGAGATGTCAGCAAAGGTGCAGAACAATAGAGCCTGGGATGGCGGGGCGTGGCGATCCCATGTGCTTGTTCAGGAAAGAGGAAGAGGGCAAAGGGGGCTGACTTCCTGTCTTGGTGGGGAGCTGGCGTGTATTAGTTTGCTAGGGATGCTATAACAAGGTATTACAAACTGAGAGACCTAAACAAAAGAAATTTATTGTCTCACAGTTTGGAAGCCAGAAGTCTGAGATCGAGGTATCAGCTGGTCACGCTCCCTCTTGAAGGTGCTGGGGAAGCATCTGTTCCTACCTTCTGGACGCATCACCTCTATTGATCTCTGCCTTCAGTGCACAAGGCATTTTCCGTGTGTGTGTGCTGAGTTGCTCAGTTGTATCCCACTCTGCGACCCCATGGGCTACAGATCACCAGGCTCCTCTGCCCATGGGGGTTCTCCAGGCAAGAACACTGGAGTGGGTTGCCATTTCCTCCTCCAGGGATCTCCCCAACTCTGGATGGAACCCAGGTCTCCCGCATTGCAGACAGATTCTTTACCATCTGAGTCACCAGGGAAGCCCTCCCTGTGTGTGTGGTGTGTGTGTGTGTGTGTGTGAGCACCCAGATTTCTCCTTTTTATAAGGACAGCAGTTACACTGATTTAGGAGCCTCCTCTGCTCCAGGATGACTTCATTTAAACTAATTACATCTGCAAAGAATCTAGTTTCAAGTAAGTCACATTCTGGGGCACTGGGAGTTAGGATTGCAATATATGGATTTTTAGGGGACAATTAAGGAATTTAGGAAGATACATGAGGGAAAACAGACAGCTCACTTTGTGATGTAATTGTAATAACAGCCATCATCTTTTTAAGGGCTTGCTGTGTGTCAAGAATACTATTCATCTTTTCATGTGCTTCAGCTCACTGATTCTTTGTACGTGATTCTTGGTGGTGGTGATGGTTTAGTCACTAAGCTGTGTCTGACTCTTGCAACCCCATGGGCTGTAGCCTGCCAGGCTTCTCTGTCCATGGAATTTCCCAGGCAAGAATACCAGAGTGGCTTGCTATTTTCTTCTCCAGAGATCTTCCCGGCCCAGGGATCGAACCTGGGTCTCCTGCATTGTAGGCAAATTCCTTACCAACTGTATTGTAGGCAGATTCCTTACCAACTGAGCCACCATGAAAGCCCAAGTAATTCTTAACAGATGATTAAAATTAACATTTCTACTTTCCAGAGGGTTAGAAAAGAAGTCACAGAGAGGTTAAGTCGCTTGGACAAGGTCACACAGCTAATTAGGAGCAGAGGTTGACTTTGGACCCAGATATTTCTGATGTAGAACCCTTGCTCTTAACCTTTATGACATTCCTTCTGCAGGGAAGTCCATGTAAGAGGGGGATCTAAAGGGCAGTTATATCTGGTGAAGAAACATATTTGGAAAATACTGGCATAGAAAAAGATTGGGCATTCTGGAATCTGTCCAAATCTAAGCATATACGAATCTCACCTGTAACTGAAGTGTCAACATTTAACCTGATTCATAGTTATTTTGTTGTATGTATACATCGATCTACTTGGTTAAGACTATGCTTTACACTCTGACAACCAGGAGGACTGAAGGTGTAGCAGGTGCTTCCCTGGCACTGGTTATTGTTTTAGGAAAGATTTCATAATATTTACTTTAATATGTTTTTTCTAAACTGAGATTGTGTGCCCATAACCTGATTAAATGCTAATGATGTTCTTTTAAATTTCTACTGAAATGCCATTTTTTCAGGAAAATCTTCTCTCCCACAATAAAGCAGACACCTCTTCATGGTGCTCCCTGTTTGTGTACCATAAATCCATCAGATCGTGGTTCTAATGGGCTTTACTTTAATCACTTAATTAGCCATCAGTATCTCTTAGTAGACTGTACACTCAGTGATGAGAGAGATTGGATCTATTTTGTTTCCATGATACCTCTAATATCTGGCACTTTGTTCTGGGACTTAGAAACGTTTCAAAGTTGTTTTATGTAGTGTGTATTGTTTCCATCCATGGATATTATCTGGGTGAATTTATAGTAACCTGTTTGCTTATGTGCCCTTGTTCATCTCTACCACATTTATAAGATGGAATCAACCCCACCTCTAGCTATGGGCTGGTCTGGCTCGGTTGGGGGAGACCCAGGTTCAACTCCTGAACCAGGAAGATCTCTGGAGGATAGAATGGCAAGTATTGCAGATGTCTACAATTCTAGGTATTTGTCAGGGAGCATAGTTTTAAAATTAAATAAAAAACCATGAAATTAAAAGATGTTTGCTCCTTGGAAGAAAAGCTATGACCAACCTAGACAGCATATTAAAAAGCAAAGACATTACTTTGCCAACAAAGGTCCATCTAGTCAAAGCTATGGTTTTTCCAATAGTCTTGTATGAACGTGAGAGTTGGACTATAAAGAAAGCTGAGCGCTGAAGAATTGGTGCTTTTGAACTGTGATGTTGGAGAAAACTCTTGAGAGTCTCTTGGACTGCAAGGAGATCAAACCAGTCCACCCTAAAGGAAATCATTCCTGAGTGTTCATTGGAAGGACTGATGCTGAAGCTGAAACTCCAATACTTTGGCCACCTGGTGTGAAGAACTGACTCATTGGAAAAGACCCTGATGCTGGGAAAGATTGAAGGCAGGAGGAGAAGGGAATGACATTGGATGAGATGGTTTGATGGCATCACTGACTCAATGGACTTGAGTTTGAGCGAAGTCTGGTAGTTGGTGATAGACAGGGAAGCCTGATGTGCTGCCATCCATGGGGTCACAAAGAGTCAGACATGACTGAGCAACTGAAATGAATTGAACTGATAGTTTTAAAAGCTCTGAAAGAGAATATGTGGAACATTGTTTTGGTGTTAGAACTATTCCTGTTTCTAGGTGCCCTAAAATATTCCTTGGATTAAGCAAAAGCACTGAAGCCCTGAATACCTTGAACAAAAGTGTATAGATTCTTACAGAATTTCAACAAACTTCACTTGGATAAATGTAACACTGTAACAACTTGATAGTTTTCTAATGCTATCAAATTCAGTTAGATTCACTGGGAGAAGATTGGGGCTTCCCTCATAGCTCAGTTGGTAAAGAATATGCCTGCAATGCAAGAGACCCTGGTTCGATTCCTAGGTCAGGAAGATTCGCTGGAGAAGGGATAGACTACCCACTCCAGTATTCTTGGGCTTCCCTTGTGGCTCAGCTCGTAAAGAATCCGCCTGCAATGCAGGAGACCTGGGTTCCATCCCTGGGTTGGGAAGATCCCCTGGAGAAGGGAAAGGCTTCCCAATCCAGTATTCTGGCCTGGAGAATTCCATGGACTATACAGTCCACGGGGTCTTAAAGAGTTGGACAGGACTGAGTGCCTTTCACTTTCAGGAGAAGGTAATTGAGGAAACTGGCCACTCTAGTTCATTGCAACTTCCTGCCAGTGATCCATGGAACAGTATCAAGTTTCATATTCTACTTCCTTTGGAAAATCCATTTATCTTTATCATATCATCAAGAATTGGGTTCCTTACCTGAAAAATGAGGAGAATAACAGTATCCACCTCAGAGTGTTTGGAGTGAAGTGAAACTTGCTCAGTCATGTCTGACTCTTTGAGACCCCATGGACTATATAGTCCATGGAGTTCTCCAGACCAGAATACTGGAGTGGGTAGCCTTTCCCTTCTCCAGGAGATTTTCCCAACTCAGGAATCGAACCCAGGTCTCCCTCATTGCAGGCAGATTCTTTACCAGCTGAGCCACCAGGGAAACCCAAGAATACTGGAGTGGGTAGCCTATCCGTTCTCCAGTGGATCTTCCTGACCCAGGAATCGAACCAGGATCTCCTGCATTGCAGGCGGATTCTTCACCCACTGAGCTACTGTTTGGGACAAGATAAAATGGGGTAGCAGCAACTAAATGCTTACTTAGCTCAGTGCTGGATGCATGTTAAGCAATTAATAAGTATTGTCACCATCATCACGGTTATCATCACCGTCATCATGAAACCTTCACCACCTTCTTGGCATTTGTGATTGGAAAGCACAAAGGAACGTTCCTGACCGTCTCAACCAAGTGAAATTTGCTTGACGGACAAAATAACCTTAAGTTCGCCTTCATGTTTCCTAGTCTTACTTTTCCCTTGAGCCAATTTTTTTATTTACATATTTCTAAGTGCATTTTTGTTCCAACTCTTAGATGCTGTCTTACAATCTTTGTGGAACAAACTGATATACAGAGGTACACAGTTGCTTTCAAAGGGCACAGACGGACCACAGAGAGGTGAACTGGCTTGATTCAAAGTAGCAAAGGAGGAAGAATTCTAAATCTTAGCTTTAGGCACTTTTTGTCTAGAAAGCCACTGAAGGCTTTCTTTGGCTGAATGTCTAAGCAATCCCTTCAAAGAGTTTGATGTGGGTTTTGCCACATTCCATGCTACTTATTGTTGAAATGAAAGCTTTCCTTCTTATTTGGCACCTTGAGGGAGGGAAGGACCCTGAGGGGACAGATCACAGTAGCTGGAAAGGAAGAAGGAAGTGTTCCTGGAGTGTTGTGTACTGCCTAGGTAACCTCAATATCAACTAGTGAACTGATATAAGCAGGGATTTTTATATTATTAATATTAATCCATCCAGACACAGAGCCCTTGAGGATTTACAGCAATGTGGTTTTGATGAATGTAAGTTTATAAATAACATTTGTAAGCCCCAAGCTCTACCTTTCAATACATAAGGCATTGCCTGCTTCACACTTGATACCACACAGCCTTGGGAGCCCCATAAAGGACACTGGGGGCTGCCACCTGCCCTATGTTTGCGCCACTGAGATTGAGTTTTTTCTCTGTTCTGACCACTTCAGCTGCATATCTTTCCTGCCTCCACCACTATCACTCCCATCTCTGGCTTTTATGCTCATATTTTCTCCATTTGGTTTTGCTAACTTGATTCCAAAGTATTGGGTTGGCCAATAAGTGCCATTTGGATTTTTCCATAAGATGCAATGGAAAAACCCAGACAAACATTTTGGCCAAATAATATTTGCCTTGGCACAGATAACCAGAAACCCCTTGTGGAATGCTGACACAAGCAATTCTGCCACTGTTCAGCCTTCACGTTTATAAGCGCACATCTTGCCCTTCAAGCTTAGCATCCCAGGTCCCCAGGATTTGTCAATAAGTATGTCCAGCGTCCTGCAAAGACAGAGGGAGAGATGGGTCCTAGATAGGTTTCCTTCAGATAAGCTGCAGCCTTTTGCAGACAGGACACACTTTGTTCCCACTATCTATAGGTTTTGCAGAGCTAGAATCTTGTTAAAATGTCTTTTTTGAGGGTACATTCTCCCCCATGCAAAGCCTTCTAGATTTATAGTCCACATGACTTAATAAGTGCTTATTTAAGCAGATTATAGAAAAGAAACAAAATCACAATTCTCCACTCCTGTTGTCAATGACTCCAGCTACTAGAATAAACACCCCTGTGACCCCTCCCCTGAGCCCTCCCCTCACAAAGCTTCTTGTCTACTCACTCTCAATATAGGATCTTAATCTATACACAAATAAATAAATTCTGTCAAGAGCTCAGATTTGAATATAGGCTGTATGCCAGAAAATACTGAGTTCCAACCTTGGTTTTAACTCAGTGTCTCTTTTTGGTCTTTAGAAAGAAAAACAAAAGAAAACACATTTTCTCATCAATTTGTGCCAAGTCATTCTCACCTGCCCCTCTGGGTACAGTGAGGATTAACGACTTCTATTTCTTAACAATACCCCAGTCCCTCCCTGGTAGTAAGTTAGGGATATGGGCCCATTAGCTGCAAATGTTGCTCTAGTGGCCTTAAAGGATTAATGTACCTCCCTTAACTTACTGGGACAAATCTGGCTCAATGAGTTAATGGGCTAATTAGTTAATTGTCAACTCTGCAAAGATGCGAAGTATTGTTATTTTGCACTTTATTAAATTCTTGAGGATTAACAATAGAGGGAGCGGACATTGAGAGGATTTGAAAGAAGCTGGGTGATTAAGGTGCACCACAAACTCTTGTCCAGCCTCTGCTTGGAGGGAGAGCCGGTGATGCCATTAATTATGTCCTATGGGTATATGATCCAGAGGGGTTGGAAAGAGACTGGCATCCATCATATACAAATCCTGTGGATATGAGAGTACCTCTCCTAAAGGGTAGCAGAATAATTGTCAGCTTCGATGCTGCTGAGTGAGACAGAGATTATGGAGTGATGTGTCAACTGAAGCAAGGTCTGATCTGCAACATAACTGGATACACAGAATGGTGAGGTACTTTATACGGAGGCTTGATGGTGCCACTTGAAAATGCGCTTTACTTCAGAGCCAAAGAAAAGAGCAAGGGGAAAGTATTTGAAAATGTGAATATTGTATAAATGAGAATGAGGTGAGATCGGCACAGGGCATCTGAGTCACAGATGCTGTTAACAAAGGAAAGTCACTGGAAGATGTTCAAATGGTTCATTATGATCAGAGATGATATAACTCAGGCAACTTGTTCCTGAGGAGCAAACTTTAAAATTGCATGAGCCTCTGGATGATTTGGGAATGTGTTCAATCCCTCTGCATACCAGTTCATTTTGAAAAATTGGAAATCCTACACAGAACAGTCACAGACCAAATGATGGATAATTAAGCATTCCTGGTACCACGGGAAGCATGTTTTATTTAAGGCTCTTGCCAACAAAGTAGCTCATTAGACTTTTGAAACAAAAGTAATGTACAAAGAACAATTGAAAAGTTGTTCTTAACAAAGTGAAGCTGTGTAGAAGGGGGAAAAGGCTTCAAAAAGGAATCTACACAAACACCAATATGCAGTCACATATTGTGCCCGAAACATTCCTTGAGAGGTAGAGTAGCTTGTCTGTGCAATAGCCCTCTTTCATGATGCCCAAACCCCGATGTTCTCGTTTGCAATCCAATCTCCTTACTCACGAATCAGGCTTGGATGAGTCTAAGCCATTAGGGATGGCTCTATTGCTCCCAAGAGGAGTAGTCTATAGGTGCACATGTAGCCAGTTCTGTCAACAAGATTTGAGAATATGTATACTGGTGCTTTTGAAAGCTTTCCTTCATATCAAATTTCATAGGTTAAAAACTGTCTCCTTTTCTATTGCTGGATGGTGTTCTATGTTGGTGCGCTTCTGTTAAGTACTGCAGCCATCTTGCAATTATAAGGAAAAATAGCCTTTAGATGAAACCAACAGAGACCAACAGGAAAACAGAGAGTTGGAAGGAGCTTAGATGCTTGAGGACACTTCTGAGCTTCTGATCTGACTGTGACTTAAGTAATGAGAAGTTCACTGGGGTGATGAATTCCATTATTTATTCCAGTTGACCTTTCTCTGTTGCCTACAGCCAAAGACATTACACAAATCTAAAAGAAATGGCCACCTCCTGACCCCAAATTCCTGTTTGCTCTAGAAATGCTAAATGCAACATAGCACATGTATAAAGAACACCAGCAACAGAGTCAGACACAGGAATCTGGACAATTCAGACTCTGCCAGGGACTGTATGAACTTGGATAAGCCACTTAAACTCTAAGCCTCAAGTTTCTGTCAATAAAGGGACAATAGCCACTATTTTACAGGGCATGTGGAAAGATTATGTAATAGATGGCATGCAAAGTGTACTCAGTAAATAGTAACCAAAATACAAACACACACACACTCTAAAGGCAACTCCAGCAGCTGTTTTCAAATAGGAAACAAATCAAGTGAGAAAATAAACACCATTCAAGCAGCAGGATAAATAAAACTAGAAAGGCAGATGGTATACTGGACAACATCTGAGTATAGGACTTAAAGCCTATTTTTTTTAACGCTTCATGCAAGACAAAGTACAAAAATATTTCCATTTTCTTCTGATCTCTTAAGAACCTAGCATCTGAGGGGAGGATCCCTGAGGAACCCAGGATCTGAGAAGTAAGTACTCGATGTTTTAGGGCTTTGAGATTATCAGAGAAGGATCGCATAATGAGGATGAGATGGAGAAGCCGGTGATGTTGGTAGGGCAAAAAATAAAATAAAATGAACATACTGATGCAGAAGCCAAGAGAAGAAAGCATTCCTGAAAGATAGAGTGGACAACACTGCCAAATGCTGCTAGGAGGACCAAGTATAGCAAGAATAGAGATGGGAACACAGGGATTTCCATGAAGGAAGATGATCGAAAGATGACTGGAGTGGGTTGAGCAGTAGATGAGGGTTAATAGATTGGAGACAATGACTATACTTACTTTTCATATTCTACTAGGGCAGGATAAAAAGAAACAGGGCAGTAACTGCGGGTCGCTGAAGGTGTTTTCCCCTTCCTTTCTTCCTTTTAAAATGAGAGATGCTAGGACATGTCTGAATGTTGATGCAAATGATGCACTAAGGGAGAAAGTGACAGAGCAGAGAGGAGAGAGATGATCACAAGAGTAAAGTTCTCAAGGAGAGATAATGATGAGAAATCTGGCCTTAGGTGGGAGCTGGGAAACTTTCTTTGTTTAATAAGATGGGAGGTACAGTGTGTGCAGACAGAGGCAGACACTTTGGTGGGTTTGGGAAGACAAGCAGATTTCCATCTGTTGACGTCTATCTTGGACAACAGACAACATGATATAAAAGTCAAAAGTTAAAGAATTTCCCAGAAATGGGAAAGTCTTACACATTTACCTTGTTGTGGATTTCAAAGTTTCGACCTTGGGTTAAAAGTTCGGAATTCTGAGAAAGAAGAACAGAATTCGCCTCTAACTAGAGACCACTCTAATGGTTCAGACGCTGAGCTGCCTGGATGAAGCGCTCCTTTGGAGTAAGCAGAGCATAAATGCTTTGGGACAGGGTAGTCATGAGTTTAATAGGAAGATGATTTCTCTGACTACTATCCAATTGGGAGCAGCACAATGTAGTAGAAAGAAAACGATTTGGGGTCAGAACAAACGAGGTACACTCTCAGGGTTAAATCGGACACACATCAAAAGTTTTTGGGCCAGTATTTTACCTTCTCTTCACTCGTTTCTCTAACTACATAGACGATTGTTTTGATGATAATTTGCATTTAAATTATTATGCTAATGTATTTGATATGAGGCTTCCCAGGTGGCTCAGTGGTAAAGAATTCACCTGCCAATGCAGGAGACTTGGGTTCGATCCCTGAGTTGGGAAGATCCCCTGGAATAGGAAATGGCAACCCACTCTAGTGTTCTTGCCCGGAGAATTCCATGGACAGAGGAGCCTGGAGGGCTACAGTCCTTAGGGTCACAAAAAAGTTGGACACGACTTAGTGACTAAAAAACAACATTTGACATGAAAATCAAATTACATGGGAATAACATGAAGAATGTCCCTAATAGCAATAGGGACTATTACTAACTGGGCACCTAGTATGATGAAGTAATTCTAAAGTCTACTTTCTCTCTGTATATTATTCTGGGCTAAATCATATACCCTCAAATTCATTTGTTAACAACCTATTCCCCAGTGTCTCAGAAGACGACTGCATTTGGACATAAAGTTTTTACAGAGGTGATTAAGTTAAAATGAGGCTGTTAGGGTGAGCCCGAATTCAATCTGTCCAATCTGACTGGTGTTCTTAGAAGAATAGAAAATTTGGACACATGGAGATATGCCAGTGGTTGCACACACACAGAGAAAAAGTCACGAGGACATGCTGAGAAGATGACCGTCTGCAAGCCAAGGGGAAGGGCCGCGGGGGAAACTAACCTCCTGACACCTTGATCTCGGGCTTCCAGCCTTCATAACTGTGAGAAAATACATTTCTGCTGTTTAAGCCACCTCGTCGGTGGTATTTTGCTATAGTAGGCCTAGGAATACACAATATAAATAGATAGAGATATATGTATGCATAATACAGACACATATATGTATAATAATACATAGTATAGATAGACAGAGATATATGTGTGTATAATCTCTCCTTACCTCTACAAAGTAAGTATTATTATCCTCATTTTATTATAAGTGAAGACACTGAATATTCCATGTTAAACCACAATAGAAAAGAATATGGAAGAGACTGTGTATATATGTAGAACTGCATCCCTTTTCTGTCCAGCAGAAATTAACACATTGTAAATCAACTGTACATCAATAAAATAAATTAAGAAAATAAATGATGAGACTGAGAGAGATTAAGAGACTTCCTCAAGGTCACATATGTCAGGTAATTTCTTACCAAGTGCATATTGAGTATAGGATCCCTCTAAAAGGCAAGTGTAAAAATTGAAGTCATAGAAACAGAAATTTTAAAAAAACAATTAATTTATCTATTTCCTATAACCATACTGAGATCTCTAGCTTATATGCTATGATTTCATAGTTTTTTTCCCCCCATCATTATTTTCAGAGGTCCAACACCACTGTCTCTCCAAGGTTTATTAGAATTTTTAAACATCCTTCTTACTGTGCCTTTTATTGGCCCCTTGTTGCAATTCTATCACTCAAACTCAATTAAGCAGATTGTTTATTCCCTCGGCCTTTGTTCGCATCTCAGCTGGATCACGCCAGGGGGTTGCAGCATGCCAGCTCTGCCATGAGGTGCTCAGATCAGAACTCTGAGTGGGACCCAGATTTCTGGGACAGCGCTGCCATCAGATGGCGCCTGTGTCAGACCAACCTGGGACCTGTGGCTTTGTAAACATCTGCGCTGTCTGTTCTACCCTGCAGCGTTTTACTCCCATTCAAAGTGGAGCTTCGAATCTCCCTGTGCCTCCACACCTGGGCACTGGGTGACATCCAGTGAAAGGGTCAATTCATCTAATTAAAAGCCTCAGCCAACTGGATCTCATGCTCAGACGATCCTTCCTTGAAGGGCCAACTCTCTCCCACTCATAAATGGATTTTTTAAAGCAGGAGGGCTGTGGGAGGTTGCAGATGCCCTCAGCCTATGGATTTGCATAGCTTCATGTCTGGTAAGTTGTATTCAGTCCTTAGGTTCATAAGAAGACACCTTTATAGGCACAATGTTAAACAGATAGTGTATTCTGCATTATTCCCTGTTCCATGGTCCCCTGCTAAAGAGAGTCATCCACTCAGATCTCCTCATACACAGACAAGCAATAATGCCATGAAAATAACAGAGAGACAAAAATGGTCATAGCTAGTTTCTTAAGCAACTAATCTATGACAGAGCTTTTTTTTTTCTTCTTGGATTCTAATATACCTCAGTCTTATTTCTTATTATAACTTGGCAAGTTGCCAATTATTATTAATGCTTCTCTCTCATTATTAAGGAGACCAAAACTTGGTAAATTTAAGTAACATATCCAAGGCCTCATAATTATTAAGTGTCTGAAACTCTCTCCATCTCCAAAGCTCATGTCTTTTCACTATACTAAACTTTCCTCAGTCAATCATCACTGATACTCCCCAAATATGACTTTTCTTTAAAAAGTTACTCTTTGAAAATTCATTAAGTTGAATGGTACTTTCTTGCACTAAGAGTCTGAGCTGTTCTCCTGTTTTAGAAGCCTAGATGTTCAGCGATCCTTTGGATTATTGGTTTATTGCCATATCATTCAAAAGAAATGACAGTGTGTTCCATTTAAAAAATTTCTTTTGCATCTGAGGTTTTGCCAAGATCTGTTTATTGCTGTCATGTGGAAAAGGAAAATACGACGAGGCTTGAGATGTTCAAGTCTGAAGTTCCCCTTTCCCCATTCAAATAAGGGCCAGCAACAAATCAAAAGGCAAGATTTCATTTTCAGTGATTGACTTAGACAAACTAAAGACTGAATAAATGCCAGATGATTTAGAAGTGGTGACTGTTGCTTAAAATATGTGAATCTTGTTACTTCTGAAAGGTAACAGACTAGAAACAGATCTTCTATCAATACTAATGGTGACATCAAGGATCATGATAATGGTAATTTGGGTTTGTGGTACTTTTTCCTTTTCACCATCTCAAAGCTGTCAACAGATGTATCAAGGAAGCAAAGACCACAAGTGGACATGTACAGTGAGCACCATTGGGCCGGACCACTATGCCTCATCTCTAACAAGCAACAGCCCCTCGAGGATATCCAGTTTCCTGCCATTTGATGGACACTGCATAGGAGAATTCAGTTAGATGTTTGTTGCCGTGGGGATAAGGGTTAGGAAAAGAGCTTTTCAATGAAAACGGGTCTCCCAACATAAAACCCTTCCCTTTAGATAGGGTCCTCTTTGGGTTCTCTGGGGGCCAAGTTGAACATAATTTTCAAAAAAGTCAGAAAGTTGAATGAGTAAAAGCATAATCTTTAAAAAAAAAAATTTAGATATTTTAAATGTAACAACTTAAAAATAGTTACATTTCTATTGCATTTTTTTGTTTGAAAAATATAAGGCAGATACAAATGAATGAAGAAGAGAATCATCAACTTTATACAATTCTGATAGCTGAGCAGTCAAGAGAATGAGACTGCGATTCAAAAAGACCAGCTTCAAGTATTGCTTCTGCCACATGTTAGTTATGTGGCTTTGGAGGTTGTCCTCAAGTCCTTTCACCTTTAGTCTCTTCAACTATGTGATGGAAATGTTTTACTTATAGAGCTGCTGGAAGACTTAAGAACCATAATGAATATCAAGCATATTTGAAGTACCTGCCACAAAGACAACATTAGAAATAGTAGGTTTTAATATTAAAGTTGATTATTAATATCATTACAGTATTGTGATGACAAGACTAGGAAATAATGTCATCAGTCAGTTAAAAATGGAGCTTTATAATATGCACTTCCAAAGCTAATAAAGAGGATGAAAAAGAGTGAAGGATTTGAGAAATAATAGAAGAACTTGGGCTGTGATGACTTTGCTATAAATAGATTTTTTTTTGGAGGGTGGGCTATTTTAAAAGAAACTAAACTGCACATTTTTCAAAACTAGGTTACTAAGGTGGAAATCACAGATGAAAATCAATATGCTTTGCCAAAAATATAAACAAGAAAATTCATCAACTGGAAGAAGCATTGTTACAATGTGCATGCTGCTTCCATCTGGAAGAAAAATGCCAGAAAGAAACTTAATATTCATGACTGACACATTTTCTTTGTACTGTCAGTCAGCTGGAACCAAGATACACAGCTGGTTGGAAAGCCCATCTCTACTTCATGTTTCGTCTGATGACCTTATACATCAAATCAAGAATTGTGGGCTGAAATGACACTCTTCATCCTCCTTTATTTTTTTTCAGAGGATGGTACAGTGACCAAAATCTGCCACAGTGTAGCCTGTTTCCTTTTTTCACCTTTCAAGTTCTCGTCAGAAATCAACACCAAGGATCCAAGAATAGTTGTCCACTTAATAACCCCAAAAATAAGTGGAAAAAAAAAAAAAAAAAAAACCACTTGGTCAAATATCTTCTTTGCAGACAAAGTAATTTGTCAAATAGAAGATTCAGTTTTGTTTTCAGAGCACTGAAGTTACGTACAGATAGCTTAAATACATTTTTGAGGGGAACTTAACCATAAATATTCAGAAAATCTAAATGTTAGAAAGACCTTCATTGTTAAAATATATCTATATTTTATAGATTGCAAATTTCTGGCATCAAATCAAACCTTTCATTACAGTTTCCTGGAACTATAAACTGCATGGAGTATTTATCAGAAAACTTTGCATAAAGTAAAAATAACTCATTTACCAAATTACTAGTTCGGGGCTATATGTTTTCACACTGAAGGGAGTGTCAAAAGTTTTACTGTTTAATCTGTCATCAGGGATTGAAAGAAGCAAACTGACACATGAAGAATGACGCTGAAGTGTCTGGTCTCCTCAGAAAAAGAATCCCTGCCATCTTTCTGAGTGGAAAATGTCATAACTGCAAAATCAGTAGAAACACAAGTAGCCAGGTAAAGGCGTACCTAAATCTTCCTTAAGAATCCTGCTTTTGCTTAGAATGTCATTGTATCCAGTCAATAAGAAAATATTTGGGTGATGATGAAAACCTAAAATAGAATGCATTATGACCTTTAAACAATATTTAAGGTGGGAGGTATTTCTAACAACCATAATAATATCCTTATTCCCTCTCCAGGGATTCCTTAAAACTAGCATACAAATCCCAGAGCACTGTAGTGGAAATAAATTCCTAGCACCCCGGCTTTCTGAGAACTGATTGCAGGTTTATATGCCTTTGCTTGCTCTATGGTATAGAGCAGACTGTAAAGATACCTGGATGGTGGAGCATGGTTGTGATTCTGTGGTCGGAGAGATTTAATTAGACAGCAAATGTGCATTGTCTAATGATGGCTGTTTAAATTATCAAGAAACACACTGCAATTCTCATGCCCACACGCCGGAAGGATGCATGAGGTAAAAATCCAGTAAATTCTCTGTTGACATAATGGGATTCAGGGAAATACCATGTTACTGCTGGCAGGCTCACAACTCACCAACTCCCCTTCGCTAACGTCTGGGCTCTTCTGCATCTCACAGATGATGGCGGCTTCTCCTCGGTCTCCCAGCTACCATATTTACTCGCCATCACATGGAGCAATTTCGTACATTGGCTAATTTCACCCAGAATCATGGTTCTGGTTTATGGAAGCTTAGCTTCTGTGGCAAGCAACAAATACCCAGGAGTTTCCAGGGCAGCAGTGATAACTGATGCTGGAATGAGGCGGAGCACCTCCCCAATCAAAAATCAGCCCCACTTCTCCGCCCTGTCAGTCCTCACCATCCAGGGAGAAGTGGTGATTAGAATCCTGCTGTGCGCAGCTGTACTTCTCAGAACAGCCTGTTGGAGGGGGTGGGTACCCAGAGGGCACCTCATTACCACGACTTTCAGGCTGCAAGGTAAAGAGTAATGTGAAATGAATCCTTTCAACTAAAGGTCAGGCGAGACACCAACTCGCTTCCTTTGCAGATTAAGCAATGCGTTTCATTTCCCTCTATCCCGCTCATGTACAAGGCATGGACCACACAGGATGGAAGAGAGGCAACTCTTGGCCATGGCCGCACACTGGTGCGGTGCCCGGAGGGAAGGAAAACTTGCTGATTAGAAAAGGATTGATGACGGCAAGTGTTTTCCTGCCATAAACCATCCAGGCAGGTGTCTTTTAACTAAGATTAATAAACATATGTCACTGGCAAGTCTCTCATTACAAGATGCGTGATAATGGAGAAGCAAAATTTTCAAGTCAAATTGCCAGGCTGCCACAGAGCGAAATCTCTCCAGATAAACAAAGCCGTGCCAGCTCGAATAGGAAAAACTGCCCTTCCTGCACCTGGAATATTTTATACCCAAGGTAAATAGTCCCCTTTCTTTCTGGAAACAGTGAACTTGGACCAGAGGTCTCTCTTCCCAGGCCAAAACACAGGTTTTCAAATTTTTCCTCAACTGGCAGTCTGTGCTCATATGGACCAAAACAGCATCCTGTCCTCTAAGTTAATGCCTGAATTCAAGTAAGGGGCTATTTCAGAGACTGTCATCAAAATTGGAAGTCAGGGGGCTGCAGAGATCAGTAGTTTCACAGGCAGCTACACAAAATGTGAAGATGATGGTGACAGATGTAGGAAGTGTTCCGTGGAACACCAGGCAGAAACACACATGGTCAATTCGGAATTGAGTTTCTCCCTGTATGTCAGAATGGGCCAGCGCTCTGAGCTCTCAGGGAGCCCTCTGAGCCATAGCTTATGTTTCAAATCCAGGGATCAAAGTATATTTTCATTCTACAGCTCATATGTGTAAACCTATCAGTGAACATCAGTTTGCTGTGAAAATTTGGGCAAGTGTTTTCCTGCCATAAATGCTCACAGAGATAGTTAAGTGCTTAGAAAAGAGTATCTAATCCCCTTGTCCACAAAAGATAATTTTTAATGCTCCCATTTCTTTGAACTTGTAGTGGAATGGCAATCTATTTTTCATTTTAGACTTGGGGGTTCCCAGGTGGCTCAGTGGTAAAGAATATGCCTGTCAATGCAAGAGACACAGGAGATATGGGCTCCATCTCTGGGTTGAAAAGATCCCTTGGAGGAGGAAATGGCAACCTTCCAGTATTCTTGCCTGGGAAATCCCAGGGACAGAGAGGAGCCTGGCAGGCTTCAGTCCATGGAGTCACAGAGTTGGACATGACTGAGCACACGTGCATGCAATGTATATAATATATATTATAATAGAGCATGAAATATATATAATAATATTAATAATCATATTATTCACATGTATTTGCTATTGTTTAGTTGCTAAGTCATGTCCTACTCTTTGTGACCCCATGGACTGTAGCATGCCAGACTTCCCTGTCCTTCACTGCCTCCCAGAGTTTGTTCAAACTCACGTCCACTGAGTCGTTGATGTTATTCAACCATCTCATCTTCTGTCGCCCCCTTCTCCTCTTGCCCTCAATTTTTTCCAGTAGGGTCTTTTCCAGTTAGTTGGCTCTTCGCATCAGGTGGCCAAAGTATTAGAGCTTCAGCATCAGTCCCTCCAATGAATGAATATTCATGATTCACATGTACATATGTAGATTAATATATATGTATATTAAATATATATGCATGCACACATATATAATGTAATATATGCTACCATATACATGATATAGGATATATGTGTATATATATATATTTATCATATATATATATAAAATATATACATAGAGAAATAACAATAATATTATTTTGTCTATAAAACCATTATATTGATAAGAAGTAGATAAGCAAACCCTTGACAAAAACTCACAAGAATTCATCATTAATTTCAAAGTAATTTTCCCAGATTATACACATTATTATCTTTTATAGCCTGGCATAGTTACGGCAACTAAATGTCATTGCACGTATCAAGTCTGATGGCTTGCCATTTCTGCCCCACATCAAGGATTCTGCACTGAGAAGGATTCTGATGTTGCATCTAGGCTCAAGAAGACAAAGGATAATCAACAAATGGTATCTGCTTGGTTATTACATGCACATACTTGTCATGATTCATGCCATACCTAATAGGTGCTTGTTCAATGTTTATCATTGATAGTAAAGAATGGAATATTAGCATGCAAAATAGCAAAAGACCAAAGGTCAGAAGTTAAAGGATGGTGGAAAGCAGCACGGGAAAGAGAAGCTTCATCATGAAAAAGAGGTTCAACAGGGTTCAACAACTTGAAGAAATGGGCTGCTGCCTGAAGGAGTCATCTTCCAACCTAAGAAGAATCTACTTCACATTGCAAAACTAGAGGACCTGGTACTAGAAATAGCTATTAGGAGTCAAATGTAGAAGCTTCTTCAGAACTGCATTTAATGTCAGTGTGGGTAGCAGGGGGGAAAAGACCTTTAAAAACACGATTTCATGAAAAACAGTAACAATTTAGCTAATCAAAGTACACATGCTCTTTTGTGATATTACAGAAATGTGTTTAAGGCATTGGAATGGTACATTCCAGGAAAGTTAGATAACCATTTATCAGAATTTCTTGACGGAATTTATTCATGAGATAGCCAAAGTCACTCTGAATCAAGGTGGGACACCAGAACCACTATGGAGACAGCTAATGAGCTGTATTATACGAATTTCAATGCATGGGATGGAGGATTGTGTGCTTTATTATGTCCTCAAGAAATC
The DNA here is from genome assembly GCF_033118175.1 of Dama dama. Taxonomy (NCBI): domain Eukaryota; kingdom Metazoa; phylum Chordata; class Mammalia; order Artiodactyla; family Cervidae; genus Dama; species Dama dama. Next base: position 77,274,787 of record NC_083710.1, on the reverse strand, counting down.
CTGACACATCCAAGATTTGGTAGAAGATAAACTTACAGATTTAAGAAGCTCGTAAATCCCAAGCAAGACAAATTCAAAAAAGTCCATACCAAGATACATCATAATCAAACTGCTAAAAACTAAAGGCAAGGCAGGTGAAAGTGTTGTACTATATACCAAGGAAGGATGAATCAAATGACTGAGCTTCTCACCAGAAACCAAGGAAGCCAAGAGGCAGTGCATTTTTTTGATTTAACATTTAAAGAAAAGAACTACCAATGTAGTTTTCTATATCAAGCAAAATTATGTTTCAGGAATAAAGGTGAGATAAAGGCATTTTCAGAAGGAAAAATGAGAGAATCCAGCAGCAACAGATCTACTCTAAAGAACAAAAGTTCTTCAAGAAAAAGAGAGATGATATCAGTGGGAAACTTGCAACTTCAGGAATGAAGAAAGCAAAACAGAAATGGCAGATATTTGGTTAATATAGTAGACCATTTTTCTCATATTAGTCTTGAAATATGACTGATGGTTGAAGGCAAAAATTATACTATTGTCTGACTGGGACTTAAATATATAGAGATTACAACTTAAATGAAATGAATGATGAAGATGATAACACAGAAGAAGAAGAGCTAAAGGACTGCTAGAGTGGTAAAAATTTCCACATTCCACTTGAAGTGATAAAATATTCACTATAACTAGACTACAAAAAGTGAAGCTTGTATATTGTAATCTCCAGCCAAGTGCTAAGTGCTAAGGCAAATAGAAATATTTTCAAATTCCATAGACAAACTAAATTGGAATTATTAAAAAAATTCAAACACTCTAGAAGAAGGCAAGAGAATGGGAAATAGAGGAAAGTAAAACCAATGGAAAAAACAAATAAAAGACAAACAATAAAAACAGCAGACCTAAATCTGGGCATATCAATAATTGCATCAAATGTAAACAGTCCACACAGCAATTAAAAGTAGAAGATTATCAGAACAGCCAAAAACAAAAGACTCAGTTATATGCTGTGTAAAATTATCTACTTTAAATATTACCAGGGATAAAAAAGGAATTACAAAATGACCCCAGGGTCAATTCATTAAGAATATATAACAATCTTAAATGTATATGCACCCAACAATAGAACTTCAAAAATCATGAAGTAAAAACTGATAGAACTAAAAGGAAAAATGGACAAGCCACAATTAACCTCTTTTGAGTAAAACTGCACGTCATCAACCCATGGATCTCAGTGACATTTAAAGAACACTCCAAAAAGAGCAGCAAAACTATATGTGAAAACTACAAAAGGCTGATGAAAGAAAACCAAGAACTAGTAATTGACCTGATATACCATGTTCATAGATTAGATGACTCAACATAGCTAAGATACCAGTCCTCCTCAAATGGATCTATGCATTTAATATAATTTCAGTCAAGATTCCAAGAGGTTGTCTTATAGATAAAGGCAAGCAGATTCTAATGGAAAGGCAAAATAGTATAACCAAAAAAATTTGGAGCAAATTAATGCTGGAGGAATCACACTACTTGATTTTAAGACTTACTATAAAGCTATATTCGGAGAAGGAAATGGCAACCCACTCTAGTATTCTTGCCTGGAGAATCCCAGGGTCAGAGGAGCCTGGTGGGCTACTGTCCATGGGGTCACAAAGTGTCAGACACAACTGAGTGACTAGTTTCACTTTCACTTTCAAGTACACGAAACTGATTTTTGACAAGGCTGCAAAAGCATTTCAAAGGAGGAAGAATGTTTTCAACAAATGATGGCAGAGCAATTGGATATCCATAGGCATAAAAAGAATCTTGACCTCAACCTGACAAAAATTAAAAATGGATCATCAACCTAAATATAAATGTAAAGCTACAAGTCTTACAGGAGAAAACATAGAAACTTTCCTGATGTTGGGTTAGGCAAAGAGTTCTCAGATAAAACACCAAAAGCACAATCCACAAGAGAAAATTGGATAAATTGGACATCATCAAAATTGAAAAATGTTGACAGTGCTAACAATACTGCCAAGAGAAAGAACAGACAAGCCACAATCTGGGAGAAAATATTTGCAAATTACATGTCATAAAAAAACTTGATTGCAAAATATATAAAGAACTCTTACAATACAATAATAAGACAAAGAACTCATTTTTTAAATAGGCAAAAATATTTGAACAGACATTTCAGTGAAGAAGATATACAGATGAAAATAAACATATGAAAAGATTCTCAACATTATTACCCATTGAGGAAATGCAAATTAAAACCAAATGTGATACCGCTACATATAGTAGAATGGCTAAAACAAATTGGTATAAAATAAATATGTATTGCCATGAATAAACAACAAAGCCAAGAGCTGGTAAAAATGGGGAACAACTAGTGATTCTCATACACTGTTGTGGAGAATGCAAACTGGTACAGTCACTCTGGGATACACCTTGGCAGTTTGTAAATATGCATTTTTCACTCTTGTGATAAGAATGATCTGACCCAGCCATCCTACTGCTGGGTATGTATGCCAGAGAAACGAAAATTTATCTTCACAAAGAAAACCGTGCTCAATGTCTATAGCTGCTCAATCTATAATTGTCAAAAAAAATTGGGAACAACCCAATGCCATCAACAGGTGAAGAGATAAACTGTGTTATAGTCAAACAATGGCGTGTTCCTCATTAACAATGCAGAACAAACAATCAGTATATACAACAAATTGGCTGGCTCTCCATGAAGTTATGCTAATGAATAAAAAGCCCATCTCAAAAGGCTACATGTTGTGTGATTCCGTGTATGACATTCTGAAAAGACAAAAATCCCAGTGATGGAGAATAGATGAGTGGCTGAAGTAGGGGAGGATTTAACCAAAGCCAAGCACCATGAGGACATTTTGGTTCTGTGCCCTAGTTGTAGAGATTGGTGATAAAAATCTGCACATAAGCTAAATCTTATTGCACATCTGAAAAAAGTTAATTTTGCTGTATATAAATTTAAAAAAAAATAAAATTCTCTTTTGATATGTCAGATGCTCCTGTTCATAATGTTCTCATGCAAAAGTGTGCCTTCTATTGTGTTTTGCCTCTGTGTGTAAGTCTCTATCTCTGTATCCACCAATAGGAGATCCTTATAGTCTGTTAGAAGAAACATGCTTTGGGGGCAAATCTGTATTTAAATTCTTGCCCCCCAACTTTATCCATATATATTGAGCACCTACTATATGCCAGGAATGTATCAGTTTCTTAGAATTGAAGGATAAAGAAAACAGAGATTTAGACAAGGAATTTACAATCTTGTGAGAGAAATGAACAGTAAACAGACAAATTCTAGAATAGGTAACTAGAGATGATTGTAGGCTGTGGTGAGTGTTATTCAGAAAATAAACAGGGTGAGGCGCTACAGCAGGATGAAGGAGGGGCGGAGGGGACACGAGATCTGAAGGATGACGATGAACCGCTCATGCCAAGGGCCAGGAGAAGAGGCATGGCTGTTACAGGGAAGAGCAAGAATAAAGGGGCAGAGGTAAGACAGGGAAGGTGCGTTCCGGGGACAACAAAGATACTGATGAGGCTGGAGTGTTGTGATGGGCAAAAGGGAAGCGATGAAGCGGTCACATCTCAGGGGCTGGTAAGCCATGGCATATGGTCTGGTTGCTTTTAAGGGCAATGGGAAGCCACTGGTTTTTCATGTGTTCTGTTTTTTATTTCTGCTTTAAAGTGAGGGAGTGACCATGATCTTGTTTATATTACAGTGTGACCTTTGGAAAATTCTTTTAACTTTGCATCTCAGTCTCCACAGATGCCAAGCAGGAATAATCACACACTGAGCAAAATGTTTGTGAGAATTATATATATTGGAATTATATGTATTATATATATAATTATATATATTGTCTAGAATTGTGCATGTTATAGCAGGTACTCAATAAAATGTGAGTTTCTCTTCTTGCATTGTGTTTGTATCCTTTTATTGCTTTTATGCTTGTGTGTGAACCTCTCAGTTCTGTCTCTTTTTTCCGGCCATTCTGTCTTTTGCTTATTCTTTCTGACCTCTTGCACACGCACAGGCAAAGCCTCTGGTTTCTGCTATCACTGCACGCTTGCAGGAGCGGACTGGGAGACGGGCAGCTCTGATTCTATTTGGTTGCACTGTATGAAGCAGCTATTTGGTAGATCACAATGGATTAAATTAGGGTTGAGCCAGTTTTACATGATTCAGCTTCATAGCACACTTAAACGGGACCATCACTGTTCCAAATTGCTTCTTCATCTACTAGAAATTAGACAGTTTTTGAGACCTATTGCTGTCCTAAATTCTGCAATTCTATTCAGACCCATTTTCATCAAAGAAACACCTTTTCTCACTAGTATAAGTGAGTATCCTTCTCTCTGTCTCACTGCCTGGTGACCAATAGCTTGCTGGATTCTCTTTCTAGAGTCACGACATTAATATACAAAGAGCTTTCCCAAACACTGCCTTCTATACTAGAAGCGTTCAATCCTTGCTATCTTTTTACCAGGCAAACTTCACGGCTTCATTGCATGAAACGTCATTTCCATGACTTCCTTGAGGATGACCCTGATAAAAGGTACAATGAAATTAGAAAATCAAGTCTAACAAATATAGTCAGTTGATAAAGCTCTAGTTTGCATGTTCAATTTGAGGCACCCAATTTATAATTCCTTGAGGAGGAAATGTAACATCTGTAAAATACATTTTGCACAATGCTTTTTAAGCTAATTTTTGTTTGAAATAGAAATCCATTCTCCACTGCTTTTTAAGCAAAGCCAAGTCATTTTTACCTGTCTTCAGGCAAGAATGACATTATGACTCCTTACCTGAATAGTGTCCTACAACATTATGTGTGTGCATCATATTAGATTTCAGCATATGTCATTTTATCCATCTCTCTGCCTTTCCCTGGATAAAAATAAATAGATAAAAACTTTAAAGTTACACACTCTATGAGCTCATATCCTAAAGAGCAGATTGCCACTCCTTCCCTCTTCTCCTCTTCTTTGTTGCATCTGCTAACTCTGCTGTTTGAAGCACTGGCTTTCACCAGACTGGTCAGTTACACAGGTCATCTTAATTTCTGGAAGGGTTTTCATTCCCACTGTTAATCTTTCCCCAGATCCTCACCAGGAGATAAAGCAGATATTGATACAAATAAACATGCAACTTATTTATTTGTATCAAATCCCCTTTCTTTTCAGCAGGAAGTGAATTTCAGCCTCAGTCTCTAGTCTCCCAATGGTGATGAATCAAAAGGCTACAGCCGGAAGAACTTGAAAATATCAAGATGAAGAGAAGCCCTCAGGGTCTGGCTGTCCTCCACTCGCTCCTTCTACTGAGTCTTTCTTCGGGGTGTTGCCATTAAGCTCATTGGTAAATGTGAGGAAGCAGCATGGTGGCAGCTTCTGAAGATCAATGATGCAGCAAATATGATGGTTTTAAGGCATCCTCTTCTCAACCCAATCAATAACAACTTTGATGCAATTTCTTGATGCAGAGTTCTTACATTGCTCCCAGGCTTCTTCTGATTACATGTCATGTTCCTCTTCAAGAGTTCCTACTGGAGAAAACTGTACTCCTCATCTCCCAGTAAAAGGAATTGGTTTATATTGTCTCAAATTGTCTGGCAAAACTTTCTTGGTTTCATCCTGGCCATAAGTCGAGGTATCGATGCCTAAGACCCTGGAAGATTATCTTCCTTTCATAAGAAAGAAGAAATATCTTTACTTTTCTAATACCCCATGGTTATGTGGTGGTAGTGGAATTCACATTTTATTAGTAGAAAATATAAAACTATTTTGAATTTCAAACTCAGAGACAGAAAAGGAGATAGGCGGGGGGGTCGGGGGCGGGGGGGAATGCCAGATATTGCTACAGCCTGCGGGATGCTAAAACATTGAATAAAAAATAAATTCAGCCAGCCTTCTTGAGGTTTAGTTGGTAGGGTGTTCATGCCCTAATGGGACAAGGAGTAAAGAAAGCAGAGTCATGACCCACTAGGGCTACAAATCAGCCAAGCTCAGGCGTACAAAGACCAGCTAAAGCTGCCAATGTCTAAGTAATGGTCCACACACAGCCTTTGTGCAGAGTGTAAGGGCTCATTCAGTGCCATGCCATATATGTTTTTATATTTGGGGGGTCATATCTGTTGAGTTCTGCCCCCAAGGCCACAGGTGCAAGCCCTGTACCAAGGCTACAGAAGTGGAGCCCAGAGCCAAGATTACCTCCAAAGTGGACTGAGCTCCTTTGTAGCTGTTGCCAAAAGCCCCCTAATCATCACTAACAAACTTCCTGACTCCAAATTAGGCAAAGATGCCCGTTCCAGTAATCACCCTAGAGCACCCTAACCAATCACCTTACACCAATGTTCTGGCAGGAAATTTCTCTGTCATGAGGCTATAAAAATTGGCTAATAACCATGAAAACTGTTGACTCTTCCTGGCCTGCCAGGCATTGTCAGTCTGCTATGCTCAGAGCACCCACTTTATCTCTGCTCTTCATCCTTAATAAACTCACTTCTTTCTACAATACCCTATATCTGGAAATTCTTTTCCAACCTGCTCTCAGATTGCCTCAACAACATCCATGTTCCCCAGCTAAGACTCTTAATTCCTAAGACTCTGTTCCTTCAATAAATAATATGCTCTATTTTGCCTTCATTTGATCACATGGTTTGAAATAATTTACTCAAGTTACAAATTAGTTCAGATCTTATGCATTATTTTGGATTTGGTGCCTTTGTCTGTTCTTATAGACCATAACCTCTTAGAGTTCATCATTCCTGACATTTGTGCTTGCCCATTCTTCTGTCCCTTCCTAACAGGGACCCAGATATTCCCGTTTTAGTTATTTGGAAGGCTTTTCCTCTCTCTCTACTTAGAATAACTGATTTTAATTGAATATCAGACAAGTCTGTTTAAAGAAGCCTCCCAAATTTCAAAACTCCCTTTGTATGTTCACCATTTTAGAGCTGGTGGATGGCCACTTAGCACTTCACTGCCACGAGTCTACGTGCAAGAAATGACACTAAAGCTGAACAGGAACAAAGAAAATTTATTTTATTTGGCAATGATCTGATGTGTTCATAACAACCACTCTGGAGACTATGGAGAAAACTAGCAATCTTTAATTCTGGGATAATTTTACTGCCTTCAGTTTCCTAAATAATTCAATGGCCTTCTTGGCTTGACCATTAACATATGTAACCTGTGGAAATTGGGGGCAGCAGCAGAGTTGGATGGGTAAATTGATTATATTCTCTGAAGAAAAGCCTCAGACTCTGGGAGAAAAGAGAGAGTAGCTGAGACAAGTGTGAAATTTCATAATCAATATGGATACTAATACATCACAAAATTTGCCTTATCATTTCTATGTATGTTCCCAACAGATTCCCAAGTTATCTACAACCATTGCTGTTTCACATGGAAAGTTTATATTAAGGCTAAGGGGCTACTAGACATGCGATAATTATTTGGGAATATTTGTGAAAATAAGATTACTTTTTCAGGGTTTTAGCCTGTGATTTTTCCTTCAAGGTTTGACAACTAACTAATAATAATGCCAATAAGCACCAACAATAGCACGTTTGTCATTTCACCATAATAGCTAAGTAGAAGCAATTTTAGCTAAACATGATCATCCCTTGCAAACAAGATTTGGATTCACAAGAAATGAAAAAAGGGCTCATGTTTTCCCTAATAATGGAAAAGAGATTATTCTTGAGGCCCAAAGACAGCATAAGTTGTTTTGAATTGGGCTTCATCTCATTATTGATATATTTTCATTTGCTGAACTGCAGCAGAGTTATGATCTGCCCTGGTTTCCTGTTGAGAGTTTTATTTTTCCATTTTTATAGTACATGCTTTTTCAAAAGAGTAAACTTTCAGAGCAATTTATTTAAGAAGATACAGCTACTGAATATCAAGATCACTAAGAAACTGCCATGAATACACTACGGCTTTTCCTGAGAACAAAGCTTTGTCCTTGGCTCTCCCCACCTCTGATAGCATTTTGGGAAAAAAAAAAAATGGCTTCAGGAGGCTATGTAGAGTTGGGCAGGTTGTTCACTGCACAAAGGCATCTAGCCAAGGGGTAAGTGGACTGAAATTTGGCCCACGCTCTCCTTATTCAGCCATGTACCCTGGCACTGGGCTGCCTCCAGCTGGAAGAAGGAGGCCCTTTTACTAATTTTCACAGAGGCATTTACATGCTAGTAGAGGTCCTTATTTAGCTTGGCAGCTGACACTGAGTATGAAAACTCAAAATGTTAAGATTAATTTTTGCTTCATAAAGGCCAGAAGGAAGAGACTGTCTCCATAAGCAAGATTCAGGATTCGGAGACAGGGAAGGAAGAATTCCTCAAGATCAGAAAGACATAGTTTTCTGCCTCTGGATAAAATTAACTCCTTCTAGCTCAGTTTCATTATCAGTCAATTAGGTGCAATAATGTGTAAGTAGCAAGGTAAGAGCTACCCAGGTGGCTGAGTGGTAAAGAATCTGCCCGCCAATGCGGGGCACTCGAGTTCGCTCCCTGGGTTGGGAAGATCCCCTGAAGAAGGACATGGCAACCCACTCCAGTATTCTTGCCAAGAAATCCCCATGGACAGAGGAGCCTGGAGGGCTACAGTCCATGGGGTTGCAAAGAATTGGACACAACTGAGTCACTGAACAACAGCAATAACGAGGTAAAGTGCATCATGTAGCTTGAATTGGTCCTGCACATGGTGTCTCTGGATATACAAACCATTTTCATCCCATGTTCAGTCCTGTCTGACCCTTTGCGACCCTATAGACTGCAGTCCACTAGGTATGTGTCAGGGAAGATGCTTAATAAATAGTGTTTTATTTCCTCATATCTGTGCCCTGAGGACAAGAAATATTTAACTTTAGGCTATCTCCCTATATAATGTTTATTATAAACACATTTATAATACAATATTCTGAGTATCTGATGACCACGGCCCAATGACCACATGGTTTTTTTGTTCTCACGCCCATTTTCTTGCTCTGTCCGACATAACATTGCTCTTTTTGTTTCTCTTTAACTGGATGTGTTTAGGAGCGCAGAGGAGTGCTGGAGTTGACCATCCGTGTTCCTGCTGAAACTAGGTATATCACAAATTTTTTGGGTTTCTTGGTGGCTCCGATGGTAAAGAATCTGCCCGTCATGTAGGAGACATGGGTTTGATCCCTGGGTCGGGAAGATCCCCTGGAGGAGGACATGGCAACCCACTCCAGTATTCTTGCCTGGAGAATCCCATGGACCAAGGAGCCCAGTGGGCTACACAGTCCATGGGGTTGCAAAGAGTCAGACATGACTGAGCAACTAGCAGTTTACCTCTGGAAGGTGACTCTCCAAATTGGGGATTGGCAGGAGACCAGCAGCACCTGGTGGTCTAAGTAGCCCCAGTTCTGACAGTCTTGCTGACTTTCACTCCCCCCTTGAGTCTCCCCCACCTTGGTTAGTATGAGCTGCACCAACATCTTGGCTGCCATTGTCCATATAAAATGCTGGCCTATGCACAGAGCCAAGTATCTTTCCTTGTTATCCCTTGGGAAAGCTGGAACACAATGGAATTAAAAAAAAAAAAAAAAAAGGCTTCATGAAATATGAAAGGAAAACAGAAATACAACAAAGAAAGAATAAGAAGTGCAAACTCGGTCATGAGGCCATGATTATATCACACACATAGAACTGTAATATTTCATAGCCAGTATTTCACTGTCACTACCCACTGCTCATCCCTGTTAGAAGTGATGGGAAGATGGTCTCCTTGAAAAACACTGTATATATTTAGTACTTCCTGGTAGTCTTGCTTCAAGCTGATGCTTAATCAGTTGAGGATTTTTTTTTTTCCATCAGGATGTGATTATGAATATCAAAAGCAGCCATGCCAAGATCTTCTCTAACTGTCTGGGAGAGAACGGAACGCCTGCTGTGTAACAGGGAAAAAGCTGCCAAAGTCTTGGAAGGTTTGGCACCTTGATAGAGGAAACAATGAATATTTGTTTACTGCAACTTTCCTGAAATGTACATATGTTCTCTCAACTCGGGACTGGAATGATTAGGCTTCTCCTCCCTTAACCTCTCAGCCATTTGTGACCTGCTTATATTGTAGTTCTATGAACAGTTGAGCAATGACATCATTAGAATGCTTCCTGAGGTTTCCTGAATTCTTCCAAAAGATGACTCTTGCTTTCGGTATATCATCAATTTTGCTGATCCAACAAGAGTCATTCTGCCAATGGATTAAGCATCTGCTATAGCACCACCCTTCTTTCAGAGACAATAACTGATGAGACATGTGTAACCTCATCAAGACTACTTTCGATAGGGCATCCTAAACACCCCAAAAGCCCTCTAAAGGATGACCGCAGATCTTAGATCCTAATTCAAACTTGATAAAAGTGAGTAGTGTTTTTAACTCTTTTGTTGACTTCTGATAATTACTACACAATAAGTAATCAATCCATAATTTAATACCACCTATTGAGTACTCATTTGCCATAAAATCTACTATTTTTTCCTAACATCTCCTTGTATTTCATCCTCCTCAAGAGAATCAAGTACTTTTTGTTTGGCACCATAGTTTTCAATATATTGCAGTAGGCAAATTTTTGCCTTACAAAACCACTATTCGTGTGATATGTATAATATTCAATTAAGAATAACTTGATTCTATAAGGCAGGCATGTAAGTTAAACATGAAGGTGTTAGGCCTCACTTATATTTGCCTAAGTTTCCAGTCATTTAAAGGGTGAGAACATATCAGCATTAAAATTACACTCAAGAGAAACTATTGAAGAATTGCTAAATGGCAAAAACCACAAACAGGATCCATTCTCAGTTCAGTTCATCCACGGGAACTCCAGTCTGGCATCTACAAATAACTTAACTGCATTGGGCAAGGAAGCCAATATTTAGAGCCAATAGCTGTGTGCACACAAAGTTCTGGACAATTTATTATTCTGTACAGTAAAGGGCTGGCCCATAATTCACAGGCTGAGAGTTAATGAGAATATCTGTCCCTAATACCCATAAGAAAGATAAGGGCTGGTATAATGCGGTTTATCCAGGACTTCTGAGCCTTTCAAGGGCAGGAATGAAAGCCTCTGACAGCAAAATGCAACAAGAAATATTGTACTGACCTACAGGTTTCCTGTTCTCCCATCAAAATAATCCTTGTGTACATGCATTAAGGAGCAATTCATTCTGAATAACTGTTCCCAAATAACTAGATCCTTTTTAATCACTGGTATAATTAACTTAATGATATAATTGCGTGGCTCCCAAAAGAAAGGGGTAGAGAAGCGATAGTAATTTATTTCTTCCTCATAACTCAGCTGAAAAAACTAGAATATATATATATATATTATATATTTTTAAATACTATATGTAAATACATATATTCCATATATATTCTAGTCTAAAATAAATTTTATTCAAGACCATATCTATCTATCTATTTATCTATCTATATGGGGAGAGCAGTGAGAAACAAATTAAACAGGGAGAAATTCCCGCAGATGACTAATTGTTTATCAGACTAAGTGCTTTTATTACAAACCTTTAGAAAGTAAATATATGCCTGGGGTTTCATCAGAGTGGTAATAAATATTAATAATGACCAACTGACAAGAGGTTTTAAATGGTCCTTCTAAAGCAATGTGTCAGCAATGCTGTGTTCCGATGAAACACAGAATGAATGTCTGCATTAATGGCTTCTCCTCTGTTTGGGGTTTTAAAGTCAGGGATGTGCTCAACGGTCTATCCTAATGTCCCTCTAACTCTCTCTGCTATTTCCTCGAAGGTAGTTGAAATGTCTTGTAAAGAAGATGTGTTACCAGTCTATCCTGAAATGAACCTACCAAATCCCCTGCCTTAAATAAAAGCAGATTGTGTGTGTGTTTGTGTGTGTGTGTGTATGTGTTGTCCTAGGTACCTAACAGTTTTTATTGTTCTCAGTGTGGGCCCTTTGGCCTGGAGCAGTGCTCCCCCAAATGGTTCATGGGCTAGCATGGACGTCAGAATTTGTTCGAGCTGAAAATTCTCAGGCCCCTCCCATGGCCAACCTACTGCATTTCAGGAACAGAGCCCAGGAATCTGTATTTACAAGCTCTGCAGGTGATGTATTTGCTCACTAGAGTTTCTGAAGTATCGATCTAGAATTTTCCTGCACTGTGAATAAAGAGGGTATAAACAAGCAGAGATCAGCAACTAAATAATGTGCTTGCTGGCATTTTAGATTTTGTATAAATGGCCCATTGGATCAATGGCATTGTTTGTACATTGACTGAAGAGTTTGGATATTGCTTTTTATGAAAGTCATGTTTATGGGATCCCAAAAAGTGGTATTGAAACTATTCTTTCCCCACCTGCATGGTGGCTTACATGGCAGGAAAGAATCTTTTCTCAGTTGAATCCTACTTCAGTCATAGTACAAGAAATGGAGTTTGAATATTCATGTTAAAATTCTAGACCCTCAAACAAATGTGTCGGAGGAGAAATGAAGGAAAAGCTAGAGAAGGATGCAAAATGGACATAGCCGGAGTTTGTGATCATTTGCTCAGAAAGGCTTATGCGTATGCACTTAAATGTTGTGCCTGCAGCTGGTCCGCCCCAAATCACTGTTGTCAATTACTTTGCTACATGGTCAACTAGCTGAGGGGGTGATGCTAGGCAGCTCCCTCTGGCAGAGACCGTGTTCAGAGCCTTTTCCCTTTAATCTGCTGCCTCAAAAGCAGTTAAGAGTGGTGCCTATACGCTGAGCCAGTGTGACCTACCTTCCAAGCATAAGCAAGGTAAACAAAAAGAGGAGGAAGCTGCCGCTAGTGATTGGAAAAAAATAATGAAAGCATTCTTCTTCCCAGGCCCTCGGAAAGACTGTGAGTCCCTGAGACTCTACCGGGTCTGCCTGAATGAGAAGCGAAAAAAGAAAACAAGGAATAAGAAGACCTCAAGGATGTTTTCCTTTCCACTCCCTAGCTTCATTCCTTTTTTTTTTTCTTAATTAATTGTTATTGGAGTATAGTTGCTTTACAATGTTGTGTTACTTTTACAATGCTGGTTACAAAGTGAACCAGCTATACACAAACATAGACCCACTCATTTGGATTTCCTTCCCATTTTGGCCGCCACAGAGCACTCAGGAGAGTCCCCAGAGCTATACAGTAGGTTCTCATTAGTCATTTATTCTGTACATAGTATCAGTAGTGTATATATGTCATTCCCAACCTCCCAGTTCATCCCAGGGCCCTCCCATCCCCCACTTGGTGTCTATACATTATTTGTTCTCTATGTCTGTGTCTCTATTTTCCTTTTGCAAATAAGATTCTTCTTAGCTAGAATGAGAAGGCAAAGCTACTATGGCTTCCAGTGAGAGCGGAAGATTTGGAAATTAACCTGATTTTAATATTAGCTCCTTCCAAGGACACAAGGCATTCCAGGTCCTCAGCCAGGTCAGGGTGATGAGTGTCTTATTCAATAAAGTTGTATCGATGCTTCATGTTTTTCACTTTTAATCCAGGGCATACCCAATTTTTTGAACACTTAACAATTAATTTCTAGGCTGATTGAGACTTGGACAATATATGAATCTCACTGGCTTCACGCCTTGGCCTTCATTCCTCAACTCCCAGACTAATTTCTTCATCATGATCTATTTCACATGGCTTCAGGCACAATTTATCACCAAATACCATCCAGAGCAGAAATTTCGTCAAAATCCTATCTGCCACCACATGTATACACCCAGGGCTTCAATTCAAGAGTTTCTTAAACAAACAAAAGCAGTGTATAAGAAGCATAACAGCTTACACAAACAGGCAACATGTTTTTGCACCCACACCTCCATTTCCTCTCAAAGTTATAATTTCTCAATATCACAACAGATTGAGAACTATCTGACCTTCATTTTCCTAAACCTTAGGGTGGGGTGCAAGTGTGCACTTATATGCATGTGTTAGTGAGAGAGTCATTTCCTAGGTAGGTTGATAAGAAGTCTAGGGGTCCCCAAGGAGAGAGAGGTCTGGGATATTCAAGGAAGAAGAAAGGACAAACTTTTACACTTTTTTTCCTCTACATTCCTTAGGATTATATAACAGTACTGTATCCTGCCTGAGGACAATCTTTGGTTTAAACCTTCTGGCCAACTCTGTTATCTTAAAATGTAAATTATGGGAGTAGGTCTGGTGAGGTCTTTACAACCTCCAGACATTCTTTGGATTCATTGGAGAGTATATAACTCCATTGCTAATACTAGCAAAGGGACACTATTTTGCCCCCTTCTGATGCCTATGTCAGAAGCTTTCTCTATCTCCTTTATACTTTAATAAAACTTTATTACACAAAAGCTCTGAGCGATCCAGCCTCGTCTCTGGCCCCGGATTGAATTCGTCTCCTCCGGAGGCCAAGACTCCTGCGTCTTATTGTTCAGCAACAACCTTTCATTAGTGTGTGCCTATATGCACGTGTGTTAGTGTCTACAAATGTATGTATGTGTGTGATCATCATACTGCATCACATATTGGAGGTATTTGGTAAATGTTTCTTGAATAAATAATTGAAAATAATTATTAAATACTTGCCATATAACTAGCACTGTACTGTAGCTACAAAACAAAAAGGTCACAGAGAGGATTTTTATGTGTATTTGAGGATTCCAGGCATGATGGATTCACTGTAGTCTCGTAATTAATGGTATTTATTAACTATAATGTGGGAAAGAATGTATTCAAAGAGTTCAGTGAATATGCTGTTAAAAAATAGCAGGTAATACTTGCACTCTGCACAGAAATACACTAAAATAAAAAATACACTAAATAAATAAAATTTTAAAATTACACTAAAGTCCCTTTATCCAGAGTGTCTTCCCGACCCAGGGATAGAACTCTGGTCTCCTGCATTGCAGGCTGATTCTTTACCATCTGAGACACCAGGGAAGTTCCCAATAAAAATACATTAAAGTTACAAACACTTGAGACACTCAGAGACTGGCTCATTTCAAAAGTAAGAGATCCCTTATACAACATTGTATCTAGAATGAACAATATGCCGTTGTACATTTAATTTACTAAGAGAGTAGATCTCATGTTAAGTGTCCTTACCATAATAGACCAATATATATAAATATATGCCATTCATAACAATACTTTTTTAAAAGCAAGCTATCTCTGGAGTAAATCTCTTAAGAACATTAATCCTTTCAGATCTGAAAGAACAAAGCTAGTATGTAGCTTCTTGCATGGACCAGAAGAAATCTCAGATAATCTTGTCGAAGGGCAAACATCCAGGCCAGGGATGGCCTTGTAGCTATATATTATATTTTGGTGACAAAGCCGGGGCGGGGGGGGGGGGGGTGGTATTTTCATCAGAAAATGAAAAGAGTGATGCTGATGCAAGGTTACCTCCGAAATATTTCTCCGTGACACCCTTTAGAGAAAACTGCAATATTTCTGCTGGCTTGCATGTGGAAGGATTTCCTCTTAAAGATGCTAGAGACTCTCTGAGTCCCATGAACAATTAGTTGCAATCATGTAATCAGTCACCTCCAAATGTTATCCCACCTAGGCTCACAAAACTTGGACTTAATGATTTTCTCAGGCAACTCCCTCCCAAGGGAATTTCTGCCTGAAGAAAGGAGGCAGGGGATAGACATATGCTAAAGAGTCTTCCTAGTTAAGAGGTAGATATAATAAGCAAAAGACAATTAGCACATGTCATCCGAACATTGGAAACTGGCTGCGTTCAAGGTTTCAAAATTCCCACTTTTAAGATGACTAACACCATATTGTCACATTTACTTTTCAAAGGGATTGAAACAGAAATTTTGCATTATATGATTTCTTTAAAAAGCATTTGTTTTAGTTTGAAAACAGGTTCATAAATGTTTCTCGCTGGATAATTAGCTGTTGCCCTTTCATGTGGACACTGGGGAAAGAAAGGGAAATTCTAATCTCCACCATTTTACCCTCTATTTTTCTTGCTTTTTTCTCCCCTTACTACCTCAGGGTGGCAAAGAAAAATGGAACAGAGACCAACTTGCAGTTCGGATTGATCGGTGACAAGCTCTACTGCTAGTTTATGCAGAGAATGTATACATGGAAATTTGGAAGAATTTACTCATACAATCAAATAAAAATCAGGTGCTACCCTGATTTCATTAACTGTAATAGCATTTATTACAGTGTCATTCCTACATCTCACATGAAGCTTTTATCTCAAAATAGAATGTGTCCTCATCTCTTTCTGAGACCTATTTCATAGTAAAACAGCTGCCAACACTCATAAAAGAAAAAAAAAAAAGCTCTTTAACTCTGAGGCTATATTTAGTACACAAAGCTTTTGTTGAATACATTACCATATTCTTTGTCAAGCACTTGGTTCCAACATACAAGGTGAATATATGAGAGGTACATTTTGCTAGATGGAGAGAGAGAGATTGCGGGACACAGCCTCTGCTCACAGAATCCAAGGTAGTATTGCCAAACCCAAGAAAAGTCCTTGGGAAAAAAAATCACAGAACGCTAGTGCCAGAGTGATCTTACAGTCATTTAATCCAACCTTTCCACTCTAGAGATGCAAGGGCTGAGTCTGAAACTGAGAGAGAGAATGCATGGCTATTGAGTGCTTGAAATAAGGCTAGTGCAACTCAGGGACTGAATTTTTAATTTTATTTACCTTGAGTTCCAGCTTCAGTAGGCTCTTACGGCTAGTGACCATCCCTACTGAGTGACCCTGTAGTGGCTATTGCTTTATCTTTCTCCACCATTACTATAAAGAAAGCTGAGAGCAAAGAATTGATGCTTTTGAACTGTGGTGTTGGAGAAGACTCTTGAGAGTCCCTTGGACTGCAAGGAGATCCAACCAGTCAATCCTGAAGGAAATCAGTCCTGAATATTCATTGGAAGGACTGATGCTGAAGCTGAAACTGCAAAACTTTGGCCATCTGATGCGAAAAACTGACTCATTTGAAAAGATCCTGATGCTGGGAAAGATTGAAGGTGGGAGGAGAAGGGGATGACAGAGATTGAGATGGTTGGATGGCATCACCGACTCAATGAACATGAGTTTGAGTAAAGTCTGGGAGTTGGTGATGGACAGGGAGGCCTGGCGTGCTGTAGTCCATGGGATCGCAAAGAGTGGGACGTGACTGAGCGACTGAACTGAACTGAACTGAACCATTAGGTTAAAAGACATGGCCAATGAGTTAAAATTTGAATGAAAAAGACAAAAGTCATTTACAATGAATGAGATCCCCAAAGGTTTCTGATCAACCACAAACATGGCAGGTATTTCAGGCAAAAGTGACCCATAAAACAAAGACCTACAAAAACCAAAACACTTGTGAGGACTTCAGTTCTTCCTCATGAGCTGAAAAGATGAGAAACATTAAAAGTGGCACAAGAGAAGAGGCAGTAAGTTGATCTATACCATTTTGCTAGATTTCACATATATTTGCAAAGCAGAAAGAGACACAGACATAGAGAACAAACGTACGGATACCAAACGGAGGGGGAAACAGGCTGGGAGATTGGGATTGGCATCTACACTACTATGTATAACTGATGAGAACTGCTTACACAGCGCCGGGAACTCTGCTCAGTGCTCTGTGGTTACCTACATGAAGTCGCTCAGTCGTGTCCGACTCTTTGTGACCCCATGGGCTGTAGCCTACTAGGCTCCTCAGTCCATGGGATTTTCTAGGCAAGAGTACTGGAGTGGGTTGCCATTTCCTTCTCCAGGGGATCTTCCCAACCCAGGGATCGAACCCGGGTCTCCCGCACTACAGGCAGACGCTTAACCATCTGAGCCACCAGGGAAGCCCTAAATGGGTAGGAAATTCAGGAAAGAGAGGATATATGTATATGCGTGGCTGATTCACTTTGCTGCACAGCAGAAACTAACATAACATTGCGAAGCAAGCATATTCCAATAAAACAAACTTTTCTTTGCCAAATTTAAAAATACATAAATGAAATAAGCAGGTTAAAATATATACACTACTATATATAAAATAATGAACAAGGACCTACGGTATAGCACTGGATTAGAACTATATATAGAACTATATCTACTAAAAAAAAAAAAAAAATGGAGAACAGGCAGGAACACACTTGTCATTATGACCCCTTAACTGGCAAGAATCCTTCCTGAACGAAAATGATGTGAAGGAAAACTTGCTGAGAGCAATCAATGAAGAATAACAGGGGAGCCACTGAGCAAGATGGCGGGGTTGGAAAGACGGAGAAAATCACCCTGCCCATCTCCTCTCCTCATTGTGCATGAAATCAATGCTGAGAGGGTGAGTAGGCAGCGGACACTAATCAAGTGGATTGGATTTTTATGGCTATGTTGGCAAGCTGGAGTATGACCTTGGGAAGCTGCACTTAACTGGCTATCTCTCTTGCTTCATCTATTTAAAGAAATGATAATGAGGCTTGGTTTCAAGTACTTTGGGAAGCCTAGGATGGAAGTATAAGATATAATCATTACTTGCTTCTTTTTCCTTTTCCATCAGGCCATACTTCTCTCTCCAGTTAATAAGACCAATCACTTT
Organism: Dama dama; assembly: GCF_033118175.1. NCBI lineage: Eukaryota > Metazoa > Chordata > Mammalia > Artiodactyla > Cervidae > Dama > Dama dama. The sequence continues at coordinate 77,256,235 of NC_083710.1, read as the reverse complement.
CAAACTAGCAGTCCTAGTTTCTTGTTATAGAAACCCTCTTTGAAAACAGTCAGGCTTAACACTTTTTTTTAGCTTCCTTGAAAATATAACAATTAGAGCTAAAATTAGTGTTGTTCGTGTACTCAATAGAAAAGGCTTTAAAATATTTAAGGAAGGAGCAAGACCATGTGAGGAAGTCCCTAGAATCTAAAGTGGGTGTGAGTAAATGTTGTTCTTACACTATGAACTATTTTCAATTAAAGTACAAATGGTTGTGATTCTGTAGGCACAGCTGCAAGTCATTGTAATTTCTTTAATTTTTACTGTTTTCCTGCCCACCACATTTTCCTTTGAAAATTATTTTCTATCTTCAAGGTTATCCAAGAATAATTATCTTTGAAAAGCACGTCAATGCAATAAGGCTTGTAACTAACTCTCTTGTCCAATTTTCCCCCACTTATTTAACTTTTACCTATTTAGGAAACTCGATAGTGCTAGCTATATGTCCAACATTATTCGAAGTGCTTTACAAATATTGTCTCATTTAATCAGCAATGTTTGAAGGTAGGTACCACAGTAACCTCCGATTTATAGAGGAGAATAATGCAAAAGGAGGTTGAGAATCTTGTCCAAGCTGTGTATCTCCTAAAGGTGGAGCCAGGGTTTGAACCCACCCAGTCTGGGTCTCTTAACCTTTGTGCTGTGCTGCGCTTAGCAGTTCAGTCATTTCTGACTCTTTGTGACCCCAGGGACTGTAGCCCGCCAGGCTCCTCTGTCCATGGGGATTCTCCAGGCAAGAATACTGGAATGGGTTGCCATGTCTTCCTTCAGGGGAATCTTCCCAACCCAGGGACCGAACCCAGGTCTTCCACATTGCAGGTGGATCCTTTACTGCCTGAATCACCAGGGAAGCCCAAGGATACTGGAGTGGGTAGCCTCTCTCTTCTCCAGGGGAACTTCCCCACCCAGGAATGGAACCAGGGTCTCCTGCATTGCAGGTGGATTCTTTACCAGCTGAGCTACCCACCCTTTGAAAGTGAAAGTGAAGTCGCTCAGTCATGTCTGACTTTTTTCGACCCCGTGGACTGTAGCCCACCAGGCTCCTCCGTCCATGGGATTCTCCAGGCAAGAATACTGGAGTGGGTTGCCATTTCCTTATCCAGGGGATCTTCTTGACCCAGGGATCGAACCCAACCTTTAGGCTATGTTAATTCATTTGAGGTATACACCTATGTCAAATTTTTGAATAACCTTGGTAAAATTAACTGGCTTGGAAAACTTCTTAGTAGGTCAAGCTTTTCTCTCTACTGCTCCTTATCTATGCCCTCTTTCCTCAGACTTCCAAAGAACCTAAATGGGCAATGTGCTACATCATTTCACATTTGCAAATCATTTCTCTCAAAAAGAACTAAACCACCCTTGTACAAGGGCCATATTAGGGGAGAAGATTGGTTCCAGTAACTTGTTTTTCTTTTTTAAATTTTATTGTATTTTTTCCTAAAACTTTAAGGACTGAAATGGAGAGAAGGCAGTCTAATGAAAAAGAAAGAGGTGGAAGGGATAAGTAAAAGAGGAAAAAGAACAGTGAAAGGAATAAGGGAATGAAGGAAGGATGCAATACCTTTCAACTTTGCCAAGCCTTGTAAAATGTTCAGTTCTCACAAGATAAATTTAGTAAGTGCTAATTATTTAGAATCAGTGACTTGAGCAGTTAAAGAGCAGGTTGGGCTTCAAATAAAAATATCTCATTCTCCTAAAAAGAACCAGTCTTGAATAAGGCCGTTGAGCCAATGAATAATTCTTTGTTAATTTTATTCACAGGGCAACAAGAACAACCTGATAGGAGAGAATAAGGTTCCAGTTGGAGTCTGTACAGAGCCAGCCTGCAAGAGCGATGAATACAACTATAAAATCACCTTTTATTATTGAGTATATGAAATGTAAAAGGTTTAAAACTTGTGTCCTAACAACTTTCAACATTTAGAACATTTTAAAATAACTCTCCCACTCTGGTTTGCTGGTGTATATCTAAATAGCTACATGTTTCAATTGCAAGCAACTTGACAATCTCACACAGGCACACCTTATTTTTTCCAGTTTTATTCAGATGTAACTGATGCACATCTCTGTATAAGTTTAAGGTGTATAGCATAATGGTTTAACTTGCATATATTGTGAAACGATTACCACAGGTTTACTTATCATCCATCATCTCATGTAGATGCAATAAAAAGGGGAAGAAAAAAAAGAAACAATTAGTTTTCCTTGTGATGAGAACTCTTAAGAGTTTCCTATCTTAACAGCTTTTCTACATATTACACAGAAGGGTTAATTACAGTCATTGTGTTGTACATTGAATCCCTAATATTTATTTTCCAACTGGAAATTTGTACCTTTAACCCACTCCAGTGTTCAACTTCCCTGTGGCTCAGATGGTAAGGAATCCCTCTGCAATGTGGGAGACCTGGGTTCAATCCCTGGGTCGGGAAGATCCCCTGGAGAAGGGCATGGCTACCCACTCCAGTATTCTTGCCTGGAGAATCCCCATGGACAGAGGAGCCTGGTAGACTACAGTCCATGGGGTCACAAAGAGTTGGGCATGACTCTTTAAGTCATGTCTGACTGAGCAACACTTTATTTTACACCATTTCCCCAATTCCCCTTACCCCATACTCCACCTTTAGTAAACAGAAATCTGACCTTTTTCTATGAGGTTTTCTTTTTTTGCAGTTTTTTGTTTGTTTTGTTTTTTGTTTCTTTTTTGTTGTTGTTAGTTTTAGATTCCACATATAAGTGATAGTGATTCTATAATATAAATATAAAAAGATAATACATCATGGACACACATGGTTTGTCAGGGAATGGAAGATTTGATTACTATATGAAAATGAATCAACATAATTTACTATATTCACTAAAGGAAGAAGAAAAATTATCTCAATGGTCAAAGAAAAAAATGAACAGTATTTAATACCATTTATCTTTTAAAAGTTCCCAAAGTTACAAAGGCGGTTTGACAGTAGAAATCTATAATACAATTCAGCACTTTAATAAGTAAAAGAAGAAAAAAAATTATATACCTTCTCAATTCATGAAGAAAAATTTGTGATAAAATTAATACAATTAGTAAGCTGGAAATAAAAGAGAACTACCTGAGTCCAATAAAGAGTAGTTCCAAAAACCCAAATCCAAAACATTCTTAACATTAAAATGTTAGAAGCAATAACTTTAAAACAAATAGCAATAGAACTATGTCCACTATCTGCTACTATTCAACTTATATTATGGGTTCTTGCTGTGTAGTAACATATGAAAGCTAAAGTTTACAATATAAGAACTAGAATGGAAAAAATATGTTATTATTCACAGATAATATAATTACCTACACAGAAAATCTAATTAATAAATTAATAAAAGTTTAGCAATCAGGCTAGAAATAAGATTAATCCACAATCAATATACCATCAATAACAATTTTAAAATGCATTTTTTTAAGATAGCATTTGAAATAGCAACAGAAATATAAAGTATCTAAAAATCTAACGAAAGATGTAGAGGACCATTATGGACATACATACTACATGCTTGCTAAGTGCTTCAGTCGTCTCTGATTCTTTGTGACCCCATAGACTGTAGCCCGCCAGGCTCCTCTGTCCATGGGATTCTCCAGGCAAGAACACTGAAGTGGGTTGCCATGCCCTCTTCGAGGGGATCCTCCCAACCCAGGGATTGAACCTGCATCCTTATGTCCTCTTCCTTGGCAGGTGGGTTCTTTACCACTAGGATCACCTGGAAAACTCCCTAAAAATCTAGCAAAAGAGGTAGAAGACCATTATGAACATAATTTTACAATGCTACGGAAAGACATTAAAGAAGTCATAACTAAATAAAGAGATTTAGCATGTTCAGGGGAAGGAAGACTTACTATCATAAAAGGTACATTCCTCTCCAAATTTATCTAAAGATCCAAATCCCTTCAGGGTTGTTATTTGTTTGCTTTTAAGAAACTTACCCAGGTGATTCAATGTGTATATTTAACAGCAAAATGGTAAAGGCTGCTGAAAAAGATGAATAGGTTGTGAAGACTTGCCCTACAAGATCAATTTAAGGCTCCAGCAATTAAAACACTGTAGGTTAATTACAGGGATAGATTGGGTGGGGGGGGGGGACCAATAAAACTGAATTGAGAGAACAGATTTATGACAGACATGGCAATACAAATCTCTAGGAAAACAAATGCCTCTTCAAGAATATGCCCTGGGACAACTCATAAGTGAAAGAAATTAAATTTGAACACTGCCTCTCACACCATTGACAAAAATCGCCACTGAATCTTTTAAACATAAAAGGCAGCATTTTGCAGCTTTTAGAAGAAAATATACTCCTCGAGGTTGGAAACAGTTTTCAAAAGACACAAAAATTTAAAAAAATGATAGGTGTATTTAATTCCATTAAATTAAACTTTCCCCCAAGAGATATTATAAAAATGATGAAGTCAGTTCAGTCTCTCAGTCGTGTCCCACTCTTTGCAACCCCATGAATCACAGCACGCCAGGCCTCCCTGTCCATCACCAACTCCCAGAGTCTACCCAAACACATGTCCATCGAGTTGGTGATGCCATCCAACCATCTCATCCTCTGTCGTCCCCTTCCCCTTCTGCCCCCAATCTCTCCCAGCATCAGGGTCTTTTCCAATGAGTCAGCTCTTCACATGAGGTGGCCAAAGTACTGGAGTTTCAGCTTCAGCATCAGTCCTTCCAACGAACACCCAGGACTGATCCCTTTTAGGATGGACTGGTTGGATCTCCTTGCAGTCTAAGGGAATCTCAAGAGTCTTCTCCAACACCACAGTTCAAAAGCATCAATTCTTCAGTGCTCAGCTTTCTTCACAGTCCAACTCTCACATCCATACATGACCACTGGAAAAACCATAGCCTTGACTAGACGGACCTTTGTTGGCAATGTAATGTCTCTGCTTTTTAATATGTTATCTAGGTTGGCCATAACTATCCTTCCAAGAAGTAAGAGTCTTTTAATTTCATGGCTGAAATCACCATCTGCAGTGATTTTGGAGCCCCAAAAAATAAAGTCTGACACTGTTTCCACTGTTTACCCATCTATTTCCCATGAAGTGATGGGACCAGATGCCATGATCTTAGTTTTCCGAATGTTGAGCTTTAAGTCAACTTTTTCACTCTCCTCTTTCACTTTCATCAAGAGGCTTTTTAGTTCCTCTTCACTTTCTGCCATAAGGGTGGTGTCATCAGCATATCTGAGGTTATTGATATTTCTCCCGGCAATCTTAATTCCAGCTTGTGTTTCCTCCAGCCCAGCATTTCTCATGATGTACTCTGCATATAAGTTATATAAGCAGGGTGACAATATACAGCCTTGATGTACTCCTTTTCCTATTTGGAACCAGTCTGTTGTTCCACGTCCAGTTCTAACTGTTGCTTCCTGACCTGCATACAGGTTTCTCAAGGGGCAGGTCAGGTGGTCTGGTATTCCCATCTCTTTCAGAATTTCCCACAGTTTATTGTGACCCACACAGTCGAAGGCTTTGGCATAGTCAATAAAGCAGAAATAGATGATTTTCTGGAACTCTCTTGCTTTTTCAATGATCCAGAGGATGTTGGCAATTTGGTCTCTGGTTTCTCTGCCTTTTCTAAAACCAGTTTGAACATCTGGAAGTTCGCGGTTCACATATTGCTGAAGCCTGGCTTGGAGAATTTTGAGCATTACTTTACTAGTGTGTGAGATGAGTGCAATTGTGCAGTAGTTTGAGCATTCTTTGGCATTGCCTTTCTTTGGGATTGGAATGAAAACTGACCTTTTCCAGTCCTGCGGCCACTGCTGAGTTTTCCAAATTTGCTGGTATATTGAGGGCAGCACTTTCACAGCATCATCTTTCAGGATTTGAAATAGCTCAACTGGAATTCCATCACCTCCACTAGGTTTGTTCGTAGTGATGCTTTCTAAGGCCCACTTGACTTCACATTCCAGGATGTCTGGCTCTAGGTGAGTGATCACACCATCATGATTATCTAGGTAGTGAAGATATTTTTTGTACAGTTCTTCTGTGTATTCTTGCCACCTCTTCTTAATATCTTCTGCTTCTGTTAAGACCATACCATTTCTGTCCTTTATCAAACCCATCTTTGCGTGAAATGTTCCCTTGGTATCTCTAATTTTCTTGAAGAGATCTCTAGTCTTTCCCATTCTGTTGTTTTCCTCTATTTCTTTGCATTGATTGCTGAGGAAGGCTTTCTTATCTCTCTTTGCTATTCTTTGGAACTCTGCATTCAAATGGGAATATATTTCCTTTTCTCCTTTGCTTTTCACTTCTCTTCTTTTCACAGCTATTTGTAAGGCTTCCTCAGACAACCATTTTGCCTTTTTGCATTTCTTTTCCATGGGGATTGTCTTGATCTCTGTCTCCTGTACAATGTCACGAACCTCTGTCCATAGTTCATCAGGCTCTCTGTCTATCAGATCTAGTCCCGTAAATCTATTTCTCACTTCCACTGTATAGTCATGATAGGTGCAAATTGAGAGAATATATTTACAACATATGTAACTGACAAGGCATCTAGAATATGCAAAGAAATCTTAAATATCAACATGGAAAGACATGATTCAGTAGAAAAATGATCAAAAAACATAAATAAGTATCTCATACAGTGGGAAATACAAATGGTCTAAAAACATTTTAAAATGCTCAACTCAATTATCAATCAGAAAAATGCAAACTAAGATCACAAGATCCCATTTTGCACTTATGAGACTGGCAAAATAAGGTTCGTAAACTACCAAGTTTTGGAAAGATGTGGAGCAACAGAAAATGTTCCTACAGCGCCAGTAGGAGTGTTAATTGGTGTCAACACATCAAAAAAAACAATTTGGCATCATTTTCTACACCTAAATTTGTGTACATCCTGAAACAAGTCCAGTACACAATGGGACAGGCCCAGGCATGTTAGTTAGTAGCAAACACTAGCAAATGCTGCAAATAACTCCAATATCCATCAGTAGAAAACCAGAAACACAACAGTAAGTGTAGCCCATGGATCAATCATAGAAATATTCACTCAGTGATGAAAGCATCTCTGAAATGAATACATTGACTGTGATACCATTACAGAAACTCAACAGGAAAGCAATATAGGATTTAGAGAAACCTGGGTATAAAACTTTAAAAAACATGATATTTTTTGTTTTTAAACTCAGAGTACTTACTTCTGAAGGATATTCCAGAGTATGTAGGAGCAAGAAGACCACGTATATAGCTTCATCAGTATTAGTAATAATTCTATTCTTAAATCTGGTGATCAGTTCATGAGTCTTTGCTTTTAAATTATTAACTTTAAAATTTTTCTATTCCCTAGAATTCCCTGGCAGTCCAATGATTGGGTCTCAGTGCTTCCACTGCTAAAGTCTGGGTTCAATCCCTGGTTGGGGAACCAAGGTCCCACAGGCCGTCTGGTGCAGTCAAAAATTAAAAGAAAAAACATTTCTATTTGCAAATTATGCAAATAAAGTGAAAGTCATTCAGTCATGTCCCACTCTTTGTGATCTTATGGACTGTAGCCCACCAGACTCCTCATGGAATTCTCCAGCCAACAATACAGGAGTGGGTAGCCATTCCCTTCTCCAGGGGATCTCCCTGACCCAGGGATTGAACACAGGTCTCCTGCATTTTAGGCAGATTCTTTACCATCTGAGCCACCAGGGAAGCCTGTGCAAATAATTGTAACCTAAATAATTCTATATAGCTCTCTATATATCTTAGATTATGTCTGTATATGTATATATTATATGCAATAAACATGTTCAGTTCAGTTCAGTTCAGTTGCTCAGTCATGTCTGACTCTTTGCGAGCCCATGGACTGCAGCATGCCAGTCTGCCCTGTCCATCACCAACTCCTGGAACTTGCTCTAACTCATGTCCATCGAGTCAGTGATGCCATCCAGCCATCTCATCCTCTGTTGTCCCCTTCTCTTCCTGCCTTCAATCTTTATCAGCATCAGAGTCTTTTCCAGTGAGTCAGTTCTTCACATCAGGTGGCCAAAGTATTGGCATTTCAGCTTCAGCATCAGTCCTTCCAATGAATATTCAGGATTGGTTTCCTTTTACATGTGTCTATCCATTACATAATTTTTTAAGAGTGGAGTTGCAATATACTATGTGTGTGTGTGTGTGTGTGTGTGTATAGATAGATAGATATAGATACAGATATTTGTTATATATACCATATGTAACACTGTCCTGGAAATCAGCTTTTGTTCTTTGAAAGATAATATTCAAGAGAAATTACTTTATTAGCTATGACTAGTTAGTTATATATTTACTCCTTTTGAACACATTGGAAATGGAGGTTTCACTTAAGAATGTATCCACTTGTATCAATTTCCACGTGTGTACATGTGTATTCATTTTCTAGGGCTGCCATAACAAATTACCACAATTTTTTCCTCTGGAGGCCAGAGCCCGAAATCACGATGGCACCGGGTCTGTGCTCCTTCGAGAGACTCTGGGGAGGTTTTGTCTCTTCCCTCCTCAGTTTCCAGGCGCTTCCTTTCCTCTTCCAGCTTTTCTGGGTTACATCACTCCAATCTCCACCTCTTTCTCACCCAGCCCTCTCCTCTGTGTCTTTTTCATTTCCCTCTGCCTTCCTGGTATAATGACAAAATTGGATTTATGGCCCACTCGGATCAGTTGGGATGATGTCATCTCAACATCTTTAACTTAATTACATCTTTTGTTGTTCATCAGTCAATCCATTGTGTACCACTCTTTGCACCCCCATGGACTGCAGCATGCCAGACTTCCTTGTCCTTCACCATCTCCTGGTGTTTGCTCAGATTCATGTCCATTGAGTCAGTGATGCTATCTAATCATCTCATCCTCCGCTGCCCTCTTTCTGCAAAGAACATTATTTCCAAATAAAGTCATAGTCATGGTTCCAATGGATATCTTGTGAGAAGGGGCATCATTCAACCCATGACAGTAGGTATATCCACATACATTGTGTTTTAAATATTATTTACAAATCTGAGAAAATATTCATAATATGTGATGAGGGGAAAAATAGTTGTATTATTTCCTTAATACAAACACACAAAGATAGATGTTTGAAAGAGATATGGGCTAGATTATGATTCTGCCTGTGTGGAAGAAAACAGGAAATTTTAATTTTACATTTTTCTATGTTGTTTGAAAAGGTGTTTCAATGAACCTATAATTTTTTATAAACAAAAAATGATGCTCTTTTCACTTTGGAACTAAAATGCTATTGACATGTTTCTTTTTTATATTTTAAAAGCTTCACCAACATTTCAACTTAGGCTGACAGAATCATAAAGGAAGCCGATGATATTTCACAGTATGCTATGTCATGCCTAGTGTCTTGCCTGTTGGGCAAAGTTTCCAGCGTTTCTTGAATTTCTTAATGGTTAATTGCTTTTTCTCAACAGAAGGCACATGGGTCAGACTCAGATCTGAGATCAAGGCCAGAGGAACAATTCTTCTTTCAAAAAGAGCTTCTTTCTTTCTTTTTTTTTTTTGGTCAAAGACATACAAAGCATTTTGAAAGCATTATCTCATTAACAATAACACTCCTGTTGATATAATGAAAGAATTGCAGGGAGGAGGTGTGTGGCATACCTTTATCTTTACTTCACTGTCAAAGACAGACAGGCGTGTTGAAGGTGGGATGTGGCTTCCTAGTGATGAAGGGGAGGTCAAGGACAGGACCCAAGGTCAAGGTACTAATTCCTGTACAGGCTGCAGCCATAGGATACTGCATCTCTTATAATCCCTGTTTTTTCCTGGGGTTGTTCAGAACTAGACAGCATGTATAGAAGCAATTTCAAAAGATGGTAGTTTTAGTTGTGCCATGTAACTGTCGCCGTTATTAATATTTTTTATCAACTGCCTGTCTTGTAATGCTTGGTAACTTGGTGCAGTTCTCTTCAATGATATTGTTGTTGGAATGTAGCCCACCAGGCTCCTCTGTCCATGAGATTTTCCAGGCAAAAATACTGGAGTAGGTTGCCATCTCCTTCTCCAAGGGATCTTCCCAATCCAGGGATCACGTCTGCAGGAGACCCAATGTCTCCAGCATTGGCAGGTGGATTCTTTACCACTGAGTCACAAGAGACACAATTGTACTAGAGTAATTTAAATATGTAAATGAGGGAATTTGGAACATATGATTACTATGTCTTCCAGTTATTATGGGCAAAACACTTGTGGGAGATTTCCACTGTTATTAAGGACTCCTTACACAAAATAACTTCTTCTTCAATTTAATTATAGCATAATAGAGTGAGAGCCAAGAATTTTAAGTCTGATTTGTTCTTAGGCCCATGGAGTAGGGTAATTGATAAATTCACTTCTTTATTAACTCTGGATTATGATACTGAGGGATGTTTTGAATTAAATGATAAATACAGCAGAATAAACCTGAGGAGAGCATAGAGGTAAACTCATGAAAGATAAAATTAGAAATTAATTAACTAGAAAACTAAGAGACTATAGAGCTGAGGAAATAAAAGTGTGAAATATATGAAGTTTTGACCAATCTGATAAAAGGGGAAATACAAATAATATTATAAAAGTGGCATTTCTGTAGACACACAAGATGATTCTAAAAGTTATCTGAGGGACTTCCCTGGCAGTCCAGTGGTTAAGATTTTGCCTTCTAATGCAGGGGGTTTAGGTTCAATCCCAGGTCAAGGAGCTAAGATTTTACATGCCTTGTAGCAAAAAAATAAAACACAAAACAGAAGCAGTATGATTAGAAACTCAATAAAGACTTGAAAAATGGTCCACATCAAAAATAAATAATTAATTAAAAATGAAAAGTTATGTGAGTATACTAAGTACAGTTGAAAATACCCACGAGAGGGGCAATTTTTAATGAACATATAAGTTACCAAAATTGACTAAAAAAAATTAAAATGCTTCAATGGACAGATGGCCATAGATGAAATTAAAATTTAGTTAAATCTCTATAGCTAAAGTACAACCCAGATTATTTTACAAGTGAATATCAAAAAAGAAAACAACGGTAATGAAGAATAATTGTCTTATTTAAACAATTCCAGAGCTTAGAAAAAGATTGAAAGTTTCATGCTCACTCTACAATGTTCATATAATATTGACCCAAAACTGGACAAGGAGAGCACAAATACACATATTCACACACCTAAAATTAGTATCATTATAAATGATCTAAATGCAAGAATCTCAAATAGAATATTAACAAATCCAGAGGCATATTAGAAAATTAAAGAACACTGCATTTATATATATTATTTGCATGTCTGTGTAATTATATAGTTACATATATATTAATAACAAGACATTAGATTATATATATTGCATTTTTTCATGTAAAATCTTGTTAAAATAATCTTGATTTCTTATCTTCAACAATGTTACTTTATCAGTTGCATAGTATTCCATTGCAATCACCATGTTAAGGCAAAATAAGGAAATAATTTACTCATATTAATCACAGAGCCTATTTGCAGTGATATTAGGCAAAACAAACAAACAAACAAAAAAACCCCTGAAAGTTACACCTTCTATGCTAGTTTCAGAAACTCACCAAGTAACTATGGAATCAACACTAAATTTTCTATTTCAGTGAGAGTAACATGGCAGAAAGAGAAGGTGGACAAAGAGAGGTAATTCTAAAGATCTGGTGAACTAAAACTAGTTCAATGTCTGGGCTATCTATTGCCTAAACTAAAGGGCAATAAAGGAGGAGAGACCAGGAATTTGAGGGAGAATACCAAGGGCTTTTCTGGTGGCTCAGACAGTAAAGAATCTGCCTGCAGTGCGGGAGACCTGGGTTCGATCCCTGGGTTGGGAAGATCCCCTGGAAAAGGAAATGGCAGCCCACTCCGGTATTCTTGCTTGGAGAATTCCATGGACAGAGGAGTCTGGTAGGCTGCAGGCCATGGATTCGCAAAGAGTCAGACACAACTGAGTGACTGATACACCAAATGCCAACTCAAATGAAGCCAATTTGAAAACAGCAAGAACTTACACTGTTATAGAGCACCTAATTTCAAAGAGTCTCTGCCAGTCTCTCTACAAAGGGAAGAAAAATGCATGCTTATTATTCTTCACAGACATTTTTGAGGTTCTACTATAAGCCAGGCAGAGCAATTGGCAACATACAGTCACTTAATGAAGCTTGAAAGTGTCCACTGTAATGGATGAGATCAGGTAAAAACATTTATGAAAAGAAGTCGTCCAGAGAGAGAACGTAAGGATCACATGTCAGACCCTTTCAAGCTAGCTTAGCTCTGATATAGCTGTATAAATAGGGCAGCAGGAGTTACATTGATTGGTTCTGCATTCGGATTAGTTGTGATTAATTAATTCACCAGAACCCAAAGCTTCTCCTCCATATAAATTGAGAACTTTTAATTTTGGCTGGTGTTGTTCCTTTCCAACTGTATTAAAAGGTTTTGTCCCAATGACTTTCATTTTCCTAGGATCTCAAACCCCCAGGTCACCGGGGAACATGGCCTTGGTCCAAGCAAGCACTGGATCTCTATTTCTCCATCCACAGTGACTGGTCCAAGAAAGGATCTAAGCAGGGCTTCAGGAAATCTTGTCCTGGAAGTTGTACCTGGGCTTCGTAAGACACAGTTCTCTCTATACTTCTTTGCTAAACAAGGAAGTTGGAAATCTGGGGATACCCATAACCATCTTTCATGCCAGATGGAAAGCACTTGTTTGCAACACCGAGGATGAAGTGAACATAAGAATGAAAGAGACAAGCTGAGAGATATATCAAGAAAAATGACCTACACATATGAGGTGAGATTCACCTCCAGCTTTCCATGAATGGATGAATTTATTTTTTACATTAGTTAAAATTTTTGACATTTACAATCAAACACCTCTGGAATATATCTTCCTAATATCTACCCTGCTCCTAAGAGATTTTCATGTGAATTGATTCATGTGACATTCTAGCATCATCATTTTTTGATTATACTGTCTCCATGACCCTAAATCTCAATCTACTTCAAACACCATTGGACCCTTGTCATTACTCAAAACTGCCACACTATGAAGGGCTATCCTCTAATAATTAGAGAGATACACATATTCATTAGTAGCTGGATTATGAAAAATCAACAGTGACAGATTGTTTAATATAATTAGGTGTTATAAAGTTTTTAAAAAGATTCTTTCCTATTTGGAGTAGTAATACTGAAAAAAAGTTCAAGGGTTCTATATAATTTCTAGCTAAACATATGGCACTTAAAAGAATAGATTGTGTTAATGATTTCCACAGCCCCTATTTTAAAACACAAGATATTCTTATATATTGATTGGTCTTTAACCAAAATAGACAAAAAGGGAAAACCATATTATTCCAATCTTGCTGAAAGCTAAGTATAATTGATCTTTTTTTTTTTTTTCCCTTCATATTTCTTTCAGCCGTATGCTGCATTTTTAGGAAGCATATAGAGTTAATTGAATGTGATGAGCAACTGAAGTGTTTTGAGATAGCACTGGGATAATAAAGAGGTAAGGAGCTGGGCTACGGTTAATCATAACAACATCCCACTTAAAAGCTGGAATGCATCAGCAGTCTGCTGTTGCCATATTGATTTTGCTTAGCCCTTCTGGATGGAGTATCAGGGAGATTTTCCAATGCAGAATCAGGACAGATGGTAGGGAGGTTGGGGGAAAAATAGTCTTGCAGTGTAATAGGAGTCAAAGCAAAGCTTTTTGAAAAATATTATTATAACTCCTTGACAAACAACTGACATCAAACCAAAAACATCTATTAGTACCGTGGCACAAATCAATGGCACAAGAGCCTTTCAATCTTCAGCAATGTTTACTAGTTCTCTAGCTGTTTACTTTTTATCAATGAGGTTACACCTTTCAGGACTATTGGTATGACTCTCTTACAGGTGAGTTTCTCAAATCATTTTAAAAGTCATGATATAATACCATTAATTAGATTGCAGCTTCAGGGGAAATCTTGACCTGAAAAGGAATTTTCAAAATTACATTTAATTACAGAGTGTTTAAATTTTATATCTTTAATAAAAAAGATCATATTCATGAACCAAACATTAATGTTAGTGATTGATGATTTCCTATGAGATCAATATAGAAGCTCATATCATGTTATTCTTGTGATGCAAAAAAATGGAAGTCCACTCTTCCATAGGAAGGTGATCAGTTTTATTTATTTTACCCAAAGCACTGGAAGTGACTACTTTAAAGGAGTCACCTCTATATAGTTACTACCATCTTCTATAACTAACTACTAACTATTAACTTCTATAGTTAGAGAAGTTACTCTATCTTCCTTACGTCTATCTTTCACTTATTATGCTTTTTATTTTTTGATCTTTAGAATTTGAGAGGAACCAAGATAATTATAATTCTATGTACTTGCAAAAAGAGCCCAGTGGGCAAAAAAAAGTAGAATTTTGAGGTCAAGGGTTTTAATCCAATTCTACCATGTACTAAGTTTTTGACCTTAGACAGTTTACTTAACCTTCTAAACCTTCAATTCCTCAATGCAAAATTGGAATGATATCAAATAATGTTAAATATTATTAAGAAGATTAGACACATAATTGTATAAAAGTGCCTGGATTAGTCCCCTTACTGTCCCTCAGTCTCAGCAAGAAAGTCTACTATCTCTTTAAAGAGAGAGTAAGAGACTGGATAATTTTCAAGTAGAGTTTCTTGCCTCTTTAATGAGTCTAATGCATTGCTTGGGTCTAGTCCTAATACGAGGGGACTGACTCTCTACATTTTTTTAGAGCCATTTTATGGCTGTGAGGAAAGCCAATTCAGCCAGAAAATGCTGTTCAACACACTGCTTGGGCTCTGTCTTTCTGCAGGAGTGGCAAAGGCTGAAGCTAAAAGCAAGGCACCAGGACCAAGGCCAAAGGAGCAGAAGCAGAATTTTAGGAGAAGTTTGCTTCTGTCCGGGGCCAGCTGCCAGATGGCTACAAGAGCCAAAAAAGAATGGTCCAAGGGTGTGTATGCAATGACCTCAAGTTGGGTTAAACCAGAGACCTAACTAACTGAATGCACTGAAATTGGTTCTGAGAGATTAAATATTAACACTAACTGTAATTGGCTTCCCTTGTAGCTCAGTCCGTAAAGAATCTGTCTGCAATGCAGGAGACCTGGGTTTGATTCCTGGGTTGGGAAGATTCCCTGGAGAAGGAAATGGCAACACACTCCAGTATTCTTGCCTGGAGAATCCCATGGACAGAGGAGCCTGGCAGGCTACAGTCCATGGGGTCGCAAGAGTTGGACATGACTTAGCGACCAAATCACCACCAACAACAACTGTAATTGACCAACACAGGCAACTCCTTGTTCTTCACAAGGAGGTGGCCTTGGCCTCTGCCTCTGAGCTGAAATCAGTTCACTGAAGGAACGAAGATGACTTGTGCCTTGCCAAAACATAGCTGTCTCCAGTCCTGCTCTGACGCTCAGCTCCTAGAGAGATTTGACTCATTTTTTTTGGAAGGACATACAGTCATGTATATTTTGTGAGATGAGGTCTTCACTTTTATGACTCGGTTGGTGACTGCCTTAAATCCTAGCCCATGTGGTCACTACCACTCTTAAGTACTTTATTTGTTCTGTGTTTGCCTTTTGATCTCCTCCTACTGTCTCTAGAGGTAGGAATGCAGGTTCAGTTAAGATAATCGAGGACATAATGCTTGAGCTGGAAAGTGCATTAGAAAATATTTACTTAAATTTCCTCATTTTTACAAAGGTTGGGGGTGGTCAGGTGACTTGCAGGGATCACATGACAAGTAGTAGAGACAGGAGTAGAACTCAAGATGTCTTGAGTTCTCTTTTGTTCTTATGACACAACCCATTTGCTCTTGAATACAAATCATATAACCTGCTGGATACTTAGTAGTGGATACTACATCAACTATAGATGTTGGATAAGTCACTGTTGAGCAAGTAATGGCTATGTACGACATTTGATCCTAGATTCCTCCGTGAGGCTGATGTAAAGTAGAAAATCTGATTTGTATGTCACCATTTTCTCCCTGTTTCTTTAGATGTGAGAATTGTAAAACACAGCACAAGTGGAAAGAGCTTAAGTAAAATGTGTTGGCAAATGCTTGGGCAACAGCTTTGGTTTTGATGGGCAAATACGGTCCTGTTTTCCTCTGTCATCTTGGCTACCTTGCTGCCTCAGAAAATTCTGCTCTCTGGACTACAGTGCATTTGCTTATGCGAAGTTGATATTAAAAATCTGGTTCATCAAAAGAGGAAAAAAAGATGACTGTCACAAGGGTAAGACTTTTTAGAACTGAAGACAAGCTGCTCCTTTCCAACTGAAAATGTCAAACACTTATTCATACAGTTCTTACCAGACTTGATTTATATGAGCAACTGCCAATCCTCAACCTCCCCCTCATGCAAGTGCAAATGGGAAGCCTGTTCATTCAGCCATTAATATCACGTTAGTTTTGTTTGATACCCTGAATAGAAAATCATTTCTTCCCTCCATGTAGGAGTTATTGATTTACCCCGTCATTCTCTTTAAAACTCTCCTAGTTCCTAAGTACGTTTGGTGTTTACCTGCAGTGTTGTAAAAAATAGGATTATTTTCTTTATGGTTTTCTAGAAGTTTGACTTAAAAATATAAACATTGCTTATGACCTGACTTGTAATTTGAATTCACATTCTCCAAGCTCAGTGAAAATTACACCCTTTACAGAAAGAGAAAAAATCAAAATAAGATAAAATTTCACTTATGCTTCCCAGCAATAATATGGCTTATTTACTGAAATCTATGCATTTTTCTTAAGAACTTGCATATTTTCAGTTTTTTACTTCTTGTATTTCTTAGATGAGCTATGACTTTTATAGAAATATTCTTTAAATGAGCACTCCCAGATAGTGAGAGAATTAACATGAAAAATGACATGAACACAACTGGGATAGATGAAAACAAGGTTTTCAGTGGAAATGAAAAATAAAAGAAATAAAGAGGAGCAAGCTTGGCCCTACAGAATGAGTCACTTATTTCAGAAAGAGAAGAGGGAATCAGAAAGCATGATTTATAGTACCATGGTCCAATAAATCATAGCCAGGAAAAAAAGTTGTAAGGCACAAAACATTTCTTGTGATATGCCTCTTCAAGCACCAGATTGATAAATCTTCAAAAATTAGTCCCTACCCTCAAATGTATATTACAACTGAGAACTCTCTTGAAATCTCCTGATTCACAACACCCTCATTGTCAAACTAACAAAGATAGGACCACACGCTGCGTTTTGGTTTTATTTCATACAACACAAGGACTAAGAGCTCTAGAAAGACTACAAAGAAACAAGCCCCCGTTTCCCCACTTCAAAAAGAATAGAAAGATCAGCTATTCACTGAGCAGGATTTCCACTGTCATTATGGGATTTCGCTCACAGTATGTAGCACTCCTTCAAGAGAATAAAAGAGGGTGCTTAATGGCCACATTCTCCAGGGAAGGCTGGGTCATCACAGAAGCTCCCCCTCCCAGTACAAATGTTCAGTGCAAAGACTGCCAAAGAGGCCAGTCAGTATCAGTCACCCGAGTGACTGTTCGATCTTCTCTTGATAGTTTTAAAGCATGAATTTTCAGTCTCTCCACTTTTTTCAAACTTACTTTTTCCACATTAAATGTCTCTCTTTTGAGACTTGCCTGATGAATCACTCAGAACAAAGAATGACTTGAGACACGGCATAACTTAACCACTGGTTGGATCCTAAGGAAATGAATCACCTCCTGCAGGATTAATGAAATCAGACCTGATCGTCCGAGGTTGTCAGTGAAGTATGGGAAGGATTGGAGGTCTCTTCTGAGGTCTCACACTCATTACCGCACCCCCAGGAGGAAATGTATTACCACTTAAAAAACCAGCCCCTTTGTCTGTAAGTCTTGGAGAATAACGAAAAGGTGAAAGGTGAAAGGGGACCTACATGTTTCTCAAGGAGATTCCTCTCCACCCCAACCCTGGCAATCTGAACTGAGTTTTATCAAGGAAGCTGTCAGTCCCCAGTATTTCCTCCATTAGCAAAACAGGATGCCATTTCCTCCTGAAATCAGTTTCACACAGTCTTCTCCATCTAGAGCATTGTAACAGGAAAATGAAATGAACATTGGCAGACACAGGAATGTAATTCTAGTTTATGAACATAAACTTAAGACATTGGCGTTTTCTAGGGAAAAAAAAATAACCTCAGAATTGAAAACAAGCCTGAATATTCACCTGACATATCAAGGACCTGAAATTGTGGTATTTAATTATGTGTTATTATTCCTTTAGGATGTCTAGGATCTGGAAATCTTATAGCTACATAATATGATGCAGTGGCCTCAAACACATTTATTGTTAACATCCAGGTATATCTTTCTCCTCTTTTCACTTTCAGTCTTTCTTTCCCCTTATGTTCTCTCTGTGTCATTTTATGTGTCACCGATAAACAGAATATTGTGAATTTCAGTTTTCTTTTATTCAAACCAATCTCTCTGAATTTTAAACTAAAGAGTTTGTTCCTCTTATATGAAGTGAGATCACTGATATCTTCGGAATGATTTCTAATCCTCTTACTTTATTGTTCCCATTTGTACTGATTTTATCTAGGTTTATTTTATTCTCTTTGCCATCATATTTTTGAAACAAATTTTCAAATTCCACTCCTCTGCCTTCTGCCACTGGCTAGGATGTGATATACTCTGTTTCTGTTCTTTAGTGGCCACTTACATTAACTAGGATTCATTCAGAGTAAGTGAAGCCCTTTGTAGTTTTTCATATCATCATAACTAGTGGCTTCATACCCCCTCTTTCAGCAGGATGCTGGTGTAACTTCAAAGCTGACACAACCCAACCTTGCTTACAGAGACATGGCAGATTTTGTTAAACTTGTGAAACCACAGAATCACATGAAGACAGAGCAGCACAGGAGAAAGGCAAGTATATCCATCACGCTCCCATGCTTAGTCTGGGCTGAATTCATTCATCCACTCAGCCATGTATTCAAAGAGCAGATTTTTTGTTGCATGCCCTCATACTCTTGGTATATTACTTGATAGTAAAATCAAATGGCTTTATATATAAGGAGTTTGTCTCCACTGACTATATTGTGCATTTCAAAGGAACAAAGACATGGTTTTCAATTTATTTTCCATCCTTTCATTCAGTAGTTCTCAAACCTCAGTGAACAGTGGAATCACAGGGGGATGTTTGACAGTCATGAGGGAGACCTGGGGATCTGCATTTTAAACAAGTACTTTATCAGACCGAGATGAAGCACAATCACATGGTCTGTCCAGTCAAGTCTGCACTTGGTGGTGATGTGGTAAGTGTCTGCCACAGTGAGGTAGGCTGTTGCACTAGAATGGGAGGAGGGAGGAGGCAACATTTGTATAAACCAGTAATTCAGGTGTTAATTGACAAGGTCTTGATCGTGTGCTGTACAGAATAAAAGTTAATCAGAAGTAACAATAATCATGGTTACATTTTATCTTTATATTAGTCTGACCCATTTCACCCTCTAAAGCTGTACCAAGAACTTGACTCATTCAAAATCATCTCTGGCTGAGAAGCTCTCAAAATAGATGAGGCCGATTAAGACAGCAAGGGAATCTTTGGAATTGCAAACATGTTATCCAGTGGCCAGAAAAAATTCACTTTAAGAGAATTTCAAGACTTTAATAATGCCACACAATGTCAAATGGCAGCCAATCATACACTTTTCTAAAAGAAGACATATTTCTGGTGGGAGTCAATTGTTTTCCAGACCGAAAGTTAATTTGAGAAATAATCAAGAATGGAGTTTTTCTCTTTGTTAGTTTATATTTCAGTGGAAGTGGGAAATGCTTAATGTCAACAAGGTGCCTTTGCTCTGTTGTTATTCAGTCACCCAGTCATGTCCGACTCTTTGCAACCCCAAGGACTGCAGCACGCCAGGCCGCTCTGTCCCTCATCATCTCCCGAAGTTTGCCCAAGTTCATGTTCATTGTATTGGTGATGCCATCCGTCATCTCATCCTCTGCTGCCCACTTCTTCTGCCCTCGGCCTTTTCCAGCATCAGGGACTTTTCCAATAAGTCATCTGTGTGCATCAGATGACCAAAGTACTGGAGCTTCAGCTTCAGTATCAGTCCTTCCAGTGAATACTCAGGGTTGATATCCCTTAAGATTGACTGGTCTCATTTCCTTGCTATCCAAAGGACTTTCAGGAGTCTTCTCCAGCACCACAGTTCAAAGGCATCAATTCTTTGGCGTTCTGCCTTCTTTACGGTCCAATTCTCACAACCGTACATGACCACTGGGAAGACCATAGCCTTGACTATACGGGCCTTTGTCGGCAGAGTAATGTCTCTGCTTTTCAACACACTGTCTAGGTTTATAATTGTTTTCCTGCCAAGAAGCAATTGTCTTCTGATCTCATGACTGCAGTCACCATCAGCAGCGATTTTGGAGCCTAAGAAGAGGAAATCTGTCACTACTTCCACCGTTTCCCCTTCTATTTGCCATTTAGTAATGGGGTCAGATGCCATGAACTTAATTTTTATTAACATTTAGTCTTAAGCTGGCTGTTTCACTCTTCTCCTTCACCCTCATCAAGAGGCTCTTTTGTTCCTCTTTACTTTCTGCCATTAGAGTGGTATCATCCACATATCTGAGGTTGTTGATGTTTCTCTCGCCTATCTTGATTCAGTTCAGTTCAGTTGCTCAGTCGTGTCCGACTCTTTGCAACCCCACGGACTGCAGCACGTCAGGCTATCCTGTCCATCACCAACTCCTGGAGCTTGCTAAAACTCATATCCATTGAGTTGGTGATGCCATCCAGCCATCTCATCCTCTATCATCACCTTCTCCTCCTGCCTTCAATCTTTCCCAGCTTCAGGGTCTTTTCCAATGAGTCAGTTCTTCCCATCAGGTGACCAAAGTATTGGAGTTTCAGCTTCAGCATCAGTCCTTCCAATGAATATTCAGGACTGATTTCCTTTAGGCTCAGTCATTCTCAGTCACTGAAGCTGTGTCTGACTCTTTGTGACCCCATAGACTGTAACTTAACATTCTCCTCTGTCCAAGGAATTATCCAGGCAAGAATCCTGATCTCCTTGCAGTTCAAGGGGCTCTCAAGAGTCTTCTCTAACACCACAGTTCCAAAGCATCAATTCATCGACACTCAGCTTTCTTTATCGTCCAACTCTCACATCCATACATGACTATTGGAAAAACCATAGCTTTGACTAGATGGACCTTTGTCGGAAAAGTAATGTCTCTGCTTTTTAATATGCTGTCTAGGTTGGTCAGAACTTTTCTTCCAAGGAGCAAGTGTTTTTTAATTTCATGGCTGCACCTACCATCTGCAGTGATTTTGGAGCCCAAGAAAATAAAGCCTCTCACTGTTTCCCATCTATTTGCCATGAAATGGTGGGACCAGATGCCATGATCTTCGTTTTTTGAAAGTTGAGTTTTAAACCAGATTTTTTACTCTCCTCTTTCACTTTAATCAAGAGGCTCTTCAGTTCCTCTTTGCTTTCTGCCATAAGGGTGGTGTCATTTGCGTGTGTGAGGTTACTGATATTTCTCCTGGAAATCTTAATTCCAGCTTGTGCTTCATCCAGCCCAGGATTTTGCATGATGTACTCTGCAAATAAGTTAAATAAGCAGGGTGACAACATATAGCCTTGACGTACTCCTCTCCCAATTTGGAACCAGTCTTTTGTTCCATGTGTGGTTCTAACTGTTGCTTCTTGACCTGCATACAGGGTTCTCATCTCTTTAAGAATTTTTCACCATTTGCCTTTGCTTCACAACATCATAACCTATACTTCTAACTCTTCACAATTATGTGCCAGCCGGTATCTAGCAATTATTTAATCAAGTATTGTTTCTGCTCCAGTCTTGTTGCCAGAGACACTGGGTGAATCCATTTTGGAAGCAGCTATCCATCTGCCAGCCAAAGGTTGGCCTTTGCTTTTCTTTTAGAAGGGAAGAAGAAATCATTTTGCTGTGGTTCCAGAGCTAATTTGACTCTGATCTCAAGAGCCCTGGCCATCTGGACATTACATTTCTGCAAATTCTCTTTAAAAAGTGGGACAAAGGAACAAGAAAGAAGGAACTAGTGATGGAGAAAATCACCGCCATTCCTCCTTACTGACTTCTATTAAAGTACCACATGACTAGCAGAGACACGTCCAGAGCAAAAAGAATAATGAGTGACTCCAAGCAGGTAAAGAATATTTCACACTCTTGGCTCAAAATCTGATACTCCATCCCAACTTGCAGGTGAGATTACAGCCTTTATTTAATATTTTAAAATTGTTTGCAAATGGTCTAATTTGATTGTTTTAAATACATAACATGGCATAAAATTCAAAGTTTGAAAATACATAGATTGTCCATTTGTTCCCTAGAAACCCAGTTCTCATCCACAGAGAGGCCTTGTCATCATTCTTTTGGGTATCCTTCCAGAACTGTGCTATGCTTCTACAAAGAATTAATAACCCTTTCATCAATGTGTCAGGCACTGAGTATGGCACATGTATCAATGAACAAAAGAGTCAATATTCCTTGCCTTCCAGGAGTCTACATTCTAGGCAATCAAATATGATAAATGTGATAACTCTGTAGTCTATCAGAACATAATCATTGCTATGGAGAAAATTCAAGCAGGGAATGCGGGAAGTAAGTCTTGGAAAGATATAGAAATGGGTGGCAAAATTTAAGAGTGGCCAGAATGAAGGTTTACAAACAAAGTGACACTTGAACAGACTAGAAGGAGGGCAAATAGAGAGTTCTGTGGACATCAAGGAAGAGCATCCAGGAAGAGTGAGTCTGGGAGGAAAGGATGGGAAATGAGGGCAAGGTACACAGTGGGCCAAGTTGGGCTGAGCTGTGTCACTGTAAGAAACTTGGCTTTGATTCTGAGGGCCAAAGCTATGGTTTCTCCAGTAGTCATGTAAAGATGTGAGATCTGGACCATAAAGAAGGTTGAGAACTGAAGAATTGATGCTTTTGAACTGTGGTGCTGGAGAAGACTCTTGAAGTTCCCTTGGACTGCAAGGAGATCAGTCAATCCTAAAGGAAATCAATCCTGAATATTCATTGGAAGGACTGATGCTGAAGCTGTAATACTCTGGCCACCTAAAGTGAAGAGCCAGTTCATTGGAATAAACCTGGATGCTGGGAAAGATTGAGGGCAGGAGGAGGCGGCGGCAGAGGATAAGATAGTTGGGTAGGATCACTGACTCAGTGGACATGAGTTTGTGCAAACTCCAGGAGATAGTGAAGGATAGGGAAGACTGGTGTGCTGCAGTCCATGGGATCACAAAGAGTTGGACATGACCGAGCAACTCAACAACAGCAGTGACATGATCTGAATTACATTTTAACAGGATATCCTGGATGCTCTGTTAAGAAGAGCCTGAGGACTTGGGAGAGCACTAAGGAGGACATGGCAAAAATACAGTCAAAAGATGATGACCTGTGGCTTGGACCAGAAGGCAGCAATGAGGGCGGTAAGCAAAGGCTAGATTCTGGATAGACTTTTTGAAGGCAGAATTAACAAGAATAGACTATGGGTTCAAATTGGGCTTAGAAATGAAGTCAAGAATTGAGAACACCTCTAGGGATTTTAGCCAGAACAGAGAGAAGTGTCATTACTGAAATAGGAAACCTGAAGAAGCTTTGAGGGGAAAAGGAGAAGTTCAGTCTCAGCTATCCTAAGCCCAAGACGCTCATTAGACAGCAAATTGGAGATGCTAAGCAAACAGTTGGATATATGAATATGAAATCACAGAACAGATCTGAGCTGGAGATACAAATTAGACACTCACAGGCAAATCGATGGTGTTCAAAGCTGTGAGTTCAGAAGAGACTCTGACAGGAGTGAATGTAGGGAAGAAGGGAATAGGGTGGAGCCCTGGGATCCTGCCAATGTTACTAGTGAAAATGATGAGGAAAAACCCAGCAGACTGACTAGGAGCAGCAATAGAGAGGAGGAAAGCACTGTGAGATGTCCAAGAAGCCAAGGAAAGGAACATATTTCAAGAGGAGGCACACCAATTGTACTTCATGCTGCTAAACAATTTATCAAGACCAAGGTCAATGGTAATATTGATGAGGAGCGTTTGAGTGGGACCAAAATGAATTAGAATGGATTTAGGCCTTAGAAGCAGAAGAGAAACTTGAGAAAATGTGTATAGATTAAGTCTCTTGAGGAGTTTTGCTGTAAAAGGAAGCCAAGAAGAGAGGTTAAAAACTAGAGGGAGAAAATGTGATCAAAAGGAGATTTGCTTTTTTAACAGGAGAAACAAAACGCTTGTCTGAATGCTGATGTTGATGATCTAATAATGAGGGGAAGTGTGTGTGTTTACACATATTGATTCTGTTGTACATGTGATAGTTACGTACTAATCTGAACTTTTTCCCCCCACTTAACAACAGTACTCCATCAAGTTCAAGTTCTCACTGGCCAGAAGACACACCATTATTATCTTACCACTCTGAAAGAAAAAAATATTCTGCCACTTAAATATGACAGGCCATTATTTGAAAGACACATCATAATTTCAGAAATGTTAAAATGTAAAAAAAAAGCACCTCTCATATACAAAGACATATGATCTGCATCTTGGTGTTTTTCTCCATCTCAATTCAAAGAAATTGAATTATTTTCATGAAAGCCTGAAGAATATTCCATTTTATTAATGTATCTTAGCTTATTTAGCCACGTCTTTTTGGTGATGATTTACTTCTGTTCAATTCTTTGATGTTTTAAAAATGCTGCAGTGAATACCCTAATACAAACAATTATCTTTACCCTGTCTAGGTGAATCCATAAGAGAAATTTCTGAAAGTGCAACTGTCATCTTAAGGATAATCCAAATGGATGTTCATAAAGGTTTTACCAACCTTCAGCATTGTCTGAGCGTGCCTTTGACCCACCACCAGCCAACATATGGTGCTGTCAAACATGTTAATCTTTGGCAATATGGTGTGGGAGGCAGAATAGTTGCCTCCCAAAGATGTCTACATACTAATCCACAGAACCTGTGACTATACTACCTTTCATGGCAAAGGTGACTTTGTGATTAATTTAAGGATCTTAAAATGGGGAGATTACTTTGGAGTATTTGGGTGGGTCTCATGTAATCTCAGGGCTTCCCAGGTGGCTCTGTGGTAAATAACCCATCTGCCATGGATTTGATCTCTGGGTTGGGAAGATCTCCTGGAGAAAGAAATGGTAACCGACTCCAGTATTCTTGCCTGGAAAATCCTATGGACAGAGGAGACTGGCGGGCTACAGTCCATGGTGTCGCCAAAGAGTCGGACATGACTTAGTGACTAACAACAACAACAACGACACATAATCACAGGGGTTCCTACAAATGAAGGAAAGAAGCAAGGGAGTCAGAGAAAGTGTGTGAAGCAGAGGCAAGTCATGCGATTCGTGACTTTGAAGACGAAGGGGCCACCAGGCAAAATGAATTCCTCTAGAAAATAGAAAGGCAAGCAAACATGTTTTCCCCTAGAGATGAGAGCTTCATTAAAATAACATAGAAACTCTCCTCCATTTTTCTATACTCTGAAACAGAACAGCATTGGAATTACTCGTTATTTAACATTTCAGTAGAAGTGTGCTTTGAAATAATCGGTGTCACAGAAGGTGGTGTGTATAAATTTTCTAAATACTCTACTTTAATCACAAATTTACTCTCCTCATCTATATTATTTATTATGTTTGTATACATCTGAGCAAAATAGACTCCTATGACTCATTTTCTACAGCATTTGCTCATTTTCAATTTTTTTTTTTTGTATTTTGCTTTCTCTTTTTTCTCTAAATCAGCTGATAATTTATCTTTTTTTCCTGTTACCTAACTTTTAGATTTACTTATTGGTTCTGTAATTTTTCAGTTTTCCCATTCATTAAGATCTGTTTTTATCATCCTCATCAATCTTGTTTTTCTAAGTTAGAAGTTTAAATTCTTTTTCTTGTTCATTATTAAATTATTTAGTGCTATGACTCTCTCTGAGCATGACTTCAGATGTACAATTAGGTTGTGGCATATCATCATGCTTTCATCAATCCTTCTAGATATATTACAATTAAAGTTTTGATTTCCTTATGTCTCAAGGATTAGGGGAAAAATTTGAAATTTCCACATGACTTTTTTTGTTTTTAAATAGTTATTTTAGTTTCAATAGTTATATAATAACTATATAATTATAATATTTATAAATATAAATATATTTATAATAATTATAACTATATAATAATAGTTATAATAGTTTCAAATTTCTCCTTTTATTGCAATTGATCAAAAATGGCTTTGATCCTATTTCAGCTTTGATGAATTTGCTGAAGTTTTATTTATGGCCAATATGTAATTTTTTTGAAAAATTAAAGTAATTAAATTTCCTAAGCATCTAAAAGAAGAAATATTCTCTGTTCTCAGGTAGTAGGTCTAATATGTTTATATATATTCCATATAAATATACATGTGAAAGTGTTAGTCGCTTAGTCATGTCTGACTCTTCTGACCCCATGGACTATAGCCTGCCAGGTTCCTTTGTCCATGGGATTCTCCAGGCAAGAATACTGGAGTGGGTTGTCTTTCCCTTCTCCAGACAATCTTCCCAACCCAAAGATCGAACCTGGGTCTCCCACATCGCAGGCAGATTTTTTTACCATCTGAGCCACCAGGGAAGCCCTGTGTAAATACATATATATATTCCATGTACATATATACATCACCTTATAAACTGTTATCTAGGCTTTCTGTACTCTTAGTACCTTAATTATTTTTTGTTCATTTGTTTTATTGATGATTGTAGCTTAAAGTCTCCAATTCTGCCTTATATTTCTAGTGATTTTTACAATGATTTTGGTGTTGTATCATTTCATGACTGGGTAGTCACCTGGTTTGAGCTTCATTGTGGGCTGTACTCTATAGCCCTATAAAGTGCCATTCTCTATTTAGATTCTCCCCAGATTAAAATTCATCTTAAGTCAATGCTTTATTTTTGTTCACATCTGCCTGGGCTGTCCTTGTTTATCCTGTGACTTCCTCCCCTTGGGGGTCATTCAGACTCCTTTTCTATAGAATATAGGTGGGTTCTTTATTGCATGTCTGAGAGTCTCTGAGGTGAGTTTGACCAGTTTAAACTTAATTATATGATAGATATAATTATTTCATCATTTATTGCTTATACTTGAAAAAAAATTTACTTGAAATATGGTAGGAGAGAGCACAGTTTCCAGGTATTTATTCAGTGCAGAGAACTTAGGAAGTCTGAGAAATGGATCCACTTAAAGGCCAGAAATGAAGGTCTTGGCTTTCTCTATTATTTGCTCCTCAGATACAAAGCAGTGTTCTGACCCAATATCCTTTCTATGTTTCGAACAAGTTTTCACACTTTGAGTTTAATAGCCTTCCTCATGTATGCCAATGCTTCTTTTATAGTGAATTCTTGTAATGAATAGTTCAGTAATGAATAAGAATTATTTGATTAGCAATTAGTATAGATATAGACATATAGTATAGTATAGGATAGATGCCACCAGGCTTCTCCGGTGGCTCAGCGGTAATGAATCTGCCTGAAATTCAGGAGATGGAGACGCAGGTTTGATCCCTGAGTCAGGAGGACCTCTGGAGGAGGGCATGGCAACCCACTCTTGTAGTTTTGCCTGGTGAATCCCGTGAACAGAGGAGCCTGGCAGCCTACGGTCCATAGGGTTGCAAAGAATCAGAAGACATGACTGAAGCAATTGAGCACGCACGCACATAGGTAACACCTATAATGAGTTATCAACATGTTTCCTGATTACTTTCCAATGATTCTTTCCTTCCCATGGCCATGTCCTACCTCCAACATACAAAACACATAAGCTATTCTCTGACTTTTTAAAAATAAAAATGAACTTTCCTTTAGAGAGTCTGTGTGCTCCTCTGCTTTTTGTTTTCCTTGTTTTGAAAGGTGATTTTCATCATGCATCATCCTGAGCTCTTAAAAAAAAAATCATGCAGGTAAATAGCACATTAGAACTTCTCCACTAGTGAAATGCACGCAGCTGAGCAGTCTACTGAGTTGTACAATAGAAAGCCTGATGATTTTACTTTCTTTGTCAACTTTATATATTATCTTCCTAAATTGAGTGAGTATAAATGTCAAAATCCTGCATTCTAAATAGCCCTGCAGCATCTCAACCTTCAGCTTTTGGGGAGAATGCCAGAGTTTGTTCTCTAAGATACTTCTTAACTGCTAGTGATTAGCACCTCAAAGCTTGAAGGCACTCACAACTCCTCATCAGAAGAAAATACCCATTAGCAGAAGCTGCACTGGTGTGTGTGTGAATGAAGAAAAAGGAATTTCTCCAGACATCGCATCCTGAAGAGAGAATCAAATGCTGGGTGAGCTGTCACTTGCTCATTCTCTGTGTTAATGCTGCTGCAGGCATTGAACATTTTAGTTTTCCATTAGCAAATAATCTTATTAAAAAGATGGTCATGATAACACTGATTGATGGAGAGGAAGCATGCCTGGTTTAAAATACTTACAATTTATAATCAACTGCGCTTTAACAATGTAAAAATGTCATTTAAAATGCTGTGTATATTTAATCTATTTCTGAGGGAGCAATTACATCTATATGAAATTCTAATGATTTGAATGTAATGTTCATCAAAAGATTCTCCATTTTTATTCCAGTCCCCTCCTCTTTAACAAATAGTTACTTTCATCTATAAGAACTGCATTCTTGAATACTCAATGATTATTAAATGTCAGTGTCTGGGTAATGAAGGTGGAAGCAATGTAGAAGCAATCATAGTTTCACCATTTCTCACTGCTGGATGGCTATCAGCAGTTTCAGAACACTGACTTAGAAGGGGAGTATATGATCAAGTTGGGAGAAAAGGTTTTTTCCCTTGCAGCAATAGTGCACAGTATTCCTTTATCCAGCAAATATTTGTAAATGTTTCCCTGGTGACTCAGATGGTAAAGAATCTGCGAGCAATGCAGGAGAACCAGGTTCGATCCTTGAGTCAGAAAGATCCCCTGGAGAAGAGAATGGCTACCCACTCCAGTATTCTTGCCTGAAGATTTCCATGGACAGAGGAGCCTGACGGGTTGCAGTCCATGGGGTCGCAAAGAGTCGGACACGGCTGAGTGACTGACACCTTGACCTTGACTTTCCGATGTATTAGGTAACGTGCCAGACAGTGCCAGGTATGTGTTGAGTGACGGATTGGTCCCTGTCCTGTTCAAACTTGTGGGCTGAGGGAAGCAGGTCAGATCATAAGGAAACAAGAAGGTAGGATTTTTATTTCAAGTCAGTGAGAAGTCCCTGCAAGGTTTAAGCAATGGAGTGTCAGGCTCTAACTCTGAAAAGGTTAGATGCAGCTGTTCTGCAGGCAGTGAACTAAAGGAAAGCTGAGCTGAAGCAGAGAGTCCAGAAGCAGAGAGTCCATTGTAGCAACCAAGGACCTCATACAGGGGTGGCAGTGGGTGAATCTAAGAAAGTGGCAGTGGTGCTTGCTATTGTTTGGACATGG
The DNA here is from genome assembly GCF_033118175.1 of Dama dama. Classification (NCBI taxonomy): domain Eukaryota; kingdom Metazoa; phylum Chordata; class Mammalia; order Artiodactyla; family Cervidae; genus Dama; species Dama dama. Next base: position 77,226,663 of record NC_083710.1, on the reverse strand, counting down.
AGGTGAAAGAGGAAGCGAATCACATGTTTCTCCTAAATTTCATGCTTGTGCCATGGGGCAGAGGGACCACTTCCTGCAGTCAGGGAATGCCGGCAGAGAGAGATCCAGAGCACATCATAAGCCAGAGTGCTCCTAGTGCCTTACCTACACTAGCTATCTGGAATGATCATCTTTAACTGTATATGGTTAAAGATGATCATTCCACATCATTGATAGAGAAACTGAAATTAAAAGAGGTCACAAAATTTGCTTGAAGTAATTTATCTCATGACAATGGAGTCAAAATTCAACCTTATTCTAGCTTTTAAACTACCACTTTCTTCTCCCTCATGCCATTCTTGCCATAGCTTAGGAATTTAAAGATATGTTGCTTTCCTTCTTTTCTCTCTTGTGTTCTCCTTTATCCTATGATTATTTGTTTTGGTTTTATTGTAAATATGTATTTATTATAAGATATCTTAAATCCAGTTAGTAATTTGGTAGGGTTACCAGGACATTTTAAAAACTGATGAATGGTAAAGTTACTAGAATACATGCACGCACACACACACACACATATGGTATTTGGCTATCTTTCTTGCTTATTATCTAGATCAGTACCTGGATTAAGATAGTGTCTAAATTATAAAAAGAAATGGAGCACCCTTAATCATTTAAAAGGACTAGAAGTGAAGTGGCTCAGTTGTATCCGACTCTTTGCAACCCCATGGACTGTAGCCCACCAGGCTCCTTGGTCCATGGGATTTTCCAGGCAAGAGTACCGGAATGGGTTGCCATTTCCTTCTCCAGGGGATCTTCCCGACCCAGGGATCAAACCCGGGTCTCCCACATTGTAGGCAGACGCTTTACCGTCTGAGCTACCAGGGAAGCCCCAAAAGGACTAGAGAAAGTGCTAAAAACTGTCTTAAAAAGTCTATAAAAAAAAAAAATTGTGTTCTTTTTTTTTTTTTTTTAGTAGCATTCAGTTCAGTTCAGTTCTGTTGCTCAGTCATGTTTGACTTTTTGAGACCCCATGGACTGCAGCACCCTAGGCCTCCCTGTCCATCACCAACTCCTGGAGCTTGCTCAAGCTCATATCCATTGAGTCAGTGATGCCATCCAACCACCTCATCCTCTATTGTCCCCTTCTCCTCCTTCTTGGTAGTGTTGGGGAGACCCAAACACACTGAATAAATCAAGTAGCTGGCCTAGTGACCCAATTTAGTTCTACTAATGTTTATCTAGTGCTTATTTTATGCAAGGTACTCTATGAGATTCTGAAACACAGTCAGAAAATTAATTTAAAATGACTGAGTGTAAGCAATATCTGGAGGATTGGAAAGTGGCTGGCAAATCCTCAAAAGAAAAAGATGATAAAGGGCAATGTGATGAACTGCAAAAAGATGACCAGAGGGAGCCAGGGGAATGAATGTCAGCTGCAGTTTGAGCTACAACTTTATTAATGATCTGGAAGAAGGCGTACATTAATGAAATTTCCAGATGATGCTAAATAGGGAATTGTCAAACACACCAGTGAAAACAGAGAAAGAATATTACGTGCAAAGGCTAATAATAGCAAGAAATAAAGGTTAGGCATACAGAAAAGCTGTAACTGCATGGCATTCTACATTAAGAACCACTGTATTCAACATAAAGAACAAAGATTCAAGAAAATAAATAAAGGCTAATTGGATTGAGAATGTACCAGAGGTGAGAGAGACAAGTAAAATAATAAAATCCAAGGAGACCAAGGTGTTATATATACAGAAAGTGAAGGAAGTTGGAAAACCAATTGCTAACCAAATGGACTAAAAATATTTTGCAATGTTTTGCATATAGAAAGTATAAACCATTTTTAAAAGCCTCAAACAAGCAGTGAAACAGAAGGCAAGACTGAAATAGGTTATTGGTTGAAGCATCTTACACCATGAAGGTTCTGCCTCCTTCCTCTGATTTTTTTCTAGTTCAGGGTGCAGGACAGCTCTCTACCCTTTGAAGAAAGAGCCTCTTTTGGAAAATTGCTGGCTGAAATGATGGAAGAAGAGCACTACTTTTTTAAGTCAGTGAAGGTTCTGTGTTCAAAGCACCTCTGGAGGTTGGGATTCTAGCTCAGACTGGGCATTCTATTTATTACCCCAGAAGAGAGATGCCCTCCCCACACCCCACCCCACCAGGGACACTGTCATTAACTACAGCAACTAGAAATCTACTCTTTTCATCTCCTTCTCTTTCTTAGATATACTAATTTTATCTAAGGTTGTCCTGGGATTAGACGGCGAAAGGAGACTTCAGACCTCACTTCTCAAGCACCCAGTGTGCAATCCCATAGATGACTTATGGTGCTGGATAAGGCATGGATTACTCACCTACAGATGAAAACTTGCAATTTGGTATTAAGCAAATGTCTGGCTATTTTGCTTTCTCTCCTTCACACTTATACCAGATGGAGGAGGTAACTTCTATTACCATTACTACTTGGTTTCATAGTTTGGTTTTAGGTTAAATGGTACAAAATACTGTTTCAGAAAGCAGGACTAGTTCATTTGGCAATAACTATATGCCAGACCACTGGCGCACATTAGCTCTTTAATGCCCCATAACAATTCTATGACATAAAGATCACCAACTCCATTTTTGGAAAGCACTTCTTTTAACAAGACCCAGAAAAAACATGTCGCTCTTCCTTGAATATGATTATTTTTCATGTATTGGACCAGGAGTGGTTGATTAAAATTATGATTATGGGAAGGTACCACCAGTTTCATAAGATTACCAGATAAAAAACTTTTCCACATTTGAGCCTGTTATATTGTGAAAATGGTGATAAAAAAGGATGAAGTCATCAACTCTATAACAATGAAAAGAACTATTAGATTTTATTTAGCATAATTCAACAGCTAGAAAAATATCCAAGCAGTGGGTGACCGCCTCCTTCCAGGAGAAGACATGTTAAATATCAGAAAAAAGAACACTGTCTTTGTAAATATTTAAGGCTTTTAGCAAGTTATGTTTAATCTCACTTCTAGGGTATCTTTCTGTTTTATCTATATTTTAGGATACAAAACGATGCCATAGAAACCTGAATCCTGAGTTTTAGATATGTCTAACACAAATTTGGCAAATGAATATAACATTGGGCTTCTTTATTCTTTCAGTAAATATTTACTAAGCAGAAATCAGAAGTAAAATATCTCACTTCTGAACTTATATACTGAAAGTATATCTGTTATTTACCTTGTATTTATGTCCTTGTCCTTTCTACTTTATTTAATCAATAAGTATTTATTGAGTGGGTCCATTCTGTCAGGCCATGTGGGACTGGTTTTGCCTTCAGGAAATTTATGATCAGTGGACGAGACAAACAAGAAGATAGATAACACAAAACTGGTGTTCTGGAGAGGAAAATATACGTAAGGAAACTGTCCAAGATTAGGGATAGCACCATTTTAGAGTATAAGAGAAAACATCATTTGGCTTGTCACTCAGGTCTGGGAAATGTACTTGTTCTCATTAGTTAAATTAGATAAACTCAAAATTCATAGGTTCCTGAATAAAGTAATATTACCTGATCCCACCTTGAAAAAGAATAGATGCTAGACTTAAAGAATCTATTTCCAAGAAAATTAACTGCATCCAGGTAGAAAGTTTATGAATATTTATAGGAATACAAAAATATCCATCCCAACAAAGTAAAAATGACAATGCCTGGAAGCCACTCAAAAATTATCAGACACGCAAAGAAGTGGCAAAATGATATCCATAATGAGGGGAACAATCAATCAAACAGACCAATACTAACCCAGATATTAGAATTAGCAGATAAGTATAATAAAAGTTTTAGTTTCAGATCCAAGATCCCCTGGAGGAGGGCATGGCAACCCACTCTAGTATTCTTGCCTGGAGAATCCCATGGACAGAGGAGCCTGGCAAGCTACAATCCATAGGGTCACACAGTGTTGGACACGACTGAAGTGACTTAGCATGCACACAGGATACTAAAACTATATTCAGAACACTCTAACTGTATTTAACATGTTCAAAAACTTAAGGAGAGACTTTGAAATTATAGAAATAACTGCTAATAATCTTTTTAACATGAAAACAACTTACTTGATGAGATTAATCATAGATGAAAGAAAATATACTGGATGGGACTAATCACAGACTAGAGATGACCAAGAAAAAAATAAGAATTAGCAAACTGGAGGATATAGTCATGGAAACTATCCAAATGAAACAAAAAGAGAAATCCTTTTTCTTTTTTTCTTTTTAAATAAGCAGAGTATCATTGAGTTCATGGACAGGAATAATCAATATGATTAAGATTTCCATTCTCCTCCAACTGATCTATAGATTTAAAGCAATTACAATTAAAATCCCAGACATTTTTGTAGAACTTTTAAAGCTGTTCTAAAATTCATATGGTAATGCAGACACCTAGAACAGCCAAAAGAATTTTGGATTTAAGAATATATATGTAGAGTTTATTGTATGTCAATTATATCTCAGAAAAACTGCCTAAAAAGGTAGAGATAGAGCCCAAATCTCCTATTTTACCCTACTTCCCTCCCTGCTCCCACGTAATCAATTAAGCAAATTAACAAATTAATTTGTTATCTATTCAGTGCATTTTTTCTTACTTTTTCTACATTGTTGTGTGCCCAGACAATGTATACTACTGTTTTATGTGTTTCAAATGCACATAAAGTTAATATAAATGCACATTATATTTTAATGACTTTAATCTCTCCAGAGTGCTGTGAAGGATGTAGGAGCTTCACTTCTGAAGTTGTACTGCCTTCTGGGAAGAAGCCGGTATAATCCTAAGAGAGAAATAAAGAAATGAAGAGAAAACTTTTTCTGAAATGGAAAAATGAGACTGAAAAAAAAAAAATCTGATGAAAAGGTTAGAAGAGAGGAGACAAAGAGAAAGCTGAAAACAGTATTTCATAACGAAATATCAAAAGAATTATAGAATCATAAAATAGGAATTAAAGGAATTTAAGATGAAACCATTAAAGAGGTCTTTAAGAGGTGCAGGAAAGGAAGGTAGGATAAAGCAGAAATGTAATGGAAAATGCTTTACATAACAAACTACTGGTTAATTTGAGATCATGTTGAAGGGCTGGGAGAAAGAAGGTACCTGCCAGACCAAGGTACGGGGAGGAGGTACCCACAGCCGGGCTGTGAACGCACCATTGGAATTAATTAACCAATAAGCCCAAACTGGAAGGTTCTGAACACCTGCAAAGAGAGTTTATGAGTGCCAATAAAAAGCGGATTGTGAGTACAGCTCAAGAGAATCAACATCTATTGAAAGCTTTAACAGGTAGAATTAGGTTCAGCTGTGTCAGAAACCCACAATAACAGTGACTTAACAAGATGGACCCTGGCCTCTCTCTCGTGTGAAAAATGCAAAGGAGCACTGAAGGTTGCTCCACAGAGTTGTAAGATGCTTCCCAGGTATGCTCGTTACGCCTCCATCCCTAAGGTGGAGTCCCCTATCACGGTTCAGGCATGCTTTCTGGAGGCACCTTTTCCAGATTCCAGGGTACAGGAAGGAACAACAAAGAGCAAAAGGTACATGCTGGCTGCTCCCTCCGGTCTCCTGGAAGGCGCCACCCAGCACTTCTGCGTTCACTTTATTGACTGCGATTTTGTGTCACGACTCTACTCAGCACAAGGAAGGCTGGGAGATGGAGTCACTATTTACAGTGGCCCTAAACCAGCTCAATACTAAGGTTCTGTCATTAAGCAAGACGAGAACAAGGACTGCTAACACAATTAGAAGCCTTTATCACAAAGTCCTTTAGGCTAAGCACTTTTACACACATGTATTTTTTAAGTTTCAATAAATCTTACAAGATAAATATTATTACTCCCACTTTAGAGCTGAATAAAATGAAGTATCAAGAGTTCAGTAAATTATAAAAAGTTACACAGGATTAAAATCTAGATCCGGCTTCAAAACATACATTTTTTTTTTCACAATTAAAAATGGGAAATTTAAGAATGGGAAATCCATTAAAAATGGGAAATCTCTCCTAGGGGAGAGATTCTTGGGAGCAGCATAAATGTAAAAACAAAAATGAGGCAGGAGACCCAGGCAGAATGGTTAAAATTTTATAAAAACAGAACAATGTATTGATAATTTGGGGAGATTTTTTAAAATAAGAAATTTATGTCTATGGAACATTTTTTGGTTTTTGTTGGTGAAAACCTCGGCCCTTAACATATATCTTGTATAGGTTCACAATCTCTTATTTATATGCCAAATCCTCAATCTCTGAAAGCCAAAATTTTTTTCCCCATTTATTGGCAAAACCTGATGTAAACTGATGTGAGATGCTTTATATTTGTTACTTAAGTTATTTTGTGTGACTATTGGTAAGTTTTCCTGCAAGTCAATGAACGTAACTATAGAGACTGCTATACAATCCCTGGGTGCCGTGGAATAATGGTATATGTACAATATTACCTTTAAAAGCCTGATACTTTTGTAAAAGAAGTATACCTGGCTCCTAGGGTTTGGATAAGGAAATGTAGATTCTATAATAAAAAGCTTTCTAACTACTGAAAATCAGATAAGGTAATATCTGTGAAAGTGCATGGGAAAGACTTGAGAAATTCATGAACGTGTAATATGTTATTATTAGTCTGTGGCCAGATTGGCTCATTTACCTTTGGCTCAGCAAGTCAATACCTGAGGTTTTATTTTCCTCCATAAAAAAGAATGTGTATGTACATTTACCTTGAATATATATTTCTTAGACATTATTATTATTAGATAAATATTGTGATTTACGCTAACATTCCAATTAGCCCCGTTCAATTTGGTTGTGGAAAAATTCCTCCTCAGAGACAACACTTTATATGTGGTTAATCCCCGAAGACTCCTGACTGGAACACAAATCAGCCGGAGAGGCAAATATGAGGTCATTAAGTCGATAAAGATATAAAAACGCTGTGTCTTGTTCTAAAATAATATGTCTGAGCCACTCGCACTCAGGTGATATGCACCATAAAAACACATAAACAGCTTGTTCTTCAACAAGAGGAATTACCACGAGCCTCAGAATACAGGTAATCAGCTTGAGAGAGTTTTGAAGACTAAAACTTGGCTGCAGTTGGCTCATTAATTCAAAGCTTCTTGGTCTCCACTATCTGCTCACCATGTGTCTTTCCACAAATGGTATGATTTTTCTTCAGTTTCCGCAGTGGTTATCATTATGTTGTCTTGCACTGAGTACCTCTGAAGAGAAGCAATGAAGACAGAACAGGAAGGTGTGCTAATGTGGATTGTTCTTTAATGACACCCTTAAACATGAGAGATGAATGACATAAAACATTGTTTCCGAAGTGAGCAGTGAACCTCCAGATACCACAAAACATGCATCCATGTCAACATCTTAGGAGCCAGAGGCCTATCAAGGTCCTGGGATTATAAACAAAACGAGAAAATCTTTATTTCCATACGGCTTTTTGTCAATAGGAGAGATTGCCTTTTGTAGCACACATTGCCTTCTCTTCTTTTAACTATTTCAGGATGAGAGTAAAAACAAAGGATGGTGAAATAGCCACAAAACAAGATAGCAGTGGCTTAACCAGGTTTGAGAACCATAGCTAACTAGCCATGTTAAGCTCACCTAGAAGTCAATCATTCCAATAAAAATTAAAAATAAATAAAATTAAAGAGAAAAGTTGCCGATAATAGTCAATTAGTGAGAACACAGACGACAAGGTCACTGAAAAGCTAAGTTCATTCTTTTCCTGACCTCCCTAAATGTCACGAGGCAAAAGAAAGCTAGTGTCAAATCCTCAGAAGGTAGGAGAATGAACAGTTCCTCTCTGCATCAGACCAAGCAGAGGCATCTGCAGGGTTAGTCTCTCCTTTCTGAATTTCATTACCACCTACTATACACGATGAGTAATACAAAAGGGAGGAAGACCGGCTTGACCTTATGGAGCTCATAATCTATCTTTCTGCAATAAAAGTACAAGAAGAAAACAAATTTTAACAAAGGCAGTACCCATAGGTGACAACTAGGTCTTAGAACCAATAAACATTCTAGGCACTTAGAGGTGAGAGAGATTATTTAGGATTTTTCCACAAGTGAGGGCTTCCCAGGTGGCGCTAGTGGTAAAGAACCTGCCTGCCAGTACAGGAGACATAGAGATGTGGATTCCATCCCTGGGTCAGGAGATGTGGTTTCAACCCCTGGCTCAGGAATATCCCCTGGAGGAGGGCATAGCCCACTCCAGTATTCTTGCCTGGAGAATCCCTATGGACAGAGGAGCCTGGTGGGCTACAGTCCGTGGGGTCACAGAGTTGGACATAACTGAAGTGACTTAGCATACATGTACAAGAGCCAAGTGACTTCTTGTATCACTCTTTCCAGTGTCCTGGTGACCTAAAGAAGTGAGCAGGGAGAAAGAGTGAGGAGGAAGGTGATCCAGAAGAGATGCTCGGCATCTGGGGCCCCAAAGACACACACCTCCAATTTGTCAGCACCTCGTCAGTGAGGGTGAGAGTGTCCCCTTGAATCCAGAGAGAAATGTGACTGCCTTGCAGGTACAAGGTTGACAGCAGAGGGGGAGAAAGAACAGACAGAGAGGATGTTAGGACGCCTGGGATCTCGAGGCAGTGAGAGTTGTGTGGGTATTCTTGTTCTGGGCTTAACTCAAAGAATCTCTAGGACCACTTTATGAAAGCTAGATTCACAGTTATAGGTAACCACATAGGTACTAAATTATTTAACCACATTTTCTTTAGTCCTGCAAGCAGGAGCACCAATAAACCTGTGGAAAGACTTGATTCACCGAAAAAGCTGAGTGCAGATCGCATAATGTAAAACAGTAATTATGCTGGCAATTACTCATTTTAAAGTCTAGGCAAGCTGGCTTTAATAAACCACAAACCACATATCACCAATACTCTCCTTTTTATTACAATAAAATAGCACTTTCAAGCTTGTAATTGCTTTATAGACCTCGAAATAGAATGTTGATGAGATTATTTCCACAGGGTTCAAATATTTATGAAAATCCTAATAATTTTAAAAGTCAAAACACAAACATTAGCAGAAAAAAACCAACCTCATAAAATAAAACAGCCTCTCTGTTGCTTTTTCTGCTGTCTTTAAACCAAGAATTAATATTGGTCTCACATTTTCTGGCTTCTTCAAGTGGGAGATGCTTATTTCCCATTTCAAAGAAATGATTTCATAGAGAAATTTGGATGTTTGGGTTATTTTTAAAGGAACAATCTTTATAAAGGTGCACCTTTACTAAAGTTTTTTTTTTTTTTTAACCAAAAAGCTTTATTAAAGAAAGTTGTTATAGGTAAGAGGAAAGAGGGGACAAAAAGTGAGAGAGGAGGGGCAGAGATGGCTGATGAATGAAATGGAAATTAGTGGCCACAATGGCTAATGTATTTACCAAATGCTTAGTCCATTGGGGTTGTTATAACAAACTGGGGTAGACTGAATGGCTTATAGCCAACAGACACCTTCTAATCATAGATTTGGAGGCTGGAGTCTAACGTCAGGATCAGCTCTAATGAAGGTCTTCTGAGTTGCAGCTCGCTGATCCTACTCCTTATGTCCTCCAACCATAGAGAGCAGAGAGGAAGCAAGCTCTGGACACTTCTAAGGGCACTAATCCCATACATTAGGGCTGCACCCTCATGATCTCATCTAACCTCCCAAAGGCTCCACCTCCCAACACCATCACATTGAGGGATAAGTTTCAACATTTGAATTTTAGGGGATACACAGATATTCAGTCCATAAAGTCAAATATAATATTCATTCATTCATTCTCTCACTTAACAGATTTTATTTAGGGCCTCTTCAGTTACCAGCACTAATTTTTGGAAGTTACATCAGTAGTTATTCAGTTCTATTTTCAAATTAAATCTTATATTGCATCTTATTATATAAGATATATTAAAGAGGTATCTTATGAAGCTAGATTGTATGTCATGAACTCAAGGTTATAATCTATTAAAAGATTTTTAAGTAATTATTAGCTTTTGGCTGAACCAACCAAAATGTGGGATTTTAGTTCCCCAACCAGGGATTGAACCTTCACCCTCTGCATTGGAAATGCAGAGTCTCAACTGCTGGGCCACCAGGGAAGTCCCTCATTTATAATCTTTATTTGCTATGGTCAATCACCAAACAATATGACTATTTTGATAAGCCTCCAAGTTTGACATTGGTAGTTAGAGCAGTCAGTGTCCAATTTATTTTTTGCCCTTCCCTTTTTGTTGTTGTGGATTCCATAAAAATCTTGATTCATGCCAGAAAGGAGTCACAGTTGGTAAGACTTCCTCAACAGCATGACAGCATGTCCTGTCATTTCAGGGTCCTCTTCAATTAAATAGCAATGAAAGAAAGGCTTTGATCTGAGGTCTACACAAAAATGATTTAACCTGGTATTTATTTATAGACTCAATAAGTCACTGCTAGAGATACAGTGGTGAGAAGCTATCTGGTCACCTTTGTGAAATTTAAATCTGGCAGGGGAGACAGACATTAAACAAAATTAATTATGCAAGTCATTATTTAATAATCATTATAATAAATGCTACAGAGTGCTATTGGAGTATGTGGCTAGAATGCTGACTCAGACTGGGATCCAGGAAATCTCAGGGCTGGAGGACTGGCTGGGTGTGGAAGGCTGCAAAGATGGAGATGCTTAGGACTCTTGAGTGGCAGCTGAGTCAGGGAACTCCAAGGTGGGGCAGGTTTGTTACTCTCATTTTATTTTGCTGGGTGGGGGGGAGTCATACAAGGTGATCTCCAATGTGTTAAAATTTGGATATCACACCTCTGAGTGTACTTTATTATATTTTTAAGATCCAACTAAATGATACATTTAAAATATAAAATTTGCCCCTCACACACAAATGGAACCTAGAAAGCACCTCTCTGGGATCCTTGTGCCGCCCTCCAATCACAGAAGTTTTGGGGACACAGGGACAAGATTAAGTTCAAGTTCACCACCTCTAGATTGACATCTTGCAACCTCTGTCTCATTTCTGAGCGTTGATTTCCTCACCTGTGACATGAAAGCAATAGACCTACCTTCAGGAGATGTGAGGAATAAATGAATTTAAATATGAAGGGCCCCTTGAACAGTCCTTAGTAACCAATAGCCATATAACACACATTAATATCCATGTCCTTATTTCTTATTTGCTGTGCTTAGTCAGTCATGTCTGACTCTTTGCAACCCCATGGACTGTAGCCCGCCAGGATGCCCTATCCCTGGGGATTCTCCAGGCCAGAATACTGGAGTGGGTTGCCATGCTCTCCTTCCCTCTGCAAAACAGGAATGAAGATCCACACCTGCCAGGGTTAATGTAGGGATTAAATGTTATACTCTATACGGAAGCACGCAGTATATGGTATACTCTCAAAAGTGTGTGCTTAGATGCTCAGTCATGTCCGACTCTTTGCGAAACCATGAACTGTAGCCAGCCAGGCTCCTCTGTCCACGGGACTCTCCAGACCAGAATACTGGAGTGGGTTGCCATTTCCTTCTCCAAGTCTCAAAAAGTATTAGGAAGGAAAAAGAAAACTGGAAAAAGCCTGAGAAATACGGTACTTCACACTTTCTTGGTTATTCTTCCCAGAACCTGCTCCCTCTCAGCACATAATCTATCAGTTACAGAAGGGCCAATAGGCTCCTGGTTACCTATCTAAACACCAGCCCCTGGGGTGCCGTAGTGGAGATTGGCTTCATGCAAGAGGACAGCAAAATCATATGATCTGCCACATGAGTGTCCCTACTCTCTAAACCTATACTTTCTTTCCCTTTCTTGACTACCTCTCTTTTAGATTTATGGGTTTTAAAAAAAAAAAAATTGATGTACGCTGTTCACAAATTACTCCTGGAAGTTTACTGCCATCCCAGACACAAGGCCTAGAGCTTCTCGGGCTGTGGCACTTCCATGCAATTTCCCAGCAGAGCTCCACACTTCAGACTCTGTGATTTGTGGCTGGACCTCGACGTCTGGCTCACCCAGAAGGAGGAAAGTGACATCAGGTGTTCTTCCATCACAGTCTGACATTTAGTTCACTACCTTACAGGCTAATAGTTGCTCTTCTATTTTGCCCACTTACCTGCATTAATGGAAAAGACAAGAGCATATTCTATCTTTACCCGTGTTTTTCTTCTCCTTTGGCTTTGATTTTTACTGCATGCTGTTTTCTTATTCATCTTTTTGAAATACTTTTTAATTTACTTGATGTAATTTAAGGATAGTCTCTTTACAATATCGTGTTGGTTTCTGCCATACATCAACATGAATCAGCCATAGGTAAACATATGTCCCCTCACTCTAGAACTTCCCTCCGACTTCACACTCCATCCCACCCCCTAGGTTGTCACAGAACACTGGTTTGAGCTCCCTGAATCACATAGCAAATCCACTGGCTTATCTATTTTACATGTGGCAGTGTGTATGTTTCCATGTTCCATCCCACCCTCTCCTTCCCTCTGCTATGTCCACACGTCTGTTCTCTATGTCTGCATCTCCATTGCTGCCCTGCAAATAGGTTTGTCAGTACCATCTTTCTAGATCGCTGTATGCTGTTTTTTAAAAGTCTAAAAACCCCAGGAACAGAAATAAATGGCATAGATATAGGCATATATTTGGATAGATGGATGGCTAGATAGGTGCTGGACAGATAGATGAGAAATAGATTAGGTAGGTAGGCAGATAAATGAGAGCTAGATGATAGACAGGAAGGAAGGTGACAGAACTGTGGACAGAATTCTCAAGGTGCCCCCATCTCCAAATTTCTTCAAACCTTGTTTATTCAATCAAGCCCTAATCTAGGTGCTGCTTTGAAGGAATTTTACAGATGTAATTAAAGCCCCAGGTGGGTCTGATCTCATCACTGAAGCTCTTCACAGCAGAGAGCTTTCTTTAGCTGATGGCAGAAGTCAGCAGTTTGAAGTTGGAAGATGGAGTGGGCCATGTGAGCAAAAAGGCAGGCAGTCACTAAGAGCAGAGAGCAATCTTGGCTGACAACCAGCAAGGAAATGGGATTTCATTATTTAAACCACTAGGAAAGAATTTTGTTGACCATCTCAATGATTTGGAAGCAGATTCTTTCTCAGAGCCTCTGGACAACAACCCAGCCCAGCTAACATCCTGATTTAGGTCCTTGTGAAACCCTAGCTGACAACCCATCGAAGTCCACCCATAATTCTGACCAATAAAGCCATGAGCTAAATTTGTGGTAATCTGTTTTGCAGTAATATCAAAATAATGCAGACAGATATGCAAATAGATATCGCTGCCAGTATTCTGCATTGGTTAAAATATTTCAATAGAGAGTTAAAATTACTCAGTGACCTGGCATAGGAGGATTATTTGGTGATAAGTCTAGATCAGGGGCAGGGCTTCCCTGGTGGTTCAGACCGTAAAGAATCTGCCTGCCATGCAGGAGACCAGGGTTTGATCCCTGGGTTGGGAAGGTCCCCTAGAGAAGGGAATGGCAACCCACTCCAGTTATTCTTGCCTGGTGAATTCCATGGACAGAGGAGACTGGCGGGCTACAGTCTTTGGAGTCACAAAGAGCCAGACACGACTGAGTGACTAACATACACACACATACACACACACACGGTCAAGTTCAGCCTCTTGTTATTACTAGATACAGAATTTACATTATGTTCTTGGCTGCTATTTCCTCCAGAAAGATTTTAACCTTAGTTTAATATTAAGTCAAAGATTCAAGAATTCATTTAACATGTCATTTAACAATTACAGGTTATGCTTTCAAGTAGTAGGCTTTAGATATCTAGTAGGCTATTGTAGTCATCTGTCCAGATTCCCCTTTTCTTAAAAAATCTTTCCGAGTCATATCAGCCCCTCAAATGGAATGCTTGATATTATGGAACATTTGAATAATTTACAGACATAATAACAGTAGCTAATTCAAGAAATAAAGGCAATTAAATTTTCCAGAAAAAGCAAAAAGCAATCTGAGACAGGAAATAAAACTATGATTCACTGTTTGGATCTATTTTAAACCACATAAAATAATCATAATAATAAAAATATTTCTTATTGATTTTGATCTTTTAGAATTAGCTCAGAGACAAAACATGGAGATTTAATTATGATTATGAAAAAGAATGCAGATGTTATCAATCTGAATAATGTTAAAGCACAAAAGATAAAGTCTCAAAAGGTGGAAGGGGAGGAAAACAGTAAGAAGAATCCATCTTAGAAAGCAGAGCAAGAAACACTGCCTGTAATTGACGTAATAAGAAGTGTAAGATTTAAATATAATATTATTTCTTAAAACTCAGTATGAACTAATGAAGAAACTATACATCTTGATACAATTATATTTAAAAATTGTGGAGGGAAGGTAGGAAGTGGTATAAGTTAGTACAATCATTAACTTTCATGATGGGAAATAGGTAATGTTTCAACTGATAGGATTTTAATCTTAACTAGAGATAGGGCAATAATGGCTAGAAGAAATAGCTAATGGTAGTTAATAACGGTTGCCTCTGGGAAGAGGCGCAAGGCATGGAAGGAAATCTGGAAAAGAACCATTGTGTGTGTGTGTTTTAATTATAAATAGTTCAATTTATACAAATAGATAATAATAGAATAAACATCACAGTAAACCCAGTTTTATCAAATTTAGTATATTCCCACATGTGCTTCAGATTTCTTATTTAAAAAGTGTTTGGAAAGTGTTTAATTAAAAAGAAATAAAATACAATAAAAGAACCTGATGGACCTCCCTAACCCATCATCTACCCTCCCTCCCTAGAGTTAAAAACTAATTGGAGGTTAGGATTTTACTTCCCTGAATGTTTTGTTTTTCGCTTCATATGAATAAATCCATAGCATACCCAGTGCTATTTTATATGCGTTTAAACTTTAGATTTCCAGCTTACCATTTTTTCTTCAACATTACTTGTTAAAGATGTACCCATGTTTTCCATGATCTACACCATTCTAGATGTTTGTTTTTGCTATTTAGTATATTTATCAAACGACCCTTTTCTTTTTATGACTGCTGTACAATTTTCAAATTACTCCTTTCACCAATGGACAGTAGGTCTGTTTCCAAATCCTCACCATTAGGAGCAATCATGAATATCCTTGTAAATCCACTTGCGTGTTGGTGCACACATGTGAGGGCTGTTCTGGGCTGTGTAGCTCAAAGTGAGTCCCTAGAGAGTAGAGAATGCACTCCCTCAACATTTTCACCTCTTGCCAAATTAATACATCAAATGATGCTGATTAAAATTTCCACCTGCAATGCATGAATATTCTTATTGCTCCATAATCTTTCCAAATCTTGGCATTTTCAAACATTTTAATTTTGTGTACTTGATAAAGTGAAATGGCATTACTTTGCTTCATTTTGCCTTGGCCTGGTCATTAGTGAGAAGCAGCATATTTTGGCATGTCTGTCAGACATTGGGTTTCCTCTTTGTGAGTATTCTACCTTAACCTTTCAATTACATTTTCCCCCCTTGGTAATATGTAGAAGTGATCTGTTGGGTTGACCAAAAAGTTTATTCAGGTGTTTCCATAACATGTTACAAAAAGACCCAAATGAACTTTTGGCCAACCCTGGCATAAGTGCTCTTGGAGGAGGTTGCCATTAACCCAGCATAGAGCCACCAGAACTTACACAGGACTGGGGAAACAGACTCTTGGAGGGCACAAACAGAACCTTGTGGACACCAGGACCCAGGAGAAAGGAGCAGTGACCCCACAAGAGACTGACCCAGACTTGCTGTGAGTGTCCAGGAGTCTCTGGTGGAGGTGGGGGTCGGCAGTGGCCTGCTGCAGGGTTAGGGGCACTGAGGGCAGCAGTCCCTGCATGGGACGTTTTAAAGGAGGTTGCCTTTATCTTCATTACCTGTACCAGAGTTTGGCTTCAGGTCAAATAATAGGGAGGGAACACAGCCACGCCCATCAACAGAAAATTGGATTAAAGATTTACTGAGAATGGCCCAGCCCATCAGGACAAGACCAAGTTTACCCCTCAGTCTCTCCCATCAGGAAGCTTCCATAAGCCTCTTATCCTTCTTCATCAGAAGGCAGACAGGCTGAAAACCACAATCACTGAAAACTAGCCAATCTAATCACATGGATCACAGCCTTGTCTAACTCAATGAAACTATAAGCCATGCCATGTAGAGCCACCCAAGATGGACAGGTCATGATGGAGAGTTATGACAAATTGTGGTCTACTGCAAACGGGAATGGCAAACCACTTCAGTATTCTTGCCTTGAGAACCCCCATGAACAGTATGAAAAGGCAAAAAGAAAGGACACTGAAAGGTGATCTCACAATGTCAGTAGGTGCCCAATATGCTACTGGAGATCAGTGGAGTAATAACTCCAGAAAGAATGAAGAGACAGAGCTAAAGCAAAAACAACACCTAGTTATGGAAGTGACTGGTGACAGAAGTAAAGTTCAATGCTGTAAAGAACAATATTGCATAGGAACCTGGAATGTTAGGTCCATGAATCAGGCAAACTGGAAGTGGTCAAACAGGATATGGCAAGAGTGAACATTGACAATTTAGGAATCAGTGAATTAAAATGGACTGGAATGGGTGAATTTAACTCAGATGACCATTATATCTACTACTGGGGGCAAGAATCCCTTAGAAGAAATGAAGTAGCCATCATGGTCAACAAAAGAGTCCAAAATGCAGTACTTGGATGCAATTTCAAAAATGACAGAATGATCTCTGTTCATTTCCAAGGCAAACCATTCAATATCACAGTAATACAAGTCTGTGCCCCAACCAGTAATGCTGAAGAAGCTGAAGTTGAATGGTTCTATGAAGGCTTACTAGACCTTCTAGAACTAACACCCAAAAAAGATGTCCTTTTCATTATAGGGGACTGGAATGCAAAAGTAGGAAGCCAAGAAACACCTGAAATAACAGGCAAATTTGGCCTTGGAGTACAGAATGAAGCGGGGCAAAGGCTAACAGAGTGTTGCCAAGAGAATGCACTGGTCATAACAAGCACCCTCTTCCAACAACACAAGAGAAGACTCTACACATGGACATCACCAGATGGTCAACACCGAAATCAGATTGATTATATTATTTGCAGCCAAATATGGAGAAGCTCTATACAGTCAGCAAAAACAAGACCGGGAGCTGACTGTGGCTCAGATTATAAACTCCTTATTGCCAAATTCAGACTTAAATTGAAGAAAGAAGGGAAAACCACTAGACCATTCAGGCATGACCTAAATCAAATCCCTTATGATTATACAGTGGAAGTGACAAATAAATTCAAGGGATTAGATATGATAGACAGAATGCCTGAAGAACTACGGATGGAGGTTTGTGACACTGTACAGGAAACAGGGATCAAGACCATCCCCAAGAAAAATAAATGCAAAAAGGCAAAATAGTCTGAGGAGGGCTTACAAATAGCTGAGAAAAGAAGAGAAGCAAAAGGCAAAGGAGAAAAGGAAAGATATACCCATTTGAATGGAGAGTTCTAAGAATAGCAAGGAGAGATAAGAAAGCCTTCCTCAGCAATCAATGCAAAGAAATAGAGGAAAACAATAGAATGGGAAAGATTAGAGATTTCTTCAAGAAAATTAGAGACACCAAGGCTAACTTTCATGCAAAGATGGGCACATTAAAGAACAGAAATGGTATGGACCTAATAGAAGCAGAAGATATTAAGAAGAGGTGACAAGAATACACAGAAGAACTGTACAAAAAAGATCTTCATGATTCAGTTAATCATGATGGTGTGATCATTCACCTAGAGCCAGATATCCTGGAATGTGAAAGTGGGCCTTAGGAAGCATCACTATAAACAAAGCTAGTGGAGGTGATGGAATTCCAGTTGAGTTATTTCAAATCCTAAAAGATGATGCTGTGAAAGTGCTTCAGTCAATATGCCAGCAAATTTGGAAAACTCAGCAGTGGCCACAAGACTGGAAAAGGTCAGGTTTCATTCCAATCCCAAAAAAGGCAATGTCAAAGAATGCTCAAATTACCACACAGTTGCACTCATCACACATGCTAGTAGAGTGAAGTGAAGTGTAGTTGCTCAGTCATGTCTGACTCTCTGAGACCCCATGGACTGTAGCCCACCAGGCTCCTCTGTCCATGGGATTCTCCAGGCAAGAGTACTGGAGTGGGTTGCCATTCCCTTCTCCAGGGGATCTTCCCAACCCAGGGACTGAACCCGAGTCTCCTTCATTTCAGGCAGACACTTTACCCTCTGAGCCACCAGGGAAGCCCCTAGTAAAGTAATGCTCAAAATTCTCCAAGCCAGGCTTCAGCAATATGTGAATCATGAACTTCCAGACGTTCAAGCTGGATTTAGAAAAGGCAGAGGAACCAGAGATCAGATTACCAACATCTGTTGGATCATTGAAAAAGCAAGAGAGTTCCAGAAAAAATCTATTTCTGCTTTATTGACTATGCTAAAGCCTTTGACTGTGTGGATCACAACAAATAGTGGAAAATTTTTCAAGAGATGGGAATACCAGACTACCTGACCTGGCTCCTGGGAAATCTGTATGCAGGTCAGGAAGCAATAGTTAGAACTGGACATGGAACAACAGACTGGTTCCAAATTGGGAAAGCAGTCTGTCAAGGTTGTATATTGTCACCCTGCTTATTTAACTTATATGCAGAGTACATCATGAGAAATGCTGGGCTGGATGAAGCACAAGCTGGAATTAAGATTGCTGGGAGAAATATCAATAACCTCCGATATACAGATGACACCACACTTATGGCAGAAAGCAAAGAAGAACTAAAGAGCCTCTTGATGGAAGTGAAAGAGGAGATTGAGAAAGCTGGCTTAAAACTCAACATTCAGAAAACAAGATCATGGTATCTGGTCCCATCACTTCATGGCAAATAGATGGGGAAACAGTGGAAACAGTGATAGACTTTATTTTTTGCAGCTCCAAAATCACTGCAGATGGTAACTGCTGCCATGAATTAAAAGATGTTTATTTCTTTGAAGAAAAGTTATGACCTACCTAGACAGCATATTAAGAAGCAGAAACATTACCTTGCCAACAAAGGTCCGTCTAGTCAAAAGCTATGGTTTTTCCAGTAGTCATGTATGGATGTGAGATTTGACTATAGAGAAAGCTGAGCACTGAAGAATTGATGCTTTTGAACTGTAGTGTTGTAAAAGACTCTTGAGAGTCCCTTGGTCTGCAAGGAGATCCAATCAGTCCATCTTAAAGGAAATCAGTCCTGAATATTCATTGGAAGGACTGATGCTGAAGCTGAAACTCCAATACTTTGGCCACCTGTTGTGAAGAACTGACACATTTGAAAAGACCCTGATGCTGGGAAAGATTGAAGGCAGGAGAAGGGGACAACAGAAGATGAGATGGTTGGATGGCATCACCAACTGAATGGACATGAGCTTGGGTAAACTCCGGGAGTTGGTGATGGACAGGGAGGCCTGGCGTGCTGCAGTCCGTGGGGTTGCAAAGAGTCGGACATGACTGAGCGACTGAACTGAACTGAGCTGAACTGATTCAAGATACTAATCCTCTGCTATACCTTACAGATATCTTTTTCTAGATTGTCTTTCCACTTGATATATGATACATTTGTATATAGATGTTACACATTTTAATATAGCTTAATTTATCAATCTTTTGCTTTAAAGTTTGTGGGAATTTGTACCTTAAGAAACCTCTCTCTACCAGGAGGCCATAATATATTCTCTGAGATTTTCTTCTACAATGTTTAAGGTTTTCATTTTTACATTATTTCTTTAGTCCACATAGAAGCTTTTGGAGCCTAGTGTAAGCTAAGGGTATAATTTTGTCCTTGTGGATAACGAGTTACCCTAGTATCACTTACTGACTTGCCCATTCTTTATCCATTGGTTTATATGTTACCTTGTTATACTACATTTTCATTCATGTAGTATATGTACATTAAATACAGGAACTTTCTAAGGAGTTTTGTTCTGTCCCAGGAATCATCTATGTTTCACTATCAGATTTTCCAAAATATTTATTTTAACCTTATATGTATATTAACTTAAAAATAATAAGTATTAATAAAAATAGAAAATCAAATAATGTTTTTTACTGCAAAGGTAGAGAATTTTCCCTTTTCTTTTGAGCCTCTATTACTTTTAAAGAGCTTTCAGTATAACCACAGATGGCTGCTTCTATCGAATCAAATTACTTTTACAAATGGTCACAAAATTGTTGAACGCACATGCTTCGGAAAATATATTTTATTTAAAACACTGGATAAATTACTCAGTCACGTAATCTCCTCTCTTGGTATAAAATAAAATTCATATATGGGAGGTATTCAGGATCTGTTCTTGGAGAGGAGTTATAAACGGGCTCTAATGCATCTTTTGGAGCCATTAAGCCTTGCCAGGTAAATAATGTGTGTTTTAAACATCCCTGAATCTATATTTACAGTCATATGATAAATGGTAATGGCTCCAAAGAGAAACCTTAAGATCTAATGGGCATTTAAAACAGCCCCTCAATATGTATTTATGCAGGGGATCCAAAGAGACTCAAAAGCAGTTTAATTCTATTTGATCAACGGCGATCAATGGTTTTGAAAGATGTAGAATATTTAGAGTCCATATTTAAAACTTCTATAACAAGCAGGCTTACAAGCTTATGGTTATAAATGCTTCTTTGTAGCTTGGGGCAGATGTGGAACTTTGAAAATATCCCATTAACATCACACCCAAAAAAGGCCAAGAAAATTTAGCACAGAAAAAGATGACATTTCACAATAGTGAAGTTATGGTACCAAACAAGAAAAGCTGGCTCATCCTTTTTATATCCTCAATTGGATTTTCATTTCATGTTACTCGGTAGGAGTCATTTTGAAGACAATTTCTCCTGAAAATAAGCTTTGAAGCTTTACTGTTCTTAAAAATCTCATTTGATTCAGTTTGCACCAGCCTTGGTTTCTGTTTCCTTTCTCTTCTCTCTTTAGAGTCACTTACATTTCCATTGTATTGTTTGCATCACACCTACTGAATCCTTTCAGAGCCCTGGGTGTGTGGGGAGGGAGAGGAGGTCCCAGAACCAGATTCTTGGAAAGCCTTTATTGACTAAATAAAGAGTGTCAGAAAGATGTGGGGGACATTTGGAAGCTACCCAACAATTGCTTATCAACATATGAAATGCTTATCAACATGTCACCTTGACTTATTTGGATAGTAAACCAACATTTCATACTCTGGAAAAACGGCTACTTGACATCCCCAAAGGATTAGGTGCAGTCCTGGTGGCTAGCTCCTTCTTTCATTGTCTGACTACACACAACACCTCAGCCCTCAGCCTGGATTAATAGAAACTGTAGACTTTTGCTTGGGTGAGTTTGAGATCTCATTGAGTTCAACATATGGAATTCTAATCTAAGAGTCTATCACCATGAAACTCAAATTTCTATAGCTCCAAATCATCGAGTGATGCCTAATTCACCCATTTCATCCTTTATTGGTGTTCTAAGTTCTCATAAGCCTGTCACATCAGGAAGTATCTACAGATATACTGGTGTCAAGAAACAGATATCTGTATCTCTTAGTGTTCATGCCCTAAAACTGTGTTTAATTCTCTCTAGCATTTACCTTAGTTCAATTCAGTTCAATTTAGCCATTTTTTTTCACAAATCTAGGCAGCCTTGACACAGTCCCTCAGCCAACAGGTCACAAGAGAAAAATCAGGACTGGTTCACACAATAGACAAGAAATGAAATCAGACCATTCCTGGCTGGCATCTTTGGACAAATATGCTGTAGAAGAGTAAGTACTGCATCTGTTATTCCAGAAAACTGGAGTTCTAACAAGTCATATATTTTCTATTCTACTAGGACAGAGAATCAGAATAAGAAATCTTAACTTCACAGAGAGAATACTCATCGATCTACTCAATCTATTGCAACTATATTAGAAACCATGCTTTATATGGGATATCCCTCAGACTAAAAAAAATTTAGAATGAGCACAATCTGGATTATAAAATCACAAGGTAGGGATATAAAAAAGTATGAAGTCATAAAGAAAACCCACAGAGAGAGTGTGGCACAAAATATACAGGGAAACACATGGGAAGTCTGGAAGGAGACACGCAATGACACATAAATAGAAAATATGTGGGAAGGCAGTCCCTGAAAAAAGGCCTATGGATGTGCAGGTGCTTAATTGATGCTTTAGATGGTAGCTTAATAAGGAGACATTCTTACAAGTTCAGAGAAAAAATATATGTATGCAAAGTAGAAACTAAAAGGTTCATAGAAGGACACGAAGTAACAACAGCCAGAGAGAATGAAGACAGGCAAAGATGAGGACCATCTTGTCATAACCACTCAGATTCTATTTTCATACTTACTTAATTACTTAATTAACATATATTTACCATATAAAAATGATTCATCTCAATGTTAAAGTGTTTATTTATTATTATTCTATTACTACGTACCACTTTATTAATATATTGTGCATATGTTTGGGAATTTCTGCATTATATGTCATTCAAGTGCCCAGCTACTTTGTTCTCACCACATCATTATATGATTGATGGATGTTTTGGTTGGTCAGGCTCTGAGAATTTTAGAGAGTAGTTTGTTCAGGCTGGGTTAGGAGGGCATATAGGTTGAGGCCAAGCAAGGGGAAAATAGGTTAGCCTAAGGTGACTGACTGGTGCAGCTAAAGGTCTAAGAAAGATGCCCAAATTGAGTATGCAAAAGCTTAGTTTCTACAATCTGCTCACCTCCCTTTGGACTGGGAACGTTACACATGAAGCAGGTTAAGATACAGGGCAGACTCAGGACAAAAGTTATAGTTTTGTTGATGAGACCAGCAAAAGACCAGTCAAGGTATTAAATCATTGAGAAGCACAAGAGAAATGTGCTGTTCTGAGACCAGCATGGTTCACCCAGATCCAGCAGGCTACATGCACTCTGAGACAGCCCTTGTTTCATCTTCAAGGACTGGGACGGTTCACTAGGCCTGGTCTCCCAGGGCACAGGTAGGCTCAGCTTGCATCCAGAATTCTCCAGTAGGTCCTCTCACAGATGGAGGAAGCATTTCTCTGCACACAGAAAACTTCTAGGGCCTCATCAGGGGTTTCTTGGTTTGGATTTGGAGGGGGAGGTTGCCTAGGAGACAGCACCTGCCAGGAGATGGAGGGATGATGGGGGTCCAAATGCAGTGGGGTCAGCCTGGCAAAAGGAGCCTGAGGGCTGGGGCTGTGCCTGGCTTAGTAGGTATTTAATAAATATGTGTTACATAACAAATAAAAGAAGGAGTTATCCACCTAATTTCTGCATTTGTTTACAGAGAGAGTCTCCATTGTTCTTTGCGCTCTCCTACAAAAGACCAATACCTCATACAGCTCACTATTATCGCTTTCATCTCCGGAACCTGAAGCAGCCAACTCTGGGTGGGCTGTGCTCCCAAAGTCTTGCTGGTGAGTGTGGGGTTCTGGATAACCCAGGGCCAGCTGCCTGCAGGCAGACCTCTGCTGAGTCAGGCCCCCAAATGAAAGGAGCCAGTTCAGGCTGGGAACTGCACTATGGTTTAATTTCTAAATTTATTGTTAAATGACACTGCCTAATACTTCATCCTATTTCTTTTGGCTGTCTTTTTAGCCTTTTTCAAAATGTTAAACTGTACATTTAGTAGGCTAATTATATATAGTGGGAACATTAGAATAATAGTCATTGCAATAGACATTAATAGCATGGAGCAATTACTTACTATGAACAGAATTGGTTTAGCCACCATGCCTCCCTCATATGTCCCAGTGACTGAATAAGGGCACAGAGTGGCTTTTAAGGACAGGGATGGTAGATACGGGTTCAAATATAGCTCTGCCACTTAGAGCCCTTTGTTTGAATTCAAAATTATTTTCTTTACGTCTTTTCCATGTTACAAAATAGTAATCATAATAAGGAAGATGGAGCTATTTCAATTTACCACTTCACATAGATATTAGAATTAAACAGTATCTTTAAATGCTTCACCTTGAGTCATCAATCTGGCACTTATTGATTGCTTACTCTCTTAGCCCAGGCTGCTATCACAAAGTATCATAGACTGGGTGGCTTAAACAACAAACATTTACTTCTCAACATTCTGGAGCCTGAAAATGTGAGATCAGGGTGCCAGCAGGGTCTGTTCAAGGACCCTCTTCATAGCTGACAAATCGACGCCTTCTTGCTATATCCTTACATGAAATCCATCTCTCTCTTTTCTCTTCTTTCAAGGGCACAAATCCCATTCTTAAGGTTTTCACCCTCATGACCTAAATTAACTCCCATAGGTCCTCTCTCCAAATACCAACACACTGGGGGCTAAGGCCTCAACAAACAAATTTGGGGTATCACGAACATTTAGCCTGTAGCGCTTACCACTGGAAAAGGCTCCAGGGATACAAAGATGAATAAGACACATTATCTTACACAGTGGAAAGTAACACAGCATTGTAGAGCAATTATAGCCCATTAAAAATAAAATAAAAGATACAATGCCTTCACCGAAAGCAACAGTGGTCACATGCACGTATGCTTCTACGTATGAGATGGAAAAAGGGAGAAAGTTAGAGGCAGACGTCAGGAAGGTGGGGGTGGGGGTAGAAAAAATATGGCATTTAGGAATAGGGTGGGAAATGGGTAGTCAAACATTATTTATTCTCTTATCCTTTCTTTCATCCTATCAACAACTGAAGAGCATTTACTTGGTAACACTGCCTTTCCATTCCCTTGTTCCTTATTGATAGGCTTATCAATAGCATCTTCCTAGGAATGCTAAACAGATTGCAATGCTCTGCAGATGAGTGGAAGGAATAATCACCTAATTCAAGCTCAGTCACTGTGGTATTGGAGAAGGCAATGGCACCCCACTCCAGCACTCTTGCCTGGAAAATCCCATGGACGGAGGAGCCTGGTAGGCTGCAGTCCAAGGGGTCACTAAGAGTCGGACACGATTGAGCAACTTCACTTTCACTTTTCATTTTTACGCATTGGAAAAGGAAATGGCATCCCACTCCAGTGTTCTTGCCTGGAGAATCCCAGGGGCAGGGAAGCCTGGTGGGCTGCTGTCTATGGGGTCACACAGAGTCAGACACAACTGAAGCAACTTGGCAGCAGCAGCAGCAATGCGGACCCTTGGGTCCCGCACCACTGGGCCATTTTTTCCCTAGAGACAATCAGTCTCTGGGTTGCGTATGAGGGCTGCTGCTAGGCTACTCAGTTAAACAGCCTGAACTATGTGTAGAGAAGGAAGGGGTCATATGAAGAAGGAAAAAAGAGAGGATGGTATTATTGGTGATAAGAAAATAAGTGAAGGGTATTAGCAATATTAGCTAATTGAATTTAAGCAAATATTAGCAAATTGAATATTACTACATCAGTATTTTTCTGACCTTTCTCAGTCAAACAGCCTAACAGAGGCCAGAGAAAGGGACTGGTGCCTTCTCAGATTAGACTGACTGTGCCTTGGGAAGTCAGAATACTATTACTGAAAATTGCATGTTACACTCTGCAAATATGAGGTCTGATTTGCACATGGTCTCATAATTTTCAGAAACTTAATGCAGTCACTAGCTGGTCTCAGATAATTATGGGGAAAAAATGTAAAGTGACTTCTAAGTGCAACACTTTTTATTTTCCACAAATATACTATGAAGTAGGGCACAGGTAAACAAGAGCCCTGGAGTGATTTCTGACCGCTGTTTTCTTGAACTCATGACACCAGCACTTAGTGTTTTTCTGCAGGCTGCCTGAAAGGTTCACAAATCCAATATCCCCAGGAGTTATTTCATTAGATTTCCTTACTTTCAAACCCATGGTGCAATGCCCTTATTCCTTTGCTACTCTTATTGACTGACACTGATTATGCCATCAGCAAACCTCACTAACTCCACTGCTTCATTTAGATCATTAATGGTCAATAGAGGGTCTGAGATGGTTCACTATTAACTGCTTTGCATTCAGAGGACCTTTCATTCAGAGGACTTTCCTTTGTGTTTTGCTGTCTGCTTAGCTTGGCTCTCTGTTGGGAAAAGGAGAGGAGAGGGAAATAAATCCTGGATCGTTCCTACATCCTTCCTATGGGGACACCAGCCCTGGGACTGTCAGAGACCTTTTATGAGTCTGAGGACACAGAGTGCAAAGATGTATCCAGGGGGTCTGGCTCCCTGTGTGTGTACTTAGACGCCAGAGGAAACATGGCCAATGTGAGCCGCTGGCATGAACTACATACAGCCCGCTACAGTAGTTCTTCAGCATCAGCTCTTTGGTTCAGCCTGGATGCATCATGGTGTCATCGAAAGGCTTGAAAACTGCAGATTCCTGGGTCACATCTCTAGAGATCCTGATACAGTAGAACTGAAGTGGAACTCAGGAATCATTGTTTTTTTTTTTTTAAGCTACCCTGGTGATTCTAATGCAAAGTCAAGTTTGAGAACTGCTGTTGAGGGAAATGTTCAGCATCTCTCCACAGCCTGTAAGTGGCAAGGGTGGGAGAGAGAAGGAAGATTATCTGTTGTTGCTGCCAGAAGTACTCAGCCATGGGGGCAGCTCTGAGTAGGTTAACAAGCTGTCACTCCTCTAAATTAGTATTTCCTCTAAACTAATAGTGTTAAAACACTTTCTAAAGATAAGTGTTTGTACACATGAAAAAAATTTTTTAAATAATTTAAAAATTAATTAATTATTAAAAAGCAGAGATATCACTTTGTCAACAAAGATCTGTCTAGTCAAAGCTATCGTTTTTCCAGGAGTTATGTATGGATGTGAGAGTTGGACTATAAAGAAAGCTGAGTGCCAAAGAAATGATGCTTTTGAACTGTGGTGTTGGAGAAGGCTCTTGAGAATCCCTTGGACTGCAAGGAGATCCAACCAATCCATTCTAAAGGAAATCAGTCCTGAATATTCATTGGAAGGACTAATGCTGAAGCTGAAACTCCAATACTTTGGCTGTATGATGCGAAGAACCGACTCTTTGGAAAAGACCCTGATGCTGGGAAAGATTGAAGGCAGGAGGAGAAGGGGATGACAGAGGATGAGATGGTTGGTTGGCATCACCAACTTGATGGACATGAATCTGAGAAAGCTCTGGAAGTTGGTGATGGACAGGGAAGCCTGGCGTGCTGCAGTCCATGGGGTCATAAAGAGTCAGACACGACTGAGTGAATGAAATGAACTGACACACAAAAAAGAATTCTACTTTTTGAAATTTAGTAATTTTTCACCAGTTTTTCTGAATGTCCTATGGACATCTAATAACAGCGTATGAGATACAAAAGTTTAAATATATTTGTGTAGGCTATAAGATCAATATAAATTAAATATAAGTCTACTGTATTTAACTTATTAATGACATCATTCAAGATGCCCCTATTCTTATTTTTTCTGCACTTGATAAAATATTCTCGGAGAAATGTTAATACATCTCACTATGATTACATATTTTTTCTTTCTTTATATTTCTTCTTGCTTTATATATCTTGTTTCTTTGTTGTTAGGTGTCTAATGGTTTATGATGTCTATCTTCTTTGTGAGTTGTATCTTTTATCATTAAAAATATTCATCTTTGTTTCATTTCAAATAAATAAATTTTTAGAAATATGTGTTTGTGGGAGAGGCAGAATGTTGCATATGGAATGGTGGAAGACAATGGATTCTTGCAAACAGAGCTCATTTTAACCATCTCTGTCCTATTGAGGCTTCAACTCTGGTCCCAAACACACAGCATTCCCCATGCCCTCACCCTTGGCAAACAAAAGCCCTTCAACCAAATGGACCCACTATCCTAAGAAGAAATTTACTTGATCACTAGTTCTTGCCAAAACCTGACTCAATATCACCCCATCTAACCAACACCTATGCTCTTTAACCTACACAGTGCTTAGCCTGGTAAATATAAGATTTTCCTTGCTGTTGTATTTGGATTCATATTTTAGCTCTCAGAGATTTCTTTTTTTTCATGCCTTTTTGATTTAAGACCCAGGTTACTAACAACACTCTCCACCCCTCAGTCCAGCTCTGGGGGTAAACACGACCACAACAGAGCTTCCAGGGGCCATCTACTCACTTTCTAGGGGGAATGATCCTGGAAAAAGAGAAACATGATCATTTCCTTTCTGCTCTTTGGGGACAGATGCACTAAAAAGAAGTAAATTTCCTTATTTGTAAAGAGTAAAAAAGACGACTCACTATATTTCGTGGGAAGTGCCATGAGAAACAAGGAACCAAAGGATTATTCTGAAAATAAAAAAAAGGATTTCTAGATGAGTCTGGATCTGGCAAACTCTTGTAATAAAAGTATACAACTAACCAGATACCAGGGCTTCCCTGGGGGTTCAGGTGGTAAGGAATCTACATGCAATGCTGGAGACCTGGGTTCCATCCCTGGGTCAGGAAGATCCTCTGGAGACGGGAATGGCTACCCACTCCAGTATTCTTGCCTGGAGAATCCCATGGACAGAGAAGCCTGGTGGGCTACAATTCATGGGGTTGCAAACAGTGGGACATGGCTAAAGTGACTTAGCATGCACACATGACTCATTATATTTTGTGAGAAGTGCCACAAGAAAAGGAACCAAAGGATTATTCTGAAAAAAAGTTTCCAGTTGGAGATTTGATGAATCGTGGCCACCTGGGTAGGTGTGCAGAGCTCCAGTATAAGGAGAGAGGGGCTGGAGTGATGGTTGGAGCCCATGCAGGCTGCTTTCCCCCGCCCCCACATCAGATTCCTCATGTGCTACAGGCAAAGGCTTGCTTTGGAGAGAATGCATAGAGTGAGTTCCTGAGGACGTGAGTCATGGAGAGGACCATGAGGGTGGAGCTGGAAGCCACGCACTTTCAAGTTTCAGATGTGGGCTGTGGAAGGGCCATCAACATCTGGGTGTGGGTGCGAGGAAGGAGCTGGGAGAGGCTGGGAGGACTGAGTGGGCGCTAGGATCTTTTGGCAGCACCCTGATGGAACTCCTGATTCTAGACAAGGAAAAGTTCCTAAGCTGCATAGTATTCCACGCATGATATCACCTGGGAGAATCTGAGTACAGAATCACACTGACAGATGAGTTAACCTAAGTCATTATTTTCGCAATTTCTGTCTTTCTAAAGGTTATACTTACATTGGTTCGTATGCAATTTAAAAAATCCTAACAAGTTAGCAAGGGAGGGAGGGATAAACAGGCAAATAATAAGGCTCTTCTGTATGTGAAGAAGGCAATGGAAACCCACCCCAGTACTCTTGCCTGGGAAATCCCATGGACGGAGGAGCCTGGTGGGCTGCCGTTTATGGGGTCACACAGAGTCGGACACGACTGAGTGACTTCACTTTCACTTTTCACTTTCGTGCATTGGAGAAGGAAATGGCAACCCACTCCAGTGTTCTTGCCTGGAGAATCCCAGGGAGGGAGGAGCCTGGTGGGCTGACGTCTATGGGGTCGCACAGAGTCAGACACGACTGTTGCAACTTAGCAGTAGTACGATACTGTAATACACGCATACATGGATATATGACATTATACAGTTGTCGAAACTCATGGAAGGTACCACACCAAGAGGGAAGCCTAATATAAACTATGGACTTGAGGGGATAATGATATGCCAGTGTAAGTTCATCAGTTGTAATAAATGGATCAGCCCGGTGGGGAATGTTGATAGTGGAGGGAGCTGTGTGGGGCCAAAGAGTATATGGGCAATCTCTGTACTTTCCACTCAATTTTTTTGTGAACCTAAAATTGCTTTTAAAAATAATGTCTATTTTGCAATGCCCTATTAGAGTCTTTTTAACAAGTTAATTTGCTTTAATAGTTTCTGGAAAAAAAACAAACATCCAATGGCACCTGTATGTGATTCCAGGCAATTTGGACCCTTGGCACTCCCCTCTCATCCCTGATAGAGACCTCAGGGTGCCCTGTCAAGCTGAGTTGCAGGTCCAGATATTTCGGAACTTGGGGGGATTTCTCATTCTTCCACTCCTGTGACCTAAAGCTCCCTGACACCTGGTGTCCCAGTTCTCTGAGTTTCCATCCTGCTCCCACATACCTGGCTGCTTCTCCGCTAAGGCCCATGAGGTAGACTCTTTAGATCGTCTGGACCTGGTCTACTCAGTCTGCCTATAAGTCCAGTCCCTAGAGCTCTCAACTCATGAACAACATCTCAATACCAAACTAGGAATTTAGACTTGTGTGTGTATGTGTTAGTCACTCAGTGGTGTTCGACTCTTTGCAACCTCTTGGACTGTAGCCTGCCAGGCTCCTCTGTCCATGGGATTTTCCAGACAAGAATACTTCCCTTTCCTTCTCCAGGGGATCTTCTGACCCAGGAATCAAACCCAGGTCTTCCGCATTGTAGGCAGATTCTTTACCAACAGAGCTACCAGGGAAGCCTCAACTGAGACTTACTGTTTCTAAATAGATTCAATCATTTTAACTTCTGGTCTTTGCTCTGGATCAAATAATAGCATTAATCTATAATTATCTTTCCACTTGAGACTTCCACATCCATTTGCCCTATCTGACTACTGATGTCTGTCCTCGGCAAGATGGTTAGGACAGGCCAGCATGGGAATGAGTCCTATAAACTTCCCAGATAAGATCTAGATTATGCATGAAGAACCAAAAAGACTCTCAGGTTAGGGTTTAGTCTTGAAAATACCTGGCATGGAACGTGTAATGTTGACCAGAGACAGAGCTTGCTGTCTGCTGATATTTTTTGTTGTTGTTGTTGTTCAGTTGC
The DNA here is from genome assembly GCF_033118175.1 of Dama dama. NCBI lineage: Eukaryota > Metazoa > Chordata > Mammalia > Artiodactyla > Cervidae > Dama > Dama dama. The sequence continues at coordinate 77,195,928 of NC_083710.1, read as the reverse complement.
TAAGTTGCATTTGACTCTTGGACTGCAGAGCATGCCAGGCTCCTCTGTCCTTCAGTGTCTCCCAGAGTTTCCTCAAACTCATGTCCATTGAGTCAGTGATGTTATCTAACCATCACATCCTCTGCGGCCCCCTTCTCCTCTTGCCTTCTATCTTTTCAATGGATATTATAACCCACGAACCTCTATTTTGTGGGTCAGTGGTAAAGAAGCCACCTGCAATGCAGGAGACATGGGTTGGATCCCTGGGTCAGGAAGATCCCTGGAGAAGGAAATGGCAATCCACTCCAGTGTTCTTGCCTGAGAAACCCCACGACAGTCTTTGGGGTTGCAAAGGAGTAGGACAAAACTTAGTGACTAAACAACAACAATAAAACCTTGATGTGCTTCAGGACAGACCGTGGAGTTGCCTGAGATATTCAGGGCTAATTGGAAGTGCCTTCTGAGAACTACTGTGAGGACAAGGACTGGGACCAACATGTTCAAGTCAAGTTTTTTTTGTTTGTTTGCTTTAATAACAAGAGACATCTCGCATCCTTTGTGAAGTGCCCCGGTAGTGAAGGAAGAAATCCCAGCCAATCCAGCAAACAGAACATGAGAGAGTGATTGTCAGTGAGTAGCGGTAACACTGATGCCTATGAATTTGCAACGTTTTCTTTGTTATTCCCACTTTAGTCATACGAAAATATTTGCAGCAATTTTATGCTGAACAAAAAGCAAGCGCTCAATCAGGCTAAGTGCCTCTGATGAGAGCATAACATTATTTTCATTCTCCATTTTTAATTAGGATGCACCAGAAAATTACAGGTTGGTTACTCTTCTCACAACCTTAACAAATGCAGATGAGGAGAGCTGCTTGGCGGGTTAAAGCTAAAATTCTCAGTGCCATTTGTTAAACACAGTTCTTGAGCCCAGGGAAAGCCTTGATGATAGGCAATGCCAGTGTCAACAGATCATGTAGGAAAGTTAGTCTTGAGTGGAAGCTATCGCATAAGATACACACGCTTTGCTATTTGGAAGCAGGAACTCTTCCTGGTAACAGAGCCTATGCTCAGTATTTGAATTTCATGTTAATGGAAGCAATTCAGAGAGCAAATATGCCTAATAAACATGAATGTTTTAAACCTGGAAGAGACTGGACCTTGAAGATCCTCTAGCTCAATCATTTTAGCAGCCAAAGAGGTCTCAAGATAGCTCTGAGTTATACAAAGTTCTGTCTGAAAGACCCTAAGTGAGAGTCGCTCAGGCGTGTCTGACTCTTTGCATCCCTATGGACTATGCAGTCCGTGGAATTCTCCATGCCAGAATACCGGAGTGGGTAGCCTATCCCTTCTCTAGCAGATCTTCCCAACCCAGGAATCGAACTGGGGTCTCCCGCATTACAGGCAGATTCTTTAAGCCCAAAGACTATGACTAAAGGAAGAAAAATCCCTATCAGCTGCCTTGTTCATCATTTCACTGGACTTCCCCAATGGTTTAGCAGGTAAAGAATCCACCTGCAATGCAGGAAACGTAGGAGACATGGATTTGATCCCTGGGTTGGGGAGATTCCCTGGAGTAGGAAATGGCAACCCGCTCCAATATTCTGAGCTGAAAAATCCCATGGACAGAGGAGCCTGGAGGGCTACAGTCCATGGGGTCACAGAGTCGGATGCGACTGAACACGCACTGGAATGACTGCAGAAAGCGTTTAACCTGAAAGGAAAGGACCACACGTTCTTTAATGGTTTCATCTGCAACTCTTAACTCTTGATTCTTCCTCACAACTCACATGGAGGGAACAAGCTTTACAGCCTCTAATTAATTTCACCGGGATATTGAATTCCATAAATTCTGCGCAGCCACGTCTGTTCCTGTTCCTCTCATCTCCCTTATACAGTCCTCTGCGAATTCTAATCATCACCTGATCCATCCTTCTATCCATTGTCTATGCTATGTATTGTTTTTTCACCTCCCTTTGCTTACAGGTAATTCTTACCTCTTTCTTGTCTTTCTCATTAAATTATAAACAATCGGATCATGGAAACTCCTTTTTAAGTCCACTAAGTACCCAGAATATAGGAACACGCTCTGAATATTAAATTTTGACTGACTTAAAATTTGACTGACTTCCCACCTCTGTGAGTTCTGTGCTGTTGGATTTTATTTTTGTGCCCAGAAAAAAGAAATCTAAGGCAAGTTAAATATGTTTATTTAACCATTTCCAAGAGTCATTTAAAATCCATCCTTGTCTAGTTTTATTCTTAAACTCCATAATTGGGATTTGTCTATACGTAATGCGGAATCTCAATGAGCTACCACACTATTTGATTAGTCATTCTCTTTATCTTCAGACCAGTAATTAATATTTCACCTGTCTCAAATTGCACAAGTATCGTAGATGAAATGAAAACAAAGTGAAATGCTGGCTTTAATGATACGGCATGCCGGCTGTCATAATAGAAAAATTGTGACTCTGGTAACTGAGGCTCCAGAATTTAATTGACAAAAGAAGTATAGTACTTCTTTTGTTCAATGGTAATTTTGATTGATAGATCAACCCAGCTATTTAAAATAGCTTATTACTATCCAACATGTTTCTTCTTTCCAAATCAGCTAAATAAAATTGTTCTGCTTATTATGATGATCAAAACAACACTGTGAGTAAACCATTCCCCCTTAAATCATGACCATGTCATTCCAGGGGGTGAATTTCCACTCGAGGGATTACTTCTCTGGATGAACTGAATGGGACTTGGATGTCCCAATGCCCTTGCCATACAGAAGGAACCAGTTTACACTCATTAAGTCATTATCTAGCCTAACGATTAAACCCAATGAAATAAGAGTGAATCATTCGCTCTAGGGGAAGTGTGTCATCTATTTTAGGCCAAAAAGAAACGATTTTGCAAATGACCTTTTCCAGTGTGACAAGCAGTCCCTTTGAAGCCAGGGGGAAATTAAGGCCTCTTCTTCCTTACAGGGGATAATATTTCCTCCTCTCCTACACAGGCCCAGATATAATAGGATGACAAGCAAAAGATTCAAGTTGTTTCCTTGGCTTTAGGAATAACAGATTTATTAGTTTAGGTTTAATATGTTAAGATAAAAACCAGCATTCACAAAAATGCTGACAACGTACATGATAGGCTTGTTCGAGCACAAAGAATTGAAAAAAGGATAATGCAAAGCTTTGGATACAACTACAAACAAGTAAAATAAGAAGGTCTGCTGAGGTCCTGAGCAGGGCAGATACGTTTTAAGGACATGGAAATGAAAAATAGTTTAAGGGCTGAAACTGTCAATAAGTTTAATAGGATGCAGCAAAAACTACCGTCACCAAAAAAAACTAATATAATCTTGGTCCACTGCTCAGTAGAAATAAAGTAACTGAAAGGAATTATGTAATAAACCTGCAGTATTAATCACTGATTGGGCTGTATTTGGTATTTTGTGTTTGCTTTATTTAAAAATAATTCACATTTTTAAAAGTATAAAAATGCATCAGTCGCTGGAGAAAATTAGAGTAGAATATAAAAATATCCCCCTCAAAAAAATGAAATAACCCATCACTCCACCTTTCAAAAATAACCACGGGCTATTAGAATTCTGGTATCAAAACTATTTCCCCTTACACTTTTACTTTAAATGCACCATATCATTGTCTTCAAGCATGCACTGCTGCTGATGATACCTCCTTCAGGGGTCAGCTTTATTTTGTCTAAATTTTCTCTTTTTCTGGAAACTTTAAGGATATTTTCTCAATTTCACATGGATATGTCTAATTCTGATGTTAACTCATTTGTCCTAGTCAACACTCACTGGAAACTGTTAAATGGAAGAATCTTGTCTTCTATTTGCTCCAAAAATGTTCTTGCCTTGGTTCTTTTCTAGTTTTTCTGGCTGTATTGTCTCCACTCTTTTGGTGAAACTTTTAATTGTCATATGTTGGAATGCATGGGTTGATTTTAATGTCTCTAATACATTTAGCTCATGTTTTCCCATTAGTATTATTTTTACTATTGTTGCAATATACTTTTCTCTTTTTTGCACACAAACACACATATTAATTTCTGAGGGACTTTTTTTGGTCTCTTTATCTTGTTCATGTCATCTTGTTCTTGTTTCATGAATGTATCATCTTCTCAAATATCCCTGAATATAATAGTTACAGTTATTATGTATTACTTTCTGTTTCTTGAACATCCTGTTATTTTCTGGCAGTCTTGTCATTGGGCTTTTTCTTTCTTTTTTTCTTTAAATGTTGCATTCTTGGCCTCTTCTCAAAGCCAAATGATGCAGGCCTTACTTTCATCTGTCAATACCCAGGTTGGTAATCCTAATTCTTCCCAGATGTTAGTTTTGCTTCCTTAGAGAAAAGCTCTCAACTTTTTCACTCAGGTTTAAAGGTTAGTTGCATGATAACCGTACAAGAGCACAGTAAGAAAGATGTGGAAAAATCAACCGACCTTCAGCAAATACCTACTTTTCTGCTTCACTTCCCAGTCCTACCTAAAAATTGTCCCTGGGGCTCTGCCAGGCTCCCTCCTCTGCTGTGGCCCCATTAAGGTATTATGTATGCTGGGACTTCCTCCTCTCTGATTGAACACTTTTGCCAAGCTGTGTCTATCTTCTGGTGTGATAGTTTCATGGGTCAATTTCACTATACTAGACTACAGTTCCATTATCAAACACTAATCCAGAAGGTGCTCTGAAGCTATTTGTAGATGAGATTTTAAAGTTCCCAATTAGTTGACTTTAATTATGGGAGATTATCCTAGATAATCTGGGTGGTCCCGAATCATTTAGTCAAAGGGCCTTAGGGTAAAGCTGGAGCTTCTTTGAGAAAGAAGGTATTCTATTTAATAGCTGATTCAGCCCCTGCCATGAGCTGTCTGCCATGACAGCCTGGCCTGTGGATTTTGGAGCTGCCTAAAGAGCCAGGATCTTTGGGTCCAGGAAGATCCCCTGGAGAAGGGAATGGCAACCCACTCCAGTATTCTCACCTGGAGAATTCTGTGGACAGATGAACCTGGTGGGCTGCTGTCCATGGGGTCAGAGAAAGTTGAATACATTGAGGGATTAACACTTTCACTTTCAAGGAGTCAGGACAGTCATGTAAGCCAATTCCTTGTACTAAAGCTCCTATTAATATATAAATCCTACTATTTCTCTGGCTGGCTGCTGATGGATACCTTTAGAAATTTGTTGAGCTCTCTCAGCCACCCAGAGACTCCTTTCCCGGTATAGTTCTGCTTACTGTTATGGATTTACACAACTATATTTAAATAAGTTATTATGAAGGAAAAAGATATGAATATATATTCTTGGTCTATCACTTGATGCCAGAAGGCTCTGATGATTTAATTCACTCATTAATTTTGGATAATTCAGTTTTTCCAAGTTTTCATCATTAATATAATTATTATTGATATTGTGTGGCATATCATGTGTGAACCTTATATATCTCAATGCTTTTCTACACTAAGCTCCTACAAGAGAAATTGCTGAATCAAAGAGTAATCACGTTGTAAAATCTTTTGGTTATATATTGCCGAATTGTCCTCCAGAAATTTTAAGCCTATTTTCCAATCCTGCTTGTAATGTGTCTGAGTGACTACCAAAATTTCCAAGAGGCCATTGGACTGGAACCCCTTCAAATGAGACTGTCTGTTATGAAGGACAGAGGATCAGAAATTGTCCTATAATCAGGAGAACTAGGGATGGTTGACCCTAGAGAAGACTTAAATGGTACAGAACAGTTTTCATTATTTTGTCTCAAAGGCATAAACTAGGACCAATGAGTAGAATCTAAGAAGAGAAAGTTTTTGTTTTTGTTTTTTTCTGGCTAACATAAGAAAGAACATTAAATTAAAATATATTTTAAAAATGTTTTTTTAATTTAAAAAGAACTACAGGGACTTCCCTGGCAGTCCAGTGGTTAAGATTTAGCCTTCCGATGCAGTGGGGTGTGGGTTCAACCCCCGGTTGGGGAACTAAGATCCCACATGCATTGCAACCAAAGACCAAAACAAAACAGAAGCAGTAGTGTAACAAATTCAATAAAGACTTAAAAAAAAAAAAAAAGAACTACGATAGTACCCTTTGCTGAAATGGGTTTTCTCATCACCTGTCTTGTTTAAGCATTTAGCCAGATGCTATTACTATCAATCATCACATGTCTAGGACTTTGAACCAAAAGATTTTTAAGGATACTTTCAACCCAGAGTTTCTAAGGTGTCTGTGTTTCTGAGCAACTGCGTGTATGTGTGTGTGTGTGTCCCTTATTTTGATACACCAAGTTGGTTTTATTCTCATAAGATTTAATACTATGGACAGGGAAAAAAGACATGACTGCCTGCAGAGGTGAGAAGCACATTACTGCTGAAGTTTAGTGGCTTTTAGGGTTTTAGGTCTGCAGGTTGCAATCGGTTGCTGAGAGCAGCATGAATTTAAGGGTCAAATCTGGGCTGTTTAATTTAAAGAGGAGTCCCTTTTACAGGGCTAGAGTGAATTTCCAAATGAAAGATGTTCCCAGATCAAGAATGTGAATATGAAAGCAGTCCCTCCTGCCTTTAACCTTCCCCAGGGATGGGCGCACACTAGCTCTGCCTGTTCCTTGCGCATGCCTGCTCAGCTGTGTCTGACTCTTTGCAACCCCATAGACTGCAGCCCACCAAGTTCCTCTGTCCATGGAATTTTCCAGGCAAGAACACTGGAGTGGGTTGCCATTTCCTGCTCCAGGGGATCTTCCTAACCCAGGGATCGAAATCCACATCTGTGTCTCGTACATCGGTAGGTGGATTCTTTACCACTCAGGCACCTGGGAAATTCCCCCCCAAACTGTGCTTATAGCCAATAATCATTTTACTAGAAGAACAAATAGCTGAAACACGTTGGGTTATGCAGTAACTCCAATGCAACTCTAAAGAATCTAGCTAAACATTTTAAAATGGCATAACAAAATCACATATATCTGACATTAGAGAAGGTTGTTCTATATTCAATAAGGAGGTTGGGAATCTGTTTCCATATTTTTAGTAAAAACAGGGGAAACAGGACAATAAGCTTTTTCATCTCTCACCTGTCGAGAAAGCAGCCTTACCTACATAAAGGTAGATAATACCTGACGGGTGAATTCTATCTTACAGAACTAAAATGAAACTGAGAATTTGGGATTATAGATGGACATCAACCCTTGGGAGTCACTGCAGCTGAGTGTGAAACTTATTTTTTCCAATAGAAATTATCCTTTGGCCACAACGCTCTTTTCAAGCAGAAATTCCAAAATGAGCTTGATAAAACACAGACCAGATTATGTCTCCCAAGGCACATATTTTCTCTTACACAGTGAATTTTGAGAAAAGTAATCAGATTTGTATAATTATGAATACAAGGTATAGGTAGATAAAACCAAAGGATTATTGCGTGCTAAGTTGCTTCAGTCATATCCGACTCTGTGCGACCCTATGGACTACAGCCCATCAGGCTCCTCTGTTCATGGAATTCTCCAGGCAAGGGTACTGGAGTGGGTTGCCAATTTTTTCTTCAGGGGATCTTCTAGACCCAGGGATCGAACCCATGTCTCCTATGTGTCCTGTATTGGCAGGCAGGTTCTTTACCACTAGTGCCACCTGGAAAGCCCAAAGCATTTATAGGAAACCAAAATTAGTAAATAAGTGAGAGGAAAAATATACATTTTTTGTTTACTAATTTGACCAATAATAGCTATGCCAGAAAAAGAAAAGATGTGAAAAATGAACATCTGTTATTCCATGAAACATTATTAATATTCATATAGAAATAGATACTGCTGAATCACTGAGTATGGATTCTTAATGTAGTTTAATTATTTTCATCTTCAGGATTTGTACAAGCTCCCTGAAAGCAATCTGTGATTAAAGTTCCCAGCAGATTTCGGGAATCTGTAGCTGCCCTAATACTGGCAAATGTCCTTGAATGTCCTAGGAAATTAGTGAAGTCCCTGAGGCCACATAATTCTGAAGAAATGAAGAAATTATTTCCCAGAAATATTTGTTGTTTGAACAAATTGGAAAATTTCAATCTGAGCTGATGACTGAAAGATCAATTTTCAGCATTCTAAATGTTAGTCTTTTTCATCCTCATACTAAACTATTTAGTTCAATCAGGGCGGTTGTAGTTAAAGAAAACTGTACTTAGGCTTAGGCGCAAGTTGGAGTGCTATTTCTCTCACATGAAAATAGTATTACCTTGAGTGTACATTGCTTAACTTCTGCCATTGTTTTTTTCTTCTGTAAAGTAGGAATACTAAGGAGAGATGAGAAGGCCTCCTTAAATGAACAATGCAAAAAGATAGAGGAAAACAATAGAATGGGAAAGAATAGAGATCTCTTCAAGAAAACTGCAGATATCAAGGGAACATTTCATGCAAGGATATGTATGATAAAGGACAAAAAAGGTAAGGACCTAACAGAAGCAGAAGAGATTAAGAAGAGTGGCAAAGAATACACAAAAGAACTGTACAAGAAATGTCTTAATGACACAGATAACCATGATGGTGCGGTTACTCACCTAGAGCTGGACATCTGGGAGTGTGAAGTCAAGTGAGCCTTAGCAAGCATCACTATGAACAAAGTAGTGGAGATGATAGAATTCCAGCTGAGCTTTTTCAAATCTTAAAGATGATGTTGTTAAAGTGCTACACTCAATATATCAGCAAATTTGGAAAACTCAGCAGTGGCCGCAGGACAGAGAAGTTCAGTTTTCATTTCATTCCCAAAGGAAGTAAATGCCAAAGAATGTTCAAACTATCCTACAATTGTGCTCATTTCACATGCTAGCAAGGTTATGCTCAAAATCCTTCAAGCTAGACTCAAGCTACACTATGTGAACAGAGAACTTCCAGATGTACAAGCCGGGTTTAGAAAATGTATAGGAACTAGAGATCAAATGACCAACATTTGTCGGATAGTGGAGAAAGCAAGAAAGTTCCAGAAAAATATCTATTTCTGCTTCATTGACTATGTTAAAGCCTTTGACTGTGTGAATCACAACAAACTGTGGAAAATTCATAAAGAGATGGAAGTACTAGACTACCCCACTTGTCTCCTGAGAAACCTGAATGCAGGTCAAGAAGCAACAGTTAGAACTGGATGTGGAACAATGGACTGGTTTAAAATTGGGAAAGGAGTACGTCAAGGATGTATGATGTCACCCTGCTTATTTAACTTATATGCAGAGTACATTATGTGAAATGCCAGACTGCATGGACCTCAAGCTGGGATCAAGATTGCCGGGAGAAATATCAAACAACCTCAGATATGTAGATGATGCCACTCTAATGGCAGAAAGTGAAGAGGAACTAAAGAGCCTCTCCATGAAGGTGAAAGAAGAGAGTGAAAAAGCTGGCTCAAAACTCAAGAAACTTAAAATATTCAAAAAAACTAAGATCATGGCATATGGTCCCATGACTTCATGGAGAAAAGAAGGGGGAAAAGTGGAAGCAGTAGCAGATTTTACTTTATTGGGCTCCAAAATCACTGCATATGGTGACTGCAGCCATGAAATTAAAAGATGTTTGCTCCTTGGAAGGAAAGCCATTAACCTAGACAACGTATTAAAAAGCAGAGACATCACATTGCCCACAAAGGTCAGTATAGTCAAAGTTATGAATTTTCCAGTAGTCATGTATGGGTGTGAGAGCTGGTCTGTAAAGAAGGTTGAGTGCCGAAGAATTGATGCTTCTGAATTGTGGTGCTGGAGAAGCCTCTTGAGAGTCCCTTAGACTGCAAAGAGATTAAGCCAGTCAATCCTAAAGGAAATCAACCCTGAATATTCATGGGAAGGACTGATGCTGAAGCTGAAGCTCTAATACTTTGGCCACCTGTATGAAGAGCCAATTCTTTGGAAAATATCCTGATGCTGGGAAAGATTGAAAGCAAAAGGAGAAGGGGGTGGCAGAGGATCAGACAGTTTGATATCATCACTGACTCAATTAACATAAATCTGAGCAAACTCCAGGAGAAAGTGGGCAACAGAGAAGTTTGCTATAGTCCATGTGGTTACAGAGTGACTTTGCGACTGAACGACAACAATGGTGATTAACAGAGCTAAGAGTTACCTGAGATGAAATAGTGCTTTAAGAGTTAGTTAAGAGGTAATTTCTTTAGTAGTCAGGTGTGGATATGAGAATTAGACTATAAAGAAAGCTGAGCACCGAAGAATTGATGCTTTTGAAATGTGGTGTTGGAGGAGACTCTTGCAAGTCCCTTGGACTACAAGGAGATCCAACCAGTCCATCCTAAAGGAGATCAGTCCTGAGTGTTCATTGGAAGGACTGATGTTGAAGCCGAAACTCTAATATTTTGGCCACCTGACGTGAAGAACTGACTCATTGGAAAAGACCCTGATTCTGGGAAAGATTGAAGGCCGGAGGGGAAGGGGATGACAGAGGATGAGATGACTGGATGGCATCACCAACTCAGTGGACATGAGTTTGAGTAAACTCTGGGAGTTGGTGATGGACAGGGAAGCCTGGCATGCTGCAGTCCCTGGGGTCACAGAGAGTCAGACACGACTGAAAAGACTGAACTGAACTGAACTGAATTTCTTTAGGGCACATATCCACCAAATTTGCTATATTTCTTTAAGCTCTTCTCTCTGCTGAATTAAGTGTTCAGGTTGTTCCAAAGATATAGGAAAAGCGGAAAGAAAAGAAAAGGAAAAACTAAGCAGAGTTGCCTGAACTGAATAGCAAACTCTCAAAAGACCAAATGTGTCATCCTACAAAGTCAAAAAATTTCACTACAATAAGTTTACTCAAAGTTTTGTTCCTTTCTTCAGTACTCTCTATATAACTACCAGTATTAAGAAAAGATACACCAGGCTTCTTTCACTGGCCAACAACTTGAGAGATTATAGAGATCAAATGAGCAAGAGTAGGTGCATAGAAAAGCTGGCTACCACTCTTAGATTTAACAGTCCACGTTAAATCCTGTATCTTTGGTAGCCTGTCACCAGAGCAATCATTTACACATGGCCCTCTGACAATGTGTCAATCATGAGACAGCTGCAAATTAAATATTTTGGCTGAAAACACGCCCTCCTTATGTCAGGACACATTCATTTGAAATAAACATTCTGCTGGGATGTGAAATGAAGCAAATCCATTAAAGGCTACTAGTCATGTGTTTGGAATCATTACTTTCTGATGTAGTATTTGCTGTTGTGCAGACGCAGTAACCATTGACCAGTGTGATGGATTTTCCATAGGACAGCAAAGGAGCTGCAAATTATAGAAGGCCTGCTGTGTGCCAAGGATGGTGGTGGACACTTTATTGCTTTATTTCCCTATAATTATCTATTAGGCTATCCTGGTGGCTGAGATAGTAAAGAATCTGCCTGCAATGCAGGAGACCTGGGTTCTATCCCTGGGTTGGGAAGATCCCCTGGAGAAGGAAATGGCTATCCATTCCAGTATTTCCTGCCTGGAGAATCCCATGGACAGAGGATCCTGGCAGGCTATAGCCCATGAGGTCACAAAGAATCAGACACGACTTAGGGACAACAACAACAATATATTAGATGGGTATAACTTAGTTTAGCAGTTGAAACATTTGAAACCTATAGTTGAGCAGTGATAATAAGAATAAAAACCTTATTCAGATTTTTTCCCTGTATCTCTTGTGGGCACTCATTTCACAAGAAACAAGACCCTTTCATGTATTCTGAATGGATTTTTCTTGTTTCCCTATTCCTAGTTTCTGTGCAGGGCAATGATCTCTGCACAGAGACACCTTGAAAAATGATCCAAAAATGCATTTCCACAATTTCAGAAATCCTTGACAGTGCTTGATGGGTAATCTCCATCCGGTAGATGGAGGCAAACAATATAGGATGCCAAAGCCCAGAGTATTTCTTCTGCATTACCTCCTGGCCCGAGAGATGATTTTCATTTCAGATGATCCATGCAAGTCTGAGGGAACACACTAGAGATGTCTGTGTTGTATTTAAAAGATATCCCACTCTCTGGTTTCAAACACCAAGTTGGAAGGGAGCTGTGCAACAGTGTCTAGAAAAGCTTTTGTTATGAAAACTCAAAATACAAATCTATCAGAGATGACTTGATTGCATTTTGAATAGTAAACCATACACAGCATACTGTCTGCATATAAATTATAACCCAAAGTAATGAATCCAAATGCTCTAGGATTCTTGTACTTTTGTCTTATGTTTAGAGTTTGTCTACTCTTTGTTTCCAGGTGTTTTTAAGGACAATTCTCTCCTTTTAATTTCTATTTCATTTAATTCAAAGTTCATTCATGCTTTTAAATCTAATAGTTTAAGATGGGATGGTATGAACTCCCTTTGTAAGGACTGAGTCAAATATCTCAAATCTCTGGTGTAGCAGGGAGGTGATTTCTGTCCACAGTATCCACCACAGGCTTTCTTCACTGTAATTCATAACATGAGTAATTAAAGGACACTCAGAGCCTTTCTCAAAGTGGGCCACTTTTCCCCACTTATACCCTCTCTCCTGTGAACCTTCAACATATCACTCAGTCTATGATTTGGCTAAATTATTAACACTGAAATAAAATCAAGACTGGAAGTTGCATATTCTTAATAAGAAAGAAGACGCCTGTGGACAGCATGATCTGAGGTATTCCGTATTTCTCAATTAAGATCTACTGACAGAAATTTCGAGATGCTTCTAGAAATACGTATAACTGGACTTTCCTGGTGGTCCAGTGGTTAAGAATCCACCTGCCAATGCAGGGGATATGGGTTTGATCCCTGGTTCAGGAGGATTCCATCTGCTGAGAGGCAACTAAGCCCACAGATCACAACTACTGAGTGCAGCAGCTGCAGCTGCTGAACCCAGCCTCCGAGAGCCTGTGCCCCCCACCCAGAGAAGTCACGGCACCCCACTGGAGAGGAACCCCCTACTCGCGGCAGCTAGAGAAAGCCCGCGTACAGCAGTGAAGATCCAGTGCGGCCAGAAGGTAGTGCATTAATTAATTTTTTAAAAAGAAGTATAGCCAAAGAAGCAGCTTTCCTCTTTCTAGGAGGAAGATAAACCAACATTTGTACTGCATTTCCTTCAGAGGCTGCTCTGTCTGTGGAACTTTCCAGGCAAGAATACTGGAGTGGATTGCCATTTCCTTCCCCAGGGGATCTTCCCAACCCAGAGATAGAACTCGTGTCTCTTATATCTCCTGCAATGGCAGGCGGGTTCTTTACCAGCTGAGCCATTGGGGGAAGCCATAAACTAGGGGTATTCTGTATTTATTTCTATATGTCAGTCAACCACACAATTATCAAAAGAAAGAAAGAAAGAAAGAAACCCCACAAACACAAATCATGCTGACTAGGCAACAAATTAATTCATTTTTGGAGACCATTTCATTAAGTATAAATTACGAAATGGTGCCTCTTCTTACATGACTGGCAGTATAGATGGGGATATAGGGTGTGCACATAAATGACACCAGAATGTAATTTAGAATAAAAGCAAATATGCTACAGATCAGTATTTTAGGAACTCAGATGAGGGGAAAATATGGGAAATAAAGAAGAGTCTGGATTTTATGTCTCAATAAGTTTGTATCTATTTTCCAGTCCCTCCACTCACTAGCTGCCAGAGTAGTGAGTCCTACCTTCTATGACCTCTCTCAGCATGAGTGGTGATCACGTGCCTGGTGCTGGCTATGGGTACTGAGCTAACCCTTACAGATGCCATTTGATTTAACCCTCAAAGCAATTCTAAAGGGTTGTACTTTGATTATTTTACAGAAGATGAAACTAGGACTCAGAGAAAGTAAATAACTCTCCCAGGTGAGACAACTGATAAGCCGCAGAACATAGCTGGGCTCGTGACTGTCTCTCACCAGCTTTCCTGCAGGGACGGCAAGGACCTAGCACAGATGCAGATAACATTGAAAAGTGAAAGTAAGTGAAAGTGTGAAGGTGTTCAGTCGTGTCCGACTCTTTGCAACCCCAGGGACTGTAGCCTGCCAGGCTCCTCTGTCCATGGGATTTTTCAGGCGAATGAATACTGCAGTGGGTTTCCCTTTCCCTCTAGAGGGGATCTCCCCCACCCAGAGATTGAACCCGGGTGTCCTGCATTGGCAGGCAAATTCTTTAATATCTGAGCCTCCAGGAAAGCCTTAAGATAACAGATGCTCTCTAAATTGGTAGCTCTTTGGATCACCATTTAGACAGCACCTGCTGGACTTTGAAGCATAAGTAGGATTCAAATAAGTAGGCAGCAATAGGAGGATGCTTAAAATGGGGGGAGTCCTGCCACTAAGGACATACTGTTTAGCATAGGGAACTCTACTCAACATTCTGTAATGGTCTACATGGGAAAAGAATAATTAATTCACTTTGCTATACACGTGAAACTGACACAAGACTGTAAATCACTATACTACAACATGAAATCCCTTTTATGAGGAATGTAAAAATAAGTGAGACAAATGAACTTATTTAGAAACAGAGACTCAGAGAACGAATTTATGATTGTTGCAGGTGGGGATGTGGAAGGGATAAATAGGGAATTGGGGATGGATAGGTACACACACCTATGTTTAAAATGGATAACTAACAAGGATCAACTATACAGTGCCTGGAACTCTGCTCAATGTTATGTGGCAACCTGGATGGTAAGGGAGTTTGGGGGAGAATGGATACACGTATATATATACATGGCTGAGTCCTTTTGCTGTTTATGTGAAACTATCACAACATTGTTTGCTAATTGGCTATTCCCCAATACAAAATAAAAAGCTTTAAAGAATATGGGGTCTTGAGTAAATAAAGATTGGTGAAGCACCTTAGGTAGGTCCTAAGCCGATCGCTGTGGCTAGATGAAAGATACATGCCCGGAACTAGTGGGGCCATTTGCATGGTGATGGGCAACTTATTGAATGCAGATTATAAACATATTTTATCACACTAAATAGGTAACTGTAGATGAGAGAGAGTTCAGTTCATATATAACCTACAGATTCATAGATTTAAGAAAAAACTCATTAAGAAAAATACACTTAAATTCTGAGGCTGTGAATTTGGCAGCTGACACAGAATAAACCTCTCTTTCAAGTGAGCATCTCTTCTGTTATTCCTTCAGCCATGTTCTTCAAGACCTGAAAAGTTGGGGGCAGCGATTAAAAACAGAAGGTAGAAAGAGTACCTTCGATCTACCAGTCTTTGGATTTATACCAAACTAATCGTACCTCTTCATGCCAGCAGCTGGAGGAAGTCACATCAATCACAAATCACAAAATCCATTAAAAATAAAAGCAAATTTTATTTGCATATAAAAGCATAGCATCCAGCTGAGCTCCACAGCCTTGCTTAGTACCAGCAGGGGGAGGTTTGAAAGGTTTTTGTTGACAAAATTGGAGCCAGAAGAGTCAATTCCTTTCAGGGATCTATTATCCAAATGGCACAAATGAGGACTAACCCGGTGTTCGATTGTCTCATTCATTGTGTTAGCCAATTTTTTAGTGGGAAATTGCACTGTGTCAGTCACTGCGCCTCACTGGTTTTTTTCTCCTTCCTCCATTGCTCATGCCCCTGTAAAGACCCTGGGCCTCCGTCCTTCCCAGATCTCCTAACCTTTTACTACATTATGCCCTTTGCCACCTATCAACATGCCTGCCCTCGTCCAAGATAATATTTAGATACATCCAGCCATGGTGTGAAGTGCCTCTTGGATTGACATACACACTACTAGATCATTTTAGAGATAGAAAGTGCTTCACATTTTTCAGAGATTGGCTGATATGTGAGTTGGAAATATATAATCATTTCTGCCCTTCATTTCCTGCAAATCTGAAATACCAAAGTGAGTTCAACTGTGAGCATGTTTAGAGACGCTCTGCATATTGTAGTCATTTTTAAAATTCACCCTGTCTAGATGTGTTACAAACATAAGTTGCCCAAATTCAAAGTAATTGACTTTCAGCCAACTGTGACCAAATCATAAAAAAAGAACAAGCCATGTGTTACACCACAAAAACCCACCCCAAACTCAGAACTTTCCACCCCAAAGGAAACTTTTAATAGTCTGCCTTGAAATCACACACATATTCTACTGTGGATAAAAATAAGGTATTCACTGGGGGTGGAGGGTATAAATTTGTTTCACTGCACAGATTATTTTTTAACAGAATTATTTTGTCTATTTGTTATACTGAAAATATTCACAAAAGGAACATTTTGCCACCATGCGTGTAAAAAAAATGGATAAATAAAGCCTCTTCTGGCTGTTTCAGAATATATTTGGTATTTGCTCCATGTTTCTTTAACGAAAAGGAAAAAGAGCCTGGAGGAAAGAAAGCGGTAAGCATGCATAAATTAAATTGCGTTTCTATCTCTGGTGAATATTAAATACCAAAACCCACATTTTAATATAGCTTATTATCACATGGCTTGGACTCCACAATGGGGAATAGCGTTGAAAAGTACCTATAGACAATAGATGCCAAATTAAATGCTTCTGTAACATATGGCCATGAATTCCATTCCTCAACACCAATGTTATACAGAGTTATCTTCTGAGTCAGTTTCCGCAATGGAAACATTAAGCGCTGGAGCTATAATTTTACATAGGGACACCGATTAGAAGACTGGAACAAACATATGGCATTTTAACTTTCCTTGACTGTAAGCGTGCTTGCTTTATCAAGGAGTCTTTCCTTTTTTCTATTTAGTTGCACAGATCATGAGCTTCTTGATGGAAGGGGCTGTCTCGTGCATTCAGTGTCTCAGGAATGAAAGTTATTAGATGTACTAAATTAAAACAACAACAACAGCAATAAAAAAATGACTATCAATCCTTCTAAGACGTGCCTAGCCAACATAAGATAGAACATTAAACCCGAATAGGTTCAGTTACCTTGCATTCAATTGAAAACTACAATAACTCAAGACATTTTTTCGATGGCTTTGGCCTCTGAGCTGGATGTACTAAGCACCGTTTCAGCACTATTTACACAGGTAATAAACTATAATTATTAAAGGGGAAGAAATGCAGTGCTGCGGGCTAGACCACAATCTGGTCTTTACATCAATAAAAACACCTTTTCACTTGTGACAGTTCTTTTCTGGGCTCGAAAGGTCATCATTTGCTTGAATAAATAGGCAAAGAGGAAGCCTTTCAAGCTGTGTTTGTAAGGAAAATGAGACCCCAAATTGGAGGAGACATGTATGGTAATGAGAAAGTGTGATGATGAGTTGTGTCTAAGTGCAGGCAAATACCTTCCTCCTTATATGAAAATTTAATGATGGGTTACTTTTCCAATGGGAAAATAATAACTTAGGTGAGCAAAGTTGTACATGCCAAAAATGAAATTATTTTCAGTTTTAAAATATAACCCCAATGCCATATACCTGCAATTTCATCTGGCACTGTCATTAACTGAGCATCTAAAATGAACATCTCACTCTCTGAATCACTCTCTGGATTTGGCAGAGAGCTAGATAACATGACATGAATGTGGATCACGTCACTCAGCTCCTCAGAAGTCGTGGAAAATTATTCTGGGTAAAAGAAAGAAAACAGGAATGAAATGCATCAGTTGCCATCTTTCCCCTGGTTTGTCTGTGTGTAAGAGGTGATATTTTATCTTCTTGAGGGGTAATTCTACTTCTTCTCCCTCTTAGTCTTCTCATGGGGCAAGTGCCCTGTAAGATGCATGCTTAGTCGCTCAGTCGTGTCCGATTCTTTGCAACCCTATGAACAGTAGCCCACCAGGCTCCTCTGTCCATGGGATTCTCCAAGCAAGAACAGTGGAATGGGTTGCCGTGCCCTCCTCCAGGGTATCTTCCCAACCCAGGGATTGAACCCAGGTCTCCAGCATTGCAGGCAGATTCTTTACCAGCTGAGTTAAGTACTATTAGATTGAAGTGAAAGTCACTCAGTTGTGTCCAACTCTTTGCAATCCCATGGACTATACAGTCCATGGAATTCTCCAGGCCAGAATACTGGAGTGGGTAGCCCTTCCCTTCTCCAGGGGATTTTTCCAACTCCAGTTTCCCATACTGCAGGTGGATTCTTTACCAGCTGAGCCACAAGGGCACTTGGGGCTGTAAGATTAGGTTCAGTTCAATCACTCAGTTGTGTCTGACTCTTTGCGACCCCATGGACCGCAGCACGCCAGACCTTCCTGTCCATTACCAACTCCTGGAGCTTACTCAAACTCATGTCCATCAAGCCAGTGATGCCATCCAATCATCTCCTCCTCTGTCGGCCCCTTCTCCTCCTGCCTTCAATCTTAACCAGTATCAGGGTTTTTTCTAGTGAGTCAGTTCTTCCCATCAGGTGGCCAAAGTACTGGAGTTTCAGCTTCAGCATCAGTCCTTCCAATGAATATTCAGGACTGATTTCCTTTAGGATGGACTAGTTGGATATCCTTGCTGTCCAAGGGACTCTCAAGAGTGTTCTCCAACACCACAATTCAAAAGCATCAGTTCTTCGATGCTCCAATTTCTTTATAGTCCTACTGTCACATCCATACATGACTACTAGAAAAACCACAGCTTTGACTAGACGGACCTTTTTTGGCAAAGTAATGTCTCCGCTTTTTAATATGCTGTCTAGGTTGATCATAGCTTTCCTTCCAAGGAGCAAGCATCTTTTAATTTCATGGCTGCAGTCACCATCTGCAGTGATTTTGGAGCACACACACAAAAATAAAGCCTCTCACTGTTTCCACTGTTTCCCCATCTACTTGCTATGAAGTGACTGGACTGAATGCCATGATCTTTGTTTTCTGAACGTTGAGCTTTAAGCCAACTTTTTCACTCTCCTCTTTCACTTTCATCAAGAGGCTCTTTAGGGGCATAATTTATACGTGGCACACACCTACAGAACAGGCGATTTCAACTGCATAATAATATCTCAAATATCATTGTTGCTCAGCATACATTGATTGAATTAGTGAATAAATGTCATGTTTATTCTCTATGCAGAATTCAACTCAAATACTTCTTACTGCTGGTATGGAGCTCACTAGGTAAATGATTAGAAATACAAACTTGTGCTTGTGATGTAAACTGGAGTAAAGTCACAAAATACAATATGGCCTTTCTCCTTCCATAGTCTTATGCCAGATACTTAAGAATTAACACTCTTTCTACAAACAGTTGTCCCATTTCCATCTTTTTTTTATGACCAAAAAATAAGAATGCGGTAATGAGAAATAAACACTCTGCATATAAATCCTATTGATCTCAGTAAAATCAATTTCTGGTCTACTTAGTGCCAAAGTGATAGGTTTGACCCACATTATCTTTTCATTGGTTTGCTTTGGAATCAAGACAGAGAGAATAATAGTTAAATGACATTTCTCTATTAAAAATAGAAGACTGTCAGATTAAGAGAACCAGCCCACTGCCAAATAGATCACTTTCGTGTGCAGTGTGCTGAATGCTTATTTTACGTATTGATCATTTTTTCAGCCATGTGTTTTTGTTGCAAGCTAAAGAACCAAATAAAAATGCTGCATAAATATGATTTTGTTGCATATGTGTATACTACACACACATGCGCACATACATTTTTACATATACACACATACATACATACACACACAAAGCATTTTTCTACTGTGACTCTTCTGGTAAGCAGCTCTGAAATGCACCTAGTCACTTTTTGCTCGGCTGGGTCTTCTGTGGGCATCCTTGCTGTCATATGTGACTGTGGAGTACATTGTAATTAGCTGTACATTTCATGTCATGGGGCTGCACTATCAAATGATAACAGGTTAGGGCTGTCAGTTCAAGTGTCAAGAATATAAAGGATATTAAGTGCAGAGATGACAACACAATGTGAATACTGCAAATCCAGGAGTCACTCAAAAGTGTGGGCCTCTCTCAAGCAACAGGCTACCTTTGCAGGAGAATCTATTTGTAGCATCAACTGGCCCTCTTCATGTTTCTAGCCAATATGTGCAGACTGTTTGTTCTCAGTCTTGAGTTTTGGAGAAGCCCTTAAAATTATACACACAAGTCTACCAATCCTCTTTCCACCTATATTTCTGACTGTAAGTGAAGACATCATTCAAAAGTATTGACTGGTATCAATGATATACCAACATTTAATTAACTACTTAAGGCAGCTCAAAAGTTAGACATTTCCTAATTGATCCTACACATGGTATCTCTGGATATACAGACAGTTAACATGTTTGCTCAGTCATGTCTTATTCTTTGTGACCCTAAGACTGTAGCCCACCAGGCTCTTCTGTCCATAGCATTTTCCAAGCAAGAATACCGGAGGGGCTTGCCATTTCCTACTCCAGCAAGTCTTCCCAACTCAGGGATCGAACCTGTGTCTCCTGTGTGTCCCTTGCGTTGCAGGCAGATTCTTAACCTGCTGAGCCACTGAGGAAGTTCGGATATACAGAAATGCAGTTTAAAACAGACCACTGTTTGGAGTATCCATGTAGAAACAAACAAACAAAATAAGGTATGTTAAGGAAAAATAATCAAGTTAAAAAGAGACATGAAGATAAAGGATAATTATTTTACCTGGGTTTCTAGAAATTTTATATCATAGAAAATATAGAACTTTTTACTCTGAGCAAAACAGTTTAGTTATTAGCGCAACGAATGTATGTGTGAATTCAGTGTTTAACCTGGGCTACTCAAACCTATTATCTCCAAAGTTACAGCTGCTTAATGACTTCTAGGTAAGTAAATATTAATGGGTGTGTAGAAAGTGACTCAGCTCTCCACTTAACCTTTCAGATTTCCCAGTATGCAAAGATCATTTCAGTTAGAGAAGTATATAGGGTAACCTGGCACAGAAAGGCCTACTTCTATTGAAAAACAAACATTAGGCTTCAAATCCATCCACCCACGTTTCAATTGCTTCCAGATACTGTGTGGTTGGTAATTCTTATACCACAAAGTTTCTATCAATTGAAGATAGCAGTAATTGTGTTCTATTATGCTAAATGACCTGGGCATTGTTTAGGTTTTGTAATTATTGTTACTGAAGGTTTTTTCCCTACAGAAAAATGTTAGGACTCTTTCTGGTGCAAGCAAGTAACAGTCCAGTAATACCAATAGAATTTACACATATGACACTTCCCTGGTGATCCCGAGTTTAAGAACCCAGCTGCCAATGCAAGGAACATGAATTAGACCCCTGGTCCCAGAAGATTCCACATGCCACAGAGCAATTAAGCCCATGTGCCACAACTACTGAGAGGGCATGGCCTAGAGCCTGTGCTCTGCAACTAGAGAAGTCACCTTAGTGAGAAGCCCAAGCACCACAACTAGAGAGTACCCCCAGTTGTCACAACTAGAGAAAGTCCACAAGTAGCAATGAAGGTCCAGTGTAGACAAAAATAAAAATAAACAAAATAGTAATAATAAGAAATTACACATATAATAAGAGGGCATTTCCCCCAAACTGAAGATGGTTTAACAACAATGCAATGACTTGGCCAAATAAATCAAAATCTTTTAGTACAAATGGCTAACAACCATGTCTCCACAGTGCTTCAGCTAGCACTTGCTTCGAACAAGTGATGACAATAAATGAATTACGCACATATTAAACCAATGATGAAATCATATCTGCTAGAATTCATGTTCTTACGATGTCTTTAATGAACGTGCAATAAAAAGGAGACTGCTTTAGAGGATTGTCTCTAACAGTAAAAGTTGTGCCAAGGCACACCAAGATTTAATTAAAACATCAAAATGTAAGGGAGGAACACAATTTGACAGATAAATGTGAATATCATGGCATTGTCACTGAGCTTTTCTAATGAGATTAGATTCTTCTTTAATTGACATTTCCAACTGAGGCACAGATAAAACAGATTTAATTTTTTAGAGCAGTTATATACAGCTGGACTGTAGCTGGGTGAATGGGGTTTGACATTTAAATACCATAAATGATATTTTATACGCTTCCTTCACTAATGCACTGTCAATATTAAGAAGGATAAGCAGATATGTTAAATACACAAGGCACAGAAAATAGCACAAGTGATGCAAATAAACCTTACAACAACACTGGTGCATCAGACCAACTTTTGTGAAACCAATTTCATTCAGTGCATGTGGGGTCTTCTGTTAAAAAGAAAAAAGCCTCACAAAGAACTCCTAAAGGTAATTTCATGTTTATAAAAAGGAATGGGAGGACATAAAGTTTCTTCTGAAAATGTGTCAAGGATTTTTTTTTTTTTTAAATATCGCTAATAAGGTCCTTTCCTGGAATTATTTTCATTTTGTGTTAACAAAAGGCATGGGAAAAATCCATCAGCTAATGCAAGGTTGTATCATGATCAAGACAAAAGAAATAAACCCATCATTTATTTTAAAACGTCAATATAAGAGCTTCTTCCTTTATTGGCCTTTAATGAGCTTTCCACCATGAATTCACCTAAGCATTTTAGCTTAATGAACGGAATTTGCTATTATGAAGTCTCTTTTGTATCAAGTCTAGCATCCAGGAACTGCAGTTCCAGTATCTATGCATGATCCACTATATTCAGTTCTCCAAGAGTCACTGGTGGTCCCTGCAGTCAGTTATTCTCTTCCATTTGCCCAGTTTCTATCTGGGAGGTCCTCTGATAATTCAGCATGCATCAAAGCATCATTGTGTTTCTACAAGTCTTTATCCATAACGACATAAGAACAAAGGAAAAACTAAACATAGAAGAGGAATAAAGCATTTAGCTATGGAAGGCAAGGTGTCCCTGAACACGGTCAATATAAACAGAATATAAATGATATGAAGGTTAGATGCTTTAAAAATTATTATGCCATCTAATAATAACCCACAAGGGCTTCCCTTGTGGCTCAGCTGGTAAAGAATCAGCCTGCAATGCAGGAGACCTGGGTTTGATCCCTGTGTTGGGAAGATCCCCTGGAGAAGGGAAAGGCTACCCACTCCAGTATTCTGGCCTGGAGAATTGCAGGGACTGTATAGTCCATGGGGTCGCAAAGAGTCAGACAGGACTGAGCGACTTTCACTTCACATGCCACCTAAACATTTATAAGTTTAATTTATGCAATTAAACTCACAATTTCAGTGAGTTTAATACTTATTTGTGAATATGAAGAGGCTATATATTCATGTATAAAGACATATGTGTCTGCTTATGGACAGGTAGTCTTAATAGCTAGCCTAAACCCTGTGTATTAATTAATGTTTTCTTGAGAGGAAAAATAATTGTTAGGTATATTGACTCGGATGGTAAAGAACTTGCCTGCAATGCAGGAGATTTGGGTTTGATCCCTGGGTCAGGAAGATCCCTTGGAGAAGGGAATGGAAACCCCCTCCAATATTCTTGCCTCGAAATCCCATGGACAAAGGAGCCTGGTGGGCTACAGTCCATGGGTGTGCCAAGGGTCGGACACAACTTAGCGACTAACACTTCCACTTTCTTATGAAATTTACTTTTTTAGTTCCCCAAATACTGAAGCATCCACTACAAATATGTATGAAGTACCCTCTTTGGTCCGGACACAAAATTAAATAATACATGTCATTGGTCTCCAATAGCTCAATCTATGGAATATATCCAAACAATTACATTAAATAAATCCTTGATTTTGCTTGAGTAGTCAACACAGGCTTTGCAGAAGGGGATACCAAACAGAATACTGTGCTAATGGATGAGGAGGCATTGAAACTGGCAGATTTCTAGATGAGGCATAAGAATAGGATTATTCAATAAATGGCCACAAGTCAGCAAGCCTAGACTGAGACAATGGTTTAAAAAGTGGGCTACACAGAACCTCTTGGTGCAGAAGGGAAGGGGGCGCAGAGGAAATGGAAGAATGAGTGTTGAGGACTCCTGACTCCCTACCCACAGGTGAACTGGAGCAGCCCCGTTTCATTCATTTTTCATATCAGGTTGAAATTGGATTTCCTTCGAAGAAGTAGTCTGCTGCTAAGAAAAATATGTTTGAAAATTAATTCATTAAGAGTATATGATCCACAGTGGGATTAACAGGTGGAAATACTAAAAAGAATCTAGGTTAATGAAGGGCCATGCATGACCATCCAACAGGTTTGGACTTTAATCTTGGACAATGTGGCCAATGAACACTGTAATTGGGTTAGTGACAGGTTCAGTTTTGCTTTCTTGGGAGGTAAGTGTAGTAGCAGCAGAATGAAGAATAGTTCTCAGTGTGGGTAGCATGACAGAAGCTGAGAGATCCGTGAGAGTCCAGAGCAAAGGAAATTAGGATGGAGAGAAAGTACAGTCAAGCATCTGAGTATGAGGATGAAAGAAAAGTTGACGCCGATATCTCAGATTTGACAAAGGTGACTGGTTGAAAACAGGTGTCATAGTTTCCTATTTCGCAAAATATTCTTACCTTGCACAGCATAAACCTTGCTTTTTGCGCCTAGTTTTATTTCAAATATACATGCATATAATTGATCCAAACAAAATTTATATGACTAAGTGCTATTGTTCTTGTTGGAGCCAAAATTGTGGAGAATCTACAAAACAGAGCCTATTCTCCCAGCTCTGCAGCCTATTTCCCTTTCTTGCCCTCTTTCCTCATGTTTCTACCACCTCTGCTTTTAAGTTAACAATAGGGACTTCGGAGTTTCAGGAACCCCATTTCTTATCACACCCACACTTTCCCGGTGAATTCTAGTACTTTCAAGGCCAGGACTGGTCTTTTGGAACTTTTGATCCCGTTACTGGATCTCAGCAAATACCAGATCCTTACATGTTTGATGAATTAATGTCTGACATCTGCCTCAAAGAAAGACATGGCAAAAAGCAATCTGCTGCATACAGTATGGTTGCCACAGTAACCGCAGGTTGACCTCCATGAAAGAAGGTGTCTGTGGACACAGGAAACTAGGGAAGAGCACAGACACATCCACATGGACATTTAAGTACCTTTATGTAATCCCTCATTCTTCATCCCACCCACCACCCATGCCTACTAGAACCTTCAGTAATCATTGCCTGTATCAATTTGTGCTCAATTCTCTTCTATATCTTAAAGGTACTCAGATATATACGTGCATGTGTCTGTGCAATTGTTTTATAGTAAGAATTTGTGTGGTTTCTGGGTTTGCAGGGTAGTGAAGAGTCCCTGGTCCTACCTGTCTCTGGTAGGTGGAGATGCTGCTGTGGGTCTTAAACAAGCCTGCTCAGAGCTTTCTAAGGAGATGCTCACATTTCTCATTATCAATGAACCAATTAGTTAACTAGTTGAACCATCAGTCAACTTTTGACTGTTAAGATGCTGGGATGCAAGCCTCTTGTAGATAATATGAAGATGCTCAGAACCCAAACATAAGTGCTAAATTGAAGTTGCTCAGTCATGTCCGATTCTTTGTGACCCCATGGACTGTAGCCTGCTAGGCTCCTCCATCCATGGAATTCTCCAGGCAAGAATACTGGAGTGGGTTGTCATTTCCTTCTCCAGGGGATCTTCCCAACACAGGGATCGAACCCGGGTCTCCCACACTGTAGGCAGACTCTTTACCATGGGAGCCACCAGGGGGTCCTAACATAAGTGCTGGTCCTACCCAACAGTCTACTATGGGAACAGGTTGATCTGAAGATCATATAGCCTTATGGAAGTGAAATAACAAGCACGGAGGAACTTGCCAGATGGATGAGAGCATTGCACTGACTCCCTTGGTCCCTACAGGAGTGACTTCTTTGTTCTTTGACCACTCAAGGAAAGAGATCAATTTTCCCATCATCTCCATACTCAGGGTGAGCTTGGGGTTGACATTTTAACCAATTGTTTTATAAATAACAAAAGCATCCATTTGAAATTCTGCTTTCTTCATTCTCTTTTCCTCATGCTGTGCAGGCTGCATGAAGTGCTGATCTGATAAGAAAAATAAATAAATGATGAAGTGCATAGTGTGGTAATTAGTAGGTACACAGTTAATGAGGTAAATTAGAATCTGAATCAAAGTGACTCGATTCAGAATTATCATCACTTCTTCACATTGCTTGTAATTTTCAGAAGACCAATCTTGCTTTTATCTGGTTTTAAGTGTTAGCCAGAAAGCAATAATAATGTATTACAAATAGGAGTATTACCAAGTATTGTAGGCCCAAGCCCTAAAAAATATTTCACTATGTTAAAGAACTCAGTATGAAAAAAAAGAACTCAGTATGAAACAATAAATAAATAAACGTTTTGATCGAGTACAATATTCACTTAAATTTGAAATGAGATTTATGTGAGTCTAGTATGACTCAAGTTCTCAAGAGGAGAAAAGAGATGTAATCAAATATTTACAACACAATGTCATAAGACATATAAGAGAGTTGAGCACAAAGTGATACAGGCATAGAGTTGCTAATAATATCTTGAAAATAAATCTCTTTAAAAAAGAAATACAGCACAGGGAATGAAAATTATCTGTAATCTTCTCTTTCATTTTAATTTTTTTGAACGACAAGAAAAAATGTTCAATATGTACAGGCGTGCACACACACACACACACACACATACACGTACATGCTTAAGTGAAAATTGAAATGCCAAGAAACACTCATGACCACTGTAGGAAGACCAGCTCATTCACGTCCTATTTAATAGAGAGGCTTTCAATACATCCAGATGCCACATCTGCTGACAAAAAGAGGAGGAGAGACAAAGCTAGCCAAAATGTAATCAACGAAATCTGACTCACTCACCTCCTCTTTTAATGATATGTCTCATCTTACAATTTATCTCATCTTTATTGACAGAGAACAGACATACTGTCAAAGTACAAACCAACCTAATTAACTTGCTTTATTATAGAAAACTCTGAGCCTCAAGACAACAGCATAGATGTTCTTGTACTTTACCCCATATAATGTAATCTAAGACTCAATATCATGTGATGATTTTCCTTTAATCTGAAAATTTCCCTGACCATCCGTAAAGATGAGCCATGCTCTACTTCAGAGATCTCCTGCACATATCATGAAGCAGTATTGACAAAAGGCATATACAACAGAAGCTTGAGATGGTTGGATGGCATTACTGACTCGAGTGACATGAGTTTGAGCAAACTCTGGGAGATAGTGAAGGAATGGGAAGCCTGGCGTGCTGCAGTCCATGGGGTTGCAAAGAGTTGGACACAACTGAGTGACTGAACAGAATAAAATAGAAAGCCACCCCATTCCTACTGACTATGATCATGATCCCTCTTCTGTTTCTAGTTTACTTGGAGAGATTTTCTAACTAAAGAACCTGCTGATGGCCACACCCAATGAGAAGGTGCTGGAAGAACCAAAATAACTTTTGGGGGAACAAATCACAGCCATCTAAATTACTCTCCTGACAGAGTAATGGATCTTACAGATGAAAGGGAACAGAAGGTGTCATTTATGTTGACTTCACAAGACTTGTCAGATTTTCTCGGTCTTTTTTGAAGAGCGCAATCATAAATAATTTAGAAAATTATGACTTAGACCTCAAAAACTTTGAGCTAGACAACCACAACCGGGAAATGTGGACTTTCAAAAACATTGTTGTCTGTGTCTCTTAAGGAAGGCATGGGAAACATAAAGCAATTTATCAGGGAAACGTCTTGAGTCTGGCACTACCTACAATTGATAGGAGGGACTCTTGGATAATTCAACTTCATTTAATTCAGTTTGTTTCATTGAAATATAACAAAGCTGAACATTGCACTGAGCATGTCAGTTATGATGCTTGTACCTTAGGAGCTGGTTTCTGGTTCAGGCAACTTGACCCCATAGAGCCTGTTAGGAGTTGAATTTCGTCCTCTCAAAAGTTCAGAATTTGAATTCCTAGCCTCCAGTAGCTAAGAATGTGACTATATTTTGGAGATACGAGTCATTAAGAGGTAACTAAAGTAAAATGAGGTGCACTGTAATCCAGTATGACTGCCGTCCTTCTAGAAAATTCGAACTCAGAGACAAACAAAGGGAAAATTATATGAAAGCACAAGAAGACAGTCATCTATTAAGACAAGCTAAGGAGAGAGGACTGGAATAGATCCTTTCATCACAGTTCTCAGAGGGAACTAACCTTACCAGCACCTGGATCTTGGACTTCTAGTCCCTACAACTGTTAGGAGATAAATGTCTGTCATTGTGGCTCAGCTGGTAAAGAATCCGCCTGCAACAGGGGAGACCTGGGTTCGATCCCTGGGTTGGGAAGATCCCTGGAGAAGGGAAAGGCTACCCACTCCAGTATTCTGGCCTGGAGAATTCCGTGGACTAGTCCACAGGTCGCAAAGAGTCGGACATGACTGAGTGACTTTCACTTAAGCCATCCAGCCTGGGATTTTATTACAGTAGCCCCAGCAAACTAATACAAAGTCCAGTGCTAAGACGCAGCGCTGGGGTCCCTGGGGTGCACAGGAGGCTCTTATTGGACCAGGGCTTAGCAAGTGACACAGGGGGAACTCGTGTTTAGGCTGACTGACTCTGGGGGGTGGCCGAGGACACAGCTGAATGCCCAGCTGGACGGTGACTGAGCTGCCCAACCAGACTGGTGTGTACCAGCGTGCATGTGGTGGCTACGGCAGACTCAGAGTCAAAATACAAAGAAGGTACAGCCGCACGGAGAAAAGCGACAGCACGGGGACAGACCATGAGGGCTCTCAGTGAGCAGGTCACCAGCCCAGGCTGGATGCATGAGACAAGTGCTCAGGCCTGGTGCACTGGGAAGACCCAGAGGGATGGGGTAGAGAGGGAGGTGGGAGGGGGGATCGGGATGGGGAACACATGTAAATCCATGGCTGATTCATGTCAATGTATGACAAAACCCACTACAACATTGTAAAGTAATTAGCCTCCAACTAATAAAAATAAATGAAAAAAAAAAAAAAAAAAAACTGGAGAGAGGGGACTCCTTCAAGCTGCCTCAGGCTGATTTCCAAGTCCAGTGCCAAACCTCGCTTAACCTTACGGTTAGCTCTTCTGGCTCTCCCCCTCTTCACCTCCCTTTTTTTTTTTAATCACTTTATATATTTTATTTATTTATTTTATGGTGAGAATACTCAAGTTCTACTCTCTTAGTTTATATAATTATAATAAAATTATACTTTAATTATACAGTACAATGTTATTCACTATAGTCACATGCCATACCCTTGATCCTCAGAACTTATTCATCTCGGAGCTGAAAATCTGTGCCCCTTGACTTACCCCTCCCTATCTCCTCCACCCTCCCAGAACTTGGCAACCACCCATTCTATTCGCTATTTCTAGGAGTCAGGTTTGTTTTTTTTTTTTCCTTCTAATTTTACATATATATATATATATATATATATATATATATATATATATATATATATATATATAAGTGAGATTGCTCAATATTTATTTTTCTCTGATTTAGTTCACTCAGCATCATGGCATCTATGTTGTCACCAATGGCAGATTTCTTTCTTCATGATGGTTGAATATATTCCAATGTATATAAATATACCACGTTCACTTAGGTTGTTTCCATGTCTTGGCTATTGTAAATAACACTGCAGTGAACACGTGAGTGCAGATATTGCTTCTCAATAGCGATTTAATTTCTTTTGGATGTCTACCTAAAAGGGGCATTGTTGGTTCATAGGCTAGTTCTACTTTTAACTTTTTGAGGAACCTCAAATACTGTTTTCCATAGTGGCTGTACCATTTCATATTCCCACAAACAGTGCACCATGGTTCTCTTTCCTCCACATCCTCACCAGGATTAATCACTTGTCTTTCAACAACAGTCATCCTAACAGCTGTGAGATGATATCTCACTCATTTTCCTGATGATTAGTGATGTTGAATGCCTTTCCTTGAAATACTTATGTAACTAGATGCCTGAGACACTTTATCTTACACTGTTTTAAAATGGGACAAAACTGTTGTTCCAAATGATAAAAGGAGAAGCATACAAATCGAAAATGAGATTTAGTTTTGGAAGAGACCATCCTTTATTTGAGAAGAAAGCTTTTCTCTCTTCCAAAAAGTGGGACCTTTTTCATTCTGCAAATATGTAAAAGTTCCTGCTCACTTAACCACTTTATTCTTGAGGAAGTCTTATCCTCAGTGAAAGAACCAAAATGTCCTTTTTTTTAGAATAAAATAAAAATATATCTTTTAGTACTGGATTGAGTAAATTTTAATTATACAATACAATGTTATTCACTGTAGCCACCATGTCATACCCTTGATCCTCAGATCTTATTCATCTTACAGGTGAAAAATAATATATGTATAATATTTATTTATTTACAATAACATATATATATTTATAATATAGTGATGAATTATTGCTTCCCAAAGTTGGGAAATATAGCTCTTGATTTTTATCAAATATGGGTTTAACTTTAGCTCTTTAGGGAGAGCTAAATTTATAGAATTACATGTACACTTAAAGTTTCAATTTATATCAATGTGTATGTGTGTTGGTTTTCTGTTTGCATTCTTGTCCAAACTCTGGCTTCTCCAAGATCAGGAATGGGGACTGAAATCCTACAGGAAAGGATGCAGCCCTGGACTTCTCTCCATCTTACCCTGGAAGAAAGGCTGGACTTGGTGCAGCCAAAGCTGGAATGGATTATTCGGATGCTACATTTCCTGGTATTTCACACTAAGGTTAAACAGGGTAAGAGGAATCCTTGCATTTATCTCTGCCTTCTCCTGAATTGTGACTTTTTAATTAAAAAAAAATAGTAAAGAATAAAAAGGGCATAAAGTCATAGGGATATTTCTCTTGAGAATGGGAGAGGAGACCAAATCAAGTAAGAGACATCGACAAAAATGTTTAAAGCGGAGCTGAAATATCAGTCTACAGTGTATGGAGGGAGGGGAAGCATGGAGATGGAGGGGGAGGCATCAAGCTGGGGGCTAGGTTAAGAAGAAGTGAGTCAGTGAACACTGCTGACCCCAGACTCAGAAACTGGAAGTGCCATGTGCTGCCGAGGCTCTCATTCTGAAGAAGGACTGTTTATTTCTGCTGAGGCTAAATCAGTTTGTGAACTCGAGAACTGTAAGTCCATTTGAGGGTCATGGAAGACAGGCTGAATGTAGGAACTTGTGAATATTTGCTCCTGGAGTGATGAGAAGCCTGGCCCCTCTCCTACTGAACTCCCACAATGCTAGCAGCTGGTTCAACCCCTTCAGGAGGATGCTAGAGGGTATCTCTCTAAGAAAAAGGACCACCTATATGAAGAAAAGAAGAGAGAGAGAGAGAGAAATTGACACTTGGAAGTCACCCAGCCAGGAAAAAAAAAGCTGACATATTTGATGATCTTCTTATAAGATTTTATTACTTACTAATAATATGAGCAAATATTCAGACACTTGAAAAAAATCTCCCTGCATAAAAGAGGTAAAAACACACCATTATTTTTAAAGCATTTGGAAGACAAGGAAGTTTAAAACAACTAATTAAAAAATCCTAAGGGGTGAGAAAATCTCGTGATCATGAACCAAGAATTGAATGCTATTGAAAGGAGGAACATGGTATTAGATATTAAAATTCTAATATCAGAAATGTAAAATATCAATATGAGGATCAACAGGTACAAGGTAAGTTTAAGAAATCTCTCAGAAACTGAAACAAAAAGTTTAAGACGCAGAAAGCACAAGAGAAAATAATACATTCAAAAATCAATAAGGAAAATATCCTTGAAATAAAGGACATGAGTTTCTAGATTAAGTTGCCCACAAAGTGCCTACAAAGCAAACTGACTGATAAGAAGTAACACCGGAACTAATCAGAAGTGAATTCCTGTTGTTTAAGCTGCTCAATCTGGGGTTCTTTGTTATGGCAGCCCTAACATGGGAACTGTGTCACTCAAGGTGACTGTTCTGTCTAGGGCATGGGTCGAGGACACATCCTTGCAGTTAGTTGGGCAGAGATTCGGCTGAAGGAAATTGCCACCGTCAGTCATCTTGGGAAGAGAGTAAACTCTGGTGAAGAAAATGAGCAGCTCTTTAAATACATAAAGGAGAAAAGACTTCCTTCTGGTCTGAGTTCTAAAGGATTTGGAAGAGTGGGTATGATGGCATTTGTATCCAGGACTCCTAAGTCCAGTATAAGTGAACAAGCTACTCGCAGGCAGTGTACTTTCATTTTCCCTAAGTAATCCGTAAACTCCTCCTGAAGTTCATGGCTGCTTCTGTTGCACTGGGAGGTCTGATCCCAAGTTTCAGAAGGCCTGACCAAGGGACAGTCAGAGTGGAACATCGGTGGTGGGACCCCCAAGGCAGGCAGCAATGCTTGGCAGAAAGCACCTACAAGATCTTTTGGCTGCACAGACAGCACGACATTTTCCATTTCTGTTAGCTGCTCATTACTCATTTGACACAACAGTTTTTAAAGCATCAGTGGATTACTCAAAGTCTTGGGAAAATATCTGATTACCTGAAACAAAATCTGACTCAAATATATAGAAAGAGCAGTTCAGTATTTTATTTAATGAGCCAAATCTCTAAACCTCCTCCATCTGTACCCATATATGTGACTTCTGTGTGTTAAGTCGCCTCAGTCATGTCTGACTCTTTGCGACCCCATGGACTGTAGCCCACCAGGCTCCTCTGTCCTGGGATTCTCCGGGCAAGAATAATAAAGTGGGTTGTCATGGCCTCCTGCTGGGGATCTTCCCGATTTAGTGATTGAACCCACATCTCTTACATCTGCATTGCAGGTGGATTCTTTACCATTAGCACCACCTGGGAAGTCCATATGTGACTTCTATCCAATAACAAGAGACAATTCTCCCTGGATGGAGCTAGGAACAATACTCCACTTGTGTATTGGATACTATTCTCTGCCTGAAAGTTCCTTTCTCTCTAGAACCACTGTTTCTCTCATTTCTCTCTTCTACTGAATTATTTCCACCAGAACACATTCTTACTGTAAGATCTCATTGGCTTAAAAGAATTTACTCTTGATCTCATAGTCCCTTCTGCTTTCACCCTATCCATTCCTTTTTATACTAAACTCCTGGGGAAAAGATGTCTATTTTCACTAGCTCTGCCTTTTATCCACCATCCTCCCTTGAAATTATCTCAAATAGATTTTGTCCCTATTACACCACTAAAAATGACTTTTCCAAGGTCAACAAGGACCCCCTGACTCGACCTCTTAGCAGCATTAAACACAGCTGGCTGCTTCCATGTTCTTAAAGTATTCTCTTTATTTGGTTTCCAGGACACCGTATTCTCCCAATTTTCCTATTTCATCTCTGGCCTCACTTCTTCTAAGTCTTCTTTACTGACTCCTCCCCTTCTTTTCAGACCTCAAAATGCCAAAGTGCCCCAAGGGCTCAGTTCTTTCTATAGTAACTTCATTTTCCACATTTACTCCTTTGTTGATTTCATACAATCCCATAGCTTTGAAAATAATCTATAAAGTGATGACTTTCAAATTTAAGTCTCCAGCTTCAATTTGTCTTCCCAACCCCACAACGGTGTATTCTATGCTACTTAAGGCTCAATTTTCTGCTCCTCCTCCCAATCCTATTCCTCTCCCCTATTTTAAGGAGCTGCAACCATGGGCTGAGTCAATAGAATAACTATAATGACAATTTCCTATTATTTTTTTTTTCTTAAAACGAAAGATCTTTATAATGTACCTGCCTTATTAGAGAATTTTTAATATTTTAAAATAATATCATTTTCAGAGCAGGATTCAGAGCAAAATAGTGATATGAAAAGAAATTTTTAAGTGTTAAAGAGAAGACAAAAGGTTACTTCTGTAATATAGGAAACTTGGAGAACCATCAAATCACACATATCCTCTGGTTACCAACTCTTCAGAAACTAAACAAGAGGGTAGAGGCTCAAACCACCTCTGCAGAGACTAAGGGAGGCATGAGAGAGGAATTTCTTGATGTGAGCCCAGATGGGTCCCAGCTAGAAACAAGCCACTAGAACAGGGAGACACATTGTCCCTCCAAGCATGTACAAGACTTGGTAGGCAGCATTTCGTTCTGGAAGATCTCAAGACGACATGTCCTTCCTGCAGGGAGAAGCAGGGATCCAATGACCTCCCGAGGGCTCCACTCGGATTCACGTGCACCATTCCATTACCACCACGCTTTGGCGACGCAGTGCAATAAACACGTAACATTAAACCAGTTCCCATCTGGAGCTTTCCTGGCCTAGACAAACTCAGTAGCCATCAGGGTTTACACTCAAGGAGGTGTTCACATATGTGTGCCTCCAGCATAGCTTATTTTATTTTATTTTACTTTATTTTATTTTAATACATAGTGCCCTTCAAGTTTCCTTTGAAGTCTACCGCAAATAACAGGTTTTAGCACATCAGGTGATATTTTGCTTCCTGAAGCATTTAAATTAATTTTCTATTACCAATGCAAATGTGTACTTTCCAATTTACCCGCTGCACAATAAAACCTAATTTAAAGCAATTAATGTTCATTAATGGCCCCATCTGCATGTTTATCGCTTTATCCTTAAATACTAGAGACACGGTATCCATATTTTATTGCTCACTTCTTATCAGCAAGAATTCTTATCCTCAAGGGTAAATGTAAGACTAATGTGCCAGTATCTCATATCTTTATAAGAAAACCACATTGCCTTTTTTTCCCTGTAAAAATCTAGATGAACAAGTTAAATGTGCAGTATACCAAATGTATCTAGTTCCAAAAAAAGAGACGATTTGTAATGGTGTGCTTGCGTGGGTGCATGCATGTTCAGTCACTTCAGTCACGTCCAACTCTTTGTGACCCTATGGACTGTAATACACCAGGCTCCTCTGTCCATGGGATTCTCCAGGCAAGAATACTGGAGTGGGTTGTCATGCTCTCCTCCAGGGGATCTTCCCAAACCAGGGATGGAACCCCTCTCTCCTAAGTTGCAGGCAGATTCTTACTGCTGAGCCATCTGGGAAGCCCAATGATGCCCTTACTCCCTCCATTGTCTTTTCTCCACCCTCCACCCTCCCCCGAACTGGTGTGACACAGTAGTTAAATGTGCCCAGCCCGGTCCTGAAAGGATTTTGCCAGGAATGGATGGAGTGTAGCAGCAGCACTATGACCTTTTCCTACCTCGCCACCTTCAGCAGATCAGTGCCTTGTAGGGAACCAGCAGGTAGGCGTGGATCTTATGACATCACATAGCACTCTGAGCATGCGCTAGCCTCAGCCAGGCACGCTCTGCCACTTTATAGTTGGTTTAGTTGTTGCACTTGAGGACACTAGCTTACCTTTCTGAGCATCTGTTTTCTCCACCTGCCTGATCAGGTTTTTCTCAGGACTGAAT
Organism: Dama dama; assembly: GCF_033118175.1. NCBI lineage: Eukaryota > Metazoa > Chordata > Mammalia > Artiodactyla > Cervidae > Dama > Dama dama. Next base: position 77,160,754 of record NC_083710.1, on the reverse strand, counting down.
CAGGTTGTATGCTAGAGGATAAACACGTATCGTAGTATCGACTGGTCCACACTTCCTGGGTTCAAATCCTGGCTTCCTCTCTCCTGCTCTATGAATATGTATGAATCTCTCTGTGCCTAGGTTTTCTCATCTACAAAACGGGCATCATAACAGCATCTTATCTGTTTACAAGAGCCCCATCATAGCAAGGGTTCTTGTAAAAATTAGAATGAGCTCATACCTATAAATAGCTTAAAACAGAGCCTGACAGATAGTAAAGACTTGGTGAACGTTTAGAGAAAACACAGTAGGTACTTTGGAGACCGCAGCTATTTTTATTAAAGGCTTTTCCCTAAAGTCACAGTCTGTGGTGCTAAAATGTGGCTTCTGGGCTTAGAGACAAGAATGCTGGCACAAGGAAACGTGCAGGTGGCTGGTTTCACCACCCCCACCCCATCCTAGAGGAAGGCATAGCAAGTACCTCCTCTGTGACGCTCATGTCTAAGGCCCTGACTGCCAAATGCATATAGAGTTCTTGAAACAGAGAAGGGGAAAAACAAAAGAGACAGAAAAAAAAATTTGAAAGTAAATAATATGTTTATACTATTGTAAGAAAAAAAGCAAATGAGTTTGGATGGGATTTTTTTAAAAAAATAATGTTGCTTAACCAAGATAACCCATCTGATTTCTCTACTCCTAAAAAAGAAAAAATAGAAAAGTTAATAAATGTTTCCACACGTGTGATTTCAGTGAAATTTACATTTATGAGTCATTATCATTTCGGTGGAAGGCAAAATGATGTTCAGCTTGTCACTAGAGGGGCAGATGGAGATAGAGTTTAGGAAGTTGACATACTAGCTGACAGAAATGAGTATAATTTACGTTCCAGCCAGCCCAATGGCAAGCAATTATCTCTGAACTAGGATAACAAATGTGCTTTTTTATCCTCAAAAAGTTGACATGCATTATAGAAGTTTCCAGAAGGCATATTTCCTGTAAAGAAGCAACTGCTTCTGTATTCAACATTCAGTACAAGAGTATAATTGGATACTGACCCTTTCAGAAGATTTTGTTACAAGTTAAAGTTAGATATTAAGAGAATAAAATCTACCTGGAGTTGTCTGCTACTTTCTATTTACTATTTGACTGTTTAAATATTGCCTTACAAACATACTTTTACTTAGTATTCAATACCGTTGATGGATTTGGGCTTTAGCAAAATACAAATTGCTTTATGCACAATCCATAGTCATACTATTTTATGAGGATCATAAATAAAACAAATAAAAGTGGGAATTTGATGTTTATCATGGTTTAAAAACCCTCTTAGTAGGAGAAAGACATTTTTGATTCCATGATTAGTTGACATCTACATAAGAAAAAACACAAAAACTGGTAAATACACTGGTGTAATTCATCATAGATGACATGATATAATTAAAATGTGTTAATATAAACATTAAGACAATTTAAATGTCTTTTAGTGTGAATTTTGAATGTTTTGACTCAACTTTATTCTACATAAAAAAGCCACTGAACTAGATGCACTGTCTTATCTACAAATTACACATCTTGAAACAGGGTGAAATATTTATATGAATTACTTTCATTTACTTATTTTCATCAAGGCATAAAATATAGCTACTATTTAAGAAAAAGTAAAATTCTGAAAATTAACTTACACAGAAAGATCAGAAATGTGCATCCACAGCCTGTTAGAAATGGAAATGACCATAGTAATTATCTAGTTCAAATCCCTTATTTTGGAAATAAGGAAGATGAAGTTAAAAATATTGCAACATTCTAAACATGGTATTAAATAACAGCAATGGCAAAGAAAAAAATGAAACTATCTTCAGCCCTTTGAAAATTAACCATAACTATTTTAAGTGTTAAAATCTTAATTTAATAAAAATATTGGAAATTAAGCAGTATTAGAATAAAATCAATATATAAAATAGGTATATAATGAGACCCTACCGTATAGCTCAGGGAACTCCACTCAGTGCCCTGTGTTGATCTAAATAGGAAGGAAATCCAAAAAAGGAGGAGATATATGTATATATATAGTTGATTCATTTTGCTGTACAACAGAAACCAACATAACATTGCAAAGTGACTGTGATCCAACAAAAATTAATTTAAAAAGAAAAAAATCAGCATGATTAATGTAGTTCAATGAATTGATGATAATACACCTGCAATGCAGGAGACCTGGGTTCGATCCCTGGGTCAGGAAGATCCGCTGAAGAAGGGAATGGCAACCCATTCCAGTATTTTTGCCTGGAAAATTCCTTGGACAGAGGAACCTGGCATGGGGTGAGGGGTGGGGCAGGGATCACAGAGTCAGACGTGAATGAGCAATTGCATACGCACACATTAAGGTATATTTTTACATGCCATAAAATCCACCCATTGCATATGCAGAATTAAATAATTTTTATAAATTTTTACAGTAGGCAGCCATCACCACAAGACAGTTTTAGACCATTTCCATCACTCCAAGAAATTCCCTTGAGCCTGTTTGCACTCAATCCTGCTTTAACCCCCAAACCCAGGCAACCACTGATGCACTATCTGTCTCAATAAATCTGCCTTTTCTGGACATCTCATATAAATGGAATCAAAGAATACAGAGATTTGTTTTTTTGTGTGGCTTCTTTCACTTAGGATAATGATTTTGTGGTTCATTCATGCTGTACAATGTATCTGTATTTTGTTCCTTTTTATATTGCTGAATAGACTTTAATTATATGGCTATACCACATTTTTAAATTCATAGGCATTTTAATTGTTTCCAGTTTGGGACTATTATGAATAATGCTTCTGTGAACATTTATGTACAATTCTTTGGGCATATATTTTTATTTCTCTTGTGTAGATTCCTAGAAGTGGAATTTGGAATTACAAGGGTATGTGGTAAGGTTATGTACATTTTTAGGAAACTGCCAAAATTATTTTCAAAGTAGATGTATCATTGTGTATTCCCACCTGAATGTAGGTGTCAAATGTGTTTCTGTGTCTACTGAGATGGTCATATGCTTTCTGCTGTTTCTTCTCTTTATGTGGTTATTATACTGATTGATTTTCAGATGTAAAACCAACTTGCATTCCTAAGATAAATCTCACAGGCTCATGGTACATAATCCTTTTTATATGCTGCTGAACTTGTTAATATTTGTTAAGGAGTTTGCCTCTATCTTTATAAGGGATGTTGGTCTATAGTTCTCTTCTCCCGTGATGTTTTTATCTGGCTTTGCCATCAGGGTAAATCTGACCTTAAAAAAAAAAATGAGATAAGAAGTGTTCCATTTTCATCCATTTTCTGTTTCTCAAAACTTATATTTCTTCTTTAAGTATGTGATAGGATGCACTAATTAAGACATGAGGGGTTGGACTTTTGTTTGTGGGACGATTTTAAATTACTAATTAAATTTCTTCACTTGTTCTGGTCTTTTCTGATTCTCTACTTCTTCTTGAATCCATTTTGGTAATTTGTAAACAGAATTTTTTTTCTGCTCTGATCTTTACTGTTCCCTTCCTTCTGCTTACTTTCAATTTGGCTTGCTATTTTCTTTTCTAGTATTTTAAGTTGAAAGCTTAGGTTACATTGGGATTGGAAACTTTCTTTTTTGGTGTTATAAGCATTTAGAGTTGTAAATTTTCCTCTGTGCATTGCTTTGGTTGCATTCCATAATTTACATTTGTTTTGTTTTAGTCTTCATTCAATTCCAAATATTTTTTTTATTCCTTTCTGGTTTCTTCTTTGACCCATGGGTTATTTAGAAGTATCTTAGTACCCAAATATTTGGCACAGATTTCTTTCTGTTTTAGATCTGCAATTTAATTATTTTGTGGTCAGAAAACAGACGTTGCATAATTTAAGTTAAAAAATGTACTGAGAATTATTGAATGGCTCAGCACATAGCCTGTTGAGTTACTTCTTATATCAGTTATTGAAGTGGATTGTTGAAATCCCCAACTATTACTTCTTTAATTGTCTATTTCTCCTTTCAGTTCTGTTGGTTTTTGCTTCAAGCATGTGAGTTTCTATTATTAAGTGCATATACATCTACAATTGTGATATCTTTCTGATGTATTGACTCAACATTATGAAATGTCTTCTTTGTTTCTATAATATTACTATATTAAAATTTATTTGATATTAATATAACTACTCCAGGCCCATAATCATTGTTTCATGGTATATCCTTTTCCAATCTTTACTTTCAAGCTATTTATGTCTTTGCATCTCTTCTAGACAGCATACAGACATCACAAAACAGCAAAAAAAACTTGATTTTTTTCTCCTTAGTTAGCACCTTACAGGTTTAAATTACAAAGCCAATAAAGACACCATCTACCTTAAATAAGTGATTGTAAGGTTAGGTAATGAGACACAGTTTTAGCACTGTATTCTTAGGAAAATTTGCATACTTTTTTCTTTTAGGTAACTTTTCAATTTGGAAATAAGTGTTTAACTGTTCCTGGAGATCAGATATGGCTTCTCTGAGTTTCTAGTCACTTCTTGTCTTCTTTCTCTGTGGTCTTGATGACTTCAGATATCCTGTTAGTTCTAAGGATACAAGGAAAACTTTAAAACATTTCTTATATATCTTAAAACACTTCTTATTTATATCTTATTCCTTCAAGAAGGCAGCTTTTCTTACTGTTTACAATATCATCAACCAGGTAAGTGACTGATGCCAGCAGAGCAGGTGCTTCACTTTTTAACCTTAACAATTTTATGACTCTGTTGGGCACTGACCTGCCAGTTAAGATTCATTGCTTCTTTTCAGCCACTACATGTAGACACTTCATCTTCTTCTTGTTCCCAATAATACACACTCTTCTCCCAAAGTCTGCCCTTCAAAACACATATAACAATATATTGCATTCTCTTGAGAATCCAATTGCATCCAATTCCCATCATTTAATATTGAGAAAATACACTGCTTCCATGTCACTTAGGTTATTATTTCCATGGACCGACATACAACAACAGGACACTGTGTTGACCAACATGTCCCAGAGCTGGAACTAGTGTTCTGAATAAGTCCATCTTTCTCTGAACCTCAGGAAGATAGGAATGAGAACTATCCAATGAGTTAAGTGTGAGGAGCAACATTTTGGAACGAACAAAGGTAGACACATCTTTGTTGATTTCCACCTTGGGCAGGCTCAAGATGGCAAACTCATCGTGTCTCCTACAGACAATTCTAGAAGGTCTAAGAGGACCATTCGTCTGCAATATCATTGCTGAAATTGCTAGTGTCCAAGCAATGCATAATTATTTGACTCCAACCATGGTAAACTAAAGGACTGTTTTATTCTTAACATTTCCCCAGGTCTTTGAATTTATGCCTGAGACATCTTTATTAATTTTTGCAATCCAGGCTAACAAGTCTACCTACCATGCTTAATAAGGTAGATGACAAGGAGCACGGGGGCAGTTCCTCTTGAAACTTTAAAATAACTTATCTGGCCAACCTATCAATTACAGATTTAGGGGGACTCTAATTTTGGAGATAGGGCAAATGTTTAATATATAAATTAAAAAGTATGATTTAAAGTACCTGAAAAAAGAAAGAAAAAAAAAGAAATATCTGAAGACTGGAGGTGTCTTCTGAATTAGAGGCTTGTGTCAGATAACGTCTGTTTTTTTTTATAAACAGGCAAAAATGATTTTATGTCTGTCAAATAAGCTGAAAGGATTTAGTTTGTCAAATATTTATTACTTATCTATAGCAAAAATGTTTTTTAATTGTTTACATTTTTGAAAGCATTCTCATATCCATTAATAGGCTTTATTCTTATAATAATTCTGGGAGGTAAGTGTTATTATACACAAATTACAGCTGAGACCCATTCTGCACAGTTATTAAGAGGAAGAATCTTGATTGGAATTCAGTTCTTCTGATGCTGTATTGAATAATATATTTCACACTATACAACAGAGGTCTCTTCATTAAAAATTTTTCATTAAAAATTAAAAATTTCCTTGCTAGTCTTACCACATGTGTATGGAACAAGGGTACATATGTTTCAGTATATGTAAGAAAAACTAAATTTAGTAATTGAGTTCAAAGGCCATTAGGGAGTTAAGTAAATTTCAGTGCATCTACAAATTAAATCCTACTCATTAAAAAGTACTGTGTAGAATACCTATTAGCATGAGAATATAACAATAATATGTAAGCAGAAAAAATTTACCAAAGACTGTGTAAACAGAATAGATAGTGCAGAGATAGATGCACACATATAGAGTAAATTGCTTTATAACAAAGGTGCCAAAAATTCAGTAGGAAAAGAATTTATTTATGGTGTGACGTAATTGGGCTATTGTACATCATCTTGAGAAATCATGGGTGGGAAACATTATTGGAGAATAAACTACTAATTTCATTAATGCTCTGCTTTGCATATTACTTTTTTTTTTGGAAGAACAAAAATCAATTTATTCAGTATATAACTTTAAACTGTACCTGGCATCTAGGTCCATGACCATAATTTACTTTTCTTGCATTTGAAAAAATATCACATGACCTGGTAGCTCCATGGTAAAGAATCTGTCTGCCAGTACAGGAGATGCAAGAGACGCAGGTTCCATCCCTGGACTGGGAAGATCCCCTGGAGAAGGAAATGGCAACCCACTCCAGCATTCTTGCCTGGGAAACCCCATGGACAGAGGAGCCTGGTGGGTTACAAGTCCATGGGGTCACAAAAGAATCAGATATGACTTAGCGACTAAATAACTGTTAACAATGCTTTTCTCAGAGGTTCAAAGACAAGCTTCGGCCATTCCCTTAGTTTATGAACAAAGACATAGAAATATTAGTCTAATTGGGAAGCTCTTGAGGGAATTATACCTATAGATATGTTTCATACATTATCTGATTTTTCTCTTGGCAACCAAAGATTCTGAATTATAATTAAACCAAAGACTCATCATTGTAACAGTAAAAATGAGTGAGATCTTTTACTACCAAAAACTATGTTCAGCTCATTCCTTTGTTCTTGAGACGTGAGTTCTCCTCTCAGAAGATATAAAGAGACTTGAGCAGCCTGATAGAAGACTGACAAGTAAGCAAGGTCAGGAGACACATCTGTACTCTGTCACACTGCAGCCTAATTTTCTTGTCTTCCCCCCACTCCCCCGCCCCCAGCTATTCCTACCAAACTTCCAGAGACAAAATACACATCCAGTGAATATGGAAGGGGAAAGATCTACAGGTTTTGGGCAGAATTTCATCTTATTCTTTATCACCAGTGCCTGACTTCCCACAGCACTAGCTCTAGTAATATTCAGCATACAAGCAGAATTTTCTTTGTGGTGATGGCTCACCATGGAGGGTCTTTGAACCATCTTCTACATGAAGTAGTAGTTCTTTTATACAGGCTTCCAAGAAGCCTGATTATTGGGGGATAGATACGAATGAAAAAACCAAAGCAAAAATCAGTCGTCCTCCCTTTGACAGCTCCCCTCCCTTTGACATGAGTTTTGACTAAGAATTTAAAATGATGATGTTTTCTATTGCATTTATCCTTCTGGACATAAGCCATAATCATGTGCATTTCAACCACTTTTGTATTCCCCACTGAACTTGACTTTGAAACTCATTTTTTAACATATATGAAATGTCCCCTGATCTAGTCTCCTTAAGACAAAGTGACCACCCACCGGCATCAGGGGTGGGCTCACAGTTTCTCGAGTCCCTGACATCATGAATATTTGGTTTTTTGTTTTTTTTGAGAAATTGGGTTGAACTGAAAAGCACGAAGTAAGGAAGTAAAATGGTCATTTTATTTTTTCCTGACAGATATTGGCAGAGAAAAAAATATAAACTTAACAATGTCCTAAGGGCTCAGGTGATATTTGCCCTCCACTGATAAACACCTCAAAAAATAACAAAAATTGCTGGTAAGCCAGCCAAGACAGCCAAAAATTTCCTTCAAATCCTGATGGGAAAAAAACTGGTTCTAACCTTGTCAAATTAAATAATCATTTCACACAGGTTAACTCTATTTTTTTTTCTAATAATGATGGTTTTCAGAATAGGCATATCTAAGCATGTGTAAAAGATAAAGATAAGATGCATGTTCTTTTTTTTTTTTCCATTTGAGATGCATGTTCTTATATTAATGATTAAAAACAAGTCACAGAGATGCTGGTTCCTACAGATTTGATTTGTTTCAATTAGGATATTTCTTTTTTGCAAGTGGCAGTTTTACAAACAAAAATTGCAAAAGGCTTTATCCATAACCTACTATCTAGTCTCTGTTAAATGGGAAAGAATGAAAGATAAGAATCAAATCCACAGTGAACAGACAATAGGGTTTTCTAAAACTCTTGGATCAAGATCCATGCGAGTAAAGAAGTGAAGCTCCCCTGCCTTTGCATTCACCACAGGAAAGATTTTAGCAAATGCAAGATCCCAAATAGTACTGACATTTAAAAAACTTGCTCAGAGCATTTCTATTTTCTTGCAGAGCAAACAGCCAACCATCAGAGTCTGGTCATCAATTCATTGACAATTACTCTGATGTGACTGGAATTTTGTGACACTGTAAGAAAATCTGTTCCATTTCCTTTTACCAGTGTTGCTTCTTTTTTTTTTTTTTTAAGAGGCATTTCTTAAAAACAACCAAATAGGAGGATGTAGATGGCCCTGCAATGCCTTTTTAAATTGACAGTTTTAGAGTAATTACGAGTGTTATCGCTGACTGCAGCAATATTTCCAGAAACTGTGCCCCCACAGTTCCTCAAAGACTGGAGGCATAATTCACGTCAAAGGTTACTAAGCATCTCTTTGAATTTAGTCTTCCCTTCAAAGAAAGATACAGAACAATTTGTCCTAATGCACTGTACAGTCAAGAACAAACAGGTGAGATGCTTTCAAACCATAAGGCTATATATCAACAATTCAATACCAAGTGATGATGGCTATTTTACCCATCAGCTCCTTTTACTGTGTGTACCAAGTATATCAAAGCAGAGTCATATTTTAAAGATAAAGAATGAGGAAGCAAAAGATAGACAAACAGAAGGGGGAAGAAAGAGAGAGAAGGACAGGAGGGGAGGGAGGGAGAGACATAGGTAGAGACGACATGGAATAGAGAGAGAAAGGCAAAGAAACAAAAAGTGTGTTTGAGCCTCTCTTCCATAGATGCTGAGACCATAGATGGAGACGATGACGGGATGACTGACTAGCAGGGAGTGGATTATCTGAGTTTGAATGAGGAGGATTAGATTTACACACAGAAGAGCATCCAGCATGTCCCAGCACTATCTCTCCCAATGCTCCAAAGGGGCTAATCCCTTCCTAGAGAGACGGCTGCTCCCCAAGACGAAAAGAGTCAGGAATGAATAAGGGGGCTGGCCCAACAGGCACAGTGTCGGAACATCTATGACCAAGGGATGGAGGCAACAGCTGGGAAATGCCATATTTTGGGTCCCCATGCAGAGAAATATGGGAGACTCTCAGCTCACAGCGTGTTCCCTGTGCCCACACCACTCGCACGTTACTGCTTTTGCTCATGTGGTCCACAGCCATGACACCATCTTGCCTGTACTTCCTGCTACTTAACTTGAGGGCTTTCTTGATACATTTAACTCAAGGGAAGGTGATATTAAGCTTCTATTATTGGACTGTATATCAAGCTTTCTATATATATTGGACTGCATGCCAAATATAAAATTGTATACTTTATATAAGTGTGTGTATGTACATATATGCACACATACAAATATATATGAATACAGTTGGTCAGTGGTGTCCAACTCTTTGCAACACCATGGACTGTAGCCCACCAGGCTCCTCTGTCCATGGGATTTTCCAGGCAAGAACACTGGAGTGGGTTGCCATTTCCTACTCCAGGGACAAATATATATACAGACAGACACACATATATACACACATACATGCAAATAAGCATGTATATATTATATATCTATACCACTTACATACATACAAATGAATTTATATATATAATAGTAGATATATATAATACAGTAGAATTTAGATATAATATATATTAATATATAATATTAGATATAATATAATAGTGTATTTATAATATATATAATAGTAGATATGTATAATAGTATAATTTAATTATATATATAATTATTTTGTTGTTGTTCAGTCTCTAAGCCGTGTCCAACTCTTTGTAACCCCATGGACTGCAGCGCACCAGGCTTCCCTGTCCTTCACTATCTCTAGGAGTTTGCTCAAACTCATGTCCATTGAGTTGGTGATATATATACAAATATATATATAGCTGTATATGTTCTCCTTGACTCTCTTACCTCCAAAGTATGTGGTTCAATTCTTTGCTCATAACAAAATCTTTAGTAAACTTTTGTGGAATGAATGAATGCACTCATAATTCATACTTGTCATGACATACAATGCCGTACATTGCTGTCATGACACGTACCAGATGTGTAGAAGCTTAATACCTTGTATCTAGTCTCAGACATACATACACACACACACACATATATATATATAGTTGTATATATATCACCAACTCAATGGACATGAGTTTGAGCAAACTCCTAGAGATAGTGAAGGACAGGGAAGCCTGGTGCGCTGCAGTCCCTGAGGTTACAAAGAGATGGACACGGCTTAGTGACTGAACAACAACAAAATAATTATATATATAATTAAATTATACTATTATACATATCTACTATTATATATAATATTATAAATATACTATTATATAATATCTAATATTATATATTAATATATATTATATTATATATAAATTCTACTATATTATATATATAGCAAAGAATTGAACCACATACTTCAGAGATAAGAGAGTCAAGGAGAACATGGATTCCATAGGTCAAATGAGTTTCAAACTGCATTAAGGAAAAGTCATGTAAACAACTCATTGAGCACTGAACAACATGAAGCCAGTGTCCTGATACAGATAAAACCAGAGGCTGAGAAGAACTAAAGGAAGAAGGGATTTTCACTGTACGGTCTCAGGGTGGAAGGGCACAAGGAAAAGTCTCTTGAAGGAGATATTTTAGAGTTCATTTTAACAGTTGGGGAAGGAGTAAGAGTTCTGCAAACCAGTAGAGAAATGTGAGCAGGGCCCTGCCAGAAGGAGGGGACAACACTCCGAGGAATCTCATGGAGGTTCACCCACCTGGAGAGGAGGGTGCGGCAAGGAAGCCACGCCAGGGACAAGGTGGTCTCTGATGTGGACACCGTGCTGAATCTAGGTCAGAAGATGGGCAATTACTGATTTGGTCAGGGATGATAATGGGGAAAACAAGGCATTTTAACTAAGTATTAAACAATAAATATGGCTTCTATAGTCAGAAGTGGGATGAAAAAAATTGCAGAACAAGACGGCATTAGGAAATGGGCATAGATGAGAACATAGTGTGGACTTAGGGACTGGTGAATGTACAATTAGGATAAGAATCTTTGCTCATTCCTGGCACATACTAGTGAAGTGAAAGTGAAAGCCACTCAGTTGTGTCTGACTCTTTGCCACCCCGTAGACTGTAGCCCACCAGGCTCCTCTGTCCATGGGATTCTCCAGGCAAGAATACTGGAGTGGGTTGCCATTTCCTCCTCCAGGAGATCTTCCTGATCCAGTCATCGAATTTGCATCTCCTGCATTGACAGGCAGGTTCTTTACCAATAGAGCCACTTGGGAAGCTCCAGTCACCAGGGAGGAGGTGCTAAAGGATTATTAAAGGAAAAAGTGACAGGACCAGCACTGTGGATCCAGAACTGACATAAAGGATGGAGAAGCAGCAGAAAGAATAGACCATCACTGTACCGCAGCCTCAAATTAACAGGGATTTAGGTAACAGTAGGAATTGAATAGATAGAGATAGAAGGACTTTGAAAACATCAGACAGGTAGAACTATCTACTGCTATCACATAGCTTTCCCAGACTGACCCACCCACAAGAACTCAGTTTTGCAGGCCAATAAATATATACCGCAAGCCCTCTAGGCTTATTTTGGCCATGGTTTGGGTCTGTATACTTTACTTCCCCTCTAGCATCATTCTCATATTTTGGTCTTCTGCCCTATTAGCTCAATTGCCTGTTTCCAGGCAAGTTTCTATAACTCTCTTGGACTTAAAATAAGTTCTACTTCCCCGATTTGTGATCCAGCATACATTTTTGCATTCTTTCTGTTCCTGGTTACTTCAGGTAAATGTATCCCTCATCCCAGCCTCAGCATTTGGACCAAAACCCCAAAGGTGGCTTCCTTGTTCAGAACCTACCCTATTTCTTGAGGCCCCTGGAGGTAGATCCACCAACGGAGGACTTGGTAGAGGAGGACTTCCATATAGATTGGATGTGGGGAGGAAATAAAGGTAAAAAATCAACTGCCTTACAAGACAGGTCATTCAGTTATAGATATTTATAGAGCTCCCACTGTATGCCAATCACAGCTCTTCATGCTTGATACTAACCAGGGAACAAAACAACTAACACTTCATTTTGTGTAGCTTGATTTCTAAGTGGGGGAGCCAATCAATTCATGAGAAATGTGATAATATATATAAAAGATTGAGCCTGTTTGAAGATGCTAAGTGCTATCGGAAAATTAGAGCCGGGAATGGGGGAGTCAGTACTGAAGACAGAAGAAGTGGGCCAGTAGGATGTGACATTGAGTCAGGCTGGCAGCCCTCATTGAGGAGGGGAGCTATAAGCCTAAACTGGATAGAAGATGGAGGTAATTGGCCAAGTAAGTATCTAAGGGAAGAACATTCCAGGTAGGAATAATAGGAACAGGTCTAGTGAGTTCTGCAAACAGCAAGGACACCAGGATAGCTCCTTCATGGTAAGTAAAAGAGAGTCTTACAGGACATGAAATCATAATAAATCTGGAGAAAATCTTTTATAAGCCATTGTGAGGACTTTGGTTTTCACTAGGTGCCATTGGCACATTTGAGTCAAGTAACCTGACCTGCCTGATATTTTTAGGGATCACTCTGTGCATTGAAGAAAAAAAGGAACAAACTGTGAATAGAAACAGAAAGATCAGTGAGGAGGCTTCTACAGCCACCCAAGTGAGACATGACAACAGTCGCATCAGGATGCAGCAATAGAGACTGTGAGCAGGGAGCAGAATTGAGATGTATTTCATGGTAGGACCAACAGGATTTCTTCCTGATGAGTTGGCTAGAGAGAGGAATGGATGGACTGTCAAAGGGTTTTGTTGCCCAAACAATGAAAAGATGAAATTGCTATAAAAACTGAGGCAGAGAAGAGAGTGGCTGGAGCAGATGTATGCTGATAATTGGGACTGCAGCTCAGCACATGTGGAGCCAAAGATGTCCAATAGATACCAAAAGACATGTTCAAAAGACAGTTTTGGATGTAGAGGTCTACAGAGGGGTCTGAGTTGGAGGTACAAATTGGAACATGCTCACATATAAACTGCGTATAAAATAATGAGACAGGATGAAATTACCAAAGGAATAAGTGAAAAGCAGAGGGCCAAGGACAGGATTCAGAGGCCCTCAACACCAAGAGATTGAGCAGAATAATGGTGCTGTCCCGAAGGGCATAAGAGAAAGCCTCAGTGTTGTGAGACATGGCCAATTCAATAAACGAGTTTCATTTTGTACATGCTGTGTTTAAGCTGAACTTTGAAATTCAGGTGACCATTAATGACATGCTGATAAAGATTTAACAACTGACTCCAGCAGAGGGGAGTGTAATTTGCAGCATTTGCCAATTTCTTCAGTGTAAATATTCCCATCATGGCCGACCATAAGCTACCAACCAGAAGTCACAACATTTAGTAGCAGCTGGAAACATAGGGCTATGACTCAAAACAACAATTTATTAAATTTTTTTGAAAGTTTTTCTTCTCTTGTAAAATATTCTGGACATCCTACCCGTTATTTGGCCTACTAGGTTTTTGTGTTGCTTTCTGTTCCATATAATAGGATTTGATGTTGGTTAAAAAAAAAATGAATATTTTAAAGTATACAGAGTGTTGTGAGTTTTGGAATTTGTGGACACAGATTTAGGAGATCACCATTCATCAACAGAATATTTTTTAAACTTTTAAATTTTGTGACATCATCTCTAATGAAGGGGAATTAAAGTCCTAGGAAAGAGAGAAATCTTCAGAGGATAAACAGGAAAAAAACTAGAGGCAAGATGTAGGAAAATGTCCATATTAAGGGACTCAGGAGAGTTTCAAGTGAAGAAAGCAAAATAAGAAGCTAAATTCTAGGGATTTCCCTGGTGGTCCGGTGGTTAAGGATTTGCCTGCCAATGCAGGGGACATGGGTTCAATCCCTGGTCTGGGAAGATCCCACAGGCTGCAGGGCAGTGAAGCCTGTGCACCACGACTACTGAAGCCCATGTGCCGGTGCTCTGCAACAAGAGAAGTCACTGCAATGAAGAGTAGCCGCCACTCACCGCAACTAGAGAAAGCCCGTGAGCAGCAGCAAAGACCCAGCACAGACATAAGTAAGTAAATAAATAAGAAGCTATATTCTAGATTAATTTTTCAAGCTAGCATCATTTTGCTACTGTTACAAAGTAGCTTTTTTCTCTTTCTCTCTACATATTTTCCCTGATAGGTGAAAGAATATCAGATACAGACAAGATTTTTCCTTTTAGCCTCTCATAGAACAGACACAAGTTCTTCACCATACCTATATAAGGATTTCAGTTTGAACTTATCTAAGCAAAAATGTACCACTTTCAGCTTTCCTTAAAATGAGTGTCATCAGGACATCTAAATACTCCAACACATACATTATTTAGACTTTCCAAATGGTTAATGTGGTTTCCTAGATGTGCTCAAAAACAGCTTTTTTAAGGTCATTTGACATTTGCTACAAGGCATTGCCCTGAACAGCCAACAGGCTTGTTGCACTGATAAAACACCAAGAAAAGCCACTAGAAAAAAGGTGGTGTCTATAGATAATTTGGTTTTGTGTGTGTGTGTGATTAACTTCGTTAAAGAACAGATTGTTAATTTTTAATTATTTAGATATGAATCATGCTGTGGATAACTAGACATTTGTTATAACAATCAGATGTACAATACAACTTTTTAAAAGCTCTATTTAGCTTTGGGGTACAGCATATGTGTACTAATCCTGTTTCTAAAAATTTTCAGGACAGTCTCACTGTCCTCACAAATGTATTTGTAATTGTCAACCCATGTATTCTAATTTTTTCATTTGAAAAACATTAACACTGTTAGCAGATCTGCTTTGGGTGAAATTATATTTAGGTCCCACCCCCAGTGTCTGCCGGAGGGTGGAAAAGTCTACCCAAATCTAAGAATTCCACTCTCTAGTGGAAAACCTATCAGAAACCTAACCCACATGCTGTCTGGGTCTGCACTCTTAGGATGACTTAGCTTATGATCGTGCTAAATGTTTTCTCAAATCACCGTTGAATTTCTATCCTAGTTCTTAGCAAAAGCTCTGATTCAAAAGGGTGCTATGTTCTCAGGATATTGAAATTATAACTTAAAAAGGAAAAAAAAACAACAACAAAATATTTTTTATTGTATTTTCCTGGTTTGAAAAATCAAGTTGAAGACAGTGAGCCTCTTCCAAAAGACAAGATCATTTCCTCACAGTTTGGGGTCCTTGAGCAATGTCCCTCAGGGCCCATACATGAAATGAGGACAATACGGAGACCCGTGCGTTCACATAATTGATCCACTTTCATCCACATAAAGGGATGAAAAAGCCTCAAATTATTAACAGTCCAGTGCTTTTACAGCTCCCACCTACCACACACTTACTGCTTTCAGATTTCTCCTAATTGAATTACTGAGAGCAGACCAAATGACCTTAGTTGTCCAAGCACTATTTATCACATTTTATTTTACATGAGTTTCATTATTAAAGGAAAATATTCTCTTACTCCATTTTCCATCTTCTAGTAATTATATCCATGTCATCCTAAGTTTTCTCTGACTTCTCTTTTCAAAAAACAACTATTAACTTTCAATAAAGTCAGCGACCTTGTTTGAATGACTCTGTCCCCTCAGGTGACTTTGAGGCAAAAATTACAGAAGCATCAGTTGGGAAGTTTGCAAGCATTCTGCAAAGTATGAAAAGGGTAAGAGCTCTTCATCTTGCAGCACCAGGACTCATCATGGAAAGACATATAAATAGAAAGGGCAAATTCCAGTGACATGCATCCAATAAATTGGAGACTCTTGTCACAGTAAAAGCCAATTCAGCAGTTTATAATCACAATGTATAACGTGGTTACATTACTTATTTTTTACTCTCTAAATAAGGCATTTTACATTGTTTCTCTGTGTCATCCTTTGCATCATTGAAAATTCTAACTTTTATCTGCTATGAGATCGTCTTTCTGAGCTCGTTGACTTTCACCTCAGCTGTTAGTAACAAGTCCTTTTTGAAATGACATTCCATCAAGAATCACAGATTTTGAAAAATCTGAAAGGTCACTTTGCTCCAAGTAGTGAAAGTGAAAGTGTTAGTTGCTTGGCTGTGGCTGACTCGTTGTGACCCCATGGACTGTGGCCGACCAAGCGACTCTGTCCATGGGATTTTCCAGGCAAGAATATTGGAGTGGGTAGCCACTTCCTTCTCCAGGGGATCTTTCCTGACCCAGGGATCAGACCTGGGTCTCCCACATTGCAGGGAGACTACCGTCTGAGCCACCAGGGAAACCTGTTCCATGTCGACCATCATACAAAATAAACTAGAAGAGAAATAAGCTATATGTTTGTTTTTAAACTATTTGCAAGTACAACAAACTCCAGAACTTCTCTTAGCAATTTGCCTGGCATTTCATCCCTTTTAGGCAGGTAAATGGAATCCAAATTCTCTGGCCTGAATTGGAGTTGATTTTAAAACCACCAATTAAGGTGAATCATCATTTTTCAATATATTAATTTATGAACTAAAGGAGTGTATTTGACACACAGTGCATTGGTATCAACAGAATGTCCACACTAAGTGATTTCTATATTAAATGGGCTTGAATTTTTTCACATGACATGAATCCTATAACTAAAGTGCATATAATAAGGACAAACACACTTGTGAATATTTTCACACACGAGGTATTCTCACCTCGATATTATATTTCACCTAAATGGAATATGTGAGGTAGAGCAGTAACATGAAACAAACATTGGACAAAAGGGAGCATGGGTATGGGGTTAAGGTCCAGCTCTCTGACTCATGAATTCCAGTAGACAGTCACCCAAACTCCCTGCGCCTTAGTTTCCTCATTCATGAAACTATATCTGAAGTCATATGATGCTATAGGCCCATGTCCAATACCAGATTAATAGCAGGCTTTTGCTGTTTTCTCCTAAACCAAAACAAAGCAAAGCAAAACCAAACAAATAAATACACAAACACACACAAAATCAAAACCAACCAACTAAACAACAACAACAAAAAGAAAACAAAGACAGAAAAGGCAGAAAAAACACAGCTGGCCTTAGTTGATACCTAAGGTGGTTCTGAATTTTTCATCTTTGCAATGCTACTCCTCAAGCACAGTGTGAGTATTTAGCAACAGTGAGAAGTGCTACAGAGTTATTAAACCATGCTCAGCTGTGCCAAAGATGCTTGAATCCTATTAAACAATACATTTCTTTTCTTATAAGAAGCCTCAGTTTTCTGAATCTCTTTACATTTGATCTCTAGTGACTGAAGCACATATATTAGAATTGAGCAGTTAGTACCTCTGGTATAGGACTGATGCAGCTTATAAGGCAGAATCTTTCCTCTACCCAAAATAGAATCTTCTTTGAGATCACCCTTCAAATGATTGTCATTTATTGAAGTATAGTATGTCATCTCTGCAGAAGGAGCCACAGAGGGAACTCAGTTCCAGGGATTTCTTTTCTGAAACATGGTTTGTCTATTTGCTGTATCAACAAGCCAACGAGATGTTTGAAAATTTTGTTTTCTTGAGTAAGATGCTCTTACGACATTACTGATCCTAAGGTACAGCCATGGCTTTCTGCTATTGATTTTCACATCCTATTAGGAGTTCGCCAGCCACATGTTGTAAAGCCAGTCCTCATCACATCCCAGCAACAATGCCAATCAGCTTTCTAGGCTGCTTCCCCTCTTTGCACACCACCCCCTGAGGCAGTGCCCTAAATCATCCCACACAAGCCCTGGCAGATTACCAAGCCCACAGGCAACAGTGAACTCCAAACTAGACCCACTAAAAAGACAAACATCTCTTGTCCACATGATGCTATTACAGGCATCTCAAGGCCTTCCCTGCCTTAAAATCAAAATTCCACTTTTTGCACTGATACTTCAAGCTCCATTAAAAAAATAAAGACACTTTGACTCAGTATACATCTTCTTCAGAGAGAAAATATATGACCTGAAATCCATATAATTGATTAATCTGACATAACTGATCAATAAAAAAATCCCTTTCTGAGGACAGACATGAATGAGCCGCCACTCCAGCAGGTGACTTTGGAATAGTAGAGACAAAGGAGGCGGAAGACACCAAATATTTTGCTTCATAATCATTCATAATATAATAATAATGATATTCATATTGTCAGGTTGTTGAGCTAATTGAGAACGATAAACACCATTAACTGAGTCTTTCAATAGTGAGAAGTAGCATCATGAAAATTTTGGTAAGGACATCCAAAAAGCCTCTTCTCTATAAAGACAGTGAGAACATTGGTAAAAATTGTCAGAACTGACATTTTTATAACTGAAAATTAGCTATAAGCTTGCAGCAATTCATAGGGCATGTTTTTTAAAAGGATAA
The DNA here is from genome assembly GCF_033118175.1 of Dama dama. Taxonomy (NCBI): domain Eukaryota; kingdom Metazoa; phylum Chordata; class Mammalia; order Artiodactyla; family Cervidae; genus Dama; species Dama dama. Next base: position 77,142,006 of record NC_083710.1, on the reverse strand, counting down.
ATGTCATTAAGAAGAGCGAGCTTTACAGTGCTTTAAATTGCCCTATTCCCAACCCCACCCCCAAAATTTCAGTGCTCTTGAAAACCAACAACCACAATCACAGTTAAAGCCAGCAGTTTGGCAGCCTCTGGAAGAGGAATAACGAGACTGGAGTATCTTCAAAGCTCCATTCCCAGAGAGCTGGCCATTGCTTGACCTGTTTTGTGGTTTCCTAAAAGATCGCACTTGCAAGGGTGTCTTTAAATGTTGTAACTGGAAGCTCACCCGATGCCAGAAGCCATTTTTCCAGGGGTATTTGGAAAAAAAAAAATAGGAGGCGATTGTTTAGTGCAACTCCCTGAAGCAGTGGCTAACAGTTGAGACAATAGGTTAACAAAAGCTTAAAAGGAAAAGATGGAGAATGAGATGTCCATATGAGGCTTTGAAAATCCCTAACATGTTCCTGGGAATTTAGAAGCCCATGTGCATGTGTTGGGCTGTGTATCTGACCAGGACTGTCTGTGCTCAGGAGAGACTAAAACATGCTAACCTCTGGCTAGACCTGAGGTTCTGTGCAAGCAGAAAATGAAGGCTAAGAAGCAGCAGTCCAGCTGAGTGCTAAAGGTGTTACCTAGTATACACACACACACACACACACACACACACACACACCCCTAGGCAAAGACTGGGGGACTAAGCAGTTCCAGGCTTTTAGGGAAGTCTTTGTTGAAGCATTATCTGACCATTAAGATATTTGAGCAGAGACTTCCCTGGCTACACACACAAACGAATACAGACACTATAGAATTTGTTCAGAAAAGTCGCTAAATAAACATCAACTGCAACAGCAACAAACCCTGGGGAAGAGGGAGAATCTGATTTCCAGATTCGCTATATTATATGAGGCAAAATGTTTAGTTTTCAACAAAAAATAGGAGAAATACAAAGAAACAAGAAAGGATGGCCCATACACACAATAAATAGAAAACTGTTCCTGAGGCTGGCCAAACATTGGGATTTAACAATAATGAGTTTAAATTAGTTATTTCAAATATGGTCAAGGAACTAAAGGAACCATGTCTAAAGAGCTAAAGGAACAAATGTGAAAGAGTGTTTCATCAAACAGAGTATGTCAATAAAAAGACAGAAATTATAAAAAATCCAAATAGACATTCTGGAGATTAAAAGTATAATAAGTGAAATGAAAAATTCACCTCAAGAGTTCAACAGCAGTTTTGAACAAGAAGAATTAAAGATGAGTGAACCTGTAGATGAACTGAGATTACCTAGTCTAGGGAAAAACTTTATAATTTTTTATAATTTTTATAAATTTATAAATTTTTATAATTTATAAAATTATCATTTTAAAATGATAAAAGGGTTGTTGTTGTTCAGTTACTAAGTCGAGTCCGACTCCTTACTACCCCATGGACTGCAGCATGCCAGGCTTCCCAGTCCTTCACTATCCCCCAGAGTTTGCTCAAACTCATGTCCATTGAGTCGGTGATGCCCTCCAGCAATCTCTGAACCTAACAAAACAGTCCCAAAATACATGTAGGAAACTGACAGAACTGAAGAGAGAGATAGAGCATTCAATAATAATAGATAGAAATGTCAATAACCCATTTTCAATAACGGATAAAACAACTGGTAGATGATCACAAGGAAATGCAAATCCTGGACAACACCATAAAACAACTAGACCCAACAGACACTTATTGAACACTCTACTCGGTAAAAGAATATTCTTAACTGCACATGGAACATTCTCCAGGATATGTCATATGTTTGGCCAAAGGCAAGCCTCAATAATCTTAAATATCTATTACTAAAATGCAATGAATTAAAAATCAGTGGTTGGTTAATCAGAATTCACTCTGACAGACAGCATCCTCTTTTCTTTCTTCATAGGAGTTTTCATAATGTGAAATCATAGTTCTGGGTCTGAAGACAGAAAAGCAGATAATATAAATACTGTGAACAACTTGTCCTTGTTTGCCTGAGACTTCCCAAGGGTTGACACTGATAGTCCCACGTACTGGGAATTCTCTCAGTCTTGAGAAAATCAGAGTAGTTGGTCACACTAAGGAAAAACTAAGCTACAAGTGTTAGCTCACTGATGTCACACAACTAGGTGTGCACTTCATAAGTCATAAGAGCTATCATCACCTAGGAGACAGTGTTGCAGCCAACCTTCTTTCCCTGACAACCCTAAGTGTCTTATAAACCTCAGGAGGGTCTCTGTCTACCCACTACAAGCTGCCCTTCTCAGTTACCACGGAAACACCATGTAGAAACTAAACTAAGATGGGATTTTTAACCCAGCCTTTGAAATAAAGAGACTCTCCAAGAAAGCACTAGCACTTTGGAAGGAAGGGTGAATGACTGCATTATTGTTTCTTTACTTGTTTTTATTCTGCTTCTTCCCTAAGCTATTTACTCTTATGAGCAGGAGACTCACATTTTTGTTCACTACTGAACATTCAGTATCTAGCAAATACCCGGCACCTGGTGAATATTCAATAAATATTTGAGTCAATGACCACGAATAATAACTTCTAAGGCCTTGCTCTTTATCCTCATCTATTGCCAGCCTTGATTTAATACTTAAATTTTCCTGCCTGAATATAAATATAAACTAATAGTATGAACTACTCACATAGCATGTAGGCATGATGTCATTCTAATAAATTGACAGAATAAGCTTTTGAGGTAATCATCCCCATTTTCCAGATGAAGGAACTGAGGACAAAAAAAAATGAAAGAATTTGTTCAAGACCTCAGAATTAATCTATATTTGTTCAACAGATGTGTGTTGTAATTTTTTGACTCTATCATCCTGGCAAGAACTATTTATGTGTTCATACAATGTAAGATAAGGTGATTGATAAATGTTCCTTATAGAGACCACTTATAGAGCCTCTACTATTGTTTATCATATGAATCTGGTAAACTAAATATTTTCATACCTAACATAAAGGCAGCCAAGCCCCTCTCCAATTAACAAAATTCAAATTCACACACAGTTACGTAGGACTACAGTAGTTGTAATAATGACCTCTGAATTCATTAAGCTGAATTCATTAAGCTGTGGCAAATTTTGAGTCCACAAACCTTGTCAAAAATTTTTTTCTTCTAATATCTCGGAGGCAACCAAAAATCCCACTTTCTTTTTTTTTTTTTTTTAAAAAACACTAGGATTTTATTTTATTTTTTATTTTTTATTTTTTTATTAGTTGGAGGCTAATTACTTCACAACATTTCAGTGGGTTTTGTCACACATTGATATGAATCAGCCATGGATTTACACGTATTCCCCATCCCGACCCCCGCTCCCACCTCCCTCTCCACCCGATTCCTCTGGGTCTTCCCAGTGCACCAGGCCAGAGCACTTGTCTCATGCATCCCACCTGGGCTGGTGATCTGTTTCACCATAGATAGTATACATGCTGTTCTTTTGAAATATCCCACCCTCACATTCTCCCACAGAGTTCAAAAGTCTGTTCTGTATTTCTGTGTCTCTTTTTCTGTTTTGCATATAGGGTTATCATTACCATCTTTCTAAATTCCATATATATGTGTTAGTATGCTGTAATGTTCTTTATCTTTCTGGCTTACTTCACTCTGTATAAGGGGCTCCAGCTTCATCCATCTCATTAGGACTGGTTCAAATGAATTCTTTTTAATGGCTGAGTAATATTCCATGGTGTATATGTACCACAGCTTCCTTATCCATTCATCTGCTGATGGGCATCTAGGTTGCTTCCATGTCCTGGCTATTATAAACAGTGCTGCGATGAACATTGGGGTGCACGTGTCTCTTTCAGATCTGGTTTCCTCAGTGTGTATGCCCAGAAGTGGGATTGCTGGGTCATATGGCAGTTCTATTTCCAGTTTTTTAAGAAATCTCCACACTGTTTTCCATAGTGGCTGTACTAGTTTGCATTCCCACCAACAGTGTAAGTGGGTTCCCTTTTCTCCACACCCTCTCCAGCATTTATTGCTTGTAGACTTCTGGATAGCAGCCATCCTGACTGGCGTGTAATGGTACCTCATTGTGGTTTTGATTTGCATTTCTCTAATAATGAGTGATGTTGAGCATCTTTTCATGTGTTTGTTAGCCATCTGTATGTCTTCTTTGGAGAAATGTCTGTTTAGTTCTTTGGCCCATTTTTTGATTGGGTCATTTATTTTTCTGGAATTGAGCTGCAGGAGTTGCTTGTATATTTTTGAGATTATTCCTTTGTCTGTTGCTTCATTTGCTATTATTTTCTCCCAATCTGAGGGCTGTCTTTTCACCTTACTTATAGTTTCCTTTGTAGTGCAAAAGCTTTTAAGTTTCATTAGGTCCCATTTGTTTATTTTTGCTTTTATTTCCAATATTCTGGGAGGTGGGTCATAGAGGATCTTGCTGTGATTTATGTCGGAGAGTGTTTTGCCTATGTTCTCCTCTAGGAGTTTTGTAGTTTCTGGTCTTACATTTAGATCTTTAATCCATTTTGAGTTTATTTTTGTGTATGGTGTTAGAAAGTGTTCTAGTTTCAGTCTTTTACAAGTGGTTGACCAGTTTTCCCAGCACCACTTGTTAAAGAGGTTGTCTTTTTTCCATTGTATATCCTTGCCTCCTTTGTCAAAGATAAGGTGTCCATAGGTTCGTGGATTTATCTCTGGGCTTTCTATTCTGTTCCATTGATCTATATTTCTGTCTTTGTGCCAGTACCATACTGTCTTGATGACTGTGGCTTTCTAGTAGAGTCTGAAGTCAGGCAAGTTGATTCCTCCAGTTCCATTCTTCTTTCTCAAGATTACTTTGGCTATTCGAGGTTTTTTGTATTTCCATACAAATTGTGAAATTCTTTGGTCTAGTTCTGTGAAAAATACCGTTGGTAGCTTGATAGGGATTGCATTGAATCTATAGATTGCTTTGGGTAGAATAGCCATTTTGACAATATTGATTCTTCCAATCCATGAACATGCTATGCTTCTCCATCTGTTTGTGTCCTCTTTGATTTCTTTCATCAGTGTTTTATAGTTTTCTATGTATAGGTCTTTTGTTTCTTTAGGTAGATATACTCCTAAGTATTTTATTCTTTTTGTTGCAATGGTGAATGGTATTGTTTCCTTAATTTCTCTTTCTGTTTTTTCATTGTTAGTACATAGGAACACAAGGGATTTCTGTGTGTTAATTTTATATCCTGCAACTTTACTATATTCATTGATTAGCTCTAGTAATTTTCTGGTAGAGTCTTTAGGGTCTTCTATGTAGAGGATCATGTTATCTGCAAACAGTGAGAGTTTTACTTCTTCTTTTCCTATCTGGATTCCTTTTACTTCTTTTTCTGCTCTAATTGCTGTGGCCAAAACTTCCAACACTATGTTGAATAGTAGTGGTGAGAGTGGGCACCCTTGTCTTGTTCCTGATTTCAGGGGAAATGCTTTCAATTTTTCACCATTGAGGGTGATGCTTGCTGTGGGTTTGTCATATATAGCTTTTATTATGTTGAGGTATGTTCCTTCTATTCCTGCTTTTTGGAGAGTTTTAATCATAAATGAGTGTTGAATTTTGTCAAAGGCTTTCTCTGCATCTATTGAGATAATCATATGGTTTTTATCTTTCAATTTGTTAATGTGGTGTATTACACTGATTGATTTGCGGATATTAAAGAATCCTTGCATTCCTGGGATAAAGCCCACTTGGTCATGGTGTATGATTTTTTTTAATATGTTGTTGGATTCTGTTTGTTCCTTTACCTGTTGGGTATTTCTTTGCCTTTTCATCTTGTTTAGATTGCTGTATCTGGAGTGGGCTTTCTGTATTCTGGAGGTCTGTGGTTCCTTTTTATTGTGGAGGATTAACCCAGTGGGTGGGGTTAGACGATTGGCTTGTCACGGTTTCCTGGTTAGGGAAGCTTGCGTCAGTGTTCTGGTGCATGGAACTTGATTTCTTCTCTTTGGAGAGCAATGGAGTGCCCAGTAATGAGTTTTGAGATGGGTCTATGTGTTAGGTGTGACCTTGGGCAGCCTGTATGTTGATGTTCAGGGCTATGTTCCTGCGTTGCTGGAGAATTTGCATGGTATGTCTTGCTCTAAAACTTATTGGCTCTTGGGTGGTGGTTGGTTTCAGTGTAGGTATGAAGGCTTTTGGACAGTCACTTATTACTTAAAGTTCCATGTAGTCAGGAGTTTTCTGGTGTTCTCAAGTTTTGGGCTTAAGTCTCCTGCCTCTGGATTTCAGTTTTATTCTTCCTGTAGTCTCAGGACTTCTCCAACTATACAGCCCTGATAAGAAAACTTCTAGGTTAATGGCTAAAAGATTCTCCCCCGTTATGGACACCCAGAGAGGTTCACAGAGTCACATGAAGAAGAGGAGAGGGAGGAGGGAGATAGAGATGAGCAGGAGGAGAAAAAGGGGGACTCAAGAGGAGAGAGACAGCTCTACGCAGCTGTCTGTTCCCAGAGTGTTCTCCGTAGCCCAGACACCTACAGAGATTCACAGAATTGGATTGGGAAGAGAAGGGGAAAGGAGGAAATAGAGGTGTTCTGAGGTAGAAAACAGAGAGTCAAGATTGGGAGAGAATAATCTTCGGTTTAAAAATAGGGCTTCTCTACTTTTTTTTTTTTTTTGTAAGGTTATAGTGTATTGAAAATGAAAATTAAGGAGTAGTAGAGGAGTACTAGAGGACTTTAAAAGAAATAAGAGAAAAAGAAAAGTAGAAAATAGAAGAGAAAAAAGAAAGGAAAAAAAAGAAGAAAAAAGAAAAAAAAAGGAAAAAAAAAAAAAAGAAAAAAAAATTTTTTTTTCCCTAATTAAAAAAATCGTAAAAATCTATGGAAATGAAAGTTAAGGAGTAATGGGGGAGTAATAGGGGATTTTAAAGGAAAATAAAAGAGAAAAAATAAAAAAGAAAAAATAAAAAAAGAGAAAAAAGTAAAATTATATCTAGAAGTTTCTCTGGAGCTGTTGCGGTCAGTGTGGGTTCGGCTCAGTTTCAGATAGCTCCTCGTTCCAGCTTACGCTTCTCGATATCTATAGGCCCCTTCTGGTGTAGTCGGTGTTTTCTACAGGGATTTTAATCTGTTGCACCAGTCCCTTCTGAAGCGGTTCCCTTTGTTTATTTGGCTTCTGTTTGCCGGTCTCTTCAGAGCCTCATTTCCGCCCTGACACAGGCAGGCGGGGGTGGACTCTTATTCAGGTAGCTAGTTCCCTCGCGCTGCGGGGAGGGGCTGGCGCTGTGGGGAGGGGCTTGCGCCACGAGGACGGGCTGACGCTGCCGGGAGGGGCTGACGCTGCTTTCTCCGTCTGCGCTGCTCAGGCTCCCGGCTGTTCTATATGGAGCGCGCCCCGCGCTGCGCGAGGTTCCAGCCCTCCGGTGTTCCACAAAAGCGCGGAAGGAAAAGCTGCGCCTGCTGTCTGTGCCTTCCCCGTCAGAGCGGTCCAGGCAGCCAGGGGCTTGGTGGGCGCACTCTCCCCAGGTGTGGCGCGCCCACTCCCTTCCGCGGACCCAGTCTCAGTTTCCGCTGGCGCCAGTCGGGTGCGCGCGCCTTCTGCCCTCCGCGTCCCCAGCCCTGGTCCCCGCCCGCGCCGGTCGGGTGCCTGCGCCCTGTGTCTCGCTGCGACCTTCCCCTCCCCGCTGCCTCCTGCCTCCGGCGGGGCTGGGCCGGTCCGCAGCCTGCGAGCTCTTCTCTGGATTTTCTCGGTCTCTTTGTTCTGCGAACGGCCGGCAGTGTGTTCGGGCCGGTTAATTTACCCTCTCTCTTTTGGTCTCCCACAGTTCAAGTTGGCAACTCACAGAAGCTCCCTCCGATTGTCCTCAGGGCACTCAGGCCCGGACCCTACCCCAAGCAATGCCGCCTAAGAGCTCCCGGGACGGATCTCCGTCCTTAGCTCTTTTGTCTCACTTTTTATCTTTTATATTTTGTCCTACCTCCTTTCGAAGACAATGGGCTGCTTTTCTGGGTGCCTGATGACCTCAGCTAGCGATCAGAAGTTGTTTTGCGAAGTTTGCTCTGCGTTCAGTTATTCTTTTGATGAATTTGTAGGAGGGAAAGTGGTCTCCCCGTCCTACTCCTCCGCCATCTTGGCTCCTCCCTGAAAATCTCACTTTCATTAATTAGTTTATTGTCCATCACCAACATGACTCTAAAACCTCTCCTTTTTTCTTCTTCTTTTTTAAAGAGAATCCTCAGGTGTGCATGCATGCTAATTAAACTAAGTTCCCTAAAGCTGAATACAACTTGTCTTCAAACAGCTGGGAGGAAGGAGGGCAAAAATCTTCAAATATATATAAATTCATAGCTGGCTTCTGTTGAACTCCTGCTCTTGACAACTCGTTTAGAACACAATTTTCCAAATGCCACTGCTTTCTGGGATTTAGGAGAGAGGAAGAGAGCTCTTTCATCTCATTAGATTTGTGTCAACTCCATTCTAAGTTGCTAGCAATAGGAACTCTCAGAAAAATATGCCGAGCTTCCCTTTGGGGCTAGGCTGCTGAGATATTGGCATCGAAAAGCATCAAAAGTAAATAAAATGACATACACTGTGTTCCAGGCACAAGGAGGCCCAAGAGATAGGATGAGAAATCCAGTTGATATGCCCAGGACCCTACCTCCAACGGCATGCTGCTGTTTTCTCCATATTCAGAGCTGCAGCCATGGCCAAATGACTCACTCTGAGCCAAATTCTCCCCTCAGCTCCATGTAGGCAACTTTATCCAAAGTCACAAAGGTGTATAAGCACATCTCTAAAACTGACATTTGGCAATGGTGCTATTGAATTCTCTTATGGGCTGCATACTTACCATGTGGTAAATGCCTTTCTACCAATTTCTGCACAAACATGAGCCTGTTTGCTCCTCTCAGACGGCAGCGCTTGCTGCACAGTTCCCTCACTTTTTAAAGCTTTTTGTGTTTTACCAGTCAGGAGCACATTTTGCAAGTCCCTGGCAAACACAAGTGTACTTTCTTCTTGGCTTCCACACTTGCGGAAGCCAGATGAAAGGAACAGCTCCCCAGGAAAGCTTCGAATTTTATCAACCTGTAGATGAAGTGATCCTCCACCTCTCAGTCAGGTTTTTGAGGGATTGTATTTCCTTAATTGAAGAAGTAAAGGTGCAGAAGAGGATAAGTGAAGAAAAGGGTTCAAGTTTTGCCTCATTTGAGAAGTATTTTTGGATCCACCCCTCTAGTCTGCCCCCCTCAGGTTAAGGGGGCAGTTTCCACAACCCAAGTGCATCTTTTGGCTTACTCTGTGGGGGTGAGACTTGCTAGGTACTGTCTGATGTGGGCTCTCTGAGGCAGAACCCATACTGCGGTTTTGTGGGGTATTTTTAAAGATTTTTTTTAAATGAACTATTTAAAAAATCTTTATTGAATTTATGATATTGCTTCCATTTTTCTGTTTTAGTTTTTTGGCCACAAGTGGTTTGTGGGATCTTAGCTTCCCAACCAGCATTTGAACAGGCACCCCCTGCCTTGGAAGGCGAAGTCTTAACCACTAGACCTCTAGGAGGCCCCAACCAACCGATATTTTTTACCTAGAGCAAAGAGTCCGGCAGTCGGATGAAGATGCATTTGCTGGCCACCTACTCTGTGCTAGGCACCGAGCCTCCTCCCAGGGATGGGCTGTCTTTCCCTTGAGGAGCTTAGGGTCTAGTCAGTCCATGGATGCATCAGCATAATATTTATGCACAAGGCAACTAGAGATGACATAGGGTATGACCGAGATGCCAAAGGGAACACAGCAGATGGATTCATAATCCTGGTTGGTAGGATCAAGAAGCGCTGGGAGAAGACTATGCCAGAGCTAAGTCCTGAAAATAAATACGAATTAAGTCAAGAATTAGTAGAGAGGGGAGTTCCAGACATGGGCAGCAGCAAGAACAAAGGCAAAAGGGCACAGAACACCATGCAGTGTGTCTTGCAAATTTCAAGCAGGAGGCTAGGAACAGCAGGCCACTAAGACTGCAGAGGTGGGCTGTATCCAGGTAACCAAGGATGTTCTTAAACCTTATTTCTGAGAAAGATAGTCACTGAAAATTTTCAACTCTAAGGGAAATGGGCCCTTATCTGTGCTTTAAACTGTTCAAAGTGGGAGCTTAATAACGGGGCTGGCTTTTATTTGTGCAAGACTGGAAACAGGGAGCCCAACTGGGAAGCAATTTTAATTGTCTTGGTGAAAGCCTGTATTGGGGGTATTATTAGGGCTGAGAGGAAGGCTACATAAGAAATATTGACAAGGCAGAATGGGAAGGATATTGCATTGTATTAGAGGCAGGAAGTGAGTAGCTTGATGGTCTTATTAGACCTTGAGATATATGAGCTTGAAGTTCAGAGAAGTGTCAGGGATTAAGATTAACGTATGTGACTCCTAATTTTATAGGAGCTGAAATTATCCTTGAGAAGAGATGAGATGTTCCATGAAGAATTCTTGTTCAAAGAGAGCTGCAGCAGCTGGGAATCTGGGGGCGGGGGGAGACTATGATTTAGAGGGTGATCTGGGGAACAGGTCCCCCTGAAGGTGATGAGAAGACATTTCCAGAAATCTGTATGTGAGACAAAAAGAGTGTGAGGTCTTGGAGCCTAAGGGATTTGCAAAATATGTAAAGATTTTTATAGAAAAGGCAGAGAATAGTGTCAATGCCCCACTGTGGTAAACAATCTAGGGTGATGTCCAATAGCTTAGGCAATAAGGAAGTCTTTGAAGCCCTTCTCTGTGGCAGACACACACATGCATATTGTTTAATAAATATACAAATGAATGAATGGATAATACCAAGTCTTTAGAGACTTTAGGAAATAAAAATTGAGGCTTAATTTGTTGGGTGAAGGTTGATTTTCAAAGGACCCCAAATCTCTAGCTTTATGAATCCTTAATTAGACTTAATGACACAAAACAAGTCATTCTATCTCAAGCCTTTGCTTACTGACTTTCCTTCTCCATATCCTTGGCTGTGCATATTAATAATGATAGATGAAGCAAGTCCTAGGGTGAAATTACAGAATCCAGGGATATGCTCCCTTCATCACTTGTCACAAATAGGACCCACTTGCACATTTACATGTACATTTGGGGTCACAGGTCAGCAGATATGTTTGGAAACATGGAGAACTAGATGCCACGGGGTCAGAGTTTTAACACCAGCCCTTTCCTAGAGCAGCCTGTTGCCTTAATTTGAAGTAATAGACTAAAGGATTTCTAAATTTTCTTCCACTTAAAAGTTTTTGTAGAGCCTTCACTCTCAAATGCCTTCGGAGCATCCTAGATTCGCTCTATAAGTGCTCAACAAAGATGGTGGTCTCTAATTCAGTTCTTTGAGAGGAAAAGTTTTATTCTTAAGCAAACAGAACTGTTTGCTATTTGTTCCTGAACCAAGCTGAGATTTATTTTGCTTTCTGCAGTTGCTCTTCATTTCTGCTTTCCCTGTTGTGTTTGTACATATGCCTTCACTTTATATTCCTGCCTTTCTCTCTGGAAGTCTGAGAAACGCTGGTCCCTGCCAATGAGCACACCCATGCTGACTGATCCATGGAAGAGTACCAAAATCCGCTCCTCCATACTTCGGCTCACTGCAGGGAGGAGGCACACCGCCAACTTTGTAGCTTCCTGTGTTCCAAGAGTGACAGGAAAGCGAGATGAAGGAGCAAGAAAAGAATTAGAAGAGGTTCTGATTATAAGTGTGGCTCGCAGCACAGTGAGAAGAGAAACACAAATAAATGGCCTGGCTGATTGTACCGTCAATGTGCACATTGCCTTCACGTAGCCCCAGATTTTTACATCTACTAATGTCTTGCTGGTGTATTCAGACGATGCACCATATGGACAGAGGCAATGTTTTCCTTAATCCTTAGTGTAGTGTACAGCCTGAACCATCAAAGTTCCACCACCAACACTAACAGTAAAAAGAAATGGTATTGCTGCTGCAAAACAGTGATTCGCTTTCAGTATGGAAGCTGCTAAGGGCAGGGATCCTCTTTACGTTATATGCTATTCTCAGAGCTCGCTGGGCGCTGACTAAATGGCAAAATCAAGGAGGCCCTCTTCTTTCGCTGACACCATACATTTAAGCATCTTCACGATCACCTAATTTCCCTGCTGTTTCCAAAGGTGGTGCTTTGGAATTGCTTTGCAAGGGTTATTTTAAAAAATCAAATTACAGAAAACAAAGTGCACTTGAAGTTTTACTAGCTGATATTCTGAGACCCCAAAGTTTTACTGATATTCTGAGGCCCCAAATAAATAACCGTCCACCAGTTGATCTTCTATAATTCCATGAACTTCAGTTAGGTCCAATCAATGGGGCAGTACCTCACTCCTGTCTTAATAAACCTGAGCTCTAACTTGCATGGATTTTCAGATATGTCTCCATGGGATTTGCCAAATGGCAGTCCTTCCCACTCTGCTTGGGCATGCAGAGTTCCTTGGTTTTGTTTCAAGGAGATTTTCATGAGCCCCATAGAACTGATTCTGACATCTTATCATTGCTAGAGATGTTTAAGAAATATGTGACATCTCTACCAATGCAAATTAAAATTAATTGGCTCTTCGGGAAGTTTGCAATATTATCTGGATATATCTAGAAAAAAACCTTGAGTTGATGTTTAAGAAATACAATGAACAACCCAAGAATACTGATGTTAATTGCGTATTAGGAACTCTGCAACCTGTCTGGGATATCAATAGATAACTAAGATGTTACAGACTGGAGCTGAAAACCAGTCCTTAATGATAACAAAATCTCCCAATAGAATTACTGGTAGTAAGGGTTGATGCAGAGAAAAAGAAAAATGGAATAAGTAGCTATTTCTTTTTCCAAATAAATAATATTTTTTACTCTTAGAAGTTTCTTATTTATTTACCTCATTAAATTTTAAGACTGTTGGACAAAATCAGTGTCTAATGTTATCAGTCTTTTGAGAATGAAATTTATAGCATTCATAGCTGTCATTTCATGACAAAAAATTTATTATTGCTCTCCCCTTTGATCTAAACAGGGTCATGGGATGCTAAACTTTTATTTTTGGAAATAGAGAGGAATTGAAAAATGATACCCAGGCACAAAGGAAGGGAAATGTTCATAATCTGTGCTAGAAAAAAGACACTCTGAAGAAATATTTGAGAAAAGATGCGCTGTTCTGTACATGCCTGACCCTGCCCTTGAAACTAAAGGGGTTGCCTGAAATATTACCTCCACCTCACAGTTCACTGGATTACAACCCAGCTCTGTAGACCATTAATTCCTGTAGGAAATTAACAACAAGCCCTATCTCATCTGCATTTGCACTCTCACATTCCAAATGTCTCTGCCTTGAATTTACATTTAGGAGTAACCGAAAACCATTGATTTCTAATTATAATGGTTATAATTAGAGCTGCATTTATAAAAATGTAAAACCCAATAACATGAATTTCATTCACATCCCTTATTCCAATGGGCACATTTTTTTTTAAGCCTGACTAGAGAGGACTTCCCATTTCTAAAGGTATATGGAAGGCTAAATTTTCTGTTTCCCTTTGAAAGTTCCCCAAATGAATGAATAAAGTCATTTTTAAAGCATAGCTTTTCAAAGCCATCTTGGAAGTCATGGGGCTTCCCTGGTGGCTCAGATGGTAAAGAATCTGCCTGCAATGCAGGAGACCTGGGTTTGATCCCTGCATTGGGAAGATCCCCTGGAGAAGGGAATGGCAACCCACTTCAGTATTCTTGCCTGGAGAACTCCATGGACAGAGGAGCCTGGTCAGGCTACAGTCCATGGGGTTGCAAAGAGTTGGACGCAACGAAGTGAGTAACACTTCACTGGAAGTCATGAGTAATAAAGAAATTCCAGATGAATCGAGTCTCCAAAACGAAGTAAAAGCCAGACCCCAGAGAAGTAAGACACCATCAAAACCCTGACTGTCCTAAGGGTATAGGCCAAATCCTGGGACCCTGACTCACTTTTAGGATAGATTGTCAGGGCACAGCAGGTAAGAGGTAAGAGTAAGAGTCTTCTCAGAGTCAGAAACTTAATACAGTTTTAAATAAAGCTGAGATTCCAGAGTGGATGAGTAAATAATAAAACAATCCTCAACCCAAGAAAGGGGAGGAAGGAAACCTACATGACGCTGCCCGTCGTAACTGGACTCTAGGTATGAGGAAAACTAAATCCCCCTGAGAATCAGTAATCAAAAGGCAATCCTTATAGACACCGTGGAATTTGTGGCCCATGCTCATGCTTTCTGAATGTATCGATAAACCATTGATCGTAAGCTTGGACATCTCTAGAGGAACTCAGCATCAAGTTGGAGCTCTAATAGTCTTCACTGATAATTCTAAGAAAAACAAGGCAATCACAATAAAAAAGATCACCACACACAAGAAGCACGCCAAGAATGTGAGATTGCAGAATCATCTGTCAATACAAAGATTTCAGATACTGAACACTTAATATTATTAATATAAAAGAATTATGTTTACTATCATCTAAGAAATAAAAGACTCAAAAACATGAAAAATAAGACATTTAAAAAACTAATGAATGTTTAAAAGAATACATTGGATATACCAATATTTTTCATGAGATTTAAAACTCAGTAAGATAAATTAGCAAAATCAACACAGCTAAGAGAGAAATAATAAACTTAAAGATAAATCTGAAGTAATCGATCAAGAGAAAAAAATATTTTGAGTAGAAAATGTTGAAAAGATCACAGCTGCATCTAAATGGAGTTTCACAGGAACTAATGAATAAAATTGGGAGAAGGAACTATTGGAAAATATAATAGCTAATATTCTCAACAATTATGAAAGACACTAAATTCATGTCAAAAAACCTCAAAAATTTCTGAGCAGACTAAATAAAAATATATTCACACCTAGACATTCTTAAAGGTTGGAAAAGGATCATACTAACTGAAAATATCACAAAGGGGATAGAAGTTAAGGTGAAAATAGTATGTGCAGAGATAAAGTCTCATCCTAATGATAAAAAGTTTATCAGTTAGGCATAATAATTTTAGACTTATATAAAACATCTCAGTAGCACAAGGTGATATACTGGTGAATAAAAGTTTATACAGAGTTTATAAAAGTTTCCCCCAAGAATATATACTCACATATATGCTCTCACATAGATTTGGAGTAGCAATCTTTATTACAGCATAATACAAGGATCTACAATCTTAAAATTTAACATAAAATATTCTTGCCAGTAATATTCCTGAGATTACTGCTTCCTCTCTCCACCCTAATGCTCCACCCAGACTACATGAGACTCTAATGAATAAAGCCCCCAAAAAATAAGTTCACCACCCAAAATGGTCAAATAATCCCCCTAAAATTAATCATGTGAAAGCCAATAGACAAGTAGAAATCGACGTCTAAAAACAGATTTCAGATAATAGAACTATAAGATATAAAATAAAAATTAAGTATAGTTTAAATTATTGAGGACATAAAAAGAAATTAAAAATATCTTAAAATTATGAGCCCTGTCACAAAGCCAGAGAGACTTGAAAAATTACTACCTGGAATTTCCAGGAATAAAATAATTGAAATATAAAACCCAAAAGACAGATTAACAGTGAAATAAGACCCAGATGAAGACAGAATCAGTGAAGTAAAATATAGAGATAATAAAATTATTAAGAAAGCAGGACTGAAAAAAAGTATAAAATGTGAAAGAGTCATGAAAGGCATACTATGAAGGCCAACATTTATTCATTATGAGTTCCAAAAGAGCTATATATTTAAGATGTGGGCAAAGCAGACAATATAGAGACTCCTGGGAAGAGAGAGAAATAAGATATTTAGTGATTTTTGAAAGACACTTGATCAAACCTTGCCTGAAACCCTTTCCATAACCTCAGTTTTTATGTTGTTAACTTACACGCCCCTTAATTATTTAACCTCATTTATGTCGAGTATTTTGTTCTTTGCAAGTTAAGATTTCCTGACATTAGAAATAAGAAAATTAGAATTAGACTAAGAAAGTTTAAAAAAATGTAACTGGCCATTAAACATCTAGATTAATAGAAAGTTAAAACAATACTTCTCCCCCACCCCGATAATGCAGCTGTAAAGTATCATAAAAATCCCTTTCTTTGAGTGACTACTGCTATTTTAACTCACTAAGATGCTTTGGTTTCTAAAATCATTAACTCTCAAAAACTTTGTTAAAATTATATCAGTAAAAATGAAACACCCCACTCTTGCCTAGAGGATCTAAGCCCCTCTGACACAGAGGCAGCCTCAATTTCCAACCAAGTGCAGAGCTTCAAATAAGGGGTTTCTGGACACAACATCCCACATCTATCTTAACTTTGTCGTTTCCAAGGAAACAGGACCTTACATCCACTTCACAGTCCAGACTTGATATTAAAACCTTTGCACACAGTCCTGCTTTCCTTTGAGCCTATCCAAATACTTCTTTATTTAAGTTTAGCCTAAAGTCCATTATCCCTCAAAATCCCATAATAACCTCTATCTTTTCCTTTGTTAGGCACGATGTCCCACAGTTTCCCTGGAAAGCAGTCTCCCTCATTGGAATGGTGCAATATATCTGACTCTGCTGAATAAAAGGCCATTTCTGGTGATCTTAGGCTGATTAAGTGAGGACAGGAGGCAGGGTAAACAAACTAAATAAACCAAAATATATAATTATATTTTTTGCATTTGGCTAAAGAGACTCATTGGGAAAGACCCTGATGCTGGGAGGGATTGGGGGCAGGAGGAGAAGGGAACAACAGAGGATGAGATGGCTGGATGGCATCACCGACTCAATGGGCATGAGTTTGAGTAAACTCCGGGAGTTGGTGATGGACAGAGAGGCCTGGCGTGCTGCAATTCATGGGGTCGCAAAGAGTCAGAAATGACTGAGTGACTGAACTGAACTGAATTGAAAGAAAATCAGGGAGAGAGGAATAGAAAAGAGGTAAATGCTAGTTAGAATCATCTGGACTGAAACTAGAGAGAAATTGCATTGATGATAGGTTCTTGGAGAGGGGTAGCCTTGAAGAGAGAGAAAGAAGTTCCTTTATGCTCCGTTAAGAACATGGAACGAATGGCAGAAGTGCTAAAAGAAATGTTAAAAGCCCCCTTTCTTCTGGTTGCCACTGCACGCACCCTTCCAGACAGGGACAGTTCCTTGTTCCGTGCTGGCAGCCCACGGGGCTCCCAGAAAACCAAGTGCCGCCTAAAACAAGTGCCAAAACACACTCTGGGATCCAACTGCCTCGCAGGTCTAGGGCCGGGCTTCTGGGCTGTATTGTCAGCAGTGAACTGGCAGTCATAAATGTCAAGCCCTGATCAGCATAATCCCCTTAGCTCTTCCAGCTTAGTTCACAGCAAGGAAAGGTGGCATCAACAAGATTTCCTATTTGGGAAAAAAAAAATTTGCTGAACTTGGATCGACATAATGTTAGTAGTGTTAATGTTCTATATGGCTTTTATCTCTAGTAGGTTCGAGATGACTCCAGCATTTGTGGGAATTAGATTTTTTGGTAATCAAGGCAAAAAACAACATTTTGGTATATCTTCTCTGATTGCTCAGGATGGTTATTTTTCAGGTGAGGGGACCAAGGAGAACATATCTGGTATAATACCTCAGTAAAAATAAATTTAAAAAGTGAAGCATCACATTGATGTAGCTCCCTGGCAGCCTGTGTTTCAAGAAACCCCTGCTATCTCTCTTGCCTTCTTTAAGTCCTATGGCTTCAACCTTGAACAATGAGGGTCATCCCCACAAAGCCTGGGAAGGCTGTTATGAGTGTCTCAAACTCAGAGCATTTGTGTGAGTAAACATGGAGGAAAACTCTACAAAAACCAAGCACAACTGCATTTTTAATAGCTTGAAAACTGCTCTACCCTTAACTAGTTCAGCTTTAGATTACTGCTGTCTCCTGGGCTCTTCCAGTCCATGTGTATGCTTTTCTAAGCAATTTTTAATGCCAAATATGTTGATTTTCTTGGCTAAAAGCATACTGAATAAAAAGCATCATAAAGTGTGTGCGTACGTGTGTGTGTGTGTGTGTGTTGGGAGAAGAGAGTGTTGATTCTAAATTGAACACTGAGAGATTATATGAGGACACAACTTTGTTTTATAGCAATAGTCTGGGGCATTTTTAAATAACTCAGACAGGTCATGCATGGATACCCTCTCTCCCCAGTGGAAAAGCGTCATCACCAAACTCCATCAACTTTGCAAAGCACACCTCACCTGCCAATCTCTACAGGTGTCAGCCTTGCATGAAAACATGACAACCAGCATCTCAGAAAGGAAAGAGATCTGCCAATTCACCTACCTTGTATATTTCACAGACAGGAAATTTGAAAAGGTTTCAAGTCCCGAAGTTTGGTTGTTTATACTGATCCTGCCACTGATAAGTTGCCGGGGCCTGCCACCTGTCAACCTTGTCCAACCTCCCCCAAAAGGAAGCTGTAAGGGTGCATGTGCCATTACTGTAGAATATGGGATATTAAAATAAAAAATATTCCAGCTCTTTGATTTCCTCTGATTTTGTGGGTAATACAATAACCAGAATGAGATAGCTGAAACCAATAAAATCTGATTTATAGCATTAAAGGCAATCTTTATAGCACTTATTTATGGTACATTACATCTAAAATCCAATTTCACAGGCTGCTGTTTGAAACTTTCTGTTCAATCATAAATACACTACATACACTGTACCTCAGTGCCATAGAGTTAGATTATATAAATGTCTGTATCCCCAGAAGGTATTAAAATTCGGTTACTATGGTGGTGAGTGAGCTTGACAGTCATTTTCCTAACCAACTCTTCAACCAAAAAGATGCAGTCAGCACTTGATAAATACTGAAACTGCTAGTACTCCTATCATTAAACCAAAAAAAAAAAAAATCACTGCTCACATAACTCTGCGTTCTGGAATGAAATTAATTGAAAAGAAGTCATATAGAAATGCGATAATTGGTGATGCTGAAGGATACCTGCTTCAACGTCATGGGGTACATTTTCAAGCCAGTGAGCAAAAGTACCTCCTTACAAGACATCATTAGTATTAAGAAGAGACACATGGCTAAGTCTATACATGCTACTTTGGAAATATAACCTTAAGTGTCTACATTCGTACACTTCAATGGAGAAGACTATATTCTGTTCAATTACTATAATCATCGTCAAAGAGAGGGCAAAGAATACAAGCTGACTTTCAGAGAACTGTCATTTGAATCTTAAGCAACTTCCCATTAGTTTAAAAAGAGTTTTATCTTAAATTCAACTCTCCATACACTTGGTTTGTGATGCATTAGATAAATGTAAGCAGAGAGGCTGGGATCTTTACTGGATCTGACAAGCAAGCGGACTCTTGCTCTGGGAGAGATCATACCCCTTGGCAATGAAGTTTCCCAAATACATTTCAGCCTCATTGTCATCCAGAAAAGTGCACCATGCACCCCATCACCTGGCTTAGGTGCTAGGGTGGGAAGTCAATCTAGAATACAATTCAGAACTCAAATGTAAATACCGAAAGTGGCAGAAATCGTGACTGGACTCAATCCCCAAATAACGGACATCCATTATGCCCCTGGCACATTCCAAGCATTGCCCTTTGCCAGGAGGGTATGCGGCTTGAAGCTCATACACTTAGAAGTTCTCCTTTAAAAAAAATAGAAATTTCAAAACTTAATATTATTTGGTAGGTCCTTGTACAAGTTTAGACAGTTCAGCCTCATTAGTGACAAGGTAAAAGTATTTCCGGGTCTTAATTTTTCCATATCATTTCTGATCCTCACACAAGTCCAGTAAGGTCAGCATTATTCTTCAGACTAGGAACCTGAGGTTCAAATGGGTTGCCCCAGAGGACTGGGTTAGGAATCTGCTCATTGAGATGCAAGCTCAAGTTTGTCTACCTTGAAAGCCATGCATACTGTTGCGTTTCAGTTTTAAGTTGATTGAAGTTTGGGGTGTGTGATCTGGAGTTCCCTGAGATGGGGTTTTAGGCCCCAGAGAATTCTCCACAGCAAGGGAAGGCTTGGGTAGGAATCAGAGACATCTAGGGGGCTTGTGAAGCCACAGACCGTGGACCCCGCCTGCAGGATTTCTCATTCAGTAGGTCTGGATGGGGTCTGAGAATTTCCCAGGCAACACTGACATTATTAGTCCAGCACCGCACATTCAGCCACTGACCTAGAGAAACTAAGTAAATCCCAACATTCTGTCCATCTGTTGCCTTTCCCCAGTGAAACCACGATTACTGTGGTTCAAGGGTACCTTAACCAGCTCAGCTAAAATGGAGCTAAACCCATCCCTTTGTGAAAGAGTTGGGCTGGATTAACAATAGTTTGAATCTAAAGAATGCTGAGGAGGAAAAACATTACTGAAGAATTAGGTTGGAAGAACAGACATTATTAAAATGCAATTCAACAATGATAAACTCAACATATTTAAATTAGCCTCACTATAGCCCAAATTTAAAATTGCTAAGTAACTGTAGTTAATGTAAACCCATATAAGTACCCTAATTTTTCTGTAAATTAATAGAAAAATAGAATCAATGAATATGGTGAGAAACCAAGGAAAGAGAATCACCAGGTAGAGGGAAAAATAACTAAGAGACTAAGGGCATGAAATGTCATTTGAAATTGAGTTAGTAGGGTTTAATCAAGGTATTTAAATGCATTCTACTATACAGTACAACTTACATTCTGTATTTAAGTGAGATTCAATATAATAATGATGAACTTTTATTACACGAAAGCTATTCAGAGATGCTTATGAAATGATTGTAGACAAATTATCTCTATGACATACTACAAAAGTCACATCCATAAATTAGTTTAAGATGTCAGCACTAAGTATATTAAGGTTCAAAAGACTTTAGTTCACTCTGAACTCTTAATAACTCTTGAAGATGTTTATGGAGAGAGGAGGTAATACTTTTGCCATTAGTAAGTATCTCATGGATTATTCTGTAGTAAACATAGTGGGTATTTGCTCTTTGGTTGGAAGCCTATGCGACTCTTTTTTTTTTTAGCAACTTATTAGGTGCCAAGGTTAAACAAATTAATAAGATAGCAATTCAAAGAATTAGCCAGTGACATTATCATCATTCTATTCTATCTGAAGAAAGGAAATAGAATTAATACAACTATCCAGTAAGTCATCCCAGAGAAAGAAACATAATTTGAACTTTGGGTTAATGGAATTTTTCTTCTGATAGGTATGCAACCTAAAGGGATACATGGTCAGAGATCCATAGTTTTCCCCCATAGTGATCTTTATATTGGAAAAAAAAGACTAATTTCTAAGAAATATTGTGAATATGGGCCCCTCGTTATATATTTTCTGCTTCTAGAAGCAAGGTTCTTGGGCAGGGTTTGTGTGCATTGGTGTTCACATAGGAATTGTTTAAAGAGTAGGAACTGGTGGCAAGGCTTAGAATAAGAGGACATTAAGTTTTTCCAAATAGGATCACAGATTTTCAGGAAAAAACCCAATGATTTTCTGGGGAACTGGTAATAAAATTTAGCCTTTGATCTAAAATGATATAAAAGAAAGTTCTGCATTGTTTTAGAAAATGTACCACCACTGGCAATAAATCTGAGCTCTGACCTCCTGTCAATTATCTAGTTTATGGATCAGTGTACAAGAAAACAATGAATTGCCAACAATTATCATGGGATACAGATACCTTCACATACAAGAGATTTCCTAAGAAAATAAATATATGTTCTATAATATCAACATTTAATACCACTCTTTCTTTCTAGAAATGACTTCTCTAAATTTATTTTTCACTCTACCTTTCATAGGCAGATGGTTTGAAAAAATACACTTTAGCCAAAAAAAAAAAAAAAAACCTCAGAACAAAAAAGTCACTTTTTCTCACCAGTATCAACTGTATTTCCATTAATCTACACTATCTGAAAATAATCCTCTCTTAACATTGTTAGCAGAAAAGCTCTGTAGTAAAATTAGGGAAATAAAAATTCCTATTAGAAGCAGATCGCTTGGAAAATGTGACTGCCTTACCAAGTAAACTTCGGGTCACATATATCAAAAGGTGCCAAGGCCGATAGGAAACCAGTTTACAGTACATTCCATCTGAAGGGGTGCTGCCCATTAGCAGGATGCCTGAGATGACATGTCCAAATGCACTTCACAGGTGAACAACGTCTTAAGACCTTCATGCTTCACCAAAATCTTCTAACCAGTTCCTCTAATGGTTGTGCTTACTCTGCTTCTTTTATTTTCAAGTTCACAGCAAGTCTCCAAACTCTAAACTAGGGGAAGACCTCAGACATGATTTAGTCTCTTCGCTTCCAAAACACCTTCAGGTGTGATTAACGGAGACCCAGAAAAGTCTACTGCTCTGTCCAGTGCCTACATGTGGGTGATGAAAGGGCCCAGCTTGATTGAAATCCTCATCACGTGATTCCCTGGCTATCGATGTCGCTCTCACTGTGGCACTTGATCAATGACCCTCACGGAGCCATGACACCTTCCTTGGAATTACCTGCTCTCAACAGCAATTTGAGTGCACTGCATTTTGAAGAGCCAGTAAAAAGAGAAGCAGGGATTTGTACATGGAATTCTGAACCAGCCACCCTTTATCTAACCCACAGAACAGAACTAGGATCAACTAATATAACAGAGGTAAAGTGATAAAGTAACAGGCTTCGTCCACCATAAAGCATGATACAAATACGATAAGGAATTTTCAAGATCATAAAACCTAAGATATTGTTCTGAGAAAGTTTTGTACAGGAAAACCTAGATGTCTTGCCAAAGATGAATGGGGTACCACAACATATCTGTGACAAGTTGTCCCCCCAAATAAAATGACTGGATGCATTTTAAAGATGTACTATAAACAAATGTTAAGAATAATCTTATTACAAAAATGTATCTGAGATGGAAACAAACCTGAAATTCAGCAAAAATTTAACCAGTATTTGTAGAAATTTGATTGCTTTGTAAAACTGTAACAAACTGTCAGTTCTAAGGGGAAGAAGTTAAAATAAAACCATTAATTCCAGATTTTCATAATTAAAAGGAAATACATTTTCAACTGCCTATAAAATGATAACATTATTTCCTGTCAGCAACTTTTATACATAATGCAGTTCTGAGCCTGCAGTCGTCTTAAAACTATTTATAGAGCTCATAAGAAATTGGATTCTCACAAATTAACAGACTTTTTTCCCCCGTGAAAGACCAACTTGAACAAAGATTCATAAAATAGAAAGTTTCTATTCTTCATGCTGCTTTTTTACTGTCTAGAAAGCAGAAACTTAGGGAGTTGGTGATGAACAGGGAGGCCTGGTGTGCTGCAGTCCATGGGGTTGCAAAGAGTTGGACACGACTGAGCAACCGAACTGAAGTGAACTGAACTGAAGAAAGCCTGTAACCCACCACCGCCGCCAAAAGTCCCTTCCTGCTTGACTCCCAGCCCCAAGTCAGCCTTGCAAATACTCACTAACCTCTTAAGACAACTAACTGCCTCTCCTCTATCAAGCCTTTCCTGTCATCTCTCTGGCTTTACCCAGTTCTCCAAACTCACAGCTCTATGTTCCTGCTGCCCCCTGGTAATAATCTTTGCACACTAGTCTATCTTTGTCTCCTAGACTTTGGACTCCAAAGACGTAGGGGTACCTTACAGGTCTGTGAACTCACAGCACAGTGCATAGTACTTCTGACGATCAAATAAGCTCACTCAGTTTGATAAAGCTAACCTTTCTCCTCAAATATCTTTTTATCGGTTACTTCCCGCAGCGCAATTAAAAAGAGGAAGTTTTCGAGACAAGCACTCTTTTGATTAATTTGCTCAACTCAGCACATGACCATAAAAAATCAGTCAAGTATTTAATATTTAGTATTTACTGCTGAGTTTACAATAACAGTGTTTTAATAGAAAATGGCATCATGCAGGCAGATAAAAAAATTCAGAAAGCACAAAGAAAGAAAGTTAAGTGATAGTCTAAGAAGAAGTTCTCAAAAGAAATAGTACATGGTGATTAAATACAAACAAACTTTCAAAGTAATAAGGTCAAAGTTTATTTCTTCACTAAATACTGAACCAGGTCACATCCTAGTGCTGGGGAAGCCACACAACAATGAACAAAAGCATGTATATTATCTATGGTGAAACAGATCACCAGCCCAGGTGGGATGCATGAGACAAGTGCTCGGGCCTGGTGCACTGGGAAGACCCAGAGGAATCGGGTGGAGAGGGAGGTGGGAGGGGGAATCGGGATGGGGAATACGTGTAACTCTATGGCTGATTCATATCAATGTATGACAAAACCCACTGAAATGTTGTGAAGTAATTAGCCTCCAACTAATAAAAAATAAAAAAATTAAAAAAAAGAAAAAAAAAAAGTCCCCTACTTTCAAAAGACAGCATGACTTAGTAGTGGTGAGGAGGACAACCTTGGATTTAGATTCAAGCTCTACCACATACAAGCTGTGACATCTTTTGTAAATTACTTAATCTCTCTGGGTTGCAATTTCCTAGTCTATAAAATGGGAATAATATTACCTATGTCATGGGTTGTTATGAGTTTTCACTGAGTTAATACTTGCAAAGTTTTTTAAAGAACACCTGGAATGTATGATATAAATAAATGCTTGATGACATTTCAAGGTGCTTAATTCTACCAAAAAGAGACAAATACAAAACACATCCATAGGTAATTGGCTGTGTGGTGATGACTGCTGTGAAGATGTTAAGAACAGAGAGAGAAGAGAGGCTGGGGGTGGTCTTTCTTTCAGACAAAGTGGTCTCCCCCAGAACGCCTCTCTGATAATGTGACTTCTGAACAGAAACCTTAATAAGTGAGGGAGGAACTCTGGAAATCTTGGGAGAGTGTCACAGGCAGAGGAACCAAGTGAACAGGCTCTGAGGAGGGAGACAGCTTGGCACATTGACAGAATCACAGGAGATTAAGGCAAGGTGCTAAAGCAAAGCCAGGGAGGAGGAGAATGGCCAGGGGCCAGGTCAGAGCAGGAACGGAAAGAGGGACCTTGCAGGGCCTTGCAGCTCACGGGAAGGACTGTGCATTTTAATAAGAAACCACAGGAGGATTTAGAATGGAAGGGTCATGCTTCTGAATTTTTGTGATGAATCACCATGGCTACTGTGTGGAGAAGACTCCAAGGGGTGAGTCAAGAGTGAAAATGGGAAGATCAGTAAGGAAACAACAGTCTAGGTGAGAGATGATGTATCTTTGATGAAGGCGGAGGGGAACATGAGATGTGGCCTAGGTTAGTCCTCAGTTTCCTGACCGAGGGATGGAAGGTAAGAGAGAGGAGTTCAGGATGACTCCAAGCTTTGGGTCCAAGATTCTGCAATGATAAAGCTGCCATCAGTTGAAATGTGCAAACCAAGAGGAAGTTTTATTCATCATAGATCAGCTCATCTTCCTCTCCAGAAATCCTCAGTGAGCCCTGCTTACTTTGCAAAGTAAGTCCAGTCCCTGGATCTTCCATTAGAGGTCCTGTTGACACTATACCCACTTGGTCCATGCTCTTTCTGCTCCAGCCAAGCTCGACCCTTTTGCTGGTCCCCAAGCCTTCATGACTGGATGACTTTCTCATGATGTTCTTTTCCCTGGATGCATTTCTTCCTCTTGCATGCTTTAGAAAAGATCGCTAAATCCCTAAGTGATTAACTTGGATTTTCAATTCTCTGATGCAGCTTCTCTGATATTTCTTGGCAGGAAGCATTAGGCTTTGTACTTTTGTCACACATACTCCATTTTACCTTAAATTATTTTACATAGTTGTCTCATCAAACAGACCGAAAGCTCTTTGCAGGTAGAGATCATATCTTATTTTTATCAGTAGGTCTACAGTTCTTAACATACTACTTGCATTAAACAAACACATTTCTATCAAAATAAAACTAATGCGTATCTCTTCAAATACTTTTGATATAAAACAACCAAGTGCTCTCTTTAAAACATGTTCATTTTGTCATTTTTCATTCCTTCAAATAAAGGTCTATTTAAAATTTTTCTTCATTTATAAAATGTTGACAGATAAATTGGAACAGAAAAGAAAGTTATAATGAAAGGGAGAATCCCTATATGTAAGACAGCAAAAGAGACACAGATGTAAAGAACAGACTTTTGGACTATGTGGGAGAAGGCAGGATGGGACGATATGAAAGAACAGAATTGAAACATGTATGTTACCATATGTAAAATAGATGTCCAGTGCAAGTTCGATACATGAAGCAGGGCACTCAAAGTTGGTGCTCTGGAACAATCCAGAGGGATGGGATGGGCTGGGGAGGGAGCTGGGCAGGGGTTCAGGATGACTGGCTGATTCACGGTGATGTATGACAAAAACCAGCACAATATTGTAACGTAATTAGCCTCCAATTAAAATAAATAAACTAATTTAAAAAAGAAAGGGAGAATTGATGTGTCTCAGGTTTTTTGCTTTGTTTTTAAAGTTGACACATTTCTTTGGCTGATTATGAGGGTAATACCCTTGAGTTTTACATGATAAGGTTAAAAATGTCTCTTTGATATCTAAGTATATAGTTCAGGCAATATGCCTTAAGATTTTATTTTTTCTTTCTTTTTTTTTTAGCACAGCTACAAGCATCTCCGGGGAACCGGCTATAACACAAAGATTTGGTACTGTCTGTCTCTTCCATTTCAAAAAACTACAAATTATGCACTTTGAGACATGAGGAAGGAAAACATTGATTGTATAGGACATTTCAGTAGAGTAGAAGGTATTCTAATTAACATGATAATCAACACAGGCTTTTTCATTGGAACAGATTGCATAATCGAACATTTTTATGGATTTTGATAAACATACTTTACTCTCAGAGGGATTTCAAGTTTCTGGTGTGATTCTCCTTTCTGGACACCACGGTACACAATTAAGGCAAAGGAAGAACCCAACATTAACTTATAAAGCAGCTATTAGTGATTGACTTCATAAGGGAATAATGTCAGTCCCTGATAGTTCTGAGAACTGAATACACTAAGTCGTAGTTGGGGCACTGGAAACCACTAATGGCCTGAGAGATTCTCTAGAATTTTTTATATTCATGTATAAGCATCATTATCTATCCCAAATTTATGCTTAAAAATGAATAATTCTAGCTGGGGCAGGAAGAGCAGACAATTATCTTTTTTTTTTTTTTAAACCGCAAACTCTGCCACACGTGGAACCAAACATTTTATATATACAAAAATCTTAATTTTCACAATAACCTGGGAGGTTGTTCATTTTATCCCCAAAGGCAAAGATTGACGCTTGGAGAGATTAAGTCACTTCCCCAAGGCTGCAGCAGCCATTAGTTGTAGGAGCTGGGGTTGAACCCAGGGTATCAGATGCCAGCATCCATCCAGAGTTACTCCTTTATGTTACCGTCTGTGTCCTGAGATCCCCCTGTGTGCCAGTGTGCCCCGCACTGTGGTGTCACCAGATGCGTTGGTGACGACGAGCATAAAATCTGCTGTCACGCGGCTTACCTTACAGCTCTGTAACAGAGAAAGGAAAAGGGCTTCTATGCGTTCCTGAAGATGTAAGGAGAAGACCCTACTGCCCAAGCTAGAATAGTTTCCATCAACGAATTTTATTAGAAACATTAAAATATTGTCTATTTCAAAGTAAAGTATGTTTGAATGGAATTATTTCTAATAATTTACGGGGAAATTTCCATAGAATTTAATGATTTTTCCCCTGTTATAGTCCCTCTTTTGTTAATTGAAGAAAATGTCCCTATGATCTTGAAAATGTAGAGCTGTGTCTGACAGTGCCTTCAGAAGAATCTATGAACACATACTAGGAGACAGTGTCAGCTGAGTCCTGGTCCAGGCAATCGCCATGATGTACTCAGTTCTCAGCTAGCTATCAGATGCACATCACATTCATTTGTATTCTAATGGATTGCTGTCAATAAACACCCATCTATTATTTATGCTTTGTAGCTCACAGAAACATTTTGCACTGTCATGTCTGTGACCACAGGTTCTCAAAACATCCATATTCCTACTTTGAAACTAAATTTTACAAGGATATAGAAAATGAAAAAATAAAAATCCTCCAAGGTATAACCCACAGAGAAATCCTCTCTTTACATTTTGGTGCTGTCAAGACATTTTTTTCTTCATAGTCATCCAAACAGAAATTCTCTTCTTCTCATTTTGGACCATTTAAATATTGACTCATTTTATTTTTGCTTCATTTTTGCCCAGTCTTCAAATTTTAATGGAACCTTCTTTTGAATAACATGTATAATATATCATTTACTTTATGCATTGGGGTAGAATCATTTCAATTTTACTAGATACTTTGGTTAGTATTGGTTGTGGGCAATAACATGAACAATTTATAAGGCTCAAGAGACTTAAAATATAAGTAGGTAATATTTCTTAGACAAATCCTAAAGAATAAATAAAAAGCTATCGCTTTAATTCATTCTGTCCAATAGAAAGAAGCTATAAGTGATATATAATGGGATCAAAATATGTGCTTCTAAGATGGTTCATCTACTTCAGACCTGATGATTAGTGAATTGCTATATTTTTCAGAATTTAGTCATTATTTCAAAATAATATTAATGTCGGAGAGACTCCTATAATCCACAGGAACATTGTTAACTAATTGTTTTCCATTCCTTCTGTACAACATATCCCTTATCTTTAAAGGGAATAATCTATCTCCACTGATAGGAAAGATTACTCTCAGGTTCCAAAACATAGAAGAACTGGAGTGGAGGCTTTTAAAAAAGTCTGTTGATAAATTATTTAAAACTGACTGAGCTAAGAAACCACCAGAAGAGAAAATATTTACTAAATGAGGTAGAAATCTTAAAAATCGTCAGTGCTGGAATACTTTAAAGCCCCTTCCCTGTTCTTCCCACCTCTCCCCTTATCCATCAGTTCTCCAAATGTCAGCTTGAACCCTCTGGCCAAATCCTGTTTCAGGGAATGTACTTGTGGACTTGGCACAGCAGGCATTAAAGATGCCATTAAGCTGACATCTGCTCCTGGACGTGAAACTTAAATGGCCTGAAAGCATATAATGTGCTATGCCAACTAAAGAGAAATAAAAAGCAAAAAAGAAAAAAATGAAAAGAAATGAATTTAAAGTATACTTAAATGAAATTTTAATTTAAAGGTGTGCATCGGTGTGTGCTCATACACACGTATATACACACTCATATGTTCCACTTGCTTTAGATTCATAGCACTGAGTACAGAATTGGAATGCCACAAGAGCTGCTCGGATAGTGACATATGTTTTGCATTACTTTTAAAGAACTAATCCTTATATTCTTTTTGCCAAAGTGTTATATTATCATTGGTGCTCTTTATATCTCTGTGACCTTTGCCCATACAGAGAAAAGTTCTCTTCATATTTTTTTCAAAGAAGCCCAAACATACATAACTAATAAAACAAAGGTATACGTCACCCAACATGCTTTGTCATCCCAAAGCACTGCAATTCTTTCCCCAGAACCCTGACTCCAAAGATGCTCTCAGTAGCTCCATCTCTAAAACGCATTGGAAATTAATGGAAAGTTGATTACACCCACTGCCTCTATTTTTAAAAATATTTTTACAAAGCGGCAAATTGTTTCCACTCAGTAAAAATGATGGATTATTGTATAGTTTGAAAAAATTAATGAACAGATGGAATATCAACCCATTATTCATTAAAATATTTCACTGGGTTAATTCGGCAAATAAAAATGGAGAAGAGCAGATGGCCATTTATAGTTCTCTTGATTTCTTAAACTACTTCTTTACAGCCAGAACTGCTCCTATATTTAACTTGAAATGCACAGCTCTCACCATATGCACAGTAAGCAAGTATTCATGTGACCTCGTAAACTGTTCATATAAGACAGCAATGATTTTTACGATTTACTTAAAGGAACACTATACACTTACAAAGTAAGCTATTCCCATAGTCCCAGTATTCTGGGGATAATTTGAATTTCCTGGACTCAGTAGATCCTTGCCATGATTATCTGGTTTGAAGTAGGTTCAAGTAGGCCCATGGGTAAAATTTCACAAAAGGAAGTGATCATCTTTGTATAAATGCTGAAGTATGCCAAGCATGCATAAAATTATTACAGAGTAGGCAATGTTTCTCTTAAGGCAATACTTTATTTTTTCTTTATATCCTAATCCTATAAGTTACTGCCTTTGAAAAAATTTTATCCTCATGTAGAGCATATGGGACTCTCATATAAGTAAATGGAATTAACCACTTTGGAAAACTGTTTGACTGTATCTAATACGGCTGAACATATACATACTCTATGGCCAACAATTCCACTCTGAGGTATAAACCCAACAGAAACACATATAGACCCACAAAGACACTGCTATAAACTTTCTTAGATGCATTATTTGTAACAAGAAAACAACTGAGATAGAATCAGTAAACAAATTGTGACATATTTATACAATGGCATAATAGACGACGGAAATCAACAAACTTCTGCTATAAAACAACAGGAGTGAATGTTAAAAGCATAAAGCTGAGTGAAAGAAGGCAAACACAAGAGCGCGTACTGTGCAGTTCCATTTATGGGAACGTCGGAAGTTGACAAAAATCACTGTGATGACAGAAATCAGCATGGTGGTCGTGTTGGAGGAGAAGCGGGGAGCAGTGACTGAGTCAGGCAGGGGTAGTCTGAGTGCTGCTCGTGTTTTTTTTCCTGCACTGCATACTTATGATTTGTGAACTTCTTAGTATGATAGACTAATCGTTTTTAAAGTTTAACGTAGAAGACAAACACAATGAAGGAAAAAGCCCTTTTATCAGTGCTAAGGGTAGTAAAGAAATTAGGCCATAATGTACAGCAACAATTACATTGTATCAGTTAACCCAAGTGATATAGCACAATAAATATATCTGAACACTATTTTCATAAAATTCTCCAATCTCCATATTCACACTTTCACATTGACACCTTTCCCCTGTTACAGAAGACGATGTTTCTCACAAATGCTGAACCTTCCTCCTTCTGAGGAGCATCCTTTGATTTGTAAAAATCCTTTTCCCAATTCTCCTCCACGTGGCCTGTGTCCATGACACTCTCCCCAGCCCTTCTGGTGAGCCATGGATGGTGCAAGCCAGAGTTTCTCTCATGTACAATGTTCTCAATGGGGCAGGACAATTCTTTGTTGTGTGGGGCTGACTGATTGACCCAGGCACTCTTACATGGTTAGTTTCGTTGAACCTGAATCCCAGATGCCCGTAGCCTGTAGGGTCTATAGTTCTTATAGCACGGAGTTCATGACTGGGATTCTAAGACGTTAGAGACAAGAGACCAGGAATAATGTCCATTCATTGCTATTCCACCTAAAGCTAACAGTGCCTGGGCATGTTACCTTTTCAGTAAAGGTCATTTGAACTTATTAGGCATGTATTCAGTAAATGTTCATGAGCACCTTCACGTGTGAGGCATGGTTCTCAACAACAGGGATAGAGTGATGAATAAAGCAAACCAAATCTTGCACATGTTGATTCACTTCTAGTGAGAAAGAAAGAGATGACTAACAAGTAATAAACACAAAGAGAAAAAACAGCATAGTGATAAGTGCTGAGAAGTTAGGAAAAATAAGATAATATGATAGAAATCAATTGAAAGGGGACTGGTTACTTCAGGGGTTCTCAATGAAGGGTGGTTTTGCCTCTGGGGACATTGGATAAGACATTTGTAATTGTCACAGCTGAGGAGCTTTAGTGGGCAGAGCTAAGGATGCTTCTGAACATCTTACAATACACAGGGCAACCCCTCTCCACAAAGAATTAGCTAACCCGAAATGTCAATGGTACCAAAATTGAGAAACTCTACTAGACAGAGATGAGGGAAGGTGTCCCTGAGGAGGTCCCACTGGAGTCACTACCTGAATGATGATAGAGAAATCCAGGTAAGCAAAACTTTGAAGAAAAGGCTTCCAAGTCAAGGGAACAATGATTGCAAAAGCCCCAAGATGCAAGTCAGTTTTGGTGGTTTGAAGAAAATAAAGAAGAGTTAAGGGGCTAGCTCAGTTGGTAAAGAATCTGCCTGCAATGCAGGAGACCCCAGTTCGACTCCTGGGTCAGAAAGAACTGCTGGAGAAGGGATAGGCTACCCACTCCAGTATTCTTGGGCTTCCCTTGTGAATCAGCTATGAAGAATCCACCTGCAGTGTGAGAGACCTGGGTTCTCTCCCTGGGTTGGGAAGATCCCCTGGAGAAGGGAAAGGTTACCCACTCCAGTATTCTGGCCTAGAGAATTCCATGAGCTGTATAGTCTACAGGGTTGCAAAGAGTTGGACATGACTGAGCAACTCTCATTTTCACTTTCAAAGGGGCTCAACTTAGCCCAGGGGAAGAACAGTACCATTAAGAAGAGTTTGGGAGGTCACGGTACATTCAAAATAACTCTGGACAGCAGGCAAGGGCCAAGTCATTTAGGGCCTTACAAGTCATGGTAAGGAGTTTGAATTTTATTCTAAGCACAAAGGGAAACTCCTAAAATGTTTGAAACAAAGAGCTGACATAATCAGATTTTAAGAAAACGCCCTGCCTACTGTGTGGAGAATGAACTGTAGAAGGTCAAAGTGAGACGAATGGGATGATAAGACTATAGCCCTGGTCCAACAGAAATAAGATGATGAGCTGGATGTATGTGTGGGGAGAGTTGTCAAATAAAATACAGGCAATCAAGCTAAATTTGGCTTTCAAATAAACAAAGATTCAATTTTTTTATAAGTACCAAGCAATATTTGGGACATACTTAATCAAAAAATTATTTATTGTTTGTCTGAAAGTGATGTCGCTCAGTTGTGTCCAACTCTTTGTGACCCCATGGACTGTAGCCTACCAGGCTCCTCTCTCCATGGGATTCTCCAGGCAAGAATACTGGAGTGGGTTGCCATTTCCTTCTCCAGGGGATCTTCCCAACCCAGGGATCGAGACCGGGTCTTCCGCATTACAGGCAGACACTTTAACCTCTGAGCCACCAGGGAAGCCCCCAGGAAAGGAAGAAAATTTAACTCAGCATCCTTTATTTTTATTTGTAAAATCTGGAAACTCTATGCATGCATGAAAGGACAAATATCTGCATAGGTAAACAGAATAATACATACTCAGGAAATGAGCCAACTGGGTATTTTTCTCAAATGCAAAACTACAAGGTTGTGCATGAATGATTTCTGTATGTGAAAGAGGCATGTGTTCAAGTATATATTGCTTATACAGAAGATCAATTAAGTGCCTAATCAATCTTGACATTTATATCTCCCATTCATTAGTTTAAATTCTCCAACTAAATTCAGGTTATCCCTCTAGTATCTTACTGAAAGTGAAACCATATGTAATAAATTGATTCTCATTGTTTCCTAAGTTGTTTTGCATCCCCATCAACGGGGAACCCCAAACTTAAAACCCTGGCATAGGATTCTTGCATGACTTTTATTTTCAAATGTGAATTAATAAAATGTATAAGTTCTGTCAATTCTTTTGCATTTCTCTTAAGATAGACTCCCCTTCTTGTTAAGTCACTCAGTGCTGTCTGACTCTGCAACCCCATGGGCTGTAGCACTCCAGGCTTCCCTGTCCTTCATCATCTCCCAGAGCTTGCTCAAACTCACATCCATTGGGTCGATGATGCCATCCAATCATCTCATCTTTTGTCTCCTTAGAAGCATCAAAGAAAAGACGGGATTAGAATTGGGCAAACCCTGCAGGCACCCCCCCAAGTATGAAGTCCCCTCCTTGTACCCTGCCTTTTGCTTATGGAAAAGCTGAAGTCTCCCAAGCCTCCCAGAGTCACAAAAGAGCAAGCTCAAGCAGCTAATGCTTAGATCAACAGAGCCACAGACTCACACAACAACCTGATTCCCAGTGGCTCCCCAGGAAAAGAACACGCCTGCAATACAGGAGACACAGGAGATGCAGGTTCAATCCCTGGGTCGGGAAGATCGCCTGGAGAAGGAAATGGCAATCCACTCCAATATTCTTGCCTAAAAAAATCCCACAGACAGAAGAGCCTGGTGGGCTACAGCCCAAAGGGTCACAAAGAGTTGGACACAACTGAGCGACTGAGCAGCAGGCATGCCACAGATTCAGTGTCTGATGCACATTTCTGAGTTGTTTTATAAATATTGTAACTGCCACCAGAGGGAAAATACTAACTACAAGATAACCAGACTGCAGCCATGACAGAAGCCGCTCTATCTTGAGCAGTGCTACGGTTAGCACAACCCCAAGAACTGGCCTTAAGAGAATGGGATCAACATGATTACTGTTAATCTGTATCATCATGGACATCAAAATAACTGTGGCTTGCTCTGCTCATATATGTAAACAGGCGACTACAACTGTCAGCAAAGAAATGCAACAGACCCATGTTGCCACTGTGCTCTCTAAGAATACGGTGCCCGATGTCAGCTTGCAGACAGACCCTCTTCCATCATCCCACAGAAACAGAATGATATTCTGATGAGTGGGGACTTGTAGTATAAGCAGCTTTTGGCAGGAAAGAGCTCTCCTCAGGGGACCCCTTTTGTCTGGTCAGTAACCTTAAACCAGCTCCCCCCTACCTATGCTCTCCTCATCTCCAGCCCAGCACACCTTTCAAATCCTTTGATCTCACAATACTTTGCCTAACCTGTTGGTTCTTTCCATAGATCAAAGAAGTAGAAATGAAAAATAAGTAATTAATAGAGAACAG
Organism: Dama dama; assembly: GCF_033118175.1. NCBI lineage: Eukaryota > Metazoa > Chordata > Mammalia > Artiodactyla > Cervidae > Dama > Dama dama. The sequence goes on along the minus strand of NC_083710.1, from coordinate 77,107,361 downwards.
ATCTCTTCCCCAGACTCCCCTTCAGTAATCTCGCCAACAAACCGTGCGAACAAGAGAGCATCTAAGGAAAGATCATAGGAAGTCGATAAGCAAACATCACGGGGGGAGGCAGCAACTCTAACCCCCTCTCTCAATGACTAACTGAGATTACTCTCCTTTTTCCCTTTAAAAATCTTCACGGCCAAGCAGAATTGTGGTTTTCGGGGGACGCTGAGTCCACCATCTCTCCAGATTGCTGGCACTCTGATTAAAAGCAAACTTCTTTTCTATTAATACCCAAAACTGACTCTTGGGTATTGATTTTCTACGGGACCTGAGTTTGGTAGCACTCTTGGGTTTAAACCTTCCAGTGTTCTTTATCATTGCAAAGAATTGTAGACTGATAATTCTTAGGCTGTGTCAGACTAGCAGGTATCTTTAATTTGGCTCACAGAGTAGTAAAAAAGAGTCAATATTTAAGGTTAAGAACATTTTCTTTAAATTCTGGGTGTTTAAGCTGCATTTGAAAGATCTGGCCAACTGGATCTACATTTACTCTAAGCTGTAACAGTTGGAGTTGAAAAGAAACGTTCCTCTTTATACAGAGTATGTAAGACCTCACCTGCTTGGATGACTTGGTTGACATCTGACGCTGTGAACAAAACTGGATTATACCCATACACCTCTATTGCAAATATGAGATCTCTTAAAGCTCTTCCCCTGTTCCCCACTTCAGTCCAATAGCCCCAAAAATCTCATTTTGTCTCCTGCTCCTTCAGCTCCAATAGCTTTTGTTTCATGCTCCTTCACCACATTTTCTCTTCTCTAATCCAGATTGTTTTTCCTTTGGTTTAACATTTTATTTAAATTGTTCTCACCAACACTGTTCATTACCTTGATTTCCCTCCTGATAATTGACACACATATATTTTGTGGTTGTTGTTTAGTTGCGCAGTCCTGTCTGACTCTTTTGAAGCCTTCCATAGGTCCTCTGTCCATGGAATTCTCCAGGCAAGAATACTGGAGTGAGTTACCATTTCCTTCTCCAGAGGATCTTCCCTACCCAGGGATTGAAAACGCATCTCCTGCATTGCAGGCAGATTCTTTACTGCTAAGCCCCCTGGGAAGCCCCATGCATATATTGCCCAGGTGTTTGTAGGTGCTTGTCTTATCTCACGAAGACTACTCTGTTAGCTCCCTTGATACATATTTTAGCAGCTCTGGGCATCCCAAAAGCATTAAAACATTAGTGGTTGCATGAAATGACTATACTGCCATCTAATCAGCATATAAGAAGAAAAATGTACCTGAATACATTCCTTTATTTTGGAGGGTACACTAATATGCTTTGAAACTGGTTATTTTTTCTAAAATCTACTATTTAAAAAAAAATAGCATGTAAGAAATAGAAACTAAGCAAGAACTTTAAAGTTCTCTTTAAAGTAATTTAATAAAGTCCCTTTATTAAACCACACTATCTCATTTTATTCCATAGATATATTTGATTCTATGACCAATAAAAACTAAAAATTTCACTCATTTTGTTCTTACTTCTTATGAGATTATTAAAACTCAAAGACCTAATTTTCCATCGTTTTAAGAAGGCTGATTACTTAAATGTTAAAGGCTTGAAATGAAGAAATAAATTATTCTCTGGGTTTGCATGGATCTATTAAGACTTAAGGAAATAGATGGGAAGCCTGAATTCTAAGAAAAAATTTCTAGTTATATGAGCAGATACCAAAATCTATTTAAATGTCTTTGCAAAAAACAGTGAGTTTTAAATAATTCACTTTAGTCATATACCTTAAAAGGAATAAGATTTAAAGTAAGTCCAAAACCTAATATTTCCTCAATTAAAAAAATTCTTTCCACATGATAATTACCTTTAAAGAAAATTTTAGGAAGGTTAAAAGGAAAAAAAAATAATTAGTAAGAAATCCACTCACAGTAGGAATTAGCAAACAATCTATGTTTTCCTAAATCAGCTCCTCTTGATGTTTTGTCAGGATCACAAGGCATGACAAATTTAAATGGGCTTACTGCCGAGAACTAATCCATAAGGTACAACCATTTCATACACACACAGACACACACACACACACACAGACACACACACACACACACACACATGCACACACACACACAATTCAAAGAGGTGAATAAAGTAGCAAACATGGATTAACTGCTTCCATTATAGCCAGTTAGTGAAGATGAAAATAATTATATTATAGACAAATCTCTTAGAAAAGGCTCATAGGTTAACATGCTTTGTGAAATATGGGTTGCATTGTTCATAAACATACACACACACACACACACACACACACACACACACACATATATATATAGCTTGGAAGATGCTTAGCATTAACAAAGAAAAAAAATTCCCAATCAAATTGAATCTTTGGAGGCAGTAAAGAAGAATTTGGAAGGAAAAAATACATTAAGGGCTTTAATTTCTAATTCTGTTATACCATATAGTGAATCAAAGTTGGAAAAAAACATGAAAAATCGCAAGACAGGGAAAATTCATTATCAAGTCAAATGTAAGATAGAAGTCTTCAATTATCCAAAAAAGATTATATTGTTCCTTACCCAACACCTGACTTACTGATATCAGAATATTTGCATAGCATCATATCACTTTAGCACTTGGAATCTTAATGAGTGTCTAAGACCTGTCTGTAGTTAGAAATACCACCAGGGAAACTCCTTATAGTGATTCATGCAAGGTTGATCAATTTGCTAGTGACAGAGGAAGGGCTAAAACATGGGCTTCTTGCTTTCGAAAAAATACTAATATTTTATGAATTAGCTGAGTTAATTATTTGCCTTGCTGAGATCTTGCTTGTTGTTAGATTGTTGGTTTCCCTATTTGTTTATACAATAGCCTATTCTATCTATTGTAAGAAAGTTCGAGAAAGGCGTAAAAGGCTCTTTGATCAGGGATATGGTAGCTCAGGTGGTAAAGAATCTGCCTGCAATGCAGGAGACCCAGGTTCAATCCCTGGGTCAGGAAGATCTCCTGGAGAAGGGAACAGCTACTTGCCTGGAGAATTCCAAGGAGAGAGGAGCCTGGGGGACTACAGTCCATGGAGTAGCAAAGAGTCGGACAGGACTGAGTGGCTAACACTTTCACTTTCACCAAGGATAGTCTGGGAGATAGGCTTGGAAAGTGAATCTAGGAGAGTCTCACTTTCAACCTCATCTATGAGCAAAGTGAGGTCCAGAGAGGTGATGTGGCTTGCTCTGTGTTACACAGTTAGCTGATGGCATGAAGGGGACGGGTCTCAGTACCCACATAGTCTAGGGTTCTTCCCTCTGCAACTCGTCCTTGAGTTGTATCTTCAGGGTGAGGCTTCACTATAACATTGAAAGGGAATTCTTCTTCAAGCAAGATAATCGTATTACATGTAAATGTGAACACCACACTCCAAAATCCATATAAATGACTTTTTGATTATTTGGTGTTGTTCAACATATCTATTATGCTCCTTGCAAATAGAATGGCTAAACAGTTATTGCCTTGGGGTATATTGCTCATGTGTCTATAATGTTCATCACAGGCAAACAGGACCCAGGCACTACCAACAACTCACAGATTTTAGAATTCAGAGTTGTGTCAGGCACTGACTGAATTAGTGCCATAAAACTTAATTAATTCATCCATCTTGTGGGGAATAGCATACATGGTGGGGGCTAGCAAATCAATAAAAAAACAAAGTCAGAAATTAAATATTTTTGGAGAAGTCCATAACAATTATTTTGAAGTAAGTAAAAGTAACCACTTAAATACTGCCAAATATAAGTCCTGTAAGGCTTATTTCAATAACTGAATAACTTATCTGTAATTAGCAGATAAACTGTCTACATGCAAATGGCATCAGAAAGCATTTGAAAAATATGGCTCATCAAAAAATGTGCCATCAAATCTCATTTATCCAAAATTTTGCATGGAAAACATTTCCCTACAGGTTTTAGTCCAATTCTAATTAAATGATCAAGAATATTCACAGTGGAACTTTCCTGACAGTCCTGTGGTTAAGACTCCAAGCTTTCAGTGCATGGGGCATGAGTTCAGTCCCTGGTCAGGGAACTAAGATCCTGCAAACCATATCATACAGCCCTCCCCTCCCCGCCCCCCCCCCCCCCAAAATAATACTGTGAGTAGCTGATAGTAAATACTATAAGTAGCTCTTACTACTATCAGAAATGATGGTGATAATAATTTCTTTCCAGGCCTCAAAGGGAGCCTATATGTAATTTTCTACTTTGTGCCCAACAGACCTATGTGCTCTGAGGGTGAATAGAGGTGAAGGAACTTTCTCAAGGTAGCATCTAAGTTCTACATCCTGTTCCAGCATCCAGGGGTCTTCTGACCCTGATGTGTACTTTTCACTCTTCTACTTGCTCTCCATGAAGAGCACAGAGTTCTGGGTTAGACTCAGTGGGCTCTGATGTCATTTTTCTTTCACTCCCTAGGTCTCTATTTCTATGGCTTTATGTGTGCTATGACCTCAAAGAGAAAGATACACGTCACACATATGTGCAACTGGAGCTTCAACTCACTGGATTCCAGGGACTCTAGAATTCTCTTCCATGGCTTGTTTCAGTATTTCATGGATTAGTACCTGAATTCAATAAATCCTTAAATCCTCAATCCTTGATATGAGATGAGCATAAATATTCAAACTATTTTTGATTCGTCTGATTCTTTCTCCTGAATACTAGGCTTAATTTATAAATGAAACTGAGTCAAATATCGCTTAGTCATTCTAATGGCAAAGAAAACTGATAGCTTCTTATCTATCTACCATTAACATTACCAAAACCTAAACTCACGGACAATCTTTTCTCAGGCAACAATTACTGTGAGCCCCACTTTGGTGGGGAGAGCAGAGATGCCAAAAGAAAGAATCTTGGAGATTATTTTGTTAAATAGAGAAATACATACATGGTAAATGCTTTTATGCTGCTAAGTTATTAATAAAGAGGAAGTTGAAATAAACATACACGTATGTTCAACTGTAGCTTCTCTTTCATGTGATCCTACATGTATGCCAATATCATGTCTATTATTGAGTTTACTAATATTGCTATAAATACTGAGCTGTGTTGACAGCTCAGTTTGGAGATTCTTACTGGTGAAATGTCACCTTTTTGTCTTTGTGTATGATAAAGGAGAGATATTGTTTGATTGATGTGTGTGCACACACATAACTGCCCAGTGACAACAGATTAGAATGACCAGATGACTTGTAACTGATCAACATATAGAGTTGAGCAACATACACAGAGAGGAGGAAAGAAGCCTTGAGCTTTAAATAATTCCGTGAACAGATTAAGTGAGCATTCCTGACATCACTCTATCAGTAATTAGCATCTAGAATATTCAGGTTGATTTCTCACCATGCATATGCTCCACCCCCAGGCCTCCTAAACTACTTACTCACAGTTGCTTCAACAACAATTTTCTTGCCAGTATTCCTTTGCAAATCCTGTTTTCTTGCCTGAAATAGTCCCTTTCTCCTTTCTATTCTCCACCTACAGAATTCTTCTCATCTTTAAATACCCAGTTTATTTTTCACTTTCTCAGAGAAGCTCTAATTAAGTGTACAGTGGTCTCTTGGTATCTGCAGGGACCCCCGAGGAGACCAAAATCCATAGATGCACAAATTCCTTATATAAAATGGCATAGTATTTGCATATCATCTCTGTACATCCTCCTGTATTCTTTAAATTGTCTTGAGATTATTTATAATACCTAATATAATGTAAATGATCTATAAATACAATATAAATGCTGTGTAAACAGTTTTCAGCTTGTGGTAAACTTAACTTTTGCTTTTTGGAACTTTCTGAAATTTTTTTCAAATATTTTCAATCCGTAGTTGGTTGAATCCACAGATATAGAACTCATGGATACAGAAAGTCTACTGTATACTCATTTATACTCAAAAGTACTTTGGTCAAGTCATTCCTGTATCACTGACCATAATGCACCATAATTACTTGATTAGTTATTACCTTACCCATTAGATTGTACATTCTTTGTGGCCAGGATTATTCCTTGGGTTATTCCTTGTTATATTTCTGCTACTCCTTGGTCACGTGCCACTTACACCTGCCAACAGGCTCCCCAGTGTCTTGCAGGCTGATGGGCATAGAGTAAGTTCTAGAAATGTTTATTGCCTGAACTAGAGTGGGGGTAGCCAGTGGATAGTTAGGATCTAATGGGTCATTAGATTTGTGTGTGATGAAACCCTCCTAAACATAATGTGTTGACCCAAAGTCTCAACTCCTTGACCTTTCATTTAGGTTGCGAACCAGAGTGTATGAATCTTTGTTCATCCTTTTAATGTGCTATCCACTTAGGTTTCAGGCTTACATTAATCTGGGATATTAATTCCACCAGCACTTTTGATGGAAGCTATAATTTATATCATAGAAAAACCTTTCTGTAGCTTAATATCCAGAGATGTAAGAATACAAATGACATTAAACATTAACTAGGCAAAGAGGTATGAGTGAAGAAACTGTGTTGTGTGAAAGCTCAGGGCCAAAATGAAGGCTACAATATCTCACAATTAAAACAGAATGAAATGGACAAGTGCCACAGGTCCTCCTGCATTAATCAGAAAGGACATTAAACCAAACCAGAGGCACATTTATTGCTTAAAAAAATCTTCAAATCCCTGAAGTGCCTATAATTGTTAATTATGTATAAACAACACTCGAAGTGTTGACACTGTATATTCCTATAAAATGAAACATAAAATAATAATGCCTCAATCTTATACAGTCCCTTCAAGTTAATGGAAGATCAAAAAGGGACTCTGTGAAGTTTTAGGTGGGCAAGCACTTATGACCACCCAGAAATTGAATCTGTTGTGTTAATACCTCCCTTGTTTACACACACACACACACACACACACTCTCTCTCTCTCTCTCTCTCTCTCTCTCTCTCTCTCTGACACTAACACCATATAGAGACAGTATGAAGTGGTCAATCCAACCCTATAATTGCTGAGTGACCCTGAACAAGGTTTGTATTACTTTAGGCCTAAAACTCCCTATTTAAAGAAAGGGGCTACAGGTTGGATGCATTAGACAAGTGCTCAGGCCTGGTGCACTGGGAAGACCCAGAGGGATCGCGGGTAGAGAGGGAGGTGGGAGGGGGGATCGGGATGGGGAATACATGTAAATCCATGGCTGATTCATGTCAATGTATGAAAAAAACCACTACAATATTGTAAAGTAATTAGCCTCCAACTAATAAAAATAAATGAAAAAAAAAAAAAAAGAAAGGGGCTAGAATACTGTTTCTTTATGTCCTTTCAATTTGAATATTCAATCATTCCTATTTCTAAGGCTTATTTATTGCTGCTCTTACTTTTCTCTTAGAGGAAAATGTTGGTAGTATGATAAAACATATGCAATTTTTAAGCATATTTGGTAGCAGCAATTTAGCTTATTTTAAAATGTTATCCATTGTGATGCTTCCAGCCTCAAGAAACAGAAAGTCTAACTTCACACAAGAGCATTATCTCATAAGGAGGATATTCAGAGAGTGAATGGGCACAGGGCAGGGTGAAAGATATTATCAGGGAACTGGGTTCTTCCCCATCTTTCTGCTCTGACTTCCTGAGTGTCAGCTTCCTCTTCAGACTTGTAGCAAGGTGCTTGTCCTAGGGTACACTAGAGAATATGAAGACCAAACTCATAAAGTCAAATCTGGGAAGATGTCATCATTCTCCTCCAAGCTAAAAACCAAAAGCTCAGCAAAGCATCTTCTCCTCTCTGCCATACTATGAGTTTGAGAAGTAGCTACTGAACATCAGTATGATGCCAGGAGGCTTCCCTGGTGACTTAGATGGGAAAGAATCTGCCCGCAATGCAGGAGACCCGGGTTTGATCACTGAGTTGGGAAGATCCCTTGGGAATAGCAACCCATTCCAGTATTCTTGCCTGGAGAATTCCATGGACAGAGGAGCCTGGTGGGCTACAGCCCATGGGGTCACAAAGAGTTGGACATGACTAAGCAACTAACACAGACAGATGATGCCAGGATTGTTCATGATACAATTTTTAAAAGTATAAAGGAAAAAGCCATTCAGTCTTTCATTGTGAGATCATGACTAGTTCAGATAATGAAGTACAGTCGCCCCTCAGTATCTGTGGGGATTGGTTCTAGGAGCCCTACTTGGGTACCAAAATCTGATGATGAGCAAGTCCCTTACATAAAATAGCATAGCATTTATGTACAATCTTTGCACATCCTCCATATACTTTAAATCACTCCTAGATTACTTATAACACCTAATATAATTTATATGTATATAGCTGCCATTGCATAGAAAGTTCAAATTTTGCTTTTTGGAACTTTCTGGAATTTTTTTTTTTTTTTTTGCATATTTTCCATCTGAGTTTGGTTGAATTCATGGACGCAGAATCCATGGATACAGCAAATCAACTGTAAATCTGTTTCAGAACTTTAAAGCAGGACAGAGATACTCTTGCCATGAGGTTAACCCTGCCCTAGCTGACGCTCATATATGGTTAGACAGTGTGACCTAATTCTTACTTCTGAAGAGAACGAATTCCATTCTTGCAAACTCTGTACTCAAGGATGATTTTTCAAAAGAATTTATTATCATAGACTACACTGGCGTTACTTTTGAAGTGACCAAAGCTGAGAAATGCAGAATGCATTTCGGATTGCAACCAAGGGTTATGTGAGATGTTTAGAATAAGATTTTCAGCAAGAGTAAGCACAATCAGGTAGTGCTAGTGGTAAAGAACCCATCTGCCAATGCAGGAGACCTAAGAGACGTGGGTTCAGTCCCTGGGTTGGAAAGATCCCCTGAAGGAGGGCAGGATAATCCATTCCAGTGTTCTTGCCTAGAGAATCCCCATGAACAGAGGCGCCTGCTTGGTTACAGTCCACGGGGTTGCAAAGAGTCAGATACGACTGAAGCGACTTAGAGCCCATGCAAGCATAATCATAGCTGTTCTAGATTAAACTATATGACATATGGTATGTATAGTGCATTTCCAAACTCATTGTTCTCAGCTATATGATGTTTTGTGTTGGCAAATATTATACTATGGTCTAAAATTGGACTGTGTAATGGAATGGTAATCCTAATATCCAGGTCTTAAATGTAGAGATTTGCAGAGTCAAATGATAGTATGTGTTAAAAGCACTATAGTGTGAATATATTATAGAATACCTAACCATGTCCCTATTTTATATTTCCAACAACACTGTAGTACTCCCTTCTGGAGCGTAAGAGTGACAGTTTCTCTGTGTTGGAGACCTGGTAGGAGAACTCCTCCTGGGTCATGGAGTATGCACATTTTTCATTTTCATGAATGCTGCCAAATGGCTTCCACAATGGTTGTACTAATTCCCACCAGCTGTATATGAGAGCTTTTGCTTCACTAAATTCTCATAAACACACAATATGATAAGACACTTTAATTTTTACCAATCTGGTGGGCGAGAAATGGCATCTCATTTTTTTCCTCATTTGCACTTCTCAGATTCCCAATGAGATTAAACTTAAACATCTTCTTCCATGTTCATTAGCTATGATAAGCCTTTCTTCTTCTGAAAAGTGCCTATTTGTTCTGTTTGCTCATTTTTCTACTGGAATGTTTTCTATTTCATACTGACATTAAGTTTTGCCTATATGTGCCGGTGCTTGTGTGTTAATGATTTTTTTATGCCTTTGTTGTTATAGTTCATTTACCAAGTCATGTCCATGTCCAGTGACCCCATGGACTGTAGCACACCAGGCTTCCCTGTCCTTCACTATCTTCCAAACTTTGCCTAAACTCATGACCATTGAGTTGAGTTGATGAGGCTATCCAACCATCTCATCCTCTGTCACCTCCTTGTCCTCTGATCTTCAATCTTCCCCAGCACTTATTCTTTTACTCTCTTTTTATTTGTTTATTCTTGATATGTTTGAGCACTATCCCAGAAGCTAACTGTGTAATTATTTAGGTCCATGAGCAATAGCTGTGCATGGGTGATCAGTCGCTTCAGTAGTATCTGACTCTTTGCAACTCCATGGACTGCACCCCGCCAGACTCCTCTGTCCATGGAATTCTCCAGGCAACAATACTGGAGTGGGTTGCCATGCCCTCCTCCAGGAGATCTTCCTGACCCAGGGATCGAACCTGTGTCTCCTGTGTCTAATGTGTTGAAGGTGAATATACCCACTGAGCCAGGAGGGAAGCTCCAAGGAATAGCTGGCTTATTCTAAAACTAAGGATGGGGGAGGGGGAAGACTCAGTGTAATGAGATAGTCTTTCATTTCTGTGAATTTAATTAAGAGTTCTTTATTTTAGATTTGCCCAGATCTTCTCATGGAGAGTGCATCTCCACATGAATTCTCCTGGCCTTGTGATTTCTCTTCCTGTTACCTCCATGTTTATTTGTTATGGTGTTAAAGAGGCCCTCCTAGTCAAATAGGGAATCTCTTCTGGTTTCATGATGCTTAAGCAGTATGCCAATGAGACATTCATTATGCAAGGTGCTAAAGCAAAGCACGCAATGATCTGTGAAGGAAACAGAACTTCATCTTCAGTTTTTTAAAGGGACTCTCTAAGACAGATTATGGCAGTTCATCATAAAGGGGAAAAAATAATCTCAAGTAATTTTATAAGACAAAAGAATAGCAAGCATGTACATTCTTCACTTAAAAACACATAAACTACATGCAGTCTGAGTTTTTCCCAAACAAAGAATTCCTGAATAGGAGAAGAAAAGTTCTACAAAATGCATCAACCAGAAGTACTGTAGTAAATTGCCCAATTACTCATGCTCTAAAGAAACTTCCACAATACAGTTCACACCACTCACCGAACTTGTTAGTTCATTTTCAACTGCAAGAAACAACAGAGCAGTTTCTTTTCCCTATTTCTGGGTGGTGAAAAATGAGTAAGGTCATAAACCAGATATGTATCATTACCATTTATATCTGAAGAGGCTACAGCCAATTAGATTATTTTTTTGTGTTATCTGCAGGGCAATAAATAGAGGTAGGAGAAAAGTCAAGATGTTGCTTGTACACAGGCTGGCCTATGGAGATGGCGCAGACCTCACACTTGGGAATTGAGTGGGTGAGGGGGTGCACATGAAAGAATACTTGCTTGGATTTACTTGGATTTACTTCTTTTACAAAAGCCCATCCTCTCAGAAGGAGGCTGTATCATAAAGGAAGGTGATGAATTTTGGCATCAGGCATGGCGAAGGAAATGGCAACCCACTCCTATATTCTTGCCTGGGAAATCCCATGGACAGAGGAGTCTGATGGGCTACAGTCCATGGGGTTACAAAGAGTCAGGCACAAGTCGCACACACATGCATGCGTGGCTGTCCAAAACACAACATTAGTAAGTCACTTAACCTTATAAGAGAAAAAGGTACGATAATACATACTTTGGAGGGACTCCATGAAGACTAAGAGATATGATTCATGTACCACAAGCAGCAAAATGCATTTCACTTAATAGATGCACAAAAGTTCTTTCAAATTCCTCCTTTCATATTCTTTAATGGGATGCACTAAAGAGTGGGGCGCATTGAGCAGCTACATAAAGTGACGTGATTCTGTGGGACTATCAGAGGCCCCCTACACTCTACACCCTCTAGAGCAGGGGCCCCCAACCTCTGGGATCTAATGTCCGATGATCTCAGGTGGAGCTGATGGAATAATAGTAGAAATAAAGTGCACAATAAACGTAATGCACTTGAATCATCCCCAAACTATCCCTTCACCTCTGGTTCATGGAAAAATTGTCTTCCTTAAAACCGATCCCTGCTGCTACAGGTTGGGGACCACTGTCCTGGTGCATCTCCCAGTGAGGTCTGTTGACTGTGACCTGCCCTCCCTTCCCTCTCTTACATACTTCTGATTCCTTCTCCCAAATGTAACTTAAAGTGTTTCTTCCCACTGTTTTAAGATTACTTCAAGGATAAAAGCAAATATCGGAAAATGGGGCAGCTTTAAACATTTTTTATCTGAGACTAATGGGTGTTCATTCTAAAAGAGCAGGGATCAAATATAATACTAATTTTCAAAGCCAAACAGATGCTGTTGGCTCTGTCACCATCTAAGACACCTGGGGTTTGATTTCTTGTTAAGGTGTTTTTTTTTTTTTCAGTCCTTTATAATACCTGTATGTGTGATAGGTTCACCCTTTCATCAGGAACGGGTCTGAAACAATGTGATAGAAAGAAATGTCTTTGCTAAACCGCTGCCAGACCTGTGTCATGGGTCATTTTTTTTAAATTAAAATCTCTGTAGATCATTACAAGTTTGATTTATTAGAAAAATTAAACTGAGATCAAAAGAAAACATTTTATCGGTTGAGTGGCTGACTAGCTTTCCATCCTGAGGCTCCTTTTTTATTTCTTCTAGTTGAATCCATTGCTCAGCCTAGCTCCTGCTTTCTCTTTCTTTACTAGGAAACCTGAGAGTTTCTATCTGGATCTCAGAGCACTGCTTTTGTGGATTTCTCTGGGTGTTCCCCTCCTGACCATTTGTGAACCCCAAACAAGGCACTTCTTGCAATTTCCAGAACTCTAAGATCTCCGAAGGCTTCTACCTAATATCTCATACTACATGGAAGGCGCCTAGCTCCTTCCCTCTGGGTGAAAGTCACGCTGACCTTCTGCCTGTGGCAGGTACACAATGCAACACAACCCACAAAAGCCCTTGCCTGTAAAACATGTATTTGGAATACTATTGGGAAGAAAGTAAATCATTTTTCTAAAATGAATAAAAATTATTTTACTGAAATTCATTTGCAAGGCAAGTTTTTTTTTTTCCTGTTGTAATTCTGAAAGAAAGAAATTCAACTCGCTCAGCCAGACCTTTGACTCTATATTTTAAAGAATCTGAGTGTCAAGAATAATTTAATAAAGACTATTTAGAAATTGTGTGGGAAACAAATCTAAATTTACTACTTACATATGATCTCTAGTGTTCAGCATCTTTTTTTAAAGAAATACAATTTATTAGGCACTAGTGAAGGGCTTGATGCTAAGGGTTTACTTAATACAAATCATCGTATTTTATTTTCACAAGGTCACATTATCCTCAGAGGTGATTAAATAAAATGCCTAACAGGTAGCCACTAGTAAGTTCATTGCACATCTTTGAATTCAACCAAGAACACTCAGGCCACACTCAAGCCTCTCACTAGCACCTTCTACAGTGAACAGCGTATCTGTCCTTCATTTAGTAGGTCAGATCAGCTTCAGGGTTTTTTCCAACTATAAGCCTGTGGAGGGCCTGAGCTGAAACTCTCACAGATCTCAACCCTAGAGCATGCACAAAGGCATCTTGAATACATGCTTTTTGATTAGGATGATAATAATTAAAAATAAAATTATATGAATGATCATAGGGAATACTGATTAGACCAATTTAATAAAATCTGCATTACCACTCCACTAAAGATACATTTTAGCATCTTGATGATTTAACAGAAAATTGCTATACTGCAATTCCCAACTGCACAAAACCTATTCTCAAGCATGATCATTATAATCTCGTGCTTTATTAAACATCTGAAAGAAATGGCATAATGGTCCTTCAAGGACAGCTCCATTAGGGGGAAAAAATAGAATAATCTACAGTATAATGTGTTTAAAACGCTTTTTAAAATAGTGTTGTCATTAAGGTGATCAGCACCTGGGCTATTCTCATTGAAACAGCCTAAGGTCTGCTGATTAAAGAGAGAACGACATACCCTTTGCCTGGCCCATTAAATGAACCAAAGATATAATCTATACACGTCTTCCTATGTCTAGTTTCATTAAGATGAAAATCTTCAAAAACCAGTTAGATATCAGTGCAATAAACTAGGCTGGGGAAAGAGGAACAGAATGACACATAGCTTTATTGACCAATAAAATTTAATTGACTATCTATATTCTCATTTAGAAATTGGTCAAAATGCCCCCCAAATTCAGTTTGGTGCTAATAGAGCTTCCTTTTAAAGTCAGAACGTGCTTCTCAAACTGGAGAAGGAAAAGGCTACCCACTCCAGTATTCTCACTCAGAGAATTCCATGGACAGAGGAGCCTGGAGGTCTACAGTCCATGGGGTCACAAAGAGTCAGATACAAGTGAGTGACTAACACTTTCACTTTCAAGCTTTTCAAAAGGCATAAACCTACCATTGTTCATCTACCCTTGGCCAAAACTATATCAGGTGTTCAGAAGGCATCTTGTCCAAGAGTTAATGATTATTCCCCAATCTACCTCTTCATTTACAGGTGGAACCTACTGGTCTGAAAAAGGATAATAAGATTAATAAAACTTAACATTTCTATCATGACATAAAATCTACAATTTTCATGTCTGTTTCCACTTATAAATTCTCACATTTACAACAGTGATTCCCATTTTCCAGATGAGGAAATTGAGGCTCAAAAAGATGACATGACTGGCCTGAGATGACATTGATCTTAAATGGCTAAAAGAGAATTCCGAGCCAGAACTTCCAACTGGCCCTGGGCTCTTCATAGGATGTGATCTTTTTTCAGTTAAAAATTTCCCCTTACCTGGCACTTGCCATACAGTCCAAATTCTCCAGAACATTATCACATGCTTTGTAAATGAATCTGTAAATGGTTTGTGAAAAATGAACCTCTTACGCTCAGCAGGCAGCAGGCACTGATAACCGTTATCTGCCTGCTGTGAGGCTTAAGGCAAGTTAGTAAATCTCTCTGAAACTTAACTTTCTGTTCTTAATATCAAAATAATAACATACTTGCCTTTGAGAGAAATCAACAAAATAGCATGTCAGAGGAACTCTCATAGAACTTGGCACATGGTGAGTTTGCAAAGCCTATTTAATATGCATCTCAGTTTGAGCATTATCAGAACCTACATGATAATTAAAGCTGTGAATGCAGTTTTTTTCTTTTCAAAGATGGAGTTGGTGTGGGTTAAATAGTGCCGAGTGGACTGGATGGTTTGCTCATTTGTAAAATAGGAAATAAAAGAGCATTGGGAAGAGATAGAGATAGGACAAGAGCAAAAAGATTAAAAAGCTGAGAGAAATAAAAAGGATTGCAAGAAAAATGATACCTACACACATGCACATATCAGCCTGTGGATGATAACTGCATGATCCAAAGCAGATAGAGTACTTAGATACTTATTACATCCTCCCATTAACTCTATGAGATAACTATTATAATTATTGTCCCCATTTTACAGAAGAGTAAATTGAGGAACAGAGAGGTTAGGTATCTTACCCAAGGTCACACAGCTGAGATTCAAACCCTAGCTCTTTAACTCCAAAGACTGTGCTCTTCTTCCATGCTGTTCTGCTCCTGGCCTGTGCTAGGAATCAAAAGCAGCAGAGGGGTAGATTGGATACTGAAAATATTCAATTAGTCAACCACAGGACATCTGGGTCGATGGCAGAAACCACCTGAGTGCGCTATGGTTTGGACAGACCTGGCCCAGTGCAGCAGGTCCCTAGGAACTTGGGATGATGAGACACAAAACAGACAGTGTTCTTCAAACACTTGCCAAGGTTGTTGAGGGATCACCTACATCGAGTGGATGTGGCTGAAAAATGCTAAGTTCTCCCAGCAATCCATTTCCAATGTTGAGCTTGTGAGGGCTGCCCTTGCACTGAAAGCTCAGGGAGGTCTGCACAGTTGGCCAGGCTTCTACCTCAATGTATTGGAGAAGGAAATGGCAACCCACTCCCGTGTTCTTGCCTGGAGAATCCCAGGGACGGGGGAGCCTGGTGGGTTGCCGTCTACGGGGTCGCACAGAGTCGGACACGACTGAAGCGAATTAGCAGCAGCAGCAGCAGCAGCTACCTCGGTGTAACATCCTCAGGGCTGTTCTGAGGCCATGCCCTGCCCTCCTTACTCATAAACACATCAACTTCAGCTCACCTGTCAGTGGCTGCTTATCAGTCCCACTACCTGCCTTTGCCACACAGCCTATCAGCTGAAGCCCTTCAGTACCATCTCTGCAGTCAGAACCAGCTCAGGCCGGGTTGCACCGTTGCTGGTACAACAGGACATTTAACCTCCTTGACATCTGTGTGACGTTTAACCTCCTTGACATTTAACCCCCAGGAGTACATCTCCATCTCCAAAAAGACGTACAACAGGATCTAACACCCAGGGAAGGTGCAAAGGCACGATGAGATGACACTTGTGAAAGCAATCTGGTGTTCCATAAATATTTACTAAATTTGGATGTCAGTAGCAAATATTACTTATGAATGGCTGAACTGTTTCTAGACTCTCACTGTTGGTGAATCCATCTCAACTTTAAAGATGATCTATAAATCACCTGGATTAAGTAGTTTAAGGAATTGGATGTGACATCAGAGACAGGGCACCTCTTTTCCACACACCCCACAGTGGTGCTTTGCTGTGGCCGCTGCTATTGACATAAATGTGTGCAGCCTAAATATCTTGAGCCATGATTATATATCATTAATGTCACTTTTAGCATTGGAAAACTGCTTTTCTGTCATTTTTATGAGTAGTGACTCACCCATGCCTGGGATGCAGTTACTATTGTTAGCTCTTGTCATAGAAGTGGATGGTTTGGAACACACAAAATAGTTGGTATCAGAATCAGGATAAAAGCTGCACTTGTATTGCATAGCCCAATCCTCTTAAAATACGCTCATAGTTTCAAAGTAAATAATTTTCTCAATTAGCCCAAAAGGACACCCGAGTAGAATTTTTTTTTTTTTTTTTTTTAACTGGGGTAATTCCGGTTGACAAATTTAGGGACAATGAGTTCTGGCCAAATCTGAGAGTGATTATGGAAATTTGAAGATGCCCATTTAGATTTCAATTTCTAGGAATAGATAAGTAAAAATGGCAAAATTTAAATAAAATATTCTTACACTGGAAAGGAACTTTATTTTAAAGCTAACGAAATGGAGGCCATAACTCAAACGACCTAGTTACATACCTAGTTAGTACAAAAACTAGCATTAACACCAATATCTTTTTCCTCCAAGTCCAGTGTCATTTTTTAAAGCATTATAAATATAGGGGCATGAAAATCTAAAGCATTCCTATTACTTTATGAGCAACCAGGTCACTCCTAGTTTAATATTTGAAATCTCGGATATCTCTCTAAATTTAAGAATAGTCTAGGGAGGGCACATGGTCAGTAGTGATTGATCAAAAATCCATTTCCATTGTACTATTAATAAGAATGGCCTAGATTCAAGGGGTAAAGGCATAGAGCCACCGTGACTTTCAAACCCTTCCTGAAATTTTCTACATCTCTTCAATTTGTATATACAGGAGATCAAAATATAATAATCTATGATACTAACTTAAGGTGGCTGAGATACTGGGCAAATAAATTGTCTGAAGCAATTTTCCTGCTTAAAAATTGAGAATTTATTGTCTCTGGCATTTATTGCCATTGACATCTGTGAAGATTTTTCAGACAAGAATGTGTTGTCTTCCACATCTCGCTTCAGTTCAGTGCACTGTATTCCATTCAGGACTTTTTTTTTTTTTTTTTAAAGAACCATCTGTTTAAAATTACTTTATTAATTCCTTTTGGTGTATTTTTTTGACATGTCTACAAATTAGAGATCATAAATTTTCTAATAACAAATCTTTCATAGAGCTCTAGGCAGAACCTAACATGAGAATCTAAATACAGAGGTGGTATTTACATATGCACCCAAGTAACTCATACATCATGGAAGCCAAGTTTGTTAACGCCAAGACCACCGGTAGGCAAACTCTACTAGCAGGGAACACAGTGCAGGTGGACATTCCCTCAGGTCTAATGAACTCTGCAGGAAGGCTGCAATTTGACTCTCATTCTACATCTCCAGCTTATCTCATCGTTTTCTTCAAAAATAACATATTTGACTTGAAGCTTAAGGCATACGTTTCCCAGGAAGTTTGCTCTCAGACCATTATCTCTTCATTGCGAACCAATGGATCACTGGCCTGGTTTCCGGTGGTGTTCAGAAGAGCAAAAGGAGAATTAGGTGTAATACTGTTTGTTTACAAATATACACACAGCATCTCACTTTATTCTGCAGATCGTAAAACTTTGCAACCACTACGCACTGTCAAATCCCACAGTATATTCTAGCTCACAACTGGAAATACCCAAGGGAGGCTGGGGCTTCAATGCCCGGCCACACGCCTGCAGGAGGGCATGGGCTGTTGAAAGATGGAGGGCTCATATGCCTAGCAGCAGGTAAGAAAGGGCTTATGTACTTGTTTGGCTACAATACTCTTATTCATCTTAATTGTTGACTTTTACTGTTCTGTCTATACCCCCACTATAAGTAATTTACCCAAACATATTTTATAATTCTTTCTATGGAGAGCGAGTTATGATACCTTCTCCGTGAAACTCTTCATCTCTTGGCTTTGAGACACTGACACGCTCTTGTTCTCATCCATTCTGAATGGCCCTTTCTCTGTTTCTTTCTCTTCTCCCTCATTTTTCTTCTGTCTTTTAAATGAGTATGAAATGCCAAGGTTCTGACCTCTCCTCTGTCTTAATCCCTAACACATCCCCTGAGTGGTGGGACTGCATTCTAATTACTGAGTGTGATCACATCTATTTCCAGCTAACGGCCTCATCAGGATATTTGTATTTCAGTTCTTAGCATTCATTCCCTAGCCTAGTCAAGTGCACACACCACACACACACACACACACATGCACACACACAGGACCAACTCCTCCTCCTAATTTCCCTAATGCTATTTATTGCACCAATATTCTGAGTCAGTCAAATTCAGACCTGCCCATTCCTGATTCTTTTCTCTCCATCAGGAAATTGCTATCATGGGCACTTCATGATGTGGCCACAGTAGCACAAGCTTTCTGACATGGCTTTCTTCTTTGAGTCACCATTTAATTTACTCTGGATAAAACCAAACACCTCTTTGATTGTATTAATCTTATGCATAAAATACTCTGGGACAACTCCATGAAGCTTCAATGTAATTTAGTGGAATTACATGTAGAACTCTTTTTATTGAATTCACTTTATGGTGCCTCACACATACTGAGGTTTTCACAAATTCAAGTTTTGTGGCAACTCTGTGTCGAGAAAGTATATTGGCATCACTTTTCCAATGGTATTTGCCCACTTCCTGTCTGTCAGTCACGGTTTGGTAATTCTCACAAGATTTCAAACTTTTTCATTATTATCTGTCATAGTGATCTCTGACGTTACTATTGTAATTGGGGAGAGTATAAGATGGTACACTTAATGTGTGTTTGTTTTCTGCCTGCTCCACAGACTGGCCATTCACCCATCTCTCTTTCTCTCTTGGAGCTTCTCTATTCTCTGAGACACAACAATATTGAAATTAGGCCAATTAATAACCCTGCAATGACTTCCACATGTTCCAGTGAAAGGAAGAATCAATCAATCCAGCAAACTTGAATGTTGTCTTATTTTAATAAACTGTCACAGCCACCCCAATCTTCAGCAACCACCACCCTGAGCAGTCAGCAGCCACCAGGATCGAGGTCAGACCCTCTGACGACCAAAAGACTACCTCTCGCTGAAGACTCAGATGATGGTTAGCATTTTTTTAGCAATATTTTTAATTAACATATGTACATTTTGTAGACATAATGTTATTGTACACTTAACAGACTGTAGTGTAGTATAAATATAACTTTCCAATGCACTAGAAAACCCCAAGATTCCTGTGACTCACTTTATGGTCATATTCCCTTCATCGCGATGGTCTGGAACTCACAATATCTAGTAGATCTGTCTATAATCTGCCATTTAAGATCCTACCAAGGGTAGCCCTGAGACATGTCTGTGCAAGGGTATGTTTCCACGCTAACCTTCCATGTCCTGTTCTAAACACCAACAAGTCTAGAGGATGTCTACCTATTCGGAACATCTACTCTTTCCTCAGCCTTATTTCCTTCACCTACAGCTACTGAGATGTTACCCTCTTCCAAGCCTCAGCTCAAAAGAAAGTTCCTCTGAGAAGCCATCTGCATCTACTCTTGGGCACATCCTTCTGTGCCCTGAACAGCTGTGCTAGGGACCACTCTGACCACACCTACACAGGTGTCTTGACTTGTCCTCATGTGCATCCTTGTCCTAACTCATCACTGGAGTGTCAGCTTCTTGACACTGTGCCTTATGGACCATGGCAGCTCCCAGGGTACACAACACATGGACTTGAACACAGTAGGGAAGAAAACACTGAATTTTGAACAAGGGGTGTTTGAGCTCCCAGGTAGAAGAAAGAGGCGCTATAAACCAAGAAACAGAAGCATCACTACATAGAAATGACTGGGAATAAGGAAAATTAACTGCATGTGTGGGAGCTGCATGGACCCTTTTGAATGCGCTTTGAGTTTTATGAAGCCTGATACCTTCAGTGACCCCAGTGTCCACATCCATCACTGATCCGTAATGGCAGGAGGTCCTTTCCCAGCCCCTCCCTCACTCCTGTCCTTGTCGCTGAGCAACACAAACCCCTACCAGGCTCCAAGGGCCTTCCCTGGAAATTCTGCTCTAAATCTTTCTTCCAGCCATTAAAACTGGGCTTACTTCTCCTTCCACCATACGCCAGTCTGACAGCTGGATTGCTTTGTTTTATGCTATGGCTGTTAAAGAGCTAGTCGCTCAGTTGTGTCCGACTCTTTGCAGTTCAATGGACTATTATAGCTCATCGGGCTCCTCTGTCCATGGGATTTCCCAGGCAAGAATACTGGAGTGGGTAGCCATTCCCTTCTCCAGGGGAGCTTCCTGACCCAAGGTTGAGCCCAAGTCTCCTGCGTTGCAGGCAGATTCCTTACCATCTGGGCCACCAGGGGAGCCCATGCTATGGCTCTCCCTTGCTAATCGTCCTGGTGCCCTGAGTTTTGGGTTCTTGTGTTTCTCAGTACCATCTTCACATCTCCGCCAGCACAAACTCTTAGCACTTGAACCTCAGCCCGGCACCACCGATCTGCTTAAAACAGCTCTTAATACCCAGCGCGTGCCTCCTCCAAGGCCACCGCCACACTCCAGGCACTGGTCCACTTGTCCCCACTGGTCCTTACTCTGCCCTCTCCCCCTGGCGCTGGCTCTTGCTGGCTTGGATATTTACCTTTTAGCTCCCCTAGATATGCTCTCAGAGGAGGCAACTTGATATACATCCAGAGGGCCCACAGCACTCAAGACAGAAGGTCTGAGTTATGCCCCGGGACCCTTGCTCTCAGGGACTTCCAGCTCTAGTTGACCTGGCTCTGACCACAGATGTGACAAGCTGACAGGAGCCAGCTGCCGAGAGCCTAGAAACATACAGCAGAAAGCCCATGCCACCTTTAGGGCACTTGGGATCAGCTATTGCCTCTAGCTGCTTCTGCTCCTAGGTGACCCTGTAAGGCTGTGGTCAGAAAAACACAAAGGAACCTACTTCAGAAAAGGGAGACATTTTCAAGAGGAAAGACATTGAAAATATCATCGCAAGCCACTCTATTTCCGCAATAGGTATATAGCACGTATCAAAGCAATAAATACAAGCACTTTGAATTGCTCCAAAACCCTTGAAATAAACCAAATTTCATTTTTAATGCATGCAATAAACTTTTTCCCTAGGATATCAGTTAAGATGGCTCTAACTTAAAAAATAAAAAATAACAACCGTCTTGTTCTGTATTCCTATGACTGAGAATAAATAGATCAACTAACTTTAAAGTTGGCAGGCTTACAGTTCTCACAGAGAAGAGAAATTAAAGCCAAACTGAAGATAAAAAGTAACTATTTTTTATATTTATGAAGTCTTAAAATTACAGAGCTGAACACACAAGGTCAATACAGAGCTGGCAGAGAGCTGCAGTTAGACATCTCCTACATTAGCTTTTTTCCCTAAAGTGAGAAAATGTGATTGAGGGGGTGGAGTTGTGGGCTGAGCCAGAGACCAGGGATAGGCCTTAGCTCTGGGGCTCTGAGCAAACTCTTCATCCTGAATAAACATTTGCAGGTAAATCCCCAACTCCAGGCTCTGCTAAATCTCTTCCCAAAGATAAGTTAAAATATGAATTGTGAAATATAATGCTCTCTGGAGTATTTGCAAATTATCTTGTCTTTATTTTGCAATTATTTTGTGTTTTTTCCCTAGATATTTGCATTCCGTCACCCACCAGCAGTAAGCTGCACAGGACAAAATTTCTGAGTGCAGAGAATAAAGCCTGACACGTTTGTTTCCTTATAAAAATCTGTTGAATGAATATATTTTTATTCTTACTGTGGTGATTTAGTCACAAAGTTGTGTCTGACTCTTGCAACCCCATGGACTATAGCCTGCCAGGTTCCTCTGTCCATGGGATTTCCCAGGCAAGAATACTGGAGGGGGTTGCCATTTCCTTCTCCAGGGGATCTTCTGATCCAGGGATCGAAATCACATCTACTGCATCTCACCAACCTCAGCACCTCTGCAATGCCTCCCCAAAAAGGAAAAAAAAAATTTGCTTGTTCACTAAATATATAAGGACCATACAAGCACTATAATTTAAGGTGTCACTTTCAAAGGTAACATTATATTTTATCACTTTGAGAGCCTGTCACTGAAGCTGAGAAAGAATATTAATCTTCCTTGTATTTATCGCTCTGATCACTAGAAACTTATTAACATTTAATTGTCTTGAATTTGAATTTGGTTTCCAGGAAGCTTCAAAGAATTAGCACACTCTGAGTAAATCCTTGTAAGATATTAGTTTTTTATCTCAAAGGATAGTTAATTTAGCTTGTTTACATGACAGACTTGGACAGAGTTAAAGGTTAAATTCTACCTTGGAAGTCTAAATATAACTGGCAGTTGATATTAATAATTTTATAATTACGGAAACTATGATTACAATTGTCTAAATACCTTGTGCTAGTAAAAAGTGTCATATGATTCTGATTCATCCTCCTGAGAGATGACCTGACTTTTGGGTTTTCATTACCCTTAGAATTATCAGCTTCAAAACAGCATTTATGAAAAGAAATTAACATAAACCTTTAAATGAGTTTTTTCCTAAAGAGCTACTTGCTCATATAAAGTTGAAAGTCAAAAACGAAATTACTTAAATTAATCATTCCTTCACTGACTCAACACATAATTACTGAATGCTTGGTTTGTGTTGTTTACTATGCTAAGTTTTGGTGAATGCAAAACAAACAAAAACAAATCCATAAGACACTGTTGCTATTTTTGAGGAGTCTAGTAGGGGAGTCAGTTTTTATTTGTTGATTTCATAAGCATTGGTATTTACAAAGACGATATGGCTTAAGTTTACATTAGGCTGGAAGCTCCATGAGGGCAGGAGCTAGTCTGTGCTGCTCACCACTGAATCTCTAATGCCAGGAATATCAAAAAGTATGTGTTTCTGTGTGATGTTTTCCAAGGTGTTGGTGCAGACAGAAAGACAGATGTGAAAACAGAACGACATACGATGTGACAAGTGACATAATAAAAGAATGCACAGGGAGCTTTATTGCCTCAGTATACTTTCTTAGTTGGCCTGCGGAAGGCAGAGAAATAGACACTGTTGGGCTGAAGCCCATTTGGGACGCCAAGCATGAGAGGATGCTCCAGGCAGAAAGGATGGCATGGGAACAGGAAAAGAACACAGCATACTCTAAACCCACAAAGTTTTATTACAGCTAACAAGGAAATTTCAAGAGTGCTGTGGACATCACCAGGATTTTTCTCAGGTTTCTATATAAACTATTACCTAAGCAAAAACAATGCCTCTACAAGTAATTGACATGAAAACTTATAAATGGACTAAAGTTGATCTCTTATAATTATTTAATCAAAGGATAAAGAACCTTTCACTATACCATTTGCAAAGTTTGAGTTTTCTTTTTGAATAATATCATTTTTGATGACTTTCAGAAACATAGTTCAATGGTTTTCATAACACCTGGAATCAAATCAGAGCTGCAGTTGTTCCTGATGCAATGAGGATTTAATATTCTAAACTTCTATGCTCTGAACAAGCCAGCAGTGAAACCTCAAGCCCCATGCCACCATTTCCCCTAGTCTGATAAACTATCTCAACTGTGTGTTGAAAAACACAAATAAATTAATACATGCATTCAACCAACAAATAAATGGTGATTCTTGGAGACTGAATTATTTTGTGTGCACATCCAGGAATAACTTCTCCTGAGTGCCTTAGGAGAATAAAGCTGAAAAGGTAAGTGAGGTCTGGTCATCCTTGGATAAATGGACAGGGAAAAACAGCTCTGGTCCTTTGAAATAGAACTGTGGGAAGGAGGGAGGGTGGGGGCAAGTCATAGTGCAATTCACAGGAGGGTAACCAGGGAGCTAGTGTATCTGAAACTCAGTTGTAAGAGGAATGACTGGAGGTCTAGGGTATTTAGGTTGAAGAATTATACATTGACAGGAATAATGAACTGTTTTCAGATGATGTAGGGAAAGTGTGATGGTTAATTTTAGGTGTTAGTTTCACTGGACCAGGGGGTGCTCAGAAATTTATTTGCTCAAACATTGTTCTGGGTGTTTCTACAAATGTGTTTTGGATGAGATTAGCATTTAAATCAGTAGCATGAATAAAGCAGATTGCTCTTCCTTGTTTGGGTGGGTCTCGTCCAATCAGTTGAAGGTATGAAGAGATGACAATATTGACCATCCCCCAATTAAGAGACACTTTTCCTGTCTGACATCCTCCCTACTGAATATATGTTCCTCCTGAATCTATAGCTGCTTTCACATTGGACTTAAGCTGGTATATCAACTCTGCAGATTTTAGACATGATGGTATCCATAATCATATGAGCCAATTGCTTATAAAAAATCTAGATAGGTAGATAGATACAGAGAGAGAAGGGACTTCCCAGGTGGCACATCAGTAAAGAATCCTCCTGCCAATGCAGGAGACATAAGAGACACGGGTTCAACTCCTGGGTCAGGAAGATGCCCTGAGAGAAGGAAATAGCAACCCACTCCAGTATTCTTGCCTGGAAAATTCCATGGACAGAAGAGCCTGACTGGCTACGGTCCATGCAGTTTCAAAGACTCAGATATGAGCAAGTGACTAAGTACTTACAGAGAGACAGACATATCTCCCACTGGTTCTGCTTCTCTGGAGAACACTGACTAGTATAGAAAGTAGTGGTGAAGGGGGAATAGCATGAGAAAACATAGAAGTTAAAAAAGTATAAGGCAGTTGGGGGTGACAGTGGATAGGTCAGTTTGTAAGAGCAGAGTTCTCATAAGGGCATCGTGGAGAAGAAGATGGAACAGCTAAATTGGAGCCATAGGCTTGATTCCTGCAGGTGCCCACATCACCAGATGTCTTTTGAGTGGGGCCGGGATACAATTATCACAATGTTTCAGGAAGATGTGTCTGGATACAGGGCATAACCTCCTGAAGGAGGACAAGTCCAGAGGCCTTGCGTCTAGTCACACATTGAGGAAGAAAGAGCTCCTCTACAGAAACCTAGTTTTCAACCAAAAGAACTGAAAAATACTTTCAGTTAAAAATTAGGCTGGTTAAACTGGGAAGGGAAAGTCACCATGCAATTAAGACAAAATCACTGAACAAAAGGTAAGAAGACTGGGCTTGTCCTTCTCTAAAAACTACATTTTTGCAACACTTGCACTTTTCTGCCATTTTTCCTAAATAAAGCTTCACAGTGGAAGAGAATTGTCATGACTTCCTTGGGTGCCTCTGTGACAGCTTCATCTTTCAAACAAATCAATAGGATCAAAAAGGATTCACAGGCCTTAAAGCACCCTCAATCACACTGTAAGTCTTTTTTAAAAAAAGTAAACTTTAGACCAAGCAACATTAAGACCTAAAACTGGAACCGTCTCCATTGCAATAGGTAAACACAACTACTCACAGGAAACACTGGCCAAATCCCAAACAATCCAGACTATAGATGAAGATGAGGCAGAAACAATCATGGTGGCAAACAACGCACTGAGGCTGTATAAAGTGTGTGTGCTCAGTCACCTCAGTCGTGTCTGACTCTCTGTGACCCTATGAACTGCAGCCCGCCAGGCTCCTCTGCCCACGGGATTCTCCAGGCAAGAATACTAGAGTGGGTTGCCATGCCCTCCTCTAGGGGATCTTCCCTACCCAGAGATAGAACCACTTCTCATGTATTGGCAGGCAGGCTCTTTACCATGAGCACCACGTGGGAAGCCCATAAAAAGGGTAGAATTGATTAAAATTGCCTAAGTTGCATTCTTTCTCCCTCCTCTCTCTTTTTCGTTTTCTCTCTGCCTTTCACTTTTTTGACAACAAGGGAACCACTAAGGTTAATCTTAAGGAAAACTGCTCTACTATATTTAAGTTACAAAAGCAATTCTAAAGAAGTAATAAACATCTCATTAATATAATACCTTTAGTTTGTCTCAAAGGAAAGATTTCTACTGATGGTATTGCTCTCTCTCCAGTGGCTTTTAAGCAATGAAAAATACTAGACGGATGGGTTGGGCAAACCCCAAAAGGAGGACAGAGACCCTAGAATTGCTGGTGGATTTACTATGAGCTGATTTGGGCATCAAGTTGACATCCTGATGTAAATAGCTGCCTGAATCATACCAGGGGCTTCCCTGGTGACTCAGATGGTAAAGAATCCACCTGCAAAGTGGGAGACCTGGGTTCGATCCCTGGATTGGGGGAAATCCCCTGGAGAAGGGAATGGCTACCCACTCCAGTATTCCTTTCTGGAGAATCCCACGGACAGAGGAGCCTGGTGGGCCCCAGTCCATAGGGTGGCAAAGAGTTGGACACACCTGAGCAGCTTAACACACAGCCTGAAACTTCACCCATGCTCTGCACCCCCAGTGATTCTCTCCGGGGTTAATTTCTTCTAGAGATATTTATGGAACCCCTACTGATAGGAGCTCTCCCTAGTATCTCCTCAGTTCTACTCAGCTCCCACTGAGCTTGTTAGTAACAGCAAGCTTTCATCCACCTTACACCCATCAAGTAGCCCAACTCTTGCCAGAGACAACAGGGCCACAGGCTCTAAGAACCCAGACCATCATACCTTTTCACTCCTGAACTTACCATTTTCCCTCTGGCATCAGCAATGGGATATCCAGATCATATGCTCCTCCTGCTATTACCTATAAAGGAATAGGCTGGAATAACTGTGGACATTGCTGGCCCTCTAGGAATTTTCCCTCCCTGGTCCCAGGCTGATGCTGAAATATGTATTCTAGGGTAAATGCCCATTGTGACTTGGGAGTTTATTTTAAATTGAATCCTTAATATGCAAATGTAAGATTCACCTGGGGCACCATAAGAATGAAATCTATCTTCCATCCTGTCTTGCGCTTTTACATTTAAAGGAAAGAAGAGTAATTTTTAACACACCCCTACGATGGTTTTATGCAAATTCTTCAAGCTAGGCAAATTATTTTTGTGTTAAAATTTTTCAACCCCATAAAAACAGGAGTGAATTTATGTGGTATTTTAAAACGATGTTAGGCACATTGTAAAGCTATTTCATCTCATTTATAAAGAAGAGTGAACATAAAAACAGGCCATGGCATAATTAATAGTGAAATGATTTATGGCACCAACTCTTTCTCCATACATATTGATACATTTTCTGTAGATGGTACGAGTTCCTCCCCTCCAGACCCCAATCCCTGACCTTGCCATGTGAGAGAAATGGTACCAGGCAAAATTCACAATATGATGCTTAAACTCTCTAACATACCTGCACACAGGCACATGCATACACACACACACACACACACACACACACAAACACACACACACACACACACCCAGCTGCATGTGCACCATACTCCTGTAATGATTTTTCAAACTTGGCTGCATGCTAGAATTTCCTGGTGAGCCCTAAAAAATACTGACACCTGAGCTCCACCCCCAGAGGCTCTGCTTTAATTGGCTTGGTGAGCAGCCTGGGACACTGAGATTTTTAAAAGGTCCCAGGTGAGGCTAATATAAGGTCCAGATTGCGATTTACTACATTCAAAAATTTTAAGAATATGAGGCAAAGCTACCACATGGAATTTAAATGTTCCCTGTGAAATGACTTGAGTTAATTTAGAGGCCACACTATAAGGTTGCTCCATTTCTAATTCACCCTGCAATTGATTACAGCAAGTTCACCAAATATTTCCTGGGCACCTACTATAAGCAAGGCACTGTGGAAGGTCCTGGAGATACAAGAATAAATAAGACAGATGTGCCCTGTCTTCATAGAGCATAGAGGTCAGCAGATGTCTGTGGGCAGCATTTTCTACTTCCTGTATTCCAGCTAACGTTTTACCTGTTATTGATATTTAAACTGTATCAGATGATTCTTGAAGTAGGTGTTGGATTTTTCCATTTTAAACTTCTGTTTTTAAATTTCTTTTTTTTTTCCATTTATTTTTAAATTTCTTATGAATACACATGAAAGCTACTGAACTCGTATATGTTTATAACAGCAGTAAGAACACAGGTCATAAAATGACCTTGAAACTAATTATCATTTCAGAAATCACCGAAAGACAAATAGGAAACATCTCTTTATGACAATTTGATCCTCTGTTGTGACATTTATAAGAGAAGCACAACTGAACTTCCTACTCTTGATAATAAGACTGGTTTCCATCAGAAGTACAGTATTGAGCTATATCACTCTTCTTCCTGTGATTACTGATGTGGGCTTGAATACAATTTTAAATAAATTCTAAACTACTTGCTAAGATTTTCAAAAGAGTAGTTTGAACTATACAGGGATCACTGGACAGAAAATATGCCCGCAGCATTTATGGAATGTCATTCAATTTCTCTTGCCTATGTTCATCTGAGAATTCTGCTCACAAATGGTTAGATGAGGTGAACTGAAATTATTTCTTCATTTTTTTCCCATTTATTTTTATTAGTTGGAGACTAATTACTTTACAATATTGTAGTGGTTTTTGCCATACATTGACATGAATCAGCCATGGATTTGCATGTATTCCCCATCCCGATGCCCCCTACTTTTTCATTTTTAAGGAGAACAGGAACACAACAAGGTGAGTTACCAAACTCACAATCCCACAATCCAACATGGAACAGAAATTTGAGCAGGAATTGATTCAAATGTAAGACATATTTCAGCCTAGAGTCCACTACAACTATCTACACAGGCTGCATTAATAATGTTAGCGAGACTTCAACAGCAGTATCCAGAGACGTTCTCCAACATTTTTATTACATATTCACCAGGCAAGGAAAGCATTTCCCATTTTTTAATTATCAGAGATTCATTTGACTCTCTCTAAAATACCAATTTTGAAAGAAGTTTCTTCATTGTTATAATTTCCAGATATTCCTCCCAGTACAAGCTTCATTTCAAAGCAATACATGTGTGAATTTCTAACAAGGTTCATTTTTAAATAGTATAATGAGCCCAAGTCGCTCCCTGGTAGATTGCTGAGCCTTTCAGTCCAGTAGGGGCCCACTCATCACATCTATCAGACACCCACCAGCTGAGACTGCACCACAGAATTTGATATAAACGTCATGCATGCACAAAAAGGCAGAGAGATGAGGGATTCAAAGCTGGAAAATATTCATATTTTGGATTTTCCCATCTTGTGGGTCAAGAAGGAAAACTAACAGAACATAGTCTTGAAGGTGGAAACCGAAACAAAACAGAGATAAGTAAAAGGGATTTACATCTGCTCAAGCCCCTGTTTGAACATTTTCAGGGACAAAGAGCTTACCACTTCATTAGGGAACTTGTTCCACTGTTAAGGCTATTTCAGTGAAGAATTCCATCTATCCATCATTAGGACTCTAGTGCAACACAGTTTCTATTTGTTCTGCTATAAGCCAGCCATGTAAGTATTTACATTTTTACTATAAGCTTTTTCTTTCTGAGTTCAATTCCTCAGTTCCCAAAACAGTTCTCTATATTATACAGCTTCAGATGTCCTTCCATTGGATTTAAACCATTTTGAATGCTCTGTGGTTTGTAATTATTCCTGTCCATGAGATGTTGTTTGTTGTTCACTTGCTAAGTTGTGTCCGACTCTTTGTGACCCCATGAGCTGCAGCACAAAAGGCTTCCTTGTCTGGCACTATCTTCTGGAGTTTGCTCAGACTCATGTCCTTTGAGTCGATGATGCCATCCACCATCTGATCCTTTGTCGTTCCCTTCTTCTCTTGCCTTCAGTCTTTCCCAGCCTCAGAGTCTTTTCCAATGAGTTGACTCTTCACATCAGGTGGCCAAAGTATTGGAACTTCAGCTTCAGCCTCAGTCCTTCCAATGAATTTTCAGAGTTGAGTTCTTTTAGGATTGGCAGGTTTGATTTCCTTGCTGTCCAAGGAACTCTCAAGAGTCTTCTCCAACACCACAATTCAAAAGCATCAGTTCTTTAGTGCTCAGGCTTCTTTATGCTCCAATTCTCACATCTGTACATGACTACTGGAAAAATCATAGCTTTGACTATATGGACCTTTGTTGGCAAAGTGATGCCCCTGCTTTTTAATATGCCATCTAGTTTTGTCATAGTTTTTCTTCCAAGGACCAAGCACCTTGGAAGTGCTTGCTTTCAAGTACTTTTAATTTTGTGGCTACAGTCATTGTCCACAGTGACTCTGGAACCCAAGAAAGTAAAATCTGTCATTGTTTTCACTTTTTCCCCATCTATTTGCCATGAAGTGGTGGGACTGGATGACATGATCTTCGTTTTTTGAATGTTGAGTTTTAAGCCAGCTTTTTCACCCTCTTTTTCATCAAGAGGCTCTTTAGTTCCTCCTCACTTTCTGCCATTAGAGTATCATCTGCATATCAGAGATTATCAATATTTCTCCCAACAATCTTGATTACAGCTTGTGACTGGCTGTGAGTTAGTCTCTGAGTTAGGCATAATATTTCAGATCTGAGTTTACCAGGGCTGATGTCTATGGGAACACATCCTCCCCTGTTCTAAGCGTTTGTCCTTTTGTTGTAATATCATGCTGTGGGCATCGGGTAAGTTCACAGTCTATTGAAGCCCTCAGAATCTATGTTAACATTAATTATTGTTAGGTCATGTCCCCCCTACCCTGAACTTATGCAGATAAGATTTCAAATTGAGTATTTTATATTTATTCCTGTTATATTTCATATCCATGGTTGAAACGCATCATTCCATCCTGTTAAGAAATCATTTTGATTCTGTCATCTATTCTTGGCCTTGGCCTGTTCAAGATTTTTTTCTAAATAACTTTTATGAAGATATATTTTAAAACATATTTGCCATCCTTCATATTTTGTGTCTTACACAAAATTCAGAAGTGTCTTTTCTATGTGTAACTGAAGCACAATTTATCCACACTTGCCTGAAATGCTACTTAGAAAAAGAATAGATTCTGAAATTGATTCCTTTTATACAATGATTATAGGAAATGTCTTGGTCAAGAAATTGGCTTGGATCTAGATTTAAGGGAAGCTACATTAATTGCAAAGTTTTTGCTCAATGTTTATGTAACTAAGAGTTAAGAGTTGACCCATAGGGAATAGGTGGGCTGGTTTTTTAATATCACTACAGATTTCAGTGTAAAGAACAAATATCTGCAAATCAATAATGATCTCTCATGGGAAGAGGCAACTGTGAAAGTAAAGCTTCTCTTTTTCAACATGTGTTTTTTCTCATCTCTGAGAACAGTTCTTGAGGTTGGGTGCTATTACCCAATGAATGACTACCAAGATGAGTAGACCACAGGCTGGCAAGGAGCCCTTAAACCAACCAGACCTGGGAGAGGAGAGCAGCTAAAGTCTCCCAGGGAGTTATTCTATACTGAATAAATCAGATATTGAGTAACACGCTGCTAAGTATGCTATACCCCAGGCTGTCTAAAGAGAAGATGGGAAGAGAGATAGAATCCTGTCTCTCAGTAAGGGTTGCATCCCCCATAAGGAGCCAAACTATGGATGTGTGAAGATACGAACATGGTCATGTAAAGAATTAAAAACCATAGTTTCTTTTTTTTTCATAGTGCTACTTCCTAACTGAGAGCATCTTGTTTATATGATATTTTTTGAGGAGGGTTACCCACCACAGTTTTTCACTTGTGTCCGAGCATCTGGAACAGTAACTAGAGAGACTCTCAATGACTATATGAGGCTACAGGGAGGGACATTTTGAAAGACTGCGACCGAGTGGGACCTGAAATTAGCAGAGCAAAGACCCTGACTGTATCCCTAAGTGAAAATCCCCATTAAAGTTTAACCTCATTAGTCCTTTTCCCTTTAGTGCACACCTGAAAAGGTCACGTGAACAATAAAGGGACAGACTGGGAGAGGTGAATGCAGTCACCTCTGTGTTTACCACTCTGCTTAATTCATGGGAAAATATAGCAAATATAGGGGACTGTGGTCAGGAGGTCAGAAAGGGACCAGGAATGAAGCGAATGCTCTGGACTGCATTAGGAATATGAGGCCAAGCTCCTCTTTCCCAAATATGCCAAAAGTGGGCCCTTGAAAGTGTGGGAAGCACTTTGCTTAATTATATATCTACATAATCATGAATAAAAAGCACCAAATGGGACTAAAGATCACCTTGCAGGTGACATGCATCTAATATTTACATACAGGTGTTCAGTCAGAGTCCATTTGACTCTGTTATCATGACATCCATTTTATCCCTACTCATCACGAGCATATCCATACCAGTAGAAAAGCAGCTGGATATCGTAATAAAAAATGAAGATATACTGTATCTATGGTTTATAACTTTTTCCTCCTTCTGCCCAGTCCAGTAATCCTACCCACAAATGTGAGAAAGTAACTTTGCTACGTCTTGTTCTTCATGAGCCAAGAACCACTTTTTTCTTATGTAATTATTCAAATGTTATTTGTTAAGTATTTGTCCCAAGGAGTTTTGTGTCCCTGGGGATCCATGAATCAAAAAGGTTTTAGATCTATAAATATGCATAACTAATCCACAGGAGGTAAAAATATTTTGGTCCAATAAACTGAGAGAAAAAGTAAAAGCAAAAAAACTCTCAGAAAATGTACACTACATCTAATTGTATTCCTATAGTGTTATACTGGATCTCAATTGACAGAAGAACACTTGGACAGTTGTGGAAACACATCTAAATCAAATAATACAATGAGTTATAGTTTACCAAGAAAATCATTCTCATGAATAATTTAGCACTGACAATGATACCTTATATGTGGGGCCCTTAGGTGACTATTTTGGGCATCACAGTTACAAGCCATGACTAATGGGCAAACATCCCCAGAGGTTCAATGAGGTCACACAACATCAGTTGATTTGAAGAGGCTCCTCCCAGCTGGCCCTGGGCAGACATCAATCATCCCATTTTCAGAGTTTTCTCAGTAAAGTTATCATTCCCATTACATTTTGCATTTTCACAGCCCCTGTAATCATAGCTCCCAGGCACTATACATTGTTAATTTATTACAGTCATTTCAATTTTGCTAGTTAACTCTCAGGTTTCCTTATGTGCAAAGCCCCAGAATCAGTGAGAAGAACTGAAACTCCTAAGCACTCAAACCAGTGTATGTTCTTAGGAATCAGGAGACCTGGGTTCTAATACCAAATTTTCTACTAATTATCTCTGGGACTAAGCAAAGTCACTTCTGATTTCTAGATCTCAGTCTTCCCATGAATAAACTAGAAGGATTGGATTAAATAGCCTCTGATATCCTCTTCAGCTCTAAGATTTTCTGGTTTTGTATATCAGTGCTCTCAGGAAGATGTATCTGACACACATCTGTGCATAGATATGGATTAATCTGTTCCTAGGGTCACTCTTACTCTGCACTCTTTAAGTGCATCATCCATCCTGGTACTTGCCAGCTGACAGCTCCCTGTGGAGGACTCCATGTCAAATCTAATTCCTTTAGGCCCTCAGAATCAGAAATAAATAGGAATGCCTAGGGCTAATTTAGATGTCCCAAGCTAAGCAAAGAGAAGTGATTCCTTCTTGAGATTTATTTTAGAACAAAAATGGTTTGCAGAAGGGAGTGAAGGAATGGCATTTAGTTACAAGAGCATGTTAGTAACTAATGGCATAGCTTAAAATGTCAATTTAACGGATTATCCTCAGAGAGGAATCCATTAACCAAATTTAAACAACGTTGATGAGGCCCCTTTGGCTGAGGAGGCATTGGGGACCCTGGGTTAGATAGTGAGGATCAGATAATGTTCCTTAATACTGCTTGCCCTTCACATGCTTAGAATTTAGCGGATAAAATGAATCAAACACTTAAGTGAAGGGATACATTATAAAAAAGAAAAAGAAAGATACATAGAATTGACAGCACATGATAAATAGTTGGGAAATCATGAATAAGTTTTATACCCAAGTACTGTGACAACCTCAGGATGAGCATTCAGAGAAAGTTAGAATTTGTTTTGGAAAGTGATTTAAAAGAATAAATGGGCTTCCCCAGTGGCTCAGCTGGTAAAGAACCCACCTGCCAATGCAGAAGACACAAGAGATGTGAGTTTGATCCCTAGGCTGAGAAGATCCCCTGGATAAAGACATGGCTCCCCATTCCAGTATTCTTGCCTGGAAAACCCCATGGACAAAGGAGCTGGCGGGCTATAGTCCATGGGGTTACAAAGAGTCGGACATGACTGAGCACGCACACACTTGCTTTTCTGAAGGAATAAATACAAATCATACATCGGAAAGTATCTGTGAAGCAATGGAATCAGATTGAACTCATCAGAATCCATTGTATTAATGTATTAAGGTCTACAGCAGTGCTCACCACATAGCAAGACCCAACCTGACTAAAGATTAAACAACTCTGCCTGGATGTCCCAAAGTTAGTTTTCAAAGTTATGTCTCCATAAAGGAATTCTACACAGCCACTGGGTTTGACCCAACAGCCATGGCCCCCTCATCTGGCTCATCAATGACCTATAGTCAACACTCTGCTCTTTTCATCCATCAGAGAGACCTTGGGAGGGAAGGAATAAACAAGATTCTCATGTGGAGAAGTTTCAGTCCCTGGAGTATAGGAAAATATCAAGCACATTTATGGTATAAGCCACAGAGGAGAGTACCACTGGATGAGTGGGTGGTTGGGCAGTGCAAACTCACAGCACTAGTTAAGGATATTACCCAGGGAACCTGGAGGACAAGCAGATGTGTTAAGACACTTTAGGGAACCACTGTGGCTTTCTGATCCTCAGAGCAGTTACATGAGGGAACTCAACATCTCATATTAATCAGCCAATGAGTCACTAGAGGATTTCCCCTTACAATTCCAGTGACATATTAAACTGTGAGGATAACAATGAAGAACCACCTGAAAACAGACTTTCAAGTGAGCACTCCAGCCAAGTTGAGCAAATGTCTTCTTCCCTGGACTGGCTTTTACAGTCTTTACAGTCATGAGACAGATACAAATGTGGGCTCAGATTAAAGTTTGTAGAGAAAATGAGTAAACCAATACAATGAATACTAGAACAGGAGATAAACTGAAAGGGACATTTTGAAGTGTATAATTTCCCTATTTCCCAACCCCTTTGCCCAACATATAAAGCATCTACGTTGTGTCAACCACTGTTTTTTTCCTAGATGGCCTGGGATCATTCTCTGTTGAGAAAGACCTGTTGAGAAACCTCAAAGGAACAAGCCACTCTCATGCTTTGATGATATTATCACAACATGCTTCCCAGGTGGTGCTAGTGGTAAAGAACCTGACCGCCAATGCAGGAGACATGAGACACAGGTTCGATCCCTGGCCCTGGGAGATCACTTGGAGGAGGGCATGGCAACCCACTCTGGTACTTTTGCCTGGAGAATCCCGTGGACAGAGGAGCCTGGTGGACTATAGTCCATAGGGTCGCTAAGAGTTGGACACAACTGAAGCGACTTGGCATGCATGCAAAGAGACACTGGGGAAGGCAAAGGGTTAAGATCATGCAAAAAACACAGAACAAGAGACCTTCCCAAATGGAATTTATAGGCCAGCAGAAGATGGAAGATCTCCTCTGTCCCAGCTTCTCTGTAACCCACCTTCACCAAGAAACAGTGAACTGGGTTTTAAAAAGTCTACTGAAAATACAGAACTGATAAAATTTAGAGATTTTTTGATAATTTGTCTTCAGTTTTTAAATGCTCCAACTACTGCTGAAATCAATTTCCACATACTCAACTATTTCCCTGGGACATCTCATAATGTTTTAAAACAAAACTATTTTCTCTCAAATTGTTAATAAGTTTATAATGCAAACAATCTCTATAATTAATATATAAGGCATGGAGAAAGGCATGGCCACTGTTTTTTTTTTTTTTTTTTCCTTTTCCTTCAAAGTGTGATTAGAATTACCTCATAAATTATTCACATGCTGTACTAGAATAACAAAACAGCATCTCTTTCTATATAAATCACCTCACTTATTTGGAGTATGTAGTAAAATTCCCTCAAAATGTTGTTTTGACAGCACGTAAGTCAAGGCACCTCGAGCGATGATTAGTACTTGGTTCTTCCTATTTTGAACTCCAGAGTGTGAGCTTCACACTTGAATTAGCATCTGTTTCATCTGCATCTGTTATACATGGAGCATAACCTGTAAGGTATGCCAAGCCTTCGGCAGAATTGTGAGGTTGAGGGGAAGAGTCCGTTTATCTCACTCCCTCCACTTTTTCTGGTACCCTCTTTCCCATTTGAAAGCATCACTACTCACCCACTCTTCCCACCATGTCATACATGGATCTTAAAATAAACTTCTGCAAATGGAAACAGACCTATTTCTCTTGCTCCTCCATGAAGTAGATATCTAACATCTGACATCCTATACTATGAAAATGTCTCAGTCTTACCTAGAGATTATCATATTAAGTAAGTCAGAAAGAGAAAGACAAATACCATATGATATCACTTATATGTGGAATCTAAAATATGACAAATTAACTATGAAACATAAAGAAACTCACAGACATAGAGAACAAACGTGTGGTTGCCAAGGGGGAGGGGTAAAATGTAGGATGGATAAACAACTATCCTATATACAGGATAAATAAACATCCTATATATAACATCAAGGAGAAGGCAATGGCACCCCACTCCAGTACTCTTGCCTGGAAAATCCCATGGATGGAGGAGCCTGGTAGGCTGCCGTCCATGGGGTTGCTAAGAGTCGGACATGACTGAGCGACTTCACTTTCACATTTCACTTTCACACACTGGAGAAGGAAATGGCAACAAACTCCAGTGTTCTTGCCTGGAGAATCCCAGGGACAGGGGAGCCTGGTGGGCTGCCGTCTATGGGATCACAGAGAGTCGGACACGACTGAAGTGACTTAGCAGCAGCAGCAGCAGCATATAATATCAAACTATTATATATAGGATGGATAGGACCTATCAAAGTCCTACTGTATTACACAGGACTTCTGGGGCATATATATACATATATATATATATATATGTATACATATGTCACTGGATCACTTTGGTGAACAGCATAAACTAACACAACATTGTAAATCAACTATACTTCAATGAAATAAATGTTTAAACATGTATCAGCTCTAGCATTGGCTTATTTACTAGTATCCTGGCTTGAGACATATTAATGAATTAACTGAACCAGGCTAAAATGATTTTTTTCTGCTGTATTATAGTTAACATTTAATCATGTGAATAGTATCCTACAGGTCACTAGATAAGTCAGGTGTATGAAACACATCCCCTGTCCTAAGAAAAGCTTATGATCTTATGTCTGTAGGGAAAGAAACACATGTGTATAAGCAAAGGAATGAATGGTTTGAATGAGGGGACAGAACAGAGAAATAAATATTCAATACAGGATGAAGATGGAACAGGGGATGGGGGCCTCTTTTCATCATGGTCTGTGATAAAGTCTTATTCAAGTCTTGGAGGCAAGAGAGAAGTACTTTAGTCCAACTTCCAGGGTATAAACTTCTCAAAAGAGTCTCACATTATATACAGAGAAAAGGGACTATAAATGTTTAAAGAATAATTCTTTAAGTGAGAAGAGGCTACAAGGGAGGGACCATCAGGTATACGTAAGTGGAAGAGTCTCTCCCCAAAAGTAGGCTATTGACATTCTTCTGAAACCACATAACTTGGGTAGCATCCATGTGGGATGGATGTTTTTGCATAAATCATTCATGGAGAAAGTATTGCTCATCACAGAATCTTTTTTTTTTAATAAACTTTTTATTTTGTATAGCTGCTTCCCAAGTGGTTCAGTGGTAAAGAATATGCCTGCCAATGCAGGAGACTCAGGTTTGATCCCTGGGTCTGGAAGATTCCCTGGAGGAGGAAATGACAACCCACTCTAGCACTCTTTGACTGGAGAACTGCCTGGCGGGCTACAGTCCACGGGGTCACAAGAGTCAGACACGACTAAGTGACTGAACGCATACATAGCCAATTAGCAATGTTGTGAAAGCTTCCGATGAACAGAAAGGGACTCAGACACACATATACACGTGTCCATCTCCCCCAAACTCCCCTCCCATCCAGGCTGCCACATGACATTGAGCAGAGTTCCCTGTGCTAGACAGGAGGTCTTGTTGGTTATCCATTTTAAATGTAGCAGTCATCACAGACTCTCTGAGGGCCCCAAGGACCATATTTTACCTGGCTGTTTCAGATTTTCCTAAAGGAGGATAGCAAGTACCAATCTGTCCCTTGGAGACCATAGTTTTCCATCTTGTTCAGCCAACCAAAGACAGCATTGCAGGCACCTCCTTGCCTTTCCTTCCCCCAGGGACAGATGGAGGAGAGCCACAATTTCCAGCTGTCTAGAAAGAAACGAATGCCCTCAGCTAAGAATGCCCTTTATATTTGATCATTCAAGATATGTACAGATTTTTTTTTTCTCAATGCATCCCTGTGTGTATTATGCATGTAGAGAGGGAGCATCTTGTTTTCACATTGTCTGTAATAAATTATAAGTGTAACAACAGGAGCTTTTTCAATACTATTTGTAAATGCAGCCAGAGGCTATTAAGTGATTGGTGTATCAAATAAATATAATTAGTAAATAGCAAAATAACATGTTTGTAAACTGCCTTTGGAAATATGTGATTAGACCAAAGACAACAATTTCTGCCAAAGCTTCTAAGTGTTTCCAAGAGATACCAGAAAAAATGCTTTAACAATTTCATAACAACTTTGAAAAATTTCTATGTAAATCTGCTAAGAAGGTAGACGGTACATTTACTGAGTCCAAATGCTTTTTGAATGCCTGATGCTGAAAATTTAAGTGCAGGAGTATACTTAAGTGCACCATAATTTTTTCAGGGGAGTTAAGATGTGCTTGATTATTGACTATAAGTCTTTAAATTGGCATTTGATGAGGTTAAAAAGAGTTATAAATATACCTCCATGTGCAAAGTGCTCTCAGGCTCTGGAGTTATTCTCAATTACTAACACTTCAAATTATTCCAGCAAGTCAATCAATTTGGAGTGAGGGGAACTCATCTTGCCCTTCTCTCTTACTGGCTTTATGAAAGGGAGTTTGCTTTCGCAACAGAAAGAGTCACCCAAACCCATCGATTCTTCCTCCAAGAAATGCAGAGAGAGGTTCACATTTGTCCCTCACTTGTCTTCTTTTATCTCAATTCTGGTTTCTGCTGCAAACACTACCTCTCGCTCCCAATCCATAGACATTACTCTTTCCAGAACCTCATTTTTCTACATGATCTCTGGTAAAGAACCTAAAACAGATCTCTATGCATACCTATTAGGCCACAAGTTTAAACCTTACCTCACCGTCAAGGTTCTCCAAAATTTAACTCCACCCACATCTATATAATTTAACTTTCTACTAATCCCCAGTCAAACCATCTACTCAAGTTAGGCTGGTCTCCTTAATATTCTCCTGGGCCCACCCAATTCCAGATACACCTCTGTACTCCATGTTATTCAGGACTCTCTGCTGCAATGACTTAGCCTCTACAGCCTAGATTCTCTCCCACTAACGCAGAGTTCCCCATACCCACCCACCTGAGCAGGCCCCACACTGAAATTCTATGCATTTATAGGGTTGTTCTGCATTTCCTTGTTATGTTGTTCTTGTGTTTGTTTTGTTTTTTCTTTTTTTGTCTTCTCAGGCAGTTAGAAATTCCTTCTAAGAAAAGAGAAAATTTAACAAATTTCTTATCTCCTCTACAACACAAACATTGGTGCTGAGCAAAGAGCATGTAAATAACTATAAGTGAGGATGACTTTGACTATGATGGCAACTAATATATATTGATTCTTTGTTTACATGGCAGGCAATGCGCTACTCAACGTCAATATATTATTGCATTTAAATCTCATAACAACCACATGGAATAAATACACCATTTAAACATGAGCAAACAGAGGCATACAAAGGTCAGCTTGATTAGCTAGACAGTTAATCAAACAATTTCAAAGAGTTAGGTATACATAATTATTCTTGAGACATTTAATAATACAGTCAATGTATACATCTGCATCAAATTCAGAAATATATGGCTCTTAGAGCCCTTGGCTGAGTTTCATAAGCATTTATTTACTATTTACTACTTACTCATTCATGCAATAGACATTAATCAAGCTACCTCCATGTGCCATACGCTAATTTCTAAATTCTAGGGATAAAAAAAAAATGAAATATAGTCCCTGCCCTCAAACAGCTCACAGTTTTGGGCATTCCACAAAATAACATTTCTAGTCTTATTTTCCATGAGTTGGAGCTGGGGGGAAGAATACTGTGAAATGTTGGAGAAGGAACAGTTTAAAAGCAATCAAGGTACAATAGTCATTCTAGGGCTCATTCAATGCCTCATAGGGTAAAGAATAAAGAGAAAGGAAAGAGATGTATAAGGAAAAGACAGATTGAGTATGTGAGAGGGAGAGCTGTGATAGAAACTTCTGGAAAAGCAAAGGGCAAGCAAAGATTTCTAGAAAAATCATCTCTGGCCCCCTGGGGCAGTGTGCTTAAGCCCATATTTATCTGTCCGTTGCAAGGGTGTGAATGTGTGCAAAGACCTCAAGGCCAGGTCAAATGAGACTGCGCTTCTTTCCAGTTTGGGGGCCTCTGGGGATTACTTTAATACTGAGCACTTAGTCACCATGTTTGATGGCTTTGGTAGCCTCATTTATCAAGGATCTATAGTTAAATTTAATTTTCCTGTGAGTGGAGGACAGACATGGCAGCCAGGCTCCTTGTCGCTGATCTGTCCCGGGTGATGTCTTCTGAAGTGGAAATGATGGATGCCACATGTTCTGGCTGTGATTAAATTTGCTTTGACAAAGCAGCATGGAAATCTGATTTTCAATAGACTTCTGCATTTCACCAGGTGCTGAGTAAACAGATACAGAACATAATGCTTACATGGCTGTCAGACCGACAGCTAATTCATCGTGCCCATCTAATCAGGCTGTCCATTAAATTATTATTTGTCAATAACACGCAGGATCATTTTGGAAACTCTTGAGGAATGGGCAGTTTGTTTTTAAGTAAATAAACATGGAGGGCTTGACAGTGTCCAGGGATTTTTCTGCGTGCGTGCATGCTAAGTCACTTCAGTCGTGTCAAACCCTGTGCGACCCCATAGACCGTAGCCCGCCAGGCTCCTCTGTCCATGGGATTCTCCAGGCAAGAATACTGGAGTGGGTTGCCATTTCCTTCTCCAGGGGGCTTTCCTAGGAAGGACCAAATAGCTCATCAGTCTCCGTGGCCCCTCTTCTCTGAAGAATCACAGCACCATTTAAGAAGTTTTT
The DNA here is from genome assembly GCF_033118175.1 of Dama dama. Taxonomy (NCBI): domain Eukaryota; kingdom Metazoa; phylum Chordata; class Mammalia; order Artiodactyla; family Cervidae; genus Dama; species Dama dama. The sequence goes on along the minus strand of NC_083710.1, from coordinate 77,065,669 downwards.
AGTTTCACTTCACTTGGCTCCCATTTCAAATGCAAACAACATCATCCAATTACAATAGAGAATGAAGCTACAAACATTGACACTTTAGCTCCCCAGTTTATCTTTAAAGGAGAATGAAGCAGAAAATCACATTAAGTGTGCATCTTATGTTAGAGCTTTTAACCTCCTGCCTAGCAGCTCTGAGTTCAGACCACCTCCTGGAAGCAGCTTCTGCTTTAGGGGGTTGCGGGGAGTGGAATGCTGGGGAGGGCTGTCTCATCAGGCCAGCAGAAGTGGCAGAAAGCATGATTAATAATGTTTTTTTTTCCCCAATCAGTGGGGTAAGTACAAAACCTGGGTTCCATGGAATACTCGGAAATGTCCTCTTTGTTATCCTCACATAACATTTCCCCCTCCAGCCTATTTTCATTCAGACCTCTGCACTTTCATGGCTTCCCTGGTGGCTCAGATGGTAAAGAATCTGCCTGCAGTGTGGGAAACCTGGGTCCGATCCCTGGGTCAGGAAGATCCCCTGGAAAAGGGAATGGCTACCCACTCCAGTATTCTTGCCTGGAGAATCCCATGGCCGAGGAGCTTGGTGGGCTACAGGCCATGGGGTCACAAAGAGTCAGACATGACTGGGCAACTAACACTTAGAGAATCCTTGTACTTAATCTGCACTTTCAGTCCTTTTTAACTTATTGAAATTCCAGCCAAGCATTTTCTCACACTTCTGTGAGCTCTTCTTGAACATCTGGGCCTCCATCAACACTCTGCTTTTAAACTGACTCCACCCCTCTCCTGAAATACAACCACGTCCTGAAATACATTTGCCGCCAGAACCCAAGGACCTCATACTTTTCATATTACTAAAGCGTTGAAAGCATGCAGTACGCTTGTGGATCCATACTAACTGAAAGGACTTGGGCAAGTTTCTTAAGCTCTATAACTGTTGCATCTCTCATTGGAAAAATAATATGCATATTAAAATGCAGTGGCAGTAACTGCAGTGCAATTATTAGATGGAATAACGTATGTGTAGAAGAAATCATTTTTTCCCTTGTTAGTTAACCCTCGTGACACATCAGATAGGAATAGGGCTTCTTTCTCAGAAGTCCTGGGGAACCAGCTATCAGCCTTCCCATCATTGTTGCCCTTCCAAGAGACCAGACGACTGAGTGAGAAGGTCGGCTGTTCTTTCAATCCAGCTGGGGCGGGTCCTATCTCATAGGAGTGGGGTTTCTAGAACGGACTGCAGTACTTGTGTGGCTCATTGGGAGGCTGATATGTTTAATTCAGGAGAGAAGCAGAAAGGATGAAGTCTTGGCCTCCTGTCAAAGTTGTATTTTTCCACCCCACTCCACTGCTGCTGCTTAATCACTAAGTCGAGTCCATCTCTTTGTGACCCCATGGCCTGCAGCCTGCCAGGGTCTTCTGTTCATGGGATTTCCCAGGCAAGAATACTGGAGTGGGTTGCCATTTCCTCCTCCTGGGGAACTTCCCGAGCCAGTAATCGAACTCATGTCTCTTATGTTTCCTGAATTGGCAGGAGGATTCTTTACTACTGTGCCACCTGGGAAGCCCAAATTCATGTATACATAGGATTAAAAAGTAGTGAGGCATATGGGTAAATAAGGATGAGGTGGAGTATTACAGATACCTGAATCAACACTAAATGTCATAGGTTCTAGCTTCAAAATATACTCTTGAATTCAATGTATTCTTACCACATCTACCATCACTACTCTAGTAGTTCATCTCTCCCAGTTAGCCTCTATATTCTCTCCTGCAATCTATTCTGATCTCCAGTAGCTACAGTAATATTTTACTTATAAATTATATCTTATTATAGTGAAAGTCACTCAGTCATGTCCAACTCTTTGCGACCCCATGGACTATACAGTCCATGGAATTCTCCAGGCCAGAATACTAGAGTGGGTAGCATTTCCCTTCTCCAGGGGATCTTCCCAACCAGGAAGATCGAACCTAGGAATCGAACCTAGGTTTCCCACATTGCAGATGAATTCTTTACCAGCTGAGCCACCAGGGAAGCCCAAGAATACTGGAGTGGGTAGCCTATCCCTTCTCCGGCGGATCTTCCTGACCCAGGAATCGAACCGGGATCTCCGGCATTGCAGGTGGATTCTTTACCAACTGAGCTGTCAGGGAAGCCTATATCCTACACCTAAATTCTACCTATGATGTTCCATCACACTTTGAATATAATCCAAATTTCTAACTCTGGATCAGCTCTTTTCAAATAAGCCTCAGGAGCTCAAAATATATCACTAGCATCAATTAAATTCTTAAAAATTATTCAGTACTTCAAAGAGTTTTTGTTTATGTGAATTATATCTATTGATCTCTGCTGTATCTTATATTAAAATTGAAAAATATTAAAATCTTAATATACTAATTTGTTTATAAATATCAATAACAAATCCATTGCATGTTTACATAAATAATGTATTTATATAAAAAAGTACTAATAACAGTCTCACAAAAAAAATCAGTGAGAAGAAAGTGATTGTTTTCTATTTTGCAAATCTTTTAAATGTCTGGCTTAAAAGATGACAGTTAGACTCATACCTGCTTCTGCATTTGATCTGTTTTGATATTTGATTTTCGCTGAAAGATATGAGAAAATCTGGCTTTCAAAAAATACATAGTTGGACAAGGGAGGAATATTTTAATGTCATTCTCAGATGACTGTGGACATTTATCTTTGGTGCAAACTTGATGAGTGGTAGTGTCTTCAAGTTAGTTAAAATGTGGAATCTGAAGCTTTATCAATGAACTTTTGTAAGGTATCACTGTAAAATACATGGATCTGTCTTGCACTTTGAATGAATCTTACTCAGGCATGTTTGTTGTCCTTATGCACTGGTCACTGTAAACTATCAGTTCATCGGGTTATGGAGAACTTCCAAATGTTAATGTAATTCATTGCATGATAATTTAAAAAATCACACTTGTTAATATTACTACCAATCTCACCAGTAAAGTCTTAAAGGTCTTTGGAATATTGGGTACTTGCCTTGGAGACTGATACAGATTTTCCAAAACATCTAATTTTCTCTTGAAAGCTCAAAGTTTATCATTAACACCATATAAAGATTTTATTCCTTTTCAAATGATAGCCTCACTTTCAAAGTGATAGGTTCATTCTTGAGAAGGTATCTGCCAAATACCCATGTCAGCATAATCGTAAGTTGTAAGACATTATTTTAAGGAAAAAAATGATGTTCCATGAAAAACCTTGCCAGTTCAGCTCACCATCAACTGCACCAGTGCTTTTCCTTGGGACAATCATCATCATTTGGATCTATGGCAGAAATGTTTAAAGCGTACTTCCAATTTCATGAAAAAGAATGTTAAAGAGATGTGTACTCACAGCTCAATGCAATTAATAATTGCATTGCTTTAACAAGGTCATTCTTAAGTGAACTTGACATCATGTGAACTGGTCTTGAATGGCAATGAAGAATACAGTGACTGGTACCATTTCATGCTCCTGCCTTGACAGATACTGGGGCATCGCCGTTGCCTTTCTATCAGGATTGCAAATATTAACACAGTAAATAGTTCTGACCTTACAGAGGCCCCTGAATGGTTCTCGGATTCCCAGGGGTCTATGAAGCACACTTTGAGAACAACCCAGCCTACTTCTCCAGGGCATCTCTTTGTCACTCTCCCACCTCACTCGGCCCCAGCTGCAAAGGTTTTCTTGCTATTTCTTGAACACACAGAGCTTGTTTCTGCCTCAGGGCTTCTACATTTGCTATTTTCTCTGCTGGCGATGCTCCTACCTGTGGTTTATCCAGCTGGTCCCTCCTTCACTTCCGGTTTCTGCTTAAATGACAGTTCCTTCCAAGATGCTTTTCTTGATTTTCCTATCCACGAGCAGCTCCATCTTCCCCAACAGAGCCTCAAGAAGTTCTCTTAGCCTCTTACCCTGCTCAAGTTCTTCATACCACTCAGCACTATTTAGAATTCCATCATGCATGTACTTGCTTACTTATTGCTTGTCTGCCTCCCCAACTAAACTATAAGCTCCATAAGAGCAAGGACTTTGTGTTATTCACCACTACAGTCATAATGCCTAGAAAAATGTTGAACATGTCACAAGCAACAAACACTTGCTTGATGAACAAACTAATGTACATTTTAGAAGATCCCTTAAATGTTCTCCCTGTGTTATTTTTCAGTGAATAAAGGAGATTCTTCTAAGTTAGTGTTGCCTAACAAAAATATGAGTCACAGATATAATTTTGCACTTTCTGGAAGCCACATTAAAGAGGTAAAAAGAAACGGGAATAATTTAACAATCTATTTTATTTAACCTAATACATTAAAATCTTATGATGTAAACATGTAATCAACATAAAATTATTAATATGTTCTACTTTCTTATTTTTCTCACTAACACTTTGAACTCTGGTGTTTATTGTACATTTACAAATGTTTCCATTCAGATTGGTTACATTTTAAGAGATAATTAGCCACTTGTCACTACAGGCTCCTGTAGAGGAACACACTGCCTAAGGAAAGATGGGGAAAAACTAAACCAAAGTATTTTTTTCTCCCAAACCTAATGGAATAAAGAAAAGTCAACAGTCGCAACTAATAATAATAATAATTAGAGAAGCAATCAGGTAAAGGAAGAGTCCTTCATACCATGAATTTTACAAAAATTGTGGCTATGGTTGAGGCAAACATTTGGCTAGCTTCCACACTTCTATCCATCTCCACCTCAACTCCCAGAAATGGAGCCAGGCAGAAAAGATGAATTATCAATTTGTTGGGAATTTTCACTAAAACCTCCTATTTTGGAGAGAATTAGAAGGAAGAGGTGAACAGGCAGCCCAGCCCTTAACTGTCCCTTCCAGATCTCAGCAGAAATAAAATACATTCTCCACAGCACCACACTGATTCGAGGGCAGAATTCTAAGGCTCCACACAGCATCCTGAGTGACCTTTCTAAAATGCAGCCCCGATCACGACACTCACCTATTTTAAATCCTTCAGTTGTGCACCTCATCCTCTGGAGAGGTTCCAAGCTTGTCAGTGCATCTCACAAGCTCCCCAGGCTTGAGCTCCTGTGTCCTACCCAGTCCTTCATCCCCTTTCATCTTGACCTTCGCATCTGCATCACACACTTTTACTACATCAAACAAATGGCAGGTCTTCAAATCAGGATCCTCTGTGTCTTTCGCTGAGCTACTCTCTTTGCCCAGATTATATTCTGTCTTCCCTTTCCTTGGCAAACTCTAAAACTCCTCCTAATTCAGCTCAACAATTTACCAAAAAGCTTTTTTCATCCCCCAGGTTATCTAATCACGGGTCTCTGTGTTTACACGGTGTCCTGGGAACCCCCGGCCTCAGAACACATACAGCACCATAATTGAGGATCTGCTTGGACGTCTTGCCGACTGAAGCACAAAATCCTTGAGCTGAAGAATGGTGCCTTTCACTGCTTTGTCATCAGAGCCTAACACAGAGCCTGACTCATCACTCACACAACACAGAGTTGTAGAACAAGTGAATTAACATGTGTAGACTTGCTGTCACTTACCAGTCCTCATCACACCTATCATAGGTACCTGACAAAAGAAAACTGGTAATGAAACAAAAACGTAGGCAGAATAATATTTCCAACAATTCCAGAAGTTCTTCCAAAGTCACAGATTACTTGAAATCATTGACAGCAAAACAGATCGTTAAAGACCCAAAATTGGGTTTGGGATGTGCTTGTCTGTGTATGTGGGGGGTGTGTGTGTGAGAGTATATGTGTGTTTAGTACTGACACATTAGAAGTATGCTCCAAGCTTTTGCATTAGTGTATTTTCAGGAGCTGGTGTGCCCCGTTGGCCGTAGAGGCAAGAGCCAACCTTCCTGGTGAAACCCCAGGTTCAGAGTCCACTGATGACCAGGAGGGGTGGGGAGTGAAACAGAAAATGATACACGTAATTAACAAAGTACATTCATCTCCAATCTCCCATCTCCACCCACACAGATGTTGACAGCGGGAAGCTCAGAATTCACCTCAAGGCAAAACAACTAAAGACCTCATTTTTGGCAGAAAGTAAATAATGTTCCTGTGGAAAACAAGTATGGGTTGTGAAAGGGATTGAGGTTCAATTTGCTTGCCTATTTCACACCCAAACACTCTCTAATTAATGCTCAAGAAACATGATTCAGAAAACAAAAGACATCTTTCAAAAAATGAATATGATTCTCTCATATATTTAAGGAGATGTTGTCACCATAAAATAAAAACAGGATGCTATACGAAAGAATCATATGTGAAAAGAAATAGGATATAATTATCTCATTTTTATAATTTTATAATTATCACAAAATTCAAATAAATAGTTGCAATTTTTGGGGGGAAATCTTCTAGAACAAAGGAGAAAAGCACACACAAAAATATAACATTTAAGAGAGAAAAAGATTCAATCTAGGAGAGTCAACCTTGAGCCAGTGGGAATTCCAAAAAGAGAGAGAGTACAAAAATAGACGGACAGATACAATCAAATAAATGACAGAAGAAAATATTTAAGACCAGAATAAAAATAAAAAGATTCTGCACCCCAGCACATCCTTGTGAAATTTCAGAACAGTCAAAATCAGCAGAAAATACTCAGCCCAGAGGAAAATGAAACATGAAGATGATCTCCAAAGTATTCGGTGTTAGACTTTTCATTATCAACACTTGATGCTAAAAGACAATGAAACAGGGCAACAGAAACACTAGGGGGACATTCCATTATCCAAGAGAGCTAGGCCAACCCAAATTGTCGGTTACAGATGGGGATAAAACCCTCACATGCTTGGGCACTCAAGAAGTCAGAAAACCTCTCTCTCAGGGACCATTTCATAGGAAGTTATTAGTGTATATGCTCCAATAAAGTGACCTGCATTGCATGCTTGATTACAAATCACAAACTTCCATAAACATAAATGAGTTATCCATCTACAGAAAGATATAGAGGAAACTTAAATGCGTTGTTTTGACTGAAAGTCTACATATTGCATGATTCCAACTATAGAACATTCTAGAAAAGGCAAAACTTCAGAGATGGTAGTCTCTGTAGATTTGGGACAAGCAAGGGAGGAAAAATAGGTGAAGCACAGGGAATTTTTTAAGTAGTGAAACCCTGTGATACTTTAATGATGAACACAGAACACCATATGTTTATCAAAACCAATTGAATGAAGAGTGAACCTTTATATAAACTAAGGATTTTAGTCAATAATAATATATAAATATTCATTCATCAACTGTAACACTAGTTAATGCAAGATAATAGTAATTAGGGAAACCATAGTGAGAGGTGGTATATGGGAACTCTCTACTTTCTGCTCAGTTTTTCTACAAACCTAAAAATAAAGTCTGCTAATTAAAACAATAAATGACAGCGCTGCTCCTCACCCACCCTTCCAGTCTCCTTTACCTTGGTTTACATTTTCTATTTCTTTTCTATAACACTCATCACCTTTTGCTGTTGTTTAGTTGCTCAGTCGAGTCCGATTCTTTGTGACCCCGTGGGCTGCAGCACACAGGGCTTCCCTGTCCATCACCAACTCCCAGAGTTTGCTGAAACTCATGTCTGTTGAGTCGGTGATGCCATCCAACTATTTCATCCTCTGTCGTCCCCTTCTCCTTCTGCCTTCAATCCTTCCCAGCATCAGGGTCTTTTCCAATGAGGTGGCTCTTCACATCAGGTGGTCAAAGTATTGGAGTTTCGGCTTCAACATCAGGCCTTCAAATGAATATTCAGGGTTGATTTCCTTTAGGATTGACTGGTTTTATCTCCTTACAGTCCAAGGGACTCTCAAGAGTCTTCTCCAACACCACAGTTCAAAAGCATCAGTTCTTCTGTGCTCAGCCTTCTTCATGGTCCAACTCTCACATCTGTACATGACTACTGAAAAAACCATAGCTTTGACTATACGTACCTTTGTCAGCAACATAATGTCTCTGTTTAATATGCTGTCTAGGTTTGTTATAGCAGTTCTTCCAAGGATCGTCTTTTAACTTCATGGCTATAGTCACCATCGGCAGTGATTCTAAACATATCTATATAATTTACCTTTTTTAATTGCTTATTTTCCATTTTCCTGGCTACAGTGGCTATTCCACAAAGATGGGGATTTTGTCTATTTACTATACCTGTGCTCAAAAGTACTGTTGAATAAATATAAAAGCAAAGTAAAACTCCCCAAAAATGTGAAGTAAAATAAAAACAGGGATTCCTGAAAACAGGAGACATTACCCAGCATATCAGTGAAAGAGGCTCCCTGCATGACCCCGGACTGCTGACCTGGAGAGAAGCCTGTCCTCATGAGTCGGGGGGTGGACAGACCTTAGGAGACTGTCTTGAGATATAAAGTAGATTTAGGAAGAGGTTTAAAGTTTCACGGCTAATAACACATAAGTGGGATATAAACTCATTTGGCCAGATTCCAAAGCTATGCCTGTGTCCATTACACCATACTGCCTGCCTCCTAAGCTATATATTGACAAATCAATGTTGTCTCTCCAAGTTAAGTGTACACTGCCCAAGGGCAGAACTATTTGCTACTCATTTTTATACACCCTTCTGTGGCCAGCTCACTACTGAACCCATCGCTGGAACCCAATAAACTTCCACCGTTCAGACCCTGTCCAGAAATATCCATTCCTTTGCTCCCCTGTCCCCAGTGGTAGGTCAGCACAGGTAAGAGCTCAGTCTAGCCACAGTCATTCAAAGGAGAGGCACAGGAGCCACCTCAAAATAGCCAATTTCTGTCCTACAATTTATGTGGTGTTTATAGGTCACTGAGGGAAGCCACAGTTCTTATCTAGCAGGCAGACTATCAAACACTACCAATTCCCTACCAGCCCACTAGGCATAGTCATTAACACCAACAGTTCAAGGAGAAATAAGGCCACCAGCCATTAACAAAGTGATTCAAATGCAGCATTAACCACGCTTAAGCCCTTGGAAGAGTCTCCAGGTTTTCTCTGCCCTGTCCACTAAGATCACATCTTCTAAAAGCCGGGGAGAATGAACTCCATTACCTTGTGCTCAGTAAATAGCTTTTAAACAAGTGTTTTATCACTGTAGACAACTTACCAATAAAAAATAAAACAGAATGCACATATTGGGATCATAAACCCTCTATTCTAAACTCATTTTCAGTCAAGATGTGAAAATAAATGTTTTCTAAAGGCTTGTACATAGGAAGGATAGGAATAATGTTCCAGAACTCAGAAGCCTGTCTTTTTTAGAAATAAGTGAAATGATTTGAGCAGGACTGCCGCTTCATAAAACAACCTGAAAACTGTAAGATGACTTTGAATGAAGGATAGGCATTATAAAATACAGCCTAATAAGTAAGTTCAAAAATGCTACTAGACATTTCCTTTTCAAAGACAGTTTCTTTTAATAGGAATACAATATAGATAAATAATCATATTATGCTGCCTTAATGCAGACATTCCAATTTCAACAACTTAAATATCTAGTTAACTACTCATTTAAGATAAATAGCTACTTACACCAAGCAAGTAATAGAAAAGAACATTTGTAGAATTTACTTTTACCATGTGAGGGGGAGGAGAGGTAGTGGTGACATACACAGGATAAAATTCTTCTGTAATACTTTTAATAAATAATTTCCAAAATTGCTATATAGCATACCCAATATATGCTACATAGATTAAATAAACAGTACCGCTTTTCTCAATATACTCTAAGCAATTGAATTAACTAGTAGTATTCTAATTTCTTACCATAAAAGAGGAAATAAGAATTAATTTGCAGTCATGCCCACTTCCTCATATATGACATTTAATTAATATTTGAATAGTCTTAATCAGAAAGAAATTCATGATGGTCTAGGTCTTATTGCTTTTCCTTCAGTAAAAATCTGTTAGGTGATGGTGTCTCCATTGTGGAAAACAAAGCATTTCAAGGAAATCCAAAATGAGAGAGAAAGTAAAGGCTTTAATAAGGGTGCATGGGTCACAGCAACTGTCTAAATTTCCGGAACTTCCCTGGTGGCCGGGTGGTTAAGAATCTGCCTTCCAATTGCAAGGACACAGGTTAGGGAACTAACATCCCACACGCTGTGGGACAAGTAAGCCCATGTGCTGCAACCATTGAAGCCATACATCCAGAGCCCACGCTCCACAATAAGAAAACCCTGCACACCAACATAACTAGAGAAAGTCTATGCACTGTAATGAAGAGCCCAAACACTGACTGCAACAAAACACCAGTGCAGCCATTTTTTTAATATTTAAAAATTAATAAATTTCTACATCAAGGAAAATTTACAAGTCCAATGTGGTAGATTTGATTATGGCCCTTATGGCCCCTCTGTTCTGGTCTGCAACCCCAGCCCCAACCACATACTTCTCTGCCCCACTGTTGTTGGGTTGGCCATAAGATTGGTTTGCTCAATGGAATGTAGGAGGAAGTGATGATATGCCAGTTCAGAGCAAGACTTCTTGCCCTTCTGGAAAGACTAGACTAGAATAAATGCAATTCTTTTCAATGTGTCCAATGAGGTCCTAATGTAAATGATTGTACTGGGCAAAATAAGGGTTTTTCGATACTTTCCTGGGCATAGAAAAAATACAAATTAAATCTTTATTCCAAAATATGCAAATTAGAGAATATTTACATTTCATCAAAATATATAAGGGATGGAAAATATTTTGCTATTGGTTAGGTATTTATTAAGCATCTATTAAGTGCTCAACAGACATGAATATACAGGTGAGAAATACAGGTTAAGTAAATAGAGTATTGACAGTCACATAGTAAGTATGTCATAATTATTAATGCTGTTACTATCTTCATCATCACCATCTAGACGAACAACAGCATATGTTATAATTACAATGCAATACAATAACTGCTAAATAGAACTCTGCACAGCTGAAATACAAGTATAGTGCACAAACAGCCTCTACTGCTTTAAGGGATTTGATAGTCTTCTAGAGGAGGCAGCATTTAAGGTGAAAGTAGGAAGATGCCTGAGAGTCTGCAAATTCAAGAGCAGTAAAAAGGCATTTTAGAACATACAAAGGCACAAAAGAGGGATGTACTCAGCATATGTAGAATGAATAACGCAGAAATGACTCTACTATTAAAAGATAAACAAGGCCATTCCTTCAGGGCTACCATTAGCAAGGACATCACAAGCTCAATGCCTCAATGATAGTCTGAACCCCACAGTCTGGACTAATGGAACCTTCCTCCTGGGCTGCATACTCATTCAATGAATAGAAATGTCTTCTTCAATTCTTATAGAGGAATAAGAAATTCTACAGCTCTTGTTTTTTTATTAGAGCTACATGTTAGTCATTTATTCAAGTTACCAATATTTGGTATTCATAAATGAACACTCTATTATTCCTAGTTAATAGGAAACCAAGTCAAGAAGCACAGCAAGGAGGCCAGCCACCACACCAGCTTCAGAGCTCCTTCCTCGAAGGCCAAAGGGCACATAAAAATAGACAGAATTCTTACTAATTTCAGAAAGAATTCTTTGTTTTTTGTGCACAATCTGTGTTGCCTTGAGGTAGCTCTGACTTTCAATTGCTGTTCTCAGTTTTTTTGCTATAAATTACTGTTAGTTTACCTTCATCATTATTAACACTTTTCCCCTGAACTGCTTGCTACTAGACAACATCACTTGCATGTCTAATAGAATCTCAAATTTAACCTGCCAAAATCGAATATTTTGATTAACAACACTACCGCAAAAATACTTAAGTAAATTAATAAAAAGGATGTCATTCAGAGTTACCTTATTAGTCTACTCTGGCTGCCAAAACAAAAACATCACAGACACGGTGGCTTAAAAAAGCGGAAATTTACTTCTCACAGATCTGGGGCCTGAGAGTTCAAAATCTAGGTGTCGCCAGGGTTGATTTCTTCCTAAGGCGTCTTTTCTTGGCTTATCAGTGGCCACCATGTGCTCCTGTGCTCACATGACTTCTTATTTTATGCTCCAGTAGAGTGAGAGACATAGAGATCGCTTTCTCTTCCTCCTCTTCTAAAACCACCAATTTTGTCATATTAGGGCCCCACCTTTAAGACTTCACTTAAGTTTGATAGATCCTGGTTGTTATGGTTTCTTGGTTCATCTTATAATATGTGATGATACATATTGCATTAACATTATTTTAACCTATAATTTTCCAGTAACTAGACTTGAAGATATCTGTGGGCTATGATACAAATGTAAACCATCCAGTTCCTCAAACTACACTCAAGATGCCAGTTTAACACTACAAACTTGCTTATACCTTATCATTGTATTTTTGTTATGTTGCCACTGGAAAATAAAACCTGAGAGCATGGACCACAGATAAAATGTTTGAGAACCACTGTGCTAACCAGTAACGAACAAACTCTCAGCAAAAATGAATAATCCTTAATAGCTGCACACAAAATTATCCTTATTTACATGTCATTCACGTAAAGTATGCAAGTATTTATATATTTTATGAACACATCAATAATGTGAAACCCTACCCAAGATGCAGATGCATACCTCCTCAGACCACAGGCAGGGCACAGATGTTCTCCAACATGACTGTACAGTCTTCAGAGGAATATTCAGGGATCCTTGGATTAAAGTCATGAGTGAGATTTAGAGTCACGGCCATACATATGAAAGGTGGGTGAAGATTTTTAAATCACAATTGAAGACTTTGGAAAATCAGGGAAAGATTGCTAAAGGAGAAACCATGATGTGCATTTGTTTCTATTGTTCATCATCTAGTTTTTCTTCAGAGAGACACTGGTTTACAAAGCAGAGAAGATGAAGAAGAGAAACATGCAAGAGCCACATGACAATAGTAAGACATCGTGACCTAAAGAGTGTTGCTCTGAGCCTTGGTGGCCTCTTGAACACCACATCTAAGAGTAGTGCCTAGTGAGACTGAGTGACAAGAGTTTTCAGATTATTTCATCTCCTTAAAACATCTTGCTCTCATGGTCCACATGTGCTTTATACAGTAAATATCAGTCCCTGTTACTACAGAAGCAACCACTTGAAAGGCTCCAGTAACACAATTACGCATAAAATCTGGGAGAACAGAGGAATAAAGAAACAGGTGTACACATAACAAGAGGCAGTACCCGAGGAAACACAAGCAAAGTTCAGATAGCTCTCTGCTGCCTCAAAGAGAGTGTTGACAGTATGATGGCTTAAAGAAAAGAGCTCAAGAAAGTGATACAAGAGTTCAAAGAGTATTTAAGACAACATAAGAAAATAAAATAAGCTGGCAGAGCTCAGACAAGAAGTGGAAGGGAAAGAAACATAAAAATTCAAACACAAAAATGAGGGTTCCTACACATAAAGCCAGGATCATGGTGAAAACCACAGAAAACAAAATAGAAATTAGCAACAATATTTAAATGTTGATAGACATGAAAACAAACTCCAAATGAGTGTTATTAGTATTTAGAAAGAACAGAACAGGGCAAAAATAAATGAAAACAGAAGTGTTCAGTGATAGATTAGGAAAATAAATTGTTAAAATAAAAACTTGAATATTTAGATCTTATCCAAGGGAAAAAATACAGAAATATCAATTTCAATATATACCATGAAAAGTCTTTGTACTTCGAGAATAAGGAGAGATATTATATAATATCTATATAGCATAGATATTATTATATCCAATAAAGCATGTTGGGGGAGAATATATTTGACAGGGGGAAAATACAGTTTGATCTCAGATTTATCCAAAGCAACAGGCACTGCTGTGTGATAGCAGTCCACAGAATTTAAAGGGGAAAAAAGGTTTTACAATAATGTCAGAATCATTCAACTGGAGTAGCAGGAAAATAGTCTAAGTGTAAAAGAACAAAGGAAAAACAATTTTCATGAAGCTTTTCCTAAAACCACTGAGTAGTTCTATCACTGTCTCTGGTGGAAGATCTACCCATACTCTCAGAAACCAAAAAGAGAAAAGAAATAAAAGGTTAAAGATCAGAAAAACGAGATCAAGAGAAAATGATACATTATTTATAGAGGATGTAATTGCCCACATAGAGCAATCAAACTGCTAGAAGTAATAAGAGGGTTCTGTGAGGTTGACAGAAACAAGATCAACCTTACAAAATCAGTAGCATTTTTTTACAACAATGAACTACTAGAAAATATAGTTAAGAATCAAGATATTCATAATAAAAATAAACTTATGAAGTGTCTAGGAATTTTGAAAGAATTCATAAGTCCTTTATATAGAAAAATGTTAAATATACTGAAGAACTTAGAGAAGGCATAACACATGGAGAGTTCATACTCTTGGATGGAAAAACTTGATATTAACAAGAAGTCAGGGACTTTTCTGGTGGCCCAGTGGTTAAAACCTCACCTTCCAATACAGGGGGTATAAAGTGAGGAGAAATAAAAGCCCACATGCCTCACAGCCAAAAAAGCAAAACATAAAACAGAAGCAATATTGTAGCAAATTGAATAAAAACTTAAAAAATGGTCCACATTAAAAAAAACTTTAAAAAAATTTTTAAAAATTGTAAAGAAGTCAATCTTTTCTTAATCAATTTAAAATTCAGTGCAATAAAAATAAAAATTCCAGCTGACCTATTGGAGGATTTTGATAAACTCAATCTAAAAATTGTTTTGAAAATTTCAATGAAAGTTCCCAGAACTTCCAAATCAATTTAACATTGCAAAAGAAAATCAGAGATGGGGGACTTGCCATAAGGAATATTTTTTAAACACACAAAAGTCATAGTAATAAATACAATATGATACTGGGGCAAGAAAAAGAGACTAACTGTATATTCATATATCTTTGTATAAGATAAAGTTGGTGAATGTTAGTCTGCATAGTCAGTAATGTCGTGAAAATTGACTCACTATATGGAGAAAAAATTTATATTCTCATCTAACAGTGTTTTCAAACCAAAATGTGGGAATTAAAGCAATAAAGTTAATAGTCAATGAAGTGGAAGAGAACTTTATAACCTAGGGATGCAGAAAGAATCCTTAAGAATAAGCCCCAAAGCACTGACATAAAAAAACAGTGATGGGTTTGATTAAATAAAAAATGAGACTTTCTGTTCCACTAAGGACACTGTGTACAAAGTTAACGACAATGAAATGATATACTGGGAGATGAGTGCAATCAAACATCAGTAAGGGAATCATATTGAGAACACCAAATGAATCAAAATCAAACAAAAAAAATCCACAATAAAAAATGGGCTGTGCAGATGTGGAGGCAATTCAGTGGAGGAAGAAATTCAAAGACTGGGAAGCCCAAAGTCATTTGTATTTAGAGAAATTCAACATAAAGTAACATTGAGCCATTCCTTTAAAGCCATCAGACTGATAAAAACCAGGAAGCTTCGGGATGTCAGCTGTTGGGCAGATGTAGGAAATCCGAGAATCCTGCACTACCCATAGCTTACACAGCTGCAGACATTCTGGAGCACCACTGGTGAGTCAGGCATACCAGTCATACGTAAACCTTTCACCAAGCTACCCCTAGGTGTAATTCCTGAGAAATTCTCTCACAGTTGCATGAAGGACGTAAACAAGCATATTCATCTCAGCATGGTTTGTAGCGGCAGAAAGCTGGATGGACACAATCTAAGTTTCCATGAATACAGCTCTGAAAGTTTCAAATGTGGAGAAGGTCCACTAAGGATAAGGTGACCATGCCTCTCAGGAGCCTGGATCAATCCCATTGTGTGTCTATTGTCTTGGTAATCTTTCTAATAGGGCCCTTTTTCGCCTCAGAAATGTCCTGTTTTGAAAAATAATTATTCCTAATGCTATGCAGAGATGAAAGCAGATAACTGGATTATGCTTATAGGAACATGGATAGAACCTAAAAATATCACGAGCAATGAAGGTAATTCAATGAGGTTAGCACAATATATGTAAAACACATATATGTAAAATATAAAATACATAAAAGTTAAGTAGAATACATAAAACATATAAAAGACACATAAAATCACAAAATATACATAAAATTATGAAAAATACAACAGTGCATGGGGCTTCCCTGATGGCTCAGACAGTAAAGAATCTGCTCACAATGTGGGAGATCTCAGTTTGGCCCCTGGGTCGGGAAGATCCTCTGGAGGAGGGCATGGCAGCCCACTCCAGTATTCTTGCCTGGAGAATCCCGTGGACAGAGGAGCCTGATGGTCTACAGTCCATGGGGTTGCAAAGAGTTGGACACGACTGAGCAACTAATACTATTTTAATTACTACTACAACAGTGCATGTTTGATAAGGAAGTAAACTCCTATGCATCAGACACATGGGGTATTCATCAAACATATCAGAATGATTGTCTATGGGGTAGAGTGAACAGAATGAAATGATCAAATAAAAGAGAATAAATAATAGTGACAACAATAATAAAATAATGATAATAATTGTGAAAAAGAGGGATTGTGTCCCGTGAACTAAAAAATGCAGTTAACTCAACATCAAACTAAAATCCAAAATAACAGCAGTGGGAATGTGGCTACAGCTTAACAGATTCAGCCAGTTATGGAATGAATCAAAGCAAAAGATTAAAACTCAGTAGTAGAAAGGCTCAAGGTAAGCATTCTATTAATTTAAATATCCCCTTAAAATTATGAAACCATGGGGATTACTATTACCCAGCAAAAGGTAAATGTTACAAACTTCGATAATATAAAACCTAATCATGTAACTAATAAAAATAGTGGGTGGTGGGGATAAAAGGGCAAAAGCAGGCTAATTTCCTTATCATTCACAGCAGGGAGTATACAGATAAAGTCTAAATTTCACACATGGTCTAATAATCATTGTAATTTCAACTTTGAAATTTCTTCAGTTCTTCATTAACTCTTCTTCTTAACTTTGGATGCCTTCAGGTTCCAATGTTCCTTTCAAAGGATTTGCCTGAATTTCAATTCCTGTAGGTTAATTTAACTTCTTTTGTTAACTTCACATAAAATTCAACTTCAGAGTTAATATTAAACTTGTATATATTATATAATACATTCTAAAGTTATTTCAGTTTTATTCTTTTCAGTCTATCGGCTTAGGAGAGGATCTGGGATGATGTTCACCAAATGTTGGTAATTAGTAATTATATCTGAATGTTTATGTTCATTTCCTTGACTTCATATTTACAGGAATAATAGCTATTATTAATAAAATAGAGGAAAATAGTGGGCAAGTAGTGATACTGACTAAAACCCTTCTTAAAGTGTTGGTGGCTCAGTCGTGTCTGACTCTTTCCAAACCTATGGACTGTAGCCCGCCAGGCTCCTCTGTTCACAGACTTTTCCAGGCAAGAATACTGGAGTGGGTTGTCCTTCCCTTCTCCAGGGGATCTTCCCAACCCAGGGATAGAACCCAAGTCTCCTGCATTGAAGGCAGATTCTTTTTACCACCTGAGCCATCAGGAAAGCCCTCTTATTAGCTGTTAGATTATAAAATTATTATATAGATGGAAAGAAAATCAAGCACTCACCCCATATATTAATTGCAGAGAATTGAAAGCAAGAATGTTATTTTGAGTGAGATCTTAGTTGTTAAATTCTGCTCCCTTTCCAGAGATAAGACCCATCTTAGGATTTCAGAAAGGCATAACCCAAACAGAGTCTGATTTTACTCTACTGTTCCTGACTGGAAAGGCACAACCACAAAGGAGAGTGAACAGAAATGATGTCAAATTCATCACTGACAACCAACCACTCTCTATTCTTCTCAGGATACACACCATCACATTTTACATTAGAAGGTTAACCAAAATAGCTCCCAGGACTGGTGCACCAAATTGCCACACAGAATTCTCCAACACAGGCTCCACTGTAGTCATCTTTAACATCCACAGTTATTTGAGTTAAATGAAGTCTGACATATTCCCACATGGAAATAGTGAGGAGAAACATTTTTTTTTTCAGTCTATTAAATTTAATTCATTGTGTATGTTTTCCTTCCTTATCAGCAGTTCAAATTAATTTTTCTCATTGTCAACTGGCTGACAGTCTCCCACATCTTTAAATCCGAGCACACAATATTTGCTAACACTATCTGTACCCACGGGTGTGGAAAACAACATGTTCATTCCATTAGGTCTTTGCAAGGCTCTAACAATTACACAAAATAATTCATCCCTCAATGATCAGGTACAACTGTATCTAACTCCTCCTGTCAATTTCCATTTCAGCAGCAGAAATGGTGATGTTCTCGGGAGAGGAGTGATTGGTTTTCAGTTACACACGGCTACAGGTGGAAACCATCTGAAAATCATAATGCCTGCATGTGGATAACTTATGTAGCAAGATAATGACATTTGTACATCCTTTACAAAGGCTGATCCAGGGCTATAACTATCTGATCAGTTGCACAGGCGGCAGAAATAATATGGATTACTCTATTCACTGACTGCATTGAGCACTGAAAAAATGAACACCATCTAAATGAAAGGGCAGAATTTAACAGGAAAATAAGTGATAAATGCAATGAAAGATACTTATCCTATTGAGATGAATTAATGACAGACACCACTTGTAGAGACAACCTTAATGGGAAGTTTCCCGACTCCTCTAGAGTTTGCGTTGGAAAAGGGTTGACCATTACAGTACATCCCCTACATAAGAACAAGTCCTGTTCCTAGAGCACATTTGTAAATCCAATTTGTTCCTAAGTCCAACAGAGCTAGCCAAGGTGGGGCTTCTCTGATGGCTCAGTGGCAAAGAACCAGCTTGCAATGCAGGAGCTGCAGGAGACGTGGGTTCGATCCCTGGGTTGGGAAGATCCCTTAGTAGAGGGCATGGCAACCCACTCCAGTATTCTTGCCTGGAGAATCCCATGGACAGAGGAGGCTGGTGGGCTCCAATGGTCCACAGAGTCGCAAAGAGTCGGACACAACTGAAGCAACTTAGCACACAGGCACGCACACAAATGACACAATTGGCTATAGAGTACAGTATGGTAATAGGTTTATAATATTTTTCACACAAATATTACATTAAAAAACAAACAAAAAGATAAAAAAACATTTTTAATCTTACAGTACATGCGTGCTAAGTCGCCTCAGTCTTGGCTGACCACATGTAGAGGGTGTATGACTGTGACATTGTATGCCAGACACAAGAACTAACCTTTGATTGGATGTGAGAACGCACGTTCGCATCTTTGAAAGTTGTCAACTTGAGGGTTCATAGGTTGGGGGCTTACTGTATACAATCAAGAAAAACTCTTGGAATCAGAAATACTGTTTTTGAAAATTACTACTCATTCCAACATGTCTCTGCTTCATTTTTTCACTGCAAAGTGAGAAAGCCGGTACTTTTTCATTCTTACCTCTTAAAGGATATTTTGAGGACAAATGGAAAAATAATATCAAAGTGGTTAGAACTTTTGGAAGAAAAGTTCTCTGTTAATCTAAGCTATTACTATTATTATCACCACCAACTGCAGAGTGGTTTCAAATCCTAAATCTAAAAGCTTTTTCAGACATCTATTATTCAAATCTTATTTTAAAATCCTGCATGATTTATTAATAGCTCCTTATTAGAGGTGGGTAAACTGAGGCCTGCAAAGAATAGGAAACATCCTCAAGGTCACATTGTGACAGAGCAGGTAAAGAAAGAAATATTGATTCTGTGCACAACATTCCAAACACAGTGACAAAGTGAAACAGAACCATTAATATCAGAAAGAGTCTGAACCAGCAGCTTTTAAATTAAAAAAAAAAAAAAATCCAATTAAAAGCACTAGTCCAGCAAAAACCTTATACCTTTACAAAAGGAATATGCAAAAACCACTTTTTTTCGGCCTTTCTGAGGTCATATTTCTTGAAGTGACAGATATTTTAGTGAGAGTAACAAAAAAGGTGTACTTCTACGTAGGCAGTTTTTCTGTGTCCTTAGGAAAGGATTTTTAAAGAGTTCCCTAAATTTCTTCATTGAATAACTGGGGGTCTAATCAGGCAAAGTTGTCTTGATTTGCAATGTATATTTAGAACAGATGAACCCAAGTAAATATTTTCCTGCAAATACATTTCTCTCGATTCATTAAAACCCAATAGTTTCCAGAGTAATCTACATATGCCAATATTCTCTGGGTGATGGAGAGGGTTGTTGGACAAAAGGCTGGACATGTTTAGGCTGGACAGTTCCATTTGTTGTTGTTCTTAGTCCCTAAGTCATGTCCAGCTCTTTACAACTCCATTGACTGCAGCACACCACACTTCTCTGTCCTTCACTGTCTTCTGGAGTTTGCTCAAAACTCATGTCCACTGAGTCACTGATGTTATCTAACCATCTCACCCTCTATTGCCCCCTTCTTCCCCTGACCTCCATCTTTCCAAGCATCAGGGATTTTTCCAGTGAGCAGGCTCTTCGCATCAGGTGGCCAAATCATCAGAGCTTCAGCTTCAGCATGAGTCCTTACAATGAATATTCGGGGTTGATTTCCTTTAGGATAGACAGGGTTGATTTCCTTACAGTCCAAGAGACTCTCAAGAGTCTTCTCCACACCACAGTTCAAAAGCATCAAATCTTCAATGCTCAGCCTTCTTTATAGTCCAACTCTCATTACCAGTACATAACTACTGGAAAAATCATAGCTTTGATTATATGAACCTTTGTTGGCAAAATGATGTCTCTGCTTTTTAATACATTGTCTAGGTTTGTCATAGCTCTTCTTCCAAGGAGCAAGCATCTTTTAATTTCAAGGCTGCAGTCAGCATCTGCAGTGATTTTTGGAGCCCAAGAAAATAAAATCTGTCACTGTTTCCACTTTTCCCCCTTTTACTTGCCATAAACTGATAGCATCAGATGCCATGATCTTAGTTTTTGAATGTTGAGCTTTTTCACTCTTCTCTTTCACCCTCATCTAGAGGCTCCACTTTCTGCCATTAGAGTGGTACCACCAGCATATCTGAGGTTATTGATATTTCTCCAGGTAATCTTGATTCCCAGCTGTGATTCATCCAGCCTGGCATTTCACATGATATATTCTGCATATAAGTTAAATAAGCAGGGACAACTCCATGGCACAAACTGAACAACACTCAGCCCTATGCCATGGAACATTCTAACTAGCCTGAGCTATGCTGTGAGAAGTCTTAGAAATGTCTTTCAAATATAAAGTTCCACCTGAAAAGGCTTTTTACTGGGAAGAGCAGTCCTAAAAAGGGGCCCCCCTTTCATGAGGCACTTGCTGTTCTGACTGTGTTTTTCATTCTAATGGAAGTTAGTCTGCTCATATTTTCTCACATTGTTTTGATAGATCTAAACTGTAGATTCCCATCTTTGGGGACTTCTCCCACATGATTACATGGGATATAAAGTAGCAATTACAAAGGAATAAACTTGTCCCATAGTAAAGATATTTTCAGCTGCTTGGAGAGATTTAGAAAGTTTTGGAAACGTTTCTACCATTTGAATAAGCATAACACCCTTATAAGGAGGATGTCACCAAACTTTAGTACTTGAGTATATATTATAATACTTTGGGTCAGAACTTTCTCTTTTGGGAATATATTTCCCCAAAGCAGCAGGCAGAAAAGCTAGACGTCCAGTCATTTGTTATTTTGAATTTCATTTGTACATTTCACAGTTGCACCTTGAAGTTCTAGTATTATTTTATTGAATATTCTAGTACTATTTTCACCTTGACACTCTAGTATTACTGTTACATAAGAGTTGGACAACAGAATTTACACATTCCATACATTTTTGTTACCATTCTATCATAACTGAACTTCTTTGAAGTCGTGGTCTGATGTTACAACATTCTCATAAGAAACACATTGAAAGCAAAAATTAAAATGAACCCTATTTTCTTTTTTTCTCATTGAAGTATAATTACTGTACAATATTGCACAAGTTACAGGTGTACAATATAGTAATTCAAAGCTTTAAAAGGTAACCTCCATTTATACCTTTGTGCATGCTCACATGTCCAGCTCTTTGTGACCCCATGGACTGTAGCCTGCCAGGTCCTGTCCATGAAATTCTGTCCATGGAATTTTCCAGGCAAGAATATTAGAGTGGGTTGCTATGTCCTCCTCCAGGGCATCTTCCCAACCTAGGAATCATACCTGAGTCTCCTGCATTGGCAGGGAATTCTTTATACTTATTATAAAATATTGGCTATATTCTCCACGTTGTACAACATAACCTTGTAGCTTATCTTATACACAATAGTTTGTACCTCTTACTCTGCTACCCCTATAATTGTCCCTGCCTCTATCCTTCTCCCCACTGATAACCACAAGTGTGTTTTCTATATCTGTGAGTCTGTTTCGTTTTGGTTATATTCACTGGTTTGTTGTATTTTTTTTTTTTATACCCCACCTGTAAGTGAAATCATGTAGTATTTGTCTTTCTCTGTCTGACTTATTTCAGTTAATACCGTTCAAGTCCATCCATGTTGTTGCAAACTGAGCCAATTTTCTAAGGGGGAAAGGTCATATTTAATTACGTGAGATACTTTTTGACGATGTCAAAGCAACAGAGAACAAGGACGCCACTGACTGTCATTGAGGTGGAGGTTTGCTACACTCTGTCACTCTGGAGCATAGCCACCCTTTCCCCTCTTTCCCTCTCTGTTGCCTTATTTTCTTTGTGTGCCTCCTTATTTCTGCCTCTGTCTCCTTCTGTCCCTGCTGTCTCCTTTTCCTGTCTACCTCCTAAGACTTGCTGAACTCTGCTGGCAACATGCATTGCTAAGCGACTGCTAACACGTGTTCAGAATCTACTTCAGATATCTGAGGTTTCTGATATCTGAGACTCCCTAACAAAAATACCAGTTGCCACAGCCACCGGCTGCCAGCGGGGCAAAACAGGGTGGCCGTCACAGGTATGTTCAGAGTCATGCTGCTTGGGTTCCAAACCCACCTCCATCACTTATCAGTGATGCAACCTTTAGGCAAGTTACTTAACTTTCCCAGGCCTTAGTTCATCTTCCATTAAGTGGAAATAACAGTAGCGACTACTTCATAAAGTTTTGGAATCATTAAATGTACTCAGAGATACAATATTCAGCATGTGGCAGGACTTATAAGTGCTCAATAAATGTGAGTTATTATCATTAGTCCAAACCCTGCTACGACCCCTTCCATTTACTCGCTATTGTATAACACACCATGTTCACATATATGTTCACGTCTTCCCCAAGAGTGGACACTCATCTCACCAGGCTGGAATGCCTTCCCACATCCTTCCAGTTACAAATCCTGTCTTTCCTGATAGGCTCACCTCCGCCATGAACTGATCTTAGATATCTCAGCGATCTCCCCATGCACTTTCTGTATCATTTATATTCTCAGACCCTTTCATTGTGAATTAGAAACTCTCGTGAGTAATTTTCTTGGTGTTTTCAATGTATTTTTGTTATCGTCATAACTAAGTGCCAACAAAGGCACTGCCCTGACCTGTCTGTGTGTGTGTGTATGTGTACTTAGTCACTCAGTCATGTCCGACTCTTTGCAACCCCATGGATTGTAGCTTGCGAGTCTCCTCTGTCCATGGAATTTTCCAGGCAAGAATACTGGAGTGGGTAGCCATTCCCTTCTCCAGGGGCTCTTCCTAACCCAGGGATTGAACCTGGGTCTCCTGCATTGCAGGCAGATTCTTTACCGTCTGAGCCACCAGGGAAACCAACCCTGACCTACAGGCAGTTCCAAACAGGTGTCAGTTTGCTCCTTTGTGAACATTCTAGATGAGTTTGCTGTGCATTTAACCACAAAAAAGAAGTTTTCCAAATTTTCTCTTCCATTTCATTCAGTCTTAGCATTTAGAAAACAAGCTGTCCATGCAGGAGGAGTTCTAATCATCACACAAAATGAAGCTCACTGAAAGCCCATTTACTATAAAAAGCTCTTTTCTCACAGCATAAATAGTAGCTGGGCAGAATGGATGCCATTTAGTTACGTTACACTCAGTTGTAACCAACTGCCCTAATCAGGAATTCTCAGCCCGGGAATGACAGCTCACATGCTGGTCTCACCACCCTATAGAGGAGAGTCTGTTATCAGAGCCTGAGTCAACAGCAGAAACTTTGCTAGTTAGTATGATGAATGTCAGAAATGAGTTTTCACTGGTGAAATTCATGGCTTGGTCATCCACATTAAGGATCTTAGAATTGTTCTCATTGGTGTTTAAGATATGGGCTTGTTTAAAATATTTTAGAAATACACTTCACAGCTTGGGGGTTAATCCTCATATAATTTACAGTTATACCTCCAGTTCCTCCACATCTACAGATTCAATTAAATGTGGACTGTGTAGCATAGTAACATTTTATTATTGAGAAATATCCATATATAATTGGACCCACCAGCTTCCCAGGTGGTACAGTGGTAAAGAATCCACATGCCAATGCAGAAGATGGTTCGATCCCTGGGGTGGGAAGATTCCCTGGAGAAGGAAATGGCAACCCACTCCAGTATTCTTGCCTGAAGAAGCCCACAGACAGAGGAGGCTGGCGGGCTACGGTCCATGGGGTGGCAAAGAGTTGAAAACGACTGAGCACGAATTCCTATTACCTACTAGTAAGTGGACCCAAGCAGTTCAAACCCATGTTGTTCAAGGGTGCTCCATGAACCAGAATTATGAACCAAGTTCTGCCTACGAACCTGGGTTCTTTCCACCCAGCTCACATGCTTCCTCTCCCCACACATCAAAAGCCAACACATTATGTATGATTTATTGCTTTCCTAATTCATCTGTTACACTCCTGATATACTAAAAAATCCTGATGAAGGTAGGAATATACAGTCTACAAAGCATCAAATAAGTCTCATTGGATTTGTTGCTTGATGAGCCAGTTTGTGAACTTGACCTTTGACATATACTACAAAACTTTTGTTCTGAACAACATCCTTGACTGAATAAGGTATAAAAAGTATGGAGGCTCATTATCGGCACTGTGAGGACTGGTGTCTGCTCCTGTTTCCAGACCTGGCATTAGAAGACCTCCAGCTGCATAAAGCCACCAACAGAAATTTCCAAGGTATCCTGACTTTGGAATATTGTATATCTGACTCCAGTGACTGTTTCTGGCAAGGTCAGAATATGCATCTGCTTTGTCCCTGTTTGCTAATAAATGGGTTCTTTAATAATATTTAAAAGCTCGTTTGTGAGAATATGTAAGGAAGAAATCAGTACTTTAAACTGCTTGCCTGTACATGTTGAAACTTATTCTGACCCATTCCATCTGACAGTGTCCAACACCGTCAAATAAAAAAAAAGAATGTGATATAAATGTTGACCAACATGGACAATGTAAGATACACTGGTACTTTCCTAACCAGAAAGCTGTGGCAATCAAATCAATCAATCAATCAACCAATATTTACTGAATGTCTGCTAGGTGCCCAGAACCATGAAACTGCAAGATATCAGAGACTGGCATTTCAGATCTCTCCTAAAATAAATCTCTAATCTGGTCAGGAATAGGAAGTGAACAGCAGTCTACACAGTGAGGTTAGGGTACCTGAAGGCTGCTGGAACATTGTTATTTATGAGTCCAGCTTTCCTTGACAGGGAGAAGTTAGGTATCCGTCATGCAGAGCCTGAACAAACAGTCCTGATTTACTGCCCATACATTTGGTTATAGGTCTAAGGAGAGAAGGGAAGGATTGGACAAATGTAAGCAAGAGGATAAGACGTAGCAAGAATTAAGTCTCAGTTTCCTTGAAATGTTGCTTCATTCACCATTAAAATTTTATACTACATTACAAAAGTTTTGTGGTATATGTCAAAGGTCAAGTTCACGAGCTGGCTCATCAAGCAACAAATCCAATGAGGCTTATTTGACTTGGAGGCTTTGATATACAGGCTTTGAGACTGTATATTCCTACCTTCATCAGGACTTCTTAGCATATCAGGAGTGTAACAGATGAATTAGGAAAGCAATAAATCATCCATAATGTGTTGTTCTTTGATGTGTGGAAAGAGGAAGCATGAGAGCTGGGTGGAAAGAACCTAGGCTCCTAGGCAGAACTTGGTTCATATTCTGGTTCATGGAGCACTCACTATGAGCCAGGTCCTGCTCTAAGTTTTTTGATCATATTAATCCTCAAATCTGCCCTGTGGTAGGTTGTTAGTATTACTGAAAAAAGTAGTGGGGCTTCCCTGGTGGCTCAGAGAGTACAGAATCTGCCTGCATTATGGGAGACCCAGGTTTGACCCCTGGGTCAGGAAGAGCCCCTGGAAAAGGAAATGGCTACCCACTCTGGTATTCTCTCCTGGAGAATTTCATGGACAGAGGAGCCTGGTGGGCTACAGTCCATGGAGTTGCAAAGAGTCAGGCACAACTGAGCAACTGACACTTTCGCTTTCAATAAAGTAGTAGATAAGGAAACAGATCACAGCACAGTTACATAATGTGCCCAAGGACAGCAGTTATTAAGTGGAATTGCAAACTGGGCAGTTTGGCCCCAGAATCCTTTCTCTTAACCACAGCGTCTGCTCAGAGGATGCAATGAAGGCTAGTGTGGGAAAAGTATATAAATTAGTAGGCACTCAATACATTTGACTGCACTTTTCTCATGTAGAAGCCAACTGTATACACTGTGCATGCTCAAAGAATAGGCACACTTCTGCAAAGCAGGTAATTGGGCTGTAAACAGCAGCATGCACTGTGCTTCGTCGCTCAGTTGTGTCTGACTCTTTGTGACCCCATGGACTGCAGCCCACCAGGCTTCTCTGTCCATGATGGCTCTCCAGGCAAGAATACTGGAGTGGGTTGCCATGCCCTCCTTCTGGGGATCTTCCCAGGAATCGAACCCAGATCTCCCACACTGCAGGATCTCCCACATTATAGGTGGATTCTTTACCCATTAAGCCATGAGGGAAGCCCAAGAATACTGTAGTGTGTAGCCTATCCCTTCTCTAGGGGATCTTCTCCACCCAGGAATCAAACTAGGGTCTCTTGCATTGCAGGCAGGTTCTTTACCAGCTGAATACAGCAGCATAGCATGCTAAAAACAGCAACATAGCATACTAAAGATCCACCAGGCTCAGGCATTGGAACTCAACAGATGTGGGTTGTGATCTCCCTCCCCACCTTCCCTCTCATCACCTTCAGAAGACATTTTATCATCAGAGATGTGTCAACTTTATTATTTTTCTATATCTCTCCATCTTGTCTCATAATTCCTTCCACTCAAACTTTCACTTTACTAAAGAAAAATAGACATTGCCCAGATGTGTCATAAGCTGTAATGCATTTCATAGCTGAAGAAGACTACAATTGGCAAAAGCATATAAAAACAGCCAGAAATTTATTCTTTGCAAGCCAACTACAGTTACGTTTTACGGTTCTAGTCTTACTGCACAATTGTATTTTAATACATTTCATGTTGGTCCAGTACAATATCATTGAACAACAACAAAAAAAATCTCTCTAGAAAGCTACAAAGTGTGAGTCCATTAACTATGGGCCTTTTCATGCCATTTCCAGGATGGCAGGCAGACTTGCTGATGTGTTGGGATGACATTCATCCTGAGCAGTGGCTGTCACTAGGTGTCCATGAATCAGCTTTATCCTAGGACTTTGGTTTGTTAAAAAGTTTATCCTGCAGTCACCATCCTCTTTCATCTGATTACTGTGACAACCTCTACCTTTGAATCCCTTTAGTCTATTCTCAACAAAGTAGATAGAGTGCTATTTTTAAAAGAGAAGTCATTAGGCTAAGAAATGTATATATCTAAGAAAGCAAAACATACTTTCGTATAAAAACTTGTACATGGATGTTCACAGAATTATTCATAATAACCGAAAGGTGGAGACAACTCAAATGTTCATCAACTGATGAATGGCTAAACAACCTACAGTATACCCTTACAATGAAATTGCTGTTGCCATTTAGTTGCAAAGTCATGTCTGACTCTTTGTGACCCCATGGACTCTACCCACGAGCCTCCTCTGTCCATGGCTTTGACAATAAAAGAAATGAAGTACTGATATACGCTAAAACGTGAGTGGACCCTGAAAATCTACAACACAGATGCTAAGTGAAAGAATCCAGACACATAGGACTAAATGATGTATGATTCCATTTGTATGGAACATCCAAAATAGGCAAAATCTACTGATACATTCAACACCAGAAGACACCACATGGAACAGGAAATGCACAACCTAGTTGAGTCCATGCTGGCTTTACCAGTATGTCTGGTATCCTACCGGGAAGGTAAGAAAAGTTGGAGAAGGCTGTGGAGAGATCTTCCTCCACGGCTTTTCATGAAACTCATTTGAGCATCACAGTCTCAAGTAATCAGATCTCTTACCTGACAGCTAGCTTCCAGTAAGAAAAAGACCTAAAATGTCACATCTGCCATATTCTACTGGTCAAAGTCAGTCAGAAGGCTGGCCCTTTCAAGGAGAGGGAGTACAGACCTGCCCCTCACTTCCTGAGGGTAAAGCAGCATAAGTGTTCAAGGGGGAAGGAGTTGATGGCAGCATCTTTAGACAGAAGCTCCCAAAGCTTCAGGGTAATATCTAGGAATTTCAAAGATTCTCTCCCCACAGTCTTCAACTCCATTCCCAGGAAGAATGAAATCTGCCTATAGTCAAAGATAAATGAATTATCCAGGGATAAAATGGGGCTGCTGGAATCTGGGGTCTTATATCTAGCAATAGGATAAAATGGATTTTAGGTGAACTGAGGTTGGAACCTAGCTCTGGCACCTGTCTTTGCAACTTTCTTTGGAAAATTTCCTTGGAACTCATTGTCCTTTCTTCTCACCCTCTTCTTAACCTGGGAGTTTGAGCCAAGGATGTCTTGGACCAGATCAGCCAGCTCACATGTACCCTATGTCCAGCCTCATGCTGAAGGGATGAGAGGAACCACTGATAGTTCATGAGAGTAGCAGGTATATGAGAAGTCTAAACTTTAAAGAGTTTTTTGAAACAAAAGCATGCTTTGCTCTGCATGTATATATTCTACTAATCTAGTATTAGAAGTATACAAAGGGAGATATTCAAAATTACTAAGAATTCAGATCTTTACCACAGTGTACACAATTAACAATGTGTAACCCTATGAATTCATATCAATAACGCTCAACCTGCCCTTGGCTGGAATGATATTCGAGGCTTCATTAAATGGCTCTTTAACTAAACAGGCAATATGTTCTTTTCATTAAGCTGTTAATAATCTTAGCTTGAACAGGACTAAAGAAATCACTAAAAGAAGCCATCAACAAAACAAAAATAATCTCTCCACTTACTCTGACTATTTTCCTCATCCACGGTTCTACCTAAGATGGAAAACCACAAGTTCTCAGGGTGGAAGGCGCTGTTAAAATTCTAAGCAGGTAATGGTAAAACCATTTTCTCTTAATAAAGGCTATTATAAAATATGGGCAATAGGGGAGCTGCTAACTAGCCAAAAAATAAAAATAAATACAAGAAGAGATGTGTAATTCTTAGAAGTAGCCATAGCTTTCAAAACAAAAATCCCCTTGACACAGCATCCTCCATGCTAGTACTGAAAGAGAGGGAATGAGAAAATAGAGAATTAACACACTCTGCACCAATAAATTCTTGAATCCATGGAACAACCACTGGGTATCATAAGTGGGATATGGAAAAAAACATATCCCCCCCAAGGTGACTGTGGAAAAGGAAACAAGATAACACCAGTCAGGAGGAGAGAAAGAAAGATAAGAACAGAATAAGAAGAAAAGCAGGAGA
Organism: Dama dama; assembly: GCF_033118175.1. Lineage (NCBI taxonomy): Eukaryota > Metazoa > Chordata > Mammalia > Artiodactyla > Cervidae > Dama > Dama dama. Next base: position 77,035,993 of record NC_083710.1, on the reverse strand, counting down.
TTTCCTGCTTTCACTGGTGGTCCAGTGGCTAAGACTCTGCACTCCCAATGCAGGGGCCCAAGTTCGATCCCTGGCCATGGAACTAGATCCCATATGCAACAACTAAAAGATTCCCCATGCCACAACTAAGGCCCAACACAGCCAAATATATATATGTATATATATATATATATATTTTTTTTTTTTTTTAATTTATATTTATATATTTTAAAAGCAGGAGGCCAGCTGGGAAAAGCCAAGAAGGAGGGTGCAAACATAAGAAGAGGAAAGAAAGAAAGAAAGTGAAGTCTCTCAGTCATGTCCAACTCTTTGAGACCCTGTGAACTGTAGCCTACCAGGCTCCTCCATCCATGGGACTTTTCAGGCAAGAATACTGGAGTAGAAATGCAAAAAAGGCAAAATGGCTGTCTGAGGAGGCCTTACAAATAGCTGTGAAAACAAGAAAAGCTAAAGGCAAAGGAGAAAAGGAAAGATATTCCCATTTGAATGCAGAGTTCCAAAGAATAGCAAGGAGAGATAAGAAAGCCATCCTCAATGATCAGTGCAAAGAAATAGAGGAAAACAACAGAATGGGAAAGACTAGAGATCTCTTCAAGAAAATTAGAGATACCAAGGGAACATTTCAGGCAAAGATGGGTTTGATAAAGGACAGAAATGGTATGGACCTAACAGAAGCAGAAGATATTAAGAAGAGGTGGCAAGAATACACAGAAGAACTGTACAAAAAAGATCTTCATGACCCAGATGATCACGACGGTGTGATCACTCACCTAGAGCCAGACATCCTGAAATGTGAAGTCAAGTGGGCCTTAGGAAGCATCACTATGAACAAAGCTAGTGGAGGTGATGGAATTCCAGTTGAGCTATTTCAAATCCTAAAAGATGATGCTGTGAAAGTGCTGCCCTCAATATACCAGCAAATTTGGAAAACTCAGCAGTGGCCACAGGACTGGATAAGGCCAATTTTCATTCCAATCCCAAAGAAAGGCAATGCCAAAGAATGTTCAAATGACTGCACAATTGCACTCATCTCACACGCTAGCAAAGTAATGCTCATAATTCTCCAAGCCAGGCTTCAACTGTATGTGAACCGTGAACTTAACAGATGCATGAGACAAGTGCTCGGGCCTGGTGCACTGGGAAGACCCAGAGGAATCGGGTGGAGAAGGAGGTGGGAAGGGGGATCGGGATGGGGAATACGTGTAACTCTATGGCTGATTCATATCAATGTATGACAAAACCCACTGAAATGTTGTGAAGTAATTAGCCTCCAACTAATAAAAAAGAAAAAAAAAAAAAAAACAGATGCTCAAGCTGGATTTACAAAAGCCAGAGGAACCAGAGATCAAATTGCCAACATCAGCTGGATCATCGAAAAAAACAAGAGAGTAACATCATCTATTTCTGCTTTACTGACTATGCCAAAGCCTTTGACTGTGTGGATCACAATAAACTGTGGAAAATTCTTTGAGATGGGAATACCAGACCACCTGATCTGCCTCCTGAGAAATCTGTATGCAGGTCAAGAAACAACAGTTAGAAGAACAGTTAGAACTGAACATGGAACAACAGACTGGTTCCAAATTGGGAAAGGAATAGGTCAAGGCTGTATATTGTCACCCTGCTTATTTAACTTCTATGCAGAGTACATCATGAGAAATGCTGGACTGGATGAAGCACAAGCTGGAATCAAGATTGCTGGGAGAAATATCAATAACCTCATATATGCAGATGACACCACCCTTATGGCAGAAAGTGAAGAGGAACTAAAGAGCCTCTTGATGAAAGTGAAAGAGGAGAGTGAAAAAGCTGGCTTAAAACTCACCATTCAGAAAACTAAGATCATGGCATCTGGTCCCATCACTTCATGGCTAATAGATGTGGAAACAGTGGAAACAGTGGCTGACTTTATTTTTCTGGCCTCCAAAATCACTGCAGATGGTGACTGCAGCCATGAAATTAAAAGACGCTTGCTTTTTGGAAGAAAAGTTATGACCAACCTAGACAGCACATTAAAAAGCAGAGACATTACTTTGCCAACCAAGGCCTGTCTAATCAAAGCTATGGTTTTTCCAGTGGTCATGTATGGATGTGAGAGTTGGACTGTGAAGAAAGGTGAGCACCGAAGGATTGATGCTTTTGAACTGTGGTGTTGGAGAAGACTCTTGAGAGTCCCTTGGACTGCAAGGAGATCCAACCAGTCCATTCTAAAGGAAATCAGTCCTGAATATTCATTGGAAGGACTGATGCTGAAGCTGAAACTCTAATATTTTGGCCACCTGATGCAAAGAGCTGACTCATTTGAAAAGACCCTGATGCTGGGAAAGATTGAAGGCGGGAGAAGGGGATGACAGAGGATGAGATGATTAGATGGCATCACCGACTCAATGGACATGAGCTTGAATAAACTCCAGGAGTTGGTGATGGACAGGGAGGCCTGGTGTGCTGTGGTCCATGGGGTCACAAAGAGTTGGACAGGACTGAGCAGCTGAACTGAACTGAACTGAACTGAAGCAACTTTATCACTAATCCAGCAGGACTGGTGCCATAAGAAGAAAATGCCACGTGGGCACAGAGACACAAGAAGAAAGACAGCCATGAGACAATGAGTGGAGTGATTGTCAATGAGACATGAGAATGGAGTGATGCCTTGACAAGACAGGAGGCCTGGCATGCTGCAGTCCATGGGTCACAAGGAGTCAGACACAACTGAGCAACTGAACTGAACTAAAGGAAAATAACCGGGTCCATCACTGTAAGCAGTCAAACTCTATTTGTTATTACAGCAAAAATATTCCTAATTATTCTTTATATTGCTACATCCTTTAGCATGCATCAAAGAGAGGGTTCAAAGCAAGGTATCTGGACAATACTAGTCACAAGGAAGCGTAGGCTATTAGCAGGACCAGTAACAATATAGAAATCAGTCATGTCATTACCCCTTTGTTAAAACCCCACACTAATGGGTCCCTCCAGTATTTGTGCTCAGAAGCATACTTTCTCTTCTTCTTAGCCCTTTCTTAGTGGGTATGTATGTGTTTTGTTGATTTGAAATTTGATACTGCAAAAATTCCAACTGAGTTTGATAAAAGTACTAATTCCTAGACCCCACCTTCAGAGATAATAATTTACTAAATATGTGGCAATTTCTGGCATCTCTAATCATAATAAGCTCCAGAGGTTGTTCTGACACATCACAGACTAAAACTTACCAGCATGGTAGAAAGACTTGAACAGAGATTAAGGATATTATACTTGAGTCCTGACTTTGAACTAACAACTTTTAAGAAACTACCTAAGACCAAGAGTTCTTAGGTAATCAATTACTATGCAAAATTTATAACAATATTTAGCCCTTATGTTAAATATGTGAGATATTGACATTTCAATAAATCATACTATGTATGAAAGTGAAAGTGAAAGTCAGTCAGTTTCTTTGAGACCCCATGGACTATACAGTCCATGGAATTCTCCAGGCCAGAATTCTGAAGTGGGTAGCCTTTCCCATCTCCAGGGGATTTTTCCAACCCAGGGATCAAACCCAGGTCTCCTGCATTGCAGGTGGATTGTTTACCAGCTGAGCCACAAGGGAAGCCCAAGAATACTGGAGTGGGTAGCCTTTCCCTTCTCCAGTGGATTTTCCCAACCTAGGAATCGAACAGGAGTCTCCTGAGTTGTAATTGGATTCTTAACAAACTGAGATATCTGGGAAGCCCAAATTTTGAATACCTGTCTCTTTTTATCATTCTACTACACTGTCATTTCTAGCACATGGCATTTGAAGTTTAAAAGACATGACCATAAGAAAAAATAAGCAACAACAACAAAGAGAAAACTCACCCTTTTGTCAGAGGTTTTGACAAAGCAAATCCAGGATGCATTTCATATTTTGCTACTGAGGAAACAATGTAGTTGAGTTCATATGCTGGCATGCTAACTTTTCCCCCATAACATATAAAGTCAGGAGGGTAACAATTTCATTTAAACTATAGGCCCAGAGAGAAAAATTACTCCATACTGTGCCACACACCATCACAAAGAAACACCATAACACTGATTTTGAGAATGGTTGTGAAGAATAAAATAATGAGTCATTAATTAATAATGGTAAACCCTGTAAAACATTCTAAAACTTAAATGAAGATCATTATTAGGTATATATGTAGCAAAGGGCTCTACTGTGATTCTTACATATGTATTCTATCAAGAAAGGTACCAAAGAATAATTTTGAATTCCTTGAGAAAAACCTTGAGAAGAGTGAATAGAGGGACACAGAGTTCTATAGGTAACCTCCGTCAGAATAACGAACTGACTGGAAAATGGGTATAGACAGACCTTTTGTGTTTTAAGAACAAAAAGAGAAAAGCTGCCCAGCTTCCAGGTACAGGTCTTCAGAGGCAGTAAGAAAATAGCTGGTTCTAGTTCTGAAAAGGGATGAAATTAACTAAATAGCAAGAACCATGACCTTGGGAAGCCAAGTAAAGGGCAACTTTGTTGAGCGTGGCTCTGAGAAATTAAAGTTGTCCTCGCTCAAAAGTCAACACTGGCAGAGGGCCCTTGGCCAGTGTAGAGATGTGAATTAGCAGCATCTGTCAGAGCAGGGAGCATGGTTTTGTCAACAGCCACCCAACTTGGCAGCTGCAAGCAATAGCATTAGCAAACTGAAGAGGATTCAATCTCTCCACTCTTCTAATGGAAATTGAGCTGAACTTTCAGTCCCTATTTGAATTGGAAAAACCCTCAGGTTTCATGGAAATTTTAAGAGAGGGAGGCTCCCCCAAAGGGTAGCTACTGCACTTCTGATCAATATATAAGAAAACTCAGATTAATTTTAATTTGTGTTGAAAAGTCATGGAGGAGTACTCAGTTATCTACTCACATATATATACATTGGGTCTCAGTAAAGGCCATTCTTCTTTTTTTAAAAAAGGAAATGTTAGAAATGGTGCTGATATCTTAGAATTGACCCGTAGATGCTAAGTGTCAGAGCAGGTCAGGACCAGGGAGGAGATGAACCTCAGACTGGGTAGTCTAGGCCCTCCGCCCGGCCTCTGGACAGCTGGTGGAGGTTCCATGATAGAACAAGTTTTGAAATAAAATGAGAAGCTAGCCTCACTAAAGTTGGCCAAGAGAACTGAGATCTTGCCCAGTTACTGTAGAAAGAGTATCACTGCCTGGGAATGTGTGGATTTAGCAGCAAAGGCAGGGAAAATGAGCCAAGTCCCTGGAGAATGTAGACTAAACAACAAAATGGTAGATTGTGCAATACAGGAGTTGGGATGTCACGGTGAGAGTGGGCAGAACACCACCATCAAAAGCAGCCTGACCCATGCACAATTCACAGGAGGAGAAAAAACAGGTGGTTTATCCTCTAGAATAGAGATACACCCTTGAGGAGGATACATGTATAGGATTGCCCAAAAACTTGGGGTTTATAACATGTTACAGCAAACCCAAATGAAATTTCTGGCCAACCCAAATAGAAGGCCCAGAGTTATTAAGGAAAACATTCTCATAAGGGGAGCCAGAAGTGAAGTATTAGTAACAAAATATGGGTTGAGATTAGATCTTCCCACTCATTCTTCCACCAGCTTTTAATTTTTCTGTTTGATATTTGTTGTTGTTCAGTCACTAAGTCATGTCCAACTCTTTCCGACCCCACGGACTGTATCACAGCACACTTCCCTGTCCTTCACTATCTCCAGGAGTTTGCTCAAACTCATGTCCATTGAGTCAGTGATTCTATCCAACCATTTTATCCTCTGTCGTCCCCTTCTCCTTCTGCCTTCAATCTTTCCCAGCATCAGGGTCTTTTTCAAAGCAGTCCATTTGGTATAGATTTAGAAAACCAGAGTTTCATAATAAAGCTGTCTTACCTGAGCGAGATAAATAACTGGTGATGATAACATCTACTGAGCTATTGTGAAGATTAACATAAATGGACCCGACAGGACAGTAGCCTTCATTTCCAAGGCCAGGCCTTCACAGTATCAGGTAGTCAGGCTGATACAATGAGATAGTTACTAAATATAGCAATGGACTATCAAGTCTCTATGGATTACACACAAACTCACAAACTGTAAAGAAAGCAGAAGAGTAGTACAAGAGGATCTAATTACAGTTATCAAGAGGGGTGAGATTTCTAGTGCTGGACAAGAAAATGTGTGAGATTTTTCAATTCAGTTGAACACCTTTGGGAGTCAATTAATTTTTATGTGCCAGGCACACAAAACTAACTATGGACCAAGTACTTCCACAGGAGGCATAGACAAGGAAGAAAGACAAGGGGAGACTGTAACTCAGGTGAATGTTGAACCAGATAGTCAATTATTGGGTAGAAGTTAGAATGAGGCATGATTAAAGAAATGTAAGATGTGTATTTGTTTATATTGATTACCTGGGTGAGGAGACTAGTTGGGGGAGTGGCATGGAAGGATTTATTAATAAACATTAATTATAACTCATATTGTACAATAAATTAATTCTCTGGGCGTGGGGAAACAATAAACAAATGATAACAAAGTGGTCTTTGAGACACATCTATCAGCAAAAGTGGCTGGAACTGAAAGATCTGAAAGTGAGGGCAAAGATGAGCACAGGCTCCATGACCGTGGTCTCACGGAAGGGTTTATGATGAGTCCAGAAGGGACCACGTGTGTAGGTTGGCTAATAGGAAATAACACCAACAGCCAAGGTATAACTTATTGACAGAGCCTCAGATGGGCTCACATGCATACTAGTAACCAAGCAGACAGCGGCAGACTATCCATTTACAAATGATGTCACATTCGAGGGCAGACAGAGGGGAACTCACAGTTTCACTACATCCTTTTCAGAGTCTTATAAACACACAGCTGCACTGCTGTGTGTGTCTTACGCACAAGAACGCTACAATTATACAGTTAGGGATAACTCTATACTAGGACAATTCCCTTCCTCCCTTTGAAAACAGTGTTTCTCTCTGTTTCCTGCCCTTTCATTAATTGTATTGAGAAATGCATCCCTGAGTCCCTCTAGCCCGCACAGAGTACTGAAGCAATAACCATGGGGAGAAATACCAAATGTTATGCATATGGCTTTGGGAACAAGTTTCAGCATAGTTACTTTGGTTTCTTTTTTGGTTTTGGTTTTGTCTTGATTTTTGTTCTAGCTTTTCAAAATGTGTTTAGTTAGCAAAAAATAATAAGATAATTCCCTCAAATAAATGAGATCTCTCCCTTGAACTTCACTGATTAGAACATAATACTCCGATTATTGTGGGTCTTCTTCGGAACTGGTCCAAGAAAGTAAATGATGCTAAGAACTGACCCGTACCTGATGGTCCCCCAGCCTGATTATGAAGAAAGTCCTTATGGCAAGTCCTCAGGACGGCTCGCAGTCACTAGTTACACACTCGTGTCCTAAATCCACAGTAGCAAGAGCCCCTGTGTGGTTCACATATGTGGTTCCCCCCGGCTGTCCAGATGTGACTCAACATTGGCTGCGAGGACCACAAATAGCACAGCGTGCTCCCAGACTGGAAGCAGCACAGCCTGACTGTGTCAGTACAGTAATAGAAAAAGAGCGTGGGGCGATCAACAAGCTGGCCTACTCACTCTGCGAATGCTGGGAGAAGATCTATGTTTAATAATTTACCACTCTGGAAACATTCTGGGGAGTTCTATTTATAGATCAGATGATTCAGAAGAGCCAATAAAACACGTCTCTCAAGTGACATCATGACCATGAAAAGCAATTGTTTGGTATTTGAAAAGACCAGGTCATTTAAATATCCTCAGCACTTTCAGCTGTATTACATGTATTAATATTTTAGATGAGTTTGTAGTCTGGTCAATGCAAAATAGTCCTTTCATAAATCTTTCAGCATTATAAGACTACTTTCATTTGAATCATGCTAATACCCTTAAAATTCTGCCCTGCACTTTTGTTTTTACTTATGACCCTTAAAAATACATTGAACATATTTGTTCATGGTTCAACAACTTATGACAATTCTGACTTCAGTTCATTCTCTGAGATTTACACTCATGTACACACGTTTCCAGTTTCCTTTTTAGGCTGCTACTATGAAAAGATGCCCTTCTTCCGTTGTACACCATAAACATGCAACAGTTCTAGAATTAAGATTCTGGGTCTAAACTAATTATGGATGTTTTCCTCTTGAATTAAGCTCAGCTGCAGCTAAATCCAAATATGTTTTAAAGGCTCTAATTCCATGAAATTGTACGATTGATTATAATTATTGCCTATATAACTAAAAGACCTACTTCTAGAAATTTAATATATTTACCCCTATATGAAACTGTTGAATGCATTGCTAGGTTTCTTTAACATGCAAAGGAAGGCTCAGAGCTGAGAGTGAGGGCAAGAACAGGATGGAATCAATTTGCTCTGTACAAGAAAACATAATGAAATGTATTTCTGTTTATGTGAAGAAAGGAGCAAAAGTGAGAAGACAGGAAAACGACTGGTCGAGCTGCATGGGGGAGGCAACTTTAAGAAAAGTATTATTTGATATTCCATGATGTAAATGTATTCTTCCTCCCAAACATTAACAGAACGTGCTCCAAACATATAAGAAGTATTGGAATGTGTGCGTGTAGGTGCAATTTAAACAAGTTGACACATGTCTGGCACTTGGGCAACTCTTAAAGAACGTTAGTTCTTATGATTCATATTAATGTCATCTACCACTTACAGTGTTGCCTAAAGATAGGAACACAAATACTACAGTACACATAAGCAGTGCTGTTGAAGAATGATTTCTTTTTAGAAAACATGGGAAAATACTGGAGATTAAAAAAAAAAAAAAATCTCACCAGCAACTGCAATGAGCTAGTTACTATAATTAAGAATAAAATTTAATTTTATGTTTCTTAGTTGGAAGTTGAAAATAAAAACACAATGTTTTGTTTGTATTTTTTACTAATTTGAGAAATAATATATATGTTTATATATTCAGAAAAAAATTTCCTGGCACAAAATCTTGTGCGTTTATTGTGTGTCTTGATGAATTAAGAGTCATTGAGTAATATGAAGTTATTTACTAACTTTAGCTTGTTCTCTAAGTAGTCATTTTGCAAAACAAAAACAAATCTGGATAAAGGCTGAAAGTATAACATTAAATAATAACTTCAAAGGCAGTTCTTTGGGGACAAAAAGCTAATAGAGGCTAGAAATACTATTTCCTTTATACTGATAATATAAAGATATATCTTAAAGCATGTAAAGGAATGGTTTGGTTAACATACCTACTGTGATATAATTTACTATTTTTCATGAATGTTTCTGAGCATCACAAACTTTGTTAAGTTTGTGTCTCCTTAGTAAATAAACCACACACCCCTCAAAAAGCACACATACTGTATTACACGTATAATCCATTACACATATTCTCTTGAAATCTTTTTGTATGTATTTTCCCCAAGAAGTAAAGAAAAACATGCCTTTTTAGGATTCCAAAATTTAGGGGGAAGTGGTGTGAAATGTATTCCTATGTATCAAAAGTAAGACTGATATGGAAACATTCAAAATAACCAAGAATATTATTTTAATTACATGTGTGTTCTACTTGAAAAAGGAAAACAACTATATAGATGGTGGGGATTATTCACTGTATCAAAGATGATCCGATGAACACAACTGTTTATGGTCACATTCTTACTCACCAAATGCCCTTTTTCTGATCTTTATTAGTAGCCATTGTTTGATGAAGATAAAGCTAGAGAACAAAGAAGCTCAGCTTTGAAAACATAAGTAAGCAGGGCCAATGGACATTCAGTCAGACATGGCAGTAGAAGTCAGTGGGGATGACGAATCAACTCCCAGTCTAATTTTCAGGAACCCTTCCCTCTTACTAAAAACACCTTGATGTACAAATACCAACATATGACCTAATAACACTGGATAGTGTATAGCATCAATAATTAAAAGATTTCATCTTAGAGGCATCCTCAGAGTCATCAGCTTTCAAGTGTAGGAAGATATTCTCAGCACATTAAAATATAGCAAATGGAAGGGATACATCACCTTTTGCACTAAAATTAACTGAAGCACGGAAGAAAATATAAGCAGACAAATTGTCCTTCTTACCTGTTACAGGAGAGAAGAAGTCAAGTTTGTAGGGTCCATATACATCCAAGGAGAGGAAGTCGAAGAGGGAAGAAAAAAAAGAGAAAAGAAGAAAAGATCATTTGGGGTAACATTAAAGTGTGGGGTAACAATAAAAATTAAACATTTTGCAAAGAAAACCATTCTCCTTCAATGGCATCTGATTGCATGGATTTGTTCAGTTAAATTATTTTTTCTGCCAAGTAATTTGTCTGCAATGTGGCTGATCTCTTACTCCAGACACTCCCAGCTGTGCCTACTCACAGTGAGAAAAGTACAGGACCGGTGTCATTTTGGAACATAATTCTACAATACAGAAAACTCTAGCAAAAACACTAATGATATGAGTGTCACACAGCAGCTGCAGGAACTCTGCAGTCATGTTCAAAATCACAATGAAAATGGATTCTGAGTCTGATGTGAATACAGCCATACATCAGAGACCTGGCATTGTTAGGTTCTAGACCACAGCATAAAGCAAATATCACAATAAAGTGAGTCAAACATTTATTTTGTTTGTTTCCCAGTGCATAGAAAAGCCATGTTTATTTCCATGGACAGAGGAGCCTGGCTGCTACAGTCCATAAGGTCGCAAAGAGTCGGCCACGACTAAAGTGACTTAGCACACACACAGTCTACTAAGTGTGAAATAACACTATGTCTAAAAAACAATGTGCTTATCTTAATTAAAAATACTTTATTGATTAAAAACATTAATCTGAGTCATCAGTGAGCCATAATCATTTTGCAACAGTACCATCCAAGATCACTGATCATAAATCACAACAAATACGAAAATGAAAAAGTTAGAAATATTGGGAGAATTACCAAAATCTTACGCATGCAAAATGAGCCAATGCTGTTGGGAAATTTGGTGCTTTGATTCACCTAATATCATGAACATGACTTTCATATCATATAAATAGCAGTAACCATCACTGGAGACCATCCATGAGTTCTGGACTTGACATCACCAAAAAGGTTCCCTGATACCAGCCCTGCCAATAAGCATTAGTCCCTGTTAAGATTCATTTAAGATAGCACATTTGGAACTGAAATTTAAGCACGGAGATATTCCAAGATTATTTCGTGGTCATTGATCAACCTCTTAGGTACTGAGGCACCACTCACAATCCCAAACCAACATCATCTCAACAGTGCTCCAGGAAATCTCAAGCATCCCAACAGTTTGACCTTTAAACAAAGCTCTATTAGAATTTTCTACTTTTTCCTTAACTATTTTATGTTATTTGAGAAGGGTAGAAAAAGGAAAATCCACATGAAAAAAGTCAGCTCTTCCTTTAAGAACAAACTGGATGCAACTCCGGTAGGTTTCAAATACTTCACAACAAACTGATCTTAATCAACAGGGTTCAAACTTATCCATCTTATCCTTGTCCGTCTATATGGATCCTTTCCAAGTAATGTTTCACCTCTTAAGTTCCCAGTCACCCTATCCCTTTACTCAACTTTTGCCAGAATTTGCATTCCCTAAACTAGAAATTCTGTCTCTCTGTGGAGTCTGATCCAGTGGCATTTTTGCTCCTGAAAAACACGTTATCCCAGTTTACTGCCTTTATAGTTAAGAATGTCATTTATCAGATGAGGGCTGCTCTAAGTCCAGGCTCCCAGTCACTGATTTCAATCACTCTGTATAGATATACATATCTGTCTATTCAATAGATACATATAGATACATATCTATCTATTCAAGGGCTCCTACTAAATAATAGAGAATTCACAAGGAAGTTCATATACTTCTGAAAGGAATCTGAGAGCTAATAAAGTATCTTAGACTATTTGAGCTGGCCCAAAAATTCCATACCTGTTCATAACACTAATGTTCATTCATTCATTCAAATCTCTCCCTCATCCATTCATGTACTCAACAATTTAATAACCCCCCAATGTGTGTTAGGTGCTAATATGTAAAAAGATACGAGGATAAAAAATCCTTCTCTCTCGATGTTCATCTGTTGAGTAAGAGAGTCACAAAGATACATGATAATATAATGTGATAAATGATTAAGAGTGGTGAGCCAAAGAACCATATGCTGCAAATTTCTCAAAATGAATATATTTCCTAATTCTGAGAGCACACTCTATACTTCTTTCACTATGAACATTTCTTTTAAAATTAAAAATCGTGTTGTGTCATAGTCCTATTTAAAGTGCTTTAGACAATTTCCATGATCCCTCCCCATGGATAGTCCATCTGTCCTCAGATGCCTAGCTTTATCGATCTCTCTCACCTCATCCCAAACCACTGACCCCCTTGTCCTCTGAGCTCTAATCACAGTGCCCTGCTTTCAGTTCCTCCAAGATGCATCTTAAAGGCCCACCACTGGGCCTTTGCACTTGCCGCCCCCTCTTGGAGGAACACCCTCCTCACAAGCTACAGCTTTGGGTAATTCTTATTCACCCTTCACATCTCTAGGATCACTTCTCTGATTGCGATACTCTCAAAAATCTGGTCATTGCCATGGTTAAATGCGTTCATAAAACCAGATTCCTTTCCTTCAGAACTCAGATCTCCATTTGCTTTCATAGTTTCATGAGCACGATTAACTCCTTAATGACTGTCAGGTCTGTAAAATGGAGATTACATCTGCTTTAGCTCATTAATCTTAACTTCAGTGCTAGTACCTGGCATGATATAAGTGCTCAGAAAACACTGCTGCTGCTGCTAAGTCACTTCAGTCGTGTTCGACCCTGTGCGACCCCATCCCTGGGATTCTCCAGGCAAGAACACTGGAGTGGTTTGCCATTTCCTTCTCCAATGCATAAAAGTGAAAAGTGAAAGTGAAGTCACTCAGTCATGTCTGACTCTTCGCGACCCCAGGGACTGCAGCCTACCAGGCTCCTCCGTCCATGGGATTTTTCCTGGAGTGGGATGCCATTGCCTTCTCCAGAGCTCAGAAAACACTACTTATTATCAAATCTTGATGAATTGGCATACTTAAAGTAGACTTCCCAGGTGGTGCAGTGGTAAAGAACCTGCCTGCAATGCAGGAGACACCAGAAATGGAGGTGTGATCCTGGGTCAGGATGATCCGCTGCAGGAGGAAACGGCAATCCATTCCAGGATTCTTGCCTGGAGAATCACACAGGTAGACGATCCTGGTGGGCTACAGTCCACAGGGTCGTAAAGAGTCAGACACGACTGAGCATGCACACGTGCTTAAAGCAAAACTACAGGAAAAAAACATTTGCTGGGGACGCATAGAAGTCAGAAAAAAAAGTACTCAGCATTTAAGGCATGGCCATATCTGTAAATTATCTTTTCTATTTAACAGTTTTGCTTAGGGTCTCCTTTGAATATAATGGCATCAACAACCAAAGGTAACATATGCATGTGGATTAATCTGTCTAGTTTTACACTTTCCTACAGATTTCTATTTCACCTACTTCCTTATATGCAATGTCTGATTGCACTTGAAGTGGGGCGAGACAAGTGCTATCCAGGATTGAAGGAAAGTCATTTTGAAAGCTGCTCAGGATCTAGACAGCCTAAGCTGTCTCAGCCCAGGAAATGACCTTAATCAAGTCACTGGATTGTTACTGGCTTCTAACAGCGCCGGCAAGGAGACCAAATAAAAAGTTAGTCCCCATAGGGTAGACAGTACTATATCCAAGCTGAGCTTTATGGAAAAATAAAAAAAAAGCAGGAATGTGAATCCTACGATATTGAAAAATATTGTCGCAAGAGCAGAAAATACATTTTGTTTGGTTTCAAGGAGTCAGATTTGAAAGCTAATGACTCGGTATCATAACCTCCCAAGCAGCCTCAGCCTCCGATCAGTCTCCACTGCGAAGTACCGGAAAGAAAGCAGATTAACAGACCACCTAATGAGCTTGCATTTGCCCCAGGAGAAAAGCCCCTGAAGATCAGTGATACAGGTAACTAGTAAATACCATCGCTGATGCAGAAATAGATCACTCTCTGGGTTATTATGAGCAGGAATATTTATCAAGCCTCTACAGTGTATGAGAAGCCCTGCGAATAATATACTTGAGGACAAGCAGGGGGAAATAGGAAAGAGCATTGTGCTGAGACTTTTCCACAGTAATAACAGATTCTTTTCCCCTATTCGTATTCCTTCAGTTGGGGAGTTGATGAAGCATGCAGGGTGAAGATCTAAGAGCAAGGAAGTGAGCTTGTTGTGAAGAGAACAGAGGTGAGTAGGACACAGAGAACCGAGAAAGGAAAGGAGACGCAAAGGTGAGCAGGGTGACAGCACGGTCAGAGAAAGAGAATTTTGACAAATAATTAGTTTCTCTTTAGAGCTTGTCGCAGAGTGCTTTCCAGTTTCCAAAGCACTTCATACACACCACTTTATCTGCCTCACGTTAAGCCTGTGAGACAGACTGGGCAGGGATCCACCACCCGGGTTCTTTTTCAGCTGATTACCTGAGGCTCAGAGAGGATGTAAGTTACCCAAAGTCTCAGAACCAGCGAGTGGAGGAGTGGGATGGATGTGCTCTGTGTTTCTGACAGCGAACACATCTCTGGGGGCGGGGGGACAAAGAAACTCCACATTTTGAGGTTGGCAGAGCATAAGCCTGGGCTTCCCTGGTGGCTCAAGGTAAAGAATCTGCCTGCAATACAGGAGACTGGGGTCCGATCCCTGGGTCAGGAAGACTCCCTGGAGAAGGGAATAGCCACCCACTCCAGTATTCTTTTCTGGGAAATCCCATGGACAGAGGAGCCTGAAGGGCTACAGTCCATGGGGTCACAAAGAGTCGGACACGACTGAGTGACTAACACTTTCAGGGCAGGAGCCTGGGTAACTGCTGGTATTATAGCAGTCTGGGGGTTAAGCAAAGAAGCCTCTAGAAAAGGAGAAATCCTTTAAATCTCATTTTTCTACTTTTAACTGATTCTACCAACGTTTACTCCAAACCTACCCTAGAGAAAAGTGGATCCTGAATCTTCCCTGAAAGAAACACACCACTTTCTTCTCTGCTTACACAAGAGGAAAAGCAAGGAGCACAGTTCTTGTCATGATTGCTTTTTGTAATCAACAGACACATTTAGATTCTCACTTTCCATCCTCAGCTTTTCTTGAGAGCCTTGACAAGAATCCTAGATCATGTGCTCTCGGATTTCAGAAAGTTCATCTGACTTCAACTTAACTGTTATCTAAGCACAGGACCAAGATATGCATGATATATTTGGAAGGTGCAGATCATGAAATGCTTTATGCAAAGGAAACAAATTCTAATTCCCACTAAAACCCTAAATCATGTTTTAAAATAGAAAATAAGGCTTTTTAGGTGGAGAAGGTGTTGGTGTGATTAATCAATCTTCTTTATGATTTGGAATGAATCTAAACAAAAAAAATCATTTAGTTTTTCTATAGTACGATGCCCTTTTCAAGGGCGAGTAAACACTTCTCAAGCAAGGGACACTGTGGGCTCCTGAGCAGACTGTGACCACACTCGAATCCACAATCTGGGGTAGTTCACACAAAGGCTGAGGAGCGAAGATGATCCAGTATTACATTAAACTTCCCCATAAATCATTTTTAAGGAACACTTACACCAAGATGGCAGCTGGGCGGGAGTGGATTTGTGGAGTGGCGAGGTGGAGACCAGAGTCCCAAAAGCCTCAAGGATCTAGCAATGGGCCCTTGAACAAATATCAATCATCAGCAAAACAAAGCAGACAAATTTGTGAAAGCTGCCAAGATCCACACTGGATCACTGGGTATGTAGGACAGCTACCTGAAAAAGTCGCCTAGACCTACAAGGGACTCTGTATAAAAAAGAGATAAGGTTTTGTTATGCTAAGGAGACCTGGGTGCTGCTTTTTATAGAAATGGAATTTAGTTTAACCTAACTAATTCTGTCCACCTTTCCAAATTATTAATCACCAAGTTCTCTTAATTTCATCTCATCGACATTTCTCAAATCCATCCAATAATTGTAACCACTGTCACTATCTTACATCAGGTTATCATTTCTTGGCTGTCTTAATGGAGCAGGTCTCCCTACCTCTCATCTGGATCCTTTCTAATCCATTTCTTATACAGCCAGAGTCATCATTCTAAAGTGCTCGGGACTCTAAAACCAAACAACGGTTCCCCTTTGTTCCCAGCGGAACAAGAGTTCCTTAAAATAAGTGTTCCTTCAAAGCTCTCAGTAATCAGACCTCTGTTTCCTTCTCCAGGCTGGTCTCTTGACATTTCTCTCTCTCTGCTTCAGTTCTATAACCATCCCACCTCCCTGGAACTAACTACCAATGTATAGATATTGTTTCTTCTTCCTAAAACACTGTTGTCCACCCCACCCAAATTTCTCAGTTAATCCCTTAGAAACCTATTCAGGCAACATGTCCTTTCTTGGGGTCTTAAGGCTGGATTGAATGTTCCAGAGTCAACCTCTGCTCAGCCCCGCTAGTGATCATTTCTTTGGGACATATAACTGTCTCTCTGCTTGACACTTCTCTGCTAGAGTAAGGGAACCTTGACACAGGGACCATTTTCTAGTTGTTATTCTATCCTCAGGGCTAGCACACAGTAAACCTTTAATGAGTATTTGTCAAATGACAAATAAATGAGTGAAAACTTAAATCTAAAAAGCATCTCTCCCAGCTTTCCTTTCCAGTTATTTCAGGCATTAAAAAAAAAAAAAAAAAAAGGCAGAGAAAAGACTTCAAGTCTGATCAATCTGGCTTCAAATTCTTCTTCTACCACTTGGAAACTGTGTGATCCCAGGCAAACAACTTAATCTTTCTTAGCCCCCAAATCTCCATTTGGGAAGTGTAATCACATTTCCATGGAGTAATCACATCTCCATTATGGAGTTGTAAAATTTGGAGTCATGAACATAGAACAGCCACAGAGTGACAGGCACAAAGTAAATGTTAACTATAAAAGGTAGGGATAATATTATTCCTGTTATTATTATTATTGATCACATAAAAACTAGTCCAATGGCAGCAGTGGAAATGCACTTACTTGGAAATGAGATGGACTTTTATTTCAAGCAGGAACAAATAGTAAACAATTAGACTGGAAATGAATCCAGGGAACTATATGGGGGATAATGGACCTCTTCTCAGCTCCCCTGCCAGGCTCCTCTGTCCTCCTCATCCTTTATAGTTTTCTAAATACATTAGTTTTTTAAGCTACTCCCGATGTTCTTTCCTTTCTTGCCTCTTAGGACTCCTGTCATTAGCCCCTGCATTCTCCATGTTCTTGTCCCTTGTCCTCTTTAAAACTCCTCTCTGCTAATTCCCCTTTTGATAGCCCTGACCAAGAAGAAGCAGGCTGTCAAAGAGCACAAGTAAGACTGACCAATCCACCCTGACTTAAAATACTACGTCCTAATCCCAGGTCTTCAAAAGTCCGTATCAGTCATTTCGCACATGTTGCTTGAATACCTACAGAGTAAGGCCTGGGGCACTAAGCTAGTGCTTCTTTCTTCTCTGAACAAACATTAATTAGTTACAGACTACTGGCCACATCTAATCAGAATAAAATTTCTTGGAGAAAAGCCAGTCCCCTTCCAGACTGAGGCCTCCGTCATACCCAGACAGAGGGGCTTTATTTTGTTATGTTGTTGATTTGAATAAATCATGTAGCAAATGGTAGTATACAGGATATTCCATTTTCGTATACGTGAAAGTAGGCGATTATTCATGAAAATTAGGCATTCGTTTGGTTGAACCAAAGGCATAAGGACATACATGCACGTCCGACTCTTTGCAACACCAGGCACTGCAGCCCGCCAGGCTCCTCTGTCCATGGAATTTTCCAGGCAAGAACCCTGGAGTGGGTTGCCATTTCCTTCTCCAGGGGATCTTCCCAACCTAGGGGTTGAACGAGCTTATATGTCCTGCAAGTCTGCATTGCGGGCAGATTCTTTACCATTGATCTACCAGGGAGAGAAGTTTAGAATACTGTCATATATTAAAGCACATGGTAATATTTTTAGGTATTATACTGCTTTGCATATTTTGAAATAATATTTGGGTATATTGGGTAAAATGTATTATTAAAATTAATTTCATTTACCTTTTAAATTTTTTAAATTAAAGCATAGTTCCTATGATTTAGTAATTAACTTCATTTAGGGGTGTGTGTGTATGTGGGTGTGTGTGCTCCCACAGATTCTTATTAAAATTTTCAAATGTGAAAGTCTGATTTTTCTAATAGTGTCCTCTGGCTAATTTAGTCAATGAAGTTTTAAAATTTATGGTTGGCCCACTTAATTAAACAGAGGTGAATGTCTATTTCCTAATTTGTTGTTTGACCCTATGGAAACTACTTAATTTCTTATCTTTTCTATTTAAATAACTATTTGCCTGCAATTCAGGAGATGCAAGTTGGATCCCTGGGTCAGGAAGAACCCCTGGAGAAGGTAATAGCAACCCACTCCAGTATCCTTGCCTGGAAAATCCCATGGACAGAGGAGGCCAGTGGGCTGCAGCCCACAGCATTGCCAAGAGTTGGACATAACTTAGCGACTAAACAATAGCAACAACAAAATAGTTGATTTACAATGCTGTGTTAGCTTTAGAAGTACAGCAAAGTGACTCAGTTATCCACATACATTATTTTTAGATTATTTTTCATTATGGGTATCACAAGATACTGCGCTATACAGTTCCATACAGAAAGTCCTTGCTGTTTATCTATTTTGTATGTTGTTGTTCAGTCATTCAGTCGTGTCTGACTCTTTGCAGCACCATGGAATGCAGCATGCCAGGCTTCCATGTCCTTCACCATCTCCTGGAGCTTGCTCAAACTCATGTTCATCAAGTCGGTGATACCATCCAACCATCTCATCCTCTGTCATCCCCTTCTCTTCCTGCATTCTATCTTACTCAGCATCAGGGTCTTTTCTGGTAGTGTAATTCTGTGATCTAATTTATCCTTCCCACTCCCCTTTCCCCTTTGATAACTCTAAGTTTGTTCTCTATGTCTGTAAATCTATTTCCATTTTTTAAGTAAGTTCATTTGTACCATTTTTTTTTTTTTTTTTAGATTTTACATATAAGTGATATCATATGAGATTTATCTTTGTCTGACTTACTTCACTCAGTATGATAATCACTAATTTGTCTTAACTTTTCACTTTGTGGAACTTGAGACTGTCATTTGAGGTCTGATGCCTGAAATAAAAAGTCAGGTTATACCACTCTTTTCTTCCCCATGTGTCCCTCTCCTCTGCCCCTGTTCCCCATCACACTGCCTTCTGTACAAATTAAATGAAGCAATAGCATCCTGGAGAGTATGTTGGTCCAGAATTCCAAAGGTTTACCTTCCTGTACTTCTAATTAGAGCATGATATGTGGGGGGTAAAAATAGGCCACTGTTAGTCTCAGGGTCCTCATGAAGAAAATGAAAAGAAATGCCACATGACCAATGTTTTACCAAAACTGGTTGATTTAAAGCAACAACAACAACAACTCACAAAGGAAGTTGATGAGTTACCAACCTTTCTTAGTAACTCATGCCCCATATGGAATTCATGAAATTCCTCCTTACAACTTCTTCCAACCCTCAGTATGTGTGGAATACTCTAAATTATTCAGGGGGACTCAAAGACACTGTCAAAGCAAGGTGTTGTCATTGTAAGCTCCAATCAACCATCCTTTGAAATGAACTCTTGCTTAAATACTGGTTTCCCATCACTTTCTGCACAAATATATTTCTCTTCCTACAAACGAAGATAAGTAAGTAAAGTCACTCTTTGCGACCCCATGGACTATAGCCTACCAGGCTTCTCCCATGGGATTTTCCAGGCAAGAGTACTGGAGTGGGTTACCATTTCCTTCTCCAGAGGATCTTCCCCACCCAGGGATCGAACCTGGGTCTCCCGCATTGTAGGCAGACGCTTTACTATCTGAGCCACCGGGGAAGTCCATACGAATGAAGATACTTCACCACAAATAGACCCCATCCTAGTCAACCACATTTGGCAACATTCACAAGGTCTAATGTCACCACGGGTAGTAAATACTTTCAAGGAATGATTCACGTCTTAGTTCTCTGCCTCCTTGGGCAACCCATCCATCAGATTTATCTAGGGATCCCGAGTAGCTGTGGAAGAAAATTAGCCTAATTATCTGTGTTCTTAGAGTATTACATCTCCAGCAAAGATGAAGACAGACTCTTCTTATCATGTCCATGTCAGAGTTACTCCTTACATTTAAGAGTTTTCACTAGCTATGACAAAGCACCACTCATTCCTTTCAAAAAAAGGATAGTTCTTGCTGTTTTCAGATGGTGGTTGCTAAAATCTACCAGCTGCCTAGGTCACTGTGCATCTCAGCAGGTGAGATTATGTTCTTCTAAAGCAGTTTGAATATTAGGGCTGAGAAGACCAGAATGAGGTTTCTTTGTTCATTTCACGGTTCTTTGTTCCTTTTGTGGATGAAAAAATTTAGATGAGGTTAATCTAATTGTCATTAAGGGCCATTTCGACTTCTGGATTCCTCATTTTGCAATATGACCACAGATGTCTTTGTGCCTTACCAGGTTTAGTGAGGGACAAAGTTAGAATGATTTCATGTGATTTTTTTCCCCCAGTGACTATGGTTGGATGAGTAAAGTCCCTCATTAACTAGTGCATACCATTAGCAAAACAAATTCAGGAGTTCTTTTTTTTTTTCTGTGTAATACTTGCTGATGGGTAATGCCACTATTTTCTCAAGGCAATATTCTAGCCAAATCACTTCTGCTGATACGGGCCTTAACAGACTGCTGATGGTCAAGGAGAGGATAGAGGTTTCCAGGGAAATAAAAGGAAACTTGTGAAAACCCACTTGAAGAACACATTACACACTTATTATGAAGCAATTGAACTATTAGGTTTGTATTAATGCCCCAGGTCTTAAAAAATGTGGAACCTATTTTAATAACTGCTATCAACCACCTGTCATCCCTGTGTCATGATGTGTCCAGAGCTACATAAGCACTAACTGTCCTGTGAAAAGGCATTGCTTAGAACCAGGAGCCGACCTTTAAGTCACCGCCCACCTTCTTGGTCCAAAAGCAAAATGGATAACACTGAAGAGGAACAATAGCCCAGAGAATTAAACACGTTCTAAACCCAAGAATATTCAAGACATTTTATTACTAGTTATCAGAGCAAGAGTTTCCTAACGCAATATGTAAATTAAAGGTCTATACAGGAACAAAATAAATAGCCTTGGCCGGTGAGAAGAGAGTTGCATTTTAGCTTTGAATCTTGCTTTTCCCTACTTGGGAAAATTCCAATAACTGTTGACTGCGCCCCAAGAAGGTAATGTGTTTCAATTGCCAATCAATATGTAAAACGTTTAGGGTTTTGAGTTCTTCTCTAAGAAGTTCTTGCATTTAGCTTCCATTTGATAGTATGCAATTAAAAAAAAAAATCCTGTGCCTCAGTTTCTCATCTGAGAGTTAAAAATATGGAGAGCAATATAATGATTATTCAAAAGAAATAACTAACACAAGTTCTAGCTAGAGACAATACTTGCTGTACTTACTACAATTTTTTTTATTATCCTGTTTGTATTAATTTGAACAAACCTCCCTTGGGCAAACACTCTAAGAGATCATGATTTCTGGGCTTCTGATTTCTCTTCATTATGAGAAAATGATTCTTCCCCATAGTATGGTGACGAAAAACACACCAGTAACTCCAAATCATTAACTTAATATATTAAACTTATACTACTGTAGACTAATATCAATAACCTCAGATATGCAGATGACACCACCCTTATGGCAGAAAGTGAAGAGGAACTAAAGAGCCTCTTGATGAAAGTGAAAGAGAAGAGTGAAAAAGTTGGCTTAAAGCTCACCATTCAGAAAACTAAGATCATGGTGGCAGCCAGTCCCATCACTTTATGGCAAATAGATGGGGAAACAGGGGAAACAGTGGCTGACTTTAGTTTTCTGGGCTCCAAAATCACCGCAGATGGTGATTGCAGCCATGAAATTAAAAGATGTTTACGCCTTGGAAGGAAAGTTACAACCAACCTAGACAGCACATTAAAAAGCAGAGACATTACTTTGCCAACAAAGGTCCGTTTAGTCAAGGCTATGGTTTTTCCAGTGGTCATGTATGGATATGAGAGTTGGACTCTAAAGAAAGCTGAGTGCTGAAGAATTGATGCTTTTGAACTGTGGTGTTGGAGAAGACTCTTGAGAGTCCCTTGGACTGCAAGGAGATCCAACCAGTCCATCCTAAAGGAGATCAGTCCTGGGTGTTTATTGGAAGGGCTGATGTTGAAGCTGAAGCTCCAATAGTTTGGCCACCTGATGCAAAGAGCTGACTCATTTGAAAAGACCCTGATGCTGGGAAAGATTGAGGGTGGAGGGAGAAGGGGATGACAGAGGATGAGATGGTTGGATGGGATCACTGACTCGATGGACATAGGTTTGGGTGGACTCCGGGAGTTGGTGATGGACAGGGAGGCCTGGTGTGCTTCGGTTCATGGGGTCACAAAGAGTAGGACACGACTGAGCGACTGAACTGAACTGTAGACTAATGCTTTTTTGTTTGTTTGTTTTGCATTCTCACAAAACCATCAATGCAGTAACATTGTGTTAAGCCAAAGATGCATTCTAAGTCCTATGCATGCGTGCATGCTAAGCCACTTCAGTCATGTCCCATTCTTTGTGACCCTATGGACTGTAGCCTGCCAGGCTCCTCTGTCCATGGGATTCTTCAAACAAGAATACTGGAGTGGGTTGCCATGCCCTCCTCCAGCGGATCTTCCTGACCTGGGGATTGACCCGGTATCTCATGTCTCGTGCATTGACAGGTGAGTTCTTTACCACTAGTGCCACCTGGGAAGCTCTCTAAGTCCAACAACTGGCCCCATATGGATTTAACGTTACTCACTTCCCTGAGCCCTGTATTCATTCTGTTCTTCATCTACAGGTCCTGTTACCAGTGTCCTTTATTTTGTTCGTTTTAAATGTTTCCTATCCATTTGAACATGATCCATCCAGTCTCTAAGCTAACCTGACGAATCCTAATACCATGGTCCCCATCCATCCATTGTATCAGATGTTCTCTAATGAGAAAAGCAAGCATCACCTTATCCAAGCCTCGGCTTCATCTCACTGTGTTCCTCACCAGACTGAGCACGTTGCATCCCTAACAACTTCCTGTGACCCAAAGAACCGGCAGTCTCAGTACCATGCTTGATGCAGGGCAGTCACATCAAGATGTGTCCAACAGGGAAAAAATATTGAGGGTGGGAGGTGTATATAAAATGAAGAAGATTCATTGACTAGCAAAAATCGATGAAGCAAAAATGAACCATTTTCCTCTCATTGATTTTCACTGCTCATTGTGTGTTGACAGCCATCTCTGCAACTTTTCATTCATCTTGTAGTTTCTGGGGAGGCCATACAAGGCTACGGGAACACTCACAACACTTAGCCAGGCCGTTCCCATTCCACTGAGGTAAAACACCACACTGGAAAGAAAATTCTCACTGAGGAACAACTACAGTTTCTCACTGAAGAGTAAATTGCAGCCAACACGTTAGTGAGCAGCGCTGTCCTCGCTGGACTCTGATGAAATCACACCAGGACCTTCGCTCGGTGGCCTCTTGACTTTGTCTGGCCGTGTTCTCAGTTAGGCTTTCCTGTGAGAGCAGAGACCTTCCCTCTTCCGGACTCAAGCTCCTAGCATTCTAGAGAAATCGTACTCTACCAAAAGGGTCATCCATCATCTGTGAAAGCCAGGCAGTTTAAGTTCCTGCCAAGAGCAGGGGCAGGGATTCTGAGTAATTGGACGTTGCCTGTGTGAGCCAAGTGCCGCCAGCAGCTGGAGACAAGAGGTGAGGTGAGGAGAAAGCGTCCCCCCTTCTTCCAGAAGAGGCTGCAAGGCCAGACCTCAGCTACCATCTCCGACGCCCTCAGGTGTGTGTCAAACTCCCTACCTATTTTTAAACAGCACATGCATTCAAAAACAAGTCAGCATGTACTTTTTGAAGGAGTTATCTACCATGATTTGGCATGCAGTCACTTAGGCTCTAGAGAAGTTCAGATAAAGATTAAACTCCTTTTGATACAAGCCAAGAAGACGGAGGAACCCAGCCCTGGCTACATTCCTCCCCTTTTGTTTATTGAATAAAGAAAACAATCTACGACCAACTAAGTCCCCATTTCCTTATTATCATCCCACCAGGGGTACTCAAGACCATGCATGTAACTATCTATCAGTCACTTACAAAGTAAGAGCACTCCGTGTTAGTCAATTCACCCACGTGCATGCAGACAAGGTGGGAATCGCAAAACACTTATGGGAAAGTGAGAAGGGCACAAACTTGGCTTTGGGAAGACACTGGTGGTTTAGACATGTAATTGGAGAACTACTCTTCTGTCCATGGGATTCTCCAGGCAAGAATACTGGAGTGGGTTGCCATTGCCTCCTCCAGGGGATCTTCCCAACCCAGGGATTGAACCTGGGTCTCCTACATTACAGGCAGACGCTTTAACCTCTGAGCCACCAGGGATTGGAACTTACCCTTAAAAACGGAAAATCCACTGAAATCTTTTAAGTGATTGAGGACTATGGTAGTCGAGTGCCGTGTCTCTGACTTTATAAACAATAGGAGAGTTGTCAAGTCTGAACCCAGATCTGCAGAAGCAACCCCTATTTCCACTCAGGATTCTGCCCAGGAGGAGCAAATTCCACAGAGCCCCTGGCCCTTCAGCCGAGGTCCTAAAATGATCGGACCCACACCTGGCTGCAACACGTTCAGTCAGAATCAGCCAGACCTCAGCTCCTGCAGATCCCAGAGCAAGAAAAATAAATGCCTGCGCTTTTCAGCCCCGAGATTTGGGTCACTGTTCATCACACTGCATTCCTGTAGCAATAACTGACTCACAGAAGTACTGAATCCATTTCTCCCACTTTTTTTTTTAACCAAAATCAGAAGACGATGGTCTACTCAGACTCCAGAAATAACTCATTTTAGATAAAAATAGCTCTTTTGATAAGGACAATATATCCCACTGTGGGACTAAGGGGAGTGGAGAGGAAGGTTGAAGCTCTGCTGGCTAAAATCACTTTCTTGTCAGTGAGAAATATTAGTGTTTGGAGAGTTTAGATTGCTTAAGGAAATGAGAGAAGATGGGAGAGAGATGCTCAGTCATTCACCAGATTTTTAAGAGCCTGCTGAAATGGGAATGTTGGCCTGCCTCCCCCGCTCCTGTGAGCAGAACTTCTGGGGGTTTCTATCACTCGTCCCCGCTCCCCTGGCACAGACAACAGGCCCTGAGGACCTGTAAACCCAGAGGAGCAAAAAGAAAGCTTATAAGCAGGGAGAGCTAGTCTGTAGAAAGAAAAAAAAATGGGGGTGAAACAGACAAGGAAGCAGGAGTTCATAGTTCATTGGCTCCAGAGGGCAGAGTACATCCAAGATCAACCGTCTTGGTTCCCAGACATGCCGCTTCCTGTTCTCAGCCCCCACAGGCCTGGCAGCACTTCCTGCTTTTTGATCTGAGATGTAACACTGAATCACAGTAATAAATCCTCCATTTGCCTAGGCAAGTATTGTTATCCCTCAGTCGTGTCTGACTCTCTGCGACCCCATGGATAGTTGGCCAGGTTTCTCTGTCCGTGGGATTCTCTAGGCAAACATACTGGAGTGGGTTGCCATTCTTTTCTCCAGGGGATCTTCCCACCCCAGGGATCGAACCCAGGTCTCCCATATCTCAGGTAAATTCTTTAGTGTCTGAGCTACCAGGGAAGCACTTTCATTTGCTTAAGCTCAAGAAAACTCAAAATTGAAAGAAATCTGAGGAAAATAGTCATACATCTGCTAGGCATGAGGGATACAAAAGAGGCAGGACAGATAAATGAATAGATTTTGGCCAGCAGTTCAAAGTTGTGATATAAACACCGATGCTCTGGAATAACCTTCCCAGACTTGGACAAGTCTAGAAGTGGGCTATCGGTCTAACAGTTTATCAGAGAGGGTATAATCAACAAGGTAGAATGCCATCTAGATGACAAGGAAGAGTCTGAGGAATGGGCTCTTGGTTGAGCAAAAATCAGTTCAGTTGAGTTCAGTTGCTCAGTCGTATCTGACTCTTTCTGACCCCATGGACTGCAGCACGCCAGGCCTCCTGTCCATCACCAACTCCCGGAGTTTATTCAAACTCATGTCCATTGAGTCAGTGATGCCATCCAACCAACTCATCCTCTGTCGTCCCTTTCTCCTCCTGCCCTCAATCTTTCCCAGCATCAGGGTCTTTCCAAATGAGTCAGCTCTTCGCATCAGGTGGTCAAAGTATTGGAGTTTCAGCTTCAACATCAGTCCTTCCAATGCATATTTAGGACTGATTTCCTTTAGGATGGACTGGTTGGGTATCCTGCAGTCCCAGGGACTCTCAAGAGTCTTCATCAACACCACAGTTCAAAAGCATCAATTCTTCGGCACTCAGCTTTCATTATAGTCCAACTCTCACATCCATACGTGACTACTGGAAAAACCAGAGCTTTGATTAGACAGGCCTTTGTTGGTGAAGTAATGTCTCTGCTTTTTAATATGCTAAGTTTGTCACAAGCTAGTAAAGTAATTCTCAAAATCCTCCAAGCCATGCTTCAACAATTTGTGAACCATGAACTTCCAGATGTTCAAGCCGGATTTAGAAAAGGCAGAGGAACCAGAGATCAAATTGCCAACATCTGCTGGATCATCAAAAAAGCAAGAGTGTTCCAGAAAAACATCTATTTCTGCTTTACTGACTATGCCAAAGCCTTTGACTGTGTGGATCACAATAAACTGGAAAATTCTGAAAGAGATGGGAATACTGCTTCTTGAGAAATCTGTATGCAGGTCAGGAAGCAACAGTTAGAACTGGACATGGAACAACAGACTGGTTCCACATAGGAAAAGGAGAACGTCATGACTGTATATTGTCACCCTGCTTATTCAACTTGCAGGCAGAGTACATCATGAGAAACGCTGGGCTGGATGAAGCACAAGCTGGAATCAAGATTGCCGGGAGAAATATCAATAACCTCAGATATGAAGATGACACCACCCTTATGGCAGAAAGAGAAGAAGAACTAAAGAGCCTCTTGATGAAAGTGAAAGAGGAGAGTGAAAAAGTTGGCTTAAAGCTCACCATTCAGAAAACTAAGATCATGGCATCTGGTCCCATCACTTCATGGCAAATAGATGGGGAAACAGTGGAAACAGTGGAAGACTTTATTTTGGGGGGGCTCCAAAATCACTGCAGATGGTGACTACAGCCATGAAATTAAAGGTGCTTACTACTTGGAGAAAAAGTTATGAGCAAAAATGGTCATTGGCTAACGTTGAGGGGAAATTTACAGAGTGATCAGGACAGATTCCAGACTGCAGCGGGCTGAAGAGAAGACGAGAAAGTATAAACAAAGGGAGACAACTCTTAAAACACTTCTGAGAACCACGACAATGGAAGAGGCAGGGCTTTAGGTGGAGGGTACATGGGCTGGGTTGAAAAATTATTTTTTGCTGTTGTTGTCTAACGGGAAAGATATGAGGAATAGGTGTCACAGGTTACCTCTCTAGAAGAGGAAATCTTTTGTGGGAAACAATGAACAGAAGGAACAATACAATGAGATTGGAAAATGATATGTCAAGAAGATAAAGACAACCCACTCAGAATATGCGAGTTGAGTCAAACTAAATTCTTCTTATTACAAACCAACTGCTTGGGAGGAAATTATTTTGGGTGGAAAAATGCATTGCCATGCTCAAATGGAGTGTCTGAAAACTAATTACTGTTCGTAACTTATTCATCCCCAATACCTCACCAACATGATCCTTCTGTAATAGATTCATATTTCAAAGTGTGGAATGGAAAAAAATGTGCCAACTAGCAATGACACAGAGACCATACTCCCAGGTATAAAAGCAGTTGGAAAAGTGAATATGGGGAGATTTTTAACACGACTACATCTACAGGGTTAATTTTCTTTTTATAACTCTCATTCCCCAAGGGTACTGAATGGGTGCCCAACAAATCATTGAAAATATGTTTTGCTGACTTTGAGGTATCTTCTATATGTATGTAGCATGTTTGATAAAGACTTCCCTTGTGAAAATTAATTGTATTTTTAAATACAGAAAAATGTTACTATAGAAAGAGGACCACCTGTTGTAAATTGAGCAGCACAGAGAGAAAGCATTGCACCAACCATATTTCTTAGAATCTCAACTGATTTTGATGTTTTTTTAAGTCATTGCCATACCCCTTCTACCACCAGCATCACTGCCATTACTTATCACCACTGCCATCATCATCGCCATCACTACCATCACCAACACCACCATCACTGCCATTACTTATCACCACCACCATCATCATCACCATCACTAACACCACCATCACTGCCATTACTTATCACCACTGCCATCATCATTGCCATCACTACCATCACCAACACCACCATCACTGCCATTACTTATCACCACCGCCATCATCATCGCCATCACTACCATCACCAACACCACCATCACTGCCATTACTTATCACCATCGCCATCATCATCACTAACACCACCATCACTGCCATTACTTATCATCACCACCACCACCATCACTACCATCACCAACACCACCATCACTGCCATTACTTATCACCACCGCCATCACTAACACCAGCATCACTCACACCACCATCACCACTACAATCACCATCACCACTGCCGCTGTCATCATCACTACCATCAATCATCTCGAAGACCATTCCTACCACCACCTCCATCACCCTTACCACTATCACCTCTACCAACATCATCACCATTAGCTGGTTTCCCACTATAATTTCTGAACCATGAGTTGCTATTTGGATCAGTAATTTCTGATATGGCTCATCCAGTTGCAAAAAAATTCTGTGCCACTTTTTCTCCCGAAGCACCTTTCCTTCTCTGGTGGTGGTGGTTTAGTCGCTAAGTCGGGTCTGACTCTTGCAACCCCATGGACTGTAGCCTACCAGGCTCTTCTGTCCAGCGGATTCTCCAGGCAAGAATACTGGAGTAGGTTGCCATTTCCTTCTCCTTTCCTTCTCTATTTGCATAATAAATGATAATCAGTAGACAAATGTGGGCCAGCATCAGAGGCAGAAGTGGAGAATGAAGGCTCGGGGCAAGAGGTGGAGGAGCAAGCACCAAGTAACCAGACTGCAACAATGACCTGGTTTTCAACACACACTGATGGATTTGTGATAGGAACTTATAAAAGTAGCATGTGCAGCCAGGGCTTTATTTTTAA
Organism: Dama dama; assembly: GCF_033118175.1. Classification (NCBI taxonomy): domain Eukaryota; kingdom Metazoa; phylum Chordata; class Mammalia; order Artiodactyla; family Cervidae; genus Dama; species Dama dama. The sequence goes on along the minus strand of NC_083710.1, from coordinate 77,006,654 downwards.
TGTCCCAGCATTGATCAAAAAAAAGGCGGGGGATTCAACTAAGCCAATGATGGAGAAAACTAATTTCATGGTAAAATAATTCCAAAATGTATTTAAGGTGCACTGGCAAGACCATTTTCAAAGAAATCTGCATTACAAAACATGCATGGGAATTGAAGACTCCATTCAGATAACCTCCAGCTGCTAAAGAAACACTGTTATTCTTTTGCTCTTTCCCACTGTTTCCTGTAAACAATTTTATGAAGGAGAAAAGCTTCCTTACCACATCTGCCCTTGTCAAAAGAAAGGCACAGCATGGTGCAAATATGTTGTTTTGTTTCTTCCATTAGCAAATATTTCTTTTCTCTCTTAAAAGACATGAATAAACAAGAAGAAAACAGCGGTGCTGAAATTACTCACTAGCCTCCTTGAAGGAGATCAATATGGAACAGTAATAGAAAATGGACTTTTTTAGGTCTTGCCAAAGAGAGGAGCTTGGTGAAGGCAGCTCTTCTTGTGAATTACTGTATTTTACATTCAGTGCCCCAAGATCCAAGATAAATATTTTATGTCTTAAAAACATGTAAAATTCTAAATGATCACTTCATAGCCTCTATAAACAGAGCTCCATAATATATGCACAGTAGATTTGTCTTTTTGTTTAAGAAGGTGACACCTTGACTCAGCATGAGCGTGTCGGGTAGACTTAAACTTTCAGTGGGAACAATCACTCAAACACAGTTATGGATTAGCATGTATTTTACTTTCAGTGTCCTTATTTTCCTTGCAGAAAAAAGACATCTGATTAACCACATGATGGGGGTGGGGTGGGGTGGTGTAGTCTATTAAAATTCAAACGACCACACAAAATATATTCAGTCAAATGACCACAAAACCAAATAAGTTCTTCATCAGTTCAATTTCTGTGTTCTTACTCACCCTTTTTTCAATTTAACGATGCAGTTTCTTGCTTCCTGTGCTTTCTCATAATTTATGAGGAAAACCCATTCAAGATGCCTAGTACATCATGCCATACATTGTTTGCACACTTGTTTCTAAGTCTGATTGGTCATTTTCTTAGACTTAAGGCACCGAAGTTTTCATTTAGGATGGTGTGGAGCAATTTCTGACATTTTGAAGTGTAAATAGTCGCTGGGAAAAGTCAACATTTAGATACACATAAAGAAAACAGAAGTTTTAATCATTAGGAAGGCACAAACCTTGAATGTCAACCAAAAAAACCACAGGACTGACCAATACTGACTCTACCACACCAGGAATGGGTCTTTAATGAAGTCAGTTTCAAATTCCCGGGTTTCATTCGGCATCTTCACCTTGACTAGTACAACTCTCAGTCCATACCTAGTCCTTGCACCAACCTTATTTTCAGCTTTATTTTGTAGTGAGCTTGAACACCATATATGTAGTGGGTACAAACAGTGGGTCTACAGTCAGGCTACCTGACCACGAAACTAAACAAACGTTCCATCAGTTCAATTTCTGTGTTCTTACACTTTTATCAGTTTGCTGCTGCTGCTAAGTCACCCGAGTCATGTCCGTCTCTGTGCGATCCCATAGACGGCAGCCCACCAGGCACCCCCGGCCCTAGGATTCTCCAGGCAAGAACACTGGAGTGGGCTGCCATTTCCTTCTCCAATGCATGAAAGTAAAAAGTGAAAGTGAAGTCCCTCAATTTAAAGACATCCAATTTCTTGCTTTCTATGCTTTCTCATAATTTATGAGAAATGCATATTCAAGATGCTGACTGTACCTTTCAGAAGTTTTTAAATTCTGACTGTACCCGTCAGTAGTACTATAACTTAGGGCACATGATTTGATGTCTCAGTCTCAATTCCCTCATCTGCAAAATGATATCAAATAACAGCCATGCGATGCAGTTGTTTGAACACTAGATGACTTCATATATAAAGGCTGTTTATAGAGGAATGCTAAATTAATTCTGTGGTTGTTATTGTCATCACTTATAATAATAATTATCATTACTTTAAATATTGTATGTGTTTGAGGTGTCTAGCATGATGTTTTGATAAACATACACACAGTGAAATGTCTAATATAGATGTCTAATATAAAATGTCTAATATGTCAAAATAACTTTGTCTATTGTGAAAAATGCTGTAACAGTACTAAAAGTTCAAGCAAAAAAAGCAAAAATAAACAAGTAGGACTACATCAAACTAAAAAAAAAACTTCTGCGCAGCAAAGGAAACAATCAATGAAATGAAAAACAAATGGATGAATCAGGAGAAAATATTTGCAAACCTAATATCTGATTTAAAAAAAGGTTAGTTCAAAATATGTATCCAAAATATATAAGGAACCCCTATAACTCAATAGCCAAAAAAACACCTCAATTTAAAAATTGGCAAAGGTCTTAATTAAACACTTTTCCAAAGAAGATATACAAATGGCCAACAGGTACATGCAAATAAAAACCACAATGAGATACCACCTCACACCTCTGAAAATGGTTATTATCAAAAAGAGAACAGGTGACAGACGCTGGCTCCCGCAAGGATGTGAAGAAGAGGGGACCACTGGGCACTGTTGATGGGAATGTAAACTGGGGCAGTCACTATGAGAAACAGTATGGAGTTTCCTCAAAAAATTAAAATTAGAACAACCAAACCATCCGAGAATCCCACTTCTGGGTATATACCCAAAGGAAATGACGTCAATAGCTCAAAGAGAGATCTGTGCTCCCAAGTTCATTGCAGCATTATTCACATGAAGTACTATTATTAGCATGGTTGTCTGTCCCTTTTGGTCATAAGGGAAAAGAGCAGGCTCTGTATATTTGTACAGTTTGAACAATGCCTTGTATAAGGTAGGTGTTCCACAACCTGTCCAGTCTCTGGTTTTTGCTAGAAATTCTACTGAGGTAAAAAATAAAAATGACCAGAGGCACAATTATAAAAGAATAATGAGAATTCCAAAAATATCCCATTTTGCAGCATGATCTTGCTTCTCTTTTCCCATGAGACTAATTAAAAGGAAAGTGGACTAAGGACAGATTTAAGTAAATGGTGGTGCCAACTGCTATGATCGCTCTCCTGCATGTAATCCTGCAGTCATTTTTCCTCACATCATATTAGATGACCATGCTTGAGAAAGACCTCTCCACTGAAATGCAAATAAGTACACAAGGAGAGTTGGAAGCACTTTCACATTTTGAAACACTGTACACAATGAGATCCATATATGCGATGCATTGAATTCTAGCCAGCATGGAGGACTCCAACTTAGAAGGTAAGTTGATAAGTGCGACCACTAATGTGCAAAGGATTCCTTAGACAGACTACTTAATGCCCACCCACCCAAAATGAAAAGCAGTACATGATGTCGCGTTGAGGGAGAAAAAGCAAAAAGCCAAAAAATGACCTCGCTCTCAGTTCAATAAGTATGTCTTCCACTTAACTTGCAAATGGGAGGAAGAAAGAAGAAACTGGAAAAATACGTGTAAAGGCAAAACAATTGAAGTCGAGGAAACTAGCTTCAAGTGACACTGCATTTTTTTTCCTAACCTTTTTCCCTGACATGTCTTGCTAAGAAAAATAAAATTCTACTCAGGGGCACCAATCATTTTAATCTATGACCAAGGACTTTTCATGGGTGATGCATGTGTCCCCTCTCATCAAATAAATTTTTTCCAATTTAAAAATGCTAACATGCATGCATGCCAAATTGTTTCAATCGTGTCTGACTCTTTGCGACCCTATGGACCTTAGCCTGCCAGGCTCCTTTGTCCATGGAGATTCTCCAGGCAAAACACTGGAGTGGGTTGCTATGCCCTCCTCCAGGGGATCTTCCCAACCCAGGGATAGAACCTGCATCTCTTATGTCTCCTACATTGGCAGGCAGGTTCTTTACCACTAGCGCCACCTGGGAAGCCATGTCATTTCTTTTTGATGATCATTTTCAGTTGAAAAATATTAAGAAAAAGAAACTGTAATTATCTGTAATTCAATGGCTCAGAGAGAGAGATATCCTCATAGTTTGGTTTAATGTTTTTATTATTGTAAAATTGACCATGATATGATCACATGGAGAAAACACATGAAGATTTTTAAAAATTATGACAAAGTAAGCACCTGTATCCATCCAGTCCATCCTAAAGGAAATCAGTCCTGAATATCCATTGGAAGGACTGATATTGAAGCTGAAACTCCAATACTTTGGCCACCTGATGCAAAGAGCTGAATCATTTGAAAAGACCCTGGTGCTGGGAAAGATTGAAGGTGGGAGGAGAAGGGGATGATAGAGGATAAGATGGTTGGATGGCATCACCGACTCAATGGACATGAGTTTGAGTCAACTCCGGGAGTTGGTGATGGACAGGGAGGCCTGGTGTGCTGCGGTCCATGGGGTCGCAAAGAGTTGGACACGACTGAGGGACTGAACTGAATTGAACTGAAGCACCCGTGTAAGCATCACCCAGATTCAAAAGTAGAAAACTGTACCATCCTTTAGAAGTTCCTTGTTGCTCCAACCCCAGTCACCCCACACTTCCTCATCACCCCCATCCTCTCTTCCTGAGCCTAACACTTCTTTTAACACATGTGGGTTACATCTCTAAATAATGTGTTAAAAGTTTCATTTGTTAAAGATAAATTGTACAACAGAGGGAATCATAGCCATTATCTTATAGTAATATGTGATGGAGTATAATTTGTAAAAATACTGAATCACTACACATACTCTGTATGCCAGAAACTAATATAATATTGTGAATCAACTATATTTCAATAAAAATAAAATGCAAAGTAAAAGTTTTGTTTGTTAACTTGAGAGAAGTGAAATTATACACTGTGTATTATCAGAGGCTTGCTTCTTTTCATTCATCATTACGTCTGTGCAAAACTCATCCGAGTGAAGGCACAAGCTACATTCCAGTTATTTTTACAGCCATGTAGTAGTCCACAGAGTAAGACCTCATGTAGATTTTGATTCTAATCCTGGTCATTTGGGTTGTTTCTACGTTTGATGCTAAAGTTATTTTTATGCATGTGTCCCAGTGAAAATTTGCAAGCATTCATGAGAGTTTCCACCTAATAGCAAGTACGCTGGGTTTAAAGGTTATATGCAGGTTCAGATTTACTCAGTAATACCAAAATGTTTTCCAGAGTAGTTATACCAATTTTTACTCCAAAAAAATTGGATGAGAGTCCCCATCTACAACCTAACACTTAGTTTCATCCAACTTCTTAGCTTTTACCAATCTGGAGGGTATATATAATTTAAATACTTAATACTACTAAGCTGGAGCCTCTTTTTCTATCAGCTTTGCCATTTTGAGTTTCTCTCTGAGTGTTTCTGTGAGTGTGCACAAGTGTGTGAAGTGTCTTGCCAATATCATAGTATGTTTATAATGGATACTACAGATATGCTGTTTTCAAATTAAGAGAGATAGGAAGTACTTCTCTGGCCTTTTATGGCTTTAAAACTTAAAATAAATATAGAAATGATTAGAGAAACTATCATGGTCAATAGCACCACTATTGACATAATTGCTCAAACTAGTAGTGGAAATCACTCTACCTCTTTTTTCCATTACCCTATCTTCCTTCCAGAAGGTAGGTTCTCTACTATCTTCCAGTAGGTGATCAAATTCTATTGACACTATTTCTAAATTCTATAGTTAGTTCTGGGAAACCTATGGTTCCTCTCTTTCCATGATATAAATATATATGCATACTTATTTATGGGGCTTCCCAGATGGCACTAGTGGTAAAGAACCCGCCTGCCAATGCAGGAGACATAAGAGACTTGGGTTCAGTCCCTGAGTTGGGAAGATCTGCTGGAGGAGGGCATGGCAACCCACTCCAGTATTTTTGCCTGGAAAATCCCATGGACGGTGGAGCTTGGTGAGCTAAATAAAGTCCATAGGGTCACAAAGAGTTGGACATGACTAAAGTGACCTAGTACACACATACTTATTTATAAGCTCCACTCTTGTTTCTAGAATGGCTGTTATGATCCATGGTGCTAGAAACATTTCTGAACAATGTGTATAAGCACTTCTCCCTGTGATATACATTAAAGTGGTGTTTAGAAATATGGAAGTGTGTAAACATTTAAATTACTAAAAAATTCCAACAGTGAATGAGGGTTCTCCACTGCTGTTCCAACCACATAAAACTCTTTTCTTGGTAGCTTTAGCGAGTGAGTAGGGCTTCCCTGATAGCTCAGCTGGTAAAGAATCCACCTGCAATGCAGGAGACCCCGGTTCAATTCCTGGGTCGGGAAGATCCCCTGGAGAAGGGATAGGCTACCCACTCCAGTACTCTTGGGCTTCTCTTGTGGCTCAGCTGGTAAAGAATCCGCCTGCAGTGCAGGAGACCTGGGTTCGATCCCTGAATTGGGAAGATCGCCTGGAGAAGGGAAAGGCTACCCACTCCAGTATTCTGGCCTGGAGTTGGAGAAGACTCTTGCAAGTCCTTTAGACTGCAAGGAGATCAAACCAGTCAATCCTCAAGGTAACCAGTCCTGAATATTCATTGGAAGGACAGATGCTGAAACTGAAGTTCAAATACTTTGGCCACCTGATGCAAAGAGCTGACTCTTTGGGAAAGACCCTGATGCTTGGAAAGATTGAAGGCAGGAGGAGAAGCGGACGACAGAGGATGAGGTGGTTGGATGGCATCACCAACTCGATGGACATAAGTTTGAGTACGCCCCGGGAGTTGGTGGTGGACAGGGAAGGCCGTTGTGCTGCAGTCCATGGGGTCACAAAGAGTCGGACATGACTGAGTGACTGAACTGAACTGAGAGAGTGGGTAATGGTATTTCATTGTGTTTTTAATTTTCATTTCTCTGAATAATGTTATTTAATACATTGTCATGTGTCTGTGAGTCTTATAATTTTCTCTTTCTTTTTTAAATCTTGGTGTTTTTTTTTTTTCTATTTTGTATTGGATTGTCTTTTTCTTACTAAATTGAGGAAGTACTATTTGTTATCCGGGTACTAGTTGTTTGCCAGTTGTATGTATTGCCAGTTTGTGGATTGTATTTTCACTCTGTTTACCAATGCCTTTTGATAAAGAATATATTAATTTTAATATGATGAAATTAAATCCTCCCTTAATGATTTGCATTTTGGGGTCTTACATGATTTGGGTCTTTGTTGAAGAAATCTCTTTCTATCCTGTGGTCATGAAAACATACTCCTATATTTTCTTCTAAATGTTTTATAATTTATTCTTTCACTTGCAAAATTTTAGTCAATTTAACTTACTTTTTATAAGGATATAATAGGCACCAAATTTCAATCTTACCATACAATTGACTAATCATTTGTCCATTACTGTTTATATTTACCCCCGTTCTGTAATGCAATCTTTATAAAGTTTTCATATATACCTGTCTGCATTTTACTCCAGAGTTCTACACATTCAACTCTGTACATTGTCTAAATATGGACAATGAAATATAGACTTAAATACAGATTTAAAAGAATATGCCTCACCTATTCTTCTTCATGAGTGTCCTGGATATTCCTTGGACTTTGTTTTTTCAAGTAATTTTTTTAAGCTTATCTAGTTACACAAATACATACCATGCTGTTGAGCTCTTTACTAAATTGGCATCGAATCTATAAATCAACTAGGAAAAAAATAACATCTGATCTAAGACTCTGACATATGGCTCCCCATTTCTAAGATTTTCTTTAATTTCTTTGCAATAAAATTTATAATCTCCTACATTTTTTCCTGGGTTCTATTTGTCTAACTTTACACATTGTTTAAATAGGCATATAGTATTATAAAACTTCTCTCAGATTTATTCATTATTTCTTATTACTTTCATATGTTGTCACACTAACTTCTCAGGGTTAGCCTATAGAAATGAAACTCACTTTTAGATATTGATTTTATATCCAGCCACCTGCTAAACTGTCTCATTAATTCTAGCAACATATTTACATATCTTTTTGTGGTTCCTACATAGATAAGCTTTGAACAATGACAGTTTTGGTTCTTCTTGCCAATTCTTATTTTTCTTTGTTTTATTACATCAGCACAGACCTCCAGTACAATATTGAATAGAAGTAGTGACAGCTCTTGGCCTGAAAAAGAATGTTTTCAGTATGTCTCCATCAGGTGAATGTTTGCTGTAAGTTTTGTATAGATTCTTTTCATCAGACTTTCATTATTCTCTTAGTTTGCCAAGAATTACTTTTTGGAAGTCATAGATAGATGCTGAAGTTTACAAAATTCTTTTTCCCCTGAATCCATTGGAAGTTTAAAAAGATTATTGTTTTGTGTGATAGATTAATCAATTTGTTAACATTAAATAAACTTTGTATTCCTGAGACAACACTATATACCATCTTTTTGGATGTTATCTGAATTTCGTCTGCAACAACTTTACACATTTGCATCTAATTTCATGAGGAGTAGAGCTAAAATTTTTCTTCTAACCTATTTGCCTTTTCACCAGGTTTCTGTATCAAGGATCTGCTTGCCCCATACAAGAGGTTTCAGACTGCCCGCTTTCTTCCTTCTTCTCGGAAAGAGTTCCGTAACATTGATATTACCTGTACCCTGACTATCTGGAAACACTTGGCCCTGATGAGAAAGTTCAAGGTCTCATGGACTTGGCAGAAACCCCTGAAGTGGAAGCTAGCTTTGGAGCTCACCCAACTTCCGGAATTCCAGATCTCACTTGAATTTGGGTCTCTTTAGCTTTGTTCAGATTGTATTAGCTCGGCAATGCATTTGTAGAAGATTTTTAAATTATTTTTTTTCTCTAGCTTGTGATTATTTTAATCAAGTGACCTTTCATAACATCAGAAATGGAAACAGCAATGATCTTCTAATAGCATTTGACCTGTCCTTACTTCTCAGACCAGATATACTCAAGCCCACCCTACTATATGCCATGTCTACTCTTACATATAGTAGAGGTTCAGATAATGTTTATTAAATGAGCAAATGAATACCGTTAACTGCATTCTACATATTTTGTTATTGCCGTTTTCTCAACACATTATAATTTTTACTTACATGTTTATCACCCAAGCAGAACTGTCAGTTTTTGAAGAATATGAAGCTGTTTATATCTGTTTATATGTCTTCTTATCCCCAGTGTCTAGCACATAAATTTACTGAATAAACGAGAGAATAAGTATACAGACAAATCAATCACTGTAGTTAATTTGAATATATGTAGGTTAAATTTTACCCAGATGCTTTTTAATATGCTAACAAATAGGTAATTAATGCAATGCAGGGAAACCAAGATATAAATCATCGATTTCTGCAGCAAAGTAAATGTACTGTCATTTAATTAGGTGTGTCTCCCATTTCATGGAGTTGCTTATGTAAATTTCAGATAATTAAAAGCCTACAGTGAGATGTTCAATAGCACTCAGGATGCTTTCTGTGTTTTTTGCCCCTAGGCGGCTTGTTTTTGGCAGAAGATGTCCAGTCTAGATGCATTATATGAACATAAGTTATACTTCTTGACAAGAGGCTCTGAACCTCATCACTGAAAGAAAAGGGATACAAGTAGATGGGGCTACGCAGGCATGCTGCCAGACCGATTTCCTTAACTGAAAACTACCTGAAAATAAAATTCAGAGCCATATGAGCTGTCTAATTCTTAAAGCCTCTGTTATGTGAAGTAATGGCCTCCTACAGTTTACCACTAAGTATAGATACATGAAAAATCAATACCAATGCACAGATAGTTCTCTGAAGAAGAGCAAATGTTCCTGCAATAACTAACAATATCCAGTCTCAAAGTGTGTAGAGACTGGGTCAATGGCTGATTGACTCCGCTGCATTCAAAGTTGGAAGACAGCAGCCTGTTTCCTAACCTGAAGTTCAGAGAATATAAAATAACTAAATATATCTTTACAAAACATTATGGAGTCTTATAGAAAAATCTATGAGCACTGAGAGGGAAAGTGTTCTAGGATGACGCTTAGTTACCAAATTAAAAGAAACTTGTCTCCTGTATATAAGACCATCAACAACTTAAATAACGAGTGGAAGAATTCCAAACAAATCAATTCACTTTCATAGTTAAACTCCTTTCACTTGTTTAAGTTCCTGGTAAATGTCTGATAGTTGAAAGCCAGACTTCTCTGTTCATTGTTGGGTTTGCTTTCTGCTTCCACTAATAATGGCACAGTGACCTGGTTAAAAACCCACAGAAGAATGGTTTAATCTCGGGCAAAACAGCATCCTTTCACAGAAATTATTTCTGTGGCTGTGGTGTCATGTACAAAACCTTGAACTCCAAGTAAAAGAATCTACTGAAACTCTTGCCTTTCAAAATTACAATAGAGTGAATTTAGCTACTCAAAAGTAGTTAAAATAAACCAATTTGCTCATTAATCATCATTATAGCTACAAAGACAATCAAGCAAATAACCTTTCAAAATGTTTCTAGGGCCAAACTTCAAATTACTCCAGCAATTTTCAAACACTGAATTGTAGAGGGTTCTTTACAAATATATGCACAGACTGTAACCAGTTAGTTAAAGCAGATCTTAATGATGACATTATCAATTTATCATTTTTAAGTTACAAAAACAAAAGTGAACACCGATCAATCCCTTTATAGCTGGCAGGGCATCATTGTCCAGAAAGAATTTATTGTCATTTGTGTGCCTAGAGCCAGGGAAAGAACAGGCTATGTGGTCCTACCAAGAACTGTTGAAAACAGGAAGACAATTAAAATCACCCTTTTAGCGCAGTTAATAAGCAAGAAGGAACACAGTGCAACACTACAACCACGGACACATCAGAATTCGTCTTTATTCCAAAACTACATGCCTAGTCCTGATATCAGAGATTTAAACTGACCTACTTAGAACTGTAAGTGTTGCACTATTTAGAACTGTGGGCTTCCCTTGTGGCTTAGATGGTAAAGAATCTGTCTGCAATGCAGGAGACCTGGGTTCCATCCCTGGAGAAGGAAATGGCAACCCACTCCAGTACTCTTGCCTGAAGAATTCCATGGACAGAGGAACCTGGCAGGCTACAATCCATGGGGTTGCAAACAGTCAGACACAACTGAGCGACTTTCACTCACTTTCAGATACAGCCAGTGTTCATCCTTTACACACTACCCTGAAACCAGTATGACTTCCACAGTTTGTTGAACATTTCCAATGCAATGACCAAGACTGTCTTCATTATCAGCAACTGGATGATGATCTTGACATCCCCTTTCTTGAAAGCATCCATGTCTGTCAGGCTCAGAACAAGATAACATGTATATGTCTTTTTCCTTTGCCTGATGATTACTAGAGAAATCCATTTGGGATTTTTTATTCCTTATTTATGATAAAATTCATAAAAACTGAATGGGTATGAATTATAATCTCAGAAGAGCACTGACCGCAAGGGTTCCAATGTCCCTCCTGTCAAGACCAATCACAAACCATGGATGTTCTCCCTCTTTTCACAGCCTCTTTCTTACAAACTTCTTTTGATCAGTGTCTACTGCATTCTCCACTTCCCTGATGATTTTAATAATGTTACAGCTCCCTCAGAATACGTACAGCAGGAAATAGAAATGTGATCTGGGAATTTTAACTCTCAAGCTGCAATTCAAAAATCATCTTTTTTTTTTTTATTTGTCTTGAGAACTTGACAAATGTAACCGATTGGGGAGAACAGTCTCTTAGAATCTATTTCAAGTGTTAAAAAAGGAAGTCAAATCAGAACCAAAGCACCTTGAGTCTGAAACACAGCTGTTTGCCCAGGCTTTGTCCCTTTTGATTACTCCCTACTCCTTTGAGTGAGTGTATCTCAGCACTTAGAGAAATGGTTCCATTAGAAGAACTGAGAAGAAAACATCTAGAAAAACTTCTTTGGGTGTTTTCTTAAAAGATGAAAGTATCATAAATCAGAGCCAATCCATAAACCATATATAATTTTCTTACTACAATTTTATGAATAAATGTATAAAATAGAAAAATATAATTTGGCAATCCTAATGTGCTATGTATTCCCTTTTTTAAAAGAGATTTTTTTTTTTTATGTGGACCATTTTTAAAATCTTTATTGAATTTGTTACAATGCAGCTTCTGTTTCATGCTTTGATTTTCTGGCCAAGAACTATGTGGGGTCTTAGCTCCTTAAACAGGAATTGAACCTTCACCGCCTGCATTGGAAGGCAAAGTCTTAACCCCTGGGCCACCAGGGAAGGCCCACAATGTATTCTTGATTCCAAGTTACCAACCAGGTTCCCCTGAGTATAGCAAAGTTCAGTAAATGGGTTTTGAATACATAAGTGTAAGATGGCAGTACGGGAATACAGAATACAAAACAGAAGTGGGTTAACTGAATTACAATAAAAGGAAAAAACACTACCTTGCTATTGGTCAAATAGTTCTTTTCTTACAAAATTCTATGTTTTTCCAGTTCCTAAAACGATATGCAATACTATGGAAAAAATGTTTCCACTATAGATAGCAGCATAGAGTAGAACAGGGGTATGGTGCGCTAGCTAAGGCCCTCTTAGCATTTTTATTCAGAGAAACATAATCCTCAAAGAAACACCGGACATGTTAAAAACAAAAAAGATAAAAAATTTACTGTTAAAAGTGCCTACATGGAATTTATATCTTAACTAAAACGTTTGAAATCTTCTTACTCAAGAGTATCTAATGATGAGATTTCCAGGCCTAAATTAACAGAGCTACTTCTCCCTGATACAGAAATAGGTTCCTATTGATCAAATTCAGCAGAGGGCAAACTAAGCAGTCTTGTCTGCCCATCTGTATGTGTTTTGCCAGCTCAGAATATCCCTAAAGAGGAACAGAAGTGCTTGGAATCAATACTGTCCAATTCAATTTTTTTTCATGGCTATCAAAAAGAGTTTGGTAATTAAGAAGCAATCCCATTAAAATGTCCAGCACCTATACTATAACCAACAGAGTCTTAGATGGTTCTCTGTTTCTGAAATACTATTTACGTGTTCACTTTGTACATCACATTTATAGAACTGCCACATTGTCACCAAGCAAATAACTGTTTTCTGTTTGTACCACCTATGCTGCCAGAAGCTGCAAGTTAAGGGAAATCATTTTATATGGTTTGCAGTTTGAGATTCTTTTAAAGAGACCCAACCTGGGATTATCAAGCTTGTGATCTTCAGCATTTTTGCAACTTAAGCTAAGTGTTTCCATCAAGTGTTTTAAAGATAAATCTCAATCTTGCCATATTCAAATGACAGAAATTTTCCATTTAAAGGGTAAATATGTGTTTGACCCTTGAAGCATACATCCGAACAAGGACAAAATGAGAGGAGAGATTCTAACCAGGGCCATTAAACTAATTGTATTCAGTCTCCATGAAATTGTTAGAGGTTAAACATATCAACATTTTTTTGCCTATTATTTTGCTACTTTATTAAAACATTGCATCCATAAATACTAAAGATGAGAAATTATTTGCATACACCAAGGGTAGCTATGGTAATAATTCAAAAAGATTAATTTATTTCATAAATATGCAAACATTATAATTATATACAGTAGCTACATTTTCCAAAGCAAAAACTCTAGACAGCATCCTAAAACTTGACCTCAGACTGAAAAATAATATTAAAAATCAGGACTGCACAGTAAAATCTATGATTTACATCAAAAAATTAGTTGTAAATATAAGTAAATTTTACAATTTTATATACACTAAGTTATAGGGAAAATCAGATTAATCTAAGAAAGTGTTAAGTCAGTCATGTACGGCTCTGCAACCCTATGGAGCGTAGCCCGCCAGGCTCCTCTGTCCATGGGATTCTCCATGCAAGAATAATAGAGTGGGTTGCCATTCCCTTCTCCATAGTCTAAGAAAACCTCAGTTTAAATACCATCATTAAGGCAAAAAGAAGCCTTTGTAAGCCTCTAATTGTCACTTTCTCAGATGACTTTAAGATAAATGAGACAGAAGTGAAAGTGTCTCCTAGGAACTTAGAATCTAAGTTCATCATAGCATACAAAATTAAGGACATGTATAACAGATATATAAAATAAATATATATGGAATATATAAATAAGATTACACATTGTATAACTCATTACCAAGAACAATACACTCACTTATTACTTACAGAAATGTATTTACATATCAATAATGTGTGTAACCGAAGTAGAGGGCTGTTGGACATTCAAATCTCAATATAGTGGGCCACTTGCCTCATCTACAAACTGACTACAAATGGATAATGCATGTTCTTATTAAGCTACTCATTTTTAGTTTTTCACAGCAGAAACAATTTATAACAAAGGGTCAAAATGCTGATTATATAGCTACATCAATCCTAGTATCTTCAGTCTCACATAGCAGTAGTCATAACAAAAGGTTAAAAATATTGATTATATAGTTACTATATACATGTTATCTTTACCATATTTATCCCAACACATCCAGATAATAAGGAAGAAAATGAATTTGTTCTTTCAAAAATTTACCTAGAACAACCGAGGCTCAGAATTCAACTAAACATACACATAATAAAAAAGCATTCAGTGAAGTTGACTCTTCCACAAAAGATAACACAGTCTCATTACTCTGACAGGAACAACTCAGAGGTTATACTTAACTTAAGAGGCCAAAGTTAAGCCAGCAGTTTTTAAAGAGGTATTTTTCTACAGTAATTCCACTGACCTGGTTACTTCTGTTACACAGAAGTACAGGATTTCTGTTTCCACTATAAAATCACCATTGAAGAGTTTTAAACTGACCTAAAACCAAGGGCTAACTTGACCATGGATAAACAGTCCACACTGTTTTATAATAAAGACAAAGTTCAAAATGACCTAACCACTAACATTTTATTTCAAAACTATACTAAAAGCACTAAAAGGAGCCAGTGATTTGAGTTTCATCTTGGCAAACACCAGCTTTCTTTCCATCTTGTTTCATCTATCAAGTTCTGGGGAGCGAAATGTGTGGCCTGAGTATTCAACATCAGTAATTAAGAGACTGATGCTCATTCATCCCCTTCCAGTGGTGAAAACACTATTCTTTGGAGAAAATACCTAATGGGACTCCTCTTACTTTGTTTCACTTCATTCTAATTCGATGCCACACTAATAAACTTTAAAGCAAAGTGGTCTTGGGTAATAGACATTGGTAAAATTAGTAGTCAGACTGACAAAAATATAAAGGGGAAGGCTAAGTCCTGACTCAGAAAACAGGAAAGAGGAATTTATAGCACTCATCCTCCCATTCTCAGTTAATTCTTTGAACTTCCATTTATTTCAGCATATTAAGGATATTGTATACTCCTCTGCCTGGGTGGCATGAAGGTACACATCATGTTTTCTAGGGTTCAGTGATATCATTCCTTGATAAGAAAAGAAGGGGCAGAGATAAGAAGTATGCATACTAAGTCACTTCAGTCGTGTCCAACTCTTTGCGACCCCATGGACTTTTTGCCAGGCTCCTCTGTCTATGGGATTCTCCAGGCAAGAATACTGGACTGGGTTGCCATGCCCTCCTCTAGGGGATCATCCCAACCCAGGGATCGAACCCAGGTATCCTGCATATGGGCAAGCAGGGACTTTACCACTAGCACCAACTGGGAAGCCCCCAAACAAGAGGAAGATTAGGTAATTAGCCACTAGGCTTACCGTCTTAAAATGACAGCTTTCCTGCTATTCCTAACCACTCTCCAGGTGGCACAGTGGTAAAGAATCTGCTTGCCAACACCGGAGATGCAAGAGACAAGGGTTCATTCTCTGGCCAGGAAGATCCCCTGGAGTAGGAAATTGCAACCCACTCCACTAGCCTTGCCTGGAAAATTCCTTAGACTGAGGAGCCTGGCGGGCTACTGTCCATGGCGTCTCAAAGAGTCGGGCACCACTGAGCAACTGAGCATGCATGCACTCCTCAAGATGCAAGGATTCTACTGTTCATAGTGACCCACAGTCAGCCTGCCTACAAATTTATCTTTTGCAATACAAATGAATCTCTCCACCCATGAAAAAACCCAAAACATGTTAGGCTGTAAGCAGAAAGCCCTGCTACTTTAGCAGATGCCCATCCAAACGAAGATGAAGCATCACACAAAGCAGATGTTAGTGTAACCATCAATGCAACTTAAAAGCATTGATCTGACACATATTTAGCATTATAAATAATCATTGTGCTGCCTGGTAATTAGGGATAAATGTTATGTCGTTCACATAAATGACTAAAATTAATGTTAGGTTTACACAGCAAAATCAAATTTTTATGGTACTACACTTTTCATTGAATTACCCCCAAAATCAATGACTGCTATCATACATAGTGGGGCCTCCCAGGTGGTCCCTGGAGAAGGAAATGGTAACCCACTCCAGTATTCTTGCCTGGAGAATTCCATGGACAGGAGAGCCTGGTGGGCTACAGTCCATGGGGTCACAAAGAGTTGGACATGACTGAGTGACTAACATTTTCCCAGGTGGTGCTGTTGGTAAAGAATCCACCTGCCAATGCAGGACATGGAGGAGACGCAGTTTCAATCCCTGAGTCAGGAAGATTCCCTAGAGGAGGAAATGGTAAGCCACTCCAGTATACCTGCCTGAAGAATACCATGGACAGAAGAGCCTGGTGGGCTACAGTCCATGGGGTGGCAAAGAGTTAGACACGACTGAGCAGGAGCATCAGTAACATCTATGGGGACATCTCCACTCTGCATCAACACAGGCTCCACTATGACATCTTTCATGGCCCATAGCTGAGTCCCTAAAATATGCCCTAATCTCCAGACCCTTGATCCAACTTGAAAGCACCTACTGTAATATAGTCAACTCTTGACCGCACTACTGGTCAAACACCCCAGCAAATCCATCTACAGCCTCTCAGGTTGGAAATGTGACCATCTCTGAGGAACCAAAGAAAAAAAGCCTGAGTTTAGACGGTCAAAAGCAAGCTGGCTGGGGGTCAGACGTTAGGAGTGAGACTAAAGAGGAGACACTTCTTTCCTATCACTATATTTTCAAAGATCTTATACAATTCTTTCCAATAATAACCAACAGGGTAAGATAAAGAGAATAAAATACAGGGGAGGAGGCCCAGAAATGGAAGTGCAGTTATCTTTAAGACACTCATTTCTATATTAATATTTTGATCAAACCTGACTCAACAATAGTCAGCAAAAGTTGACCAGGAAATATTCAAAATTACCAGACTACTCAGAGGTCGGGGGGAGAAAGGAGTTTCAGGTGTTAGGAGGTGCTATGACAAATTGGAGTTTCCTGTTGTTGATTTCCAGGTGTGCAATGACTTTTGTATGATCAAAGGAACCAGGCACCAATGATGAATTTGTGACTGTAATAAAAATAGTATACTAGAACCAGTTTAGTTTTACTTTCATGTGCCACTGAAAGAGCACCCGATACACTATTTGTGGAGAAGTGGATGCAGGCAGAGTCCAGATATTTTCACTTAGCAGTTCAGTTCAGTCACTCAGTCGTGTCCGACTCTTTGCGACCCCACGGACTGCAGCATGCCAGGCCTCCCTGTCCATCACCAACTCCCAGAGTTTATCCAAACTCACGTCCATCGAGTCGGTGATGCCATCCAACCATCTCATCTTCTGTTGTCCCCTTCTCCTGCCTTCAATCTTTCCCAGCATCAGGGTCTTTTCCAATGAGTCGGCTCTTCATATCAGGTGGCCAAAGTATTGGAGCTTCAGCTTCAGCATCAGTCCCTCCAATGAATATTCAGGACCAATTTCCTTTAGGATGGACTGGTTGGATCTCCTTGCAGTCCAAAGGACTCTCAAGAGTCTTCTCCAAAACCACAGTTCAAAAGCATCAATTCTTCAGTGCTCAGCTTTATTTATAGTCCAACTCTCATATCCATACATGACACAATTCTCCAAGGTGTTTCTCCACATGTTGTTCCAGCTTTTGTTTGGCCTATCTTCTCAAGGGTATTTGGATGGCAAATATCCTTAGAAGATAAAAATAGTGTTTCCTTCCAAGGTAAAGGTTGGTCTGGCTTACATATAGTCCATCATAAAACATTGGATTTCCTACACGCAGAGGTCCTCAGCTGTGCCACAAATCCACTGTGTACCGAGCATCCTAGGTGTACCACTGTGTACCCAGCACCCCACCTCCATGGGGTGACTTGGGGCAGGAGAGGTGGGTGGGGGCAAAGGGCAAGCAAGGGGAAAACAGAGAAGAGAACCAAAGCAACCATGAAGCTCATGCTGCTGCTTGTGCTGTGAGTAATAAAGTCCTTTGACTCTGAGCCAAGGGTCTCATATCTTTGGCCAGCATCCCTGAAACTGTGAGGCTTGCGTGATAGCTTGCAAGCAGAGTAAAATCTCTTCCCTAAAAGGAGTAAAATCTTACCCCTGAGAAAATAGGATCATCCTCCCAGGTATCAGTTGCTATGGATTCTCCAATCCCCCTGGGAACAAAATATAGGAGTGTGTCTTATCCTAGCATAGGTAGTTCTGGTAGTGAAGGGAGAATAAAAAGCCAGGTGAAGAACTTCTCCAAAACCTGAGAAACAGTCATAAGGCTTGCTTCAAACACTCTAACAATTCCCTTTATTGCTTATTATTAAAAAAAAAAAAAAAAGATCGCTTTTTAAGACACAAGGCTTCGTTTTTGATTCCTGATAGAATAGTAGGGAATTCAAATAAAATTAAGACACATTCAGAAAACAAAATCTTCTTAATACTCATTTTTAAAAATAAAACTTCAATAGCATCGAAATCAGACTTTTTATGGCCCTATATATTAAGGCAGCCTTCCCACAAAATATTAACCTTAAGTTCAGTCATTTTTCTGTCTCTATTTTTCGTCAATCTTTTGAGATGAAAAAAGGAAACTTTTACAATTCCCTGGAATATGAAAAAATGTCTCCTTCATCACTTGGGTTTCTTCTGCTCAACTGTGTCATTTGGTTGCAACGCAAACTCAATGATACTGTTTCAAAACATGGCTATTTTACTCTCAAGTTCTGAGCCTCTATGAATTTCACAGGTTTCCTATATAGATTCTGTTGATGATTATAGTTCTCCTTGGTTAATTAACGCTCTGCAACATTTAATTTTGCATTACACAAATACCAGTAAAGAGATTGAAAAATAAAACTAGATGCAAATTTTATGCTCATTGCAATGCACAAATTAGGGCATAGAAAAATCCCTGGCTGGATCCAGAGTTTTCTCGTGCCAGCTAGAGCCTCAAAAAAAAAAAAAAAAAAAAGTTAAATTATTTTTCACCAAATCAACAGAGGTAAAAACGATCATATAAAAACCAGACTAAACAAAAACAAGTCAATGAGGCTGCTACACATAACGCTTTATACAAATGAAGTACTGTCAAAATACTTCCAAATGTCAGAAATTAATTTAGAAATGTATCTTAAAAAAAAACAACGGTCTTAGTGTAAATCTGTTTTCTATAAATTTAGTCTCAGCCTCTCATTATCACAAAAATATCTGTCTTCTCAATTTCTAGAACTGCTTCTATAATGTTATTTTGCAGAGTACATGTGGTCTGCCAGTATTATCTCTCAAAGGTGGCCTCCTTGATCAGAGTGCTTGAAGAAGATGGCCTCGCAGGACAAAATCGTACACAAGAACAATCAACCCTGAACAAGATGGCTTTTCAGAATCGTTCTTAGACATGCATAAATCAGAGATGCATTTGTGTTACCTAATCACCACTAATGAAGCTTGAGCAGAGAATTCGAACTTCAATATTTAGCTAAAATTTCAAAGTGCGGCATCTGAATTAAACTAATACCATTGCTTGGAAAGCTAAGATAAGGTAGTGCCATATTTTCTAGCCAAACACTCAGGGCTGGATAACAGGACCATGTTTGTTACCTTTTAGACTAGAACAAAATTAAAATGCAAACAGATATAAAACCATCTTGCTTAATTTGGAAATTCAAAATTTAAAAAGGTATTTTGCCTTTTAAAATTAGGTTCAGTTCAGTTCAGTTGTTCAGTTGTGTCCAGCTATTTGCAGCCCCATGGACTTCAGCATGCCAGGCTTCCCTGTCCATCACCAACTCCCAGAGCTTGCTCAGACTCATGTCCATTGAGTCAGTGATGCCATCCAACCACCTAATCCTTTGTTGTCCACTTCTCCTCTTGCCTTCAACCTTTCCCAGCATTAGGGTCTTTTCCAAGGAGTCAGTTTTTTGCATCAGATGGCCAAAGTATTGCAGTTTCAGCTTCAGCATCAGTCCTTCCAATGAATATTCAGGACTGATTTCCTTCAGGATTGACTGGTTGGATCTCCTTGCAGTCCAAGGGACTCTCAAGAGTCTTCTCCAACACTACAGTTCAAAAGCATCAATTCGGTTTTCTCAGCTTTCTTTATGGTCCAACTTTCACATCCATACATGACTACTGGAAAAACCATAGCTTGGATTAGACGGACCTTTGTCAGCAAAGTAATGTCTCTGCTTTTTAATAAGTTGTCTAGGCTTAAATTATGCTATCTATGTCAACATCATTGAGGGTTTTTCTTTTTAATTGTAGAAAAACGAGCAATATGATTACCATCTATCTCTTTTTCCCGCTCTAACATCATGTGATTTTTGCTATGTTGGAGGAAATCGTGTTCTATGAAACGTGAAAAAGAGCCAGAAATGAAATTGCACAAGTATAGCTGCAGCCATAAGAGACTAAATCTCCTTCCATAATTTTGGAGGGTATTTTGACACGGCAAAAATCAGCTATTGGTTCCAGCTGGGGTCTTCACACAGGGGTTTCAAGAGTCTCCATTATGATTTCACAAGTCACAACCAAATGTTAGTCTAACGCCAGCATACTTGATACCCGCCCAGGCTGTTTTGCCAATAACATAATTTTACCTCTTTAGCAGAGCTGCCACATGCTGTATGACAGTCTACAACTGCACTTTCGGCCACATCTATTCCATAATGAACAAGAACAGTTACTGCCTTTCCCTCAGCAGAGAAAATATCACCAGAGCATAATTTCTTATTAATCACAGGCACCATTTCTAAGGACAAGTTAGCCAGAAACCTCTTGGGAAATTTGTATGCTCAAGACAATCATCTCAACTTCTTGAGGGACTGGTAAATATTTGTACTGAAGAATGAAAGTTGGATGGCTAGCCTCCAGGGCATGGAAAGAATACTCAATAGTTATTCCAATTTAGCCAGGAAAAAAAAAAAAAAGCTTAGAGGTAGGCAGGGATCTCTATTCAACACCAAATGTTTAAAGGTATCTTTATCTAAAAATAAGCAGATCTCACAACAATTCTATAAATAGTCAACAATGGTGAGATATTTCACAAACATCAATGTTCTGTTGAGATGAACTGACAAGTTTTTAAATGAGTCTCAAAACAAATCGTAAAAGTTCCTATGGCAAATACCAGGGGGAAAACAAGAAAGTAACAGTCTATCAAAAAGGCTCATAAAACTGATAAAAAGCCAACAGCACGACCCCAAAATTATGATTTTGTTCAAGCCAACTCATTTATGAGAACCACCTATCCCTCAGAGTGAGTTACAGATTCACTGAGCTACCACTGAGCAAAACATTCGTTTGAGGTCAGAGGAAAGTAGGCACCACACGGAAAGACTCATGGGGTCTCTGGGAGCAGAAGGCATAAAAAGGTCTTGCTCAGCTGGGGCTACTCTACAATGTGTTTTTTAAAATCCAAGCTATGTACTTGATGTGCAGTTTTCTTAAGTCCAATTAGAGTTTTAGCAAGTGATATAATATATAACATCTTTCATCTGTGCAAAATTCTTTGAAATTCCATGATCTCTTTTTATGTTGGAAAAGGGCAGCAGAGGGACCTGATGTTGTTTATTGTTTTTGAACGTGTTCTTAAGAAGTAACTCTATTGTAATAAATAGCTGGACAGCCTGCTACCTGCATTCTCTTTACTAAAAGACAACTAGATCACTATAGTGTTCTGAATATTTAAATATATGTAGGTAGGTAGATAGATAAATGTTAGAAACATTTTTATATGTTATACACACACAGGAGTAGGGTCTTCTGAAGATAAATCTAGGCATGCATGCATATTTACTTATTTGTCTTTTTCAGATTTAACATGGTGCTAGTCTACAGAGAGGTCTGTTTAGTAGTGGTGTTTGGTAACAACAGAGCCATTGACCATGAGGTAGAGTTGAGTAAGGGAGCCAGAAGACTGAGTCAGAAGAAGCATCCTGTCTCATAGAAATTCCACAGGAACTAGGATCATGCAGACTCATAACAAAGGCATAATTTTTATTTCTCCTGGTTTACCATGGTAGATGTCATAGAGAGCATTAGCAGTGTCTTCCTGAGGTGGGAGGGGAAAGAGAATGCTTTTTAGACAATAGTTCACACTCAGCATGACTGCTCTGAGGTTTCCAGACTATAGCTGTTAATCCTAAAATGTAAGGGGAAAAAGATATAAAATTGTACCTTACCCAAAAATTATGCTCATTCTGTACCTGTTAACTTGCTAGCCATGACATGTAAAGATGAAAAAAACAAACATTCTCATAGTCTAACAGAGACAGGCAATTAAACTGAACTGTAATACAGACTAAGTGCTACAGGGGAGTTACGGAAATAACGTGGAAGAGCACCTTGTTGGGGAGGGCTTGGGCATCGGGTGGAAAGGCTCCCTAGGGGAGGCCCTCCAGAGGATAATCTAGAAAGTCAAGAGGATGGGAAGGAAGAAAAGCTGCAGGAGCATTAGATGGAGGGAAAAAGCAAAGGAGCAAAAAAGAACATGATTCCTTAGAAGCACAAGTGATGGGACAGATAAGTACTCTTTTTAGTATTTCTTAGGTACCATGCCCTGCAATAGACATGGAAATATCCTGAACAAAGCTGTGCTCAAGAGACTTATATGAAATAAGGACTGAAAGTTAAGCCAGAGATACACTAGGACAAGCACTAGATGCCATTTTAAATACTTTGGTCTTTAGTGTAGATGATTTAAAAAATTGACAAATTGTAAGCAAAGGGGAAATATGATCATATTTCCATTAGAAAGAGACACTTTGGAGGCACATATGGGGATGGTGACAATGGTTAATTATTTAAGAAATATATGGGAGTAAGTGGGTCTATTAATATATAAGAATACTGATTCCAAATAGGGAAAGGAGTACATCAAGGCTATATATTGTCACCCTGCTTATTTAACTTATATGCAGATTATATCATGAGAAATGCTGGGCTCGATGAAGCACAAGCTGGAATCAAGATTGCTGAGAGAAATATCAATAACCTCAGATATGCAGATTACACCACCCTTATAGCAGAAAGTGAAGAAGAACTAAAGAGCCTTTTGATTAAAGTGAAAGAAGAGACTGAAAAAAACTTGGCTTAAAGCTCAATATTCAGAAAACAAAGATCATGGCATCTGGTCCAACCACTTCATGGCAAATATATGGGGAAGCAGTGGAAACAGTGGCTGACTTTATCTTTTTGGTCTCCAAAATCACTGCAGATGGTGATTACAGCCATGAAATTAAAAGACCCTTACTCCTTAGAAGGAAAGTTATGGCCAACCTAGACAGCATATTAAAAGCACAGACCTTACTTTGCCAACAAAGGGCCATCTAGTCAAGGTTATGGTTTTCCCAGTAGTCATGTATGGATGTGAGAGTTGGACTATAAAGAAAGCTGAGCACCGAAGAATTGATGCCTTTGAACTGTGGTGTTGGAGAAGACTCTTGAGAGTCCCTTGGACTGCAAGGAGATCCAACCAGTCCATCCTAAAGGAGATCAGTCCTGAGTGTTCATTGGAAGGACTGATGTTGAAGCCGAAACTCTAATACTTTGGCCACCTGATGCAAAGAACTGACTCATTGGAAAAGACCATGACGCTGGGAAAGATTGAGGGTGGGAGGAGAAGGGGATGACAGAGGATGAGATGGTTGGATGGCATCACGGACTCAATGGACATGAGTTTGGGTAAACTCCAGGAGTTGGTGATGGACAGGGAGGCCTGGCGTGCTGCAGTCCATGGGGTTGCAAAGAGTCGGACATGACTGAGTGACTGAACTAAACAGAACTGAACTGATAGAATTTAAGATTATTTAGTGAGCTGATTTGTAAAGATAACCCAGAAGCTTTGTACCAAGAGAGAAAAATAAGTTCTATCATCCTCGTTTTTAGGCCAGAACGAATGAGGATGTGGGATGAGCAATGTAACATGGACAGTTTCACAGTGGGCACCGGAGATCACATCTTCAGGAAGAAGAACAGCCCCTCCTCAGAAGACAGTTAGATGAAATGAAGAAAGTTCTCTGGAGATAGGAGTGCACGAGGGAAGGCCTTCTGGGAGCTGAGAGTTGGGACACAGAAGAGAAGAATAGGAGAGAAAGAAGAGGTAGAAGGGGAAACGGGCTTTGGCCGTTAAAATGGAGAATTTGGGAAAGCTGCTGATCTTGCTATGTCAGTGATACCTCCAGGTCTCCCTCAGCTGGCAAATTGGAATGGGACTAAAGTAGAAGTTTAGCATCCTTACATAGGGTCCAGGGAAGGCCCATTATGGAGTACGGAGTATGGAGAATACTACTGCAATGGTCCAGATATTGAGGGTTGTAGTGAGGATGTGGATGAGTTGGAGATGAAAGAGGCAGAAGAAAAGAGGACTTGGGGAAACACCTGGAAAAAGAGGTGTGGAAATGACAAAGGAATTCCAGGTTTCTGCTTGGATATGACATTAGTCTCACAAACTGGACTACGCAAGGCAGAAGAAGGACCATGTCCAGAAAGGCAAACTGCTTGCCTTTCTGAATTTTGGTTTCCTTTCCATGCCTATGGAATAGCAGATGGTCCTAGAGGACTCTGATGCCCACACCGGTGTTGGCTGTCTCTGCAAATAAGAATTCACCAAGAACATTCCGCTTTCAAATAGATCTCACCCACACAGCTCTCAGGGGCCCACTAACATTCTTAGTCTTTTCCACTACCAAAGCTGTGCATGAATTCAGTAAAAAAAAAGAAACCCCTGGAATAGGAATAATGAAGCCCAGTTCCAGGCAGCTGGGAGTGCCAAGTATTCTTTCTTAAGAGGGAGGTCACACCAAAGACCTTGTCAATCATATTCTGTTATCATTATGAGAGGAGAAAAATACTCCCACTTGTAACCCTGCACTAGTCTTCTCTCACATACAGGATTCTTTTACTATTAAATAGCAGTTATCATACAAAAGCATACATATTTGAAGGTGTTACTGTTGGGTAGGTCAATATGCATAATAAGATGTGGCTGATTTAATTTAGTTTCAGTTCAGTGGTCTAAAAAGAAATCCTATACCTTAAAAAAAAAGATTAACTTCCTCTGGAACTCATTTTTTATCAAAGATATAGATTTAAGATTGATAGCTATCTTGCAAGAATTCCATAAATAAAACTTTTTAAATTAAAAACCCTAACATCATAATTTTAAATTATTGTTTCTACCAAAGTGGTATAAAGGAAAATATATAATACAGGGTACTCTCACAAGGCTGATTTTCAGTCTTTAATAAGTACTGTTTTGGTAATAATGGATATTATTTGCTCTTTGAAAAAGGCATTTTAGGTTTCATAAAATATAATCCATGATTTCAAATTATTTTTTAAAAAACCATAAAAGTTAACTATAAGCGAACAAAACTTATTTGGTAGTCATAAACTCTGGTTACCAACACTGATGTCAAGAATCCCTCTGACATACATTTTGCCCAACTGATTGTTACATTTCATAAAAAAACATAATAGCTTCAGCATTTTCTTCTTCAGTAAACACTGGGTGATATCTGGTTCAACGCTTTTCAGCACAAAATTACGCCAAAGAAAAAGGCCCATGTAATAGGTTTGACCTATTGTTTTTACCTATTTCTGTCCAATTTTCACAACCTATTGTAGCATCCAGCATCCCTAATGCAGGGTGATTCATTTCTGACTCCACAATTGACCCCTAACGACACTGAGGTCATTCACTACATTTGATACCCCATGTTTTTTTTTACAACTTCTCCTTACATTTAGATTACGTTTTTATTTAGACTGAGTATAGTATGCTCTAAATCTTGTGATCGTCAAAGAATGCGTTTACAAGCTTCAAGTGCAGTTTGAAATGAAAGGAAAAAATTCTTTAAAATGCTGTTTCAGCAGACACCATCCATTCAGTCTATTTATAAGAAATTACCAGATGAAACCCTTGGTCCCGCATCACTATTCTAAGAGATGTCACATATATAAATAGCAGGGTAACAATATCTGTTTTATATACCATATAATTGTATACTTGATCATGCTCAAATCCTTTTATTGCCCATAAAAAGGTGAAGTCTACTAAATATATTCCTACATAAGAAGCCATATCATTCAGGTATCATACTGAACCCAGAAAGCATAGTATAAAATGTCACTTGCATACAAACCCATTTGTATTCACTAAGAAAATTAGAATTTCAAGATTTTAGTATTAAGAAATTAATATTGATTACTGAATCACTAAGCTGTCTTGATACTTAAATTTCATTCACCTCACAGAAATAAGAGTGAAACCTCACTGTTTAAGTCAATTTTAATTAAACATGTAATGTCCATTAGTAGAAAGCCCTCATTATGATACAACTTTCTTTTTGGCTTATTCCCATATTAGAGTCCATTCTGGAATAACTGGTTAGTGTTCTGAAATTTACATGCCTTGTGATATAGGCTATCACTTTGGTCATTCCCAAGAAAGCATATGTATGTGGTTGAACTGCATGAAACTGTAAAGTGCTTCCCTTTATACAACCCAACCCCACATACAGGCTGCTCTAGGAAACTCACTTTCACCTTCAGTCAAAGTGCACATGCCCATGACCTAAAAAGCAAACTGCTCAGAAGGATCTACAATCAAAAGAAGAGACCCCTGTCCCACACTCTATACTTTTCTCCACCTCTCCTCATCTGTTTCTTCCAGCTGGTAGGGAAATCCGTAATGTGGGAAAAACTGGAGTGCAACTAGTTCAGAGTGAGGGGTAAATGAGTCCATATATGTCACTTCTTAGAGGGTCAGGATCATAGCACATATGGTATAAATAAAATCTGTGATGACAATTACATTTTCATTATCAGAACTGACAATATCAAGATCTACCACAGTTATATTCTGTACTATAACTAGAATTAAGTCTTTGCCTACATGTTGATTCTGGAAGCTGAACACTAGGAAAGAGCACTTACTCTATTATAACGATGGGGAAATTGTTTACTTCTTCATCCAAGCTGCACATTGTTCCCTGATTCCTTACTATGGGCCGGACACTCTTCTACCTGCTGGGTGTAGCAATGAACTAGACCAACATGGTGCTTGCCTTCTAGTGAGGAAGAACAATAAACAAGCAAACAACTAAATAACACAATTTTAAACGGAAATTGGTGTCATAGTCCCCCTGCTGTGCTTTTTGATTTTTGAAAGAAAACATTTACAAAGTTATTCCTTCTTTTTAACAGTCCATGATTGCTCAAAATTAGCCAGTATTCTAGTTTGCTTCCCATTTGCACATGCTTTCCTCAATTTTTCCACTCTGTGTTCTTTTTTTTTTAACAACCGATTACCGATTTATTAAACAGATTGATTTGAGCATCTGCAATGGTGAATTCAACCCTGACTCCTGGCTCAGTACCAATGGAAATGAATTGCTTCACCATCTCAGAAGAATTGTGCAAGTCAGTGAGTCACTTTGAATTCTCAACCAAAAACTATCCCAAGTCTTAGAACCTTCATCATACCCCTTCCTCTCAAAGTCTCTACAGCTACAGTCTTGCTAGGGTTCTTCAGGTGGAACCACTGCTGCCTCTACCACTCCGGAAGCCACATATAATCATAATATTTTATATCATGAAAGGCAACAGGATTCAGAACCACTGGACCCCATAGATAATTTCTCAAGATTCTTGAGAAGTTCCATTAGCATCACCTGCACTGGTCTGGAACAACCAGGAGGTCTTTGAATGGAGTCAATATACTTCTTGTGAAGTGATGTTCATAGTAAGCCAACTCCTCTGATTAAGACATGGGAATAACATTGGAATACCCAAGTAACTACTCTACAGTGAGCTAAAGTGGGTCAAACAAGAAAGAGCCAAATAAGAAAATGAGAGAGAGAGAAAGAAAACACAAGACTAGAAGTTATGAGATCTGGATGTGGATTCTAGTTCCATCCCTATAAAATGAGACCTTAAATAGGGCTCTTCACCTTTCTGGATCTTATCTGTAAAATAAGAATTCCACATGAGAAAAAGCAGCATGATGAAATACCAAGTCACACGCCAAGATCTTTGTCAGAACATGGTTAAAATTTATGCATATGTTAAATCTAAAAATGTACTTGTTTTATATACCTAAGGTGGAGGAGGAAGGAAATTGAATTATTATAGAATAAACAGACACAAGAACCAGCTTAAAGTGAAAACAGACATCAGTCCCTCGACACAACAGAGTATGTATTGAATGAATGAACAAATGGCAAGAAATAGACGTTTAGAGCAATGAAACTCTTAAAAGACGAATGTTGCTGACATTTGTAAAGAGTAAAAAGTCATGACATCATAACAGATGTCCCCCAGTGAGTCCACTGTTAAAAGTGTTACTCCTCCCTAAGATGGGTTGGAGATTTCCAATAACATTTGTCTGTGCCTCTGACGGTCAAAGGAATTTATTGTGCATTTACACAAGCAAGAAAGAAAAATTAGAAAAGAGACCCATTCTCATACTTTTTAACATGAGAAGTATCCCCACCAGAGTTACTGGGAAAACAAAAGTTCCCCTTAAATAATTTAAGTACCTTTTCATCAGATGCATTGAACCGTCAACAGTAGTTCTCTTTCCCCTAGCATATCATGAACTGACTACAGCAAAAAAAGACCCTGAGCAAGAAAAGGCAAAAGTGTAGTATCACATAATAAATCTTTCTCTGCATTCAAACAGTCTATTCATTTCTTACATGTTGATACTTCCTACAGCCCTGTTTCTGATCCCTTGTTTCTACTTTAAATAGTCATGAAGAATCAGAGTTGTCAAATCCTCTGAACTTAATTCAAGAATTTAAAATAGATAACCAGTAAGGATTTCCTGTATAATACAGGGAACTCTGCTCAATACTCTACGATAACCTACATGGGAAAAGAATTTGAAAAAGGATATGTGTATGTGTATAATGGAATCACTTTGCTGTACACCTAAAACTAACACAATAATGTTAATCAACTATATTCCAATATAAAATAAAAACATGTTAAAGAGAATTAAGCATCTCCGTGTGTTCAGTGGTACAATAGTTCCTTTGGGATGAGGATGTGGCAGAGATGGTGGGAGAAGAGGAAAAATGAAAAAGAAGTGATAGCACTTCCCTTGCCTCCAGAATATAAAAAATCTTTGAAGCATAGTAGTCAAAGCATTGAAGTGGTTGAGCAAGGAAATGAAACTGACAATGATATTCAGCCACCGAGGGCAACCTCAGTGAATAACATGAACAAGGGACTGAGGCTGAGAAGGAAGAGATCAGTGCAGACTGAGTAGTCCGAGTGATCTCCCGGAAGGAGGGTCAATTAACATCCTGCAGGCGAATGGGCCTGGTTTGCATATGTGTGAAAAGGCAGGGAGGCAAATTAAGTTGCGAAACTCAGAACTCAAAGAGCAGAACTAAGATTATCTTAGTAAAGAGACAAAGAGGGAACGGACCACAGAGTGGTTTAAGTTATTTGAAGAACACACACACCCTATTTGGTAACAACCATGGCCTTCGGGCTTCCCTGATGGCTCAGACAGGAAAGAATCTGCCTGCAATGCGGGAGACCTGGATTTGATCCCTGGGTTGAGAAGATGCCCTGGAGGAGGGCATGGCAACCTACTCCAGTATTCTTGCCTGGGAATCCCATGGATAGAGGATCCTGGTAGGCTACAGTTCACGGGGTTGCAAAGAGCCAGACATGACTGAGGACCAACTAATTTGGCTTTCTAAACCACTGCCCTGAGGACTGTTCCCACAAAAAAAAGGAAATGAGGATAACTAGAACAGCTAAAAGAGAAAAAGAGAGGCCCTTTACCCCCTTTAATATTCTCCTACTCTATCAATAAATACAAAATATTTGAGTGCTTACTTTTGCTACTGGGTTGTTAGTAGTTTGCTACTAACAGAATGCAATAGACTGAGAGGCTTAAACAACAGAAACTTATTTTCTCACAATTCTGAAGGCTGGAAGTCCAAGATACAGGTGTCAGTAGGTTAGTTTTTCCTGAGGCCCTTCTCCTTGGTTTGCAGATGGCCACCTTCTCGGTATATCCTCATATGGCCTTTCTTCTCTGAGCACACATACCTAGTAATTGTGTGTCTAAATTTCCTCTTCTTATAAGGACCCAGTCTGATCGAATTAGGGCCCATCCTAAAGGGCTCTTTAAAGACCCCTTCTCCAAATACAGTCACATTCTTAAATACTGGGGGTTAGGGCTCCAACATAGGAATTTAGGGAAAAACAAGTCAGCCAATAACATGTATAACTTTAAGTGTTTCAATCATAAGATAAATTACACTGATAACTATACACTGTACTGTAAACACAGCATGATAAGATGGGTATAGATGTAAGTGATATGTCATTTAAAAATACACATTGGCTCAGACGGTAAAGAGTCTGCCTACAATGCGGGAGACCCAGGTTCAATCCCTGGGTCAGGAAGAACTCCTGGAGAAGGAAATGGCAACCTACTCCAGTATTCTTGCCTGGAAAATCCCATGGATGGAGTAGCCTGGTACGCTACAGTCCATGGGGTTGCAAAGAGTCAGACACAACCAATCGACTTCACTTTCACTTTCACAGATAAATGCAGCTTGAACAATTAAGCTCCAAAATTTTGCAAGACGTGGGAGTTACAAATTTAAACCAGAAAATGGTCATGTTGACCCTTGATTCCCCTTCCTCTGGACTGATAAAATATCTGAATAGATACATTTGGGGTTAAGGCCTTTTGGTAAAATGACTGTGCCCTAGAAGAACGCAGGGCAGGAGTGAGTAATGCAGTAGAAAGAGCCACAGATCGAGACTTGGGCATTCTGGAGTCTAGTTCAAGAAAGAAAAGGCATCCAAAGAGAATGATAAAGAGAAAAGAGAGAAGTTAGGAAAGAACTACATTTTAGAAGCAAAGAAAATAGAAATTGTAAGAAGAGGAAGTCAGCCAAGAGTCCACTCCTGTGAACAGATCAGACAAATAAGGCCCGGGAAGACTCTATTGACATTGCACTTTGGAGTTCACTCATGACCTTCAGAGGAGCAATGCCAATAAAGTAGAGACAGTTAAAGGCAGACTTAATGAACTGAGAAGCAAGTGGGAAATAAAACATAGAAAATTCGGGATTTCTTTTTTTTTATACCTGGCTTCTTTTTTAAAAATCTGACCACTGGAGAAATATGGTGGTGGTTTAGGGGAACACTGGACAAAAGGAGTTTTTCTTTTTCTTCTTCTTCTTTTTTTGTTTTTGCTCTTTTATTCTATTTTCCTTTTTTAATTTTCAAAGATGAAACCAGAGTTTATTTGCAAGTTTAAGGAAAGGGCTCTGCTTAGAAGTGGGGTTTAAGAGATCAAAGGAGGGAGGAATTCTCCCTGTATTCTGGGAACCCATGTGTGAGAAACCCTAGCACTCTGTTCATCATTCTCTGCTTTTAGAAGTTGTGGGATTAGCTGGGATACAGACAGTTACCCAGAGTCATGTGTCTCAATGGCCGAAAGTCAAACTTTGAAGAAGACACAGAGAAAGGAGAATCTAAGTGTCAGTCAGGAGTCTGAAAAGATTTCTTAGCAAAGGAAAGTTTGCTGGATGGTCAATGTGTCAGGCTAACACCAGAGGGGAGACATTTCACACAGAAGAATTCGGGCAAAATCAGAGTCATGGAAAATACAGACAGACTCCCAGGAGGGGCCCACCTTGGAAAGGAATGGAGATACTTCTCTCTTAAAGAGGAAGGACAGAAGGAAATGTGGAAATCCACATGGTCAAGTTTTGAGAATGAATGGAGGGAAACCGAGAACCACCATTTCATCCGTTGTCTTCTTAAACAACATGAGCTGTTGGTCATATTTAACCACCACGTTTTTTAAAGTGGGATCTTAGTTCCCCAACCAGGGATTGGACCAGGGCCCCGGCAGTAGAAGTGTGGAGTCCTAACCAATGGAATGCCAAGGAATCCCCTAACCACCACATTTTGAACTTTAACTTTTAAAACTACTGAAGTGCTTCAAGGCATTGTTTAGCATCAAATATTGACACCCTCAGAAACTGAGAATGTAAGATGGATTAGGTTGAGGGTAGTTTTTAGAATTCACCTATAAAGAAAGGCAAAAACACTCAAGACAAGCAGACAAAAATGGTTCTGTCCATCAAGACAAAAAGCTCGGTTATAGGTGTAAAATGGAATTATTTGATCAAGAAGGGAGGCATCGAATCTAGAATTCTTTTAATTAACTTTTTTATAATTCATAAAGAGAATTAGTTAAGGCTAATAATCTTACAGAGGAGATCAAACATAAGCAAAAAATACTAGTGTAGAAATTGGAATATAAGTACATAAAGACCTGGGAAACACCTGATACTGGGAAAGATTGAAGGCAAAAGGAGAAGAGGGTGGCAGAAGATAAGATGGTTAGATAGCATCTCCGACTCAATGGACATGAATTTGAGCAAACTCTGGGAGATAGTGAAGGACAGGGAAGCCTGGCATCTCAAAGAGATGCGACTGAACAACAGCAAGGACATAAAAAATAAGGGATGTTCAGTCCTCATAAAAGCAGTCAAAGTAAAGTTAATGCTATCTAGAGACCAGATCATCCAGAAAAAGCTCAAGAGGAAGTGTGGGAAGCTTGGGGAGAGGAGAATAAGGGATCTTGGTAAAGCTGGTAAGGCCAAGACCTATTAAGGTTAGAGGCAGGGCCACCCAAAACAGGAGAAAGGACTGTGATATGGAGCCAACTGGAACACTCCCTGGCACCCTTCAGAGCTAGCTCTCAAGTCTGGGTGAACTTGACCTCTATTTGGAGGTCAATGGGTCATCTGACTAGAGGGCAAGCATACTCTAGGGAGTCATTCAAACAGCCAAGCCCAAACCTCACCTACTTTGACTGAGGCAGCCACCAGTCAAGGTAAGGAACTAAGGCAACTGCTATGATGGTTAGGATTGACAGGTAGCAAAGTAACAGAAAGAAAAGGCTGGGTGATGGAGCAGTTAGGGCTGCCACAGTAAGTCCCACAGATGGGGTTGCCTTAACAACAAAAATTTACTTTCTCACAATTCTGGAGGCTAGAAGGCAAAGATCAAGGCTGTAGGGTTGGTTTCTTCTGAGACCTCTCTCCTTGGACTATAGATGGCTACCTTCTCCCCGGACCCTCACATCATCTTGCCCCTGAGTATGTGTGTGTGTTCAAATTTTCTCTTCTTCTAAGGACACCAGTCATACTGGATTAAGGCCCACCCTAAAGACCTTATTTTAATTTAATTTCATCTTCAGCCACATTCTAAGGTTCTTGGGATTAGGCAATATTAGCTAAAATTTATTAATAATCATAGGCATACTTGCCTAGCTTTGGAAAATATAGCAATATTCAGATGACTACATTCTCCACTACATAAAGATGACACCCTTGCTCAATTGAGGAACTAGAACACTAAGTACAACATTGTTAGACTTTTTCTTATCAGAACTGAGAATTTTGTCATCATCCAATTATTTCACCTCAAATAAAGACAGAGCACAAATTTGTGGAAAACGCTTTTAAGAAAATTTAAATAGACCGTGACTTTGGCCAGTTACCAAATTCATTTTTCTTACCATTTATTAGCTAAATAAGACTTAGGATTTTTTTTGCTTAAGATTTAAAGTCAAAAAAAGGAAGGAAAATTGCCATGCACTCTTCACTTATGGTTTTCAATATTTTAAAAAGAGCTTAAAGACCTTTTATTTTACACAATTGGCAGTAATTGTCTTTATAGTTTTATTGGTATTAATTTCATACAGCTCATTTAGAATGTCAAGCCACATATGCAACATAGTAATAAAGTTATTATTACTGCATAGAGATATAATTATAAGTAATTTTGATTCTCCATTTTTGTCTTTCACATTCTTCTCATTTCTGCCCACGTTTTATAAGAATGAAGATGAGTTTGCTGACCTTTTGCTAAAGAACATCTAGTATGAAGAAACTGATGATTTCATCCTGACTGAGTGAGGCTGGTGAAACTTTTATTTTCTAGCTCCATTAGCTTTTTCAGAGTAAGCCTGATTATAATATTGCTGCATTACAAATAAACTGCTAAATTTGGAGGAGAATGCAAATGCTACAAAACAGTAAATAATTCAAATAATATGGAGCCTTTTAGCCAATGAACCATAATTCAATACAATGGTTTTCTCCTTTATTAACAATTACTAGAGAAGACATTATTTAAAAGAAAAGAACAAAGGGGTAAGAGGAAGAATAAAATTTCTCATTATTTGTTAAAGATGTGATAACATACATCATTAAGTATAATATAATAAAGTTTCTAAGATCAGGTCAGCAATTTAAAATATGTAGTAAATGTAATCTATGCCCACTAAGGTAATTTGCATGTTTCTACTGACTTCATTAGCTATAATTTTGAAGGACTTTGTGGATCTATTAATTCTTACATAAGAGAGCATACTAGCTGGCACATGGTAGGGATAAGGTATCATTTGGGCAAATATTTTAGTCCCAAATGTAAAGAGGAAAAGGCAAAAAGAAATGGAAAGTCCTATTTCCCAGCCATGTGCTGTGGTGGGGGACAAAGTAATGTTCCCTTCTGGGTTAAGGAATTAGAACCTGGAGTCTTAAGAAGGGGAAAAACCCACTAATTTCAAAGCTTGTACCATTGGGGGATGAAATTCGAAGAGTGGAAGCTACCTTAGTGCTGACCCTGCCTTTGTTCTAAAACAGACACAGGTGTAGATTATTAATTTATGCAAATATAAAACAAAGGACATACTGCACATTGAAAAGTTTGAGACGCTGGGGCCTTGGGAAACAAAGTTGACCCATACGAGACAGTTTGTAAAATGCAAGAGTTATAACTCCACACACAATCTTCTAATTGGAGAAATAGTGCTGGGCATGTATTGCTTGGTCTTCTGGATAAGTATATGTTTTATTCCAGCTATTTGCTCCCAAGTAACCAGAGCACAAGAACATTCAGATGGTAGAAAATCTCTGAAAAGGAACTGAACTAGACTTGCCAAAAGTCAGCCTACAAGTTCAATGCATGGCATTATGTAAAAAAGGAAATCCACAGACACTGAGGAATTTCTTAATTAAAGGATCTGTCTTTGTTCTTGCAATTCAGAAGAAAAGGTACGGAAAAAGTCTAGTACTCCAGGACTACAGCTTTCTGGAGTGTGGCTGTCTTTGGGGAGAGAAAGGTTAAAGTCACGTCCCTGAGTAGAGGATGGGACCTGAAGGGATTGGATGTCTTGACTGTCAATCACCCTAGAGACAAAGACCTTGAGACTTAGAGGTGGGAATAAACTGGGAAGATAGGAACTCCATCTTTCTCTTGGTATTATTTTCTTAGCCTGGACCTCAAGGAAGATTCCTCAAAGGTAGACAAAAACAGTGGCAAAAATATGCCTCTGAAAGATAGAGACAGGCAGGGGGCTGGCCGAAGAGCACCCCGTGATCAGGAAGGGCAGTGTGATAGGACTGAGCAAGGAAGCATCAGGTAGATGACCGGATGGACTCGTGACCTGTGAGAGAAGGCATGAGTATGTGCCTGCGTCCTCAGTTGTGTTCGACTCTTTGCGACCCCAAGGACTATAGTCCACCAGATTCCTCTGCTCAGGGGATTTCACTGCAGTGGGTTGCTATTTCCTCTTTCAGGAGATCTTCCCCTCCCAGGGATCAAACCCATATCTCCTGCATTGGCAGGCTGATTCTTTATCACTGAGCTACCTGGGACGCCTGAGAGGAGCCATAAGTGAGTGACCAATGAGAAGTCTGTCTGGGTGCTCTACTTCTCCTGGGTCATCTCTGAGCTGCTGCTACAGGGAGTGACTGGATCTCCATGGTGGTAAAGAGATGACCAGGGCCCTCTGAGGCCAGCAAAGAGGGCAGCAGAAGCCCAGGTGGCAACACAAGCAGATATTTGGGATGGAGGCTTTAATCATGGCAACGGTGAGGACCAGGAACCATAGCCCAGAGAAAGCCTGAAGTCGGCTTTCTTTAGTGGAACAAAGGCCAGGCAGTACCCAGCCTGGCAGCCCAGGCTCACAGAAGCACCGTCCTGAAAAAACATTAGAGAAAGGAGGTCATCCTGAAGAATCCAGAAGGAAGAAATTTCATGTACTACAGTGCAGCAGGCAAAGGGGGCAGTTTGATTTTAATTTAAATGTGACATCATTTGTATTCCTCATGCTGGTGAGGTCTAGGATACATCTGCATACACTTAAAATCAATAACTCCCATGAAGCCAGAAATTAGGGCTACTTTAAATTCATACATGGGAAATTGAAAGACTGTGAGATTTTCTCAAACTTAAAAGTGTAATACCCCAAATTAGAGCCCAAAGCTAAGCTGAGACACTGGCTGCAATGTTGTCTCAGGGAGTGAATACCCAGCAGGCAAACTACAGCAATTTCTGAAGGCATAGTGATCAACGTCAATTTGGATTCCATGAATGAGCCCCTAGATTTTACATGCCTTTCTGTCAGGGTTTATTATCTGTTAAGGAGTTTAAATCTACAATGGAAAAATATTTCTGTGAAATCCAGTAATACACGGTGGTTAACCGTAGCTGAATTTTATAAACTATTATTTGTCAAATAATTCAGGCTTTTTCCCAAACACAAGCCCCTGCATTATTCTGACAGCAAAAAGAGTTTTACCTAGTCCCTATAATTTTGCATTGAACTGACAGCCTATCTGTTTTACCTGGATTCTCAGAAGGTTAGGCATTTAAGCCCCAAAATCACTTTGTGATAGAAAATGTAAAGTCTTCAGAGCTAAAAAGACTGGAAATATCATTTCTTTGAACTTCAAATAATATCATATATGCCAGTTTAGGTTGAGCAGAGCATGCTGGCTGCATCTTTTAGACACATCTAAGAAATGAAATTATACAGGGGAGTAACAATCAATCAAACTAACAATTACTGAGTGGCAAGTTCTCTTCTCCATCTGCTAAATTTACATTAAATCTGCTAAAATTATTTATAGTAGCTCATTTCAGCCTTAAAAATAATGAGTCTAGGGTTTAAGTTCTGGGTCCAAGATCATACAGCTAAATGGGGGAGCCGGTAGCTAAAACGGAGGTACCTAACCCCAACACCCATGTTCTTACAAAATCATGCTTCTTCCATCTGTTATTGAACTGGTATTTAACCATCAAAAAAACCCCAAATTTTCTGTCTGAAAATTTTTATTCTATTCTACTCTAAATCTCATTCACTGCCATTTAAGTCTGTTTACTTGAAATCTGTTCTTGTAAAGTTTTGAAACAGCTGGTCACTCCTTGGTTTAAGAACTCCCTCACACACACAGTTCTCTGAGATAATTAAATCCCCAATCAGCAGTTTCTTTTTTTGGCTGAATAAGCCCTTTTCAGTGTTTCTTTAAAAAGATTTCTGTCCCTTTAAATATCTTGCAGCATCCCATATCATGTTGACTTTTACAGATGGAGTACTGGCACATGGATTTTTTTTTGGACTCATTTAAAATTCCAAGGCATCATCGACTCAGTGGACATGAATCTGCACAAACTTGAGGAGATAGTGGAGGACGGAGGAGCCTGGAGTGCTGCAGTCCATGCGGTTGCAAAGAGTAGGACACGACTTAGCAACTGAACAACAACAAATAATTCCGGGGACCAAGCCTTCCTCCCATCCCCATCTTGTTCTTTAACCAACTATCTTCTATTCAATGCTGAAGCAGCTTGGTTCTCCATTGAACATTTTGTCCTCAGCAAGTTTCATTATGATTGCTGTGATCATTTCCACCAATTTACCAAGAAGCTGCTTCTATTTCTGAGTATTGCAGATCACTCACCATCCTGGAGAAATCCTTTGTGACTTCCATTTCAGTGTATGTCCCTGCTTGAGAGGCACCTGTGATGGGCTCAACTGTGTCATTTCCACATCTCAGAAAATCCATATGTTGAAGTCCTAATCCACAGTAACGGTGTTTGGAATGAGAACATTTAAAGGTAACTAAGGTTAAATAAAGTCAATGGGATGGACTCTAATTTAATATGACTGGTTTCCTTATAGGAAGAGATTAGAATACAGAAATGCATAGAGTCAAGACCATGTGAAAACAAAACAAAACAAAAAAAAGCCACCTACAAGTCAAGGAGAAACCCAACCCTGCCAACAGCTCAATCTCAGACTTCTAGCATCCAGAATTGTGAAGCAAATTTTTGTTGTTTAAACCATCTCGTCTGTGATATTTACTACAACAGCCCTAGGAAACGAATAGAGCTCTCTATAAAGTCTCATTTCACTAAATATAATACTAATTATTTAAACAGCCCTATACATATCAATATCATGTACTTAATACTGAACAAGATATATATCACTTTAATACCTTTATATACACTTTAATGTCAAAAATACCTCAACTCTACCCATAATAGGCATTAAATAAATCTTAAAATATGAGGCATTCTCCAAAATAACTGACCAGTGCTTTTCAAAATGTCAAAGCCATGAAAACAAGGAAAGATCAAGAATTGCCACAGAATGTAACAGAATGGGAAAAACTAAGGATATATGACAACTAAATGCAATGTGGGACCCTGGACCGGATCTTGGAAGAGAAAAAGGATGTTAGCAGAAAACTGGTAAAATCACAATAAAGTCTGTTCTTTGGTTAATGGCATTCATTGTATCTATGTTGACTTGTTACTTTAAATAAAGGTATGACTGTTGTACAAAATTAACATTAGGGAAAGCCAGGTAAGAGGGTTATGAAAATGCTCAGTTCTATCTGTGTATTATTTTTGCAATCCTAAAATTGTTTTAAAATTAAAAGCAAAATAATAATAAATGCATGATAATAAACAATGTATCATAAAGGCAAATCACAATATTTCATATCATTAAGGCAAATTATAATGCTTCATAATTTAAACATTTTATAAATGTATATGTTATAAATGTATTATAAAATGATACATATTACAAATGATAATATAAATAAATAAAATATATGAACCACTTAATAACCACCAGGAAAGAGAAACCACATATTTAATCACTGAAGTATCCTTTGAAATACTCTATATCAAAGAAGTGAAGAGAAACAAGCTGAATATCATGGAGATCTGTTGGATTTTAATTATCACAACAACACTGTCATCTGTGAAACGTGACAACTGATAAAACAGGAACTTAGAAGCATTTGAGTAACTCATCCAAGGTCACATACCAAGTGAGAGACCTGGATTTCAGATCCAAGTCCATTTAAATCTAATGCACCATGTTTGTTCTAAGGGTTAAGTAATAATTTATATAGCCTTACCCACTAAACATTTATCTAATTATCTCACTCCATGCTTCCCATTCTTGGCTGCTGTTAGACTCGCCAGGGGAGATATAAAAACTCCTGAGGCCCAGATCCCACCCCAGGAGATTCGGATTTAATTGTTTTGGTGTTCAAACTGATCTCAGGATTTTAAAAATCTTTCCAGATGATTCAACAGGTAAAGAATAACGCTACTGGTTTTTCAATGTTAAGGTCATACAAAACAGAACTAAAACCTTCCCAAAAGATAGGGCAGTCATATCTATTACTTTGGCCACCTGATGCAAAGGGCTACTGGGAAAGGTTGAGGGCAGGAGGAGAAGGGACAACAGAGGATGAGATGGCTGGGTGGCATCACCGACTCACTGGACATGAATTTGAGCTAGCTCCTGGAGATAGTGAAGGACAGGGAAGCTTGGCGTGCTGTAGTCCATGGAGTCGCAAAAAGTCGGACATGACTGAGCAACTGAACAACAACAAATCTGTTATTTGTCTGGGAATAAGCAAGTATCATCAAAATCAGTTCACTTCGATTTGTACAACATATTCCTTATGGGAACAACAAGAGGAGAAGAAACTCTTTAAAAGACACATGGATATTATAAACAGTGCTGCGATGAACATTGGGGTGCACGTGTCTCTTTCAGATCTGGTTTCCTCAGTGTGTATGCCCAGAAGTGGGATTGCTGGGTCATATGGCAGTTCTATGTCCAGTTTTTTAAGAAATCTCCACACTGTTTTCCATAGCGGCTGTACTAGTTTGCATTCCCACCAACAGTGTAAGAGGGTTCCCTTTTCTCCACACCCTCTCCAGCATTTATTGCTTGTAGACTTTTGGATAGCAGCCATCCTGACTGGCGTGTAATGGTACCTCATTGTGGTTTTGATTTGCATTTCTCTAATAATGAGTGATGTTGAGCATCTTTTCATGTGTTTGTTAGCCATCTGTATGTCTTCTTTGGAGAAATGTCTGTTTAGTTCTTTGGCCCATTTTTTGATTGGGTCATTTATTTTTCTGGAATTGAGCTGCAGGAGTTGCTTGTATATTTTTGAGATTAATCCTTTGTCTGTTTCTTCATTTGCTATTATTTTCTCCCAATCTGAGGGCTGTCTTTTCACCTTACTTATAGTTTCCTTTGTAGTGCAAAAGCTTTTAAGTTTCATTAGGTCCCATTTGTTTAGTTTTGCTTTTATTTCCAATATTCTGGGAGGTGGGTCATAGAGGATCTTGCTGTGATTCATGTCGGAGAGTGTTTTGCCTATGTTCTCCTCTAGGAGTTTTATAGTTTCTGGTCTTACATTTAGATCTTTAATCCATTTTGAGTTTATTTTTGTGTATGGTGTTAGAAAGTGTTCTAGTTTCATTCTTTTACAAGTGGTTGACCAGTTTTCCCAGCACCACTTGTTAAAGAGGTTGTCTTTTTTCCATTGTATATCCTTGCCTCCTTTGTCAAAGATAAGGTGTCCATAGGTTCGTGGATTTATCTCTGGGCTTTCTATTCTGTTCCATTGATCTATATTTCTGTCTTTGTGCCAGTACCATACTGTCTTGATGACTGTGGCTTTGTAGTAGAGTCTGAAGTCAGGCAGGTTGATTCCTCCAGTTCCATTCTTCTTTCTCAAGATTACTTTGGCTA
Source organism: Dama dama (assembly GCF_033118175.1). Lineage (NCBI taxonomy): Eukaryota > Metazoa > Chordata > Mammalia > Artiodactyla > Cervidae > Dama > Dama dama. The sequence continues at coordinate 76,965,535 of NC_083710.1, read as the reverse complement.
TTCGAGGTTTTTTGTATTTCCATACAAATTGTGAAATTCTTTGGTCTAGTTCTGTGAAAAATACCGTTGGTAGCTTGATAGGGATTGCATTGAATCTATAGACTGCTTTGGGTAGAATAGCCATTTTGACAATATTAATTCTTCCAATCCATGAACACGGTATGTTTCTCCATCTGTTTGTGTCCTCTTTGATTTCTTTCATCAGTGTTTTATAGTTTTCTATGTATAGGTCCTTTGTTTCTTTAGGTAGATATACTCCTAAGTATTTTATTCTTTTTGTTGCAATGGTGAATGGTATTGTTTCCTTAATAGCCAGGACATGGAAGCAACCTAGATGCCCATCAGCAGATGAATGGATAAGGAAGCTGTGGTACATATACACCATGGAATATTACTCAGCCGTTAAAAAGAATTCATTTGAACCAGTCCTAATGAGATGGATGAAGCTGGAGCCCATTATACAGAGTGAAGTAAGCCAGAAAGATAAAGAACATTATAGCATACTGACACATGTATATGGAATTTAGAAAGGTGATAACGATAACCCTATATGCAGAACAGAAAAAGAGACACAGAAATACAGAACAGACTTTTGAACTCTCTGGGAGAATGTGAGGGTGGGATATTTCAAAAGAACAGCATGTATACTAACTATGGTGAAACAGATCACCAGCCCAGGTGGGATGCACGAGACAAGTGCTCCGGCCTGGTGCACTGGGAAGACCCAGAGGAATCGGGTGGAGAGGGAGGTGGGAGGGGGGATCGGGATTGGGAATACATGTAAATCCATGGCTGATTCATAGCAATGTATGACAAAACCCACTGGAAAAAAAAATAATAATAAAAATTAAAAAAAAAAAATAAATAAAAAAAAATAAAAAAAAAAAAAGACACATGGAGAACAGAGACCAGCTGTAGAAGGACTGTCATCAGCTAGTTGCACATAGCACCAAGAATTTAGAGACAGCTGACTTAAGAGAGAAATCTCCAAACTCTTCCCATAACAGAGAAGAAAGCAGTAATCTTTTGACTAGTAGAAGTCAAATGACTTATGTCTTTGATTTTAATTTCCTTGGATCCTTTTAAAATGGCAAAGGGAGACTATCAAGCTATGTAAGACTCTAATTGAAAATAAACATTTTCCTACTTTTGAGCAGAATTAAAGCTGGGAAAAAAACGAATAGCTTCAAGGTGAAGAATGAAACAGGAACGCACCATCAAGAAGGCTGCAATGAGGGTGTTTGGAAACCATTCCGTTTGCCGAATTGTCAGCCATGCAAATGCTTATAGACAATTACAACCTCAAAAAAACAAATAAAAAGTGTGTAAGTAGGCACTTTGATACTTCTTCCTAATTATAGGGTTTACGAGCTGGATTCTAAAAACACAAATAGAGGCAATGCAAACAATAGTAACCCTGAAATGAGGTTATGAAGCTTATTAGCTGTACATAATTACACAGCTGTGACAGGTTGAAGGGACCCCCAGCCTGAAACACAGTTCCTCTCCTCTTCACTATGGGGTCTTAGAGCAAGGGTGCCAGCTTTTCATGTTAGCAGAATTTTTGTATTTTTTAAAAGTACAATTTAGGTTCAATCTTATGGGACTGCCAATATTTGACCGGCAAAAATGGCAATTCCATATTCTGAGTGACAGTATGAAGATCTCCTTCATCTCCCTTGGGTTTCTCAGGGGCATGGACTTGTTTTTCTAGAACCTTTCAAACATCCACAGCACCAACCAACCACAGAGCATGCTTACATAGGAAAGGAATATTGCAATAAATGAAAGGATCTCACCTACTCTAGAGAAAAGCTGTTATTTTCTAAAATCTAAGTGATAGAAAAGCCCTGGAAACCACTATTTGTGATATATAGACCAAATAAAATTTCATTCTGGTAATTGGCCTGGGTACCAAATTGCACCGGCAAATCAGCTGACTGTCTGGGATTGATAGAGAATGGTTATTTACTGTCCCTCCTGATTTTTTTGTGCTAAGCTTTGGAATTCGGTTAGGATAGTTTCTCTCTCACTCTCTCTCTCACACACATCCATATACAAAAGAAGGCTTGTAATTAACAACATTATATATCCATAACTTAACAAAAGTTAATAATTGACTTCTCTTTTTTTAAATGTAAGAAAAAAGAATCTCAGAAAAAAATAAAAAGAGCAATCCACAAGAAAGGCACAAATTAATTCTAAGTTGTCTATTTTTGTTTTGTTTTGTTTTGTTTTTTAGTAATGAAAACCTCTGTATGAACTCATATGTCACACAAACATTTTATGTTTGAAAAGTCAAATATGAGCTTGGAAGACTTTTCTCATATCTGCCAAAGAGAGATTTACCTAGGAGGTTTCATTCAAAAGCAGAACTGCAAAGTTCCTCAAGGCTTCGGGCAGCAAACTGCAGGATAGAATAATAAAAGCTCACATTTGTTTTGGGCTTGTCGTATTTGCTGTTCTAGTGCTTTAAACATATCACTTATTTAATCCTCACAATGATCTTAAGAGGCTGGTACCATATTTATTCCATTTAGTGGAGATGTGAGAGGTGGCAATGGGTTATTTTCCCCAAACCACATGCCTCTCCATTTTTTGAGATTTATTTGTTTTATTTTTGGCTGCCCTGGGTCTTCATCACCATGCGCGGGCTTTTTGCAATTTGTGTGGAGCGGGGGCTATTCTCTGGTTGCGGTACAAGGGCTTCTCGTTATGATGGCTTCTCTCATTGCAGAGCACGGGCTGTACGCTTCAGGAGTTGCAGCACATGAGCTCAATTGCTCCGTGGCATGTGGGATCTTCCTGGACCAGGGATAGAACTCATATTTCCTGTGTTGGCAGGTGAATTCTTAACCACTAGACCACCAGGGACGCCTACCACATGCTTCTTAAAAGAAAAGCTTGGGCTCTGCCAAGGCAGCCTCCCCCTAGAACAAGTGGTCAGACTCACCACTCGCCTGTTCTCACCTGGGTAGCTCACGCCAGTCAACCTGCTGCAATGTATCCACAACATACCAGAATCACATAGCCCAGTTGTGCACTATCTTGATGCATATATTAGTTTATTACCACCTACCTGAAGTTTAGCTCAGTGGAAAAAAATGAGAGGCATTAATATTCCAAAGAGGCACACAAAAGTTTATTTTATTATGGTTATCAATTCAAAGTTGATTGCAAGTTCATGGTGTAAAAGAATGCTGGTCAAAACACATGAGGATGTAGCCAATGCTTTTGCATTATGTTTCTACATGAAATGCTAGCAAACAACTTTAGGATTTGCGATTATTGCAATTTATTAAAAATTGTTATTGCTTTGTGTTTGGAAACTGATTAACTGAAATCATTTATAATTACAATCATTAAATAAGAATTGGTTTATTTCAACTCTTGCATTGGATGAAGCACAAACTGGAAACAAGATTGTTGGGAGAAATATCAATAACCTCAATTATGCAGATGACACCACCCTTATGACAGAAAGTGAAGAGAAATTAAAGAGCCTCTTGATAAAGCTGAAAGAGGAGAGTGACAAGGCTGACCTAAAACTCAACAATCAAAAAACGAAGATCATGGTAGCCGGTCCCATCACTTCATGGTAAATAGAAGGGGAAACAATGGAAATAGTGAAAGACTTTATTTTCTTGGGCTCCAAAATCACTGTGGATGGTGACTGCAGCCATGAAATTAAAAGATGCTTGCTCCTTGGAAGAAAATCAATAACAAACCTAGACAGTGTATTAAAAAGCAAGGACATTACTTTGCCTACAAAGGTCCATATAGTCAAAGCTATGATTTTTCCAATAGACATGTGTGGATGTGAGAACTGGACAATAAAAAAGGCTGAGTGTCAAAGAATCGTGCCGTCAAACTGTGGTGCTGAAGAAGACTCTTGAGAGTCTCTTGGACAGTGAGGAGATCAAACCAGTCAATCCTAAAGGAAATCAACCCTGAATACTCATTAGAAGGACTAACAATGAAGCTGAAGCTACAATACTTTGGCCACCTGATGCAAAGAGCCAACTCATTAGAAAAGACCCTGATGCTGGAAAAGATTGAGGGCAGGAGGAGAAGGGGACAACAGAGGATGAGATGGTTGGATGGCATCACCAACTCAATGGACATGAGTCTGAGCAAACTCTGGGAGATCATGAAGAACAGGGAAGGCCGGTGTGCTGCAGTCCATGGGGTTGCAAAGAGTTGGACACAGCTGAGTGACTGAACATCAACATGTTTTACCCATTAAACATAAAATATATCCATTGAATATACCCATAAAATATACCCATTAAATACACTGTGAGACATCTGGGGACCTCCCCAGCAGTCCAGTGATTCAGACTTCACCTTCCAATGAAGGGGATGCAGGTTGGATCCCTGGTCAGGGAACTAAGATCTCACATGCCTTGAGGCCAAAAACTAAAACATGAAACAGAAGCAATATTGTAACAAATTTAGTAAAGTCTTTAAAAATGATCCACATCAAAAAAAATCTTTAAAAAGAAATAATATGAGTTGTCTTAATTTTCATTGGAAATATTCCATTGCTCTGTAATTCATTGGTTGGGTAATGTCAACATTGAGTAAAATGTATCTGTGATAAATGTGATCAGCGCAATTGGATTTCATGATACTGGACTGGCTGGAGAATGATTATGCTTTATGAGAAACATACTCTTATAATCGGAGCATGAATAGTCCCTGTGGTCACTTCAAATCCAGTCTTCATGAAGTGTAAAATTGGGATAACAGGTTTAGAGTATGCAATGCATGTGAATAATCTGGATTATCACTGCTAAGATACAATTACCCGTTTGGGAATGAAGTAGTTTTGGAAGGCCACAGGCTCTGTCATCATTCAGTCACCTGGAGAGCGACAGCAGCCTCCTGATTGGTCTCCCTCATTCCACATTGTTCACCCTCTGTAGTTGACTCTCAACACAACAGCCAGTAAAACACAAGTTATTCTCCTATAGCGTCCAGCACCACCAGAACACCGTATAAAATCCTGACCATGGCCAACGAGGTCCAGCTCCTTTCTGCTCCAGCTACATTGACCTCTTTGTCATTGGTCCTCACCCTTGCAACATGGGCTCCAATCACAGAGTCTCTGCACCTGCTGTTGCTTCTGCCTGGAATGCTTTTTCCAAAGAGTTTCAAATGGCTGGACTCTCACTTCATGTTGGGTGTTCAAATGTCACTCTTTGAGGTTTTGCTGTTTCCCCATCTCAGAAGAACCTTCACCCACCCCAGCACACTCTCCATGAAGTTAACCCATTCTATTTCTCACTTACTTTTCACTACCTGAGGGCATTGTTTGTTTCCTCCTTTTCCACTAGGAAATAAATCCACTGAGAGCAAGGACTTTAATCTGGATCCAGGATACCAGAATTAGGGGCTTCCCTTGTGGCTCAGCTGGTAAATAATCCACCTGCAAAGCAGGAGACCTGGGTTCAATCCCTGGGTTGGGAAGATCCCCTGGAGAAGGGAAAGGCTACCCACTCCAGTATTCTGGCCTGGAGAATTCCATGGACTGTATAGTCCATGGGGTCGCAAAGAGTCAGACAGGACTGAGCCACTTTCACTTTCACCAGAATTAGAATAAAGATGGGGCCCACATCTTAAAAGAAAGAAGAGTTTGAAAATAGATTCTATATGGATGCTCACTTTTCAAAAACCTATAAAGCCTGGGGAAAATACATGTGTTCCTAAAATATAAGTAAAGGAGATTTTGTGTATTTATCACTCATTGATGATTTTTGTGTCAATTATATATTTATTTCATTTTAGTGCTATTATTTACTGTTAAGTATGTATGCTTCTCTTAATGTCCACATTAGAAGTATATTACCTATGATGTTATGATAATATTGTATAAGCTAAGTGGTAGGACCAGATGCTTAAGAAAGCAAGGAAAAAGGGAAAAAAGCCAAAAACGCTTTAAAAATAAAAAGAATGTTACTTTCTATTATGGCTTCCTGCCAGTTTGTTATTTTGGATCCCTCCAATCATATGCTTTACAAGCTTGCATTTGATTCCAAGAGTAGGCGCACATCTCATTTGGAGGATAAGAGCGGGGGATGGTGTGTGCATTCCTAGATAGGGCTCAAAGAGAATTAGCACTAATGCAAGTCACATGACAGGAAGTCCCCGTGGACATGCCTCGTACAGAGCCAGTTCCTCCTTCAACTGCCTCAAAAATCTCATGGAACCATGGAACACCTTCCTCTATAGAATCCTCCAGATGTCATTCTTAACTGATCCTGACCATATACAACACTGCAAACCATCAACTTTGGTCAACAGGGATTTTGCATACTCTTCATATTGTCAAAGGACTTCCACCAATCCCTAATTTCCTGATCCATGTTATCTTCTATTGTCTAGAACATCATTTGAGGAACTTTCACACCACTTTTATAAAGCCCACATTTCAACATTTAAAAGGAAACTTGTTTTGAAGAAAAGTGCATCAAAGTCTTATAAAAAAAACAAGTGACACAGATAGAGAATGCTACAGACCAAACTTCACATGTTGCAGAACCCATTCAACTCGGAACGGCCCAGCGGATTACTGGTTAGGAGAGTTTTTAGTGTGATGTGCTGAGGCAGCCAGGCCGGAAGCATGCAGTACAGTCTGCCGAAACTCTCAATTGTCATTGCTCAGTCGCTCAATCATGTCTGGCTCTTTGTGACCCCGTGGACTGCAGCACTCCAGGCTTCCTGGTCCATCACCATCTCCTGGAGTTTTCCCAAACTCATGTCCCTTGAGTTGGAGATACCATCCAACCATCTCATTCTCTGTCATCCCCTTCTCCTCCTGCCTTCAATCTTTCCCAGCTTCAGGGTCTTTTCCATTGGGTCAATTCTTTGCATCAGGTGGCCAAGGTATTGGAGCTTCAGCTTCAGTGTCAGTCCTTCCAATGAATATTCAGAACTGATTTCCTTCAGGATTGACTGGTTTGATCTCCTTGCTATCCAAGGGACTCTCAAGAGTCTTCTCCAGCACCACAGTTCATAGCTCTCAGAGTACATGGAAAGAACACACATTAAGAGTGTGCTGTAACTTTGTTTTAATCACAAAAATACTTCTAAGATAAATGGTGCTATAAGAAATCAATGTTAGGGAAGCATGAAACATCTGATATATTCAGATGAAGGTGACAATTATTTCACAAACGATGAAGCAAATTATGTAAAGATATGAAAAACTGAATTGTGGAGAAAACGAGCCAAGGCATGAAAACATGCATTCATTCAATAAACATTTACTTATCCATGTGCCAGAGGGTGTGTGCCAAAAAACGTAGTCCACTGGAGAAGGGAATGGCAAACCACTTCAGTATTCTTGCCTTGAAAACCCCAAGAACAGTATGAAAAGGCAAGAGATAAGACACTGAAAAATGAATTCCCCAGGTCGATAGGTGCCCAATATGCTACTGGAGAAGAGTGGAGAAATAACTCCAGAAAGAATAAAGAGATAGAGTCAAAGCAAAAACAATACCCAGTTGTGGATGTGACTGGTGAAGGAAAGTCTGATGCTGTAATGAGCAACATTGCATAGAAGTCTGGAATGTTAGGTCCACGAATCAAGGCAAATTGGAAGTGGTCAAACAGGAGACGGCAAGAGTGAATGTTGACATTCTAGGAAGCTGCGAACTAAAATGGACTGGAATGAGTTGGACAAGACTGAGCAACTGAAAAACAATAGGGCAGTTATCATCTTTTTCCTTTCACTGAGAACTTAGGACACTATCAAAAAACCAAGGTTTTAATAATTCAATGGTAATTAACATTTGTTATTAGCTTTCTGATGCGACTCTAAATTCCACCCATGAATAACCTCCAGGGCAGTCAGTATAAGTCTAGCATCTGTCAGGAACTCTCAGTAAAACATCAAAAAAAGTAAATTATATGTGGCGAAATTTCCTTTAAAAAGGCAGAGACACAAGAGTTAAATTGCATAAAAGGTGTCAGTGGAGTAGAAAGAAGGTAAAACTGGGACTAAAATTACTGAGGTTAAGAACACAATCTCATTCACTAACTGTGGAAACCTCAGCGAAGGGTTTACACTGACTCAACATCCAGCCAAAGTGAGGATAACAGTACTACTCTCTGACTGTGCAGAATTGTTTCCCAAACCGAAGGAAAACCGTGCAGGTAAGTCAAAAGCACCAGATACCCATCTATATGGCCTTCCTAGTCTAGGTTATGAAGATCTTCTTATTATATCTGTCTATAGAACATAAGGGGACATAAAAAGGGCAAACATGGGCTCTGCTGTGATGAAACAGTCATAAATCCTATGCTAGTGCATATTTGATCATCAAGGTATGCCATTTTAAAATATTTAAGATGTATATTTGTTGGTTTAAAGATAGCTCTTCTTCAAATGTTCACCTACTGCCAAAAGAAATGAAAATTTCAAATAAAATTCTTTATCCAGTAGAACCCTTCCAAGTGTCATCTCACAATGCATTCAGTAAATTTCTCATGAATCGGATAAAGAGACCGGATGAGGGACAGGACGAAGAAAATATACAAAGATCCCCAGGAAAGTAGACATAACATAGGGACCCTTTCAAACTCCAAAACTTGGCTTTCTTTTTAACTTAAAGATGCCTCATGAATATTTATTGGAAGAAACGATGCTGAAGCTCCAATACTTTGGCCACATAACACAAAGAGCCAACTCATTGAAAAAGACCCTGATGCTGGGAAAGATTGAGGGCAGTAAGAGAAGGGGGTGACAGAGGATGAGATGGTTGGATGGTATCACCGATTCAATGGACAAGAGTTTGTGCAAGCTCTGGGAGATAGTAAAGGACAGGGAAACCTGGCATGCTGCAGTCCATGGGGTTGCAAAGAGTTGGACACGGTTTAGCGAATGAACAACAGAAGGTGCGTCATGAATTCCTTTACATAAACGTAAGCATTCATCAGGTAATCCCAGCACCCTCCCCCCACCCAGACAGAATGAAGTGGATGACAGGATAAAGTTCCAGGGCAGGTAGATGTGTGTGAATTGTCAGCTGTGTGTGAATTGCTGCTGGTGGCTGGAGAAGAGGAAAACCCCCAGTAGCAGAGGAACAGAGAAGCAGGCCACAGACAAGCTGTGCCTGCAGGGTTGTACCCCAAAATTATACACAAGATTTTCATGAACCATTTTTCATGAACCATATAAAGTGAAAGTGAAAGTCATTCAGTTGTATCCAACTCTTTGCAACCCCATGGACTCTAGCCTGCCAGGCTCCTCTGTCCACGGAATTCTCCAGACCAGAATACTGGAAAGGTATTGCCATTTTCTTCTCCAGGGGATCTTCCCAGCCCAGGGGTCAAACCCAAGTCTCCCGCATTGCAGGCAGATTCTTTAACACCTGAGCCACCAAGGAGCAATCCCTCAATTATAGGGTGATTTGTGTTCACCAGAAGGTATATTGACATCCTAACCCCTAACCCCTACATGTGAATATGACCTCACTTGGAAATAGGGTCTTTGCAGATGTCATGAAGTTAAGATGAAATCATTAGAGGGGACCCTAATCCAATCATAAGTAGCTCGGGTTGGAACCCTGGGTTGAAGAGATCCTCTGGAGGAGGGCATGGCAACCACTCCAGTATTCTTGCCTGGAGAATCCCAAGGACAGAGTAGTCTGGGGGACTACAGCCCATAGTGTCGCAAAGAGTTGGGTATGACTGAAGCAACTTCAGCACAAATCCAACAGGGCTGGTGCCATGAAAGGAAAATGCCACGTGGGCACAGAGACACATGAAGCAAAGACAGCCATGAGACAGTAGGCGGAGAATGGAGTGATGCCTTTACCAGACGGGAACGCCAAGGATTGCTGGCAAACATCAGAAGCTAAGGGAGACAAGGAAGGATTCTCTCCTACACATCTCAAAGGGAGCCTGGCCCTGCTGAAACCTTGACTTTAGACATCAGTACTCCAGGCCTCTGAGATAATAAACTTCTGTTGTTTTAAGTCACCCAGTTTGTGGTACCTGTTTGAGAAGCATTAGGAAACTAACATACCGTCTTATACAAAGTCATCTATATAGCAATCTATCTCTCTCCACATATTTATCTTTCTACTATCATCAAGACACCATGCCAATTAGAGCTGGTGTTTTTGTAAATAATCCGACAGAGAATCCAACTATTCTCTGCCCAGGCCCAATCCAGTGCAAACTGGTCAAATTTACTTTTTTTCTACATAAGTTGTTCCGTTTTTCTCCCTACAGTTCTATGCGGTTTTAGTCTCCTTGTGTTACCAACACTTGAAGGATGATTCCACATTGAAATAGAAAAAGAACTCATAATTAGTAATTTACATTTGTTGATTAATTACATTTTAACTGAGAAGCATTCATACTAAATTATTACAACTGAATATTCTTATGATCTTTGCCTTGCCTCCGTAATTACAGAATGAAAGCCTTTTCTCCTCAATAAAGGAATGACAGCATCTGCCTATTCAATGGACACTTGGGGGAAAAAAGTCTGATTTAAAAATTTGTGAAAAGCCTCAAGACAGTTAACCCATCAAGAAGGCATTTATGGGGGTCCTCCACGCCCTGTGGCTAAGCTTTGGGCTTCGGGAGATGCGGAGGTAGGTCAGGTCACTCCTGTCTTGAAAGGATTGCGTCAGTTGGGAAGAGCTATGACTCCAGGAGGCTGGGCCAGCAGGATTCTGAAATGTGTGATGACTCAGTGAGGCCTGGAGTTGCAGCTGAGAAACAGGAATCTGACCCAAAATAGAGAGCAAGGTCGTGCTGCCACCTGAGAGTTTCCACGCAGTCACCGCTTGCATCCTCTCCTCCAGCCATTTCTTCTCCAGTTCAGTATTCAGGGCTCCTGGGAAGTGATCCGGGCATGCGCATGGGCTGCTGGAGTCACTGAACCATTTCCATCTCTCGTGGCGCTTACCGGGGAGAAGGAAGAGGTCTGGAGTGCTGAGCCGTGCACTTGCACAAGAGAGGGGCTTATCTGTCCGTCCTCCTCTGAGCCTGAAACTGCATCCCCGGCTTTGGATTACAATCCATCCAGAGCTAAATCTATAGCTCAGAGCTCCCTGAGAAAGGCAGAAGGTGCAATTTAATGTATATCTCTTTATACAATCAATCCTCATTATTTGCAGATTCCATATTTGCAAAATCATCCACTCGCTAAAATTTATTTGTAATGCCAAAATCAATACTTTCTGTGCTCTCGCGATCATTCAGACCAAATGCTCAGAGCAGCAAAATTTTGAGTCACCCAACGGGCATGTTCCCAAATGAGGTTGAATAGGCAACATTCTGCCTTTTTATTTCAGCTCTCATACTGCAAACAAGCATCTTTTTCGTGCTCTATTTAGTGCCATGGGTTTTTTACAATTTTGTGCTTTTTTCTTGGTAATTTTGCTGCTTAAAATGGTCCCCAAGTAGAGCTGAAGTGCTGTCTAGTGTCCTAAGCACTAGAGACACAAGAAAGCTGTTAATGTGCCTTTTGGAGAAAATACGTGTGTTAGATAAACTTCCTTTCAGGTATGAGTTATGGAACTGTTGGCCGTGAGCTCAATGTTAATGAATTGACAATAGACATTAAATAAGGTGTCTTTAAACAGAAACTTACATAAAACAACACTATGTATTGATTACTTGATGAAAATGCTGTGACCAGAGATTTGCAGGCATTCAAACTTGCAATTAGTATCCACTAATTCTAGGAGCAATTAGCATTCATTAATTCAGTGTTCACCATCACTTTATAAAATGTAACTACCACAAATAATGAGAATAGACTCTGTCTATACATATGCACCTGTACCTAGGTAAAACTGACTCTATATACACACATAAACATACTTACATGTTTGTGTATTTCTACTGTTATATATTACATCATATATAGGTCATGTTATGTCACGTTATTTCACTAAGCTTTTCCCTATATAGGTGGTAGCCAACAAAACAGATATGGCTCCATTTTTCATGCACCTTAAAGTCTAATCAAGGAGTCAAATATTAATTAGGAAAGCCCTTTGGGCTGCCAAGTTGAAAGTCACGTTCACTAATCAGCTCATCAGTAGTACAAGTTGATGTGTTTATCTTCACTGTTTGATCCCACTCTCTCTCAACTGGCTGTGAGGGAGGGCAAGGAAGAAGAGTGTGCTTTGGGATGTAAGTTCAGTGTGGCAAGGATCTTTGTTCATTTTGTGCTCAATCTCCAGCTCCTAACATAGGTATCGTGTACACAGTGAAAAGTGAAAGTGAAAGTCATTTAGTCTTGTCTGAATCTTTGCGACCCCACAGACTATATAGTCCATGGAATTCTCTAGGCCAGAGTACTGGAGTGGGTAGCCTTTCTCTTCTTGAGGGGATCTTCCCAACCCAGGGATCGAACCCAGGTCTCCCACATTGCAGGCAGATTTTTTACCAGCTGAGCCATCAGGGAAGCCCAAGAATACTGGAGTGGGTAGCCTGTCCCTTTTCTAGTGGATCTTTCTGACCCAGGAATCAAACCAGGGTCTCCTGCATTGCAGGTAGATTCTTTACAACTGAGCTATCAGGGAAGGCCCTATACACAGTGGTCACTCAATAAATGAATAATATCGGTCTACCAAACATATCAACAACTGGTGCCTATAAGAAGAAGGAGCAGAAGCAAACTGCAAAATAAAACTAGGAAACATATTCACATATCTGATAATAATTCTACTAAATACTGCCTCCTTGCTAAGAATTTATGAAGGTGAGCTGGCATAAGAAGAGTCCCCCTGTGTCTCTGCAAATAAGCAAGCAGCCTGTCTCTCTAAGGCAGCAGTCCTCAACATTTTGGGCCCAAGAGACCAATTTCATGGAAGACAGTTTTTTCAGGGACCAGGTTTCTGGATGACTCAAGCACATTACATTTATTGTGCACTTTGTCTCTATTATTATTACAACAGCTACACCTCAGATCATCAGGCATTAGATCCCAGAGGTTGGGGACCCCTGCTCTAAGGGATGGTGGACAGCAGATGAGCTGTCTCACCTGTTTCTGGAAAGGCTGAGCTTTCCAGAAACAAGCTTTAAGAGTTTACTCCTGTAAAAGATTCTTCTTTGTGACTACCTAATACCTTTTTGTCCTCCAATCAATTTATTGAGTTCAGTTGCTCAATAAATTTGGCCTGTATAACCAGCAATGAAAATACTTTAAGCACTTCAGAGATGATCAATAATAGTAAATGCCACTAATGGGGGGAAAAAACACCTATAAGGTTTTTTTTTTTTTTTTAATTCATAATCCTCCGGTTATTGACTGCAAAATTTATACCATTTCAGCTATTAATCTTAATATTATGCTAAAGGGGGTATTCCCCCAACCCAACTCTGCAAATGATTTAAACATCTCAACAGAAAATATTTTTTTCAGCTGACTGCAAATGTATTTTAATGTGTGCATCCCAAGATCTTGGCAACACCAACTGGATGAGAAGAGGCAGTTTGGCCAGATGCCATTTCGTCACTAACTAAAAAAGCCAAGGACTGCTCTGCAAATCTCCTAAATAAAAAAGCAATCTAGTTTCTGGCAAGGAGATCAGCAATGGCCATTTCATATAAATGAATCTGTCATGATTTCATTTGCGCATGAGCTCGATCATCCAAAATAGCAGAAACAGCAGGCTGTGGTGTGGCTTTTCTTTATCTGTTTTTGATAGACTGCGTCTCCCCCTCCTGCCCCAAATGATGACTGCCATCTATGAAACCCTGTCCTGTGAAATTGCAAGAAAATTATTCTCAATTTTAATAGTCAACTGACTTAGCAAAGAGAAATCGTCTCTTTTATTTTGTTAGGGCTTTACAGATTCCTAATACAAGATCAAGTGCAAGTGTGATCTTCCCTTTATATATCTTCATCAAAATAAGCTAAGTGGAGTATGACAGACTATAAAGCACATCCTTTGCTTATTGGTATGCCCACCTGTTCCTGATCGTTTGCAGGGCTGCCAGTAACAGAAGGAAGTGGCATAAATGATACATGTCTTTTTTCAGTAAGATTTTCCTGCAAGATCCATAGAGAACATCAACCATTATTTCCTAAAGCCAATCAGAGGTCTTCTGAGCCCATATGCGTGTCTCGACGGCTCTGCAAGCTGGTCTTATTTCCCCCAACTCCAGCTATTCTGGTCACGTGGTGCCTAAACTGCTTCATTAGGCAGAACCAGCAAAGACAGTGTGCGGGAAATGGTGTGCCCTTGATTCCAAATAAAAGCAGAGCACTCTTTTTTTCTTCCCTTTAAAGGGCAATGAAAATTGCTGTAGCTTAGCAAGATAGTGGAAATGCATCACTGGGCTCTGAGAGGCTTAAGACTTGTGTTGGACAGTGTCCTTTCCATCCACACGACTTGGGGACTCCTCACCGAGTCCTGAGATTTCCCAGGTGAAGGAACCGGATGACTCTTCCTCTCCCTCCTCCTGTGTTCCCACCCCATCTGTACTGAACACCATGTTCCCAGACAACTTCCCTCCGGAACTGTAATTTTCTGATTAATGTTACGCTGTGAGAAGATGCAAAATGGATGAGCAGGTCACCCCATTCCCTAAAGAACCGTAATTGGAAGGCAGAAATATTCCAGCCTGAAGTTTTTCAGTTATGCATAAAATATTCTATTTTTAAATCTACATTTTTAATGTAGATTTTTTTAATGTAGTTAATTATTATAACTATGATGGCTCTGTTAAGGAAAATAAAATCTGTTGAATCCCCAAGTGATGTTTGGGGTTGTGTGTGTACTTTTTTTAAGGGAGGTGGAGTTTAATTTCTCGCTCAAATATCACAGGGTTCTAAGAAAGACTCCATCATTTCTTATAAAACATATCATTTTCTTTGAACACCTGAGATTCAATTTTGTGCAAAATGAAAACAAGCCCATATTTACTCTGCAAGAAGGAGCACTGGGTTAAGAAAGCCTACTGAAACATGAATCAAAGAATTTGAGTTGTAGTTGAAGTCTAGAAACTAGATAAAATTTGGCTTTGGGTAAATGCATCTTTGGGGGCCCCATATTTTGTGTACACAAATTAAAAGGCCAGACTAAATGACATTAAGATCCCTTCAGACTCTAAAATTCCACTACTCTAATCAACTAAAGACAAAAATGATTAAAAATGATGTCTTAATTTAACACTTAGCAAATCACAATGGAATAAATCTTCTCTCTGAAAAAAGTGTTCTATGTGAACATTTTTTAAAAATTTATCTCCTTAATACACATTATTAACATACCTCATTTCTTAAGGGTAGGTCTAAGATTAAACACGGCCATTCATGGAGAATTAGAACTGTAACAAAAGGAGTAAAACTCACCATGTGGGCTCAAAGAGACATTGAAAATCTTTCTTATTTTTTGACTTTGCCATCCTCTGAAGGAAATTTGGCTATTGTCCAGTTTAATTTATGTAACACTTTGTTGCTGTGTTTAACATAATTGCAAACATGATATGCATTCATAATTAAACCTAAGCTCTCACAGTCTGTTTTTCATCTCATCAAAAGCTAGCTGTTAGAGGAAAGGAATTCTATCATGGATTTTTAAGTCAAATGCTAGACAGCAGCAGGATCCAAAATTTTCAAAAGACATTCTCTATGTTTGTGCTATTTGTTTAAGAGAATGTTAGATGGTACTTTCTGTATCATTAAATATTATCTATAATATGGCTAACTAATATTCCATGGGATATAACTGGAATAATTTTGCTTAATAATTATGATTAAGAAATCATAATTTAACCCTTTCCTATTACACATTTAATATTTTTAAACTTTTTCACTCTTATAGATAACACTATAACAAATAGCCAATACTTTATTCGAGTGTTATATTCACAATTTCTCCCCAGGACAAAGTTCTATGTTTTTAAATCTTTCACAATTTGGTAGATAATATGAGGCATCTCCTTATGGCTTTAAGTTTTGAATATCAGTGAGGTTGTACATGTTTTTACATATGTATTGTCAATTAGTATTGCTTTGGAAAACTGCTTGTTCATTTCTTCTGCCTATTTTTAATTAAGAAGCTATAATTTTTATTGATTTATGACACTTATGTTATCATGAATCTTAACCTACTAATGCATATTTTGTGCTTTTCACAACTTGTCATTTGCTTTTCAAATTTTGATTATTTTGATTTATAGAAGCTGTAAATATTTACATAGTCAAATCAATCTATTTTTATTGCTGTTTCTTTTACTGATATTATATACAGAATATCTTTCTACAGAGGAATATGACAAAATATTAGCCTTATGGTGCTTTTATGATTTCTTTTTTCCTTTTATCCTTTTGTTTACATTTAACTCTATAGTACATCTGGAATTTACACTGAAATACTGTTTAAGGTAAAAATGGAAATTCTTCCCCACTAAAATTAACTTCATTCCTATTTATTGAGTAAACTTTTATTTTTACACATGTTTGAAAGACTATATCATCATAGATTATTTTATGCTGTGTAATGAATCCTTTTAGGAGTTCTCTGCTTCTAGACTCACTTTCAGGTCTTACTAATTTTGTGTCCTTAAGTCAGTTCACTTCTGTTGCCTTTTTTTTTTTTCTTCCTTTTTTGACCATACCATGTGGCATGTAGGATCCTAATTCCCTGACCAGGGATTGAACCTGCACCCCCTGCACTGGGAATGCAGCGTCTCAGCCACTGAACTGCCAGGGAAGTCCCAGTCCGTTCACTTAGATGTCTAATTCCATTATCTGCCAAACAGAGCTAGATCTCCTGGCAGTTCATTTTAAAGATCAGAAATAACCCATGTGAAATGCTTATCACAAGCATATAGAAATTAGAAGCACTCAATAAATACAAGCTCCTGTTTATTATTATTTTTAGTTGATCTATATCTTGTACCAGTACCACAATGACAAACACATTTTGAAATTTACCATATGCTCTAACATATCAGCATGGGGAAACTGACATGTTTACTTACCACACAAGCCTAATTATCAACAACCTCTACCCAGAAGTCATAAATTTAACATCTATCTAGGCACATACAGTATGCAAGACACTGTATTAGGCACTGTAGGGGATACAAAGATAAACGAGAACCAGGAATACCGTTCAGCAATTTTTTTAACCTCAGTATCCTTCTGTTAATGCACAATGTAAATGCAATGTTTTTGATTCACCCAAATATTTATTAACCTCTGCTATGAGCAGACACAGTGCTGGGGCTGAATACTAAAACACAGAGTATTCTGTGCAGGATTCCCCATATAAATCCGCACGTATCAGATGTGAACAAATATCTCCAGTTTGGGGAATTTACTGAGATAATCTCCCAACAAAGTTCAACTCAAATACCTTCTCCTTCATGTAGTCCTCCCTGATTTCTCCATGAGAGGTCATTATGTTTACTCAGAATCCTCCTATTTCTCTTAAATGGAGTCTCACATATCACATTTCCCTGGCTTCCTAAAGCATCTGCACAAAGTTCTGTTCCAGCTGTTTTGTATCGCTGCTGTGTTTATTTGTATGCCTGTCTGTCACGCATCCACTTTTGGACTCTCCTATCCTCAATGTCAGATCTATATCTTTTCACCTTTGCAGCCCTAGCAAACACACTGCCCATTTAGTAATAAGAACATGTAAACGATGTTCAGTTTCTTTCCCCATGTAGAATATGCTGGTTGAATGAACTTATCATATTATAGGGGCTTCCCTGATAGCTCAGTTGGTAAAGAATCTGCCTGCAATGCAGGAGACCCCAGTTCAATTCCTGGGTGGGGAAGATCTGCTGGAGAAGGAATAGGCTACCCACACCAGTATTCTCGGGCTTCCCTTTGTGGCTCAGCTGGTAAAGAATCTGCCTGCAATGCGGGAGACCTGGGTTTGATCCCTGGGTTGGGAAGATCCCCTGGAGAAGGGAAAGGCTATGCATTCCAGTACTGTGGCCTGGGAAATTCCATGGGATCACATATTATATCTCATTGTTATGTGCATATTTGTACAATATGCTCCAGGTTATGGATATTTTTCATTCATTTTTGTTTAGTAGGTCATGTTGGTTCTCAAACAGTAAACCATAAATATTGTACTTTATTTCTATATTATATACTTGTAAATATATACTTTGTATAAAAATATATATTTATGTTTACTATATATATTTTATGCCTATATGCTTTTATACAAAGTTTATATATAATGTATATTTATATGTAAAACATGTATTTATACTTTGACCACGTGATGCAAAGAGCCAACTCATTGGAAAGTACCCTGATGCCAGGAAAGACTGAAGGCAAAAGGAGAAGGGGATGGCAGAGGATGAGATGGTTGGATGGCATCACTGATTCAATGGACATAAATTTGAGCAAACTCTAGGAGACAGTGCAGGACAGAAGAGCCTGGCGTGCTGTAGTCCATGGGGTCACAAAGAGTCAGACAGAACCTTACAACTGAACAACAACAACTTCAAAATATGAATATGGAGGAAAAACAGAACATACTATTATCAGTAGCAAAAATGCATAAAATCCCAAATGTTACCCATATTGAAATTCTGTGCTGTACTTAGTCGCTCGGTTGTTTCCAACTCTTTGCGACCCCATGGACTATAGTCTGCCAGGCTCCCCTGTCCATGGGGATTCTACAGGCAAGAATACTGGAGTGGGTTGCCATGCCCTCCTCCAGGGAATCTTCCCAGCCCAGGGATCAAACCCAAGTCTCCCACATTGCAGGCAGATTCTTTACCAGCTGAGTTATCAGGAAAGCCCATTGAAGTTCTGAGGTGTAACTAAATCTCCCCTGAATTCTGAGGCTTGAAATTTCATTTAGCTCCTAAGATTCTTATTATTTCCATCACTTACTAGAATCATTTTTAAAATCATTTTCATTAATCATTTTACCTGTTATTTAATTCAATATTATTCTTGAACTTTTCCAATGTTCAGGTCTTATCACCCCTACCTAGAGAGTAATGTAAGTTCCTTACAGACAGGGACAGCTTCTTATTCTGCTGTACATGCCTCATGGTGTCTTGATATTTCTAGGTCATCAAAAATCTTATTTATTGATTCAAGCAATTAGCACTTAACTCAGGAATACATTTAACAGATTACCAAAACGAGTATAACCTATCTAGCCATGTGTTTCAGAATCAATTTTGTTCTCAGAGCCCCAAAGGACTGACTTATTTATTCAATAAATAATTTAAGCATGTTTAAGACACTGTACTAAGTGTGGGATATAAAATATGCATGTCTATTGAGCTCCTAATATGTGCTTGATGCAGGGCACTTTGCATGGTCCTATGCATTTAACCATCACAACTCTCTCAGGTGAATATTATTATAATTCCCCTTCCACCAGATAAAAGAGGGAAAAAAAGGTTTAGTAAAGCTGTGCATGCATGTTTAATCACTCAGTCATATCTGACTCTTTGCGGTGACCCCATGGACTCCAGTCATCCTCTGTCCATGAGGCTCTTCAGGTAAGAATACTGGAGTGGGTAGCCATTTCCTTCTCCAGGGGATCTTCCTAATCCAGGCATTGAACCCTGGTCTCCTGCATTGTAGGTGGATTCTTTACCATCTGAGCCACCAGGGAAGCCCTTAATAAGGCTACCTAAATTTAAACAGGCAGTGAACAGCTGAGCAAAGATATGATCCCAATCCATCCAAGAGCTATACTCCCTACAGAAGTATACGAGGATTTATCATTGAAGAGATAAATCTGGCCTATTTTTTCATCAGATGAAATTGATAGACCCTTTAAAAACAGCTTTTCCCTATGTTTAAAATTTTACAAAGAACATTTTGCTTCAGCAGTAACAAATTATCTCAGTAAGTTTCAGTATTAACAAATACATCCAGTTCAAAGACATTCCCTAAACTTAAAGTCAAACACTTACAAATAACATCAGTTTTTAAAATCACTACATTGTAGAATGTTAATACAAATATCCAGAGGCTGAAGTAGAGAATAATTATTAGGTTACAAGTTCCCTTGAGAACAAGAAAACTCTACTTCAATGTACAGTTGTATATGTATCTTGTCTACAGAAAAGGTTTAATGCATGCGGATATAATGTGTCAATATGAGAACACAGGGGACTTCCTATCCACTTTTGTCTCTCCTCCACAATATCCCAAGAAAACAGTATGGATGGTCCAGACCAAAACCCGAACTTAGAGTATCTCCTGACAATGAAGATTCTAAATACCTGAGATGCACTTTTATCTGACTCCGAGATCTGCATTGTCCCCACCCCCTGATGCGGGAAGACATGCTAGACTTAAACAGATTGTAGTGTTGCTCTTACATTTTGCAGTTCTTTTACCTGAAAAGAACACATGCTTCTTAAAAACTCAAGCCATTCCAAGGAAAACTGAGAATAAGTATAGAGCCAGTGCCTACCTCCCTGTTAGATTTGAGTAAGTTGAAAATCTCCCTGGCTGTAAAGTACACTCTGTCATGTCTGACTCTTTGTGACCCCATGGACAGTAGCCCACCAGGCTCCTCTGTCCATGGGATTTCCCAGGCAAGAATACTAGAGTGGGTAGCCATTTCCTTCTTCAGGGGATCTTCCCAACCCAGGGATTGAACCCAGGTTGGGTTCTCCTGCATTGCAGGCAGAATCTTTACTGACTGAGCCACCAAGGAAGATCACAAATGCTAGCTAAAATATTCTGATTCCAAACTTCCAAAGCTGGATGGATCCACATTGCATTTTCCTCTTCAAGTTTATAGCTAATGAACAGCAATGGTATTTTCACCAATATGAAAACAAAGTACTATAATTTCATGAACCTAAGCAAAATGTATATGAATAAGCAATGGTTGTATTCACTAGTATTTGAGAATAAAGAAATCATTGTCACTGTGTCAAAGAATTATGGTTCAAAGTCTTATATGCTTCAAAGTACTAGTTGAATATTTTCTTTTTTTCTGTATTAAGAAGCTGTCATAATTATCTGTGTGTGATACCAGATTAATGTCTGCATAAAAATATAAAACAGATTAGAAAAGGCTGAGATTATAATTGAACTGAACTAATCCAAAATAAACACAACAGTTTAATGACATTAGTATTCCAGCTCTTTAAACAGTTGTGGATCCTAGCATAAAAGGATTACAAATTTCAAGAAACCTAAACTAATCACATAGCTAAAAGTGAGCTGGAAAAATATTTCCCAGTCTTATGAACTGGCTTGAAAATTTTATTTTCTATTGGTTTTTTTTTAATCTTTGTAAAATTGATGTACAGTTGATTTACAATGTTGTATTAATTTCAAGTGTGGAGCAAAGTGATTCAGTTATACATTTATTTTTATTGTTTTAAGTTTTCCAAGTCGGGAGATTTCCTTTCTTGCTGGAAAAGTAAATTGGCTCAAAACTCACCCCTAAGAGTTTATGAAGGTAAATTGATTCTTTGAAAAATACACCAAAAAGTGTGAAAGTGTTAGTTGTTCAATTGTGTCCAACTCTGAGATCCCATGGACTGAAGCCTGCCAGGTTCCTCTGTCCTTAGGATTTTCCAGGCAAGAAACCTGCAGTGGGTTGCCATTTCCTTCTCCAGGAGATCTTCCCAAGCAAGGAATCGAACCCAGGTCTCCCACGTTGATGGCAGATTCTTTACCATCTGAGCCACCAGGGAAGCCCACCAAAGGTACTTAAAAGAAAATGTAAGCAATACTCTGAAATCCTGTTTTTCTTCCTAACTTGTCCCTTTCTGTACAGCCAGGCCTTTTAACACCAGTGAGTGGAAACAGTCTTTCCAAAGATTCTTGTCTTGCTATGCCACAGGTAATCTTTTTGCATCAGAAAGACAATTTACAGCAGCAAAGAAGGTAGAAAAGGTGGCAATCCTGTAGATGCACTTACTATTGCAGAAAAAGGGCTTATTGCATTCTATCAAGAAAAATCACTATTAATAATAATTATAATTAAAATGTCATAATTTTATACTTATAACTACGAATATAATAATTATAGCAAAATATAATGCTTATCATTATAATATGATGATTACATTATCCATTATAATAATATGGACTTAGGTGCATAGTACAGTGTTAATTATTTTAATCATGCTGTACATTATATACAAAACTACTGAGTTCTCATCACAATGAAAAAACATATATATATTTTTGTCTATATATGAGATGATGGATGTTCACTAAACTTATTATGGTCATCATTTTACAGTGTATGTCCATCAAATCATTACACTGTGCACCTTCAACCTATACAGTGGTATCTGTCAATTATATCTCAGATGAAAAAAGAAAAGAAAGGTCATTATTATGAAGTAGCCAAGTCAGGTAGAGAGCTCTTGAATCTGAATTTATTCCATCCACTGATGTTCCTCATGTATCTAGAAACAAGGACTGTGTCAGACCCAGAAGATAGGAAAATGTAGAGCTACGTCCCCTTCCTTCTAGAAGCTCCCATCAATCATGACCAAACATGGTCACATCATTTTTCCAAATAAAATATAAAATTCACTCGAATCCATTTGTTAGCATTACAAATGCTAATCAATTAAAATTTTGTACAGCTGTCTAAGTTTTCAAATGCTTAGACAAATGATGGCATATATGGCCATAAAACTGATACATTTAAAAAATAATTTTATTTATCTTTGGCTGTGCTGGGGCTTTGTTGCTGCATGGGCTTTCCTCCAGTTGTGGCAAGCAGGGGCTCCTCTCTAGTTAGAGTATGCAGGCTCCTCAGTATGGTGTACAAGGTCTAGCATGTGCAGGCTTCAGTAGTTACAGCACATGGGCTCAGAGGTTGCAGCTCCCAGGCTCTAGAACACGGCTCAATAGCTGTAGCACACAGGCTTAGTTGCTCGGAGGCATGGGGGATCTTGCTGGATCAGGGATCGAAAATCCCTGTCTCCTGCCGTGGCAGGCGGATTCTTCAACACTGAGCCACCTGGGAAGCCTGGACATGAGATTTCGAAAGAGCCTGTGGACAATATCACCTGCTGTTTCAGTAAACATGGAGTCATCAAGCCATCAGTCTCTGATGTCACCCCCAAAGGTACACCCTGAGGGGATTCAGGATGGAGAAAAACAGGATCCTGACCCTAGAGAGTCAAGGTGCATACCAAAGAAATTATCTCATTAAACCCAGGCTCCTGCGTCTTCCCATACATAGAAAAGTTCTAAATTTAGTATCTTGAAATGTCTGTTTTTTCTTCAATTAGCAATAATCTTTTGCTGTTCAACTACATGTTTGTCTTTTTTTTTTTTTTTTGCAAAAATTCCTGCATATGCTGGCTCCTCCCTTATCTTTTCACAGCAGTCCTGCAGAGCTATCTGAGAGGCCGTCTCCTGGCCTTGTGTCCTCAATAAGACCACCTAATTAGATACAAGTCTCAACTTTTAAGTTGTGCTTTTTTTTTTTTCAGTCATCAGCCCTAAACTTGGTGGAAATATATATATGCTCCAGGCAGCGCTGGTGGTAAAGAACCTGGCTGCCAGTGCAGGAGACATAAGAGATGTGGGTTCGATCCCTAAGTTGGGAAGATCTCCTAGAGGAGGGTGCAGCAACCCACTCCAGTATTCTTGGTGGAGAATCCCACAGATAGAGGAGCCTGGAGGCCATAGTCCATGGGGTCTCAAGGAGTTAGACACGGCTAAAGCAACCTAGCATGCACACATATGTGTGTGTGTATATATATACATACACACACATAATTTGGCTATTCAGATGTTCCCTGCCCTGGGGTCCCTCTGGACACGGAACCACATTTCATAACCTGACCTCCTTGTCCCCTGTCTCCCACTGTCCTGCTCTCATTCATTATGGCTTTAGTGTGAGATATTGGCTGCATTGTCAGTTTTTAAGGTGCTGACCTTTTGGGAGCTTCTTGGCTTGTTGTTGGTTTCATTTGGTACTGAAGAACTCTCCAAGTTTTTTTTCCCAAACTTTTCTTCCGATATTGCTCTAAAAATGTCTCCCAAGTCTCTCCTGCCACAATTCTCACTTACTCTAAATTTTTTTCCCAATCCTTCATCACATTGACAGATGACAGACAGCAACAAAAGGTTCAGAAATATATCAGCCCACTCTTTAAAATGTTAAGTAATTCTTTCACTGTCGTCAAGTAAAGAGAAATATTGAGCTGGGTCTTTCCAGGACAAGTGCTGCCTCTTGAGAGTATATTAGGCTCCTCTGGAAACTACCTGAAAATTTTTGGGTCACAGTAGAACACTAAATTGTATCCTGGGGGCATATAAGGCACAGAACATCCTCCAAAGGAATTCATCTTCTTCCTAGGGAATAGTTTTTTTTTCCCCTTAAAAAATTAATGTTATTTAAAATGAAATCATTGGAGGATGACTTCTCCAGTCCTTCATATGGGATATGGAAAAAGAGTTGAGTGTTAAAAGGTATGAGCTTTTAAAAAATGTTTTTTGATTACAACCCTTTTCATGTGAACAACAGATGTTGAAAAAAAACACTATTCTGCAGAAACAGTTTATTTTAAAATAAATCAATTAGAAGACGTTACTGAAGATAAATAAAAATATCGGTATATTTCTCATTTATATTCAAAGCTAAGGATTAGGAGAACAACCCAATTATTCATCCAATCTGCCCATTTAAGCACCTGTCAACTAAAGGGATTAATACGCCTTATGTTTATGGAATTAGGGGCAGCTCTGTCACAGTCTTTGCCTGAGAACCATTAACAAACACATTTTCTAAGTATGTATTAACACTTCTTAGCTGTCACTATTGTAATGACCCTGATACAAGCTAATGAAAGCATTCAAACTGCAGAACATTACTGTACAGAGAAGGTAATGTTGTTGTTTAGTCACTAAGTCATATCCAATTTTTTTGTGACCCTGGCAGGCTTCTCTGTCCTTGGAACTTCCCAGGCAGGAATACTGGAGTGGGTTGCCATTTTCTTCTCTAGGAGATCTTCCTGGACCGGGGCTCAAACCCATGTCTCCTGCATTGGCAGGTGAATTCTTTGCTACTAAGCCATCTGGGAAGCCCACAGAGTGTAACACATGTGTGCTAAGTAGCTTCAGTGGTGTCCAACTCTGTGTGACCCTGTGGACTGTGGCCCACCAGGCTCCTCTGTTCATGGGATTCTCCAGGAAAGAACACTGGAGTGGGTTGCCATGCCTTCCTCCAGGGGATCTTCCCAACCCAGGGACTGAACCCAGGTCTCTTATGTCTCCAACACTGGCAGGTGGGTTCTTTACCACTAGCGCCACCGGGGAAGCTCCCATAGAATGTAATGGCCCGTACAAAAAAGAGACAGTTGCTCTCTCATTTAAAAAAGCTATGATTTAAATACTCAATTCATAGAAATTAATTACTCTCATATTCTCACAGGGATTTTTTTTCACCTTTAACAGATAAATTAAAACAAGTGTAGGAAGGGGATGATTAAGTCACAAAAGTGTAAGAATGCAGAGAACTACATAATGTAGACTTCGAGTTCCTAGAGATACCATATGTAGCATCTGTGAATGATTATCACTCTCAGATGGTAGCAACACCTGCTTTGGCTCTGGTTTGGGTGTGAAACTCTGCAGTCAAGGTACTGAAACTTTACCGAGTCTATCCGAGGATAAGTAAACCACTCTGGCAGGGATTTCCTCCCACTGACAAATGGATTAAATACATAATAAATGTGCTGTCCACATACAAATAATTTGTAATATAAGTGTTCAAATTACATTAAAATAATTAATAACAAAAACAAACAAATTAAACGTTGACAAAAGATGGGAATAGACACTTCACAAAGTTAGATGTATGAATGGCCGACAAGCACGTGCAAAGTCCTTCCTCACCAGTCAATAGGGAAACAGCAAAAATGAAAAGTATACATGGATGAAGAGAACAAGTGTATGGATACCAAGGAGGAAGATAGGGTGGGATGAACTGGGAGATTGGGATTGGCTACACAGTATTGATACTATGTATAAATTACACAACTAATGAGAACCTAGTGTGTAGCTCAGAGAGCTCTACTGGATGCTTTGTGATGACCTAAATGGATGTGAGAACTGGACTGTGCAGAAAGCTGAGCACCGAAAAATTGATGCTTTTGAACTGTTGTGTTGGAGAAGACTCTTGAGAGTCCCTTGCACTGCAAGGAGATCCAACCAGTCCCTCCTAAAGGAGATCAGTCCTGGGTGTTCATTGGAGGGACTGATGCTGAAGCTGAAACTCCAATACTTTGGCCACCTCAAGCGAAGTGTTGACTCATTGGAAAAGACCCTGATGCTGGGAGGGATTGGGGGCAGGAGGAGAAGTGGACGACAGAGGATGAGATGGCTGGATGGCATCACCGACTCGATGGGCATGAGTTCGAGTAAACTCCGGGAGTTGGTGATGGACAGGGAGACCTGGTGTGCTGCGATTTATGGGGTCGCAAAGAGTTGGACACGACTGAGTAACTGAACTGAACTGAACTGAACCTGTAAAAATACTGAATCACTATGCTGTATACCTGAAACTAATTTAATGTTATAAGTCAATTCTAAATAAGTAAATAAAACAGTCCAGAAAATCTAAAAATATATACAATGCAGAAAAGCAGCAAGACACAAAGGGGTACATATTCTATGATTCCATTCATTTGATGTACTATTACAGAGAAAACTAATAGAAATTAGAATGATTTTGTTTTCTAGGAGATGTGATTAACTTCAAAGGGTCCACAAGGAACTTTCTGGAATGATAGAAATTCTATATCGTAATTAGACTGTGAATTACATGAGTGTACACAGTTGTCAACCGGAGTAGAAAATGGTAACCCACTCCAGTATTCTTGCCTGGAAAAATCCCATGGACAAAAGTAACCTGCTGGGCTACAGTCCAGGGGGGTCACAAAGAGTCAGACATGAATGAGCAACTGAGCACACATGAACACATTTGTCAAAAGTCATCAAACTGCACATATAAAATTATCTATTTTATCAATGTAAAGTATGCCTCAATAAACAAATACAGATCTAAAAATGATCAGTCATATTTACACTGACCTTGTCAAATCACCTAATGATAAAAGTATAGTCAAAGCTATGGTTTTTCCAGTAGTCATGTACAAATGTGAGAGTTGGACCAAAAAGGCTGAGCACCAAAGAACTGATGCTTTCAAATTGTGGTGCTGGAGAAGTCTTGAGAGTCCCTTGGACTGCAAGGAGCTCAAACCAGTCAATCCTAAAGGAAATCAATCCTGAATATACATTCATTAGAAGGACTGCTGCTGAAGCTGAAGCTCCAATACTTTGGCCACCTGATGCAAATAGCCGACTCGTTTGAAAAGACCCTGATGCTGGGAAAGACTGAAGGCAGGAAGAGAAGGGAACAAAAGAGGATGAGATGGTTGGATGGCATCTCCGATTCAATGGAAATGAGTTTGAGCAAGTTTGGGGATATAGTGAAGGACAGGGAAGCCTGGCGTGCTGCAGTCCATGGGGTCACAAAGAGTCGAACACAACTGAGCAACTGAACAAAAACAACAACAAAATCTTACATAGAGTGCATCTATCCCAGACTGTTCAAAGCAGTTTACAGGCATTATCTTACTTAATCCACCTAACAATCTTAAGAGGTAAATGCTATTGGTATCCCCATTACATTGATGATAACCTGAGGGAACTAACGAGGTGGTACATCCATCACATTTTTTAAAGACAGTAAGTCTAATATGCTACATCAGCTCTAAAGACTCCTAACAGTTCAGCGTCTGGGTCAATGAGCGCTTTAATTCATGAACTACTGAATTATTATTACACAAGGTCATATGGTAAATAAAAAGGTCATTATAGAATATCTCTGATTCATGAATGCATATGCATATGACAGCGATGTGTGCGTGCACGCTTGTTCCCTCAGTCCTGTTGGACTCTTTGCAACTCCATGGACCTTAGCCCACCAGGATCTTCTGTTCATGGGATTTCCCAGGCAAGAATACTGGGGTGGGTTGTCATTTCCTCCTCCAGAGGATCCTCCTGACCCAAGGATCAAACCCAAGTTACCTGTGTCTCTTGCACCGGCAGGCAGATTCTTTACCACTGAACCACCTGGGTAGCCCCATGACGACTCTAACACTTAACAAATAAAGATATAGGAAACTGAGGATAATTTTCATCAAGATTCACTTTCAGGCACTATCAACTTGTAGGGGAGGGAAAGATGGGCACAAAACTGGGAAAGTTATCAGTTTTCTCTTGAGAGTCCCTTGGACTACAAGATCAAACCAGTCAATCCTAAAGGAAATCAGTTCTGAATATTCATTGGAAGGACTGATGTTGAAGCTGAAGCTCCAATACTTTGGCCTCCTGATGTGAAGAACTGACTCATTAGAAAAGACCCTGCTGCTGCGAAAGATTGAAGGCAGGAGGAGAAGGGGATGAGAGAGGATGAGATGATTGGATGACATCACTGACTCGATGGACATGAGTTTGAGCAAACTCCAGGAGTTGGTGATGGACAGGGAAGCCTGGCGTGCTACAGTCTGGGGTTGCAAAGAGTCAGACATGACTGAGAGACTGAATTGAATTGAAGGGACATCCAAT
This sequence comes from Dama dama, assembly GCF_033118175.1. Lineage (NCBI taxonomy): Eukaryota > Metazoa > Chordata > Mammalia > Artiodactyla > Cervidae > Dama > Dama dama. Next base: position 76,936,986 of record NC_083710.1, on the reverse strand, counting down.
GAGGGGATTCTGGGGCCTGATTGAGGGTTTTGAAGGATGACTTGGGTGATGAAAAAACAAAGAATACTTATTAATGCTGTATTGACCTCCAACTTGAGGACTTAAAGGGTCAGACACAGTTTCAAATAACCCCTATAAGTTGGAGTTAAAAACAGAATGATGTTCAATAGTAACAAAGATAGATCTTTCCAATTACAAAAAGAAAGGAAAAAAGTGCAAAAGACAAGGACAATTTTCTGTTGAAGATTCCCATTACTAGGAGTTTGCAGTCTCTTGTGTACTCTAGCAGTATCCACAGCATTTTAATTACTTTGCTGTCTTCTCTATACTTATTTAAAACAAACATTTAATAATCAACATATTTTAAGTTGGAAATACCCAGTCTCATATTCAAATATTTTCATTCCAGAAAGTTATGCTTTAAAGAATTTTTTAAATATATTTTAGCTCTACACTGTTTCTCCCTTCATTATCTTCAAATTAACACTCTGGGTCTAGAAATCAGGGGTTAAGTTTACTTTTAGGAGGAAGGAAAAAACAGCTCTATAATCTTGATGGAGCATATGTCCAGCACATTATTTATTGTTGTTGTTCAGTCACTAAGTAGTATCCAACTTTTTGCAACCCCATGGACTACAGCATGCCAGGCTTACCTGTCTTTCACTATTTCATAGAGTTTGCTCAAACTCATATCCATTGAATCAGTGGTGCTATCTAACCATCATATCCTTTGCCAGCCTCTTCTCCTTTTGCCTTCATCTTTCCCAGCATCAGAGTCTTTTCCAGTGAGTCAACTATTTGCATCAGATGGCCAAAGAATTGGAGCTTCAGCTTTAGCATCAGTCCTTCCAATGAATAGCAGGGTTGATTTCCTTTAGGATGGACTGGTTTGACCTCCTCGCAGTCCATGGGACTCTCAAGAGTCTTCTCCAACACCACAGTTCAAAAGCATCAATTCTTTGATACTCAGCCTTATTTAGGGCCCAACTCTCATATCCACACATGACTACTGGAAAAACCATAGTTTTGACTATATGTACCTTTGTCAGCAAAGTGATGCCTTTGCTTTTTAACATGCCCTCTAGTTTTGTCATTGCTTTCCTTCCAAGAAACAAAGTCATTATAATGATAGATCGATAAATAGATAGACAGATACACAGGTATATGTGGTGGTGGTTTAGTCTCTAAGTCATGTCCAACTCTTTCAACCCAATGGTATATATCTAGATACACAGATACATATAGATAGATGTGAGGGAAGAAACAAATCAGATGTAAACCACAACATATCTTTTCTGCTCCAGAGATTGGCTCAGAGGTTAAAGCATTTGCCTGCAATGCGGGAGACCCGGGTTCGATCCCTGGGTCAGGAAGATCCCCTGGAGAAGGAAATGGCAACCCACTCCAGTATTCTTGCCTGGAGAATCCCATGGACAGAGGAGCCTGGTAGGCTACAGTCCATGGGGTCGCTAAGAGTCGGACACGGCTGAGCGACTTCACTTTCACTTTCCCAATTCCAAAATTACAAAGCCCTGCACCACTGATGGGATATTTCTTCAGCCCTTCAGCCTCAATGTCTCTTCTCTTGTCTGTTCTTCCCTGTGGCCTCATCTCCCTATTGCATCCCTTCCTGATATGCTCCTGTTATTAGGTCTCTAATTACAGCTATTAGCAACTTCCTACTTCCCATCAACTGTGATGCGTTCCTGTTATCAGCCCTCTAATTATATCCATTACCCACTTCCTATCCGCACTAACCAATTAATTAATTAATCAGTTAACAAACATCGAATTAATACCTATGAAGTCACATTACTAGATACTATGGGGGATAAAAACTGGTATATGACACTCTTCTCTAAACCTGAGACATTTATAGTCCATTTAGGGAACCAAGAGTAAAAAGTGCGTGTGTGTATGTGTGTGTGGTTGTTTGATTTCAGCACTACCAAATCAAATGGAACATGCCAGTGTGCTGAGATGAACAGAGACAGCAATGGAGAACTTGAGCTTCCCTGTCTCAAGGAAGAGCAGAGTTTTAACTTGTGAGTTGAGTGAACAAAACCCAGAGGTGGATATTTTAAGGCCAGTATTCCTTGGAAATAAAGTGAAGAAAGACCTTACAGGGCAAGGTGTAGAGTTCTTACTTATTCTACAGGCATAAGGAGTCAACAGCAATGCAATAAACATTGCGTCCTCTGCAGTACACACCAGATAAACTTATTATTCGTAGGTCTCCCAATACTAAATCAGAAGCTGAAGTACTGATAGCTCATGAGAAGAGGAATGCCATGACCACTGGCACCAGGCGGTGAATATGGATGATCATCAGATATGTCTCTGCTTATCTCCACTCTGGCAACCTTCAGGGATTGTCTATAATGGGTAGAGCTGACATCAAAGTTCTTTGAATTTGTCCAATGCAACTTTGGGCATTTCTTCATTTCCATAAATAAACAATACAAAGATTATTACAAAAAATCTCAGTGAAAATTTCAAAATGCACAGAGGCAGTGGAATGCAGTGTAAAGGTGATTCAGTTTTCTCATCTACAAAAGAAAAGGTTTAGACTAACATCTCTTCGAGCTGAAAAGTTTCTGTTCTAGGTCATTTTAAATATGTCAGTAGTGAAAATTTACTAGCCCTCTGACAATTTAAAAACTAGCTTTTATTTTGCTCCAATTACAAATAAAATTTAAGATATAATTTAAGGTCTAATGCTAAAGTGGCAAAAATGAATCACAGTTTGCCAGGTATTCAGAAACTTGAATAGATATATATATTTCTTATCAACTGCTACATAACAAAGTACCACAAATACAGTAATAGATGAGGCTTAAAATAACACAGTTCTGGTACAGGCTGTTGGGTCCTTTACCCAAATTTCCACAAGGCTGTAATCATGGTGTCAGCCAGTCTGTATGCCTTTCTGGAGTTTGGGGTCTTCACCCAAGCTCAAATGGTCGTGAGAATAGCCAGGACTTGCTGGATGCCATCTGGAAGTCACCATCATGCCCTAGAGGCTATCTGCAGCTCCAAGCCACATGGCCTTCTCTGTTGGCCTCTCACTACACAACATCCTTACTCCCTCAGGGCCAGCCGGAGAATCTGGTATTCTTATCCACTGAGACAAAGAATTCCATAACACAACATCTCTACAGGAGGGATAACTCATCACCTTTGTCAAATCTTTTTTTGCTAGAAGCAATTCACAACTACTCACTGCTCAAGGCTAGTGGATTTTACAAGGGCATGACTCACCGGGGCTTACCTTCGGGTGTGTTTCCAAAATGTGGAACACAACACAACAGCATTATTATAGCAGCCTGACTTTCTTCCTATTAATTAAAAACTTTTTTAAAAACTGAATAGTTAAGAACCTAAATGAGAAAGGAAGGCCACTCTTAGAAAGCTTTCTCACAGCAGCCATGACAAGAACTAGAGTGGAAAGCATGTGTGTAATTCTTCTAAGTAATGATCTTTGTACACGTGATATTACATTCAACAGTCACCAGGCAGATTAACCTCATCACACAGCAAGAAGAGTGAAACAGATAGGCGTAGTAGCTTACTCAAGTCCACACAACTGGAAAGAATCAGAGAATGCTTAGAACCCACAATTCAGTTGCATGTACAGCAACAAAGGGAATGTCTAGTAATTTTGTAAATCTAGTAACCAGATTTCTCAGCAAATCATAATAGCCATAAGCTTCAGTTTCTCATCTGTAAAATGGGGGAGATAATGATACCTGCTGTAGAACTCTCCCTAAGCTTGTTGTGAGGATAAAATGATAATAGAATATGTAAAGCCTTTGCTCAAAAACTGACACTTGCTAAGTGATTAATATGTGTGGTGTCATTGCAGTACTGTTGCAGGCCCTATGTAAACCCTAACATATTATATGTATAAGGACAATGAATTTAATGGATTTTTTATGTTTTATTTGTTTGTTTCGATTGGCAGGAAATTTTCAGGATTCTTTAGCAATCAGCCCACTACTTTTCTATGGTTGAAAGGCCCTCAAGGGATAAAAAGGAATAAACAATCCATCTATCTTTCTGTAGGAGAAGCAATAAAACTCTCTTATCCTCAAATAAATTGAAATGTAAAAGATATTTTTTAACAATTCATTTTGGTGGGTCAAAAACATGAACTGATCACATGCTTGTTAACAATGGTTGAGTTGGCCTTTGTTAAAATGTAAAGTACAAAGATAGACAAAAATTCAAGAGAATGAGTGGATCAAAAAATCAAGATATTCAGAAATATTTAATAATACAGTAATAGTATTACAGGTACCCTTAACTCTACAACACGCCTAAAAATTCAATACCAATATCATTAATTGTCCAGCCTAAAAAGGCAGATATTTCTGAGACTTGGGGTAACATATTTCTCCTTGAATTCCTTGGCTTTATCTTTGCCATACATTTATTTCACTTTTAACTGTTACTGTCAGATCGTTGCTGGCAACATTTACACGTATTGAATTACCATACGAGACAGTCACAAATAGGACACCCATTGCCCGTGCCCAAGGACCACCTGTAAGGCCAAGGCAGGGAGGATTAGGGCAGCGCTGTGCTGGCCAGTGTCCAACACCCTGTGTCTGGGAGGAAAACACGTTGGTCAGTTTCTAAGCCAATTTCAATTTACCAGTAGGATGTCACTGCTCAGGAGATGGGAAAAGGTGGCTCCAGCATACCACACGGCCCTCGTGGGAAGATCAGAAGGACACCATGAAGAGAACATCAAATTCAGTCTAATGTATAACCTAGGTATATACATGCTGAAGTCTTGGAATTTCCAAACTGGGCTGGGTGGGACACATTTGGGAAAACTTCTAGAGGAAGTATAGGATTTTTCAAAGGGAAAGGTTAGAAGGAAAATAATGAACCTTATTGCATATTCTACAAAGGTTCTCTCAGGTATTCCCTGATCAACCACAAAAGGTAGGTAGTATCATTACCCCCATTTTACAGATAGGAAAACAGAGGTTCAGGCAAACAACCCCATAGCTAGTAAGCGGCAAACTAGTCCATCCTTTTGTCCCTTCCATACCTCTTCCCTACTTTTTTTCCTTTCTTTCTCCTTGCCTTCTTCTCTCTTTCCCTCTCTCTCTTTTTCCTTCTCTCCTTTATGGCCCTCCTTCACTAAATAATCATCCAGTGTTTACTGTGCCCAAGACAGTGTGCCTAGAGCAGAGTATTTTTAAAAACACTACAAGTGAACAAGCAAATATTTTAAAAATCTTGTCTTCAAGGAGTCAACACTGTTGAGACCTGGGGAAAGCAGGGGTCAAGACAGATAGAAAAATGTGGTTTGAATGAGGTAGGTGCCATGACAGTAGTGTGAACAGGCAGACTGAGGTAAAGCCCAGGAGGTGGGAGACACTACCTAAGTCAGGATACGAAGTCTGATCCCTAAATGCTTTCTGTTACTGCAGTGGTGAGGGTGGTTTGACACACGCTAGAAGGAAAGAGTCATATGGGACCCCAAAGAGACAGAGAGAACATATTCATACTATGACAGCAGACTCAGCACGAGACCACCTACTTAGAAATGAGAGTGGATTTTAGTCTGCTGTTAGAGATAAATCTGACCTAACTAGTTTGTTCCTTTTTACAAAATAGGGAATGATTACAGTTGCTAGAAACTTCACGGGGATGCTAATAAACACCCCTCTTTGTTGTTCTCCAGAAGTACTATAAAAATTCTACAATACTGTTATTATTACAAAAACACAATTTATCTTTAAAGTCAGATGCTGGAAAAAGGAATAGTGTCTCTCCAATATCCTCTGGAACAAACAGAAATCTTCCAAATTATATGAGTGCGTTAGCCAAAAGCTTTCCTTTTGAGAAGACCACAAAGCAATAAATGAACAAAGGAAGACATAATAGAAAGATCTTCCTAGTATAAATAGGAAGACAAAGTGATATTTTAATGTTTTTGTCATATCCACCACTTAATTTTTTTTCTACAGTTAGCAAAACAAAATAATAAAATAGGTCCTAGTTTTCACACAGCATATAATACTGAACAATTCTGAGTATTTGATATTACAGTTCTCTCACCTTAGTGCATGCTTTTTCTTTCAAAGATCTAAGCCTCACTTTGTACAAACATGAGTTTGAGCTTGCAGGATTCTCATAATATTCTGTAGCGTAGTACTAAACAATGCACAGTAAGGCAAGGAAAATTCAAATAATAGGATCACACTCTAAGCTCTTTATTACAAAGATTATTGGCAGAGAGCTATATTCATCTCTTTCTTCATGTCTAACAGTGAGGATTATACAATTTTCTACAAAACCATATTTCTACCAGATATGCATGGTGTCACCTCTAAAGTCAATTTATCAAACTTCAGGCATAGCTTTACAAAGATGACACCATGCTGATTTAAAACTGAGACTACAAAGACAGAAGAGCCCCTCCCTTGTCAAGAGAGTTAAAATGAGAGCAAGATAGGAGTTAAGATTGGAAGAGAAGCTTAATCCCTTAGTAGATCCTGGAAGAGGGGCTATAGCCCCTTATTCCAAGACTTCAAGCCCTAAACACTACTAAACTCCTCATTAACAGCTGTGACCACTGCATTCTAGAAGAAATCTAGGCTCAGCCTGTCTTCAACTAAAGCACTCCTCTCAGTAGGCATCAAGGACCACAAGAAGAGCTGTGGAGAAGTGCAAGCAATAAACGAGCCACAACTACAACCAGACATCTGATTTACCCTGCTCCCTCTGTGCAGACAGTAGAGGCAGGAAGCTGAGAGAGCACAGAGATTGCAATCTGCCAAGAGAGGCTGAAAATGGTGGGAAAAGGCACGTTTCTCTTTATTTGCTCAGTCATTTAAAATGGATACATTATAAGAAATTTCATGGGCTTCCCAGGTGGCTCATTGGTAAAGGATCCACCTGCCAAGCACAAGACAGGAGTTCAATCCTGGGGTTGGGAAGATCCCCTGGAGAAGGAAATGGCAACCCACTTCACTGTTCTTGCCTGAGAAATCCCATGGACAGAGGAGCCTGGAGGGCTACAGTCCATGGGGTCACAATGAGTCAGACACGACTTAGTGACTAAACAACAACAGCAAATTTCATAGGACATAAGACTGAGATCATTCCTTCCCCACAATTATTTCTTTACTGAACAATTTTCTGGCATCAGGGGCTCAAAACAGTTACCAGCATCTGGAATGCTAACCTGCTTCTTCATCCACTGAGAAGATATCTTGGTCTGTTTAAAACTCTGGCTGGCTCATTTTCTTCAACTCAATCCTAAAAAATTATTTTTAACTTGGAAGTTCACTACTAACATTTTATGAGATGACAAAAAATTTGATTCTTGCTGTTTCTCTAAACAAGCCATCTCCCTTCTTGATCACAGGTTCTGCAGCCTGAGTTCTTTTTCCAAAAGACTAATTTCAAATGTTCACTATCACAACCAAGAGGAGCCCCCAGTTTTAAATTCTTAAGTACTTAACTTTTCTATCTTTAAAAAGTAAAGTCCATGGGGTCGCAAAGAGTAGGACACAACTGAACAACTTTCACTTCACTCCAACTCAAGAATTTTACTGGCAAGCAAGCAACCTTTTTTATATACTTTAGGTGTTACCAAATATACCTATTTGGCTATGAACATTATTTAAAAATGTACACCATCAGTATGAAGGCAATAATTATTAACTCAGCTTTTCAAACTAAAGGCAAGAAATTTAACTTTATTTGAACCATTCATTTCGTAAATTATTATAAGTTTTAAAGCAAATCTTCATACATTTAGTAGTTTCCCAGATAATTAAAATAACTTCCTAAGTGAGTCTACCTAGGTCATTCTAGGTTACTTCTACCCCTCTAAGATCCATTCTTCACCTGGACACTAAGTGATCCTTTCGGAATCCAAATACGTTTACGGAAGTCCCATGTTTAAATCCCCTGAATGGCTTCCTACAGCTCGTAAGATAAGGACCAAAGCCATCAACGTTGCCTTTGAGACCCTGAGGATCTGCTTGCTCCGTTGTCTCCAGCTTCTTCTCCACCCATCAAGCTCCCATGTCCTTACTGCTCTTTGGCTATACAATTTACTTTCAGTTCCTTAAATATGTCACATTCCATCCTGTCACTGGGCCTTGGCCCAGGCTGTACACCCATCTGAGACACTCAAAACTCTCGCCTCTCTCCTTTCCCACTTCATTCATCAAGTTAGCTCCCACTAAATACTTTGGATCTCAGATTATGGATCACTTCTTCAGGACACCACTACTTCCTTGAAACCCATCTCTAAGTAAGGTGTCTTTCCTCTCCTTCACTTCCCATTTATTTTATTATCACAGCTAATTACTGAGAGTCCACCCCTACGGTGGATTAGGACAGCAGCATCACTCTCTCCCTGCTCATCATTCCAAATCCATCACTGATCATCGTGCCTGACACAGAGGAGATGCTCAATAACTATTTATTGAATGAATTAGTGAACCAGTCTGTCCTTTCTTGTGTGGCTGGACCCAGGTCAAAGGATATGTTAACAGGAGTGCCCCAGCGGAAATCTGCAAGGCAGTCGGCCTGTAAGTATGAACTGAAGTCAATTGTTTATACTGCACAAAATGCTTAATGAAGTACTGTTTCTATGAAGGCAGTCTTTTTCTTAAGTAGAGAGTGTGAATAAAGATGCCAGAAAGGGGACATCCCTGGCAGTCCAGTGGTTAAGATTTCATACTTCCAGAGGAGGGGGGTGCGGGCATGAGTTTGATCCCTGGTCAGGGAACTAAGATCCTGCATGCCTGTACAACATAGCCAAAAAAAAAAAAAAAAAAAACACCAAGATGCCAGGAAAAAAGAATGACAAAGGGGGTGGGGGTGGAGAAAGTTAGAAAAGCAGTTGCTGCAGCAAAGACTGCGTCAAGCAGGGAATATATGGTAATAATGTATCTTCAAGTTTATGCAGCATAGTTGAAATTACACATCAGTTATCTCATTCTTCACTCCTTCTTCTCCACAATAGGGTAAGCAGGGTAGGGCAGACATTATTCACATCCATTTTATGAATGATCAAATAATCTTAAAGAATGATTTATCCAAGGGAAGAGACACAGGGCTTAAACCAGATCTTCAATGCCTGGTTCCTTTCTCTTTCCATGAACCATGTTAATTCACAAGTGTGTTGTGTTACTCAATCTGAGAAAAGGGTAAAATGACTATCAATATTTGCAAAAAGGAGTTTCAGCGGGTTTCCTCATTGAGATTGTTAGAATGAAACTGATATTCTCATGAACCACTAAATACTGGAAGGGAGGAGAGCTATGAATGGCTCTCATTTACTCATCTGATCTTCCACCAAATATCTACAGAGAGCTCTCATTATTCACAGTAGTTCTGTTATACAGTCATTGCAAACACTGAAATCCTGTATATTCAATCATTGCTGCTAGGTAAACTACAGGGTTAAGTTCCTGCCAGCTCCTGGTCACAACATTTTCAACCAATCAACACATAAATTTGTTTTATGTGTGTTTCTGTTAAAGCCACCTATTTTAATTTATATTCTTCATTTATTAACATATGAATTCACAGCCAACAGCATTATAGATCCTGTTTGAACTTATTTAATATACATATTTTCCCCATGAGGCACTTTATCATTATGTTTTTTTTTGTGGGGGGTAAATTTTAAAAAGCAGAATTGTCTATGAAATGCACAAAAATATGGAAAGGATGGCACTAAATAGGCTGTTAAAAGGATATAGTTTACAGTATGAGAACTGAAACAAGAAGGCAGTGTCAAACCAGCTGGGGAAGTGTGCTTCAAACAACTCAAAATCTTCCCATTCTGTACATATCTGTGAATGATCACGAAAGCATTTGTTTTGCAGTTTCAAATAAATTCTAGTGAGTAGGCGAGTTCTCAAAAAGGAATCCATGAATAATGAAGACCCATATTTGAGCTTCTCCAAATACAAGATGATGAGGATACATGGCCAAAAAAACATGTTCCTGAATTTATACATACCAAGAGTCAAATGTAACAAATAAGAATGCAATCTATCAAGGGAGGAGAGAGAAAGACATGCATCTTGAAGATGAAGGCATTTGCTGGCCTCCTTAGTTTGGAGTTAGGAGGAGGTGGAATTGGAAAGAAAGTCCAAAAAGTCACAGGAACAGAGACAAGGAGTGTGTATCTGGTGTGTTAGGTATTGAGGATCAGATTGGGGGGAAAGGTAGAACAGGGAGATGAAGAAGCAAAGGATGTTGTGAGTGGATGCAATGGAGCTAGAACTTCAGCCACTCAACAATGGGAGCAAATGACAGATTTTAAGCCGTGCAGTGACTAGAAATTTTTTTAAAAAATAATTTGATGATGATAAAAAAGCTGGATTGCATAGGATTAAGAGAGGAGGACAGAGATTGGTGGACAGTTAAAAGGTTGTTGGAAACATCAGGCCAGAGGTGATACAGTCTGAATTTGAGCAGTTTAGGGGGAAGGGTAAGGAGGAGGGTATATATTGCCACATTCCTAAGAGGTAAAAATCAACAGAGTTTGGTGACAGATTGAGTGTGTTGATGAGAGAAAGGGAAAAATGATCTAAACATACTGTCATTTACAAATATGTTTAATATCTATTTGTAAGTAGATTGCAAGATTCTCATTGGAGAAGGAAACGGCAACGCACTCCAGTCTTCTTGCCTGGAGAATTCCGTGGACAGAGGAGTCCGGAGGGCTACAGTCCATGGGGTTGCAAAGAGTCGGACACAACTGAGCAACTAACACTCAAGCTTCTCATAGAGGAAGATCATTCAATTCATCCTTATTGTAATGAATTAAATATCCTTTGCAGTATTTTGACTAATACTAAAGTTACAGATAACAATAAATAAATCTTTAAATAAAAAGTTTGTATAAATAATAAATACATTCTTACATTCCACTGAATTTAAAATAACAAAGAAAAATAAATTATTTCAAGCCTGAAGAAATACTGTTATCCATACTACAACAAAGGGTAGGAAGCAAGAAAAGATATTATAAGCCAAGTTCTAAAGCGACAGCTTGGTTTTGGTAACCTCTTATCTGTCTCCTTGCTGAGGGAGTCCTCAGTAAGCACAACATTATTTAAAATGTTCTGCTTTTTCTTGGAATGCGGGAAGAATAATAAGAAACAGGAAATCAAAAGTCAAAGTGTTAGTCACTTAGTCACGTCTAACTCTTTGCCATCCCATAGACTGTAGCCCACCAGGCTCCTCTGTCCATGGGATTCTCCAGGCAAGAATACTGGAGTGGGCTGCATTCCCTTCTCCATGGAATCTTCCCAATCCAGGGGATCGAACCCAGGTCTCCTTCATTGCAGGCAGATTCTTTACCTCCCGAGCCACCAGGGAAGCCTAACTGCAGCTCAAATCTCGACTCTATCTCTGTTAAAATCTGGGACAAGTCCTTTCAGCTACTGAGTCCTGAGTTTCCTCACCTATAAAATAAAGACTTTCTGCCAGTTGCTTTTGAAGATCTCTTCCATTTTTAATAGTCTTTGTGCTACTTAAAGTAGCTTAAATATTAGATACTCATATTCTCATACATAGTACTTTTTTATAGAGAAAAGGTGAGTTTAGGGAACTAAAATTCACTAATTACCTAAAAAAATAAATGTCTGAAAACATATTTTTAATGTGAAGCATCCATATCAGTGTGTCCCATAGAGAGGAAAAAAATTTGATATATATCCCCCAGGGTAGATTTTTAAAATAATTCACAGTTATTTATATCAATGTGGTATATGTGTTTATTTCTAACCTGTAAACTTGCTGAATATTTGATAAATCCATAAGATTTCCATAAATCTTTCTCAGATTTATTGGGGTAAGGATTCAGCCAATTATAAAAAAAAAGATCAGATTTGTGGTTATCAGAGATGGGGGTAGAAGGAGAAGGAATTGGAAGAAGGTGGTCAAGAGATACAAACTTCCAATAAAAGATAGATAAGTACTAGAGATGTAATGTACAAGATGATAATTATAGTTAACACTGTTGTATGGTAAAGAATATCTGCCTGCAATGCGGGAGACCAAGGTTTGATCCCTGGGTCAGGAAGATCCCCTGGAGAAGGAAATGGCAACCCACACCAGTTTTCTTGCCTGGAGAATTCCATGGACAGAGGAGCCTGGCGGGCTACAGTCCATGGGGTCACAAAGAGTCAGACGTGACTAAGCAACGAACACACACACACACTGTTGTGTATGACAGATGTTAAGAGAGTAAATCCTGAGAGTTCCCATTACAAGGAGAAAATGTTTTCCCTTCTTTCTTCTATTCCTTTGTATTGTATCTTTAGAGACAATGTTAACCAAATGTATTGGGGTAATAATTTCACTATATACATAATACATATGTATAAATATGTGTCAAACCTTTATGCTGTATACTTCAAATTCATACAGTGATGTATGTTAATTATGTCTCAATGGAACTGGGGGGAAAAGGATTGGTACCCAACAGCAAGAAGTTTTAGAGGCTTTAAAAAGGTATAAGATGAGTGATATTTTTCTTTTTCTAGTGTCAGAAATTTTAGATATGATCACATTTTTTGACATCTCTAGGCGTATGGGCCCATTCTAATTCAAAGATTTGTTTATACAATGTGCTTTGTTTGTAGAAGTCTTTGAAATCAGTTTAATTAATTGTTGCTTATAATCACCATCTTGTTTAGTAAATTAATATTGCCTTAACATATTCATGGAGAATATGTTTATTAGGCATAAGTATGATGGCAATCCTTTAGAAACTATGACACACCATCCTTGTGAATATTAAACTCTTCTAATTACAATCCATGGACTCACTGTTCTTAAAACCACATCTAACTTATTACTAAAATAACTCAACAAGGCTATTCTGACCCATTCTGAATATCCATATAGAATATTTTCACACTTGCTCCCTGATTAAACTCTAGAAATTCAAATGTCACACATACTGTTTGGATGTAACCAGAAGCATATGATTAAATACCTTGAAGCTTATTTTCCAGCGAACAAACCACAGATGAATTTGTGACAGTCAAGGCAGACCAGGGGGTACTAGACAGTTTAAAAACCATCAAAGTTAGCCAAATGGTTGTTTTATACCAGAATGGGTGGTAAATTCATGCTGGGGGCTCTATGGCTCCAAGACTCAGAGGCCACGGCTGTACCAGATGGCCACCAATGAAGACACCTGGCGCAGTCACCTACAATGGTCCCTAATGCACAACGTGGGAGAAAATACAGGCTTAATGGAACTCCCTGTTCAGAGCATCATGCAAAGCTTTTGTGCATTGGTGGATCCAAAATAAATAAATAAATGAATAAACAAGCAAACAGTAAAGCATTAAAGTTTCACTTTTTAGTAATTGATTAGTTCTGCATGGGGCAGACCATATCAGGGCCTTGGGGAAACTGGAGTGATCCAGTTGGCCCATGACTATAACCATGTTTTCCCCCCAGTGTAGAATAATAAAGCACAATGCAAAATTTAAGAACCCTCTATAAAAATACCAGCCTCCCCACTGGATTCTGTTCAACATGGATGTCACGACATTATAATTCTCTGCATTCCATGCTATCTTTTTGATTTCCAAAGGAAAATGTGTTAACCAACGTGCACAGACAGATGATAAATAGCTTCATGAGAAGAATGATTCCTGTACAGAATAGCATAACGGTTCAACCATCTAATCTTACATGTAGACAAAGGGTTTAAATGATTAATTTTGCAGGTGTGGATTATTTGCTTTGATGATCACCCACGGTTAATTTAAAAATCTGAATCACTCAACACACTTCTGATTATCTTTCCACAGTGTTCAAATGTATACTCAAGGAACACAAAGTGATCATGGTCTTAGGCAAACATAATAAGGATGACATAAAAGGATGATTTTTCAAGAGTCATGTAATGCATTCCAAAACTACATATTATTGTATTATCTATGCCACAGCTTCTTTTCAATGCAGACGACTGTTAAGAATTACCTTCATTTGAAAAAGAGGCAAAAGGGTTTCAAATGAAGAAGACATTACCAGAATCAACTCAAAAATGTTTCTTAAACACTGTCTTTGGTCTATCACAGTGCCGAGTTCTGCAACCAACAAGAGAAAAAAAAAATGGGAAAAGGCTTACATCTGCCTAAAGGGAACTTAGAGTCTTACTGGACAAGAAACTTATTCAATACATTCATATACACTAACACATTATATACTAACACATTATACCATATTACAAGGTTGAACATAAGTAATCAAAGTAATCCTACTGTTAGTAGGCCACTGTTAGTGCTATAGAAATTCAGGCAGACAAGATCACTGGAAACAGTATTAATCAAAGATTCCTTGGAGAGTGTGTATCATAAAGCTTCCCTGGAAGGATACCCTTCACGTTCCCTTCACACATCCAGATCACCTAGTACAGTAAGAGGATCACATAACAATTTTTCTGAATTTAACTAAAATGGGTTTGCAAAACAGAAGTAGAACTTTCAAGCCAAGAGAGCAACATGAAGAAAGAAGAAGTGAAAAAGTAACAAGTCAACATATTACCTATACAGTATTTTTGCTAAAAGTTTAACTAGAACATAATCATACGGAAACTATCAGACAAATCAAAATAGAAGGATATTCTACAAAATACTTCATGTACATTCTTCAAAAATACCAGTGTCACAAAACATCATCCACGAGTGCCCTATATTAAAGAGACTAACAACCTAACACAATACAATTCTTTGATTGGATTCTGGAAAGAAAAAGAAATGACTTTATCCACCCAAAATTGGAGAAATGTGAATATATACTGTATTTTAGATAATATTATAAATCAGTGCTGAATTCTTAGATGTGATAATGGTTGTGTAAGAGAACATCCTTATTTTTAAGAGATGCAGCTGAAGTATTTAGAGGTGATGTATCATGTCTGCAATTTAGTCTCAAATGGTTCAGTAAAAAAAAAAAAGAAGAAACAAATCTATAAATAAACACACCCCCCCGAAGAGAGAGATAAAGCAAATGTGGCTTTGGTGAATCTCATGAAATAAATAGTTGTGGGGAGAGAAATAATGAGTCAGATGGGAATAGATTAGGTGGATGGATGGCACTACAAAGTGATGGAACTGGGGCTAAAATCTGTGAATAGAGAAGGAGTAAACAACCGATAGAGATCTTCATATTATGAAATCAGGAACTTGGCCTTGACTTGGAAAAACAATAGGGACACAGAATACACAACAGTCTCTAGCTTAAAAGTAAGACAGTGACTAGATAAACAATAAGGTCCTAATGTATAGCACAGGGCACTCTATTCACTATCCTGTAATAATGGAAAAGTATATTTTTTAGAAGAATGTATAAAAGGTAAAACAGTGACTTTTATACATCAGAAAAATTAATAAGGCAGTGATTCCACCAGAATTTGACCATAGCAAGACCCCACTCTGCTAAGATCATTCTCACAGCATTCGTAGCCTCAGCCAGGAGTAACCCCCAATAAAAAAAGCAAGCTTCAGGAGACAAGGTCTGTGCTTCTCTTGTTCAACCGATGCTCAGCATTTACACAAGAGCAAAAAGGAAAGTGACAAAGAGGAACCAAAGGAGAGAAGGGGGTCAAAATGTCTGTGAGATTTCCAATGTGAAAGCTGGGAGAAATGTAGGCATGTGGGAGAACTTCTGGGAGAGAAGGTGTCATTCTCCAGGTTATAAGAGCATCTCTGTGGACTGGAGAAGCCCCGTGTTACATCAGCAACTACCTGCAGTAAGTTTTCTTCCCAGCTTGTTTTTGGTGCCGCTTTGCTTAAAATACAGTAGATATACTTACTCACATAATTAGTTTGTCTGACTTCCTGTCAAATCAATGTTTATTCTCAAGAATCAATTTTGTTGCTCTGTCCCTGAAGGCATTCGATCCATCTGTCACCATAAAGCAACTTTCCAGGGATTTTTCACCTATGGATCTTTTTTTTTTTCTATTTCTACCCAATTTATTCCTGTTCTTCTCTTATTACCTAATTCATTTTTGTTTAGATTTTAGTTTCTTTATGTCTAAATCATGCTAGAACTTTGCGTATTTTTCTGCATGCACTCTCTGTACATAAAAAGAGCTACCTACTAGATACACGACTTACTTAACTTCCTGTTAAAGATAAGTTACTTAAATTTCATCAAATGGATACACCAACATGTATAGCTCATAAACACCATAATTCAATTAAAAAATCATTATTATTATTATTATTGCACTTAGTATTAAATCTACTTTACTATGTAAGATAATAATCTGTGACCAACAATACCACTGCTGTACCTTTACAAATTAAGAGATGGAAAAGGATTTCAAAGAATAAATTTTGAGGACCATTGTCCCAACCCTCTAATTCAATTAATGTCCATAGAGATGAAGCAACTTCTCTGTAGTCACACAGCTTATAAGCAGTAGGATTCAGTCCACCCAAGGTTTTCTGTCTTCCAAGCCAGTGAGTGCCTTAACCACTTCCTCACAATGCTATCTGGCTGGTTAAAAGCTGAACTATCAATGTCCACTGTGATTTTAACACATTCCTACAACTAATGCTGTGCTCCAGTGTGAACAAGGGAGCAAAGAGGCATGTTAATTGAAGTCTTGTGGACATGAAATAGTTGCTGGAGCAGAAGACTTTATTTTTTCAAGGTTGGTGAAATGTCTTTTGACAACAACCAGCACACATTCTGTTTCAGAGCTAGAGTTTCTTCCTAGGCAGTGGTCCCCAACTTTTTGGCACATGGACTGGTTTCATGGAAGACAATTTTTCCATGGACAGGAGGTGGGGGGTGGATGGTTCAGGTGATAATTCTAGAGACAGGGAGCACCGGGAAGCAACAGATGAAGCTTCACTCACTCACCTGCCACTCATCTCCTGCTGTGTGAGCCAGTCCCCAACAGGACCAGGGGTTGGGGACCCCTGTCCTGAGGGACATTTTAACCCTAAAAGAATCACCTTAAGAGCACTTCTTAATTATATGTATCCAAAGCAAGTTACCAATGTTTATCTTTGGGGTCTACAACAGGACTTAAACCTAACGAGAATCTGAGCTTGAGTTAGTAAGTGCATGAAACCGCTTTGTCCCTCACACACAGCCTTTGGTGTATGAAGGTGAGACTAGGTTATTGGCAAGGGATTGTAGGTATTTGCATCTTAGGGTTCTTCTAGGACGGACGGTATTGAGCCTTCTCTCTGACGCTCAATGTTGTTGAACCCTGTCCAGTGAGCCTTGACTAAGGCCAAGTTGAAGAAGTGAGATCAAATTCACCATAAGAAGGAGCACCTCTGGCAAGGCCCAACACCAGTGTAAGGAAGGGCCTTTCTCACCCACAGCCACAGACACTGCAGTGGACAGGGCTACTTACCAATAGCAAAAACCCTCATTGGCAAAGGAAGCAATACTCCCAACTTCCCGGATATCATTCAAGACAAGATTAGTGAAGAATGCCCTTTGGTTTTCAGTTACCACCCTTGACCGTCTTGGACGTAACATCGGGAGAATTTCTGGGAAGAGCAACATTAGACTTAACTGCAAGCAAAGGAGGAGCTCAGGGTTATTAATATCATTTGAAAATCACAATAAATTTAACTTTACTTATAGTCACAGGCTGAAAGACTAAGGACACCTCAATGTAATACCATGGAAGGTTATATTAATAAACTCAGTGATGGCCTGGGCAGAGAACCCTTTCCAAACATATAACTTCAAGGTGTCAAACAGTCTCCCCCTTTCATGGTTCACTTCTGCCTCTGGTAGCTTTAGGAGTTCTCAAGAGGAAACCGCCATGTGGTCCGAGGTCCCTCGGGAGCTGTCTCAATGCCCCCATCTGTCCTGGACCGTCTTCCTTCCCCCAGCATTTCTTCCCAGGCTGCCTGGGGCACGGGAACGTTTCCCAGGTTGTTGATGCCCTCTTGGGATACGACTGAGCAACCAAGCGCAGGCTGCACTGACCTGCCTTATGAGGCTCTTGGACTTCGTCCTGACCTCTGACCTCCCTCTGATGCTCGCTGTCCACTAACATTCACCCTGACGCCAGGAGTTCACTTGTCTTGTGATCTCCGTCAGATACTATCTGCCTACTCACATTCACCTCATGGCCAGCTGGCTGCTCTCCACTATTTTGTGTCCATCTCTCTTGGCCAGCTGCTCCCTTTTCTCCAGGTCCTCCTCTCCTTGAGAGGTTGTACCACAGACCTGTTTGGCTCCCAGGATTTGGTCCTTTTAGGTTTTCCATCCGTAAGTGTTCACCCCTATTTAGGGGTTCATCAATAGGTGTTTGGGTTGGTTGTACACAAACCATCAAGGGCCTGACAAAGAGCAAGATCAGTCAGCAACCTCACACCTAGCCCAGAAACACAATTCCCTTCTGACCTTCAAACTCAGTTGCCCAGTATGACTCATTGTTCCAGAAAAGTCTTCTGCCACAACGGATTCCTATAATCTCCTTTGTACTTGGTCTCTTTTGAGTCCCTTTCTCCCATCCTCACTCCATCCATCACTTCTCAGACTTGCCTCCATGTGGGCCCCTGAGCCCACCAACCAATTGGTACTAATTTACATCACAGTGGGAAGTATACTGCTGGCCTTTCATACCTAGTCTGTAGATTCATCAAAGATATGCTATTTGTAACACACTCAGACACTCAAATACACACAGCAAAAAATTTAAAAATATATGTATGTATTCGCTCACTTTCATCTGACTATTAATTCCCATTAATAAAATGTACCAAAAAAGAAAAAAAATCAAATTATAAGTTAATCTTAGTTTAAGGGAGGTAGATAAGTAGAGATAAGAAATGTCCTTAATTACAGAGCTCTTCATAACTATGACATAATTTGTCAGTTGCACATATTGATCTGAGAAGTAAACCAGCATGATCAGCCAGAAACATTAACTGATGTTTGCTATCTACAGGTAAATGTCATGAAACTCACCCTTTTCTAGAAGTGCATGGCCCTTGGGCTGTAATTACTAAAGTGATATGGCTAAATTTGACAGCTATGTTAGTCATATTATCACGAATCTTACTAAAACTCATTAATTTTCCATATTGAAACATAATCCTTGACTTTAAAAGAAAGAAAAGAAGTTTCAGTAAGAATGTGAGAAAAATCTTAACTTATGCAGTGGAGTTTACCAAGGTGTTTTTCCCAGAGCATTATAATCAGAATACAGGCAATACTTTCCAAATCATATTCAGTAATAGCTTATTTAATAACTCTGCATATTTGTGGAGTATGTAGCTAAAAAGACACATTCATTTTAAGTCATATCTCTTTTACAGAGAGAGAAACATAGTTACAACAAGATCAAAGTGAATTACTCAGAGTCAGAGTGTAATGTAAGACCTAAAGCTAAGGTTCAATCTCAAGCAGCCTTGACATCTGGTAAAATCAAGGGGGTCTTGAGTGGTTTCACTGCAAGTTCCCCTCTCCTCTCTGCATCCATAGAAAACTTCCTCTAGCCAAACATTCCTCCTTATCACAGCGGTCAAGCACAGTTCTTGATTTTTTTCTGAGTAGCTGGTTTCAGTTCCTTGTCAACCCACAAAATTGTTCACACAAGATGACTCCATCCTTCCATGAGAGCTAGGAGACACCCCACCCTGTTGATACTACAAAGCCTGCCTCCCAGAGTTCCTGACTGTTCATTCTGTTCCCAAGCGTAACTCCATGTGAGTCTACACAGTGCACTATCTTCCTCCTCGGGCTGTGAGTACGTGTAACTAAAGAACTGCTCTCTATCTCATCTGTCTAGTGTGAGGTGTCCTCGCTTCAGCCATGCCAACAACCCTGGTTGAGGGATCCTTCAGTCACCAACACGGTGAAGCAGAGGTGATGAAAACACAGAGCAAGCACATTGCAGAGAGGATGCTCCAAGTCAGGCTTTCTGACTCCTCAATCACTGCTCTTCCACTGCCATATGATGACAATTACCACTTAGGAAGAAATTTCTATGTGCCACGCTCTTTATGGGCTTTTTACATGAACTACCTCATCTACGTTTAACAACTATCCCGCGAGGTAGGTACTGTTATTCATCCTGTGTTACAGATGTAAGACTGAAGCCCAAAGGAGCAGAGTAACTAGCTCATGAGGGATGGAGCTGAGATCCCAATGCCACTGCCCAAGAACTCCCGGCCTCAGAATGAATGAATCCTCTGGTAAATAGATTTTATAAAAACATTATCATCAGATGACAGCAGTTGAAAAATATAAGCTATGAACAGAAAGTTGAGTTTACAAAGGTTCCTCTGATTTCAGTTCTGTTAACTATTAAATAAACAGTGGTATCTATTGAGCAGACACATCTCCCTGGTGGCTCAGATGGTAAAGAATCTGCCTGCAATGCAGGAGACCCAGGTTTGATCTCTGGGTTGGGAAGATTCCCTGGAGAAGGAAATGGCAGCCCACTCCAGTATTCTTGTCTGGAGAATTTCAATGACAGAGGAGCCTGGTGTGCTACAGTCCATGGAGTTGCAAAGAGTTGGACACAACTGAGCAACACACAACATGTGAATTGAGTGTATAAACTGAAGAAAAACTTTGCCTCAAACATGGTTAAGAAAAAGCAGCACACTAAATACAATTATCCTCTATAGTCATAATTTATATTAAATATTTGAAAATAGTATGTCTTAGGTCCTTTTTCCTACAATATACTCATTTTTCAAACATAGATATAATTATATACAATAACATCTCTAGCACAAGCTACCTCTGCTCAGATTTCCTGACCCAGATTCTATGCTTCCATTTACCTGCTGAACATCTCAGGGTAACTTGAAAGAAAGTGAAAGTGAAGTCGCTCAGTCATGTCCAACTCTTTGCAACCTCATGGACTGTAGCCTACCAGGCTCCTTGGTCCATGGGATTTTCCAGGCAAGAGTACTGGAGTGGGCTGCCATTTCCTTCTCCAGGGGCTCTTCCCAACCCAGGGATTGAACCCGGGTCTCCTGCATTGCAGACAGACACTTTACCATCTGAGCCATTCTTCATTAGGCCCATATCTTTCTTCCCTTGTAGACTATGATCTGTTTGTGAGCAGTAACCAAGTCTTACGCATTTCTTTTTTACACGGCCAAAATCTACCTCAGTCCCTCAATGATTTTTTTTTAAACAAACAAATGCATGAATATAAAAGTAAATATAGTCTTGCAAGGAACCATTTATTTTTGAAAATGTCAAGATGTTAGTAGCTCCTTTATTTTGTCCAAAATTAGTTCTTCACTTGAAGGTTAGATTTTTTTATGAACATTTTGACAAATGTTTTGAATAGAATTTACCATTTTTGTACAAAGTGGTAAAGTAGTCCCCTGAAAATAATTTTTGAAAGCTTGTCATCTTTTTTAAAAGTGTGATAATTTGGAACTAATATTTGTTATGCCATTCATATGCAATTTGTGAACACAAACACATGAACATATACACATGAATGGCTAAACTGTGGATGACCAAAACTGGAACAGAATCATCTAAAAAGCACTAGATTTCTCACTGAAAATGAAGTGCTTGATGACTACTCATCAAGGATGTGGAAAACAAAATTTATGCCTGAGTAAAGATTGAATCAAATCCTCTCAAAACAGTTTGAATCACAAGACTGTGATTTTCAAAGAAACCACAAACATCTCATTATTCTAATATGAGCTGATATTAGAATACTTTGCTTCTTTCCCGTTCATTCTCTGCTCAAACACACACACACACACACACACACACACACACACACACACACACACACAGATTGTTCTTTTATGTACTAGGCTGTGTCCAAATTCTAGAAACTTTCCTTACAAACTGTTTAATAAAGTACAGACTCATTTTAGGCAATAATTAACCTAAGTTTGTAAGAATCCCCTAAGGAAGTTATTAAAATGCAGATCCTAAATCCCATCCCAACCCCCAACATACCTCATACCAGAGACTATAATTCAGTAGATTGCAAATATGGTGAAGAAATCTGCATTTTTGTCAGGTACTGTCTGATAGGAAGGGGGATGTGTGGAGGGTTGTGTCAACTACACTTGGAAACACATTGCTTTAGAAAATGTGAAGTCAGTTCAAACAGCAACCTTAAATTTAGAATTTTATGGTGATGTGGAGAATGATTTCAGGGGAAAGAAGCTGCAATCAAGAAAATCTATTATAATAACCCAGATGGAAGTTTATGTGGGGTTAGGAAAAAGCATAGAATGGAAAGAGGATGATAAGAATAATATTTAAGAGATCCAAAATTCACAACCTAAATCAGCAAGAATTGGTGAGTCAACAGTTAGGCATACTGTGGTGGAGAGGGTTAGGGTGAGAGAACAGGAAGAGTGAAGGACAAGTTAAGTTCTAGAACTCAAGCTCTGGAGATGCAAGAGCTGGAGGTGCCACGGAGATAGTTTCTTATCATCAGATTACGAGTCAGAATTGGAACTTGTGCAAGTCAGCAGGCATTTTGCCAGTTTATACAGTATCTTTGTAAAAATTAGAAAAAGTCATCGCTGTCTATGTAGAAGTATACCTCTGGGTGCATCTTGGCAAGTGGAAGACTCCTTTGGGCAAATTAGAAGGTGTTTCTATCCATGAGCAGATGTAGCCCTGTGCCAGGACCCACAGCTGGAGAACCATAACAAAGACTGGATTTCAGCTCCCACTCATCCCTCATGCAAATCATAATGTGCCCAGGGAGACACTAACAAGATTCAGGATATGGCCTTGGGAATGGATGGTAAAGTCACTGGAGGGAACATTTCCCAGGAATTGTTAATTGATGGATGAGATGCTACATGCATGATGAATTCTTCTAGGATTGTTTACTGAAAAGGCCACCTAAAGTCTCATGAAAACCCTTTCCACCTCATCTGATAGAGGTCAGATATTCCTGAGACAGGGACCCAAGGATGAATTTAGGGGGAAGCATCTTTGATGTGGGATTCACTGTAGTAGCAGATGAAAGAGGTGGATGGCGTCTCGTTCACTGCTGTATGTCTAGCACCTTGGACAGCACCTAGTCATGGTTATGAGAATTCCTAAAATCTATTCTTCAGTAATATCCTTCACCCCATTTGTGGAAGCATGATTTGAGGTTTTCCTAACCTTCTCCAATACCGTAAAATAGTATGAACAAGACTAATTGTATAAGTAACAATTCAGTCTATCGAGCACATCAAAACTCAAAAAATAAAGGAAAATAGGCTTGCCTTGGAGATTTCCCAGTTATAAAGGAGGATAAATTGAGCTGTGCCGGGCGCAGGAGGGCCGAGAGGAGCTACTCCACTTTCAAGGTCAGGAAGGGCAGCTGTGAGAAGATACAGCTCGTCCAAGGTAAGGAGCAGCAGCTGTGCTTTGCTGGAGCAGCCATAAAGAGATACCCCACGTCCAAGGTAAGAGAAACCCAAGTAAGACAGTAGGTGTTGCGAGAGGGCATTAGTGGGTAAAAACACTGAAACCATAATCACGGAAAACTAGCCAATCTGATCACACGGACCACAGTCTTGTCTAACTCAATGAAACTAAGCCGTGCCATGTGGGGATATCCAAGATGGTGGGGTCATGGTGGAGAGGTCTGAATGAATGTGGTCCACTGGAGAAGGGAATGGCAAACCACTTCAGTATTCTTGCCTTGAAAACCCCATGAACAGTATGAAAAGGCAAAATGATAGGATATTGAAAGAGGAACTCTCCAGGTCAGTAGGTGCCCAATATGCTACTGGAGATCAGTGGAGAAATAACTCCAGAAAGAATGAAGGGATGGAGCCAAAGCAAAAATAATACCCAGTTGTGGATGGGACTGGTGATAGAAGCAAGGTCCGATGCTGTAAAGAGCAATATTGCATAGGAACCTGGAATGTTAGGCCTATGAATCAAGGCAAATTGGAAGTGGTCAAACAGGAGATGGCAAGAGTGAATGTCAACATTCTAGGAATCAGCGAACTAAAATGGACTGGAATGGGTGAATTTAACTCAGATGACCGTTATATCTACTACTGTGGGCAGGAATCCCTTACAAGAAATGGAGTAGCCATCATGGCCAACAAAAAAGTCCGAAATGCAGTACTTGGATGCAATCTCAAAAATGACAGAATAATCTCTGTTCATTTCCAAGGCAAAACATTCAATATCACAGTAATCAAAGCCTATGCCCCAACCAGTAATGCTGAAGAAGCTGAAGTTGAATGGTTCTATGAAGACCTGCAAGACCTTTTAGAACTAACACCCAAAAAAGATGACCTTTTCATTATAGGGGACTGGAATGCAAAAGTAGGAAGTCAAGAAACACCTGGAGTAACAGGCAAATGTGACCTTGGAGTACGGAATGAAGCAGGGCAAAGGCTAATAGAGTTTTGCCAAGAGAACACACTGGTCATAGCAAACACCCTCTTCCAACAACACAAGAGAAGACTCTACACACGGACATCACCAGATGGTCAACACCGAAATCAGACTGACGATGTTCTTTGCAGCCAAAAATGGAGAAGCTCTACACAGTCAGCAAAAACAAGACTGGGAGCTGACTGTGGCTCAGATCATGAACTCCTTATTGCCAAATTTAGACTTAAACTGAAGAAAGTAGGGAAAACCACTAGGCCATTCAGGTATGACCTAAATCAAATCCCTTATGACTATATAGTGGAAGTGTGAAATAGATTTAAGGGACTAGATCTGATAGACAGAGAGCCTGATGAACTATGGATGGAGGTTCATGACATTGTACAGGAGACAGGGATCAAGACCATCCCCATGGAAAAGAAATGCAAAAAGGCCAAATGGTTGTCTGAGGAGGCCTTACAAATAGCTGTGAAAAGAAGAGAAGTGAAAAGCAAAGGAGAAAAGGAAAGATATTCCCATTTGAATGCAGAGTTCCAAAGAATAGCAAGGAGAGATGAGAAAGCCTTCCTCAGTGATCAATGCAAAGAAATAGAGGAAAACAACAGAATGGGAAAGACTAGAGATTTTTTCAAGAAAATTAGAGATACCATGGGAATATTTCAGGCAAAGATGTGTTTGATAAAGGACAGATGGTATGGACCTAACAGAAGCAGAAGATATTAAGAGGTGGCAAGAACACACAGAAGAACTGTACAAAAAAGATCTTCATGACCCAGATGATCATGATGGTGTGATCACTCACCTAGAGCCAGACATCCTGGAATGTGAAGTCAAGTGGGCCTTAGAAACTTGTGGGCCTCCACTACGAACAAAGCTAGTGGAGGTGATGGAATTCCAGTTGAGCTATTTCAAATCCTAAAAGATGATGCTGTGAAAGTGGTGCACTCAATATGCCAGCAAATTTGGAAAACTCAGCAGTGGCCACAGGACTGGAAAAGGTCAGTTTTCATTCCAGTCCCAAAGAAAGGCAACCCCAAAGAATGCTCAAACTACCGCACAATTGCACTCATCTCACACACTAGTAAAGTAATGCTCAAAATTCTCCAAGCCAGGCTTCAGCAATACATGAACTGTGAACTTCCAGATGTTCAAACTGGTTTTAGAAAAGGCAGAGGAACCAGAGATCAAATTGCCAACGTCTGCTGGATCATCGAAACAGCAAGAGAGTTCCAGAAAAATATATATTTCTGCTTCATTGACTATACCAAAGCTTTTGACTGTGTGGATCACAATAAACTGTGGAAAATTCTGAAAGACATGGGCATACCAGACCACCTGACCTGCCTCTTGAGAAACCTGTATGCAGGTCAGGAAGCAACAGTTAGAACTGGACATGGAACAAAAGACTGGTTCCAAATAGGAAAAGGAGTATGTCAAGGCTGTATATTGTCACCCTGCTTATTTAACTTATATTCAGAGTACATCATGAGAAATGCTGGGCTGGATGAAGCACAAGCTGGAATCAAGATTGCCGAGAGAAATATCAATAATCCCAGATATGCAGATGACACCACCCTTATGGCAGAAAGTGAAGAGGAACTAAAAAGCCTCTTGATGAAATTGAAAGAGGAGAGTGAAAAAGTTGGCTTAAAGGCCAGCATTCAAAAAACTAAGACCATGGCATCTGGTCCCATCACTTCATGGGAAATAGATGGGGAAACAGTGGAAACAGTGTCAGACTTTATTTTAGGGGGACTCCAAAATCACTGCAGATGGTGATTTCAGCTATGAAATTAAAAGACACTCACTCCATGGACGGAAAGTTATGATCAACCTAGACAGCATATTAAAAAGCAGAGACATTACTTTGCCAACAAAGGTCCGTCTAGTCAAGGCTATGGTTTTTCCAGTGGTCATGTATGGATGTGAGAGTTGGACTGTGATGAAAGGTGAGCAATGAAGAATTGATGCTTTTGAACTGTGGTGTTGGAGAAGATTCTTGAGAGTCCCTTGGACTGCAAGGAGATCCAGCCAGTCCAACATAAAGGAGATCAGTTTTGGGTGTTCATTGGAAGGACTGATGCTGAAGCTGAAACTCCAATACTTTGGCCGCCTCATGCGAAGAGTTGACTCGTTGGAAAAGACCCTGATGCTGGGAGGGATTGGGGGCAGGAGGAGAAGGGGATGACAGAGGATGAGATGGTTGGATGGCATCACCGACTCAATGGACGTGAGTTTGAGTAAACTCCAGGAGTTGGTGATGGACAGGGAGGCCTGGCGTGCTGCGATTCATGGGGTCGCAAAGAGTCGGACACGACTGAGTGACTGAACTGAACTGAACTGAAATTCTACCAGGCATTTCACTGAGTGTCTCTGTTTACCCAAGTTGTGTGTTATTCTGTAAGAAAACGTTTGTCCGATGTTGACTACCTCTAGTCCTGTAACATGTTTCTTTGTATATCCGTTCTGGATTTTCTCTCACTCTTTAATGACATTGCTCTTTTGGCACAGTCATTTGATTTCCTTATTCTTTTTATAACATTACTTAAAATTGTTTTGACTGAAGGTGTGCATCAGACAGAAACAGCACAGATGTCAGCACCTGTATGCTAAGTCTGTGCCTTAATATATCATTTGGTTTATTATTTTATAGATTGTACATCCATAATAAAATTTGTTGCTTATTTATTGAGAAAAAAAATCTCAAGAACTACTGCTTTCATTCCTTTTATAGGAATATTTGTTAGTGCTCATACTCTATGCCTAGGAGATCTCATTAAATACAGAAAAAATACCTAAGAGCTACCACCAATAATTACAATATATATGTATGTGTGTGCATTTTTTTTTTTTTTTTTGCTTTTAAAATTAAGCTTCATTTTCTTAGGAAGAATAAATCCCTAACTTTCAAAAGTCAAAGTTTCTAGGGAAAGGGAAAGGAGAAAAGAGGGAACAAATCATCATTTATGCACTATATGCCAGGAATTTACAATACTTCTCAAAATATTCTCACAATAATTCTGTGATGTTCTTTCCATTTTATAGATGAGGAACTTCATAAGGGCTACAGAACTTGCTGAAAATAATAGATATCATAAACAATGTGTTGACGATGTTGGCAAAAGGCAGATCAGGAATTCAATCCCTGATATGTCAGGCTCTTGTTAGGGTACCTGGCTTAGACATTTTTGAAGCAATGCAACTTTCCTGAACAAAACATTACAGTCCATTTTGAAAGTACGACATATCAGTGTCGTGTGAATGTAACACTAAAGAAGAAATTTATCTCTGGGTTAAATCACTGTTATCTGACCCTTGATGTGAAGGATAACCCAACAGTTCCTAAGCAGTGTCTGTTTACCAAGAATTTCTTACAGAAGACAACAGTAACATACTAGCATCTGTAGTTAACAACCCAAAAGCAATTTTAGATATCAACCCAGAAAAAGCACAAATGGTAGTTGTAGTGTATTTGCACATATGTTCTATAAAAGATAAAATACACTTGTATCTTAGCTAGGCCATGGAGGCAAGTTTATTTTTCTTTATTTAGCTTAGTCTCTAGGATATTATTATCCACCCTTTTTAACTCCATCTGCTCTTATGACTCGAGTCACACCATCTACTTGGTGGAAGCTTAGATTATGTTGATCATTTGGGGTTCCATATGCTTCTAAGGGCATGGTTACCATATTGTCTGACTTGCAAAGCTCAGAAAACAGAGTATTAAGGAACTTAAATGCTAGGAACACAAAATACTGAATACAAAATATGTAAATAAATCCAGAGAGAAATGTTGGCAGAAATTGTCACTGAAATATAGTCTTAAAAATATACACATAGAGAGAAAGTTTTATCTTTCCAAGCCCTCTGGCATTACTAATTAGATGCCAGTGCAACAAACAGCACTATTCATTAAAAAATCTTCACCAGTAACATTTAAGTTGTTTAAGTCCATGGGATGTATTTTCCACATCAAGTAAATAAGAACATTCAATTTTCATTCAAGGTCAAGTGTAGTTAGTATATTACAATTTTCTAGAGTTTAGGTGGCACATGTTAATTGGCTTTTATCTCGTGTTGAGACATATTACTAAGCAATAAAGACAAATAATTGAGAGCCAAAATAAGCACCCTGCTATACACATTGACCCAGGTCACCGGCTTGAAGATAGAGATTCTTAGAGGGATCATGGTAATTTATTAAATGTTCTTTATTCGAGAGCAATTTGATCTACTCAGGAAAATTTATTTATTCAGGGAAGTTTTTTTGGATGTCTATCTATATATTTTTCTAAGCATTAAGATACAGCAGAAATAACCCAGAGAAGATTTCTACCCTTAAAGTACTTACACGCAGACTGCTGCTGCTGCTAAGTCGCTTCAGTTGTGTCTGACTCTGGCGATACCATAGATGGCAGCCTACCAGGCTCCTCCGTCCCTGGGATTCTCCAGGCAAGAATACTGGAGTGGGTTGCCATTGCCTTCTCCAGCACGCAGACTAGATGTAGTCAATAAAAAGGAAATAAGGAAGCAGGCGGCACTAGTGGTAAGGAACCCACTTGCCAATGCAGGCAACGTAAGAGACAGGGATTTGATCCCGGGGTCAGGAAGATACCCTGGAGAAGGGAATGGCAGGCCGCTCCAGTATTCTTGCTTGGAGAGTCCCACGCACAGAGGAGCCTGGAGCCTATGGTCCACAGGGTCGCAAAAGAGTGGGACACAACTGAAACGACTTAGCACGAGGAAGTAAGATCATCACAGATTATGATAAAGGCTGTAAGGAAAATTAGTGGGATGTATGGTGGTCCAGTGGTTAAGAATCTGCCTTCCAAGGCAGGGGACGCAATCCCTGGTCAAGGAACTAAGATCCCACATGCCATGGGCCAACTGAGCCCTCATCACACCCAGAGAAACAAAGATGAAGCACACCCAAAATAAAAAATGTTTAATCTTTTTTAAAAAAAGAAAGAAAATTAGCAAAGTGATGGGAAGCAGCCAGGAGCCAGGGGTAAGTGGTTGAAAGGGTAGGTCTTTACAGAGGGAGCAAGCAATGACTACGGAGGAGCCAGTGTATATGCCAAACCCTGTATTAGCAGAATGAGAAGAAAAAGAATGATAGTAGCCAAAGAACCATGTGTGGAGCAGAGGAAAGAGCAAGTGCAAAGATTCTGCAGCATTTCAGGGTCTTCTGTGTTAAATGAAAAGAACACGTGTCTGTGGGATTAGAGTGAGATGAGCAAGGATGAGTTTGGCTTGATGAGGTGGGGGAGGTGGGCGGGGGACAGAGCTTCCTTGTGTGACAGGAAAGACGCAGAAATGGTAAAGATAAGTAAAAGGCCCTAGTAACCTGCTTCATAAATGAAATTAATGCAGCCTACCTGGGCCAGCTAGTAAGTTAGAAGAAAATAATAATAAAATTTAGAATTGGAGGGCAGTTTGCAGATTATCTATTCCAGGCCTTTGTTTCATAGATATTGACCAGGAGATCCTGGGAGGTCAATGAAAAAGGGAGTCAGAACTCCTTGTTCTCTGATGTCCACAGGCTATGGGTGTTACTCCTCAAGATTCCAGAGGCTCTGTCCTAGCCCTTATTCCCTAGCAAACATCTGGTGGAGAACAAAGCTACTGAAGTTTTTCTCTGCGGATGGAAATTAAACAGAACAAGAGAGCATTCCAGCCTGTCTACAGGAGTGTCCCTGGTGATTGCTCTTTCTTAGACAGACTATAGCTTTGAATGGCATCTATGGAAAGAGACAGGGACAAAGATTCAGCAAATGCCACAAGAAGGAGAAAACTAATGAAATGACAGAGAATGGGAAATCCCACAAGGCGAAATAGCGTTAAGTAGTAGATACCAAGATGGAAAGCTGGAAAGGACATGGAGTTTGCCAGAGAAGTAAATGACGACAACAAAAAAACACATTAAATAATAACCTTAAAAATGCAATATTTAAAAAATTTCCAATTATTGAATGCTTGTTAGATCAGGTTCTCTCCTTGATGTATTTATTAATTTACTTATTTTTGCCTGCGCTGGGTCTTCCTTGCTGCCCACACAGGCTTTCTCTAGTTGCGGTGTGTGGGCTTCCCATTGT
The DNA here is from genome assembly GCF_033118175.1 of Dama dama. Lineage (NCBI taxonomy): Eukaryota > Metazoa > Chordata > Mammalia > Artiodactyla > Cervidae > Dama > Dama dama. Next base: position 76,906,528 of record NC_083710.1, on the reverse strand, counting down.
GGTGCCTTCTCTTTCTGCAGAGCCCTGGCTCTCGGATGCAAGGGCTTCAGTAGTTGCAGAGTTCGGCCTTAGCTGTCCCATGGCAGGTTAGATCTTCCCGGATCAGGGGTCAAACTCACGTCCCCTGAATTGTCAGGCTTGGACCACCAGGGAAGTACCATCAACATATTTTAAAATTCTTTTCACTTTTTTTTTTAACTAACCAATATAAAGAAACAAAAATACTGTACAGAGCAAAATGATAATATAATCATATAAGGACATATGATAGGATACTTTCTTGAGGAATAAACTAGTAACGGTTAAGACAGGTCCTATCTTTCCAGAGAAACAGAGGTTGGACTGGTCTGGTCAAGGTGTTTGACTGCTTGGGGGAAGAAAAATAGACAAATAATTTTGTAACTAATGCTCCCCTAAAAAAAAAAAAAAAAAACTGAGTCATTTTGTTCTCTCTAAATGCACAGCATGATCAACAGGGTCAAAATTCTATGAGATGTGGAGAAAAGGGAACCCTCCATGCACTGTTGATAGGAATGTAAACTGATGCAGCCACTATGGAAAACAGTAGGAAGATTCCTCAAAAATGAGGCACAGAACTATCATGTGATCCAGCTATTCTACTTCTGAAGAATACAAACACACACATACACACACAATGCAATACTGCTCAGCCATAAAAATAGATGAATTCTTACATTTGTGACAACATGGTGGACCTTAAGGATATTACACTAGTCAAATAAGTCATACAGACAAAGACTTGGTGGTTCAATTGGTAAAGAATCTGCTTGCAATGCAGGGGAGCTGAGTTCAATCCCTTGGTTTGAAGACTCCCTGGGAAAGGAAATGGCAACCCATTCTAGTATTCCTGCCCGGAGAACTCCATGGACAGAGGAGCCTGACGGGCTACAGTCCATGGGGTACCAAAGAGGCGAGCGTGACTAACAACCAACACTTTCACTTTTCCCTATGTGGATTATAAAAAGCAAACTCCAAAACAAAATCAGTGAACAAACCAAACAAAAACAAACATTTAGAGACAGAACTGAGTGATGGTTACCGGAGGGGAAGGGGAGCATGAAATGGGTAAAGGAGTCGATTGTATGGTGACAAAGGGAAACTAAGGTTTTGGTGTTGAACAGAGTCCAGTGTATACAAAGGTAGAAATACAACACCACACACATGACATTTAAATAATGTTACAAACCAATGTCACCACAATAAAAAATTTTAATGTTTTTAATTCTGTGAGAGAGAAGGAAAGCAGATTTAAACTAACATCATGACAAAATAAGATAACTGCAACTTAGAAGTTGTGATAGACATAGCAGTGTTTTTAATGTCGATAAGTGTGTCAGGCAAACTGTGATTTGTAGACCCCCGGGGATTACACTGGGAAAAACCCTGCCACTTATTCCAATCAAATTGATGAGAACAGACATGATTGAAATAAGCAGAGGATGCTTGAGGAACATTCTGCTTAACATTCACAGCTTCACATAAAAGTAAAGCTCCTCTTACATCTCCTTAAATCACATATTTGTTAACAACATGAACAAAAATCCAAACTCGTGAGGAATGTAAGTTAAGAGAACAGAAAGCTTATCCTTCATATCAATGTTGGACTTACAAATTATTTAAGCCACAATCAATATGTTTACCCATTCTTGTCCTTTTAATAAATATAATACACAGCCAAATTCTTTTTTAAAATATGTTATTTTACAGGTATTGTTTTTATCCAGTCCTTAACTCCTGTCAGATTCATTGCGACCCCATGGATTGCAGCACACCAGGTTTGCCTATCCTTCACTACCTTGCATAGGTTGCTCAAATTCGCATCCACAGAGTCAGTGATACCATCCAACTATCTCATCTTCTGTCACCTTCTTTTCCTGCCCTCAATCTTTCCTAGCATCAGGTATTTTCCAATGAGTTGGCTCTTCACATCAGGTGGCCAAATTACTGGAGCTTCAGCTTAAGCATCAATCCTTCCAATGAATATTCAGAGTTGATTTCCTTTAGGATTGACTGGTTTGATCTCCTTGCACTCTAAGGAACTCAAGAGTCTTCTCCAGCACCACAGTTTGAAAGCATCAGTTCTTCACTGCTCAGCCTTCTTTATTATCCAACTCTCACTTCTAGTACATGACTAATGGAAAAACCATAGCTTTGACTATACAGACCTTTGTTGGCAAATTGATGTCCCTGCTTTGTAATATACTCTCTAGGTTTGTCATAGCTTTTCCTCCAAGGAGCAAGCATCTTTTAATTTCATGGCTACAGTCACTGTCCACAGTGATTCTCAGTTCTGTTCAGTCCAGTCGCTCAGTCGTGTCCAGCTCTTTGTGACCCCACGGACCACAGCACGCCAGGCCTCTCTGTCTATCACCAACTCCTGGAGTTTACTCAAACTCATATCCATTGAGTTGGTGATGCCATCCAACCATCTCTTCCTCATCCCCTTCTCCTCCCGCCCTCAATCTTTCCCAGCATCAGGGTCTTTTCCAATGAGTCAGTTCTTCACATCAGGTGGCCAAAGTATTGGAGTTTCAGCTTCAACATCAGTCCTTCCAATGAATATTCAGGACTGATTTCCTTCAGGATGGACTGGTTGAATCTCCTTGCTGTTCAAGGGACTCTCAAGAGACTTCCCCGACACCACAGTTCAAAAGAATCAATTCCTTGGCACTCAGCTTTCTTTATAGTCCAACTCTCACATCCATACATGACTACTGGAAAAACCATAGCCTTGACTAGATGGACCTTTGTTGGCAAAGGAATGTCTCTGCTTTTTAGGTTGGTCATAACTTTTCTTCCAAGGAGTAAGCATCTTTTAATTTCATGGCTGCAGTCACCATCTGCAGTGATTCTGGAGCCCAAGAAAATAAGGGCTCAAGACTGCCTCTGTTTCCATTGTTTCCCCATCTATTTGCCATGAAGTGATGGGTCCGAATGCCATGATCTTCATTTTTTGAATGTTGAGCTTTAAGCCAGCTTTTTCACTCTCCTCTTTAACCTTCATTATGAGGCCCTTTAGTTTCTCTTCTATTTCTGCCATTAGAGTGATGTATCATCTGCATATCTGAGGTTGTTGATATTTCTCCCAGCAATCTTGATTTCAGCTTGTGCTTCATTCAGTCCAGCATTTTGCATGATGCACTCTGCATAAAGTTAAATAAAGAGGGTGACAATATACAGCCTTGACATACGCCTTTCCCAATTTGGAACCAGTCTGTTGTTCCAGGTCCAGTTCTAACTATTGCTTCTTGACCTGCATACAGGTTTCTCAAGAGGCAGGTCAGGTGGTCTGGTATTCCCATCTCTTTAAGAATTTTCAAGTTTATTGTGATACACACAGGGCTTTAGATCCACACAGGGCTCAGATCCTGATAGCTCAGTTGGTAAAGAATCCACCTGCAATGCAGGAGACCCCAGTTTGATTCCTGGGTTGAGAAGATCCACTGGAGAAGGGATAGGTTACCCACACCAGTATTCTTGGGCTTCCCTTGTGGCTCAGCTGGTAAAGAATCTGCCTGTAATGCAGGAGACCTGGGTTTGATCCCTGGGTTGGGAAGATCCCCTGGAGAAGGGAAAGGCTACCCACTCCAGTATTCTGGCCTGGAGAATTCCATGGACTGTATAGTCCATGGTGTCACAAAGAGTCAGATACAACTGAGTGACTTTCACTTCACTTTCACATAGTACTTCAATATTCTGCAAGTTTTAAAGATCTGTGATGATTCTTATATTACTAATAAATGAGTTTCTGCTATATTCAGACACAGTCCTAGATATTTTGATGGAAAAAAATATATGCATATTGCTTGATTCACGCATAGAGAACCATTAGTCAATCACGCAAGTATTTCTGGAGCAACCACCAAGTACTAGGCACCATTTCCGGTCTCAGGGATGCTGCAGTAAACATGAAAAAAGCATATGGGCTTTTGGTTTCTATCACAGCCAAAAGGTACACTGATAAGACATGCTTTATAAACATGATAAGATGATAAATCAGATTATCAAAGAAGGAACAGAACTCTTAGCAAACTAGAAATGGAAAGGAACTTCCCTGATTTAACAGAAGGCATCTCTCAAAATTCTACAGCAAATATCATGCTTCACTGATGAAATGTTAGGAGCTTTTCCTTTAAAACGGGTGACAAGAAAAGGATCCGACATGTCACCACTTCTACTTAACATCATACCAGCAGTCCAAAAAGCACTAAAGGACAAGGAGAAGAAAACACACAAAAATATAGGGAAAAAATAAATGACTAAGATAATTTGCAAATGATATGACTATATCAAAAAAGCCCCCAAATATCTATAAATTATTAGAATCAACGAATTTAGCAAGATGGCTGGATCTTAGATATCAGGGTACAGAACAATTTCTTAAAGTACAGAATACAGAAGTAAAAAAGAATAATGATTTGTCCTATTAAGATGAATCATTTCTCATCAAGATAACATAGAATGATGTTTGCAACACATAAAATCGATACTTCCACATATAAGCCTTGCTAGGAATTAATATCAGAAGTGGGTAAAGAGGGACTTCCCTGGTGATGCAGTGGGTAAGAATTCATCTGCCAATGCAGGGGTCACAGGTTCAATCCCGGGTCTGGGAAGATTCCACAGGCTACAGAGCAACTAAGCCCATGTGCCACAAATAATGATTCTGTGTTCTAGAGACTCCAAGATGCATCTACTGAGCCCACAAGCCACAGCTATTGAAGCCCACACATCTGGAGCCTGTGCTCAGCAACATGATAAGCCACCGCAATGAGAAGCCTGCACCCTAGAACTAAGAGGAGCCCCTGTTCACTGCAACTAAAAAAGCCTGCACAGAGCAATGAAGATCAAGCACAGCCCAAAAACGTGTCTAAAATCTTAAAAAAAAAAAAAAAAAGAAATGGGTAGAAAAGCAATACATGTTGATAAGGAAATAAAAACAATCACTATTAAAAAACGGGCAAAAAATCTTGAACTGGCCTTTCATTGAAATGAAAATTCAAATAGTAAGTAAACATATTAAAAATGTTTAGCAATCAGGGAAATGCAAATTAAGACCACCCTGAAATACCAATTTATACACATCAGACTGGCAAAAATTCTAAAGGTTTACAATACTGTGTGGCCCTAATATGGAGTGGAGTAAGGTAACATGTTACCCAATATTCATAGTCAGCAGGATGATATATTAAACTGTGCTATGTTCACCAAAATGGAATATTATACTGCAATGAAAACAAGTGAAATACATCTATACTCAGCAAGAATAACTCAAAAACACTTTCAAGTGAAAAAGAACTGTATAAGGTAGCACAAAGTATATTATTTTTATCTTGCTCAAAATCCAGCCGAAGCCAACCAGGTACATATTGTTTAGAAATACATGCTCAGAGTGACTATAATGAATATTTTAAAAGCAGAAATAGTGAAGGCAAAGTTCATAACCATGACTACCCTTGAGGGAACCAGGAGATATAAGAATTTAGAGGAACATATAAGCAAGTTTAGAACTAATGGTGGGGCTCTACTTCTTAAGTTCATGGGTTTTCTTTTTCATTTTTATTTGGCAGATAATTACAATATTGTAATGGTTTCTGCCACATATCACCATGAATCAGCCATAGGCATACATACGTCCCCTCCCTCGGGGACCTCCCTCCCCATCCCACCCCTCTGTTATCACAGCTTTATGTTCCCTGTGTCAGACAGCTAATTCCCTCTGACTGTCTATTTTACATATGATAATGTATATGCTTCAACGCTACTCTCTCAAATCATCCCACCCTCTCCTTCCCAGACAGTATCCAAAAGTCTATCCTTTATGTCTGTGTCTCCTTTGCTGCCCTGAAAACAGAATCATCAGTATCATCTTTCTAGATTTCATATACAGTACATGGGTTTTCATATGACTGTTATGCTTTGCAACTTTCACATATGTTACATAAAATATTTTACAAATATTAGCTAGAAAAAATTTTAAAGAAAAAATTGGAATAAACAAAAGAACTGACAAATTGCAATACTCTAAGGGGAGGATGAAAGGTTGCAAATAAACAATTACAAAATACTGCAGTTGGAAATAACTGTAAGTGTAGATCTTTGGTTTTCAACCCTAGCTATACATGAGCATCACTTGGGGTGTTGGAGGTTTTCAAAAAAGATCAATGCCTGAACCTCATCAGAGATCAAGCAAATCGCAGTGTACAGGGCTAGAAACCAGTAATCAAATTGTTAGTTTTCTTTTGTGTTTGCCTTCACCATTTGTCAGATGATTCTAAGGTGCAGCCTGGAGGACAGGTCTCCGATTTAAACCAAGCCTCCTATTTCCTGTTGAGAAGCTGAGATCAGAGAGAAGTGACTTGCTACATTAGTATTAGCAAAACCCCAAGTTTCAAGTCATCCACTAACTCATCAAACAGAATTACACTGTCAGGAGATTTTTACCAAACTTCTTTAAAAAAAAGAAAAATTAAGAGGTGGAAAGAGGATAACATTTTTTAAAAATCTCATTCTGAAAATAGTCACCAGTCCTCTGGCATCCTAGCTCTCCCCACACATTTTCTCCAGGCAAAAATTATATAAAGCCTCATCTTTTTCCTTCCCTCTCATGATGGGTGGTGGGAAACCCACCCTGCTTTATATCCTTTGCTTCACTTTGTACTTCTTGAAGGGCATCGAAGCCCTAGAAATCACCCGGAAGGGGGGTCTAACAGCTTCAACCCCGTGTTCATCCGTCTTTTTGTACGTCCGCTGTCCAGATGACAGAGGCCAGTGAGGTGCTGACAGATGTGCAGGGCTGCCTGGAAGGAGCATAGATTACAAAAATAACTTTCAGCATCTTCTTTCCCCGGGCTTTACCCAGAAAGGTTTCTGTGACAGCTCACACGATGGCCATATCGCGGGATCCCAGATTATCCTCATGCGGAGTCATCAGACATCTGTTAACAAGACCTGAGGCAACTGGGGATGTGAAGGCGTCTGCTTTCTGCTTCACTGTGCAGAAAACTGGGCAAGGAGGGGGTTATCTTTTGATTCAATAACCAAATAGCCTTCTGCCCACTCTCCTGCGGTTGGTTCTGACCGGGAGTCAGCTAGTCACTGCTTGGTAATTTTGCTCAAAGAAATTTCGGTCCCTGCCTCTAATATGGGGCAAGAGGGTTAGCGCCACTAGTGGAGGGTTTGGGGTTTGGGGCTCCAGGGGAAGGGATAACAGGGTTGAAACACCCTGGGTCCTTACCCTTCATGGTTATGAACGACACACACACCCCCGACACACACCTCCCTGCCCCAAAAGCACAACCTCATGGAGGCATCATTTTTCTTTCACAGACTTAATCCTCCTAAATCCAAACACAGTACACTCTGATGGAATTGTGGCTTCTCCTAGATCCCAGTGGTACAAAGATAAATGCTTCCTGAGGGTGAAATGTATCATTTACATTTCACCAAGAAATGTTCAGCAAGAAATGGAATTAGGAAGATCATAAAGACTTGGATCGTTAGTAGCAAACATTGGCATGTGTCAACAGTTTTGACACATCCTGCTTTTGAACCTTTATGCAACCTTTACAATATCATAACTTACTCATTATTTAGTCTCCTTTCATTTCCCCGGCGAATACAGAATATTTTGTCTAGACTCAAAAATAAGAGAGGAAGAGGAAAATGGATGGAGTAAAACTCAACACAGACAAATTCTAAATAATTGATAGTTGACTAAGAAGAGCAAATGCATAAATATAACTGGCAAAATATCAAATTTTGACTCAGTTTTATTATGCCTCTGTTAAAATGAAGAATTATACTGTAGATCCTGAATTATACCATGTAATTTAAAACAAAGGAGAAAATTATGGTTTTTTAAAAGCTCTGAACATCAGGCTTTCTGGCTCAAGTCTGGATTAATGCTTATGGTGAGAGGAGTCCTTTTTTCATTGGAACATGTCTGCCAGCTAGATTGCAAACACATCTTCTTCAAATAAACTAAAGATTAATATGATAGACATTTACATACAACGTTCCTTAATACAAAACAGCCATTCTCTTATTACTGAGTTCTGAAGAACTTTTTATTTATAAGCACTGCATCATTAATCCAAATAGGGTGGCCCTCTAACTGGAGAGCCCTGAATTTTGGAGTCAGTTCTAGGTTTCAACCTGTAAGTGTAGAAGAAGAATCTTGATTTAATGAACTATTACATGGTGGCTCAAAGGAGAAGGCAATGGCACCCCACTCCAGTACTCTTGCCTGGAATATCCCATGGATGGAGGAGCCTGGTAGGCTGCAGTCCATGGGGTCGCGAAGAGTCAGACATGACTGAGCAACTTCACTTTCACTTTTCACTTTTATGTATTGGAGAAGGAAATGGCAACCCACTCCAGTTTTCTTGCCTGGAGAATCCAGGGATGGGGTTGCACAGAGTCGGACACGACTGAAGTGACTTAGCAGTAGCAGTCAGAGGGGAAAGAATCTGCCTGCAGTGTGGAGACTGGGGTTTTATCCCTGGCTTGAAAAGATCCCCTGGAGAAGGAAATGGCTACCCATTTCAGCATCCTTGCCTGGAGAAGTCCAAAGACAGAGGAGCCTGGTGAGCTACAGTCCATGGGGCGGCAAAGAGTTGGACACGACTGAGCGACTAACACACATGCACACATGCATAATAAATGGGAGAAATTTCAGTGTCTCTAAGGAAAGGGGAAAAGTAACAAGCAATACTTTTATTGGAGTGGGCACGCAGGGGATGTTGAACAAAATCTGGGAAATGTAGGTTTTCGGAGTGAAATATTGTGCTCTGTGCACTCTCTGTTTGACCTCGTACATTTCCAGGGGGAAACAACTAAAAATCGTAACACGTGTTTCAATGAATTATCAACAGAAATTTGCTCAGTATGGATGTAGAGTCAAAATAGTTATTAGGCGAAAATAAAAGAGGGCAGTGGGCCAGTGGTAAAGGGAGAGATCACAAAACAAGATCTCAAAACAAGCCCCTGTTATCAAGCTAGCTTCTCCTTCTCCCAGAACTTCAATGTGACTGAGTCCTAGAAACTTCTGAGTTGTTTGCATCAACAATAATAATGAGTGATGTGGTTTTGTTCTTAAATTTTGCATAGAGCTTTAATGTTCTCTCATTTACATTCCTTTCATTTTCATCATTGTTAACATCTAGGAAGTAGACAGGTCTTAAAAAATAGGGGAAAGAGCCAGTAAGAACTGAGAAGCAGGGAATTAGGAGTTTATCTCAGAGTATAAGCAGAGTAAGATTGTACCAGCACCAGAATCAACAACTATGATTTTAGTAAAGTGTGGATCAATATTTAATCAAACACATTAAACACAGGGAATAAAACACGCAGATATCAGATATGCAAAAATATATTTGAACCCTATCACCCTATCACCAAAAGATTTTAAAATGCAAATCTTTTAATTATTTATTTCTCAATAAAGAGTGCTTTTAAAATATCACTGCTGTCTAAGAATATAATCTTCGAGTTATATAAAGTTTTGCCATACAGAATTAGAATATTTACTTCAGCTCTTCTTTTAAAAGTATTTTTAAACATTGCTATTACATCTATCGTACGGACTATTTATTTTACACAACAGGAAAATACAAATTGTAATTATTTGAAGGTCAATTTACAAACTTATTATTTAAATCCACGTTTCTTAGGTGATGGTTCTTGGACCACCCAGGCCAGAAGCATGTGGGGTACGGATCCCTGGGTCTTAGCCCTAGAATTCTGGCATCCTGCGTCTGGGAAACAGCCTGGGTGTGGGGAATTTTCACAACTCCCTAGGTGATTTTAATGTGCATTCAAGATTGAGAACTACTACCCTAGACTCACTAAAGAAGAATGTCGGCTCACGGACCCTGAAATTCAAGGACCCAGGTGAATCTTTAACACAATAACTATAATATGAAAAAAAAAAAAAGTTTCCGATTCACATGTGCTTGAGAAAGGTTCAAAGATATTCAAATGTACAACAAAATTCAATATTGTCCATTCCTTTCATCCCCTCCCTAGAGAAGGAGCAAAACTAATTCAGTAGTAGATAAGGTCATTTTTAAATAAGCATAGTAAAGAGAATGCCTCTTTAAAGTATATTCGTGATTCCGAAGGATATCTTTGTAATTTATCTCATTTAGTATGACAACAGCCCGTTTTCCAAAAAGAGCAGCAAGACCCTGTAAGACTAGCTAAGTGTGTCTCTAAGGAGTGTGGAAGTTGCATTAAGCAGCCAGACCTTGTCTCATCTACTTTGCCTTCAGAGGAACTGGGCTTTTCTGTTTGTTTTGCTTTTCACTTACTTTCAGCTCCTCATGGACTTGGTAGTCAGAAACTTAAAGGTATTCTAGATGAACCACTTCCCAAAGTAAGAAACTCCTCTACATCCAAAATAAGCCAGGAGCCTCATTCCCTGTTTTTATCCTCATCTTTACATTGTTTTCAAATTCAGTGGGCCCTTGAACAATGTACTAACCCTTCAGTGCACTGAAAAACTCTTATAACTTATAGTTATAAGGAACCCTCCACACAAACAAGGTTCCTTTGTATCCAAGACTCCTCATTTGGGGATTTAACCAACTTCAGATGATATGAGCTAAGTCATTCAGTCATGTCCGACTCTTTGCAATCCCATGGACTATAGCCCTCCAGGCTCCACTGTCCGTGGGATTTCCCAGGCAAGAATACTGGAGTGGGTTGCCATGCCCTTCTCCAGGAGATCTTCTCGACCCAGGGATCAAACCCTCCTCTCTTAGGTCTCCTGCATTGGCAGGTGGGTTATTTTCCAGTAGCGCCACCTGGGAAGCCTAGTACTATAGTATTTATTATTGGGGTAAAAAAAAAATCCCTGTTTGAGTGGACTTGAAGTTCAAAGGCCTCTTGTTAAGGGTCAACTGTAATCGAGACTGTCATATGGGAAAAGGCAAGTGAGGTGTTACTTCACAAGGATATGATTTAGGATCCAAAGTCAGACACGGGAGGATGAGACCATCTTAGCTTTCCCTAACAGCTTTTTAAAAGGAATCTTCAAAAATTTCTTACTAACTTTTCTTTTCTATTCCACATTATTCAGAATAAGAGGAAATAAAGAAAGTCATTCAAAACAAGCCAAAAACATTTTCATAGTAGGATCAGCAGAGCCTTACGATAAAGTAAGGCATCAGAGGATTAGAATGCAATCATAATCTTCTTCCAATGAGTCGTGAATTTAATTACTGTTAGCCTGAACCTCTTCATTCACAATATGGAGATAAAAGCATACCCCTTACTACTCTCAGGTATACCACATCCAACACTGTACATCAAAGCACTCTCTCAACTGGGATAATCAGTTCTTTAGCTATTAATAGCCTAATTATTCATATCATCTACTTTTATTTAATATACCATTCTCACATAGTGTTTCCAATAATATTTTAGGCTCCAGGTTAAGCTCTCATGAATATCTGGTATATAAGTGTCCTTTTGCCTCCTCTTCTATTTTTTAATTATACAAAAACATCATAAATCATGCGTGTGTGTGCTCAGTCAGGTCCAAATCTTTGCAGTTCCATGGACTGTAGCCCGCCAGGCTCCTCTGTCCATGGAATTTTCCAGGCAAGAATACTGGAGTGGGTTGCCATTTTCTACTCCAGGGGGTCTTCCCAACCCTGCGACTGAACCCACGTCTCTTGTGTCTCCCGCATTGACAGGTGGATTCTCTACTACTTGGCTATTAAGCAACGTTAGTATCAATAGAAACCAAGTCTGACAGGATATTAGCCACTCTCTGAAAATGGCAACCCACTCCAGTATTCTTGCCTGGAAAATCCCATGGACAGAGGAGCCTGGTAGGATATAGTCCATGGGGTTGCAAAGAGTCAGACATGACTGAGTAACTTCACTTTCTTTACTTTCTTTTGCTGATAGCAGGTGACTGACATTTTCTTGGCACCCTCCCCTGATTCCTCCTGCCTGTACTAGTTGTTGCCTTGCTCTCTGCTCCTTTCCTCGAAGCAGATGAAGGTCTAATCTTTCCCAAAGCCCAAGAGGGATTCAACACGGATCCCATTTGTCCTAACCCAACAAAGGAGCACTGAGACATTTCCCCTCCCCTATTCATCTCAGTGTATCCTACAAAATATCCAAGGTACCCAATTTTGGCCCAGAAACTAGTGTCCTCGGGTGTCTTCATGTCCCATCAGAGTGGAGTCTCTTTTAACCTGAAACATCAAACTTCTTTTAACTTCAAAGCCGAGTCTATTTTTACCTCTCCAGGAAGAGCCACAGCTGCTGCTTTGCTTGGATCGTGCCAGCACCCAGTCCTTCAACAATGGGTCCAGCTCCTACTTTCCCAGACTCTGTTTGCTCAGGACCCACCCTGAGCGGGCCGGACTCACTCTACACTCCACCTCTGTCCTGTCCTCCTGAAGTGTGTCCTTACTTGCTCTCTGGAGGACCCCGCCGAGGTCCCTCCCCAGGGCCCCTGGCCAGTGCTGGGATGGGCTGGCTCTCATATGTCCCATCTCCTCTGCCCTAAGCCCACTCCTCCCTTACCTGGATACTCATCTGGTAAATCTTCCCTTGGCCAAGGCTGGAGGGGTTTTACCGACCCCTGTGGGACTAATCATGGTAGAATCATTTTGCAACCTAAAATCTTCAGAGGTATCAATCCACTTCCTGCAGCTCTACCTAATTACACCAAACCTCCCAGAATTTTTTAGTGCTTTCAGCATGTTCAGACCAATGGTATGAAGAATCCCAAAATCTGTGTGACGTCCCTCTGCACAGCAGCAGGTCCACCGGTGGTCATTTCTGACACCTATGTGTCAATGAGGGGACCTGTCAATTTCATTCATGTAAAGCTTATAAAGTCAGATTAAGGGCTTCCCAGATGGCACTAGTGGTAAAGAATCTGCCTGCCATTGCATGAGACTCCAGAGACACAGGTTCAATTCCTAGGTGGGAAGATCCCCTGGAGAAGGAAATGGTAACCCACTCCAGTATTCTTGCCTGGAGAATCCCATGGACAGAGGAACCTGGCAGGCTACAGTCCATGGGGTCACAAAGGAGTCGGACACAACTGAGCATTTGAGCTGAAACTAAAAAGATCCCGCAATTGCAGATTGCCGGACTCCACTTCCAATTTCTGTTTTATTTGCATTTCTAACAGTTTGTCAGGTGATATTGATGTTCCTGGTCTGAGAACCCCATATGTAGAACCAGTTAGTGGTTAAAAAGAAAGAAAACTTTAATGACGGGAAGCAAGGTTTTCTAAAAGTATACAGATTCAGTTCAGTTCAGTCGTTCAGTCGTGTCTGACTCTTTGCGACCCCATGAACCACAGCACACCAGGCCTCCCTGTCCATCACCAACTCCCGGAGTTCACCCAAACCCATGTCCATTGACTCAGTGATGCCATCCAACCATCTCATCCTCTGTAGTCCCCTTCTCCTCCTGCCCTCAATCTTTCCCAGCATCAGGGTCTTTTCAAATGAGTCAGCTCTTCGCATCAGGTGGCTAAAGTATTGGAGTTTCAGCTTCAGCATCGGTCCTTCCAATGAACACCCAGGACTGATTTCCTTTAGGCTGGCTGGATTTCCTTGCAGTCCAAGGAACTCTCAAGAGTCTTCTCCAACACCACAGTTCAAAAGCATCAATTCTTCGGCGCTCAGTTTTCTTTATAGCCCAACTCTCACATCCATACATGACCACTGGGAAAACCACAGCCTTGACTAGATGGACCTTTGTTGGCAAAGCAATGTCTCTGCTTTTTAATATGCTGTCTAGGTTGGTCATAACTTTCCTTCCAAGGAGTAAGCGTCTTTTAATGTCATGGCTGCAGTCACCATCTGCAGTGATTTTGGAGCCCAGAAAAATAAAGTCAGCCACTGTTTCCACTGTTGCCCCATCTATTTGCCATGAAGTGTACTGATTAATTTGCCCATAAAACTAGGTAGTTTTCCACATTCCTACTCAGAAATCCAGTCCAAAAATTTTAAAGCAATGTGTTTATGATAAGCTGTTCAACACTCTGATCACCAGTCAATTATGGAGCAGAGATAACCCATCAAAGTTAGAAACATTTTAGGAGGAAAAAAAGTGATTCTGGGTAAAGGGGCCCCAAAAATACATTCATTCACATTAATAACCATAATTTGTTTCTAGTGAAAATAAGAGTTCCATTCACCTTGACTCGTTAGATCCTTCTCAAGCATCCTCTCCAAAGATTGTGATTTTACCCCAAAGGCAAAGATGAAGTTGGCATCCAGCACCTACTATTGCATTCATCAGAAACAGTGCAAGCCATTAAGCAGTGCTTAATATTCTTTTCATTTTGCAAAGTTTCAAACCTATAGAACATTATAGTAAAATAGCAGTGTACCCTGCTCTGAGATTCCTCAATTATTATTTTACCACATTTGTCTTCTCTCTATATATATAAATATATATATATATAGATAGACAGATATATATGTAAATATATATGTATATATATGCTGTGCTTAGTCATTCAGTCATGTCCAGCTCTTTGTGACCCCATGGACTGTAACCTACCAGGCTCCTCTGTCCATGGGATTCTCCAGGCAAGAATAATGGAGTGGGTTGCCATGCCCTCCTCCAGGGGATCTTCCCAACCCAGGGACCAAACCCAGGTCTTCCACATTGCAGGCAGATTTTTTACCATCTGAGCCACCAGGGAAGCCCATAAATATATATATATATACACACACACATTACTATATGTTCTGTAGTTGGTTGAATTTGCAATGAGGAAGAAGCAGAGAGGGCTGCTGATTATAAATTATATTTAGACTAACCCCTGCATTGTTTGAGGGTCAGCTGTATATTTCTTCCCTTCCTACAGCATCTTCTAAGAATAAATTTTTCCTAAGTAACTACAAAACTATTATTATACCTAAGAAACTAATATTAATTTAATTTATGACCCATTATACAGCCTATATTCAAATTGTTCCAATTGTTCTCAAAGCCCCCAAATAGTTTTTTGTCATTTCCTTTCCTCTTTATTTTTAATCCAGCATCTAAATTTCATGGAATGCATTAGGTCTTTCTAAATCTTTTTAATTTAAATATTCCCTCTGCTTTTTTTATGAATCATAATATTAACTATTTAAATAATCCAGGCTAGCTATCTGTCACAATCTCCCTCTTTCTAGGTTTGTCAAATTGTTTCTTCATGATTAGATTCAGCTTAACATATTTGGCATGAATATTACCTAGGTGATATTAACATCAAATCAGGAGACATACAATGTCAGATTGTTCCACCACTGGCAATATTGGTTTGATCACATGGATAAGGTGGCTTTCACTGTACAGATGTATTTTTCACTCTGTAAGAGATAAGTAACCTGAGAGAAGAGACTTTGAGACCATGCGATTATCCTGTGAATACCATCTTGCTCCAAAAGGTTTAGTATCCACTGATGATCCTCAACTGATCAATCATTGAATTAAAGGTTGTCACATTGATTTTCTTATTCTGTCTCCTCTATAATTATTAGTTATCATTCTTCTGTTAAAAATGGATATCTCTTTATATACTATATATGTAAATAATATACATATGCATATATATCATTGTGCACTTATGCTTTTACTTTTTATTTAATGTGTTATGATTCATTATTATACTTCTTTTGATGTTCATACTGTATGAATTTAGCCAGTTATATCTACTTCATCCCAGTTCCCAGAGGCAGACACTTTCTCATTTTGATTAGTTTTTTGTTGAGTTGCTTAAATTATTCAATGGACTCTCATTTTAATGGATTTTTTAGATTTTCTATGAGAAATTATTTACATAGTTTAGGTAGGTGGGTAAATTATTGATCATCTAAAGTTAGCTTGAATCAGAAGGTATTGGTTCCAAGACACTCCACAGATACCAATGTTCAAGGGTGCCCAAATCCATAATATAAAATGGCATAGTATTTGTATATAACCTATACATATCCTCTGATATACTTTAAATCATCTTCAGATTACTTACAATGTCTAATACAATGTAAATACTATGGAATGAAAACAGTTGTCAATGTATGGAAAATTCAAATTTTGATTTCTGGAGTTTTCTGGAATTTTTTGCCAAATATTTTTAATCCTCTGTTGGTTGAATCTGCAGATTCAACCCTCAGGTACAGAGGATTGACTATAGTCT
Organism: Dama dama; assembly: GCF_033118175.1. Classification (NCBI taxonomy): domain Eukaryota; kingdom Metazoa; phylum Chordata; class Mammalia; order Artiodactyla; family Cervidae; genus Dama; species Dama dama. The sequence goes on along the minus strand of NC_083710.1, from coordinate 76,890,333 downwards.
GGTTTAGTACACTTGGAATATTGACATACAATATGGTTGTATATTTGATACAAATAGTTCTTCAATTCCATTTTAATGGGGTTTATTTCAGACTACTTTATTTAAATAAAACTACTAATACTAATAGTAAAGTGGTATTAAAAATTAAAATTTAACCAGAATCTCACAATCACTACATTACCTTTTCTTTTCCATTTTGTCACCTCTATGCATTTTATATTATAATAATAATAGTTGGATTATTATTTGCTGTTATCTGCTAAAAAGAAAAAACAGTAAAATTATTTGCTTTTTTCAGAGGAACCAAATATAAACTGAAGATGTATGGAGTTTCATATCATATATCATAAAACTAAACCCTATCACAGATGAAAATTTTAAATTATTAATTAATTTTATTATAAAAATAATTTAGACAAGACCAAAAAGAAAAGTTAAAAAGGACAAGGTGGAATACAGTGAAATTATGTTTTCTTTCTATACAAAACCCTGTCTCTCTGTCCTCAAAATCAACTACAGTTCACATCTTCTTTCAACTTCATGAAAGACTCCAATCCCAAACTATCCAGCTAACCTGCTCCCAAATTCTTGACACATGGAAACTATGTGAATTAATAAACATTTGTTGTTTTAAGTCATTAAATTTGTTATGCAGCAGTAATACATCTTATGACTGGCAATTTTATTGGGAAAGCATTGAATTTATAGACTAGTTTATAGAGAACTGACTTCTTCATAATATTGGACATTTCTATTGACATGGAACTTCTTTCCTTCCACGGAGTCCAAAATTAAGTCTTGATCATCTATGTCTGGCACATTTGTCTTATTAATTTTGTTACCTTCCTTCTATTTTATACTCTAAATTGTATTGATACTGTCAATTTTAATGCTGTTACCCTTCTATTAATTTTGTAACCTGCCAATTTCCTGAATATCATCATTTTTCTAGTAGTCAGACAACTGACTGTTTGGATTTTTCAGTTGTGCAATTATATCATCTACAAATAATGATAATTTTGCCTCATATTTTCCTTTTTATAGCTATTATTTCTCTCTAGCTGTTATTATTTTGTAGCTATTATTTTGTTATTGCAATGGCTAAGGAATAAATATTAGCTCTAAAAACATATGACGGCTGAAGATACTGTATATATCAGCAATATTTATGAGTTTGATTTCTTCTATTATTCTGAATATTACTGTAATTAAAGACTGATAGATCCCCCAATTTGGCTGAAATGGTTACCAGTTTTAGTCTATAAAATCTCATCTTTAATAGAAACATTTACCAATCAATTTTTAAGTTATACCAAATCAAACCTTGTTTTCAAGATTTTAGTAATATGACAAAAAATGTAAAAAGGTGACTAAGAGATGACAGTCACTGTTGTCATGGTTCACTATCTTTCATTTACTATCTTTAATCCTACTTGACCTTTAACCAAAAGACTTAATTATCTTTCTGACCCAATGAAAGTTGAAATCAAAACTACATAAATAAATAAAAACATGTCCCTAAGTGACAGTTTAACATTGAGAAGGAACAGCATCTTGATACTGCTTAGGAAAATAAAACCTTCTCAAACAAAATCTTCTTTTAATAACATTCAAAAGTAATGAAATTTTTGAAATACATAAGCTAAAAAAAATTTTTCAAGATGAAACAAGTTGGGAGGAAGCAGCGGGGAGTATTTTTGATACCCAGGAAGATGAGAACTCTACAAGGTAACTGATAAATTGACTTTTAATAATGTTAAAAGCTTGCAAACCCTCTCTCTTCACTGTGCTGCTCTAAAAGAATACACTAGCAGGTATTAAAACACCTGCCAAGGATTTTCCATTTCATTAGTCTATCCACGTGAAGGAAAGGAAAGCTAAAATAACACCTAGGTAAGTAAAAGTTTATTATTACCTAGAGTCAGTTAGTGTCAATATTTTTTCCTTATCTGTGTCCAGCAGAAGAATGCCTAGCAATTTATTCAGAAGGCAAAATGAACATATAAGTTTAGCGTTGGAGAGCCTGCATTTTACAGATGCTAATTCTAGAAACAGTATCTCGCATATAAATCATAATTCTGCTCCAGAAGACCTTTTTCTGTGCTTTTCAGATGGATGTGATGCCAAGACTTTCCAAAGTGACTTATCACAGTGCCAGATTGATAAGCAGGTTTGATCAACACTAGCAGAATCATCTCACACCAAACAGTACAGGATTTACAAGAGTACAGACCGTGACGGAAACATGTAAGCTGGCTTTTTCTGTGCTTAACTTGGAACGGCAGACGTGTTCAGCTCCAACCTTTTCAAGTCTTAACATCTGTTGTGAGCATGATGAAAAACAATAGACTTGGGAAATTGGATTTATTTCAATACTAATTTCAGTGGGCTGAGTCAATGTAGCTACAGGATTGACATGAATAATGACGAGAACAAGAAAGACTATTTAATCCAGACAAGGAAATTAGGGTTTGGGGGGACTCTGCAGATTTGGATCCACTCTTAGGAGGCTGCAGAACAGTGTTTCAAATACTCCCTTCAGAAGCCTGGTGTAAGATTTGTTGCAACACATTAGTCAATAACTAAGGAGAGAGGGTTTCATTTTTACTTCCTGTACCATCTGAACCAGGATTATATGATTTCTCTTGAAGTAATTTGTTGATTTCTGTACCCCTTTGCACAACTCCAGTCAACATTTACACCAGCAACATTTAGTTTTTATATATAACTGAATCGAAAGTTGCTCTGTTGTGTTCAACTCCTTGCAACCCCATGGACTATACAGTCCCTGGAATTCTCCAGGCTAGATAGAACACTGGCATGGATAGCCTTTCCCTTCTCCAGGGGATCGTCCCAACCCAGGGATTGAACCCACATCTCTCGCATCGCAGGCAGATTCTTTACCAGCTGAGCCACAAGGGAAGCCCAAGAATACTGGAGTGGGTAGCCTATCCCTTCTCCAGCAGATCTTCCCGACCCAGGAATTGAACCAGGGCAAGCAGATTCTTTACCAACTGAGCTATCAGGGAAGCCATAGATTCTCCTTAATCTTTGCTAAATAAACACACCAAGGTCTTGGCCTTGATTAAAAAGATTAAAAATTCAACCACATTTTATTTGTAAAATTTTCTCTTCCTCTCTTAATTCTACTGAACTGAAATGAGCAAAATGGTTTAAACATTTGTCTTGTGTTGCAATAAAGTCCTATAATACATATGTGAAAACTAAGCTTGCTGTATAGAAAGATGACTGGCAAGCTAAAACTTGCACTAAGCTACATCATCAATATACTATTAGAAGTGGAGTGAATCTCAATCTTCATGGGGTTGAAATACAATACCCCTGGATATTTCCTTTTTCAGGAGGTGTGACATTCCATTTAAATTTTTGAAAATAATATACAGCACTTTTGGAGCGAGTTGTTTAGAAAGAGAGAGAAATAAACTTAATCAAAGAAAAATACGATTCAAAAACAATCATCACCACAATAAGTCCCTTACAAAACTAATATAGAATACACAAACACACCTGACTCAACTTATTTATTCAAAATATGGAGAAAAGCTAAAATCCTGTGGATAGATTGCTTTACTTTTTAAATTTAGCAGACCAATGCCCATCAATAACAGAAAACAAGTGAATATCACACTAATATTTTAAGATTATTGCAACTTCAGAAGAAAATTTAAACCAAACACTGGACTGAATGTGAAATCAAATCTTTCATTTAAGTTTATAAATTTCTATGCATAGGGAACAGAATACTTAGGGTATCAGGAATCAGTTAAGGACAGATTGTTGCAGGACATAGAGTGTCATGAAATTTTAATTTTTTAAAAGCTAAATTTGTTTACCCTCTTTTCCTGTTGGTTGCCTGTATTCAAAAGATCCCTGACTTTTACCTGTAACATCATCAGTAAAAACCAACTGCCACATATAACAAAGGACACTCTGATTAGTTATCAGGCTTTTCTTCACTTTTATTCCTCTCTGAGAAAAAAAAAAACTCTAATCTTCAAGAGCATGTGTGGCTGAAAGAGATCTAGACATGAGGAGAATGGCTGTTCCTCTAAGTGCCCACCATTACAAAGAGTGCCTTGGGAAAGCAGTTAAGACCTTTGTGAAGCTGGACTATCCTAACTGCCCTGGATGCAGGGTCTCTGGATAACAAAACAGATGTCTGCAGTCATAAAGACAAGTCAAGGTCCCTCTGTGAGACAACCTTTCACAACACAACATTTAGCCATTGTTCATTGAATCCACAAGTATACATGTTGGTTTCAACAATCTTGACAAATGGTCTTTTAGGGGAAAAAAAATGCTACGGAAGGCATATTTGCCAATTATGTCACAATCAGAGTTACATTTCATCTTATGTGGTTAGTCATTGATTAGCATGATTTCAAAAAGCTGAAGTACTTTCCCAGGCATATTCCTCAGATCCTCTAAATGTGATACAATCCACAGCTTTTAGGGTTACATGAATAGCCAGCACCTCCTGATGCTGGGTAATTGGAACCACAGTAACAGGTCCTCAAAGTGACTCTAATGGATTTTGAATGTTATACCTCCCTAGATGGCTTTCTCTTTGCAGAATCTATACCCAGCACTCCTGACTTTTCCAGCCGAGTGCCACTGTATACTGCAGAAAAGCAAGTGTTAGTGGCTCTCCACAACCTGTAGATTTTCTAGGGCAAGCACCTCCTCCTACATTTTTGCTGATGCCATTGGTAAGTATTCTCTGACTGCATAATATAAACATTTTAAGTTTATTTCTTCAACAAATACTTACTGAGTGCTTACTCTATACCAGAGAAAATGCCACGGGCTAGAGATACGGGATGGAAAAGACATCTATGCTCCTTGCCTCATAGGGCCTGAAGCCAATTGGGAAATACCAATAATTAAACAATAGCTCTTCAGTAGGAGCACTTTAGAAAGCTAAAGTAGGGGCACTCGGCCTAGTCAGGAGGAAGGGGAAGTGAATAACGGAGTCTGGGAAAGTATCTAGAAAAAGTGTCATTTCCAGGTGGCACTAGTGGTAAAGAACCTGCCTGCCAAATGCAGGATACAAAGAAATGCAGGTTTGACCCCTGGGTTGGGAAGATCCCCTGGAGAAGGGCATGGCAACCCACTCCAGTATTCTTGCCTGGAGAATCCCACGGATAGACGGGCCTGATGGGCTACAGTCCATAGGGTCACACAGAGTCAGACACAACTGAAGCAACTTAGCATGCGAAAGATGATTGGCAAAAAGAGATAGGAAAAGGAGGCAGAATTTTTCCTAATCACAGAATATATATCATATGTTCTGATCCTCTGAATTCCAAGGCCAAAAACAACATGGTATCACTGCCTAGCATCTATTCCAATTGTATTATGAATTTCTATTAATGTTAACTATGGTCTAGTCAGAAAGAAGAAATTATTAAGGATTCCAAATATTAGACAATCCTGCAACACAGAAGTCTTAAATTCCCGCAAATTGCAAAGATGGAATATATACACAAGGTTACTGTTTTGACCAGGCTGCTGGTTTCACTGACGAAATTAAATTTTCTGAACAATGACTGATAAAGATAATTTCCTCAAGCCTGAATATTAGGAAAAGAGACAGCAAAAGAGAATAATGAGGCATGAATATGGTTGGGATGGGTGGTCAACCATTACATGCTGTGTTGGCACTCCCATTATACATTTCATGACAGAATGGAAGTGTGGGCAGAAAAATTCAGGGATGCAGGCTATACCAGTTATTGACATCTGTACAAAACTTACCATAAAGCTTAATAGCTTAAAATAACAATGCACACTTATTATCTCATAGTTTCTGTGGATCACAAATTCAGGCACAGCTTGTCTGGGTCCTAGGCTTCAGAATCATTAGCAAGTTGTAATGAAGGCATCAACGTTGAGTCTCACCTATAGCCTTGACTTCAGAAGAACCTACTTCAAGTTTATGTGGTTGTTTACAGGATTTAGTTCTTCACTGGTTGTTGGAGAGAAGTCACCCTTAGTTCCTTACCATGGGAACTTCTCCACCATGACACCTTGTTTCATCAAAGCATACAAGCCAAGAAGCCAACAGAGTCCATTATCAGGGTAGAAATCATACTTACACATTGTTGTTGTGTTCTTCAGTCGCCCAGCTGTGTCCAACTCTCTGCGACCCCAGGGACTGCAGCAGGCCAGGCCTCCCCGTGCCTCACCATCTCCCAGAGTTTTCCCAAGTTCATATTCATTACATCAATGATGCCATCCAGCCATCTCATCCTCTGACACCCCCTTCTCCTCCTGTCCTTAATCTTTCCCAGAATCAGGGACTATTCCAATGAGTTGTCTGTTCACATCAAAGGACCCAAATACTGGAGCTGCAGCATCAGTCCTTCCAGTGAATATTCATGGTTTATCTCCCTTAATATTGACTGCTTTGATCTCCTTGTTGTCCAGGGGACTTTCAGGAGTCTCCTCCAGCACCACAGTTTGAAGGCATCAATTCTTTGGTGTTTTGCCTTCTTTATGTCCTTCTCACATAACCGTATGTGACCACTGAGAAGACCATAGCCTTGACTATATGGACATACACATGTAGTTTACTACATGTAGACTAGATAATAAGGGCCTACTGTATAGCACAGGCAACTCTACTCTACTCAGTACTCTGTAATGGCTTATATGGGGAACAAATAGGGAGCAGAAGATATTAAGAAGAGGTGGTAAGAATACACAGAAGAACTGTACAAAAAAGATGTTAGTGACCCAGATAACCACAATGGTGGGATCACTCACCTAGAGCCAGACGTCCTGGAGTGTGAAGTTGAAAGGACCTTAGGAAGGACTACTACCAACAAAGCCAGTGGAGGTGATAGAATTCCAGTTGAGCTATTTCAAATCCTAAAAGATGATGTTGTGAAAGTGTTGCACTCAATACGCCAGCAAATCTGGAAAACTCAGCAGTGCCACAGGACTGGAAAAGGTCAGTTTTCATTCCAGTCCCAAAGAAGGGCAATGCCAAAGAATGTTCAAACTACTGCACAATTATACTCATTTCCCATGCTTGCAAAGTAATGCTCAAAATCCTTCAAGCTAGACTTCACTAGTACCTGACTCAAGAACTTCCAGATGAAGAAGCTGGACTTAGAAAAGGTAAGGAGCCAGAGATCAAATTGTCAACATCCATTGGATCATAGAAAAAACAAGAGAATTCCAGAAAAACATCTACTTCTGCATCTTTGACTAAGATAAAGCCTTTGACTGTGTGGATCACAACTGTGGAAAATTCTTAGAGATGGAAACAGCAGACCACCTTACCTGCCTCCTGATAAACCTGCGTGCAGGTCCAGAAGCAAGTTAGAACCAGACATGGAACAACAGACTGGTTCAAAATTGGTAAAGCAGTATATCAAGGCTATATGTTGTCATCCTGCTTATTTAGTTTATATGCAGATTACATCATGCAAAATGCTGGGCTGGATGAGGTACAAGCTGGAATCAAGATTGCCAGAAGAAATATTAATAACCTCAGATATGTAGATGACATCACCCTTACGGTAGAAAGCAAAGAGGAACTAAAGAGCTCTTGATGAGGGTTAAAGAGGAGAGTGAAAAAGATGGCTTAAAACTCAACATTCAAAAAACGAAGATCATGGCACTCAGTCCCACCACTACATGGCAAATAGATAGAGAAACAATAGAAACAGCAGCAGACTTTATTTTCTAGGGCTCCAAAATCACTGCAGATTGTGACTGCAGCCATGAAATTAAAAGACACTTGCTCCTTGGAAAAAAAGCTATGACAAACCTAGACAGCGTATAAAAAAGCAGAGACATTACTTTGCCCATAAAGGTCCATACAGTCAGAGCTATGGCTCTTTCAGTAGTCTTGTATGGATGTGAGAGTTGGACTATAAAGAAGGCTGAGCACTGAAGTACTGATGCTCTTGAACTGTGGTGTTGGAGAAGATTCTTGATAGTCCCTTGGACTGCAAGGAGATCCAACCAGTCAATTCCAAAGGAAATCCACCCTGAATATTCATTGGAAAGACTGATGCTGAAACTGAAGCTTCAGTACTTTGGCTTGATGTGAAGAGTTGACTCATTAGAAAAGATCCTGATGCTGGGAAAGATTGAAGGTAGGAGGAGAAGGGGATGACAGAGGATAAGATAGTTGGATGGCATCACCGACTCAATGCACATGCATTTGAGCAAGCTCCAGGAGTTGGTGAAGGACAGGAAAGCCGGGCATGCTGCAGACCATGGGGTCACAATGAGTCAGACATGACTGAGTGACTGAACAACAATGTATTTGTATGGTAGATTCACTTTGCTGTATACGGGAAACTGAACTGGCACAACACTATAATTCTAATAAAAACTAAATCCAATAAAAACTTTAAAAAAAAAAAAAGGTAGAAGTCATGAGCTCTTGAAAGTGACATTTCTTCAATATTACCATATTCTGTATGTCAGAAGAAAGTCACTCAAAGGGAGGGGGTTATCTGAAGCCCCTGATACCAGGGGGCCGGGGTCACTGGGGGCCATCTGCAAGGTTGTCTGCCTTACAGGCTGATTGGTGGTCTGTTCTGGTATGATTTTGGTCAGTGTGAAATGTGCCCAAGTTTTAGCACATTTCCAATCTTCTAGCAATAAAATGCAAACAAGTGTCTGTTTTTCTTGTCTTTATTTTTTTAAGCAATATTTAGGATAGTAACAAGCATAGCTGGTTCCAGCAGAAAACTGTATTATATATAGATAAGGAATCAAAATTACCTACTCTTTCCATATACAATGCAAATGAATGACATGTAAACACTGTCCTCCAGCAGACATGAAAGAAACAAAAGAAAGACAAATGATAAATATGTATTTTGGGTGTGGCCAAGATGTATTCTACTAGCCAAATAAAATTCTTTCACACCTAGTGGTTTTTGAAATCCATTGGCAACATATCCTCAGACTGTTCCAGTAAATAATACTGGACACTAGATATATGCACACACACTTAAAAATTAATCTAGTCACTAAGACAAACCTTCTTTAGAAAAAAAGCTGTCTAGCCCGATAACAACAAAGCTCTGAAACAACAATATGAATAGGAATATTTCAGGTAAATTGCTAGAGGCTATATTTTGTTTTCTAAGTAATTGCATTTCTCAAGGATTGATGATAGCCTTCTGAAAAACAAGGCACTGTAAGCTCACTTTGAGGAAGATTTCTCCCAAAGGCTGCCTAATGCAATGCAAATATATCTCTAAAACAAAACAAACAGCAAAGTGTCCCTCAGTAACCCTCATTCTAGGGCGTTTCTCAAATTCTGCCTTAATCCGTGCTGTGGGGTGAGATTATTACTAACCCAAATGTTTCTTAAACATGAAACCTGAAGATAATTTTCCTAGAAAACGTGGCTCTGTTGTATTACTTTGGTTCAAATCCACACACAATTGAAAGAGAATTTTCCTGTCCTTATTATTTGCATGCAGACAATCAAATAACAAGAAAGCAAGACAAAAGATCATGTCATAATATTCCTCATCTACCTAAGGGCAACACAGGTGTTTGTATAAGACCTCAATCAGCAGGCTCAGCACACTGATTCTTAGGGTGGTGTTCTAGAACACCAATGACATTATTCACAAGCAATGACCTTCACTAAACAAAAATATCCAGTATGAAAGTAACTTCAAAAAGAGGACGTGAAATACAAACCAAACACTTTTTGTAGTAGAGGATACTTCAAGGTCAGTGTGTGTTACTAACCACCACAGGAGAGAGAACAAATTCAATAAACATACCCAAATGCAATATGCCTACTCACCATGTTTAAAAAGTAGCCAATCAATAACAAAGAGAAAGTGGTGGCAATGCATAACCAAATCTATAAATATTCATTAGGCAGCACAGTGTCATATGACATAAAACTCATATGCTTGGCATCCCAAGTATCTATCAACTACCAACTGTCTGACCTTGAGCAAGTCTTAATTTTGAGACTCACTCTAGGAAATGACAATTATACCTACCTCTCTGAAGCATCTCTTCCTTCCTGATTAGTCTACAAATTTTTTGGTTTCTTTCATCATAAGTAAAATGCATAAGTAAGAAAGGATTATATAGATTATTACAGAATCTGCAAGACAAACTATTTTGTTTATGCCTCAATGTCCTCATCTATAAAACAAAGATGAAAATAGTGCCTATCTTAGGACAGCTTTGTAGGGTCTTTATGAAAATTAAAATGTTAATATTTTTTAAAAGGCTTCATCTTGCACCTACATATACAGGTATATGTTAAATAAAGCAAAAATAAATAAAACATAGCAAGTGGATGAATAAAGGCTACTATGAATAAGGAGTGACAAGAAAGAAATAAGGGGAGTAGAAGAATAATTTAAAGTTGAATTAGAAGAAAAAAAGAATGGAAGTTACAGTCATGAGGATAATATCCTTGCCCACAGCCCCAGCACAAAGGTGTCAAGGTCCTGTCTCCAGAACCTATGGGTATGTTATGTGATGTGGCAAAGGAAAATGAAGATTGCTAATCAGCTGACCTTATAACAGAGATTATTCTGGATTATCCAGGTGGGTCCAATGTAACCACAAGGGTCCTTAAACTGGAAGGAAGAGGCATTAGAGGAGGTTTAGTCATGCAGTGTGAGAATTGGCCCTTCCTTTGCTGGCTTAGAAGATGGAAGGGAGCCACAAGCCAAAGAATGCAGGCAATTTCTAGAAGCTGGAAAAGAGAAAAAAAAAAAAAAATGGATTCTCTTCTTGAGCTCCAACAAAAGAATGCAGACTTGCTAACAGCTTGATTTTAGCCCAGAGAGACAAATACTGGACTTTTGACCTGTTCTGTTTTAAGCCATTAAGTCTGTAGTAATTTTGCACGGCAGCAATAGGAAAACTGACCCAGGAAGTATGGGGCAAAGCAACAGAGCATACCTTTCAGACAGAAAAGAAACAGACTAATGAGTCTGGTTGCTATTGACACTGAACAGAAAGCAACTCCTTCTATTAGGACATAATTCCTTTCAGATGAAAGGAAAGTTTCCAGGAATCTTTGGTTAGTTTGGCTATTGTGACAGGTCCCTTTAAGAGAAGAGAGAAAAAAGAAAAAAGAAAAAAAAAAGAGAGAAGAGAGAAGCAGTACAGTATTGAGTACAGAATACAGATATGGAGAGAGAAGACATGGTATTTAGCCCCGAATACTTAGAAACCCTTTCTGAAATATATCCGTTTTCTCTAAATTAGAGTCACAGATGGAAGCATTTCTTTTTGAATAACACAAACCCCAACAATAGTGAGAAGGACAGAAATGTGCCCAGATAAATGAGCTGCACTTGACACAGCATGGCTTCTCTCTAGATAGGGTAAAAAATTTAGCTGATAATTAAGCATCAAATGAACCATTTGAAAATTTCAGTGCCATGAGCATAGGAAAATTAAATTAAATCAGAATTAACATATTAGGTCTGGGTTGAGTAAAGACAGATTATTGCTTTGTCTGGATTCTGTCTTGTTAAGGAGAAGCTATTCTTCAAAACATTCAAGTTTAAAACACAATTGATAGGATGGCATTAGCAAGTAAACATGATAATTAAATCATTTAAGTTCAAACTAATGTGCAACAGAATGTTCTGTTGGTTGTAAGGGCGATGCTTCAGGGGAACTATATGAATGTGTTTGTTATTCAGTTCAACCCAACACCTACTGTTGAGCTAGGCATAGTATTAAATGGTTAGACTTTAAAGCTAATAGGACACAGTCCTTACCCTTCACAAAATTCATAGTCTAAAGGAAGGAAATGTGGGTGGTAAACAAGGAGCTAAACTATTACAGTATGCAGAGATATATAAACTGCCACTGGATCTCAATGAGTCAAAATATGAGAAGTAACCATTTGTTTATAGAAGCCCCATCCTGTGAATGACAAAGTTAAAAAAATGTTTTTCAATCAATAACTTCTCAGGTTGGCAAAAAAATTTGTTTGGGGTCTTTTTTCCATGGACACTAACCAAAATATTATTTTTACCATCAATTGATTCATAAATCTGATGAAAATCATGGATCTTTCTTTGGGAGGAAGACTAAGGAGTCTGGCTGGCATTGATGCTAAAGAGTAAGAAACTCCTATTGGTACCTAATTCCCAAAGTTCAGTGGTGAAGAGAGGGTAATGAATACAAACATACTCACACATGTATACATTCAGTTTCAGGGAGTTCATCTGAACTCCTGATTTACAGCAAAATATATCAACCAAGATATGTAAATTACAAATCCCTTGCAGGACATTTGGTCCTGTCCAAAATGTCCATAAGACATCTGGTCCACACTAAAATGTCCTTGATATTTGCAGGACCATTTGGTCTTGTCCAAAACGTTCATAAAACATTTGGTCCACTCCAAAATGTCCTTGATATTTGGTCATATTTGGTCCTATCCAAAACATCCATGGAGACACTTAGTCCACACCAAAAGGCCTTTGATATTTGGTCCAAAACCATTTGGCATGGACCAGATATACTCATGGATATCTTGGATAGGATCAAATTTCAAGGGCCTTTTGGCCTGAACCAAAAGTCTTTTGGACACTTTGAATAGGATCAAATGTCTGCTAACCTACAAATCACTTCCACATGTGGTAATTAAAATAGACATGCAAAATTGATTAAAAATTTTACAGTAATGGTAGAGGAGAATGAAGATGCATCTTGTAGAGTTTGGGAGTCCTACTCTTAGCAAGCAAGATGTAGTCTCTAAGTCTCCATTTTTAGTTTTAAAAGTGCATAGAATTTTCATCCAATTCCACAATGTATCCACTTTTTATTGTAAAAATATTACTTACCATTTAAGAAATTCTTAACATAGCTTCAACTCCATTTCTCAGCCTCATATCTCTCAAAAAAAAAAAAATGTTCCAGTGAAGTTGACACCTCAGGTAGATATGCCAAGAATCATATTTACCCTAGGGCTTCACAGCAACCCAGGATGTTACTATATATCCCCAAGGTAAGAGTATCTCAATTTGAAATGCACCACAAAGAACTGACTGAGTTATCTCTTCATAGGAAGGAATTTGTACATAACATAATTTACAAAGTATAATAAATTTATATATGGGCTGCATGCAAACATTGAAAACTATTCATATATATATATATATATATATATATATATATATACACACACACACACACATATATTTATAAATTTCTCAAGATTCACATAGTGCAAGGTCAGCCACATTGAAGAAAAACTAGTTCTACAGAATGAAATAAAAGCCGGTCTCAATAGCAAACAAATATCCTCAAGGAAAATATGCCTAAAGTTTAACACAAAGTGATTTTTAACTGGTTTACATTTAAAAATTTATTTTATTGTTTTAACCTGTACCTTGAAAATGCCATCTAAAAATTAACACCACTTATATTTCAAACCACTTTTTAAACATAGTAAATGTTTTTCAAAGCAATGCTTCAGATTCTCTTTTCCACGTTTGATAACAGGCCAAATTTTGTACACAGAATTAAATAAAAAGAACATTTTATAGATGATTATTTTTATTCCAAAGAAAATGACTGCCATTTCCCCAAGACTGTAGTAGCTTACTCAGGAATAAATGACTTATTTTTCCACATATCCCCCGAAAAGGTTTAATTTCAAAGACCTTTCTTATTTTGCTAGTTTACCCATTATAGCTGAGAAAGTAAAGTATTCAACATTTCTCTAAAAAATAAGCTGGAAGTGAAGAAAACCTAAAACAATGTTTTTACAAATGTTGACTTAAGAATGGAATTAGTGATAAGTAGATATTCATTCAGAAACCATTTACTGAACATGTGTTATATAGCACGGTATTTGGTCCTGAGACTATAGAGCTATAAGATGCCTGATGCTGCCCAGGCAGGGTGTTGGGCTGGACAAGAGAAACAGACCAGACAGGAAAGGACATCATGGCAGAAGAGCTGGCGTGCTTAGGAAACCTTAGACTGATTCCAGAGCAAATGCACCTAGTCTTGCTGTCTCAGTACCTAGAAGCACAGCATTGTGCCTACCTCAGTTTGATTGTGGTCAGAAGCCGATCAGATGGACGTAGCTGACACGGACTGCGTGCTCCCTCTCTACCAGACAGGTATTTTATGACATCTTGACACTAACCCTTGGAGGTAGGGATTATGATCATCCCCTTTATACTGGAAGAAAATGCACTGTGGAGAGGTTAATGTGCCTAAGGGTGCAAATGACAGGTTAGGTTTGCACCCTGGGTCATCTATCTCCAAATCCTCGGTGCTGAATCAACCACCAACTGCCCCTGATGTGGAGGTGACGTTTGGGTTGTGCTTCTCTTTGTTTTCCTACATGGAATTAGTTTCTTCCACCTGCTCCAAGTCCAGGACCTTTGAGCGACTTGTTATCCACTTCTTAGACCATGAGAGAGATCTCTGCAATTCAACCACACCTCACATACCAACACAGCTCATATACAACAGTCAGTAAAAACCCAAAAACTGCAATTAAAAAAATAAAGTAATTCAGAAAAAAAGCGGGACTGGGAAACACTGCACTGGCCTTACTGGTTCACATTATAAACCACACCCAACTGGACAGAAAGAGCCAGGACTCTGTCCTGGATGAGAGAACTAGGTCTTCATCAGCAAACTTGTCAAAATCTGTTCTACTCTCTGGAGAGACTTTCTTGGATCCCTGTCTTCCAGAATCTGTGGTTATACCCACAAAGAATGCCATCCTTTTCCATTGTCCTCCAAATCTACACACAGATGATGATCAAGAAATTCCTTCTCTGACCCTGCGTATACTGTTAGTGGAATGTAAATTAATGTGGCCTCTATGGAAAACAGCAGAGAGATTCCTCAAAAGGCTAAAAATAGAGTTGTCATATGATCCAGCAATACCCACTCCTGGCCACATATTGGGAGAAAACACGAATTCAAAAAGATACATGCACCCCCTATATTCATTGCAGCACTATTCACAATAGCCAAGACATAGAAACAACCTAAATGTTTGACAACAGATGAATGGATAAAGAAAATGTACACAAAATAATATATACACAATGGAATACTACTCAGCCAAAAAAATGAAATAATGCCATTTGCAGCAACATGGATGGAACTAGAGATTATACACTAAGAGAAGTAAGTCAGAAAGAGAAATATCATATTGTTATGTAGTTAGAATAGGAAAAAGGAGCCCAAAATGGCAGTGGCTACAAGACAAGGAAGGGAAAAGTCCATGAAAATAGAACAAAGGAAGGTCCGAGGACCAGAGTGAGGACCTCAGGTAAAACAAACAGCATTCCTGGCTAGCCCAATTTACACAGGGCAGGCCCAGGGGGAGGAGAAAAAACATATAAGAAGAGGAGCCAAAATTGGGCTGGGGGGCCTCTCTTCTCTTCGCGTCTTTTGGGTCAGCATGCTCTCATGCCTTGAGGATGTATTTCCCTTTACTTTCTAAATAAAACCGAGCTGTTACACTGGTCTGTCTGAGAGCTGTAACGCTGGTCCATCCAAGGGCTGTAACACTGGTCCATCACTTCAAATTTTTGTTGTTGACAAGACAGAACCGAGAAAATCACAAACTCCCCCAACAATATATCACTCATGGGTGCAATCCTAAATATGACACAATGAACTTATCTACAATACAGAAACAAACTCACAGATACAGAGAACAGACTTGTTGCCAAGGAGGAGGGATGTTTACATAGAATGGATAAACAACAAGGCCCTGCTGTATAGCACAGGGAACTATATTCAATATTGGGAATAAACTATAATAGAAAAGAATATGAAAAAGTAAATACATGAATATGTATAACTGAATCACTTTGCCATACAGCAGAAATTGACACAACATTGTAAATCAACTATACTTCAGTAAAACAAATTGAAAAAGCAAACAAACAAATCACAAAAAAAGAAACCCCTTCTCAAGATTTGAATAACAATAGTTGTTGTTGTTTAGCCAGTCAGTCATGTCCAACTCTTTGCAACCCCATGGACTGCACCATGCCAGGCTTCCCTGTCCTTCACCATCTCCCGGAGCTTGCTCAAACTCATGTCGATTGAGTCAATGATGCCATTCAGCCATCTCATCCTCTGTCTTCTCCTTCTCCTCCTACCTTCAATCTTTCCCAGAATCGGGGTCTTTTCTAGTAACCCACTATTAGTTCAGTCTGAGGAGGGGTCATGAGAGGATGGCAGAGGATTGTTTTAAGAGATAAACATTCATAGGCTATATGTAATCTACTAAACTGAGTTTCTTTGGTAATCACTTCTTCAGTTACTTAATAAACATGATCTCTTTGCTTTCTGATAGTTTTACTTCCAGAAACTGCAGTGTCCCTGCTCCAGATCTCTGGGCCCTGCCCAGCCCTTGGCTTTAAGGAAAAAAAAAAAAAAAAAGACCTTTTATTTTATATCAGAATATAGCCAATTAACAATGTTGTAATAGTTTTAAGTGGACAACAAAGGGACTCAATCATACATGTACATGTATCCATTCTCCCCCAAACTCCCCTCCCATCCAGACTGTCACAAAACGGTGAGCAGAAGGCCTCTGCCTGCAGGCAGTGGGAAACCAGAGCCTTGAGCAAGAAAGTACCACCCATTATGCGTTCTTTCCCCTCAGGCCTGATCACTTTGCAGGTACAAAAGAGTCAGAGGAATATATGAGCTCCTGACAGCTCAGGCTCATTTTTTTGGGCCCCATTTCATCTCCTGTTAAGCATCCACCTCTCTGCCTCTGCTTGTTTTAGGGACAGAATTTGGCTTTTTAATCAACTGACAAAGATTTCAGACCATAGCCAAAGTCAATGTCTTTTAGAAAAACTAATTATTTTTGTGCCTCTACTTTTTTTAAAAATAGACCATTGTCAGTTCAACCTTTTGTCTTTCTTATAGGATATTACCAAAGATTTCACAGAGGAGCCAGCATACTGCACAATCTAAACTTTCCCTACTATTCCCCTAAAATGCTGACTTAATAGACGTGACATCTATACCTTCAGGAGCAGGCAGCAGTTTGACTAACTTTGCAAACACATAGCAAGATCACCAGTTTCTGAATCCTTATAGATGGCCGTCTTCTTCCAATGTCTTCATAGGCTTCTCCCCCTGTGAAAGTTCATGCCCTAATCTATAAGGACACCAGTCAGATTGAGTTATGGCCCATCCTAATGACTTCATTTTAACTCAATTACTTCTTCAAAGACCCTACCTCAAAATACAGTCACACTCTGAGGGACTAGGGGCTAGGGTTTCTGTACATGAATTTTAAAAGGGCATGGTGAAAGTCAGTCAGTTGTGTCCGACTCTTTGCAACCCCATGGACTATACAGTCCACGGATTCTTCAGACCAGAATACTGGAGCGGGTAGCCTTTCCCTTCTCCAGGGGACCTCCCCAACCCAGGGATCGAACCCAGGGCTCCCACTTTACAGGCAGATTCTTTACCAGCTGAGCTACAAGGGAAGCCCAAAAGGGCATAATTCATCCCCAAATAACCCATAGGTCAGTAGAATAGTCTAGAACTGAAAAATTATGTTATTAGAAATATGAAAGTAAACAGTAGAAGTTCAAATAAAATAGCTGTCTCTGCAGAGGAGGACAGAGTATAGAAAGGAACTTTTCTGTTTTAAGTCTTGTACATCTAATTGTCTTTTTTTAAGGCACTATTTAAATACAATAAAAATTTAAAAAATCAGAGTTTTTTAATATAAAATAATTATGAAAGTATGGATAATAAATACCATGACCAAACAGTCAAAACTTTCAATGTATTACCAGATGCTTGAGGGTGCAACAATTTATGACATTTAGAGCCTAAATAACTAAGGAAAACGGTGATAAACTAACCAGAATTCACAGTGTTTTAAAATGTCAAACACGGGTTTATTATTTCCCAGGCACCAATAAACTAAAGAAAGGCCATGTGTATAAGACATTGTGAGCCTAATCACAGAAGAGATTATTCTACCACTGACACCCACAAGGAGTACTTTTCTTTGTTTTCTATACATCCTTGGAAAAAAAACAAAAGAGTGAATTATGCAGGCCATTAATACCTTATCAAATAACACTCTATCCAAGAGGCTGAAGGAAATAAATCTAGAGAAGAGCATTATACCAGTCCCTATGTGATTTGCAAAACTACGCTCCATAGGTAGCAACTTAGTCAACTGGAGCCATGAGGACCAGCCCAAGCTTCCCCCTCCTACATGCCTTATTCCAGAAGTTAGAATCACCATGGAAACATTTGCCCCAGCTACCGCTAAAGGATAGTTAGTATAGGCCATGAGTAGAGTCCTACTTACAGTGGTAACACCCAAGGCATAAAAATGGAGGCCAGCGCTATTAGGACAAGCTTCTGTAGGGCTCAGTTGGCAAAGCCAGCAGTCAAGCATGTCATTGGGGCCACAATACCACTTAGGTTGCTCACTGAGGTCTGTGAAAACCATTCAATGACTGGTATAACATTTATGCTAAATATGCCATCACTTGGGACAAGCTCTTGGTCAAGAAAAGGCTTGGGTGAATCTTAAGAGACTTTTTAACCCCTTTCAACCTACAAGTGTTCCAGCAACAACTAACTCTGACTGTGCTTTCTACTTTATCCATTGGCATGGCCCCAAGGCTCTTTTGCTTATGGGGATGGCCCTCAATAAAGACATGACACCTCCTGCCCCAGCCACTCCCTATTAGCAACAGCCAGCCCCCTCCCATGCCACCAAGATCCTCAGCCTCCAAGGGACAGCAAGATGCCCAATGGCCAATTTACATACAAGCTTTGAGTGGCGTTGGGTGGTGCTCTCTAAGATCTTTTAGTTCCCTGAATATCTGCCCTCTCCTGCCATCCACTGACCATTGGCAGAATTGAGAAGCATCATTTAGGTACTTAAGCAATTATAAAGGCCCTATATCTGCTGTAATACAGTTTCTTTGTTTTAAATGCCATCTTGATCCAGTTTTGAGGTCATGGCCAGAGGCCAGTCAGTTCTCATTCCCGCCCAGCTAATTAAGTCCACACCCTTACCATTTCCTTTATCAGGCTCTCACACCATGGGCTCCAATGCACCTGCTCTAATTGTCCCCGGGCCAGTTACTGGACCACTAAGAACAGACCCTATGCCCTGGAGCCTGCAGAATTATTCAAAACATCAAATCCACAGAGAACCCATAACACATAGCTAACCCACTTGCCTACACAAGCTACCTCCTGCAGTTCCAACCTGCTGTTATCCTGACCATGGGAACAACCTTCCCTGTGGCCTTGCCTGGTAGCCTGCCCTTGTTGGGAGCTGTAAGCGACAAAGAGCTCTGCCTTCATCCACCCAAGGGTTGATGTGCTATATCCTGCCATCAACAGAAACTTTAAATTTTATAAAGCACCTACCCCTCAAATCCACATTTGCAGAATTTGTTTATGATGACACACTGCATCTTTCTACTCTGGACACAACTAGGGCTTCCACCCTTATCCATTTCCCCTGCAAATCCCAGAACCACTGTTACTTCAAAAGCTTATCACAGCTGAAGGATGCTACAAGCTTTCCCAGAGCTCCCAGGACCATCCAGCCCCATGAGACTCCAAAAAGAGAGAAGGGACTTGATGCTCAAACTGACACCCTTCTGCCAGCCCCATCACCTTTCCTTTGTCAGTACCTGACGTTTACCACAAGTCCTAATACACAGAATTCTGAAGACTTATCACTTTAGTTTAGTGATCTGCCAAAGAAGGACATAAGGTTGGAAATCACCTATACTCTGGACCCTGAATTGTAAACATGGAATCTTTGCAGAGAACCTGCAGAGAACCCAGCTTAGCTGTCAAACATGCAGTTATGGTCTTAAATCTCAGCCTATGACCCAACACGTGCAATGAGTCTGCATTTCCATTGCCTTTCCACAAGCAGATATTGCCAAAGGCAGGTTTACATCTTGTTACTGATGGAACATTTAAATAGGTTCAGGGCTTCCCATGTAGCTCAGCTGGTAAAGAATCCACCTGCAATTCAGGAGATTCTGGTTCAATTTCTGCGTTGGAAAGATCCCCTTGAGAACGGATAGATTACCCACTCCAGTATTCTTGGGCTTCCCTGGTGGTTCAGCTGGTAAAGAATCCACCTGCAATGTGGGAGACCTGGGTTCGATCCTTGGGTTGGGAAGATCTCCTGCAGAAGGGAAAGGCAACCCACTCCAGTATTCTGGCCTGGAGAATTCCATGGATTGTATAGTCCATGAGGTCACAGAGAGTCGGACACGACTGAGTGACTTTCACCTTCACTGATGAAACATTTAAATAGGTACTTTGCAAGTCAGTGGATATTTAGACACTAAGCAACCATTTGTGCAAAATATGAAAGACTTTCAAGTTTGTTTCTTTTCTGTCCTTTAAGTCACAACAGCCTTCTCCAAATTCTCACAAATCATGCAGTACTTTTTCAAATGAGATGTCCTAAGAGGGCCTCTACTGATGAAAGGACACTAAAGCCAGTTAGAAAGCAAGACACCCCACCTAAACCAAGAGAAAATTTCAAACAGTGCCATGCAGACTCTAAATTCTTGGCAGAAAGAACCACATATCTAAATTTTGTCAGGTTCCACAAAGACATCAAGAGGCAAATTAAACAGACTATTAAAGTTTTATAGATGCCAAAAACGAAATCAAAAAGGTGAAGAGACTTTCTCAAGGTCACCAGTTAGTTGGTAGTAAAGCAAAAGCTAGAACTGAGATCCAAACTTTACAAGGCCTGCAAGAATCATATATGCTCAGACCTTCAGGGTTTTTATGTATTACACAAAACTGTCAAGTATCTTTAAGTGTAATAAAATTTAAAACTGTGATATAAAAATTGGAGGAAAGAAACCTAAAACATGAAAGAAAGTAATCAAATATATCAGATATGTTTAAAATTAGGGATCTCACAAATAGAGCCAATTGGATAATATTCAGTATTATTACTTGAGTATATTTTTCCCATTGTCTCTAGCCTACAATTTACTTAGTATACAAGGATTCCCTCCAAGTTCATTATCACTATGGAAATTTTAAAGCCACTGTTCTTTTCTTAGATCTTTTCTTTCTTACAATAATTTCCAACTAAATTAAGTATTTAAAAAACATAGTTCTGTGTATATATTACCATATCTTAAGATGCATAATGAATACAGGAGGGAAAAGATTTTAACATAAAAAACCACTTCCTACTAACATGAAAGTCTGTCAATTTAAATGAACTTCACAGTGTCCTAAAAACTTTCTCATCTGACTTAAATGACAAAATTTAGCCCCTCAAAGAGTAACCCTTACTTCCAGACTCCATTCATAGTCCCAGAAGTTAATGTTACATGTTTAAGATAATGTGACATGTTTAAGACATTATCTGGCCTCAGGAAGCTCAGAGGGGGTATCATTTTTTTATGAATTGCACTTGTAGAGCAATATTCCTTAAAAATACTTCTTCACATCTAGCATTAAATAGTTAAACATAATCTGTCCTTTTATTTGTAAAGTCAGCCTTACAAATGATACATTTAAAAAGCAAGTAAAATTATACTTATTTTCATTAGATGTCTGAGAATGTTATCATCCATGCTATGATTCTACTAGTGAGTAAGTGATGGATGGAAACTTTCTCTAGATAATTAAAATCTAAAGCTCTTGGGTTTAAATAAATTATCTGTCCTAAAATAATATGTCCAAGATATATGCAGTATAAAAGTAAAATAATGAACTAGTTTCCTAGGTCTGTGTAACAAAGCACCACAAACTAGGTGGCATAAATCACAGAAATGTATTGTCTTAGAGTTCCAGAGGCTAGAAATCTGAAATAAAGGTGATGGCAGGGTTACTCCCTCCTGAGGGCTGAGGGAGAATCTGCTCCAACCCTTCTTCTAGTTTCTGGGGACCTCAGCATTCCTTGGCTTGTAGATGATGCTCTGTCTGTGTCTTCATAACATCACCCCTCTCTATTCGTCACATTTCCCCCTTCTGTAAGAACATAGTTCTGATGCTTCATCTCAGGTTAAGTATCAGCAAAAAAAAAAAGAAAAAACACTCTATCTCCAAATAAGGTTCCATTCACAGGAACTGGGGATCAAGACTCCAGTGTATTCTTTGAGAGGGGACAACATTCCACCTATATCAGGTACTAACTGTCGTGAAGTTCCTTAGCTCTGGTAAGCAACTACCTTCAAGTGTTTTGTGTGTGCGAGCTGTCACTCAGTCACGTCTGACTCTGCAACCCTATGGACTATAGACCACCAGACTCCTGTCCATGGAATTCTCCAGGCAAGATCACTGGAGTGGGTTTCCATTACCGTCTCCAGGGGATCTTCCTGATCCAGGGATTCAATGCATGTCTCCTGCAGCTCCTGCCGTGTGGGCAGATTCTTTACCACTGAGCCACTTTGGAAGCCCCCAGATGTTTTACTTTACTACAATTAAAATTAGTAAAGAAGAAGGGTACTTTATGCCCCTATCCTGAAGCTATTTATGAGGCCCTCAACCCTACTGGTGAACCGTTAGTCAAACAGTAAAGTTTTTGAAGATGTAGAGTAAAGAAGTTTCTTCAACTTCTGCAGCCCATTTGTTCTAAGCAGTTGCCTCTATCAGTTCCCTCCCGGAGGCTAGTTTTCTACCCTCTACTGCTGCAAATCCCCGTGACAAGCACAGAGGCACAGAGGACTGGTAAAGTAGCCTTCAGTTCCTCAATGTGGTTCATGTAAAGGAGACTTGTCACCTCGCATCATTTGTGAAATTAGTAAGTTATGATAAGAAAGAAAGCCCAATTTAAATTCACATGGTATGCATGTAGCAAATATTTATTGAGTTCCTTTTATGCCAGGCACTGTTCTTGGCATTGAATGAAATGGACAAACATCCCTGCCCTTTATGAAGCTTATTTTCTACTAAGGGAGGGAGTAAAAAATAAACAAGATGTAAAATAGACAGCACGTTAGATGGTTATAAATGTTATACAAAATAGAGAAGAAAGGAAAATAGAAAGTGCCAGAAGGCAGCAGATTGCAACTTTAAATAGGTTCTTCAGAGAATATGAAGCCATGTAAAGAAAGGAAGGGGTATGGAGAACAAGGTAGCAAAAACAAGTAAAGGTGTCCTCACTGCTCCCAGGAAGGGGGAGATGGTTCTTTAAGTTGAGTGAAGGTAGAGGCAGATTGGAGAAGGCAATGGCACCAGTACTCTTGACTGGAAAATCCCATGGACAGAGGAGCCTGGTAGGCTGCAGTTCATGAGGTCGCAAAGAGTTGGACAAGACTGAGCGACTTCACTTTCACTTTTCACTTTCATGTAATGGAGAAGGAAATGGCAACCCACTCCAGTGTTCTTGCCTGGAGAATCCCAGGGACGGGGGAGCCTGGTGGGCTGCCGTCTATGGGGTCGCACAGAGTTGGACACGACTGAAGTGACTTAGCAGCAGCAGCAGCAGAGGCAGACTGGTGGGTCAGGCCAGAGGGGTGGCTTAGGTGGTCTGCCCACTCCCTTGGTGCTGCTCTGCGCCAGGATCATGGGCAGTACCCTGCATTTTGTTCCTGGCACCTCCCTCAGAAGTGGCAGTTGGTCTGGGGCCTTTTTGTATCTTATTGTTCCTAATTTGCCCCAACTGTGTTTGTGTGCAGTTATTTTTATTTTTTTGTGTGTGCAGTTATTTTAATGCCTTACAGTTTCTTTGTATTTTGTTGCCCAAGGAGCTGCTTGTCCAGGTGCCAGTGCAAGCACCCTGAGAAAGGGTCCCAGGTCCCACTGCCTCATGAGGAGTGATGGAAAGATGTGCAGGTTGGCTATGCTGATTTGGATGCATCATTCATAGGTGGTATTCACAGTCATAAGCCTGGAGACTTCCCCGATGGTCCAGTGGTTGATTCCACGTTCCCACTGCAGTAGGTGCAGGTTCAATCCCTAGTTGGGGAACTCAGGTCCCACATGCTCTACACATGGCCAAAAAGCAAACAAACAAACAAACTCTATGAACTCTGAACAGGAAAGTCTGCACTTCAGTTCAAAAAAGTAAGTAAATAAAAATAAAGTCATGAGCCTGAATGAAACTACCAATGGGAGGGATGGAGGAGATATCCAAAACCTAGCCTGGCAATGTGCCAATAAAGGAAGGTTGAAGAGGTGAAGGGGAACTAGCAGGTGAGACTGAAAAGAATCAACTGTGAGGCAGGAGGAAAGCCCGGAAAGCATAGTGTCTGGGAAGCCTAGTGAAGACTCATTCAAAACGAAGGAAGTGATTGACTATGTGAAATGCACGATATGGCCAAAGGAGAACTGCAATTGACTGCTGGATCTAGCTAAAGAGAGGTCACCAATGGTCTTAACAAAGCAATTTCAAAGGAGGGGTAGGAAGAAAGCCTGACTATAGTAGCTTCATGAAAGAAAGCAAGGAGTGGAATGGAAACAGTAAATTCAGGAAATACTTTTTAGGAGTTTTGTTATAAAGTAGAGTAGAGAAGGAGAGCAGAACTTGAAAGAGATATTGAGTCAAGGCTGAGGCTTTTTTTCAACAGGGGAAATAAACAGCACTTTTGTCTGCTGAGGGAGAGGACCAAATAGAAAGGGAAATTGCTCATGCAAGTCAGAAATTCCTGGAGTTCTTGAACAGACAAAGCAGTAGAAATTACTAAATAGGTTGAGAAACTGGTTTGTTTTAGGTGCTGAAAAGTTTGCCTATGGTCGTTGTTATAAAAGCAGAGTGTATAGGTTGATGAGATGATGAGAATCTGGAAGTTCTTTTCTGATCACTGCCATTTTTTTTTTTTTTTAGTTAAGTAGAAATAAAGTCATCAGCTGATAATGAGGATGGGGGGCAATGTACTAGGGGTCTGGGGGGAAAGGTATGAGAGTGAGCAGGAAAGTTGAAATTGAATGGACTAAGGAAGCATGGTATGGGCACATCTGAGATTCATGGTCATGATTTACAATGAAACTTCTCAGGATGATTGTCTATTTTGCTCTGGTCACATTCATCTGCATGGGTACAGATGCAGAGAAGTGAATATACCTAAGGTTGTGGTTTCACCAGGCAAGTACAAAGAAGTAATACAGGAGTCAGACACTGAAGCAAAAGACAAGGGAAAAAATACAATCATTAATCATGGAATTTACTTCATGTATTGGAGGAAAGAAAGAGCATATGGGGAGAGGAGTGAGAGTATAGTTCCGGAGAAGTTGAAAAATGTCTGGAGTCATGCTACAGAGAAAAAAGTGTTGGAAACATAGGACATTGTGGTAAGAAAATGGTATTTTTAAAATTAAGATGTGGAGGAGTTGAAATTAACAGCAATAATGACATCCAGGGTGGACCAGCGGAAGAAGACTAGAGGAAAAAATCATAACCAGATGAGGAGGAGGATCAAAGAAATGAGGGGCAAGAATAGAGACATCATCATCCTCATGGTTATAGACTTCACTGGAAAACACAATATGAGTAGTTTTGAAAGAGAGACAGTGAGGTAGAGGCTCAATCCTCAAGGATCCAGGAGAAATGATCTGGGGTTAGGGAGACTTCAACATGGAGAGATCATACATTATTTAATCCAAGAGGATCAGATTCAAAGTAGAGGGGTTAGAGAACATTTTCCCCTCAGTATTCCACATATTAAATAAGAAAGCCAAAAGAAGATAGACCTATGTTTCTTTTCTTAAAAGTCAATTATATTAGAGTCAGAAAGAAAATATACTGATTATTCATCACAGCCAGAAGGGATGAAAAAAGTATTTGTGGAAAACAAAATAGGACCTGGACCAAGGAAATTAGCCTTGCTCCACAGCCCAGCCCTAGGCAAGGGTCAGAAATCCACATTATAAAATCCAAAGACATGAGGCAAGTCAGTCTGATCTGGATGACTGTCAATGACCTACACAACAGGCCTTGGCAAAGAGGCAGCAGTCTCTGCAAGAAAGCAGACTCACCGAAGCATCAAAGGCTTGAGGCCAGATTGATCCAAGATCCCACTCACTATGAGAAATCGAGGTCTTGGCATCTGTCCCCTGAGTTGGGGATGCTGAAGACCATCCGGAAGCCCTCCAACCAGCTGCAGGGCCATGCTGGGGCTGCTGGCCACTGACAGTGCTGAAGTTAACTAAATGATGTCCTGATCAGAAATAAATACGACCCACTCTCATGTTAGAGAAAACTTCAAATGGGAATAGTATGTGATGAATCTCACCCCAATTTCAATGTCAACAAGTCTCACTCTCAAACCTTCTGTGTTTCTTTGTCAGTTTTCTGTACACATTTATGCCTCAACACAGTCTATTTCCATAACAACACGTCTATGCACAATTGCGAAAGAGTGAGGAAATGTATTAGAACTGAATGTTCTCACAATCTCAATGAAAACTTCAGGGTGAGAGACAATATAGCACCAGGCGCTTGTGAAGGTTTGTGCTCTCTCCCTTCAACAGTTCCATCTCAGGTCAAGAAACACACTCAGATATACTTCAGGCTTTGAATGAAGAAGTAAACAACAATTTCAGAAGCTAAAGGGGAAGAGCATTAGACAACTATCTTGCTAAGAAAACAGTGAGTAAAAGATCCAAGTGCTCACTTCGGCATGAGAATGACTGCTCAGGACAAAAGAAGAAGGAAACCACGTGAAGCTGAATATTCAGTCTCCAATATATAGCCCCAGGTGGCGCAGTGGTAAAGAATCCCCTTGACAATGCAGGAGACAGAGGAGATGCTGTTTCTATCCCAGAGTCCCGAAGATCCCCTGGAGGTGGAAATGGCAAACCACTCCAGAATTGCCTGAAAAATTCCATGGACAAAGAAGCCTGGAGGGCTACAGTCCATGGGGTTGCAAAGAGTCAGACAGGACTGAGCACATACACACACAGCCCCAAGATACTATGTCGGGGAGTGCTCTGATAGTCTCTTTATCTTTTTCTGTTTTGAAAGGAGTCATTTGAGGAGTAACTGAAAACCTCACTGCCATTTTGAAGCACTCAGTGGCAAATCTCATCAGAAGCCATAACCAGAGACTCCTATGTGATGTCCTTGGAGAACAAAGAAAAGCAATTTCTGGGGTAGCAACCTTGCTTTCCCAGTATTCAGAGAGCTCTAGAACTGGTAGATTTTCTGACTCCTAATAAAGAGCTCTAGAAAGACCATTCTCAACTTATATGCAGTCAAATCTTAAACTGTACCTGATAATGTCCTAACAAGTTTGATAAATACTGGTTGTGGTGTTGACAATGTATTGTTGAGGCTAAGTATAGATTTTTATACTAATACGGCTCAACAACAAAAACGAATGAAAAACTCAGGACAGGAAGACACTGGATCCCTGATACACTGCTTCTGGGAAGGGAAAATGCTGCAACAACCTTGGGAGACAGTTTGGTATTTCCTCAAAAGTTTACACATAGACTTACCATGTGACTCAACAATTTGATTACTTGGTATAGACCCGAGAGTAATGAAAATATGTGCTTGCATGCTCAGTTGTGTCCGACTCTTTGCAACCCCATAGAACCAGGCTTCTTTGTCCATGGAATTTTCTAGGCAAGAATACTGGAGTGGGTTGCCATTTCCTTCTCCAGGGGATCCTCCCAACCCAGAGATTGAACCCCTGTCTCTTGAGTCTCCTACATTCTCAGGGGGATTCTTTACCACTGTATCATCTGGGAAGGCCAATAAAAACATACATTCACGTGAAAACTTGTACATAAATGATCACAGCAGCATTATTCATAATGGCCAAAGACATGAAAACAACCTAAATGTCTACCAACAAATGAATGGTTAAAAAAACTGTGAGTATATCCATGCAGAGCAATATTACATGCTACAACATGGATGAACCTTGAATGCACTGAGAAATTAAAGAAGACAGTTATCAAAAATTACAGATTTTTATTCCATTTATATGAGATGTCCAGAACTGGCAAATCTATACAGACACAAAGTATATTGGTGGTTGCCAGGTGCTAGGGGAAGTTGGGGAAAACTGGAAGTGACTATAATGGGCACAAGGTTTCTTTTGGGTTGATGAAAATATTCCATTTGTAATTATTATTGTAAAACTCTGTGAATATACTAAAAATCATTGAGTCATAAACTTGAAATGGATGAAATGTATGGTCTGTGAATTATATCTCATTAAAACTATTATTTTGACAAGCTGAGGACAAATACTAAGCCAGAATTAACATTTACCTTTATGAATATCTATATGCTAAATATTGCTTTTCTTTTTACATTGCTTTTCTCATTATATGTCCATTTATTTTAATATGTTTTTTGTCCTTTGTTTTCTTCATTGGAGTATGGTTGCTTTACAATGTTGTGTTAGCTTCTGCTGTACATTAAGGTGGATCAGTCTCACATATACATAGATCCCCTCTTCTTTGGATTTCCTTCCCATTCCGTTCACCACAGAGCATTGAGTAGAGTTCCCTGTGCTATACAGTAGGTTCTCATTAGTTATCTATTTTATACTTAGTTTTACATATATATGTATGTATGTATGTATATACGGCCTTCCCTGGTGGCTCAGATGGTAAAGAATCTGCCTGCAATGTGGGAGACCTGGGTTCGATCCCTGGGTTGGGAAGATCCCTGCAGGAGGGCATGGCAACCACTCCAGTATTCTTGCCTGGAGAATCCCATGGTTGGAGGAGCTTGGCGGGCTACAGTCCACGGGGTGGCAGAGAGTCGGACACGACTGAATGACTAAGCACAGCGCAGCATAGCACGGAGTAATATATATAGAGAGAGACATATATATATATATATATATGACAGTCCTAATCTACCAATCCATCCCTCCCACCCTTCCCCCTTGGTATCCATATGTTTGTTCTCTATGTCTATGCCTCTATTTCTGCTTTGCAAATAAGTTCATCTGTATCCTTTTTCCAGATTCCACATATATGCATCAATATACAACATTTGTTTTGCTCTTTCTGATGTGGAATTCACAGATGACCAATATCTAAAAAGTGATTCTTCATGATTTAAGGGTGCCTGTCCATTTTTTCTTGTTTCTTTATGTATAATATAGAAAGTTTTGAAAAAAGAGAAGGGGGATGGCATGTTTGTTCTTATGAGGAGAAGAAATGTCCAGGAGCCAGAAAAGTAGCATCTGCTCCTGCTGCCTGTGACTAAAATTAAGCCCTAATTTAGCTTTCAACTAAAATTAGCATAATTGAAATAAAACTAACAAACTAGATGTGACTTGCAATTTTCTCATCATTTAGGAGAGAAGGGGCCAAATGGTAACTTAAGGATAGTGGTCTTCTCCCCTGCAGGGTGGCCTTATGATATTGGATGGACAAAGACCATTGATGGAATTGTACTTCTTCCTAAGTCCTCCAAATCCATGATCAGTAAGTTTCACATGGAGAAAACTCAAGGAGGCGATGGAGATGAGCGTCTTGAGAATGCTTAGAACCTAGAAAATTATGGGATTTTTCTTTATTTGACTGTTCTTCCTTGGTTCTTCCTTAAAGAGAGACTTTCACATGCATTCACACTCACACACACACACACACACACACACTACATACACCCATATGTGGATTACATATATCCACTTATGGACTACTATAGGTACAAGATTGTATACACACATACATACACACTATAGACACCCATATGTAGTGTGTGTGTGTACAATCTTACAGCTACAAGCAGTCCACAAGTACTGATTTAAGAAAACAAAACTGCACTTCCTACAAATATGTGCTCCAAATATGTGTTCAATACAAACTGTAAATATTAACACAATGATGATAATTTAAAAATATACAACCAGAAGCGAGCACTCCAGGGTTCTGGAAAGAAGCCAAGTGCTGAAGCATGTCTGATTTGCTCCTCGATAATGTCAACTCTTGTTTTTCTCACAAAAGGAAAAAAGGGAACATGGTCTTACTCTAAAGAAAACCCAGTGACTTCATACACAAGTTAGAAAAAGTCACATCTCTCTTGGGTATCTATGTCACATATTCAAAGGACTTGCAAGCTTGCTATTGAAAATATAGAGGAAAAGAGTATCCTCAGCTGAAAAGGTACCAAGTCTGTGAAAATACATGTAATTATATGATTAACACAGTCTTTTATAAACAAAATGGCATTTTCAT
Source organism: Dama dama (assembly GCF_033118175.1). NCBI lineage: Eukaryota > Metazoa > Chordata > Mammalia > Artiodactyla > Cervidae > Dama > Dama dama. Next base: position 76,860,204 of record NC_083710.1, on the reverse strand, counting down.
TTGTTATATTGGTTGACAAGGAGAATCAAGTAAAAAGAAAAGATATTAATGCATACAAATGGGGAAATTACATTCTAAATTATATAAAGCTGTAATTTCACCATGAGCTTTGACACATTCTGTATAGAAAGAGCTGTTGAATTTTTCTCATTTTTCATCTCTAAAAGGAGATATTATCAAAAACCTAAAAGTAAATAGTGGCAGTTATTGTTCTGAATGTAAAGAGAGTGTTTAAAGGCAAATTTTTGTACTTCAAGTAACAGATTCCTAGCTATCAGGTTAAATAATGTGTTATGTTTATCTTTATTTCTTCTGCAACTATTAATAATAATTGGCTATATTTTAACTTTTCTATTTGCACAGAAATGATGACGATCTGTTTCTTTATAATGGCTTGGGTCATAACCAACCAATATCAGTTGTCAAGATCTTAGAGAAATATGTCTGAACTTCGCAAGAATAATTAATCTAAATCCTTTGTGCAGACACTGGGTGTAGTATGACATGAGTCACTGATTTTCTCCTTTACAGTTGATATATTCAGCAATAAGAAAGGCTTTTTGTTTAGTAGCAATTGTACTTTATTTTTTCCCCAAGGTCAAATACATTTAGGTGAGATTTGTTCATTCACAGATAGGCCTAATGCCAGGAATTAAATTGGAATTTAAGCATTTCTGATACACTCTGCTTTGTTGATATTGGTATGTTGATGTATTTTCTTTTTGCTTTTGTTGTCTAATGGATGTATTTATTATACTTTGAAGTATAGCATACATACAAAACAGTATGAAGGGTATAAATATAATTGCATAGTTTAAGGAACAGTAATAAAATAAAATACTTGCATCTGATTCTCAGACCAATAAGTAGAATATACCCATACATCTCCAAATTATATTTACTACTTTTGTACATAACCTTAAACAATTCATAGTTTGGTTTTACCTGTTTTTATACTTTATTTAAATTGAATAATACTAACTATATACTCTTCTGAGGTATGTTTCTTTCAAGGTATATTTTTGAAAGTCATCCATGTTGATGAATGTAGCTATTGTTCCTGATGCTGGCTTATTTTTCACACAAATATCTACCTTTTCCAAAGACATATAGACTGATTTGCCTCTTTCAAATAGAATAAGCATTAGATGAATGGGTGCAGTCTGTTGAGTTACATAATTTCAAAGATGTGATGTATATAACTCTACATTTCTTTCTTTCTCCCCTTCCTCTACACCCCACCCTTACCTTCTCCCCACCCACCCCCTCAAAAAATAGGCCATTTTTTTGCAGAGCTATTCTAGATTTTCTTCTCTTGGAAAGTTTAGAAGAAGAAAAAAAATTTAAAAGATACAGCACCAATATTCAGAAAACAGGTGGAGTCAACGAGAAAATGCTGATAACATTTTTGCTGCATAGTTCTTTCCTCCTGCTCGATCATGCCTCCAGAAATAGCTCACAACAGCTGTATTTTGCCACCTGGGTTCTTACCTCCTCGTGACCACATCGCTAAAGGAGGGCTTGCAAGAGAGCACAAACCTGGCCTCGAGCTGCTATAAGAAGATAGGATCGAGTCAGGGCAGAAGTAAATGAAATGCTATCGTCTTAGGAGCTACCCTAGAGGCTTCAGTTAGGAAAATATCTTGATAGGTTACTCGATGGATTAGTTAGAACCTGAGACTGTGGATCTACTGAAGTCAAGGGGGATTGTTTTTTTCCTACTGTTTTCCTACTGTTTAGCCCTAGAAATAATCAGAAATTTGTGGCATTAAGAGGAGAGTTGGGGAAAAGAGAGAAGCCAGAATGTTGATGTAAGCCTAGAGCAAAAGTTGGGGTGCAGATAATCAGAAAAGTGATTTCTGATGATGGGGTAGATGAATAATTTTTAAGAAAAGATATGGAAAATAATCACATTTAACATATTTAACTTACTTTATCTTTAAAAGAATGCTAAAATAATCTAGTTAAGTTGCCTTGCCTTGCTAGATATAAATCTCTAGCAAAACGTTTTTGTAAACAATAACTGTCTTACGTGAGTGAGTTTCCTTGTGGAAATTAAGAAAATGAATTTCATATCTGGATTGATGTGGTTAAAACAAAACAGCAAGGACGGCATGCGAATATGATCCACAAACAGCTAAACCGGTGAGAACAGGAGATTGAAGACACAGGTGAGCTGGGGAACCGCAACTCTGCTCCAGCCCAGAAAGGGATGTATGCTCAGTGGGCAGTGGTGATTCAAGACCATCTTACCTGGAATTCAGGAGGCAAAGAGACGCCTCTGAGATGGGGTAGGATACGAATATGTTAACCTCCTTCTGGTTTCTATCTGGGAACATCATAAAATTAGAGAACAAAACAAGATTATGAACCATAATGTCATGTTTCTGTGACATAAGGGAAGACAGTAATAGGAGTGCAGAAATGAAATACATCAGCAAGCAGCAGAATATCTGTAACTATCACGTGGGACATGAAATGTGTACCACCCTGGGAAGAATCTCTGGCATTAGGAAGATGGGCAGAAACAGAGAAGACCTCGTTGGAGGCAAGTGGGGAAGCAGGGCAGGAGCTAAGACATGTAAATAACTAGGACTGGATGAAATCAGTGCTAAATGAAAGTATAAATAATATAAGGAAATTTAGAGGAAGGATGGTTAATTTTGTCTGACACTGAAAATCTCTCTAAAGAGGAAACTTTAGAGATTTTAAGGATTTAAATGGGCAGAGAGTAGAGGAGAATTTTTCTCACAAGTTGATGGTTTAGTCGCTAAGTCGTGTCCAACTCTTGTGACCCCCATGGACTGTAGCCCACCAGGCTCTTCTTTTCATGGGATTCTCCAGGCAAGAATCCTGGAGTAGGTTGCCATTTCCTTCTCCAGAGGATCTTCCTAACCCAGGAATCAAACCCAGGTCTCATACTTTGCTGGTAGATTCTTTACCAACTGAGCTATGAGGGAAACCTAAGATGCCAGATTAAATAAACTTCCTAAAATGGTAAATACAAGTATTTTTTAATCTCTTTATTTTAATTGGAGGCTAATTACTTTACAATATTGTGGTGGTTTTTGCCATACATTGACATGGATCAGCCACAGGTGTAAATACAAATATTTTTTAAAAATCAGTCCTAGTGCAGGCTGAGCTTACAAGATGATAAGAAAATAAAGGAAACCCTTAAAAATAACAGAAAGCTAGTACAAGAATCCAAGGTGGCAAGAAGGCTCTCAACTCAGCAACTATACAAAGGCACTTGCCCACTGCTTGTAACCTAGATAGAAAGCAATCTATAGGCAAATACTACCCAAAAGGAAAGTGATATTGCTAATTATATTACCTTAAAATGCATTTACATTTGAAAGCAATGAGAATTTTCAACAAAAAATAATATAAATACATACTGCTAAAAGTTTCATTCCTTCAGGAAGATGTAATAATTCTAAACTTGCATACATCTAATAACATAAATTCCAAAGAAATAAAGCAAAATCTGACAGAACTAACAAGCAAGCTTGAAAGATTCACTATGATATTTGGAGATTATAAGTAGGGATCTTTCAGTAACTAACTGATGACACAGGGCAACAAGAGCAGAATGTAAACCAAAAGAGATATAAAACGACTTGAATGGAATTAACAAAAAATATAAATTATGATTTATACACATCATCTGGAACATTTATGAATATCGACCATATAGCAAACCATAAACAAGTCCATACAGGTTTCAAATGACAGATATCACACATATCACCTTCTCTGACTATAATGATGAGATCAAATGAGAAACCAAAAATCAAAGACAATTAGGTTAAAATAGCATGATTTTTTTTAATATATAGATAATTCATGGATCAAATAATGAACCATAATGGAAATTGGAAAATATTATATATCAAAGCCTGGGAAGTTCAACTTAATCATTACCTACAAAGAAATGTATAAACTTAAAGGTATGAAGAGAACATCTGAAGGTGTGCGCACATGCTGTCTCTTCAGTCATATTCAACTCTTTTGCGACCCCATGGACTATAACCCACCAGTCTCCTCTGTCCATGGGATTCTCCAGATAAGAATACTGGAGTGGGTTGCCATGCCATCCTCCAGGGGATCTTCTCAACCCAGGGATCAAACCTGTGTCTCTTATGTCTCCCACATTGGCAGGCAGGTTCTTTACACTAGTGTCACCTGGGAAAACTGAAGGGCTGAATACTATTGGGTTAAGCATCCAGTTTTAGAATGCAGAAGCTTACCAGAAAAAAATCCCAAGAAACTGAAAAGTTGGGTCAGATTCTGTGGTGCTGATTCTACTCTATGCTGATTCTAATGAGGCTACTCTATTCTACTCCAGCTATTAAGAGTGTGTGTGCTTTTCAGGAAGGAACAGGTACTGTGTCATACTGTATCAGTTAGGAATCTTCCTGTTGTAGATGATAAAAGAAAGAAAAGCTTAAAGTGGATTAAACAAAAAAGGAACTCAGTGGCTGGTGAAAAGAAAAAAGTTAACAGATTTACTTAAGAACTGAAGCCTGCAAGCCTATCTTGAAGCCCACCCTTCTCCATATTGGTTTTATTCTCAAGTTCTTCTTGGTGGCTGGACAGTTGCCAGGAACTGCAGACTAGCATTATCCTTGGATTTACCCATCCCCATGAAAACCACATTGCATCTTCACACCATCTCTGAATCAATTTCTCTCCATAGGACACTGCAAAATGTTCTATTTGTGCAGGCCTCAAATCATGTCCGCCTCAAACATATGACATATGTGCAGACAAATCTAGTTTCTCAAAGGAAATCTACTTTACTTTTACAAGATGAGGGATGAATACTTTCCAGGCAAAGCACTGAACAATCATTTCAACCTGTTCTCCACCGATAATTCCTGGAACAAGCCTGGTAGTAGAGTCAGAGAAGGGGTGGAGCCAAGGCCTCTCAACTCTGGCTGACCCCATCTCCTAACTGGCCCTCTTCAGGTAAGACTTTGCAAAGTGTTCCCCAGCCAAGTGCCAAGGTTTAAATTTCATATGCTTTGATGGCCTGATATATGTATGTATGTATGTATATATATGCTTCTGCTCCACAGTTCCAAAAGGTCTGAGCAGTGAAATGAGAGGATAGAAAAGAAAGAGCTCACAAGTCATCAACATTGTGGAGGTATTTCACTAAGCCTCAGAAATCTGTCTTCCCTGATGACATCCTGACAATGGGGTGGAGTTCCACCGAGCGCTTACCTGGTCATATAGATATTTGGATTCCTCTTATGAATATGGTACCTAATATGGTGGCATTTTACAGCTTGTCAAACAAGAAAGTATGATAAAATTCACTAAGGATAATGTTCGTTCATTTGTCTTCTTGGTTTCATTAGAGTTATCTGGACCCAAGGTAATAATATTTTTGAATATGATCCAATGATTTTGAGAGGAGCTTTTTTGTTTGTTTGTTTTGGTGGGCATGATCAGAGGGATCCATTCAACACAGCAACATAATATTTGCTGAGAACTCTCTAGCTTCCAAAAAAAGAGAAATACTTTTATAATTAAACTATAGTTCAATTAATATCCAGGGTAACTCTGTAAGGGATAAAAGACAGAAAGAACTCAAAAAAGTGTTCATGTAGTGTTGAAGGATGTGGAGAGTATCCTTGATAATTGTATGGATAATACAGGAACCTCCCATTTTATCATTGGCTGGTAAAGTTGACTTACTTTCTCCAGTGCATCTATTTTCTGAATCCTTCCAACTTTCAACCTGTGCTCCAAAAGCTGAGATATCCCCTTAGCCTGCTGCAAATCTAGAACTTTTAAGCAAAGGATAGATTCATTGATGATGGAAGCATCAAAACACCGTGGTAAATAAAATTTGTTTCAATGATATTTAAATTATTCTAATGTCATTCAAGAAGACTGCTTTTTCTACTATTTGGTTATATGTAAATGTACATATGTATATGTATACAAGTTTGTATGGGCTTCTCTGGTGCTTCAGTGGTAAAGAATCCACCTGCAATGCAGGAAATACAAGTTAAATTCCTGGGTCGGGAAGATCCCCTGGAGAAGGAAATGGCGACCCACTTCAGTATTCTTGCCTGGGAAATTCCATGGACAGAGGAGCCTGGTGGGCTAAAGTCCAGGGGGGTTGCAAAGAGTCAAACACTACTTAACGACAAACAACAACGGCAATACATTTGTGTATATGTACATGCTTGTGTTTATATTCAAATGCTTAAAGAAAGATAATCAGCCTGACAAAATGCAAAGAACAACTTCTAAGACAAAAACCTTCTAAATACTATTCACTATATATATATTTTTTTGCTGGGAAGGAACTTACAAACAACAGAAATTTATTTCTCACAATTCTAGAGGGTGGAAATTCAGGGTCAGAGGGCCAGCATAGGTAGTTCTGGTAAAGGCCCTCTTTCAGGTTACAGACTGATGACTTCTCTCTATGTCCTTACATGGTAGACGGGGTATATTTTTAAATAAGATTTGAAGAACAGATTTTAAAATACAGATTTTAATAGCTAAAAGGAAAAAAATTAAATATATAAGATTCACCACCCAGGAATAATCACTACAGATCTTTTGAGGATATCTCTCTTGTCTTTATGTGTTTAGATATGTACTTATGTGAAGTATATTTAATTATATACTGTATATCTACTGTACATAAGCTTTGTAACATACTTTCCCACTTGATATTTTTAGTTATTGATTTTCTCTACCAATATTCCTCTCATTTAAAGTCTCTTCTTATGGTTAAAAGTAAGGACATTAATGTGTTCTTAAACTTTAAAACGTAGAATGTAGTGTTGAACAGGAACATATGTTCTTAATTTTTCATCAAAATTTAATTCAGATGACAAAGCAGAGAACATGTGACAACTAACAAAATCTGGAATGTTCACCAAAACAACTCTTTAACTCAGTCATTTTTTAATCTTGGTTAAGTTACAGACTTCTTTAAGAAGCTAATAAAAGTTTTGATCCTCTTTGCAGAAAAATGGACATGAGTGCAACATTTGCAAATTATTTCTATTAATATTAAACCCATCTGTAGAGCCCCAGGGACTACAGAACTTGGTTGAAGTACCCTAATATTTATGAAATTTTTGCTGCTAAAGAAACTAACCTTACTCAGAATAGGAATTCAATTAAATATATCTAATAAACAAATTAGCACCTCTTAAAACATTATATTTACATTCTTGTCTTGAAGTTTCCCATCATTTTGATCATCATTGATGTTGACTATCATCTTTCAATTAAACAGTACCTATCGAGCACCATCTGTGTACCATGATCATCATGGAACCAAGCAGATGCTAAACTAAATGCCCCCTCCCTCAAAAACGTCTGACTGAGTGAGAAAAATAAACAATAGAAACCAGAAGGTGATAAATGCTAATTTAAGAGTATATCAAAGTACAATGGCATCCAAGTGCCTAATTGAGAACAACATAAGAATAAAATTTGAGGAAAATAAATACTTGCAAACTAGGCTAATTATATATTTGATCAGAAAATTCACTTAGAAAATATTTTAAATTAGTGTTTTTCCACAGTGAAAGACTGTGTAAATATTTTGTACAAATATAGGAGAAACATGCCAAATATAATTTTTCCTTCTTTCCCTCTAGACAAAGGTTAATTTTCCTAATCTTCCCAGGAAATTCTTAAATTCCTATCAGTAAAACTCTCTTCAGTCAACACGTGTATGCAATTTCCCCATTGTAACAGGCTATAACGTACGTGCCACAAGACAGCAAATTGTCATGGACAGAATCTTTGCTCCCCAGAATGACATGCATATTTATGAAGCTGTGAACTTGAACAGAAAAAGATAATCTTAACCAAACATGGCTGTTGAGAAGGGTTCTTGTTGGACGCCAGAATAAAGAGTGTACAGGAAGAGAAGAATAAGAATGGAATGGAAATGGAAATAAGAATTAAAATGGCACATCAGAAATTACTTTCACCCCTAATTTCCCAGAGTTAATAACACAGTTAATAACATAAGCCCTGTTGATGCAATACCTACAAATTAATTATAGGAAAAAGGAAATAATGTTTATTATTTTAATGACCTTTATATCTAATTTTTAGACTGTCTACAACTCAGAGGGTTTTTTTTATTATTACTGTGGTGCTTATATTTTCTGTTTTCCTAATGCTTCACATCTACACCATTGTCTTGTTCCCAGCAATAAATATTTTCTACCTCATTATGATTATTTGACTAAGAAGAACTGAAATGAATCTCAATTACATTTCTAAGTAGGATAATGAATACCAAATTCAAAGATCATCACAAATGCTTTCAAGGAAGCTGTACAAAAGGAATCGATTGTGTTCCTTTTAATGTAACGTCTAATGTTGTCAGTTAAGTAAAATGCAAATCATCTAAAAAACCATCCTCTAAATATAAGAATAACTATTTTCTTAAAGCTTGAAAAACATCCACAAAGTGCGATACTAACATTTTAATAAATGCTTTCTCTCATCTTACTGATCACCACATTAGAGTAGTAGTTAAATGTCATCACTGCTCCATTTTGATACCCTCGACCCTTCATCTTATCTCTCTCTTTAAAATAAATTACTTCTTCATTTCTCAACAACTGATGGAAGTGATGTAAATCCAAAAAGCAGCAATTATGCAAAAACTAAAGTCAAAACCATTTTCTTCCCTCCCCCCCACCCAACAGCTTGTAAGCATAATTAATCAAATCAAGCTTCCCTCTCATTCTGGAGAGCTGTAATTTCAAAAAGCAAATCACAGCATTCTTGCAGCAGCACATACAAAGTGTATTAAGAAAAAAATGTATATGAAGTAGGAGTTGGTTCTCCGTGATAAATTTTATTTTATTAAATCTCACTCTGTATCATGAATTCATATTCATATTATATATACTGCCCATCGAAGAAGCTATCTTATTATTAGGAATTTTAAATAATTCAGTATACAATAAATTACAATATTTCCTATGCCACAATAAATCAAGCAAAGGGACATAATTAATGGACACCTCATCCTCAGGAATAATCTCAAGCATATCTAACGAATTATATTAATAACCATACCTTGGCAGTTCATTTTTCAGACTCCTCACACGCATGTAGAAAATAAAATGTAGCAATTTTTAAAAACTACCCATAGTGTTCCAAGTCCAGAATTAGGATATTATCAACTTCTAGTGAGATAAGATTTTTTTAAATTTTTCCAGGAAGCTACATTTAATAATTATTCCTATTATTTGCAGAAATGTATGGGTATGACTCCCATAGTTTTGAAGATTCACTATGTTTACATGTCTAAATAACTGCCCATGATGATGAATGCAAGAAAAACACCAAAATAGGAATTTGCTACCCAAGGTAGGATATTAGAGAAGGCACATTCTTTCACTGAAACATATCTTAAAATCCCTCCTCTTTCTTATAGCTTCCCTAGACTAACTGAATGTAGAAGACTAACAGAAATTTCATGGCTTACTACCACTCTTTCATATATAATTATTCCCCTGGGAATTATAATGCTATTAAGTTATCTATTTGATGTACACATTTTTTTAAATTTTAACATTGGTTGAGCGGTCTGCATCTTCCTCGTATTTACTTGAATCAATGTCGTCCATCGACTCAGCACCCAGCCCAGGACCGGCTCCAGATAAGGCACTTTCGAAGGCTGCTTGGTATAAATGATGACAAAAAATTATGTGTTAGAATCAATATTTCTTATCATCTAGAATCCAGTTTTATAGGGAAGGAGGTGCATTTTTCTCTTAAAAGTTAAAAGATTATTTATTGGGGTTAAACACTTCCAGATGGAAGTCCTGGAACACAGAAAGGGAGCTATCGACTTGCCCACTGAAGCAAGAAGGGCATATGTGCAGAGCAAGCACCCAGTCTTTCTTTTTTTATTATTATTTTTTAATTTATTTATTTTAACTGGAGGCTAATTACTTTACAATATTGTACTGGTTAGTCTTTCTGATCAGAGAAACTGACTCAGTCAACAGAGCTCCTCTTCTCCTGCTGAGAAAGAAAAACTACTAAAGAAGACTTTCATTCTAAGAGGGACTGTATTTAACTCATCTTCATATAGATGATTTGAAGCAAAAATCACGTGGGCTCATTTTAACTAAGCAGATCAGTAAACCATGAACCAGACAACAATTCATATGAAGGCAAGTAACCAGTCTTGACTTAGTTTACATGTCCAAGGTGTATTTTGTATATTCTTGTGGAATACATATAGATTGCAGTATAAATCACTGATAATTATTTTTATGTATAACAATTGCTAAGGATATTAAACTATTAATGATTTACATGGGACTTGGTATTAGTTGCTAAAAGTAGATATCATTTTATATAAATATGATAATGTGAAAGAACTTCCGTAAAATTTTCATGCATACTGAAAATTTTATGTGCAATATGTATATTTACACAGGAGAATCTGTACAGATTCTAAAGGATAAATTGTATAATTTATATAAATACTGAACTGTCTAAAATTTGACAAGAATAAAGACTAATACAAGTTAGAAAACTCCATAAATGATACATTTTATATGTTCTTTGTGGTTCAAGAAAAATTTACTATCAAAGTATCTTGTCTATCAAGGAATATAAAAATTAAAGCATTTATGAAGTACTTTAAAACTAAATATTTACTTAGGAGATAAATATGAATAATTTAGAAATATTTATACATATATCAAGCAAATATGAATGATATTTGAGAACTAAGTTTATCATTGTCAATACTGTTCCTACAAATTTATTTCTTTCAAATAAAAATGTCATTAGGTTTTCTTGCCATAATAAGATCCAGGTACACAATTCCCACAATCTAGAGGTAGGAATGGATTTCAGAAGAATTATTAGAAGCCTCTGTTCTCTTGTAAGGATGGAAACATGGAATACTCAAAGCAGGAAAATTATTATGAAAATATCCAGTAGTGACACTCACATGGTTGAGCTTTGAAGCCTTCCAGAATATACATTGTAAACATGTTATTCTCTCTCCTCTTCTCTAGGCCATCAGTGAGTTCATAGTGCCCTCCAAAGACATCTCCTCTCCGAAATAACCAACCCTCCACTCTCCCATCACCATTATTCCCAGTAACTAAGGCAGCTCTCCAATAGATGGTCACCTGATCTGACGTTGTCACTAATGTATAACAAATAAATTCATGTTCCTTGGGTCTAATGACATCTAAACTTCTCTGACTCCTCAGTATGAGTCAAGTTGGATCTTGATCTTTCCTGGCCTTGTGAATTCAACAGTCCTAAAATTATTAAAATAACATATAGATCTTCATAGAATTTTTACATATCAATATTTATCTGAAATAATAATATTAAACTGTATTTAACTGAATTTGATTTTTCAAATGATGGACATCTCTGATTCAACATTGTAGAAAAGGGGTTAGAAAGCTTTCTGTAAAGGGCCAGAAGATGAATATTTTAGGCTTTGCGGGTCATATGTGTGTATGTGTATGTGTGTGTGCTCAGTTGTGCCCGACTCTTTTGCAACCCAGTGGACTGTAGCCCACCAGGCTCATCTCCCCATGGGATTTTCCAGGCAAGAATACTGGAGTAGGGTGCCATTTCCTTCTCCAGGGGATCTTCCCCAACCAGGGATAGAACCCAGGTCTCCTGCATTGCAGGCAGATTCTTCACCATCTCAGCCACCAGTGGGTCATATCTCTATCAGAACAACTCAGTTCTACCAATGTAGCAGGAAAATAGTCATATGTAATATGTAAATAAATGGGCATGGTCACATTCCAATAAAACTTTATTTACAAAATCAAGTAGCAAGTCTGAGAGTATAGTTTTCCAATATCTATTCTGAAACAAAATTATAGGACCATAGAACTTTAGAACAAGAACTAGCACTACAGGAGAAGGAAATGGCAACCCACTAGCACCTAGTATTCTTGCCTGGAAAATTCCATGAACAGAAGAGCCTGGCAGGCTACAGTCCATGGGGGTCACATGACTTCAGCATGCACACCTGAGGGGGTGGAGGGAGATGGGCTGGTAGCAAGAAACAGGTAGAATTTTTTTAAAAAGAGTTAGAATTATAAATCATCTAGCTTAGCAACTTCTTTGTAGTCAAAATTGCTATATAACAAGTATTGTCCTTTGTAAAACACAGAAACAACATGTTTTAAAATTTCTAAATGAAAGGAATTAAAGAGGAGAGCAAAAGTTACCTCTACTCTCATGACACTGAAGTAGCTATTATTAACATTTTGGTGTTTATTCTTCTAGTCATTATGTATATATCTCACATATATATAAATAAATTTCATATTTTTCATATTCTATATGTAATTTCTTGCAAAGCAATTATCATACTACACATGCAATTTTGTGAACCATTTATCTATTTAACAACTTTACATAAGCATTTACTCATGTCCTTAAGTAATCTTCAAGAGTATAATTTGAAAAGTCTACATCACTTTCTCATCAGCTGCATATGCTATAAGCTATTTAATCAGTCCCACAATACTAGACATTTCTTTCCAGTTGCTATGCTAGTATAAATAACTAGACAATGGATCTTGTTGAGCATAAATCTCAGTATGACAATCTGATTACTTCCCTATGGCAAATTCCTAGAAAGGGAATTCAGAATCAAAGAGCATGAAAACATTTTTTTTTACTTCTGAGACTTCTGATACATATTGCCAAATTGCCTAACCTGAGCGGATTTATCAGTTTACACCTCCATCATCAGTATACTGCAATACCTCCTGTCATGCAATCTAGTGATGTTCTCTTCTCTATTTGCCACCTTGATGAACTTAAAAGGCCATCACTAGTGCAACATGCATTTCTCTTATTCGTGAAAAGACTCGGCATTTTTCCTAACTTTGAAAAATGATTTTCTTACTCTGTGAATTTCAGCACTCATTTGAAAGACAAGAAGGATGCTGAGGTTCAGAGAGATTATGCATTGTCTCATGGTCACAAAGTTAGAGAGAACCCTTTTCACTGCCTCTGCCACTACCCATCTGTAACCTGCGCATGTGCATCAGCCTAATAAGGCTCAAAAGTTACTTTTGGTTCATTTTATTACTGAGAGAGTTTAAGTGCAACACAACCAATCAACTTTCGGTTTCCTTTGTTCTTTCCTCTTGCCAAAGTGTTTCAGATCAAGGTCTTACTGTAAAGGCAAATTATATAGTGTGTTGCTTAATATTTTGTTTTGTTTAATGCATATTGCTGAAGGATTAAAATCTAACATTGTGAATGACAAATATACCAAATAATATATTTCCAAAGCTAAGTGAGTCGTTCTTAGATATGATCATATATCTTTGTTTGGCCAGAAACTACCTCAATTAACACCTCTTATCCAGAATGACAATTAACAGAATCTTCTCTCACTTTCAAAAATGTCTCCTTTGGAAAAAGATGGTAATCACAGGTGTACGTGGGAACCACTGCATAGTAACAGAAGTGTCTCCTTCTTCTAGAACACCAGACTTAATGGAATTCTATCTAATGGCATTTCTGGTATTTTTCAACATCTATGCTAAGTGTAGTCCAGTCATCTTTCTAAAAAAATATTTCTCTTGAAGTCATTATAGCTTTATCATTATTAAAAATCTTTAAAAGTAAATTAAATGATGCATTATCATTAAATTGTTTTTAGTTTTACCACTTACTACAGCAAATACAACAATTTTGTGAACATATTGAGGTGTGTATGTATATATGTATACAAGCTATAACACCATAAAGTGACTTGTGAAAAAGACCACTTGTTAAAAAGACCGCATTTATCTTCTCTAAGCTTTTCTTTAATGAAAGAAAAAACTAATCTGTTCCACTGATTTAGGAAATCTGGAAATTTTATTTTTGTAGGTAAGACTTCTTCATATCACAATTTACATTTTACTTGTCTGGTCTCCAATTTCCACCACCATCTTCCTTCAAAATATCAAAGTCACAGTGATTTTTTTTCTTCAGTGCAAACCTAAGTATGCCACTATGTTAAAGATACTTCACGGACCTCTGGTAGCCTTCACACCAAAGTGTAACTTCTAGCTTATCCTCCAAGTCCTTCCATAATTTGGACTTGCTGCCTCTACTGTCTCACACTTGGACACTCCATCCAACACAACCATGTTTTCTCATGCTATTGTGTAAGTCCTTCAAAATTAGTCCCATCTGATGGCCATTTTTTCTATACATGGTGACATTTACATATTCTTCTAGACTTCACTCAAGTAGCACCATCTATGAGAGGCCCTCTGTGAATTGAATCAAGTATCACTTCTCCAAGTTCTTTCTCTGCAAAATCCCCCCAAATATCTCACATATTTATTCAGCTTCTGCCACGTACAAGTCATTGTGCTATATGCCAAGGAATGCAGCAATGAACACAGCACCATTCTGTCTTTATGTAGTTTTACATCCAAAGTTTACATTATGTTGCCATATTCTCATAGTTGCTTTACTTGGCTATCTTAGCCAATAGATTGCAAATTACATGTAAGTAGAGACTGTCTTATTTGTCTTTGGATTTTCCAAGATCTGAATTAAGGCTTGGAATTTAGTAGGATTTTAACCTATCATGAGAAATAGCACAAAGAAGCATGACATCTTGGATTTCTAATTTTTCTAGGGTAACAGATTCAGAAATAATCAGTAAAACTGGAGAGTTCAATGAATTAAGTGTACTGAAATTTTGAGCTTACTTTAAAAATTAAATATTTCAAACTGTATTTTTCTCTACCACTATTGAACCTGCAGGTTGTAAAGATATATTGTTTTCCCCTCATGTCCAATAGATATTGCTAAATTTTATTTTTTGCCTGCAATATGAAATTTCCTCTACTTAATTTCAAGTGTTTGATAGGAGTGAAAGCTACCCCAATAAAGTTTAGGTACTGAGCCTCACTTGTACTGAGCTGTTAGTTCCTGCCCTTAAAATAAGAAGAAGACAAAAAGGTCAAGCCCTGTAACTTCATTCTTTGTGATGGGTCAATTAATATCTATAAAATTGAAACCGAGTTTAGTAATAAAAAAATTTTTGCAAACGCCGTAGTACAATTTGGGTGCTGCTTTATCTTGATTTAGGTAGCAGACTATCAGAGATGACTCTGGATTCAAACAATGTGCAAAAAAGGACAAAGCACCCGACCTGAGGGAAACCCCTGTGAAATGAACAAATACAAACCCATGCATTCACTCTCAGGACTAGTGGTCTTTGCCAATGAACCTAATGAGAAAACTTACCTTTTAATACTCATCTTAATACCAAGCTTTCTAATAACCTATAACTATATTTTGAATGTCTTTCCCATTTCTCTATTTCTTTCCTTCCACCATGCTCTGTGTGTTTTGTCTGTGTACATGCAAAACCACGGTCATACAAGTGCAAACATATCTCTATTTACCTCATGATTAATTCTGGCACCTTAGCATTTAAGCACACCAAAGAATTCATGACATAACCACTGTTAAAACAAGATATCTTCCTATGTTTAAATCCAAAAAACTTGAGCATTTCAGTAATCTAAACACACCATATCCAAAAAGCTAAAGCCGGAAATTAATCATCTTACCATCCTAACTCAGAGTTCATGAATGAATGAAACAGCCAAAATAGCAGGTTTCTCTAAGAAATTTTCATTTAAAATAGGTATAGTTTTGTAAATAAAACTTAATAAAATGTTTAGTCTTGGAAATAAGTGATACAATTCATTTATTCACTAAAAATATGCTTTTGAGCATGAACTGAAGACCAGATTATGTAGCGGGCATTATGGGGAACCAGAAAAGCTGAATCAGTAATAAATTGTTACCAAGGAGTTCCCCCTCCAGTAGGTGAGATCATGAACGCCAGTGGACATGATGATAAAGTGTTGTCGGAACGCAGATAGGTGAGAGCACTGCACACTAGGGGAATTAGAAATGCCTTCATCTGGACATAGCTTTTGTCTGGATGCTTAAAAAGTGTTACAGATGAGGGAAGAGAACACGACGTTTAGAAGGAAGAGCATCAGACAAGGCAAGGTAGTAAGCAAAGCAAGGCACAGAGAATTAATTCCGTCTGCATGGACCACCGTGAGCACGAACACTTGCAGAGAAGGTCTGAATCAAATCATGACACACCTTGAATGCCCAGAAAAGAGCTTCATTGACTTTAATCTACACTCTGTGGGGAAACCATTGAAGTAAGGATTCACTGTTGGGCCTTAGTTCAGTTATTTTGATAAAAGAAAAGATATTTCTTCCTCTGAGAAGAGTGAAAGTAAAAGAAAATGGGCAAAATGTATGAAAATGTAGAAAAGAAGGAAGTCAAGAAAACCACCTCAATTTGTACAATAAAATAAAATACTCATTGCAAAGAACAAATAGATACAGATGAGGTTGAGAACCTATGCAAAAAGGGAGAAGTTTATAAAGACTATGGATTAGAAATATATTAGAATAAGAGGGAAGATTTTTTAAAAAGTTTAAAAAACTGGAAATAGAACTGCCATATGACCCAGCAAAACCACTCCTGGGCATACACACTGAGGAAACCAGAACTGAAAGAGACATGTGTACCCCAATGTTCATCGCAGCACTGTTTATAATAGCCAGGACATGGAAGCAACCTAGATGCCCATCAGCAGATGAATGGATAAGGAAGCTGTGGTACATATACACCATGGAATATTACTCAGCCGTTAAAAAGAATTCATTTGAACCAGTCCTAATGAGATGGATGAAACTGGAGCCCATTATACAGAGTGAAGTAAGCCAGAAAGATAAAGAACATTACAGCATACTAACACATATATATGGAATTTAGAAAGATGGTAATGATAACCCTATATACAAAACAGAAAAAGAGACACAGAAATACAGAACAGACTTTTGAACTCTGTGGGAGAAGGTGAGGGTGAGATGTTTCAAAAGAAGAGCATCTATACTATCTATGGTGAAACAGATCACCAGTCCAGGTTGGATGCATGAGACAAGTGCTCGGGCCTGGTGCACTGGGAAGACCCCGAGGGACGGGATGGGGAGGGAGGTGGGAGGGGGGTTCAGGATGGGGAACACATGTAAATCCATGGCTGATTCATGTCAATGTATGACAAAACCACTACAATATTGTAAAGTAATTAGCCTCCAACTAATAAAAATAAATTAAAAAAATAAAAATTAAAAAAAAAAGTTTGTTGGAAACATAGGTAGAAGGTGGATGAGAGCCAGTCTGTTACAGGCCCCTGGACAAGTGCTAAGGACTCTGACTCTAATTCAGCAAGCCAGGAATACAGAACACAATCAAATGTGCATTTTAGGAAGACAATCCTAGGAGCATCATTGGGGAGCCACATGAGAGGGGATAAATCAGAGATAACAAACCACTTTATAGGCTAGTACAACAAACTAGGTAAGTGAATGTGAAAGTCGCTCAGTCGTGTCCAACCCTGTCTGACCTCATGGACTATACAATCCATGGAATTCTCCAGGACAGAAAACTGGAGTGGGTAGCCTTTCCCTTCTCCAGGGGATCTTCCAGGGATCAAACCCCGGTCTCCCACATTGCAGGCAAAGTTTTTACCAGCTGAGCCACAAGGGAAGCCCAGGTGAGAGACGGGGCTATTCAATTAATTGTGTTAAAAAACCAAATCATAATCAATTCAGAATATGGAGAAGAGTAGATCTAGCACAAGAAGTGAAAGTGTTCCTTGTAAAACATTTTAATGAAACTGCATAACTTGAAAAGGTATTTCATATTATGAAAGATATGCAAGTTGGAAAACTGGAAAATATTTGAACCCATTCACTCAAAGTAGATTATAAAAAGGGATTTCAGTATAAAGTGATCATGATCTCACCAATTTCAGTCATTTTAATAGTTATGTAAATAGAAAAGTATTAATTAAATAACATACCAAAAAAAAAAAAGCCTGGAAAACATATTTTTCTAAATACTGGGAGTTTTGTACCAGCTTTTCTCCCCATAGTTCTGTAGTTCACAAAGATAAGCAGACCACCATAACCTCAGGAGTCTCTTGTTGAGGACTGTCCAAATATCTAAAGAAGTTATCTGTTTCAAGGATTCATTCTTAAATCTCTTAGTAGTAACTCTCATCCAAGGATCGAAATAATAAGCTAAAAGAAATGGGAGCTGACTACTCCTCTTGGGAAAATTTGATACTTTTGATTTTACAACTATAAATTTATAGGAACCACAAACCCATTGAAGAAGTCTTTTTAAGGATACAGGGTATAAATGGGAATTCTGTAAGCATAATTCTGTCAGGTGTTTAAAGGTCAGCACAACGCCATTCCAGAGAATGTTCTACAATGATGGAAATGTTCTATATTTACATTACCAATACAATAGCCGTTTGCCATAGGTAGTTACTGAGTACTTGAAATGTGACTGATGTGACTAAGAAACTGAATTCTGAATTTTATTTAATTTTTACTTAAATTTAAAGAACTACTTTTGGCCAGTTGGTCCTGTATAGAAGGCTCAGAGCTAGACTAGAGTGTGGACACACACTTGGAAACCCAATCCCAATAATTTGATAACAGCAAAAAATTCTATTAATGTGTCTCTCAGTTGAACAGAGGATCCTGGCAGGCTACAGTCCAAAGGGTGGCAAGGAATTGGACACGACTAAGCACGCAGGCCTGGCAATGAAGCAAAGTAGGTCCTTCAACAACACCTCATTTATGGGAAGTCAGAGGCCCTCTTATTCCTGTGAAAGTCACTCAGTCGTGTCCGACTCTTTGCGACCCCATGGACTATCCAGTCTGTGGAATTCTCCAGGCCAGAATACCAGAGAGGGTAGCCTTTCCCTTCTCCAGGGGATCTTCCCAACCCAGGGATCGAACCCGGGTCTCCCACATTGCAGATGGATTCTTTCCCAGCTTGAGCCACAAGGGAAGCCCCTTATTCGTGTAACTACAGTTATTCTTTCATGACAATCAGCGAATCAAACCATGATGGTTCCCATTTCAAACTCAACTCAGCATCAAACATCAGACATCCTCGTTAGTGTACGCTAACGCTTTCCATTTTCCACTTACGCAGCACCAAAAGTGTCCACAGAACATAAAGTATAAACACAAGGTTCCATAAAGCCTGGCAGCCTTTTAATAAGACACATGGGAACATCCTAATCGAGATTTCTGTAGGCAGATACTTCATAAAAGGTTAATCAAAGGGCTGGGCAATGTGGGAACATCTGTATCAGGCTCAGCACTTTTTTTTTTAAAAGAGAATTCAACATCTGCAGTGGGTCAGGATCACTCCTTGGGGACAACCCTAGGCCTTAAAATGGGCAGATTTGCAACTGCATCAACTGTTGTTATGTTAACGTGGCTTCTCTTCAGCAATTATTTCTAAATCACACTGACACCTGGGAGAAAAAGCAAAGGAAAACTCTACTTTCTTAAATTGAGTATTTTTCTTTGTGGAAACAATAAATAAATTCGGTGAGCGTTAACCTATTAAACACTTAAGATATATTATCACAGTTAAAAACTAAAAAAGGAAAATATCTGAGCTATTATTATCAAATGAATAAGGTCTAAGTGGAAGTATTTTCATTCTATTATATGTAACCTGTTTAAAAGCTACAAAGTACCTGGCCGTGTCCATCTGGTGAGACAGCTGGAGACTAAAACCTATCCATTGATCACCCTCATGTGATTGTTACCACAGCCCTAGTTTAACCACATACTAGTTGTTTATTTTTAAATTGATTATAAAAATCCAGTTGCTTTGTTTCTTGCTAGGACTCCTTTAAAATAAGTTTCATTCTTACTCATCTAACTAACAAAGAAAATTCTAAATAATATAGAATTAGGGCAATGCTATTAAAAACTAGGCAGGGTTTCTATCACATGCCTTCATTCTTATGTGATATTTATATAAATTCACATTCCTCATTCAGAAAAAATAAAAAAACCTCAGTTTCATTATCAACACCCATATTTTCACAACCTAAAACAAACAGTACATTTTTCAACAATCTCAAGAGTAACATTACCCTAAAATGGTCACAGAATAAAGCAACCTCATTTAGGCCATTTTATATAAGAGTCTAAGCTTATAATTGCAGTATTTTTTTTTTTTCACAAACTCTAATTTGAATACTATTGCTACCAATTTCTCCACCCACCTATTTTATTCTATTTAGGTTCATTCCACTGGGGCAAGAAAACAGTCATTCTTTTTTTCTTCCAACTTAAAATATTGCTTGTGAACCAAAAAAAAAAAAAAAAAATGTAGCAACTTCAGCCACATTGAATTATTACTTTATACAACAAATTAGGAATATAAATGCACAAACATATTGCCTGAAATATCAACAGAAGGGGCTCAAAAGACATAGGAACTAGTCTAATACTAACTTAAATGCTGTGTCAGTAACAAAAAATGATCATAATACTAGCTCCCTAAATAACCATTCGCATTAAAACAATGTAAGTATATAAGTAATGCCCTGCATCGAATTTGCACTGTGTAGAATCTTGCCTACAGAAAAGCAGCCCAAAATGCCAAAACAGCATTCCCAAATCCATCCAAGTGTGAAAACCCAGGAAAGGTAATGTCTCTCCCCTAGACATCACTAGTCCCATTACTGGCTCCCTAAGTCACAATAGGTCTTCTGTCTTGAACTATAATTTAAAGATACTGCCCCACCATGCCACCTCAAGACTCCTGAAAATGTCAAGAGAGGTGCATGGACAAGCAATACCCTCTATCGCTCTTTTTCCTCAATCTGGGGAATCTGTAGTGGGGATGCTGTGGGTATCACTTTCCTGTGAACACGTTCTATCTCAGCTTCCTCCTTTCTGCTTCATGGAAACAGCACCTTCTGGACAGCTTCCAGTTTATTTTTATGACCAATATTCTCCAGAGGTGATATCAAAATTAACCCTTAACTGCTTAAGAGCCAGTTGTGACCTAAATATCTGAGAATCATGTCTCCATAATACTGTTAAAGGAAAAACATTCAATATTCATTAAATATGACATGAATGACAAAATAGTGACCCTGGAAACAGGTACACATGTTGAGTAGGGAATGAATATGTATATGTGTATATGTGTATCAGTGGCTGATATGAGTTTATATGCATTATATGTGTTTATGTATCTGTGCAGACATATGAAAAGTTTTTATAAAAGTCATCTCGGGATCAGTTCACCTGAGATCACTGTATGAAAATATGATGCTCTCTCTCTACCTGAAAGGTCCCTGAAAAGGTAAGTTAGATATGCCAAACTGTTAAGTGCTAAAATCTATAATGACCTTTGTTCTGAGCTTCAAAAATAATGCATAAAACTATAGACAAGCTCTAAAAGCGCCAATACTGGAATAGAAGACCATCAGTAGCCCTTTATAAACTTGTTATTAGAGTTGCTGTTTTTTCTGAAAATATATCAAATAATTGTTAGATAAAATTCCCCAAATATAGTACATTGCGAAGCTCTGAATTAAATATGATTATTTTATAATTTTACAAGTTGTTCTTACTCCATTTCAAGTTGCTATTGTCTCACAAATACCTGTATTACCTCTCATTATTAATATAATCTTGACTGGAGGGAATAGTTTCCTACCTCCTTCATAGCTCTACATTCTTTCAGTTCTAGAGAGAAACTGCAGGATTCATTATTACTGAAGGTCATCACCCATTAGCTGCAAAATAAATCTGTGACTTGAAAATTAGGACATGATAATATAGCAAATAAAAGCCACAACCTGTGTTTCGCATAAATTACTTTGTCTAAGAAACATTTTAAGCAATTTAGAATTTTCATTTTAAAATTTGAAATCATTTCAAATGGAACAAAACAGAAAACTCGTTTTCTGTTGTCATTAATAATTAGGAAGAAGATTAAAGTTATTCTAATAATCCAGCTATTTACTCACCAAGATGAATTCTGCATTAGAATGAATTCACCTTGGAGTGAGACTTTTTCTTCCTCCCAGTGCCTATATGGTACCACAGTAAATATTCGGCAAGCTCAGTAAATATTCGCCACTCTACTGACTATTTAGTTGAAGTACTGTATACATAGCTTTGTACTGTTGGCATAAATATAACTGAAATTAAGAACTTCAAATACATACATTTCTTTCTATAGATCAAAAACTGACCTGAAAAATGAATAGTGGTTTGGCTTTAATAAAGCATTTTTTATTTAAATGGCCTTTCTAAATAACATTTGAATAGACATAGCCCTCTCACTCAATCCATGATGAATCATTGAAAGAAACTTAAAATTACTTTACCAAAATTGGTTTGCTAAAATAATGTGATCAGACTACCTCTGTCTTTTAGGTAGAATGATCCTAAACTGAGTTGCGTAGAACACCATTCTCAAATAAGTAGTGTTATGTAATAAAAGTGTACCATGATATGAGAATTATACTTCAAAACACCTCTCAGTTCAATCTCAGAAGTAAAAATTTTCTAAACATACATAATCTCAGAAAAATCTATATGCAGGTCAGGCAGCAACAGTTAGAAAAGGACATGGAACAACAGACTGGTTCCAAATCAGGAAAGGAGTACGTGAAGGCTGTATATTGTCACCCTGCTTATCCAACTTATGTGCAGAGTACATCATGAGAAACGCTGGGCTGGATGAAGCACAAGCTGGAATCAAGATTGCAGGGAGAAACATCAATAACCTAAGATATGCAGATGACACCACCTTCATGGAAGAAAGTAAAGAACTAAAGAGCCTCTTGATGAAAGTGAAAGAGAAGAGTGAAGAAGTTGGCTTAAAGCTCAACATTCAGAAAACTAAGATCATGGCATCTGGTCCCATCAGTTCATGCCAAATAGATAGGGAGATAGTGGAAACAGTGACAGACTTTATCTTTTTGGGCTCCAAAATCACTGCAGATGGTGATTACAGCCATGAAATTAAAAGATGCTTGCTCCTTGGAAGGAAGGTTATGACCAACCTAGACAGCATATTAAAAAGCAGAGACATTACTTTGCCAACAAAGGCCCATCTAGTCAAAGCTATGGTTTTTCCAGTGGTCATGTATGGATGTTAGAGTTGGACTATAAAGAAAGCAGAGCACTGAAAAATTGATGCTTTTGAACTGTGGGGTTGGAAAAGACTCTTGAGAGTCCTTTGGACTGCAAGGAGATCCAACCAGTCCATCCTAAAGGAAATTAGTCCTGAATATTCATTAGAAGGACTGATGCTAAAGCTGAAACTCCAATACTTTGACCACCTGATGTGAAGAAATGACTCATTGGAAAAGACCCTGATGCTGGGAGGGATTGGAGGCAGGAGGAGAAGGGGGCGACAGAGGATGAGATGGCTGGATGGCATCACCGACTTAATGGACATGAGTTTGAGTAAACTCCAGGAGTTGGTGATGGACAGGGAAGCCTGGTGTGGTGCAGTCCATGGGGTCGCAAAGAGTTGGACATGACTGAGTGACTGAACTGAACTGAACTGAACTCTCAGCCTACTATAATTTTCCACAGAATACCAGTTTGACAAATAAGACAAAGGGTATGTACTCAATACTCCACCATAGGAACAAGAATGTGCTTTTTTGCAAAAACCTCCCCCCAAAAACAAACACACAAACAATCATTGGCATCTTCCTAGATACTGAATCTGATCATTATTTTATATGGGTTTCATTGGACTGGAATCCTGCCTAGATGAGCTTTCCAAAATCAATCCTATTTTTTGGTTTTGCCAGCAGCACTTCTCTTTCCAGTGTTAAATCTGTAACAGAAAACTCAGTCATAGCACAAAACTATATTTCCATCACTCTTCATATCATCAGATCAAGAAAGTTTTTCTCTTCAGAGAATTTATTTTTTTAATAAATATATTTCGTATTCACTTGTCAGTATCACCAATATTTTTATTAAAAACAAAAATTTATTATCAAACTACTTCCCAATCAGACACTTTATCTTCCCAAGAAAATTTTCCCCACCTTTTCCCAGCACATAGATTTTCCTCGTTTCATATCCAGAAGATAGTTTGTTGTTGTTGTTGTCGTTGTTTGGTCACTAAGTCAAGTCTAACTCATTGCAACCTCATAGCATGCCAGGGTTCTCTGTCTCCACTATCTCCCAGAGTTTGCTGAAATTCATGTCAATTGAGTTGGTGATGCTATCTAACCATCTCACCCTCTGCCACCCTATTCTCCTTTTGCCTTCCATCTTTCCCAGCATCAGGGTCTTTCCCAATAAGTCGGCTATTCACATCAGGTGGCCAAAGTATTGAAGCTTCAGCTTCATCAACAGCCCTTCCAATGAATACTCAGAGTTGATTTCCTTTAAGATTGGCTGATTTGATCTCCCTGCAGTCCAAGGGTAAGGTAACAGTACAAAGTAATAGTTCCTATCATATCACAAAACGTGGATCATACCAGGGATGCTGAGAAGTCAGGGGTGATTGTTCAAGCTCCTCACAAAACCAACCCCGTCAGAATCACCATGTCAGACTTCTTCGATTATTATTATGATTATTGTTCACTTGTCATATACATTGGAAATAACACCTCAAGCTATGGTGTTATTGCCTTTGTAGCATCTGCAGTACTCAAAATTGTCTTTATGTAGCCTTCTCTTCAAGGAGCTTCTAGATTTCTTGCCTTGGTTAGAAAGGTCTTTACAACTTATATATTTCTACATGAACTATTAATTTTGTTCTAGAATTTTATTTTTAAATTTAAATATTTTACTCAGCTGAAATTAATTTATATGAAGTAGTGGTAGCCATTTATTGTGATTTCCAATTGTGTGAGCACAATTTATTAAATAAATCATCCTTTTCATAATTTCAGCTTTATCACATATTAAGTTTCCCCATAATTCCCACCCCACATATTTCTTATTAAGGTTATTTTGTAGTATATTTTGGTATCTGATAAGAAAAACATCTTCATTATTCTTTTTCACTTTCTAATTTTTCTCAGATATTCATTTTCTGTCACCTTAAATTTTGAAATTAAATTCCAAAAATAACTTGAGATTTTAAATGAAATTGCATCAGATTTATATATTATGATCAAGATATTAGTCCTTCTATTTATTTTTATCTTGTTTTCTATACTTCCGTACTACCTTATAATTTTATTCATACAAATTTTGTGATTTTCTTGTTAAAAAAAATCTGGGAAGACCCAGAGGAATCGGGTGGAGAGGGAGGTGGGAGTGGGGATCGGGATGGGGAATACATGTAACTCTATGGCTGATTCATATCAATGTATGACAAAACCCACTGAAATGTTGTGAAGTAATTAGCCTCCAACTAATAAAAAAAATAAAAAATAAATTAAAAAAATACTTTACATTTTTTGTCATTCCTGTGACTGAGATACTTGCACTATTTCCACTTTTTTCACCAGGGAGGTCCTTTAATAACTTCTCTTTTTTTAACTATTTCCATTTTTAAGTGGCTATTAGTAGTATAAAAGTTTTTAATTATTTTTCTTAAAACTAGACTCTTTACAAAGTTCACTTATCAATTCTAGTCATGTTTACTAGAATATGTTAGGGATTCTAGGCTTAGAAAAAATATCTTCAGCAAAAAAGACATTTCTTTCTTTGTAGCTCTTATTTTATTTTCCTGACATCTTGCATTTACTTCGACCTACAAAGCAATGTTAAATGATAGCAGCAATAGAAGACATTTTTCTCTCTGTTCTGATTTCAGTGCATGTGGATTTAGTGTTTTACTATTTAGGATGATGTTTGCTATTGGGCTTAGTAAATAATCTTTATCATACTACAGTATTTTTCTTTATTCCTATTTTGCTTAATTTTTTATGAGGAATGACTGCTAAATTTGTCAAAAACTGTTTCACAGCATGTATGCATTTTTCTCCTTTAGTTTATTAATGCAGTAAATTATGTTAATATAGTTTTCTAGATATTGAACCATCCTTATATTCCTCAAATTAACCATAGTTGGCCACAGTGCATTTTTTTTTCTTTCTTTTTTTTTAATTTTTTTTTTCATTAGTTGCAGGCTAATTAATTCACAACATTTCAGTGGGTTTTGTCATTCATTGATATGAATCAGCCATATATTTACACGTATTCCCCATCCCGATCCCCCCTCCCACCTCCCTCTCCACCCCATTCCTCTGGGTCTTCCCAGTGCACCAGGCCCGAGCACTTGTCTCATGCATCCCACCTGGGCTGGTGATCTGTTTCACCATAGATAGTATAGATGCTGTTCTTTTGAAACATCTCACCCTCACCTTCTCCCACAGAGTTCAAAAGTCTGTTCTGTATTTCTGTGTCTCTTTTTCTGTTTTGTATATAGGGTTATCGTTACCATCTTTCTAAATTCCATATATATGTGTTAGTATGCTGTAATGTTCTTTATCTTTCTGGCTTACTTCACTCTGTATAATGGGCTCCAGTTTCATCCATCTCATTAGGACTGATTCAAATGAATTCTTTTTAATGGCTGAGTAATATTCCATGGTGTATATGTACCACAGCTTCCTTATCCATTCATCTGCTGATGGGCATCTAGGTTGCTTCCATGTCCTGGCTATTATAAACAGTGCTGCGATGAACATTGGGGTGCACGTGTCTCTTTCAGATCTGGTTTCCTCAGTGTGTATGCCCAGAAGTGGGATTGCTGGGTCATATGGCAGTTCTATTCCCAGTTTTTTAAGAAATCTCCACACTGTTTTCCATAGCGGCTGTACTAGTTTGCATTCCCACCAACAGTGTAAGAGGGTTCCCTTTTCTCCACACCCTCTCCAGCATTTATTGCTTGTAGACTTTTGGATAGCAGCCATCCTGACTGGCGTGTAATGGTACCTCATTGTGGTTTTGATTTGCATTTCTCTAATAATGAGTGATGTTGAGCATCTTTTCATGTGTTTGTTAGCCATCTGTATGTCTTCTTTGGAGAAATGTCTGTTTAGTTCTTTGGCCCATTTTTTGATTGGGTCATTTATTTTTCTGGAATTGAGCTGCAGGAGTTGCTTGTATATTTTTGAGATTAATCCTTTGTCTGTTTCTTCATTTGCTATTATTTTCTCCCAATCTGAGGGCTGTCTTTTCACCTTACTTATAGTTTCCTTTGTAGTGCAAAAGCTTTTAAGTTTCATTAGGTCCCATTTGTTTAGTTTTGCTTTTATTTCCAATATTCTGGGAGGTGGGTCATAGAGGATCTTGCTGTGATTCATGTCAGAGAGTGTTTTGCCTATGTTCTCCTCTAGGAGTTTTATAGTTTCTGGTCTTACATTTAGATCTTTAATCCATTTTGAGTTTATTTTTGTGTATGGTGTTAGAAAGTGTTCTAGTTTCATTCTTTTACAAGTGGTTGACCAGTTTTCCCAGCACCACTTGTTGAAGAGGTTGTCTTTTTTCCATTGTATATCCTTGCCTCCTTTGTCAAAGATAAGGTGTCCATAGGTCCATGGATTTATCTCTGGGCTTTCGATTCTGTTCCATTGATCTATATTTCTGTCTTTGTGCCAGTACCATACTGTCTTGATGACTGTGGCTTTGTAGTAGAGTCTGAAGTCAGGCAGGTTGATTCCTCCAGTTCCATTCTTCTTTCTCAAGATTACTTTGGCTATTCGAGGTTTTTTGTATTTCCATACAAATTGTGAAATTCTTTGGTCTAGTTCTGTGAAAAATACCGTTAGTAGCTTGATAGGGATTGCACTGAATCTATAGATTGCTTTGGGTAGAATAGCCATTTTGACAATATTGATTCTTCCAATCCATGAACACGGTATGATTCTCCATCTGTTTGTGTCCTCTTTGATTTCTTTCATCAGTGTTTTATAGTTTTCTATGTATAGGTCTTTTGTTTCTTTAGGTAGATATACTCCTAAGTATTTTATTCTTTTTGTTGCAACGGTGAATGGTATTGTTTCCTTAATTTCTCTTTCTGTTTTTTCATTGTTAGTATATAGGAATGCAAGGGATTTCTGTGTGTTAATTTTATATCCTGCAACTTTACTATATTCATTGATTAGCTCTAGTAATTTTCTGGTAGAGTCTTTAGGGTTTTCTATGTAGAGGATCATGTCATCTGCAAACAGTGAGAGTTTCACTTCTTCTTTTCCTATGTGGATTCCTTTTACTTCTTTTTCTGCTCTGATTGCTGTGGCCAAAACTTCCAACACTATGTTGAATAGTAGTGGTGAGAGTGGGCACCCTTGTCTTGTTCCTGATTTCAGAGGAAATGCTTTCAATTTTTCACCATTGAGGGTGATGCTTGCTGTGGGTTTGTCATATATAGCTTTTATTATGTTGAGGTATGTTCCTTCTATTCCTGCTTTTTGGAGAGTTTTAATCATAAATGAGTGTTGAATTTTGTCAAAGGCTTTCTCTGCATCTATTGAGATAATCATATGGTTTTTATCTTTCAATTTGTTAATGTGGTGTATTACATTGATTGATTTGCGGATATTAAAGAATCCTTGCATCCCTGGGATAAAGCCCACTTGGTCATGGTGTATGATTTTTTTAATATGTTGTTGGATTCTGTTTGCTAGAATTTTGTTAAGGATTTTTGCATCTATGTTCATCAGTGATATTGGCCTGTAGTTTTCTTTTTTTGTGGCATCTTTGTCTGGTTTTGGAATTAGGGTGATGGTGGCCTCATAGAATGAGTTTGGAAGCTTACCTTCTTCTGCAATTTTCTGGAAGAGTTTGAGTAAGATGGGTGTTAGCTCTTCTCTAAATTTTTGGTAGAATTCAGCTGTGAAGCCATCTGGTCCTGGGCTTTTGTTTGCTGGAAGATTTTTGATTACAGTTTCGATTTCCTTGCTTGTGATGGGTCTGTTAAGATCTTCTATTTCTTCCTGGTTCAGTTTTGGAAAGTTATACTTTTCTAAGAATTTGTCCATTTCATCCAAGTTGTCCATTTTATTGGCATAGAGCTGCTGGTAGTAGTCTCTTATGATCCTTTGTATTTCAGTGTTGTCTGTTGTGATCTCTCCATTTTCATTTCTAATTTTGTTAATTTGGTTCTTCTCTCTTTGTTTCTTAATGAGTCTTGCTAATGGTTTGTCAATTTTGTTTATTTTTTCAAAAAACCAGCTTTTAGCTTTGTTGATTTTTGCTATGGTCTCTTTAGTTTCTACTGCATTTATTTCTGCCCTGATTTTTAAGATTTCTTTCCTTCTACTAACCCTGGGGTTCTTCATTTCTTCCTTCTCTAATTGCTTTAGGTGTAGAGTTAGGTTATTTATTTGGCTTTTTTCTTGTTTCTTGATGTAAGCCTGTAATGCTATGAACCTTCCCCTTAGCACTGCTTTTACAGTGTCCCATAGGTTTTGGGTTGTTGTGTTTTCATTTTCATTCATTTCTATACATATTTTGATTTCTTTTTTGATTTCTTCTATGATTTGTTGGTTATTCAGAAGCATGTTATTTAGCCTCCATATGTTTGAATTTTTAACAATTTTTTTCCTGTAATTGAGATCTAATCTTACTGCACTGTGGTCAGAAAAGATGACACAGTGCATATTTTTAAAAATACATTATACTGCATTGCTGATTTCTAGCTGGTAGCATTTTGAGTAATCTAGTCCACAAGTATAATATATTTTCTTAAATAATCACAGGGGTAAACTATATGGAAGTTATTTAAATCAAGAGTTTTCAATAACTTATTAAGAGGCAAATCAAAGTGTAAAACCTTCAGGGATAAATTCAAACATGTATTGTATACTTATAAAAAAGGTTAAAATCAACAACAAGAACACAATTTTCAAATCAAGAGAAGAATGATATGAGAGGTTCTCAAAGTGAAAGCAAAAGTATTAGTTGTTCAGTCCTGTCCAACTCTATGCAGCCCCAAGAACTGTAGCCCACCAGTCTCCTCTGCCCATGGGATTCTCAGGGCAAGAACACTGGATTGAGTAGCCATTCCCTTCTCCAGGAGATCTTCCCGACCCAAGGATCAAACCTGGGTCTCCTACATTGCAGGCAGATTCTTTACCATCTGAGCCACCAGGAAAGCCCCTCAAACTGAGGCATGGCTGAAAATCACTGGAAGGATGTGTTAAAATACAGATTGGCAGGTCCCACTCCCTAGAGTTTCTCATCCTGTAAATCTAGAGTGATACCTAAGAATCTGCATCTCTCTAATAAATTCCTAAGTGATGTTGACACTGCTGGTCCAAGGACTACATCTTGAGAACCCAGTGAAAAATAGCAAAAACTAACATTTATTTAATGTTTACCAAGTGCTAGGCTCTGTTTAAACCCTTTGTGTACGCTAGGTTGTTTATTTGATTCATGTAGTGATGAGGAATGCTGGTTATCGGATGTTGAGGTTGATGCTTCAAAGTTTAAAGCCTCGAGTTCTAAGCGGTTAGCTGCTAAGAAGGCAAATACCTCACCTAATACCTGTATACTGCTGCCATTTTATGTCAATATCTAACATACAAAATTAATGGCAAAAGAATTAAGAAGAGAAGGAATATTCATCTCTGTATGAACTGAGGATAAAAAGTATTGTAATGACTTTCAGCCACTCACTCTTAAATTCTCTGTAAAGGAAAATAAAATAAATCATCAATGTTACTTTAAATTTGATGTTAGGTATTATTCCATTTTGAAATATTCACTAAATTACTTTTCACACATATGGGGATAATGTTCTTTAATGATCTTAAAATATCTCTAAGGAGATAATGCTCCTTAAGGATCCTAAAATAGCCAAATATTCAAATATTTCAAGGTATTATATAAAAATCTCCTGTATATTTTTATGGTCTAAACTACTTGAAATGAAATAACTTGGATTTATTTCCTAGATATTAAACATTTGGAAGTACACCTTAATAAAAGAGATTCATTTAGGTTTTTAATTAGGAACTGGACAGGGACTTATATGATGTTATATAGAAGCGCATCTGATTTACTTTTATGAGAAAACATTGGGGATTAGGGAATATGACTATTGGAGTCCGTTTCTACGATGCTGTGCTTGGCAACAAAGACCTCTTTGTGTTCTGAGGTCCTCCAGAGAAAAGCTTAGCCCTGGCCATGCTGCCATGGGGGCTAGGGAATTTGATTTCTCTCCCAGATCTCTTTCCCGGCTCTGCACAGCTCAGCCTGGCACGTCTTCCCCATGACACATGCACGCACACAACCCATCTCTCCTCAGGCATAGTTAAGGGCATGTGTTTGTACCATCCTGAAATCAGCAGTATTAAGCAAAAGTTTACATAGTGGAAGTGAAAGTCGCTCAGTCATCTGACTCTTTGCGACCCCAAGGACTACACACTCCATGGAATTCTCCAGGCCAGAACACTGGAGTGGGGAGCCTTTCCCTTCTCCAGGGGATCTTCCCACGCCAGGGGTCGAACCCAGGTCTCCCACATTGTAGGTGGATTCTTCACCCAGTATTAAAATTCCCAGTCTTCCTCTCCACTCAGCTCCTAGGGTAATGGAGCCAAATATACAAACCTATCATCCATTAAGAGAGTGAAGACACCTTTTCTGGCAAGTGTAAACTGTTCAAGAGAAAAACCTTAAGGATACTAAGCTACCTTTTGGAATTAGCATTTTCTTGGCTATCAGTTCAGTTCAGTCTCTCAGCCATGTCTGACTCTTTGGGACCCCATGGATGCCGCACACCAGGCTTCCCTTCTTGGCTATAATCAGTTAGCTGTTTAGAGTCCTGGATATCTTTGCTGTTATTTATATATCATTATAGCTTCCCAGGGCTTCCCTGATGGCTCAGACAGTAAAGAATCTGCCTGCAATGCCGGAGACCTGAGTTTGATCCCAGGGTCAGGAAGATCCCCTGGAGATGGAAATGGCAACCCACTCCAGTCATCTTCCCTGGAGACTCCATGTATAGAGGAGCCTGATGGGCTATAGTCCAAGGGGTCTCAAAGAGTCAGACATGACTGAGCAACTGAGCATGCACACATATATCCTTATGCCTATACACCAAGATATTCTACTTGTGTTTTAAAAGATATCATAGTCGATGGCTATTTGGGAATCAGCTCTTTCACTTAATAAATTGTGAACATTTTTACATTATATTAACTATTAAATAATAGTATTTTTAATAGCTACATCAACATACACTATCTTTCCCTACCCACGCACACATTCTGAACTTCCAACCATCTTAGGTACACAGAGTAAGACAGGAAGTAATTAAGGACGGAAATAGGAATACATTGTATTGACAAATAAGAGTGATTTAAGAATTAAAGGATTAAGAGTTAAATAGTTAAATGAGGAGAGGATACAATAAAGAATAAGAAGGAAAGCATTAAGTGGTTCAGCTACTCAGAAAATAGCTCATTCCACTCTCTGAGACTGGCACTTAGCACATCTAGACATCAACCACAAGCTGTAGATGGCCAGCTTGGCCACTCCCTGGAAAGAATGAAGCCAACACCAAGGAAAACAGAACTGAGTTGCACAGAGAGAGAGAGAGAGAGAGAGAGAGAGTTGATAACTTGATTAAGTCCTGGATCTACCTCTGCCTGAAGCTAGAGAACCAGAAGAATTTGCCAATCATATGAGCATAGACATTTCCCTTTTGGCTTTAGATGTGAAATGGGTTTCCGACACTTGCAACAAAATAGCACCTTGTCTTTAATTAAACTTCCACGCTTGTATCTCTGAACAAGCTAAAGAGACTCTCAAAACCACAGCACACTTCTCAAATTCATCAATTCTTAGAATAATGGTAAATATTGTGTGAAGTCATTCACGACTTCTTCCTCCAAACACTTAATTTCTCTCACAAAGGTAAACACCCATTAGAGCCAAAGAGCCCAATTCCCCCATTCTAGACCATGTTATTAAGTAACATGGAATATGTGGCCACATTTCCATTTCTCAAAGGCTCAATGGCCCTTCTGAAATTGGAAGGTGATTGTAGTTTTACAGCCTGACATTGTGAATTCAGAAGCAGAATAAATAGCACTAAGTAACAAGTATCTTTTAATCTCTCTGAATGTAAAACTATCGTGAAATTGTATATCTTTAAGAGGATCAGAAGTGTCAGCTGCTCCTTGAAATTGATGCACCGGGGAATACAAGGATGATAAATCATCTACCTATCAGTGCTGTGGATCTTTCATCTGAATCACATTGAAGAGCGACTCAAAGTTCTGTCACACGGCTCCCTGCTCTTCCCTTCCCTGCTGATTATCTTATACTATTAGGACCTCACCAAAGGCAAAGATTCATTTGCTGATGGAGTGCATGACCGGCAAGTAAAAACACACCTTTGGTCTTAGAAGCCTCATGTATAAAGCCATACACAGCCAACACACATTATCATTGCCTGAAAATCCCAGCTTTCCACAAAATATGCCCAGAATTCTCCCTACAGGAACCATGATAGAAAAGCATCCAAGAAAGCAATCACGGGGGGAGATTGGTTGACTGTTACCTGAGCATTTTTTATACAAGGACATGGCTCATCATCATTCTTAGGTCAAAAGGAGTCAGCCTCATAATTCTTTCCACAACCTCCATCTTTTCATCAGGTTTGGGGGCAGAAATAAATGCAATGAAAATGTATATTTTCAGGAAGGTATGCTTCCCAGGTGGTGCAGTGCCAACCTGCCAACACAGGAGACGGGAGTTCCATCCCTGGGTCGGGAAAATTCCCTGGAGTAGGAAATGATAACTCACTCCAGTATTCTTACCTGGGAAATCCCATGGATGGAGGAGCCTGGCGGCTACAGTCCATGGGGTTGCAAGGAACTGGACGTGACTGAGCACACATGTATGCATGCCTGAACTTATTCATTTTAGGGAAAGTCACAATCTATTAATTGGGAACATTCAGTATATTCCATATCCTCTATACCTTCGTTGATCAAATTTCTTCTTGTTTAGAAATATGAACAAGAAGACCTGAGACCCTGATAGCAATACACAGTTCAGGTCCCACTATGAACATACTGACTCAGGATCCAGATGCTTGCAAGCTCTCATGTGATTTGTGTGCATAGTAAAGTTTAAAAAGCCCTGCTCTAAAAGAAGCAAATCATGGAGGCTTCTTCAAAATATAATTTTGTTAAAAAAAAAAAAAGCAGATGATAGAAATTGGATGCAACAATATCCATTCTGAGATAACAAAATTAAAGAAACTAAATGGTATACTGCTTAAAGATTCAGACTTATGCAATTTTTTTAAAAAAATAATAAATTACAAAGCAATTTAGGACACTGGATGCCTCTGGAGGTAGAAGAGGTACAGAGAAGGAGTAGGAAAGGAGGACAAGATAAGGCAAAAGAGAGTCGTTTCTAGTTCATAATTGAAAGGGTGGATATATGGGTGTTTTTTATAATTAGGCTACATATATTTGATAGCTGCATATCCCTAATAGCTCAGTTGGTAAAAAATCCGCCTGCAATGCAAGAGACCCCGGTTCAATTCCTGGGTCAGGAAGATCTGCTGGAGAAGGGATAGGCTACCCACTCCAGTATTCTTGGACTTCCCTTATGGCTCAGCTGGTAAAGAATTAACCTGCAATGTGGGAGACCTGAGTTTGATCCCCAGGTTGGGAAGATCCCCTGGAGAAGGAAAAGGCAAACCAATCCAGTATTCTGGCCTGGAGAATTCCATGAACAGTATAGTCCATGGGATCATGAAGAGCTGGACATGACTGAGTGACTTTCACTTCACTGTATATATTTTGTATATTCAAATATTACACAATAAACACTTCCTAAAGTGAGGAAACATAACCTCAGCTAGAATGAAGATCACGTTTTGTAGTCATAAAGTAGCAGCTTTTGCACAGGCCAGGTATATGGAGAAATTGAAAAGGACCTAGCAGGGTTGCAGGGCATTATGAAGCAAGAACAATGATTTAATCCAGGTGAGTAATAAGGAATGCTTTATAAATTAAGGATGGAAAGGTAATAACATAAATAAAAAGATCAAATATTCATTTGTATTTATCTGAAAAAAATGTTTAAAGGAAGCCCACCATCCATCACTAACATCTCTCTGAAACGAGAAGCAAATGGTACGTCTGGGACAGCAGATGCTTGGAGAACAGTCAGGAAGAGATATTCAAGAGATGCTGAGCCAGGTTATCCATCAGGGGCTTTTGGAACCAGGGACAGCTGTGAAGTGAATGGATTTTTCCAGCCAACAATGATGCCCTCAGGTAACCAGGCATGTGTTCCTTGTTTGCAGTTTTACGTTAAACAATAACACATTTTAAAAATGCATGCTCATAACAACCCTGAATTTTAACACTATGTTTGCGAGGAAAGCAACCTGAAGAAGCAAACATGTAGCCTCAGATTTTTCTGTACCCCTCCTAACTTGCACGCTGCTTCACAACACTGCTTCCAACTCTGGTGCCTCACAAGAAAGTGAATCTTCCAACCATGGATCCATGTTTCTCATAAAAACTTTACACAAGAATTTACATATTCTTGAACTAAATAGAAACTAAGTAGATCTTGCACTAAAAAAGATGTAGGTTTAATTCTTGGCATCCCGTGGCATGGGGAAGAACATCCTTAGGTAAGCTGGTTGACCCTACTGGCCCTCATGTGTTCCTCACTGGTTAACTGAGTGAAGCAAGCTTTTTTTGAACACATGGACCCCATAGTTAATAGGCATAGATATACTGGATTGGCCAAAAAGTTCATTTGTGTTTTTTCTGTAACATCTTATGAAAAAAATCTAATGAACTTTCTGGCCAACCAACATCTCCTGAAGTGTCTTTTCTGAACTTCACCTACTTCATTATTTATTAATCTCTAGGATACTGACCTTTACTATTGTTTGCTTGTGCTTGTGCCAAAGCACACCCAGCTGGACTACTTCTAGACATCTGACCTTGGCTGCACTTCCCCACTGCTAACTTTCTTTCTCTTCATGGGAGACTGACTCCAGAAGACTGCTCTCATCCTCCCACCTCTACTGAGATTCCCCCCTAGTGAGAATCCCCCTCTACCCTGTGACTTGGTAGAACTAGCTCCAGGTGAAGACTCATGGCAAGTTTTACCCCTAGACTCACTGGGGCAGACTGAAGAAGATACTCGGTGTGAAGGCATTTTGGAAAATTTAAAATAGTCACTGAGAACCAGTAAGAGATTTAAAATACAACAGAGGTTAACCTGTCCATAGAATTCATAAAACTTATTAAAATGATCTTCCTAACTATGACTGAAATTTGGAAATTCACATAAGTATTATCATGACCAGAGGCCTTAAGTCCAGATATGTCACCAAGTGGAAGATTCTTATTGCAAATTTTCTGAAGTTTTTCCTGGAGCATTGATTAGATATCATTTTAATTGTTGTACAAGCAAAAGACAGTTATGCAAAAGACAAAAGATCAGACGTATCTGATGCTTCATGAAGAAGTGAAGTGAAAGTCGCTCAGTTGTGTCTGAATCTTTGTGACCCCGTGGACTATAGAGTCCCTGGAATTCTCCAGGCCAGAATACTGGAGTGGGCAGCCTTTCCCTTCTCCAGGGGATCTTCCCAACCAGGGATTGAACCCAGGGATTGAACTCCTGCATTGCAGGCGGATTCTTTACCAGCTGAGCCAAAAGGGAAGCCCAATGCTTCATGAGGGAAGTCCAAAAGAACTCACAGATTTAATTAACATTGGAGAGAATCCAATATAACTCCCTTGCTTTCCATTTTTTGAAATATACCTACAATCAGAAGCACCCCAGGGAGGAGAGCCAGGAAGAGATAAGAAAACCCAAGCCAGCAGTCATGGCGGCCAAACCGAAGCTCTAGTACTTCCGTGGCCGAGGCAGGATGGAGTCTATCCGCTGGCTGCTGGCTGCAGCTGGTGTGGAGTTTGAAGAAGAATTTCTTGAAACAAGAGAACAATATGAGAAGTTGCAGAAGGACGGACGCCTGCTTTTCGGCCAGGTGCCTCTGGTTGAAATTGATGGAATGGAGCTGACACAGACAAGAGCCATCCTCAGCTACCTTGCTGCCAAGTACAACTTGCATGGGAAGGATCCGAAGGAGACAGTCAGGATCGACATGTATGACGAGGGCACCCTGGACCTCATGATGATGGTGGCGCTGGCTGCGTTCAAACCCCCGGAGGAAAAAGAGGAGAGCCTGGCTTTAGTCGTGAAGAAAGCCAAAACCCAGCACTTCCCGGTCTTTGAAAAGATTTTAAAAGACCACGGAGAGGATTTTCTCGTTGGCAACAAATACAGCTGGGCAGACATACAGCTCCTGGAAGCTATTTTAATGGTGGAAGAACTTGATGCTTCTGTTCTTTCCGACTTCCCTCTGCTAAAGGAATTTAAGACAAGAATCAGCAACATTCCTATTACCATTAAGAAGTTCCTACAGCCTGGGAGTCAGAGGAAGCCGCCCCCGGATAGCCACTATGCTGAGGTTGTCAGGAATGTCTTGCAGTTCTAAAGGCAGCAGTCTTAGGATGGCAGAGTAATGAACCCAATTGCAGCATTGGCTCCTGTCGCCAAGCAAAGCAAATGGTGTAGATTCTAGGAGTAATCTAAGTAATCAAAGTGTAGATTCTAAGAGTAATGTGTCCGAAAAGAACAAAACCATATTGCCATCAGCAGCAAATGCCAAGTAAATGCAATTTAAAAAAAAAGAAGAAGAAATATACCTACAATCATATAACGACTATCAGAACCAGGAGTAGAATCTAGGTCTCATCCAAAAACTAATTCCAGTCATTTCATGATGTCTAATAAATCCATCTGAATGCAGGCAATTTAATCACTTTAGCCTGGTGACAATAGGCTATCTTTAATACCATTAGGACAAAACTTCCACAACGGCCCTCAGAATTCTGTTGCAGCGCCAGAGTGACCTTATTGCTGGTCTTTCTCCTCACAGTTCTCTAAATTACTTTTGTGGAAATTTT
Organism: Dama dama; assembly: GCF_033118175.1. Classification (NCBI taxonomy): domain Eukaryota; kingdom Metazoa; phylum Chordata; class Mammalia; order Artiodactyla; family Cervidae; genus Dama; species Dama dama. Next base: position 76,822,336 of record NC_083710.1, on the reverse strand, counting down.
ACCAATTTGTTTCTGTTAGTATTGAAAAAAAAAATCATGCACCTCTGTTTTTATTCCTCACACATGCAATACTCAGATTTATGAGAAACTGGCTGGTTTTCTTCTCAGAGCTCAAGGCATGAACTATCCTTAAAGATATAAATTTCTGTTGCTACACTGGAGTATGTTAAATAGAGCTGCCCTGAGGAGAAGCAGTACTGTCAGAAACCAATATCTTTAATTCAAGAAGACCGGAATCTTATATTGAAATCATCATTTGTTGTATAAAGATATGGTGTCTGAATATGTGTGTTTCGCCTCTCTGGAATGTCAGTCACGTAGACCTCTTATTCTACCTCACTACTACCTCAATTCCACCTCAATACTAGCTGTTGCTTCAGAAAATGACTATCGTCTTGCAGTACAACAGGATAAATTTTGTTTAGGAAACAAAGCTTCTTTGAAGATACGCTATAACAGACCTATCCTTTATATTACACTCCAGCTAAAAATACATCCCACAGGTTTTGTGTTATATGATACAAGACAGATGAAAAACATAATTTACTGTATATTGATTACAAAATACATACTCTCCCACGGCTCTCTGATTGTTCAGTTTAGTAGAATCCTACTTTCTATTTCACTAGTCGTTGAATGGAACACATCCTGAATTTGTCATCTCTTCTTTCTCTACACTAAGTCCCTTATGTTGAAGGTAATCAATCAATTGGTTTACAATATAATACCTGATAAATTACAGCTACACATCACTTCACTGATGGGAATAATAAACCTAGAATGGAGAAATAGTACATATTTTTTAAATGAACAGAAAATAAAGAAGGTTTCATAGGCAATATTTGGCAAATATATCATCAAAGACTAGAATATACAGCCAAGAAGAAATGGTTCATTTCTTGAAGAAAACATATTTCATCACAGCCATTAACCACCAGGTAAGAGACGTGTCAAAAAAGAAAATTCCTGTGACACATTGCTTTTGCAGAACCATGCAGGAGCAAACACGGTGCACAAAACAAGCTTTGTGTTGACAGACAAAAAGAAATCACCAGTGGAATATGCTGCAAGCTACTGGGAACACCAAGTCAAAGAACTGACAAACCCAGAAGCTTTGTCCTCTTACAATTAAAGCCGCAAGAGCAAAAACTCACGTTTTAGGGAGTTGTAATTCCCTACCATTTGTTATACAATTTAATCATTTTTCCAAAATATATTACATCTCTTGCTGTTGTTTAGTCACTCAGTCATGTCTGACTCTTTGCCACCCTATGGACTGTAGCCTGCCAGGCCCCTCTGTCCATGGAATTTCCCAAGCAAGAGTCCTGGAGTGGGTTGCCATTTCCTTCTCCAAGTGATCTTCCCAACCCAGGGATCAAACTCTCCTCTCCTGCTTGGCAGGCAGATTCTTTACCACTGAGTCACCTGGGAAGCCCATTAGATCTCTTGTAAGAGTGAAATACAAATCATCTTTAAAAATTAAAATTAAAGTAGCACAAAAATATTAGTGAGGTGACACTGAGAAGAAACCCCTAAGCACCAAACTACTGTAGACACAATTGAGAATTTCCAACCACTGCCGAATTGTGGCCAACACAAAATGAAAGAAATATACTGACTGAATGCCAATTACTATCCTTTTTAAAATTGAATTATACTTGATGTATAGTACTTTGTCAGTTTCGGGCATACAACATGGTGGTTCAACATTTAAATACATTACAAAAAAAATAAATAAATACATTACAAAACGTCCACCTATGAGTCCAGTAACCATCTGGCAGCATACAAAGTTATTACAGTATTATTGACTATATTCCTTATCCTATATATCATGCCCCTGTGACATTTATTTTATAACTGGAAAATTGTACCTCTTAATCCCATTCATTTATTTCACCCAACCCTCCACTCCCTTCCCCTCTGGCAATCCCAGTTTGTTCTCGATCTGTGAGTCTGTTTCCATTTTGTTTTGCCCATTGAAGCATTATTTACAATAGGAAAGATATGGAAGTAACCTAAGTGCCCATCAGTGGATGAATGGATAAATAAAATATTATATATATATATATATATATATATACATATTTATGTAAGAGTTGGACTATAAAGAAAGCTGAGCACAGAAGAATTGATGCTTTTGAACTGTGGTGTTAGAGAAGACTCTTGAAAGTCCCTTGGACTGCAAGGAGATCCAACCAGTCCATCCTAAAGGAGAGAAGTCCAGGGTGTTCTTTGGAAGGACTGATGTTGAAAGTGAAACTCCAATACTTTGACCACCTGATGTGAAGAGCTGACTCATTGGAAAAGACCCTGATGCTGGGAAAGATTGAGGGCAGAAGGAGAAGGGAACGACAGACGAAAAGATGGTTGGATGGCATCACTGACTCAATAGACATGGGTTTGGGTGGACTCCGGGAGTTGGTGATGGACAGGAAGGCCTGGCGTGCTGCGGTTCATGGGGTTGCAAAGAGTCGGACAAAACTGAGTGACTGAACTGAACTGAACTGAATATATTTATATTAGAATTAATGAATAAATATAATCATTAATATAACTATTTGGAGAGGCAGCATAGCATAATGATTAACAGCAAAAAACTCTGGAGCCTGACTGCCTGGATTTAAATTCTGTTTCTTTCATTTACTATTTATATGAACCTTGGAAAGTTTCTTAATCTATCTGTGAGTTTGTTTCCTTAATGCAAATGAGGTTAATAATGCTATTTTCCTTACAGGTTATGAGAATTAAAGACATTAATATTTGTAACGTGATTAGAAAACTAAATAGCCATATACATGAGTATTAGTTAAGTAATTATATTTTAATGTTAATAAGATATACTTGCTTGTAAACATAAGAAATGAATTTTTTAAAATGTTAACTATGAAATTCAATTTGGTATTCCCAAATATGACAGATCACTACTACCAACAACATGACATGTTCTATCCAATACAACTGTAAAGAGTAAAAGCAAAATCACTCACTGAGATATCAAATAAGTGGTGAAAAATTACCTCAGTGTTCCCAAACAATAATAAATAATACCTAGGAAAAGCTACGAAAGTGGATGAGAGTGCAGCAAAACTGTCAAAAGATGTCAAAGACCTCCAAAAATTCTCTCTTCCATAAAAGTGATGAGAAAATTGGCAAGAATGTCAAAAATAATTTTCTCAGAACTCTGCAAATTACCCAAATGTTCATAAGAAAGTGAAAAGTACTTCTTCAAGATGAACAGCTGAATATTATTTTAAAAATTTGTGGCATTTAACTTGCCATCCTCTGCCCTCCAGGTCAGATTTGGGCTGAAAATCAGCAGCTTGGTGCACACCAGAGGAAAGCTTGAGCTCTTTCAGTGCCTCATTCCCAAAGAGTTGTCCTTATTTGCCTAGGATGGCGCTTCCCTGGAAAACTCACTTGAAAACCTGTTTCCAGGATTTGATCTGGCTCAAAGCCCACTCAGAGCAAAAAAACTCCTCCCCCAGATTCTTTTCTTTTCAGAATGTTTTTTGGTAGCAATTACAGAAAATTGTTCAACTCTGTGGCTGCCTGAAGTGGTGGACAACAACTGGGGAAAATAATATGCGAACAAAAAAGCTAAAAGGATTTTAGATTTTTGCTAAAAAAAAAAAAAAAAAAACTAAAATAATATGCTGACAGAAAAACTAAAAGGATTTTAGCTTTTTGCTAATAAAAAACTAAAAGGATAATCTGGGGAAAGAGATGCCCACAGGGAATTTGAGAAACTACAACATATTCCTGAGAAACTAGAAGGCTAAGTACATGTGTAGGGCTGTGCGTATGTCCAGGGTTGAATGTGCACTCAGGAAACACACAGGAAGCTCTCACTTCCAGCTGATCTCTAAGCAAGCAGGAAGTGAAGAGTAAGGCAGAGATATAAATTGCCTAACTGAGTGGTGAAGGCATACCCCAGCATGCACACAGACCACCTAGGCAAAAACTGGGAGGCTCATTCATTCCTGGAATTTAAGGCAATCTCTGACCAATCATTTGCTGATGACAAAGCTAACTAGGTAGAAATTCAAGAAAAGGCACATGACCAAAAATACAGAGCTTACAGAATTCCTTCAAAAAAATCACTAAACGAACAACTATTACAATAAACAGTAAAAACAACAAATCCCAAGGAAGAGGGAGGGAATCTGATTTCCTGATTTGCCACATTATATAAATTGTTCAATTTTCAATGAGAAGAAAGTGAGACATGCTTAAAAAAGATATTCATTTGTCTCTCATATATACAAAATTCTCAGCTTACATTTTGTTTGATGAGGGTGACAGGGGCTCAGGCCCCTTCTATCTTATTCTCTGACATGTTCACTTTACTCTAATATCATGACCCAAGCTGGTTCCTCCAGCCCCTAGCTATTTTATCTGTGTTCCTCCCAGTAAGACGGACAAAAAGTAGTAAGAGGTGAGTATACTTGTTGCGTTAATGGCATGATCTGGAATTTACACACCGTCCTGCTTACAACCCATCATACAGAATTTAGATCCACAGTCACATGTAGTTGCAAGAAGTCTGAGAAGTGTAGCCCTCAGCTGGCCAGCTAGGTTTTCTTCCTATCTAAAAGGAAAGGCAGATATTGGGAAAAACTAGCAGTCTCAGCCACACTATCACTCAAATATCCACTCAAGTTCCATGTCCCCCAAATAGCTTAAAGCCTATTCCACCTTTCTTACTTTTCTGAGTCACTTTATCTGCAGTTAGCATGACAGTTTGAAAGTCAGTTATTCTCTGATTGTTTTGTATGTGTCCAGTATGTCTGTTTCTCCATTTATATCCTAAGGTGTTTCAGAATGGTATCCATACCCTATGATGCTTTTGACTCACTTCTCTGCCTCCATGGTACCTGGAAATACACTGGGTACTACTATACTATTACTTGATGGTTAAGATAAAACCAGGGATTCCCTGGTGGCTCAGACGGTAAAGAGCCTGCCTGTAATGCAGGAGACCCGGGTTCAATCCCTGGGTCAGGAAGATCTCCTGGAGAAGGAAATGGCAACCCACTCCAGTGTTCTTGACTGGAAAATACCATGGACAGAGGAGCCTGGCTGATTACAGTCCATGGGTCACAAAGAGTTGGACACGACTGAGTCCCTTTCACTTTCACTATACTATTACTTGATGGTTAAGATAAAACAGGTTAAATATCTGAAAAACACAAAATTACATTAACATTTCAATAAATATGTTCTGCAAAGGTACTGAAAATGTGATTGCTGAAACTCATGAGTAAATTGATAAGTTGTAGCTCCTCCAAAATACAGCTAAAAGCATATACAAGGATTTGAATAAGGTTAGATAACCTATTACTTACATCATTGTAGCTATTAAAAAACCTAAGGTTAAAATTACAGTTGATTCATTTTATTCACTGTTGATTAATTATAAGACTTGATCAAAATTAAGCAGTCGATGTGAAACTTCAAAAGAAATTATTGATTTTTCTCATGAGCAACAGCCAATTAAAACAGTACGGTGTAAGACTGCTCTAGTTCTCAGTATTCTAATTTTGGAATTTTTTTCTCTTCATTTTTTTTTTTTTTAAACAAAGAACATTATATAAAGACTTCAAATTAGCTCATGGCTTTTCCTATTCAATATCAACCACTTACCGCATGCCAATCATTTTTCTGAATCTTCTTTAAAAAAGAGTTTTGCCAGTGGCACCACACATGAAAAGAGATGATGAGATAATCATAGCAAAATCTTACTCCAGCGTGCTGCCTTTTTTCCCCTGATGAAAACCCCACAGGACATTGTTATGTGGGGAAGAACATGGTGATTCAAACACCGGAAACTGTTTCTTGTCACACAAACAAGACACAGAGTCCCCAAAAGATGCGGATCTTGAACAAAAGAAGTTTAAGGAATTAAGATTGTCATAGGTCTTGAATATTCGATATCTTACTGGCAGTTCTACTTTGGGGGGGGGGGGGGAATTGGATTTGGAGCTTATCAGATAAGTAGCAGTATTCCAAGATGGATCTCCAAAGACATCATAGCCTTGTTCTTAAAGTATCCCCTTTATTAAGAGAGTGTTCATTTCTGTTTAAGATAAAAACTAAAGCAAAAGGCTATCAGAATCAGCTCATGCACTGAAGGCTTTGTGAAGTCTATAGAACTCATTTTATTTTCCATTTCCAGAAACTGAGTACTCTTTTTTTTTTTCCTTAGTTGACCACAATCCAAATTATTACTGTATGTTTTTTAGTTATTATGAAAATAGCATCCTTGTATTAAAAGAAAGTAATTTACCCATTAATCTATCACCTAAATATAACTGTCTTCATATTCACATTTGCTCCCAGCTTTGATTCACATTTTTCCACAGCTGTAATTGTAGTATAAATATAATTTTAATTATATTCTATATTCTTCACTTAGAATTAAAATAGAATCTGTGACATTTCCATGCTAATATATAACCATCATAGTCATAATTTTAATGAATGCATATATTCCATTTAATTAGCACAATATACTTAATCATCACTCTTTTCCCAGGACACTTGTAAAATCTGTCACCTTTCTGAAGACTTGTGCTTTTTTGAAAGATGGTGTTTGCTAAGTACCTAATGGAGGCTCCAGATTATAACAGAAGTGGTATGAAGTACCCGAAAGGCTAACACATGGTCCCTGATTGCAACCAATTTATAATAACAGCAGATGAGACAAAAGCAGAGGATAAAACTCAACTGAGACTGCATTGGGAAGCTAGATCCCTGGAGCTACTGAGGCAAGGCTTCTCTGGGTAGGCTGAAGTTGTGTGGAGCCTGGAAATATGAAGAGCCATGGAATTTCCTAAGAGAAAATAGCTGACCAGATTTACAGAGATTATTTTTCAACATATATCTAGATGTGTACCTCCAGTGAAATGAAATAACTAACCTCTACACAGCAACTATCGCAACTTACACATTTTCACATGGTTTACTGTTTTGAATCCTTACAACATCTGTTATGAGTTAGATAAGGTAACTGTTTATATTAGTCCCATTTTCTAAATATGAAAACTAAGGTTTAATTTGCTAAGCATCAAACAGGCAGGTTTGGGTACATGCTCAATACATGTTTGCTGGATGTGGAAGGTCAAAGCTAATCAGTGGAAAATTAGGTGATGGAATTAGAAAGTGGCATTATGGTTCCTGGCAGCTGGCCTGTTGGGAGTAGGGTAGGTACCTGACAGGGTACTGTTCTGGGTCCTGCCAGCAACTGAGGGCATCAAGGCATGATGGAACCAGTGGGCAGATCCCATCAGAACCAGGCCAGCTCACTTTTACCCCGCACCCACAAGGCTGTATCTAGGCTGTGTTTAACAGGTACAAAGAGACTTTACAGATCTAATTTTATGTGTGTTTGGGAATTAATTCAGAACCACCACCACAAAAAAAAAAAAAAAGAATGTTACTGGCATTTAGATTATTTAACTTCACAGCTACTGACATTTCAGAAAAGCTATGATTGTCACCTTGAGCCTTACATAAAAGCTAGGGAAAACAAAGGAACATGACTTCCGTAAACAAAAATTTCAAAGAAGGATGCTTTTAACCAAAATGATAGCTTATGGATGCAGTCCTTTTACATATTTTTTACTCTAAATATGCAATCCATTCTTAACATCATGTAGATAACTAGAGAAAGTACAATGTGATACTCTTCCTTGAGAAACATTATTCTATTGATCAGTAATGTTAATAGGAAAAAAAAGAAATGTTAATAGGAATGGGGGAACACGAATACACAAAAACACTCTGAAAATGAGAATGAAAATGCACTGTCTTTTGCTGTACGACTCAAATTCCCCAAATAATTATTGGTAGGGTCCATTGCCATCTAGTTGTGTAAACATAAATGAGCCCAAGATAACACCCAAAGCTCAAAGAGTAATGACAAAGGTGGAAGAGATGGTCTAGTCAGGCATGAAATTGATTTTATAATAACAAATATCTGTTGCCTTCCATGTGCTTAAGTAAATAATTCTGAAGCAGGGGGTAAAGATAATAAAAACAAAATCATTAACTGCTTCCACTAAATCAAACACAGAGAGAAACCCATTGTCATGTTGACCCCAAAGCCTGTTTAATAGCTAATTAAAGCAATTATTTTCATCAAGACACAGACCTTAATCATAGGTACCTTCAGAGCTATAGAAGACGTTGGCTGGTAACTTTGTTGGGAATAGCCTTTCTACTATACCCCTCAAATTTACATTGAAAACACAAATTTCACCGCTCATATGAGGCAGAAAAGGAGAATAGTAGGTCTTAAACCTAGTACTGGAGCTTCAACTGAATCATAAACCCCACAATTTGACCTTTGAAGGCAGACTTAAGGTGATGCAGTCTAATTCTTTAGTTTTGTTTTTTTTTTTTTAAGGACTAAGTTAACTAAATGCAGATGGACGTTTATGATCAGCTTTAAAAAGTCACTTTGAATGTCATTTTGTCATTTACGTTCCCACAGCTCAGCTTGGTTGTTTAGAATGTAACTCTACAAAGAGCAGAATTTCTGGTTCAATACCCAGGTGGGTCAGTTGACTTTACTCAGTCTCTTGGCTTCACAGCTCATTTTTCCATCCAGCTATTTTCAAATATGAGGCTTTTATCTAAAAGGAGTCACAAAAGAGAGCTGGGGAGTGGGGAAAGAAATGTCAACATTACTTTAAAAAAAAAAAAAATTTCAGCAATAATTCTAGGAAGGCTCTAAGCACGTGACTTCCTAATGGTTTCCACCCACTTCCATGAGAACATATGAAGGAAATATCTGATATGTTTTGTCTTCCTAGCACCCCACTCTTCTCCTCAAAGCTATTCTTCTCCTTGCCCAAATGTAGTTCCAGAGATACTGCCCTGGTCCTATATTATGACCCAATCTTCTGGTCTCAGCCAGCTGATTAAGAAGTTGACATCTTTCCAAATCTGAGCCAAAAGGAAATCCTTGCCTGGGATATTTAAAACTAGATTCAAAGAACATCTATAAGTTGTCATTCTTAATGATGGAAGCAGTCAGATTTGGGAGAAGGCAACGGCTACCTACTCCAGTCTTCTTGCCTGGAGAATCCCATGGACAGCAAAGCCTGGTGAGCTACAGTCCATGGGGTCGCAAAGAGTCGGACACAACTGAATGACTCACGCACACACAGTCAGATTTAGATTTAGGAGCTTCTGGTGGCCATGGTTTGCCCTGCTGTGGAGGAAATTTGGCCTTAGTGAGAAGTAGGTAGGCTCCACAAAAATAGAAGTAGAAACAGAAGGTGGATGTGAAGGGCCTGACAGCATTCCATCCCACTCCACTCTGGTTGTGGCTGATGCTCAGCTCCATCTGTGGCCTAGAACTGTTTTATTTTTTAGCTTTTCTTGGATTCCAAGTGCTACAAAATTCCTTTGCTTTGCCTCAGTGAGTTTGAGTTCCTGAGACTTGCAATCTAAATAATACATATATACTCACTTAAAGGCAATAAATCAAAAATAAGAATATCATTTTCAGTTCTGGCACTGATTCCATGTATCAGTCTGAATAGGAGGTTATGCTGCAGTAACAAACAACCCCAATCTCAGGAGCTGAAGATAACAGAGAATTAGTCCTATGTGATCATGTGTCTTCGTTTCCTTAGGACAGTCCTGGTTTATGTGTCTTGCCTCAGCCAAATTATTAACAAAGCCTCCTCTAAGTGTCAAAAGTGATCTGGTTTGAATGAAAAATTGTGTGGTCACATTATGTATTTCTCACTCATTTTATCCATCCATCACAGAGACCCAGGCTGACACAACGATCACTATCTGGAACATGACATGTCTAGTATCTTAAACTAGCAATTAAAGGCTCCAGACTAAAAGTATTATGTCTCCTAACAACTCATTGGCCAGAGCTGGTCACAGCTGCACCTCATAGCTTGGGGCCAAGAATTCAAATTATTTGCTGAAGAGTATTGATTACAATACATCCAAACTCTAACTCTGTCCTTACTGTATATCAGCTTTCCTATTTGTAAATCTACAGTTCTTACTCATTTTTTCTATTGGTCTGTTATGTGAGTCCTGAGATTAGATCAGATTATTTTTGTTTGTGCTTCCTTGCCTAAATGCATCTCTTTGACAATGTGCACTATTTCATTTGACAGTCACGGGATGTCAGTTAGTTAAATACAGTGCTAATTGTTGAAGGATAACACAATGATTAAGACATGATCCCTGCCCCCAGAAACTTAAAGCACTTTTTAGTATTCTTTAGAGTATCTTTTAGTTCATTGTACCAGTAATTTACTAAGTGATTCTTTTAAGAACTGCCAGAGTTAATGTCCCCAAGGTATGGTTCACTCATCTGGTAAGACCTACTATAGAAAATCTCTATGCAAATTTGACATAGCTTATTCTTCCAATTTAAGTTTAACTGTATAGCTTATATTCCTTTGCAGTGAAAGCTCTGGTTTTAATTAAACAAGTATAATACAGAAAATACTAATGTAAAAGAGTTGCTTTAATAGTATCATAGATTGTATGTAAAGTCTCTTAGATAGAATTTATTTTCCATTATAGCCAGTAGAACTCCCTCCCCTATACCAAATTTCTGTCTCCAACTACTAGGGAACTCAGAACTTAACTTTCCTTGTCATGACTAAAGATGTTCCTATTCCTGTTACTTAAAGTTTAAACAGAAATTGGAGAGGAGGAATTCCTATAATTCTTGCCAGAGATGCAAAAGCAGAAAATGTGGGTTGGGAACCACAACTGGAACTTGAAGTACATTTTCTTGCAGAATATTCTATAAGATAGTGAGCTATTATATTATCGCTGTTACATTTCAGCTACATTATGGGTGAAATGGGCTTTCATGGACCAGTCTAGAGACCTCAACACCATTTATAGGCAGAAATACATTTTAAATTTCAAGCAAATAAGTTATACATTAACTTTCAGAGTACTATTTCATAAGTTGGTTTATCTGAATGTTACAGGTACTAGGGAGGATAATTGAATTGAATGCAATGCCCAAATAAATCCTCTGCTATAAAGTTGAGTACTCTTTATCACGGTTATGTTATATACTTTCAACACCTAGGAGTCAATCATTTAACCAACACATACTGAATACCTCCTATGCTTAAGAGAATATTCTAGGTGCTGGTGTATGCTGTGTGCAGGGGAGAGATAGAGCAACTTGACATCCTCTCTGCTCTTTTCTGTGGATTCTCTGCATTGCAGAGAACAGCCTTGAAGCCAGACTCTTTAGCCCTTCCCAGCATGGTACTAGGTTAGAGTCAGCCAATAGGAGATGCTCACACAAGACTTGGACATCTCTGGGGGCAGCTGCAGGAAGACTCATGGGCAAAGGCTAGTTCCTGAGAACCCCTAAGATCAGCAGTAGCAGTTCCCATTGAGACTGGGAGAAGCAGGGACAGCTTCTCTGTTGGTTCCTGAAAGTCAACTGCACCCAACCATCTGTTTTCTAGACCTTCCAAGGTGTGGGAAGCCTCTAGTTCCTTGTGTAAAGGCCTTCCTATTTGGATAACTAGGTGGTTTTTTTTTGCCCCTACTGCAAATGACTGATAGAGCAAGGCAAACAGTCCCTGCCTTTACACACTTACATTCTCATGGAGAAGACAGACATCAAACAACCAACCACACACATAATTATGTCATGGTCGGGTGTGCAGAAGCCAGCTTCCGCCAGTTGTCAGAGCTCTTTGCTGAATTTTTGGAGTTGTGCAAGCCAGTCGTAAAACAGGCAATATTAAAAATTAAACCATATAAACTTGCAATTAATTCTATGAAAAACAAAAGGAATAAATACTTTAAGCTCACCATGTTCTAACCAATTTACTGTTTTCTACACTCTTGAAACTACTTAAATATGTATTTTCACCTTTATGGTGGAAATTCTACATCATGATCTGCTACTGTATAGCTTCTCAACTCTACTTGCAAAGACATCACAGTGGTAGCCTGATATCACTGAACTGAGGACATTTATATCATTGAATTGAGCAAAGGCTATAAATCAAATTATCTCCTATTCAAGAGAGCTGATTGTTAAACATTTACCAAAACACCACAAGTAACTGTGATAAGCACCAGAAGTATAAGTACATATTAGCCCAGCACTGGAAGACTCTTCCATAACCAGGGGTTTCGAGGAAATGTCCACAAGGAAGTAATACTTGAGTTGAGCTCTACCAGTGGAATGGATGGAGAAGAGAATTCCAGGGTAAGGAAAAGCATGAGTGAACTCTGTGAGGAAGGAAAGATTTTGTCCTGACAAATGGCTAAAAAGCTGATAGGGAGAGACCTCAAAGAGAGAGAACCTGTTATTTCACTCCATTCTGTCCAGACTTCCTTTCCTGGCAGTCACCATGGTCTGCTTTACTGTGCTATTATGTGTGAATTTCTTTTCCCTGTTGCCCAGCAGATAATTCTGTTGAAGACAGAGACCATGTCTTCATCTTCCTCTTGCCAGGTGCCTACCTCACTTTCTTCCATCCCCCGAGCATATTTCTAAATGAGTAACTGGATGAATTCTCATAACACTAAATTCAGCAAACATGAATAGTTAAATTCCAAGAAACAAAGACAAAATTCATAATTCAACTTTTTAAATTAAAGCAAAAAATAGGTTTTATATAAAAAAAACAATCAAATCTATATAAGTACTAATTATTTATAAGTTAGAAAAATTAAAACTGAGCTAATAAAGATATTCAGTGTTAAAGGATGATATGTATATTGGTCTGCTTGGGCTGCCATCACAAAATACCATTGACCAGAAATTTACTTCTCACAGTTCAGGAGGCTGGAAAGTCCAAGATCAAGTGCTGGAAGGTAGGTTTCATTTGGAGGCCTCTTCTCTTGGCTTGTAGGCAGCCACCTTCTCACCATCGGCTCATACAACCTCTTCTTTGTGCACAAGTAGAGAAAGAGGGAGATCTCTGGTATTTCGTCCTCTTTTATAAGGAAGCCAGCCCTGTCCATTGGGTCATGGCTTCACCCTCACAATCTCATTTAATCTTAATCACCTTCTCAAAGGCCCGCTTTCCAATAGTCACATGGCGGGTAGGACATCAACATGTGGATATTGAGGGGTGTGGAGGGACATAATATAAGAACATACATCAGATTTTTGGTTCAAGAATAGAAATAAATCATTTATAAAATTACATCAGTAATCATGATAGCCATTACTGTATATAGATATGATATTCTCTCTTACACAAAACTGAAATATGCCAACTTGAAATTCATGATTTAGTTTTTAAATTATATATATTAATACTATATATTTTATATTATATATAACACAAAAAAATTGAAGTAATACAACCCTATACACACACACACACACACACTTTAAAAGTCATGCATGAATCATGTCCCTTCAAAGCTCCAGCTGAGCAGACTGACCACAAACAGCATTTCTTTCATTCCCACAAGCCAGCAGTACTTTGGCTGCTAAGCAGAAATATCAGAGATAAAAGTACCCCATGTACCACACTTGGCTTTAAAGCCTGGGAACATTCCTGGAATTATTTTGTGACTACTGTCCTATTCTTTTACTGTTCAGTGATATTATAACTTATAATTGTTTTTATATCCCATAACAGTATCATGCATTGAGTGGTGAGGCTGTTAAACGCACCCCTCAAATCAAACACCATGGAGTGAAATTAGATGTGATTAAAAGCTATGAAAAGGGTCAAGGTTTATTTATGCATGTGTTATTTTTATGTTATTTGATATACATAAAAAGTATATTTAAAAGTAAAATTACACTAGAAATGTGGTAGATTTATGAAGTCTGGGAACGCATCCCCTCCATTACAATATATTACAATAGGAAAATTAGTTTTGAATTATGTGTGTTTCAAAAAATGCAATGTCTTTATGAACCTATTCCTCACATAAAATGTGACTGCCTCATGCATACAACTGAGAAGCATGGATATCTTGTTAACCCAAATACGGGGCAGGGAGGAGTCATTATGCCTCTTTTCATGAAACATTTGTACCTGCCTGTTCAGAAATTTACATCTCTGCGATTATTTAAATAATCTGTAATAGAAAAAAATTGTGTCTATTTCCTTGAAGTAGCACCAGGAAGGACTTGACAAAATAGTATCAGAAATACTAAACCCAGAGGAAAGTTGTCTTTAACTCTAGCTGAGCTTTTGTTCTAAAGTCATTTGATATGTGAAACACACCTCCTTCCAGATTCATTAATGTGCAATTTTGCCAAGAAGCAAGAGGATAAGTGAGATGATCTGATGTCCTCTGCAGTCTGATAAATGAAGGTAATTCTTGGCAGTTCAAAATGTAGCTATGTTAGATTTTATCTTTTGTTGAGTCAACCCCCTCTGCTCTAATCAACTACCTCAGCCACTCAGAGAATCACTTGATAAGCCTTCGTGGTCTCTGACTCCCTGCACACAATCCTTCCTCCCAGCAAGACTGATCAAAATGCAGCCAAGGGCAACTGGGATCTTAGGTGAATGGTAAGACCCCAACTATACCTGGTTACTGTCTCAAAGCCTGATTCTCTCTCTACTCCCAAACTGTCTCTTGATAAGCCCATTCCTTTGTGCTCTTTCATGGCCTAAATACCCAGAATCTGCTTCATCTTCATTCCTTCCTGTAAGGTCCTCACATAATCACTGCAAAAGTAACCAATCTCCTAGCCGAGATACACACACACATACAATTCTTGATGCTTCAGCCTACACAATTTCTCGCCTCAACTGGAACCATCTTGCAAATGTTACAATACAGCATTCACAAAATCAGTCTCATACTCTAAATTTTACAAAACTGTTTATATTAGCATGAAGAAAATTAAGAGATGCAACCTAACCGTTGAGTTCATCATGGTACTAAAGGCAATCACATGGTATTACACAGTGCAGAGCTTTGACAAAGCCTGACAGATTTTTACTAACATAAAGATATCCAGGTAGTCAGAAGGGCAGATTTTCTTCTTTCCTGCTGAGAAAAAAGCGGAAAGGAAAATACTTAAGTAGAAACCAGAGGAGGTTTAGTTAGATTTAAAGATTTAGAAAATGTTATATAGGATTAGGTGAAGAAATCTAAGATACCCTGTTGATGGATAAGAAGAGAGATGCCTGTCTATCAGGAATGCTTAGGAAACATAACTCAGGAAGCCTGACTGACAATCCCTTTGAGGCAGGCACCGTACATCTTTTGTTCACTTCTGATTTATCAGTAATGGAAATGTGTGTATCAGTTAGACATCTATTGAACAGACATACAATAAATATTTGTTGAATGAATGAAAGCCTAATCAAAATCTGAAGTCAAGTAAGTTTGCTATAGTGTATCCATTTTAGCCAATCCTCATAACTGTTGAAACTGAGAAAGATCTTAGAAATCTCAAGTGATGTGCCTTTAGTCAAACAGGGAGATGGAGGCAGACTGGAAACTTGAGTCTCCAGTCCTAAGCTGTGTAAATTAAACAATCAGGAACTCTGTCCAAAGAATAAGAATTAACAACTTATATTTTCCCTAGAATATCAGATGAATCAGCATATGAATGCCCTTAAAAAAAAAAATGAGTGTCATGAGCCCCAGTAATTGGCAGTAGATTCAGACCAACCAAACTAAAATACTTACTGTCCAGTATTAGCCAAGCATTACTATGGTGTTCTTCAGTACGTGCTTGTTTTGTAAATTTCCGTACTATTCTGTGAAGTAGGGATTTTTACCTCCATTTTAGAGATAAAGAAAGTGCCACAGAGAAGTTAAGCAAACTGCCTCATGTTCCTCAGTAGAGATTGGAAGCCAGATAGTTTGATTCTACTTTGGTTCTCCTTCTACTATATCTTGAGAAACCATGGAATTCACTGAACAATCAAATGGGATGACCATGTACTCCATCAGCCACATGAAGATGCTCCTTGAGCATCTTGGCAACAAGCACAGCTGGTTCTGTCGTGGGCAAAGCTGGAAGAAGAGCACCCTGGTCCTTTCCCTAGATCTTTCCTCCAAGAAAGTGTGTCTGCAAGTTCTCCAAAATCTTAATCATTCCATCAGAAATCTCTACTTTTGGATCAGTCTATGTGTCTGTAATTCTTAAGATTCCTAGGTAGAAAATTTCACACTGCATACTATATAAAAGTATCTGGAGTGTTTCAAGGAACCCTAAGTGAATTAGAGTCAGTAGTGTTATGGTGTGCAATTAGAATTGTTGAAAGAAAGTCAATTTCGATTCAAAATTTCCAAGCAACAGTAATGTTTTTTTCTATTTAGGGTGATATCAATAATGATTTGCAGTGGGACTGAAAGAGGAATGGGAATAGGTTAGATGTTGAGACCCCAGTTTCCTACCCAGCACCACAATGTCATTCTATATTTATATAGTGGCTTTGGGTTGGGAACTTGAAAAGAGGGGGTTATTAGCTAAGTAATTTCTCAGTGAATAGTAGAAAATGTCAATTCTCACTTGTTATTGCTTAATTAGAACTTTCCAAAAGTTATTTTCAAATTTCAGCATTTTGAAATGCCAACTTGTAACACTTGGAAAATTTTCTTTTTGAAGCTGTGCAAACTAAGCCTTACAACTTCACCTTTTAGAAATAACCCGTGGTGACACTGGGTGGCTTTGGAGAACTGGAATGCCTCTCATCTCCCCAGAGCTCACTTCACTGTACTCTAAATTAAAGCTGAGAAAGGGGCTTGAACTGGAGTTCCTTAGGTGTGAGCCCAGAGTCCATCAGTCTAGTTTCTGTTGCCAGTCATCTGGGAGGGTCAAGCTCTACTTTACAGGCAGGGCATCTTTAACGAGAGATCAGTCAATCCACCATTTGTTGGGGCCAGAAACAGAAGTAATCTAATTGGTTGTGGTCCATGCGCCATGTGAATTATCCCTCAGGTGTGGACAAGCTAGGACTAGTTGAAACACTTCCCTAGAAATCTGAAAGGTTTGGGTAACCAGGGAGAAGCTGGCACTTTGATGTACAGGCTTGGGAGCTCCTTTCTGTTGTGAGTTTTAAAAAATGACTGTGCATGAACAAAAGGCACCATTTCCTTCCAGGATCTTTCTCCTGGAGACCTCACCCATCTCCTACCTCCACACCTCTTCCAGTATTTGCAGTTCATGGAGCCACAGTGATATCTGTACGAATGTGGAAGACGATTCTTAACATTTTTTACTAGGAGAAACTGCATTATTTGAGGCTTTAAAAAATTATCATAAAACACATACTTTGTGTTCCAGATATGATGTCCACTCAGCTACATCCCATCTGATCACCTAGATGAAGCCACTAACTTTCCAACATCCAGCTAGAGGTGAGGAGGAGGATAGAGATGTGTCTTCTACCCTGGCGGGCTCCCAGCCCCAGGAGGTGACCCCCAAAGTGGTTTTCACTCCTCAGGAGACCAGGCTCCATCCTTAGCCCTGACATGTGGCTGCCACCACAGTGAATTCCCTGACCCCTCACTAACTATGAGCTCTTTGTCAAAGAAGCTGTTTTTCCTCTTGGGAATGTATTCAACAAGGCAATACTGTAAATCATAATGAAATATCCAGGGGCTTCCCTAGCAGCTCATTGGTTAAGACTTCTCCTTCCAAGGCAGGGGGTATGGGTTCCAATCCTGGTCAGAGAGCTAAGACCCCACTTGCCTCAGGGCCAAAAATAACAAATTATAAAACAGAATTTTTTCTTACATTTTTTGTTCAATTTTGTTACATTTTGTTAAATTTTTTGTTACAAGATTGTAACAAATTCAATAAACACTTTAAAAATGGTCCACATCAAACAATCTTAAAAAAGCAAAAATGAATGAAATATCCAGACCTGGCCCTGGGTTAGGGACTGCTCTGTTGTCCAGATTTGTGGTTTGTAAGCCAGTAGTTGATTCCATGTAGTTAATGTCTGATCTTGGCTCCTGCCATCTATAATCCATATCAAGTCTTTTGTGATTCATTAAATATTAAGAACTAGCCAACAAATGTACAAAAAATAATCATTTTCTGAAAGCTCACAGCTTTTTTAATAACCTGAGCTATATTAATAGTCTTATATCTTAAGGAGAAAGCTAGGAGAAGACAGGTATACCAAAACACATCAACATTTTCTATCAGGATCTAGTATTCTGGTTATATATTAAAGAATTGATTTATTTTCCACTTATTTTATTAATGTGGGAATTTATATCCATCTTGCCTTTCTCTGTGAAAGCTAAGTCAACTGTAGAGTGCAGACTGGGGAAACTTCTAGACAAACAATTCTGAACCTGAGGTCCTTGAACTCTCAAGCGGTCCAGGGATGGAAACCCAAAAGTATACTGGTTTGGATAGAGGGAAAAAAATCTTTATTTTCTCTACCTCCAGTGAAAATTTAACATTTCTTTCAATTATGAATATAGACAACACATCATCACAGTATTAGTCAATCCTCTGGCTGAGTCACCCATAGAATTTGCATACATTTTCATAACACATTAGGTTGTAACATCTGTCTCGCAATACCAATTATATTCATCATTATTTCAAATTCATGGTACTTAAAAGACATCTACCCCATAATACATTTTTATTTTGTATAATTTTTTAGCTTATGAATTTTTATTAATTTATAAAAATATTTTTTTCAATTTATATTTTATTATGGTAAAATTGGCATGTAACATTATGTCAGTTTTGGGTGTACAATATAATGATTTGATATGTTTATGTAGATAAATGATCACCACAATATATCTAGTTAACATCCATCACTATACCTAAATACAAATTTTTTTCTTGTGATGAGAACTTTAAGATCTACTCTCTTAGCAACTTTCAAATATTCACTTCAGTCTTATTAAATTTAGTTGCTTCCTTTGTATAATTTTGAAAATAATTTTTCAATACTTAAGGATTTCTTTTGTTATACTCTGTATTTTATTTTATGTATTTGAAACCATTATTCTAAGAAGTCACTGCAGGCTTCTATAGACCAATACAGAGATCTGAGTTGCAGAACAAGTTAAAAATACTGGTAGACATTCATATTTAATAATATAAATAAATGCAGGGAGCTAATACACAAAAAAAGTTTCTATGCTCAAATGTTTAAGTAAACAATAATACCATGGGACCTATTTTGAGTTAATTGCAGATTTCAATTCTCATCAGTTCTATTGATTTTCAGAGGTATTCGCTTCTGAAAGTTGAAGAAAAAGAGACCCTCCCAACTCTCTGGTCTATGCATGGTACAATGGTGAGTGGGCTAGATAAGGTTACATTTCTGCTCTGATAAACCCACGATGGGTAAAGGAACACATAACTGACCATCCTGCTGGCCAGTCTGCAGAGACTGCTTGCAGAGAATCTTTTCTTATATTCTTCGTTGCCTGATTTTTCATTTCTTTAATGTGGTTAAGAACCAAATTACTTACTGTGTAAGGAATAATTATAATCAAGGTTTGGTCATAATTTCCTTGATTTTTCCCAAACAAATCACCTGTTACCCTCAGACACAGAAGCCACAGAGGCAGAAATATGTAACTAGAATCCTCATGGGTTTCAGACTTCACCAGACAGTTAAATGTAGAAGGAAATGGCAACCTACTCCACTATTCTTGACTGAAGAACCCCATGGACAGAGAAACCTGCTGGGCTACAGTCCATGGGGTTGCACAGAGTCAGACACAACTGAAGTGACTTAGCAGCAAACACTTAAAAGCCTCTCTGTCTGACTGTTAAGCCCAAAATTCCAGATTAAGACAAAAAGTCCCTCTGCCCCAAGAACTAAATAAATAAATAAATAAAGAACAGATGTTTGCCTTCTGTTCATCCTATTTTTATTTCTATTTTTCAGCAACTAAAAACTTACCTTTTTCTCCCTCATCTTCATTCAGTAGAGTCAATCAAACAGTTAAATGGCCCTAATGTCCTGGGAACAAAGGAACCTAGTTGTGATGCTGACATCTTACTTCTAAAACATGCTTGGATTACAGCTGGGCTTCGCTGTTCTGATGACCAGCATTCACCCCAAATAAACACCACAAGGGATAAATCTCCTCACTGTCATGGTAAAGTACACTTACTTTTTAAGATGATTCTAGGACTTCCAATAAAACTTCATAAATGCAGTTGATCCTTCTCTCAATTTCTTCTATGAGAAATTTGGTTCAGGTGACCTGTGTACTTGGTGTAAATTTCTAACATGTTCACCAGCCCTGGCTGAAGTGGATTAGTCTGGTACCAAAAAACACCTCTTTATTTCAACATTGAAAAACCCCAGTAGGACAATCCACAGCCTCTACATATTTCTATCTTCACACCACTTACTGAGCTTCGAAGAACAACATTTCTAAAGACCTCAGAATTCAACGATTTCATTCTCCTGGTTTCACAGACAAGAAAGGTAGTCCTTAACACCTTGAGTAACTCGTACAAAACCATTCAGCTGCCAGAGCTCAGGAAAACAGCCTTCTGTGCTTTTTCCACTTCACCATGCCATCTCCTTGCCCTCAACTTAGAACCACTGTGTTTTCTTTTATTTGTGCACATTTCATACAGTAAAATTATTATCAAGGATATTTACTAACATTTTAAAAACAGTAGTATATACCCAACTTTCTTTTTTCATTCACAGGCCCTATCACCTTTTTTTTTTCAACTGGCAGTCTCCTATATCCTATTTTAGCCCCAATTTGAAGCCTACCATTACTTACAAATATATACCTAAAATGTACTATTTTAAAGTGTTTATATTAGCTTTCCAGCTACTAAACAGAGAATCAATTTCTGCTATATTTTATTAAAACTTATTGGTATTTACTAACAAATTTCTGTGAAACTGAATATAAAATTTTTATGGTACACAACTCAAAGACATTTTGAAAGTAATGAATTTGTTAAATCAAACAAACTTCAAGACATCATAATATGCCCAAATATATGAATTTCTGTTCTTACAATTAAATCCCATTTGGTTTTTACTGTAAAGCCCAGGACGTCACCCATTGTAGATGGGATTAAAATAAGAGGCAAACAGGCTAAAGTCTTAGAAAATTCACTCAATGAAAAGAAAATATTTAAGAAGTCATTCAAGCTAAGATCCTAGCAAAGTAACAATCAAGTGATTTAAGTAAGAACATCAAAGACTATTCACATATAGTAGTAGTGAAGGATCGGCTTTGGTTTTTCCATGCTCCGAGTGCCAGGGGCCCAGGTTCAATCTCTGGTCGAGGAACTAGATCCCTCGTGCTACAACTAAGACCCAGAACAACTAAGTAAATAACTAAAGTATTTTTTAAAAAAATAAAAGGCTCAGATTCTTGACTCTTTTCGTGCATGTAGAGGGCTCAGATGGAGGCAATATAATATAGTCATCACCAAGTGAAGGCACCACCTAGAGGACAATATTATGGAAAGCATTGCTACATATCCAAATCATGGTTTAATACAACCATCAGTTTAAACTTTATACTGTAATATAAATGTTATTGGAACTAATAAGCAGAAAACAAAAATTTAGCTCTCCTCTCGATGACTACTCTCTGACAGAGAGGCTAGTCATTAATTATTACTCCCAATCAAACAACTGCAGGTAGAAAAAGGAGATGGATGGAAAAATCCAAAAATCAAATGATCAAATTTAAATACCTATAAAAACATGAGAAAGAACCTAGAAAGAACCAAAGGAAAATTAAAAGGAAATTAGCCCTAAACAACACAAGTGACTCATGCAAAATCATTCAGATCCTAGAACTGAGGAAAACACTCTTCTGTGCTTTTTCCACTTCATCATGCCATCTCCTTGCCCTCATCTTAAAACCACTGTGTTTTCTCATATTCATACACATTTAATACAGAAAAGGTTACAGTGGTTGTTTTCAGACATTAAAACACTATTTTTATAGTTAAATTAGAAAGTCTTAAATATAAAATATTTTCCATCATTCTTAAAGTATAGAAGAATCCCTTTGTACAGTTCAAACCACAACTGAATTTCTCTAGACTTTACACCCAATCAGTCCCAACGTTCTCTTATTCTTCTATCCTAAGATCTTTAGAATCCTAGCTCAGTTCTCTTTCCAAAGCCACTGTAGCTCCAGAGAGTATAGAATGCCCTCATCTACTTGGTGGGCCGAGCTCAAATATCTCACCTTCTGTTAAACAGATTTCCCATTTTAGCACAGTGCTTCCTCATTCATGCACCCACAGTGTTCTGTACAGACTCTACAATGCACTCATGACCATATAGATTCTCTCTTTCCAGTCTAGAAGTCCCTGAGGGGAGGAGTCCACATCACATCCATCTCTGTTTCCCAAGTTCTTAGCACAGTAACTAACATAGAATGGTTATTCAATTAATGGTTGATAAATTAATGGATTTAGATAGACCATCATTCATTCAACATTGAATAAATATATATTTAAGATCTGCTGTGTGTCAGACACTGTGTGGGATGTTGGAGATGTACTTTAAAAAAAGGCATGATCTCCATGACAAAGATAGTCCAGTGAATTGTAGGGAATAGGAAAATGCCTACACCAAGTACTACTAAGGACAGCTGCTTTGACATAAATGATTTCATTTAATCCTTACTCTGACTACATGAAAAAGTGAAAGTGAAAGTCACTCAGTCATGACTGACTCTTTGTAAGACCATGGGCTGTGAATTTTCTAGGTCAGAATACTACAGTGGGTAGCCTTTCCCTTCTCCAGGGGATCTTCCCAATCCCAGAATAGAACCAGGGGCTCCTGCATTGCAGGCAGATTCTTTCCCAACTGAGACGAGATGAGGAGGTATCAGTCCCATTTCAGAGACAGGCTCTGAGAGCTTAACAAGGTTGATATAATCAACCCCAGAGTTTGAATACAATTCTACCTCATTCCAAAGCCCACACCTCTTTTCTTCTGCATCTTTTTGTTTTTCTAACATTTAAACTTCTTGGGTTCTTTGTTGTTGACTTTTTAAAATTTGACGTGATAACTGGAAATTTGATAATAACATGACCTTGTTCATCCTACCCTGAAGCAATGAGACCACTCTCTCCAGGATTTAGGAGCTGTTGCTGCCAGATTCTGTGCTGTCCTTTCAATTCTATGAATGTATTCATTTTCCTGCTTCAGTCAGAGAGCTCAACAATAGACATACCGGAGCTCAGCAGGTAAAGAATCTGCTTGCAAGGCAGGAGACACAGGAGATGCGGATTCAATCCCTGAGTCATGAAGATCCCCTGGAGGAGGGCATGGCAACCCACTCCAGTATTCTTGCCTGTAGAATCCCATGGACAGAGGAGGCTGGCGGGTCCATGGGGTCATAAAGAGTAGGACACAACTGAAGTATCGGAGCCACACACACATGTGCGCACACACACACACACACACAATTCCACAACAGTCTCATCCAGACTTCAATAAAGAACTATCATTCAAAACCTCTGGGTCCTGAGGTTAGACCACTGTATTTAAATGATATAGTAGACTGCCAAAAACAAAGTTTAATATATTATAACTGATTAAAATATTGATGATAGCAATGACAATACTAAAAATAACAAAAACGATTGCAGCAGCCTCCCTGAAAAACTCAATGGTGCTCAAAGAATAAAGCAAAGAAAAATTACGTTTGTCTCCTGCGTTCTTTATACCTGATAAAATGCTGGATCTTCCAAGAGAGAGATTTTTTCTTTAAATCTCCTAAGGAATGTATTTCCTACTGTTCTCTCTATCTACCAGTCTCCCTTTCTTTTATTCTTTCCTTTACTCTTACACGTATGCCTGTGAGCATTTCAAGCTTAATATCACTAGCACCAGATAATATGTAGAAGTTTTACTTACATTTTTTGCTTACAAATATTTACATAGTTCTTGCTCAGTATCACACTGTTGCAAACATTTTACATGTATTAATTAATTTAACCTTTGCAACATGGCTATGAGGCAGGTACTATGATTATCTCCATATTATTAATGAAGAAATTGAAGGGGAAAAATTAAGTCACTTGCCCAGGGCCATAAAACTGATGTGGGCAGAGCAAGGATTCCAACCCAGGCCATCTGGCAGCTAGAGTCTTGGCTCTAAACACCAAGCTGGTCTCTCTCTCAGATAAATATGCTAATCCATATAGCAATCCTGGAAAGGAATATTAATATGTATCACTGGGAAACTGCAAATAGTATCTGAATAATCTTTGGCTTTGAATCAGAGAGCTTTATATTCCAGGGGCTACTGCAAGACTAACAGACACCTCTAGTAGATACAGAGGACGCAATGGGGAAGGCTCTTCAGAAACCAGGGAGATTAGATTATGAGAGGGGAATCCTCTGGTCTCTTGACAAATCTACTAATCTCAAGGTCCAAGTATCATTGCTCAGTTAAGGACAGCCAAGTGATGACAAGCATTCACCACCAGAAAGATCACCAACACTTGTGAGAAAGACGGTCCTCAGGAAGATGTCCACTTATGCTTAG
The DNA here is from genome assembly GCF_033118175.1 of Dama dama. NCBI lineage: Eukaryota > Metazoa > Chordata > Mammalia > Artiodactyla > Cervidae > Dama > Dama dama. The sequence continues at coordinate 76,797,883 of NC_083710.1, read as the reverse complement.
AATGTAGTTATGACATTAGTTCAACTGAAACAGGAAGTGTTTTTGAGAACCACTCCACCTTAAACCAGATCCCAAATGATCAACATCCGCCACGAATAGAGTGACCATCTATCTATTCTGCTGGGACAAGTCCAGATTTCAACTGTGATTCGGGAGTAAATATTTATAGCACATTCTTTCTCTCTGAAAAGCATACTGGCTAGGGTGTTAAAACATGTTGTAACCCTCACCAAGGATAACCAAGGGTTGGGTGTAACTCAACACATCCAGATGAGAATTATCTCTGCAGTTGAACATGTACAGCGTATATAAAAATCCCTAAACTTACCATATCTGTTTGATGACTCTTCATCTAAAATTCCATTCAACTGCTAAATCACTTGTACATATCCTGACAAGGGAAAATAATAAAAAAGTACTTCTTAATAACCTGTACAAAGACCCATAAAAGGGGAAAGGAATGGCCCCTGCTCTCCAGGTGGTTGAGAAGTGGCTGAAGTTCCTTTGCTGGCTCAGCCCGCACTGTCTAAACCATGTAAGCACACCACTCAAGCCTCAAAGCAGCGCTGTGAGATAACAATCAGTACTCTCTTTTTAGAAAAAGAGAAAAACTGAGGCTCAGAGGTCACTGCTGAGCTGATAAAGTCAATTAATAATTTGGACACAGCTGAAATAGCATGGAATTGCTAGGTCCCATTACCAGCGTACTTTTGAGATGATAGAATGTTTTAATATACACATGACAACGTCTCTGAGATCCATACCAACCTCTCCTTTCATTTATTACACAGTGAAACTCTATTCCCTCTCTACTACCTATTCCACATAGAGATCACCTGGTGAAACACCAGGCTACAATACGGCCTGATGGCAACACCACTGTGTGTACGGGAGCATTTCTGTGTTTGCATACTTAGCTGCTTTCTTCTTTTCTGTTTTCATCCAGCAGAGTAGAAGACAGAGAAATGAAAATGCTGATTGTGGTACCAATCCAATTTATAAAATGTGTCTTGTTGTTAAGCAAGCCAAAAGCAAGACATCAAAATCTCATGATACATGAGTTGGTCAATTATGAGCTTATTTGTGAAGGAAATAGCATTATTCAATGACATCCAAGACATGATGGAAATTAGGTCAAACATTGTGTCTACAATTTGAGGTGTGGGGTAAAGAAAATGGTGACATTTGTAAATTTGTGGACTACAGATCAATATCAGGAAAGCATTTAAGTCATTCAGAAATTGCTAGAGCTGTTGACATGGATAAAGTTTTCTACAAATTTCTTATAAAGGGAAGAAAAAGACTAGTTTTAACCTTCTCTGAGCAAATTTTGTATGAAAGTTGGTAAGTCCACAGTCAAGGCAGGACCATAATTGCCTGCTGAATCCCTCAACAAATTACAACTAAAAAGCCTGCCCCACTGTTAAAAATACATTCCCTCTCTCATCTAAAGTCATGCCAAGTAAGTTGAGAGACCCAAAGCCTCGGGTAGAAAATTATTTCTTAAATACATGCACATACATGTACTCAATATGAAAACATTTTTTTTATATTAGACACATATGCATTGTAAAATTTAAAAAGAAAACCCATATACCATATGTGATGCCATAGTTAGGATTTTATAACATTTTCACTTCTATGGGATTACTCTCCACAACTCCCTACTCTTAACCTGCCAGTCTGTGTTACTCAACTTTTTAACATGACTTCCATTCATGTTTTCAATAAGACTTTCTGAAATAAGATAAAATGAAGTGAAAATTGTTTGCTTTCTCAGCAATGCCGTGCTAGAGGAGGTCCCACTGCCCTAATTTTGACCATAGCTCCCTGTGGGTAGAGATCCACTTATCTCTCAGCCTGTTCCAGTGCCTCGCCTGTTCCAGCTTGGTGGCAGGTTATTAATTGCTTCCTGAATAAATTTGTAAAATAGTCTAAAAAGTTAAGGATCTTTACAAAAGCAAGAATCATAGAATGTCTCTTCCAACCTAACATTCACCATTTACTCTGACTCACTCTTCCTGCAGTTGCTTTTCAAACTGCTGAAATCCACTTACAATTCTTGCTGAAAGTTGGCTTTCTTATTCACTCTATGGAGAAAGCTACAAGGTCAGGATTTAACCTAGTCAGCTTTTTACTTTGGGTCTTCAGAACACACAGCCTTCGCTTTTCTAGAACAACTTGAAGTCCCTTCTTCTAAAAGCAATTTTTCTTTTCCTTTGAGGCAAAAAGAGCCTCCTTTCTTTGGTTCCTCCAAGCTAAATAGTTTCTGAGCTTCTCTCTGGAGTCTGTCCATCCCTTTGAGGCTTTCCACTTCTTTATAGAGGCCCCAGATGACATCACTTTCTTAGACAGATCCCAGCTGTGTTCTTCCAGCAGGAACTGTGAAGATTAACTACAAATTTCAAAGGGCCAGGCTTTCTGGAAATCATAAGGTAGACCCATAGGACTAATCAGGAGAGCTGTCCATGGTATACTTAAAAGGAAAAAGTACACTGCAGAATAATATGTCCTTTTATGGAAAAAGTATATTTATAATAACATATATACATCCAGAAAATGGGAGGATACATTCCAAATGATGGAATTAAGGGCAAGACTTGCCCTCTTCACTTTCTAAAAGTATACAATGATTGAAAGTTTAATAAAAAAAGACACTTTTGTAATTAAAACAAAAAAGAAGGATGATTAGGCTTTTCCAGTATGTGATGTTTTCTTTATGAAGGCCCTGCCCTAGAGACCAGGCTTCCCAGGTGGCTCAGTGGTGTAAAAAAAAAAAAAAAAAAAAAATCCACCTGCCAATGCAGGAGACGTAAGAGATGCAAAGAGTCAGACACAGCTGAGTACACACACATGGTCCTAGAGACCAGAGCTACAGGGATAAATTAAATGTGGGCCCTGCTATTTCTTTCTAAGTTTTCTAGCCTTTCCCTCTCCTCTCTCCTCCTCCCCCTTTTCTGCCCTTCCCTCCTAACCTCAAATCCCTAGTTATTGTATTAGGTTGGTGCAAATGTAATTGCAGTTTAGGAGTCAATTTTAAATCATTATAACTAGGCTGAAACACATGTTTATTAATCAAAATAGAAACCACTACAATCAACACATTTTTGCCAATGAGAAATAAGCTTATTTATTTGTGTAGCATAAAAATCCGTGCTTCAGGATTCGACCAACTCTTGAAAAGCATTTTCTGCCTCCTGCTGGCTGTGGAAGTGTTTTCCCTGCAAAAAAGTTGTCGAGATGCTTGAAGAAGTGGTAATCAGTTGTCCTGAGGTCAGGTGAATATGATGGATGAGGCTAAACTTCATAGCCCAATTCATTCAACTTTTGAAGCTTTGGTTATGCAACATGCTATCAGGAGTAGTTGTGCAAAAGAATCGAGCCCTTTCTGTCGACCAGTATCAGCTGCAGGAGTGGCAATTTTCAGTATATCTCATTGATTTGCTGAGCATATTCCTCAGATGTAGAGGTTTTTCTGGGATTTAGAAATCTGTAGTGGATCAGATGGGCATCAGACCACCAAACAGTGACCATGACCTTTGTTTGATGCAAGTTTGGCTTTGGGAAGTGCTTTGGAGCTTCTTGGTCCAAGCACAGAGCTGGTCACTGCTGGTTGTCATATAAAATCCATTTTTCATCACATGTCACAATTGAATTGAGAAATGGTTCCTTGTTGTGTAGAATAAGAGAAGCCAGCATTTCAAGACAACGATTTTTTTTTTATTCTCCATCAGCTCATGTGGCAACAATTTATCAAGCTTTTTAACCTTTCCAATTTGTTTCAAATGCTGAACAACTGTAGAATGGTTGATGCTGAGTTCTTCAGCAACTTCTCATATAGTTGTAAGAGGATCAGCTTCGATGATCCTCTCAGATGTTCATTGTCAACTTTCGATGGCCAGCCACTGTGTTCTTCATCTTCAAGGCTCTCATCTCCTTTGAAAACTTCTTGAACCACCACTTGCACTATACTTGCTTGTTAACAGTTCCTGAGCTAAATGCATTGCTGATGTTGCGAGTTGTCTCTGCTGCTTTACGATCCATTCTGAACTCGAATAGGAAAATCACTCAAATTTGCTTTTTGTCTAACATCATTTCCCTGAGTCTAAAATAAATATAAAATGCACAGAAAGCAATAAGCCATTAGCAAAAAAAAAAAATAATAAAGTGAGAAGTGCACATTAAAATGATATATAACATAACCACATTTAAGGATGTATTCCAATATCAAACGGCAAAGTTCAACAATGCAAAACTGCAATGACTTTTGCACCAACCTGAGATGTTTAGGGGGACTCAGTTACCTTTTCTCACCTTGTCATCTGTCAACCTTTTCTCTCGGGGTCTCAATTTGCAGCATCAGTTGGCTTACAGGGCATTTTTATAGACAAAGTCCACTGCCTCCCAAATGGAATTTCTGGGGCCCGCTGTTCAGAACATATATTTCCTCCCTGCTATGTTATATTTGAAATGGCATTGGGACACAAGTGTACAAAAGCTGCTAGTTGAAAATGGGAGGCAGTGGGATGAGACAGAGAACAGAGTTTAAGATGAAGAGATCAGCAGAACAATGAGATCAAAAGTTGTCTTCAGGGCAGAAAGGAGAGAGAAGACCCAAGGGCGGTGACCCTTTACAACACAGGTGGAAAGAATGCAGCCAGAAATCAAGAAAATTTTCAAGAAATACACAAAAGGTTATAAATGTATTGTTTAATAGAATAGGAGGCTACATCAATTAAACTGGATGACAAATGTCAGGATGAGTCTTGCCAAAGGTTTCAAGATTACTACTACAGCCTGCTATAGAAAATATACATGGGTGTGTTCTTGGAACAGAAATATAGGCAGCTCTCACCTGAATCAATTCTTTTCTGAAAATATGTTACACAGCAATTTTCGGTGGGATGGAAGACTATCATACTGTTATTTTAATTGGGAAAATTAATATGTTCCCACCCCACCCAAACTCCCATCCAGTTTCCCCAAATATCAATAAAACATCTGCAAACATGCATATAGCAGTCCAAGTCCACCTAAGATTTCTGAATGATATAAATTAGATCATTTCAAACACCAATTACCCAATTCTTTAATACATAATGAAGTGTTTGGAGGGTATGTTTGCATGCAGTACATAAGGAATCCCTTCTAATAGTATCAAATGGGAATTATGTTTTATTTTTACATATGCAAAGAATACATACTGTAATGTAATAGACATGACATAATATGTTAGAGATACTAAAGATCCTATCTAAATTAGACCCTGGTTGGAAACGCTCCCAGATGCTGGCAGAAAGGAACTCAGATTCAGGACGGGGACAACATTCAGGCAAAAGGGTGAGGAAGATCCTTACAGAAAATGCAAAAAAAAAAAAAATTTTTTTGGCTATGCTGGGTCTTAGTTTCAACCTGTGGGATTTTTAGTTGCAGCATACAGGATCTAGTTTCGCTGATCAGGGATCGAACCCAGTCTACCTGCATTAGGAGCCTGGACTCTTAACCACTGGACCATCAGGGAAGTCCTGCCAACACTTTTTAACAACCTGCTCAAAGTACCTAAGACTTCAGCCCCCTCACTCTATATCCTCTGGCCTGATCTCAACAACAACAAATGGTTTTCATTTTACACGTAAGGCACATTGATTACAGTGAGATGTTGATTCAGACGGTGAGTTTAGGGGAAAAAAAGGACTACAAATCCTTATGGCAAATATTTGAATAATGGAAGCTTACATACACCTGTGTACTTCAAAGGGAAAACAAGACTCCAGAGAATTAGATAACCTTAACTATTCTCGCTTTATATCAATTCTGAATTAAATCCACATTTTAGGCTTTTGTCTCTAAGGGATTAATGTTACAGAGTTGACATAGAGTGAGAACACAGCTAGAAGTTATATTGGAAACACAACTAACCCTATTATTATACCTAAACAGATTACATAAAATTAAAAGCTCCCTCAAATTCACTAAATATACTGAAATATTAAGCTGTAGTATGTAGTTTAGATTCCCAAATTCAATAATATTATATATACCATAGATTCTCCGTTTCAATCATATTAAAATATGCTCCATTACAGATGAATTGATAAAAGAAATGTGATGCACACACATGCACGTGCGTGCACACACACACACACTGGAACATTATTCAGCCATAAGAAAGAAGGAAATCCTGTTATTTGTAACAACACTGATGGACCTTGAGCACATTATGCTAAGTGAAGTAAGTCATACAGAGAAAAGTAAATACTATATCATCTCACCACTTACATGTAGAATCTAGAAAAAGCTGAACTTTTAGAAACAGAGAGTAGAATGGTGGTTGTCAAGCGCTTGCGGGTGGGAGACACAGGGGAGATGTTGATCAAAGGGTACAGACTTCCACGTACAAGTTGAATAAGTCCTAGGATGTAATACACAGCATCGTAACTGTAGTTAACAGTACCGTATTGTATACTTGAAAGCTAAGAGAGCAGATCTTAAATGCTTTTGCCACCAAAAAAAGTTAATTATGTGAGGTGAGGGCTTCCCTGGTGGCTCAGTGGTAAAGAATTCACCTGCAATGCAGGAGACGCAAGTTAGATCCTTGTGTCGGGACAATCCCCTGGAGGAGGGCGTGGCAACCCACTCCAGTATTCTTGCCTGGAGAAAATCCCATGGACAGAGAATCCTGGTGGTCTATGAGCCATAGGGTCGCAAAGAGTCAGACAGGACTGAAGCAACCGAGCATGCATGCATGTGAGGTGATGTGAACTAACCTTATTGGCAATAATCATTCTGCAACATTTATGTGCATCAAATCATCACACTGTATACCTTAAACTTACAAAATGTCCTAGGTCATTTGTATCTCAGTAAAGCTGGGGAGGGCAATAGGCCATGTTATGTTATCATCTGATAACACCTATTTGATGTTGGCAGTTCAATGTCTTTCACTTCAAAAGAGGAAGAAGAGCAGGGAGGGTGGGAGGCGGGGGTGGGGTGGGGGTTGGCTGCATTCAAGCAGGTGTTTCCCCTACCCAAAAAATCCTGTTAAGTAGACACCCTGCCACCAAAAGGAAAGGACCCAAGAACTGGGGAGGTGCCCTGGGTGCAGAACGAGAAAGAAAAGTTCTGCAAAATTTTTCTTGGAAGTTAAGAGTTTAAATATTACTATAGGAAAAGGACGTATCTGATTGGTTTTCCAAAATGTAGCTTTCTCCAGCAGGGAGTAATGAAAGACAAAGTAATCTCTCTAAAATCTGTCTAAATCTCTACACATCCTCACAAAAATGGGAATACTTTGCTCTAGATTTTTCTTTTTTATGCAACCCAGGCCTCCAGGTTTGTTTTTAGCAGACACTAAGCAAAATCAATTACCATTGCCAAGAAATAGTCCCACTGAAAAATTGTTTTTGAAGCCTGTCACATCTTTTACACTATCTGGCCCATAAAGTTATAAATCCTCTCCCAATAGAAATCCATTCCATTGTAAGGAAGAAGCTAAAGTTCTATGCAGCTCAATCTTCTCCAGGGATCCAAAGACAATTTCACTCTTCTGTTTTTAAATATCTTGAAAATTCCTTACATTTGCTTAAAAAGGCAGATTAAAGTTCCCTACACACACACACATACACACACACACACACACACACACACACACACACACGGGAAATAACAGTGAGTTTAGAGAAACTACAGGAGCAGCTTCTGTAGTAAATATTTCAATCAAGTCTCTATTTGTAAATCTTTTCTGAAGTATCTGCCTTAAAATCATGTAATCTAAAAACCAGGGTACAGAAATTGACATCAATAAGCCATATCATCCCTCATTCCACAGGACTGCCCCCAGGCCAGAGCAAAAAGGTAGCTGCCTAACCATTTTCTAAAATAACCACTGCAAATGTCCTTGATAATGTATTTCAATGTTTCAACCTATTAGGATCAAAAAAGTTCATCCTGATAGCTAACCCAATTTTCTTCAATTGCAAAATAATATCATTCTCAGGCAAGGAGAAAAGAAATGAGCAAAGATTCTGAGTCAGAGGACTGACTATATTCTATATTTGCTGTGTGACTCCATGCAAGCTGTGGGTCTCTGTTTCCCAAGTATGAAAAGAAATTACTGGACTAGATTGTATTTAAAGATATGGTACCGCTCTGAGAGAAGTAACTAACTGGCTTGTACAAGCCAAACAAAAGTCATTCATATATGTATTATGACATATATAATTCATATTTTAGAGAGCTTTCTTTTACTCAGATTGACTAACCCTAACCCTTTTTTTTTTTAATATTTCCTAAACTCTATTCAGTGTGTTTGTTCTTATAGACAGCAGTATTTTTGACATATTAACTGATGCAGTTTTTCTGTCTAATCAGTTGATTCTTCAACCACAAGAATTTGAACTGCGTGGTTCCACTTACATGCAGATTTTTTTTCAATAGTAAATATGACAGCACCACACAATTCCCTGTTGTCTGGATCCAAGGATGCAGAATCCCAAGAAATACACAGGAACCATGGATAAGGAGATTGACTAGAAGTCACACGTGGTTAACTGTGTAAAGGGCCAGCACCCCTATACTCTTCCCCAAACCCTGCTTTCCAGGTTCAGTTGTATTTCTTATTAGCCCAGGACATTCTTCCACTCCCACATTATTGCAATCTAGGAGACAGGTAGACATTTGGAGAGAGTCAAAGAAGCAAATTCTTGGACTTCTGCATCTAAAAAGCCAAAGAGCTAGCATGCATAAGAGACCTACTTGAGAAAAGAATATGCTGTTTTCCAAACCAACCAGGAGACTACTACAATTTGCACAGACTGTCTAGGAACCCTAGATAAGTCCAGGGTTCACCGGATAGACGAGGAAGTGGGGGACCTAGACCCCTAATCCTTATAATCAAACAAAGAAGATTTGGAGCAAACCGCAGGGACCAACACATAGGGTCCACGGGGAGGACCAGAATGGACCTTCATGTCTTGGCATCTGCAAGGGCCCTAGAAATTAGTTGGAACATATGAGAAAGCAGAAACTATAGACTAACTGGGGAAACTGGACTGACAGCTATTACCCTGAATTGTCAAAAGACTTGAAAGGGAAAAAATTAAGTCACATCTGTTGGAGACCCTAAGCCTGAAGTCTTAATGCCTTACCATTTATACACTTCTCTGACTGATTCAATTCTCTGAATCTTGCATAAGTAGTAAGGTCCAAACTAGACATGATGACCAAGGAGCTGGCTCTAAGTCAAGTCCAAAAATCACTTCATTGTTTGCAATGTCATGTGTTGATTCCAAACCATGACTGAAAGCTCTATTTCAATCATCCAAGATGATTTAGCAATAACACACAAAATTAGCACCACAGTAGCTGATCTCATTCATCTAAGTGGCTTATGGAGTAAAATTTCACCGCTGCTGGAAGAGATTAAAATTAATGTTCAGTACATGCTGAGACTTCCTAGCATAGACAAGTGAATAACATTTAAAGTTAATAGGTATTAGCAGCAACAACAATTTTATTTTCAAACACATCTATACCTACCTTAGAGAGAAAATGCAATATATCCAAATTTCCCTTGAGGGAAACTGACAACAGTTCATTATCAATGTACAGAATATACCACATTTGGCAGACTTCTGTTATGAGCCACCCATAGACTTCAATCCCTAGCAGAATGCACCTCAATAATTAGCACCAGAGGCTTCAAATTTCAATTCCATTTCTTATAGTAAAAATTTAAAACTAACTTGTATAATCCTTTTCCCACCTGTAAATTACCTAGAACAAGATTAAGAACACAGTTGGTTTTTCTCCCTTTGATTAATACCAAAATAGAATACTTAACAACTCAATTTGCTTTGTATTGTGATAGGAATAAGCATTTCTGATTCATCACAGTGACATCTCCTATTGCTGCCCCCCCACCCCCTACCCCTCCCCACCCGCTGCCAACGCCTGGGTAAAACTTTTAGGAAATCAATTGCATCAGTTAAAAGTAAATCAGCATACCTTGATTGCTTTAACATAGTGGTCATAATTTAAAAAAAAAAAAATCCCTGCACTCTGCAATTGCTCCAAGGATTTGTATTACAAAACTGGTTCTGATGCCATAAGTTCATTTTAGCATAAAGTTATTAGAACAAAGTGATCACTCTGTCAACCCTCCTCCCTATTCAGTACACCTCAAAGGTTTCTAATGTCATAGAGCTGCAGTTTAAGAATTTGCAAGATTGAATTCATATCACTGCAATCATAATGATGGAGGCTAAAAAAAAAATTCCTACCACTCAGAATAATTACTGTTTTTTCATTGACCCTGCATATAAGAGTGATGTAATTTCCCCAAAGGAATTGTTTAAAATACTGTGCTAAAGTTCAGACCAGCTTTTTAAACCCGCTTTATTATCTCCCTACATTCATTTGAGTTTGAACAAATTAAGATTCTCAAGGGGCCCTTTCTCACTTTGTTTATCCTGAAGGCCATAACTCTCATATAAAGGCTTATCAGAAGGAGATAATGACATTTTCAGAATCTAGGCAAACTTCTCTTCTCTGCCTCCCCTAAGAAACATGAAAACTTTTTAAGGGACTGGTTAGTACAGCTAAGTCAATTTATTTTTAAACCTAGGTTCTCAGAGAAGTCAAATATAAGCAACTTGACAAGTACCCTGGGGAAAATTTACACTCATAATTTTTTTTTAAGGGCATCTAATATCTTCCAAATAACTATTAATCTGTATGGAAAGATGCTCATACTTAAAATAAAAGCTGTTGTGACGGGATGTGGCTGAAAAGACACCACAGTCCCACCCTCATGATGCTCACAAATTTAAATGATTGTCTAATTACACAAGCAACAGCTATTAGCAGCCTTGTCATTTATTTAAAAGTCTGACAGCTTTGTTGTTCCAAAAAGAGCTATCCTATTCCCAAAGGACCAGTCAACAGACTGGTATCACCAAAGCAGTTAAACAAAAAGTTTCATTAATCAAAATAATTCAACACGTGGTAGATGGAGATACCGTATAATGGCTGAGCATTAACAGCCCAGCACCTTAAGGATATCAACGAAATGCCTTTAAGATCTTACAGTCTGCTCAGGAAACCAGAACATTCAAGAAACAATCGGCAAAGAAAAAATTTTACCACTAATAATTGTCACACAGATTTTCACTGTCCAATAAGGCAGCTACTAGCTACATACGGCTATTAGCACTTGAAATGCACCCAGTTCAAATTGAGATGTGCTATTAATGTAAGATACACACTGGGTTTTGAAGACAGTACCCAAAAACACCCAGGATATAAAATATCTCTTGAATAACTTTTGTATTGATCACACATTAGAGAGATAATATCTTAGATAAAATGATTTAAATAAAGCATATTAAAATTAACTCCAACTTTTTGTTTTATTTTTGTAAATGTAGCTACTAGAAAAATAATCTAAGTGACTTGCATTTGTCATTGGTATTCTCTTTCTCCTGGACAGGGCTGGTATAGAGGAAAAGTGGCATACTTGTACTTGTGTGAAAAAGTCACAGAGTGGCTGACCTTTAAAGGATCCAGAGGACTCTGAAGATGGAATTAGGAGGGAGACATGTGCCAGAAAGATGCTGGAACATTAAATTCTAGGGGCAGAGGAGAGATTGGCCTGAAGCACATTTGTGGGGTTTGGACATTTGAGTTGAGATAAAGTTCTGAAGTCAGGCAGAGGGGGACACACACACTTTTCCTAACTTCCCATCTCACTTCTGCTTTACAGACTCGGTGTGAGAGATACCACAGGCAAGTGCAAGGTAAGATTATAACATCTTCAATGGAAAAGCAGTAAGTTAAGATTCCATCTGCCATCCCTGAAAGTAATCTTTGGTAAATGATTTATCATCTCTGCCTCAAATTACCCTTATGGTCCCTTAATATTACATAATTTCTAGAATTTTTAAGGTCAATGTTATATATTGACTTTAAGAATTTCCTGCCAATAAGCATGTGAAGACTCTCACATACCAAAGAGATTGATACTACTCTAGGATCATGGTCAGCCAACTTCCAGACAAACTTCCAAGCCACTGGTTGAAGTTCCTATCTCCGTATCAGCTAGTTTAAACATTAAACTCTCTTTGGATATTCTTCCCAACTCCACCTGAACTCTCATAAATGGCTTAATCTCAATTCCATAGAGACAACTGACAAACCTATATCTAGCAAGCCTTTTCTTGCTTCCTCTCTTTGTTACACTGGGGAAGGTACTGATAGAAAGATCTTTGAATAATGATGCTTCCGGGGACCAAACCTCCTTTCTCTTTTCATCCTAAGCCAGTGGTCCTAAAACGTTTATTCTCATGTACCTGCTAAAATGATTTTGAAAAGTCTTTCTAACATTTTTAAGTTGACATCCAAAAATTGCCATCTAATTTGGTACTAGATATCACTGGCAAAGGATATAATTGCCTCTGCTTTGTAAATTTTGTAGCAACATTAACAAATACAACAGTTACCTCATTCTTTTAAATATGTCCAATGTTTAAAATGTGTGAAATCACTAGTGATTTTATTCCCACCTTCATCCAGTTAAAAAATACATGAATAAGTTCTTCTTTAACATCAGAAATTGCTACATCATTCTTTTCAGTCTTGGAACTTATTATTCTGTTCTATTGTGCCAGCAAAATTTCAGTCCAATGTGATATATTTTATGCTTGAAAGTCTTTTATTGATCGTCTTATCATACTTCTCTACAAAAAAAATGTTAATATGTTGGTAAATTTAATTTTTTTAATCTCCTGGAACCACAAGTTTGTAAGTGATAGCATTTTTCTTCTGGATTGAATTATCATTAAATTACCATTACATGCAATTGATAAACACAATGTAACATATTTTATATTTTGACATATTTATTAATTATATCAAACAGCATTTATATGGAGCTATTAATTAATTAAAATGAGGTTTTTTTCCAATATTCCATGGGTCCATGGATAATATAACTTATTGCCAGAATTAGACAACGTTCTACATCAGGTTTGTTTTTCATTTTTCATGGAAGTGCCTAGAACACTCTTTACATAAATAGGTAGATAGAAATGGAAGGATTTTATTACAGCAATGTCACTCAATTTTTTAAACTCCCAAGTTAAACGCCAAAAACCAAATAGCCACCTAGCATTCAAAATGATTTTTAATAATCTATCAGCTGACATTTCAATTAGACATTCCTTTCATTTCATGAAAGGCAAAAAAAAAAAAAAAAGTATTACTGGAGTTACAAAAGGATTTATACCCTTTTTTACCCATGTGGGTCAGTCACTTTCTCCATATAGATGCTATTGCTTTTATGTGGGGCTCACAGAGGCACCAGGAAGTGTGAGGATGAAGAATACATTGCAGGTCTGCCCTTCTTTTGTCAACGGGAGAACCCTGTGAAAGGAGATGGATATAAGAAGAATCTACTTGACCACAGAAGGATTCTCAGGAACACTGATCTTAGGAAGACAACATATGGAACTTGAGGACCTAACAACTGGATTCCCTTAAAATTACACTATTTGTGTGCCCACAGAAACCTTGGAGTCTTTATGTAGCACAGGTACCTCAATGAGAAGACCACAGTTGTAGGCCTTTCACTGATTCCTGTAACTTCACCTACAATATGCCTAAATGCTGATAACTTTCAAACATACCTCCGGTTAGTCTACTTTCTGGAGATTCAGAACCACCCACCTACTGGCTACCTACTGACCTACTGGCCATTCTACCTCATCAGCATTTCCTAACCCTATCCACTTGCCTTTATCCCCAACACCCACCCCCATCCTTGCCCAAGAAAGCCACCACGCTTTCTTACCTGGATGCTATATTAACGCCCTCCCTCCCTCATCTCCCTGCATCCAGGTTTATTTCCTTCTCACTCATTCTCCACGCTATAGCTAGAATAGTTAAAAGCAGGGGGTGTCAACCTCCGGGATCTAATGCCTGATGATCTGAGGTGGAACTGATGTAATAATAATAGAAGCAAAGTGCACAGTAAATGTAATGTGCTTGAATTATATCCCAAAGCCACCCCCCTACCCCTAGTCCCTGGAAAAATTGTCTTCCATAAAACCAGCCCCTAGTGCCAAAAAGGTTGGGAACCACTGGTTAAAAGGATAAAAAAACTGGATCACATTCAGACCCTCCTTAAAATCTTTAGAGGCATCCCAGCATTTAGATTCAAGTACAAATGCTGGGAAAGACTGAAGGCAGGAGGAGAAGGGGATGACAGAGGATGAGACAGTTGGATGGCATCACTGACTCGATGGACATGAGTTTGAGCAAGCTCCGGGAGTTGGTGATGGACAAGGAAGCCTGGCGTGCTGCCGTCCATGGGGTTGCAAAGAGTCAGACATGACTGAGTGCCTGAACTGAACAAACTCCTTTATTATTATGCACAAAGTAATCCAAACCCATTCTCAATCCATCTCCTGGGCATATCTCTGTCACTTTTCCTAACACTCTAAGCTCCAGCCAGTCTGGAGCCAGTTTCCATTTTCCAAAGGCTCCAGGACCTAAACCTACACACATGCTCTTTCCTCTGTCCTCTTTGCCTAACTCCTACTTAAACGAAAGCTTAGTTTTAATTGTAACTTCCTCCAAGAGGCCTTCCCTGATCTCCATGAGGTAGAACCCTCAGAGATGAATGCTCCCGGTACTCTTAATTCCTCTAAGCTGCATATATCACATGTCATTGGAGCAACCTGTTCAATGCTTCGTTTCACCTTGAAATTTTCAACTTTATATTGCAAGAACTATATCTACCTTATATATCTAGTCTGACCCTGAAATATTTTCTATATCTAGTACTGAGCCTGAACTATTATGAGTGCTTTATAAATGGTTGGTCAATATGACATCTACTTATTAATTCATAACCATAATTTTATTATAGGTATAGTCATCATTCCTTGACCCAATTATTTGTATGTAACTCTCCTTTATCTCATGAAGACAAGTTCAGAGTTCCTTTCTGATGACTCAAAAAAAGCATCAAATATTCCAAAGTGACTAAATATAGAGATCTAAGCACCAAGAATTTGCCTGTCTATTGTGTCAAAGATGCTGTTAGGAAAAAAGCCAGTTTTCTTGGGAGGACCCTGATTGTAGCTTTCACCACTATCCCATTTAGATATAATCATGTCAGTCATCTCAACATGGACCCAGGTAGGAATATTATTGATTTAAAAGTTTTTCTTCCCTGAATGCTCTACCAAGACTTAAAACAGAAGTTATTAATTTCTGACAAATTTCCATATGCTATATTCATGTCTGCTTTGCCTCTTATATATAAAGTCTTTGTGTGATAACATTCATTATTTTTATCTGCACGCTCACAGTAATTGACTATTAAGTATTTCAAATTTCTTTTGTACAGTAAAAATGAGCCAAAACAAATGCATAATTGGCTTTAATAAAACAAACGAGTGCATTGCAAAAAGTATTGTGTTTGCTAAGAATACAGTTAAATTGTATTCTTTAGTAGTGTTTGCCTTATTAAACCACCCATTACGATTGCCTTTATGGATAGCATCTTTCATATAAAGTAGTGCAATATGATAAGCCAACTGCTGCTAAATGATCGATTTCATTTATGTAGCCAGATGAAGGGATGTCTTTCATATGAACACTGTAAGGCATAAGACAGTCATCAAGGGAATTCTCTGATAATCAATAAGTATGTCATGAAAATAACCTTCCTCTTAACCATTTCCTTGGTGTGTAGTCATGGGCTCACTGGTATGTATGCAGTTACCGAGGACCTGATACCTATACAACTTTTCTCAAGTTTAATGCCCTCATGCTTTCTGTACTATAGTCTCTCCTAGGTAGTTTTGTGAATTCTATTTTTAAGTCAGGTTGCCCGAATGATTTTTTAAGTATAAGATCTCCCACAAAAGTTAGAGAATACCGAGCTCCCGGCACTTTTTCCCCAGACCTTTCCATTGCCCTCTTTCCTCATCCCCGCAAAGATATAATCATTTTGTCATTTTTCAAGTTCTAAACCTCACTGTTATATTTTTCGTTTCCCATATTGTGCTGCCGATCCTTACCACTTATCCTGTGTCACCCAGGCATCACAGTAATCATCTTACAATCTGGATCATTTTTATCCTTTCTTTTCACATCATTGGCACCAAATAGAATCAACACTTGGCAAACATTCATCCAATTCATTCTGTTCACAAATACCTATTGAAAACATACTATGTACTATGCACAAGCACTGTGCCAGGAACTGGGGTAAAACAGGGGCCAGAGGAGGCTTTGGTTTTATCCATGAGGGCTTACAGCCTATCAGACAAGACATCCAACAAACATGCAAATGTACATAATCAGAGATTATAAGTGTTATTAAGAAAACTAAAATAGTTCTGGGCTGAAGAAAACTAATGACAAGAAGATTGACTCTTGTCAGAAGGTTAGGGGAAAGCCTCTTGGAATTAACCACATTTAATCTGAGGTCTAAAAAAAATAAAATCTCAGTAGCAAACTAGATAGAGGCACACAATGAGGTAGGGATGACAGACCAAAGAACCTTCTTACTGATAGTAAAGAGGCCACAGTTCATCCAAGCAGCAAAATTAGATTTAAGTTTAAAAAAGAAAGCACTTTTGGCTGAAGAATGAATGAAAGGTGGCAAGACTGGGAGTGGGGACAGTTTGGGGGCTGCAGCAGTAATTCAAGTCAGAGACTGTGTGATGTGGCTTAGAAAATTGATGACAGAAATGGGCAGTAATGGATGGTTCTGAGATATATAGAAAGTAAAAGCTATAGATCTGGATGTGAAAGGTGAAAGGGACAAAGTATGGATGACTTTCAGTGTCTTTCTCAAACAACTGGGTATATGGTGGTGGTCCTTATAGAGACAAGGCAGAATGAAAGAAGAACAGATCTGGAAGAGGTTGAAATTCAAGATTGCATTTCAGACATGGGAAACTTGACAAGCCTGTAAGACAATCAACTGGAGATGTCAAGATGGCCGTTGGAGACAATGTTAAACTCATGGTTACAGAGTGAAATCTGTAAGAGAGAAAGTGTAGGGAAAGAAGAGGGGAGAGAGTCCCACATTTAATGGGCAGGAACACCAAAATTTTGTAGTGAAGGAGTGAAAAATCATCAAGGGAGAGAAGAATAAACCAGAAAAAAAAAAAGTCCAAAGTTAAAGAAGTCAAAATGAGATTGTATTTCAGGACGGGAGTGCTCCAGAGAATCCAGTGCTGCGTGAATTCTCAGATCAAAGAGAGCAAAGGTGAGGCCACTGAACTGGGCCAAGTGAAGGTCATTTGTGACCTTCAGAAGAGCAGTTTCAGCTGAGTGTTCAGTTAAACAAGAGTGGAGGTGAAGCGTAGACAATTATTTTAAAGGAGGGTGATTATCAAGAAAACAGGAATGGAGCAAATGATTGAGAAGAACAGAGTACCCAAGCTTTTCAGTCTAATTTCACACACTGATTGGGAAGTGAGGAAAATATCAATGAGGCAAGGTGAAGGGAGAAGGCAGAGGAGAAAGCCCTGCAGAAGGAAGAAAATTAGAGCTAGAGTCCAGTGGAAAGTCAAAGCACTGGAGTTGACAGAAGGAGGGATGTTGTGTGCTGTGTGTAGTTGTGGAGACTCTTGGGGACTCTTGGAGTCTCTTTGAGACTCCATGCATGGTAGCCTGCCAGGTTCCTCTGCCCGTGGAATTCTCCAGGCAAGAATACTGGAGTGGGTTGCCATTTCCTCCTCCAGGGGGTCTTCCCAACCCAGGGATTGAACCCATGTCTTCTGAGTGTCCTGCATTAGCTGGTGGATTCTTTACCACTGCGCCACCTGGGAAGCCCCAGAAGGAGGGATATTTCCTGTGTAACACTAAGAAAGATCTATGTAAGTGAGTGTACAGATTTGGTAGTACAAAGATAAGTAAGTGTCTCCCTGATGGCTTCTGTCTTCTCAATGAGGTTAGAAGCAAGGTCACCAACCACAAAAGATGCATGAAGTGTTCTAAGAGATTTGAGGAGGACAGGTGATAGGAAACAGCCATTCAGAAAGTGGGAAAGTGAGTCTGCTAGAGATATACAGTGAGAAACATAGAAATAAATAGAGAAATACAGAAATAGAGCAGTGGAGCAGTGATTGACTATTTGAGGTTTGTGATCATGCATTTAAAAATTAAACCAGGCTGCCCTCCTATGTGTTTTTTTAATCTAGGAATATTCAACTGCTTGGACACTGGGAAGGAGACAATGAATGGCATATTCATAGGATCAGAATTTTTCTCGAGATGAATAACAGAGGGAGAAAGGTAAAAAAAAAGTTGAGGGGTTTTTCAGGAAAGATATTTGGGTACACAGCCATGGACCCTCAACTGGATAAGGAGGAAAATGAAGAGAGTACAGTGGAGGTGATGGGTGGACTGTGAAAATGTATTCAAACAAGAGATGCTTGTTTCAAAAGGTAGAGGAACCAAGCTGGATGAGTGGATGGATGTTATAGACCCTGAGGAAATAATACTGACAGGGCTTAGCGAGGGTAATAAGACTATGAAAATTAGGAGCTAAAACTTTCAATGAATGAAGATGGGTGACCAGAAGATCAGTAACAGATGGCAGCATGGACTTGGGGTGAAAGTGGTCTCTCTATTTGGTGTAACATTCAGAGCATCAGGGGTTTTGATGTAGGGAAAGGGAAGGCTCAGTCTAAAAACAGTAAGACAGAACAAGGGGAAAACAATCCATGCCTCCCCATGCCTTTCTTTAAAAAAAATCAAAAAACCTATTTTGGTCTTTGTATAGAAACAGGAATTTATTTGCCACAAAGGATGATCCTACCATACCTCTGCTGGAATCAGGACACAGCCTCCTCTTTCCTGATTCTATGTTTGGCCCCAAAGCTGCCTCTCCTGTTTTTGAGGTACCTGACCTATGAGTGAAAAAGCAGTTTCCACTTGATGAGGCTATAATAGACCACCTTCAGACATCAAATGACTGTGTACCCTATGTAGGATGAATTCTTATCTTGCAGATCAACCACAGGACTTCTTAAAAGCCAGATTCCCAGGCAGTCATTCCTTAACTATACATTCTTCTATTAGTAAACATAATGATAAAATATCCAATATCCATCCACACATTCATATAAATATTTCTTGCCATATTGTACCAACAGTTGGGTTTAGGAAACTACCTCTTTTCCACTTGGTAGCCTCTCATAAAGAATTTCCAACAACATTAAATCTTTTCTACAACACAATGTTAACAAATGCATTGTATTACATTGGATAAATCAGATTTAGTTAAGCAATGTGCTTTTATTATATGTCCAGGTTGTTTCCAAATTTGAGACATAATAAATAAAGCTGTAATAAACATCTATAGGCATAAATCTTTGAAGACATCTCTAATTATCGATGCCTATAATCAATCCCTTGAAGCAGTATAATATAGTAACAGAAAATGGATGTTTTCAGGGTTTTTGAGACATATCATCCAACCATCTTCAAAGACAGTTTGTACAAGTAGCATCTAAGTCTTCCCTTGTACCTTGCCAAGCTTGTCAATATTCTTGTCAATATTCTTTGTATTCTTTCTTTTTATTTTTCTGTAATATGTATTTTTAAATTTTTATTGAAATATAGTTGATTTACAATGTTGTGTTAGTTTCAGGTATACATTAAAGTGATTCAATTATACATATATATATATATATTTTCTTATTTTACATTCTCTTCTATTATAGGTTATAACAAGATACCAAGTGTAGTTCCCTGTGCTACATAGTAGGTCTTTATTGGTTATCTATCTTATAAATAGTAGTGTGTATATTTTAATCCCAAACTCAATTTACCCCTCTCCTCCCACCCTTTAGTAATCATAAATTTGTCTTCTATGTCTATGAGCCTAATTCTGTTTTATAAATAAGTGTACTTGTATCCTTTTTTTAGATTCCACATATAAGCAATATCATAAGATCTTGCACAGCAAAGGAAACCATAAACAAAACAAAAAGCCTACAGAATGGGAAAAAAATATTTGCAAATGATGGGACTGACAAGGGATTAATCTCCAAAATAATTAATTAATCTCCAAAACAAAAAAATTAATCTCCAAAAACAAACAGCTCATATAGTTCACTACAAAAAAAAAAAAAAAACAACTTAAAAAAATGGGCAGAAGACCTAAATAGACATTTCTCCAAAGAGTATACACGGATGAACAAAAGGCATATGAAAAGACACTCGACATGAGAAATGTAAATCAAAACTATAATGAGCTACCACCTCACACCAGTCAGAACAGCCACCATCAAAAAGTCTACAAATAATAAATAATAGAGAGAGCGCAGAGAAACAAGGAACCCTCCTACACTGTTGGTGGGAATGTAGGTTGGTATAGCCACTATGGAGAAGAGTATGGGGGCATATATACGAAGAAAAACATAATTTGAAAATATACATTCACTCCTACATTCATTGCCAAGCTACTTACAATAGCCAGGAAATGGAAGCAACCTAAGTGTAAAGTGACAATTAGGTTATGAATGAATAAAGAAGACATGATACACATATGCAGTGGAATCCTATTCAGCCATAAAAAAGAATGAAATAATGCCATCTGTAGCAACATGGACGGATCTAGAAATTATCACACTAAGTGAAGCAAGCCAGAGAGAGAAAGACAAATACATGATACATTTCTTATTTTAGCAGATCAATATGTAAGGACCCAAAAGGAAGGGTCTTGTTCATAAGTCAGTCTCCATTCCAGAACCTGGAGGGCTGACGCGACTTTCCATTCCAACAGAGTAGGGAACACCTCCGGTACTCACCTGCCCTAAGATGCCTTTCTCTAGCTCCTTCCTGCTCCTGTACCCTGAATGCTAATTATCTTCCCTGATGTCTTTTTAACTTTGCACAAAATCCCCCCAAAGCTCCCTGGATTAAATTTAAATGCCTTCACAATTTTTATTTCCTGTTTATTGACTTGCTTAGACCCCATCTCTAACCTCCTAGATCCAAGTCATGATTAGCTTGCTTCCCAAGCTCTCCAAATCCCCCACTCCTATCAAGTTTAATTTCTGAATTAAAGCTCCCAGGTAAACACAAATTTCTATCATTTCATCTTTTTCTATTGTGTCTCATTATCTCTTTTACTGTTTTCCCAATTTCCTCTGTCTCTTCCCTCCTCCTCATAACTGGTTTCACTTTGATTTGTTAGGTATTTTTTCCAGACCTCATCACTGAATCTCTTTCCATTTCAGATTTATTGTGCTAAAGTTCTTCAAACTATAGTTTCTTTCCTAGTTATTTCAAACCCTGGATAATAAAGGGAATGCTCTATATTTGTCAAGTTCAAAAATAACTTTCCCCACTGGCTATTGCTTTCAGCATGACAGTATTACTACACAAAACACAGGAATAAAAAGAACAAAGAACCAATACTGCAAATTGTGATATCCTACCCATTCTGGAGACATGGCAAGCCTTTTGCATGTGGTATGTTTTATAGCTTCAAAAGAAAGGGGTCTATCTCTGGATGGGGTCTTATCCCTGATAGCCTGACAGTGGTCCCACTTAGGAAGTTAGAACTTCATCCATTGTAATTTTCTCTTTTCCAATTTGTAGGAAAAAGAAATATTTCCATGGCACAATTCAAGGAGAACAAATTACCTAAAAACAAACAAACAAAAAACCCACTACTTTAATAAGGGAAAGCAATACATCAAGCAATACATTATTTTGCTTTATCATTCAAAAAATGCATAACATGTTTATCAAAATTATGGACTTCATTCTTTACAGTTTTCTTGTTTTTTATGCATAAAATAAATAGGCCTCTTCTTTGTCCAACCAAGATCTTACACGGTATGGAAGATATGGGACCTACATACCACAACACATCTGCCTTGGGAACAGGTTTGCAGATTCCCTTCCAAATATCTTTTTTTGCCTCTAGTCTCAGTGAGAACCCAAGACCAGTCAACAGCACCTCTGCCCCTTTCCCTTGCTGTCATCTTTCAGCACTGCCCCCAGGTAATCATCTTTAGGCACCAATCATTTCTCTCATTCTCATCTTCTTAAGGCTCTTTCCTACCTTCTCATCCCTACTGATTCTTCCCATGGCCAATGCCCATCCAATCCTTCCCTCTGGGCCCTCTGGAAACACCCTGCTCCTTCCCACACACTCACACTCCTGTCTTCTCAAGCTCATGTTAGGATGCTAATTCTTCCTTACCCTAAATAGACCCTGCTTTCTGAGGATTTGTTTCTCCTGTTTAGCGGGAGCCCGCTCATTTTCCCACACTCATCCACAAGCATTCTTGAGTAGAGTTTTCTCTGCCATTTCTGAACCATGACTTCTCCACCCTGTCTCACACTTCTCAGAGGCACATGGCATCTGCCTAGCCCATCCCAGCCCCATCACCTCATTACTGTGATCCTGTGATCAATCTCACAGCTGACGAGGGTGTTGGCATCCATCTTTCCCCAGTCCGCAGCTCTGCCATCTATCTGAACGCTTCTCTGACAACCCATCCTGACAGCCACTGTTGGGTACTGTTCTCTCTCAGGCTACCCACCTCTGCCATCCCACACTGTGAGCTCAGACTCTCAGAACACTGGCATTCCCCTCTCACTCTTGCGACTTTACCCTTATTACTATGGTTTGGGGTGTAGTCTTAAGTTACACTGTCTTTTATAACATTGCATTAAGCAGTTGACTTTTTCTCCATCTGAATGAAAAATTCCTTGAAGGCAAGAATAACACTTCATATTTTCGATGTGTCCATTCCATCACTAAACACATTTTACCCTGTGTAGCACAGTGTTTCATGAAATGCATTAGAACTGGTCAACAAGTGGGCCCACAGACCAAAACTGGAACACTGCCTATTTGCAAAGGACTCATAAGCTAAGAGGTGGTTGTGATAACGAATGAACCAGGTGGTCCAGTGATAAAGAATCCACCTGCCAATGCAGGAGACATGGGTTTGATCCCTGGGTCGGGAAGATCCTCTGAAGGAGGCCAGAGCAACCCGCTCCAGGATTCTTGCCTGGGAAATCCCATGGACAGAGTCTGGTGGGCTACAGTCCATGGGGTCGCAAAGAGTAGGACATAACTGAGTGACTGAGCATGCATGCACAGCTAAGGATATTTTTTATATTTCTAATTGGTTGCAAGGAAAAAAAAAAGAAGAATATTCATGACCTGTGAAAATCATATGAAATTTAAACTTCAGCATTTCATAAATAAAGTTACACTGGAACACAGCCATGCTTATTCACGTACGTATTGTCTATAGTTGTTTTCATGTCACAACAGAAGTTAAGAACGTAGTTGAAATAGGAACCATGTGGCCTGCAAAGCTTGAAATACTTACTATTTGACTCTTTACAGAAAGTTTGCTGATCTCTGCATTAGAAAGTTGAAGCAACTGAATTAAATTCACTGGATTATTGAAATATCCACCCCAAATATCTCCCCCTCAAAACAAAACAAAAATCACACACAAAAAAAACTCAAAAATAAGTAAAGAGTAAAAGAAAAAGAAATTATGTCTTCTCTGAGAGTCCCCAGTTGCAACACTATCCATGACATAATCTGAGACTGTGAGATCACAAAGCAATCTGAATTCAGGAGAAAAGGTCATGTCCCTGGATCATTTTGCACCAAAGTCTCCCTAGATGGGAAGCAGCGAGAGCACCCTCCATATTCTTTAGCTAGACAATCCATACTGAAATTAATGCAAGAAGACATAAAAGAGCTGTGTTTCCAGCTGTTGAAACCCATGTTATACAGAAGGACTATGAATCATGGATTGGAAACAATGAGGCTTCTTTTCTAATTAATCATTTTTATGCACTCACTGCAGATAAGAGATCAGTGGGGGGAAAAAAATGACCCAAAAGAATGGAAGCTTCCATAGCTGCCTCTTTCTCCTGCAACGCTATGAATAAATGAAAGTTAAAGCCAGTGGTGTCAGAGCACAGAGCTACTTTGATCAAACAATGGGAAATGCAAAACCTGGAGACTTGACTCAATAGTTAATAAAGTGCTGCCTTCACCCCACTGTAACATCTGTACTTGTCCGGCCATGGCCACATAGGTGCCAACGCACTAACTCAATCAGCTTCCTACCTGAAGTCTCAGCTTAATTAGGACCATTTATCAAAATGACACCTGTTTTGGAGGCCAGATCAAATTGATTACTGTTGTTCAGGCTGGATCTCTGCAAATGCTGTTAAGTACCTATTTTTAGAGCAAAAGATGGGTAAATATTTATCCCAAAGATGGTAGTAAATACAGTATGTTGACAAGAAAAAATATATCTGATACGTGAAGAACATCCATACTTTAAGAGGAAAGCCGTATTTTTACTCTTGCACTGAACCTGCAAAATGTGGGATCCTGCAAAATCAATGTTTCGCAGCTTTTCTTTCAAAGAGATTGGCTAAAAACATTTCTGGTTTATATCAAGGTAAAGGGACTAATCCGAGCAGCCAGGGATTTAACTAAACACAATGTTAAATATAATAAAAATATTTATGCAGCACACTAACCAGATAAAGTCACAATGGGGCACCAGGAAGCCACTGACTGTCTAAAGATTAATCAATTAATCTAAATGATGTCAAGATGAGTTGGCTTCTACAGTAATATCCATTGTTAAAAGGCTTTACCTATGATGTATCTGGCAAAGATATCATTTCCCATCTTGGCTTAATATTTCATTTTACTCTCTGCATGTGCCATAAATATGCATTCATACCAAGGTGTGTACCATAGATTATGGCCTCCAAGCACATAACTGTGCCATTGTATTTCTCTTAAGTAGAAAAATACACTATATATGACAAATATTGAAATTATAACATGTGTTGTTCCATTTAAATGGTACATGTTCAAGAGATAGTTCACTTTTTTTGACCAAAATAAAAATCACAGCAACTAAACAAAAGATAATGTAATGTCTTCATTTCTTCATCTAAATTCTGAAACTGTTCAAAGTAGTTCCCCTCTAAAATAGACATAAAAGCCAGGTGTTAGTTGTTTTTAAATGCTTGAAAATCTTTAAGTTAGTCCATCAAATCCATTTTTAAATGCCTCATTCCCTCTTCAGAACTAGTCATCCTTCACCGAAGTGACATTTCTGGTTGTGTCTTCACTTAACCTCACACCCAGGATGAGTGAGGGTGAAACAGAAGCCCAGAGACTCAACCAAAAAGGACTTACCAAGATCAGCCCGGTAGTGGCAAGACAAATTTTATAAGACATTATCTCAGAATTAGCCACAATTAATGATTCCATGCTTATAAAGTACTTCCTTGCCCTTTCAATTTTTCCCCAGCTGAAATACATTTTCTCTTATTTCTTAAATTTTAAGATACTTGATGAACATGAACTTCGCTCAGTCGTGTCCGACTCTTTGTGACCCCATAGACTATACAGTCCATGGAATACTCCAGGCCAGAATACTGGAGTGGGTGGCCTTTCCCTTCTCCAGGGGATCTTCCCAACCCAGGGATCAAACCCAGGTCTCCCGCATTGCAGGCTGATTCTTTACCAGCTGAGCCACCAAGGAAGCCCAAGATACTTGATAGTCACTTAATAATAATAACAGTATTACAATAATATATAACTAACATATAAGTAAATATATAAGTAAAATAATTTAAAATGTAAAAATAATGTATAAGTAAAAATGACACAATAATAATTTTGGTTGTTCACAAAGACATGAAAACAAACAAACAAACAAAACAAAAAAACTGGGTAAATAGAATTTCCAGGCAAAGAGCTAATAAGAAAGAAACAAACCAATCAATTTATAAGCTGATCACTTATTAGAAACAGGAAAATGAAGTTATTTTAATGAAATGTTCTATCAATGATGTACTCATGCAACTAGGAATGGATGTATAAGAACTTTAAGATATATTGCTTTGCCTTTTCCAATATCACTTCTTGCATTAAAAAATTAAAGGTGGACACATCAAACACAAGTATCGAAAACAATCCTATCTATGCAGTGAGGAAAGCATTAAAAAGTACTGATGTTCATTTCCAGTAAAAATGTGCCACTTTTGGAATAAACGTGACTTTTAGAATGTTGAAGTCTGCTGTTTTTTAATTTGTGGACTTTGGAAATTAGATTAATTCAAGAAGAGAGTTCCAAGTCCCAGAATAAACTCATTGTTTGCACCTCCTAGTGGAGATAATCTGTAATGACAGCATCAGTGTTCCCACTAGGTATGTCCCTGGGATAATTTAATTAGGCCAAACTCAATTGGGTGCCCATTTACTTCTTAAACGGCCTTGTATATGGGTATACTTGTCAGGTACAAGCAATTAAACCTCCTGTATACACAGGATGCCTGTGATCAAAATTCACATTGTAAGCTCCTAAAATACTTACGATGCTTGGAGGAAATGTTTTATTCCTAGTGACTCCCTCAATTGCCGACTTACAAGCTAATATATTGCTGTGCATAAACCATGCATTCAACTTCAGAATAATTCAATTACCCTTTGGAAAAAATTAAATGCACTTCCAGTAATAAGGCAAACATGCTCCACTTAAACAAACATAAAAGTTTGCCCAAAATTATTTAAGAACGGCCTAAAAGAAATCTAAGTAATGGATGACTGGATGATGGAGAAGATATTCATCTCTAGAGAGTATAAGATTCTCACCAGAAGAACCCCGCAGGAAGATCACTAGTCTAGGGAAATTGTTTTGTGAAACAATTACCTGGCCCTGCAACCTTGGGCTAAGCTAATCCTATCTGGCTATCTCTAAGTCTGCATTCTTTTATCCTAAAACAAAGATAGTTTATATTCCACCTAAACATAAGACTGTGAACATATATAAAAATGAAAACTTTTCTTCTTAATTTCTAATAGATGCCAAACATTTAATCTCAGGTTTCTCATGTTAAAATTTAGTGCAAACCTCAAAGTTTCACTCTTCCTTGTCCAAACCAGCAATGCTTACAGTTATGGGGCTCTGGAGTCTCATTTGCCATCATTAGCCTTCAGGACCACAGCGTGACTGAAAGTACCATAGAAGCCAATATCCTGACATGGAAATCAGAACATCTTGAAAACCCACAGGTAACATGTAAAAGGAGCTAATGAGTATTTCTCTAGGATACACAGCTTGCTGCTATTGGGCTGAGTCATGCTCCTAGGTATTCAGTTAATTTATACTCTGCAAAAAAAAAAAAAGGCTGGGGCGGGGGAGAAGAGGAAGGGAGAAGAGAGGAAAGGGGAGGGGAGAAGAAAGAAGAATGAAAATAACTGGACTACTGTGCTTGAGATTACATAGGGAAAGGAAATGTGTTAGTCACTCAGTCGTGCCCAGCTCTTTGCGACCCCATGGACTGTAGCCATCCATGCTTCTCTATCTGTGGAATTCTCCAGGCAAGTACACTGGAGTAGGTAGCCATTCCCTTCTCCAGGGGATCTTCCTGACCCAGGGATCGAACCCAGGTCTCCCACATCGCAGGCAGATTCTTTACTGTCTGTACCACCAGGGAAGCTCATATAGGGAACTAGCTTCCATCTGAAAGACAGAGTGGAGTCTTGAACTAGATATCCAAGGGTAGCATTTTTTTTTACCTTCTATGGTAGCAGCTATTAGGGTCAGTTATATAACTATTACCCAAAATTGTAGTGTGTATGGTATTGTAAC
The DNA here is from genome assembly GCF_033118175.1 of Dama dama. Taxonomy (NCBI): domain Eukaryota; kingdom Metazoa; phylum Chordata; class Mammalia; order Artiodactyla; family Cervidae; genus Dama; species Dama dama. The sequence continues at coordinate 76,770,182 of NC_083710.1, read as the reverse complement.
ATATGAGCCATCTTCTTCCCTCTTTTACCAATCCCAAGTTAGACACAAATAAAGGAATAACTTAAAAAAAAATTTATTTTAATTTAAAGGTTTTTTCCCAGAAAAGGTTTGTTCCAGAAAGAACATCCAAGGGGTTATTTCATGACTCCATAAAGTATAGGTATCTTGTCCTGAAAGCAACTGTTCTGGGTCCATTGATGAATGTCAATACTGGAGATGATTCTGGGATTCAGGCCCAAAATGAGGCATCAGAAGGATGTTCCACATACCTCAACCTGCCAGCACCAATGTGGAAATTAAGTGAATGATGTTGGGGGTGGATTTGAGCCGCTGTAGGGGCAGCCCCATTGCAAAAGGCATTAGAATTGACTGTCTTGTTCTAAAGGTGGGTGCTGTTCTGAGCAATGCAACAAGAATGCCTGTGCGCAATCGCCTGGGCAACAGGGCATCTCCTGAAGAGCCACTGCCACATTTCTGAGGACAAAAGAAAGGTGACCATTCTCTCCATCGCTACGTCCCTTCTCCAGCTTCACTCAGGATTCATCTCAGTCTTGTCCTGGCTGGATTTCACACCTAACATGCTAACACAAAAAAATTCAACCAGGAAAAAAAACATTTTTTTCTTTGAAGAAATAAAACATTTCAAGACAATTCTAGTTTACAACAATAAGTGGCTACTTAACATGTAAAAACATCCTACAGATCATAAACAAATACTAGGGAATATTACCTGGTTACACTCTATCTCTAACCAAAACACAGCACACTTTCAATTCTGCCATTTCAAGATGTAACAGTGTCACAGAAGCTCCTTTTTGAGGAGGGTTGACACCTTTTACCAAATTCATCTCCATAAACCTACTGAAACAGATACACAGGAAGAATTGTAGGAAGAGATGCCCCCTCTGCAAAAGAATTCTAACATTAAATTGTGTGAGCTATACCAGTCAGAGGGGCCACCATCAAAAAATCTACAAACAATAAATGCTGTAGAGGTTGTGGAGAAAAGGGAACCCTCTTACACTGTTGGTGGGAATATAAACTGATACAGCCACTATGGAGAACAGTGTGGAGATTCCTTTAAAAACCTAGAAATAAAACTATCATATATGACTCAGCAATCCCACAGGTGGGCACATTGCCCTAAGAAAACCACAATTCTCATAGACACAGGCATCCCAGTGATCACTGCAGCACTATTTACAATTGTTAGAGCATGGAAGCAACCTAGATGTCCACTGACAGATGAATGGATAAGGAAGCTTTGGTGCATATACACAATGGAATATTACTCAGCCATGAAAAGGAACAAATGTGAGTCTGTTCTAGTGAGGGGGATGAAACCAGAGCCTGTTACATAGAAAGAAATGTCAGAAAGAGAAAAACAAATATTTTACACTAACACATATACATGGAATCTAGAAAAATGGTACTGATGAACCTATTTGTAGGGCAGCTGTAGAGATGCAGATGTAGAGATCAGACTTGGGGAGATGGGGTGGTGGGGGAAGGAGAGGGTGGGGCAAACAGAGAGAGTAGCACTGAAAAACATAATTACCATATGCAAAACAGATATCCAGTGGGAACTTGCCATATGATGTAGGGAGCTCAATCCAGGGCTTTGTGATAACCTAGAGGGGTGGGATGGGCGGGAGATGGAAGGGAGGTTCAAGTGGGAGGGGACACATACATAGCGTGGATACCAACAAACAATTCATATTGATATATGACAGGAACCAACACAACAGTGCAAAGCAATTATCCTCCAATTAAAAATAAATTTAATTAAAAAAAAGTGTGTGAGCTAAAACATGCTTTCAGATAAATGAGAAATTTCTGAAAAGAGTGGATAGAAAACCATGATATGATGTCTCAAGTTTTAAGCTGCCTAATTATTCATCTAAAATTCACTAACACACACAACAGTTGTGTATAAATACATTCATTTTGATTATTCCATTACTGATTCAGTCATTGGGACACTAACTAGTTGTTAGGCCTGAATAATACACTTCTGTTTAAACGTGAATGCTCTAAGAATGAAATCCTCCAGGAATGAGGAAAAAATAACTAAGCCCGTTTACCTGGTAGGAGTTCAGTGGGCAATTTTCATTAAAAATACCTAGGCACGGGTGTCAGCTATCACTGATCTTGTTAACTTCTGGCTTAGATATTGACCTTGCTTCAGCTATTTTGCCTCTGGTTTTCTCTGAGCTTTACTACAATACGTGCTTTAATTTCCTGTGTTATTAATCTTCAGCCCAGGGAAAATGAAGCTGATGTACCATAAGAAATGTTGCTCATCACCTTTCCACACCGACATCTATAGCATCTTCTAAGGCCAGGAAATTATTAAAGTCCATTTCAAGACCATTACTCCTTTGTCTTAGGTGATTTGTGCCTTGTTAGAATGGAAATCAATTTATTCCCTGTTACATCATAAAGTGCTAAGAGCAAAATCATATTTACTTCAGCATCTCCAGATTGTCTTAGGAAGTTTTAAATAAAGAATTGAGATTAGTGTTTTACGGTTGCCCATGGAAAAATAATCTTGATTTTATCCCATCATGCTGTCAATTTCACCATCTGTATTTCAGAATTTGAGGAATTTCAAAGTCGATGTGCTACAGTTTACTGTGCAACCATCTAGAGTCAATTATAAAATTAAGAATAACAATTTATTATCCTAAAAGGAAAATTTCACATTATAATCATGTTTTTTTTTTTCCCATCTTGAGGGAGAAACACAAGTTTGAACTGCACAGGTACACTTAGATGTGAATTTTTTTCACTAGTAAATACTAGAGTACTGCACGATCCATGGTTGGTGGAATCTGTGGATAAGGGACAGATATGAGGAATCGCAGATACCAAGACCTAACATTAAGTTATACTCAGAATTTTGACAGTGTGGAGAGTTGGCAATCTTAATCCCTCGGGTTCAAGGGTCAACTGTAATCACTGTTTTCAATCATCCATGCTTAATCAGACAAATTACTGAATGTAAGGGACTGTGTCATATCATCTTTGTGGCCATCACTCCCAGTACCTGTAATCTGCCAGGTTGCTTACACCTTAGAACCTGTTGATAAAGACTCCAGCTGTCTGGAGTTCTAGGCAGACAGATGTCTATGGTCACTTTCCCTCTGGCCCATGAGATTTTTGGAACCACCTCTTACCTTGCTAGAGCCACAGTTACCCAGGCCACTGCTCACTAACAGCATCATATCTCCTCGACTGCTGCCTGCTAAGTGAATTTTGCTTAGTGCATTCACCTGAGTCCGTTCCTCCAAATTCTAACTCCCACCATGATACTGCGGTTCAACAGAATATGGATTACAAATTGAATTTATTGGTAGCTGTCATGAGCATTGTTCTCTGTGTCTGGAACACTGTACTGTTTAAGACCATCACAATTCCTATCTTGAACTCTATAGATGGGACTAAACCATGAGCAATGAAACTAATAAGCACCAATTTCAGCGAGTACTCATCTCCTAGCAAGGTTCCAGGATTGATACCATGCTGCCCTGACCACGATCTGAGTAAGGGTCATATTTGCCCCACACAAAGAGAAGGTAATTTGATTATTATTTCCCCCCAAAGGCTTTCCCTGACCCTAACTGCTTTCCAATCAATCAAAAGGGAAGGTTGTCACTAACTGCTTTCCCATGAACGAAGCAGCACCTATTTCCTTTGCTTTAAAAAATAAGAAGTTTTGTTTTGTTTTGTTTTATGGTGAGGGTAGGGCAGGAGGAGGATTTGAGACACAGGCAAGGCAAAGTTTCTTATTAGCTATTGCTGTCTGTTCATTTCAGTCTAACATATAATAATATTTAAAACGTTCCAATGTTAAAATATTTTAAATTAAGCATATGGGTCAGGATTGCAGCAGGCACTAGAAGAAGCCCTCAGGTCCAGTGATGTGAGGGAGGCTGAGGAAAGGGATTTCTTACAGAGAAGAGTCAGGAGATGGGCCAAACAGAGAAAACACAGGGGCTACAGTGTCCTGAGACCAATAACTTCTGGGCTATGACCTCCACTAGACTGAAGGGAAGAAGATGCATTGGTTACAGCCACTGGAGTGACAGGAAGCGTGGAGAAGGCTGACTGACGGGCAATATGGCCTTGGGTCAAGGGGTACGGCCAGTCTGTGACAACCCTTGACTTCATTGTTCTCCCTTCTCCAACTCTTCCTGATGCACTCCACCGGCCAGATTCACCAGTAAGCCAGAGGCAAGAAATACCTTGACGTGGGATGCACAGGTCAGCTTCCCAGGTGTCATGGACCAGACGTGTGTCCTCACCCCAATTCATATGTGAAGCCCTAACTCCCAATGTGATGGTATTTGGAGATGGGGTCTTGGGGAAGTAAGTAGCATTGGATGAGGTTGAGTGCAGTGTCCTCACTATGGGATTAATGCTCTTAAGAGAGGAAACACTAGAGAGTTTGGTCTCTCTCCACACACACGCACCAAGAAAAGGTCACATGAACACACATGAAGAAGGCTGCCGTCCGCAAGCTAGGAAAAGAGCTCCAACCCAACACCAACCCCTGCTGGACCCTGATCTTGGACTTTTAAGACTACAGAACTGTGAGAAAATGAATCTCTGTTGTTTACTCCACCCAGTTTATTTTATTTTGTTAAGCAGCCCAAGATGATTAATACTCCAAGGGACTAAGCAGGTAAAGAAAGGCAGACAGGAGACTTTGAGAGGCAAGCAGACAAAACTCAGTATGTGCAGATGGGTTTTATAAATAAAAAGTTATCAATAGAATAGCGCAAAGAATGTGTTAGTTGATACTGAAATTATTCACTCAGGTAATATTGTTCATGTATTCTGGACTGAGTTTCTTTTAACTGCTTAAAGATAGAAGGCCTCCTCAATTATTTTTTGGCTAGTTTGTAAATATCATTAATGGCTAAAATTTTTAAAGGAGTTGACAAAACAAATGCTCACTTGTACTCTAGTATTATTAAGGTTTTAAGATTATTTTTTTGATGTTTAATTTCTCTTCATGAGACTACTGTTTTGTAGTGGACTGTCATGGTTTTAAGAACAACACGCTTACCCTGAACAGAAGGCTTCAACCCTGAGGCATGAAAAATAGGAAAATCATGACATTGTCAGACCACATTAACATCAACAATTACAGGATTAAATTCATGAAGTCAGTGGAACAGCCTTAGAGTTTTATATCATATGACTTAGTTTTCTAATACATGAATTTATAGAATCCCTGGGCCAGATGAAATGTCACAGGTTTATTAGGGGATATAAAATTATGAGAAGGGAAAAAAGTTAAAGTTTCAATGAAGTTATTTTTCTTTAAGATAAAGTGTCTGGATAGAGCAGATTGTCACAAACAACCTCACTAGCTGGAATAAGCCGACAGATTAGAGGAGGAGAAAATCACCATTGTTTCTAATTAAAGCTCTTTAAGAGGCAGAAGAAAAGAAAGGTGACTTTAGATGCCTGAGAGAGAACCCCTCTACCTTGCACCCTTAAAAAATGCATCTTACTTTCAATGCATGAGACAGGGTGCTCAGGGCTGGTGCACTGGGATGACCCAGAGGGATGGGATGGGGAGGGAGGTGGGATGGGGAACACATGTACACCCATGGCTGATTCATGTCAATGTATGGCAAAACCACTACAATATTGTAAAGTAATTAGCCTCCAATTAAAATAAATAAATTTAAAAAAAAACAAGCTAAGAAAACAAACTGGGAAATTTAAAGCTTTAGTGATGCTTTAAAATTGTCTACTTAAAAAGGTCTTTCAAAAGTATTTTCCTTTCAGATGATCTTTCGCAAGAATCTTAAAAATGTATTTATTATCATGTTTAATATCTGAGGGAAAAGGATGACAAATGAGATTTATTAAGCAACCACTATGTGTCAAATTCCACATTGGCTGCTTTATATACATCATCTCATCCTAACAAGCACCCTCCCAGATAGACATTGTTTTCTTTATCTCATAAAGTCATCTGCAGCCTGCTTTGTCTATCTCCAATTTTCCAGAATCTAACAAAAAAAAAAAGTATACGGCACTTAAGTGGCATCAATAAATGTTGTCGGAATGAATGAATGAATGATGCTCCTAGAATTTAAGAATCTTACCTATGCTAATATAAGCACAGGCCCATCTGCCTCCACTATTCACGCTTTTATCAACACACCATGTTGAAAGAACAGAGTTCAAATTATAGTTACAGGAAATAATGACCACAAAGTTGTGTTCTCAAGAAACACAACCTCTATCACACACAGCAGTTCTTTCATGTGATTTAGATGATGTTCTACCTTTAAAATATGGTCACAAGGATGATAAAACTATACTGGAAGTTAAAATGGATAAGAGAGAAGGAAAGAATAGTGCCAAGAATCCAACAGGACAATTATCCAAGGTAGGAACCTTAAGCAGAGCTAGAAGAAAAGAAGACCACCTATGAGCCAGGTACAGCGTCTGAGATCTGAAAACATACACTTTTATGTAAGGATTTTAGTGTAGGCAGACTACTCAAGGGGGAGGGAGTATACAGGAACCTTCCAGGGCTCAAGGCTGGTCCCCAGGGCACCTTCGTGTGAAAAGCGGCAGCCCTTAAGGGGAAAGCTTGGGGAGTCATTGGGGCTTTTCTGGGAAAAGAAAATGGCGCACCAGACTCAACCATGAGCAACAGTCCTAGGCTCTTCACTAAAATTATCTCCTGTGAAGTAGCACGCGCTGGGGACTGGAGGGAAAAACAAAACTGGTGACAAAGACTGTTCCTTCCGGGCTTCCCTGGTGACTCAGCGGTAAAGAATCTGCCTGCAGTGCAGGAGACCCAGGTTCAAGTCCTGGGTCGGGAAGATTCCCTGGAGGAGAGCATGGTCACCCATACCAGTAGTCTTGCCTGGAGAATCCCATGGACAGAGGAGCCCAGTGGGCTACAGTCCAGGGGGTCGTGCAGAGCCGGACGCGACTCAGCGACTTCACCACCACCACCGCTGTTCCTGCCAAGATAGCCAGAACTGAGCTGAAGAAAGAAGGGTGCATATTTAAGCTTGGTTCAGCACCATCTGTCAAGTGATGGACAGCAGCAAATAACACCAGACAGCCCAAGACAAAAACACTCAGAAGCTCCTGAATCCACGGTCCTTTCTTTCCCAGACGCCTTCCCAATGAAGTGGGACCAGGCTGCCTTTCTTCCTTGCAGTCTCCATCACTGGCCAGTTCTTAATTAATGCTTTTGAACATACTCCTAATGCCTGTTGTCTCCCCACAAGGCAACAAATGATCAGGGTATCTAATATTCAGAAAAACTGGCATGTTCCCAGAGAAAATGTGAGGTCCTAGAAATAGGCAGGTTAGTAGAGAGAAAGACATCCTACAAAGTCCTCCTTGGCCACATCTTGTTCCTTGGTCGTTCCAGATCCTTCCGGGTCTCTCCACCCTGCCCTCTGCCCTGGAGGCTCACCTGTGGGGACTACAGTAAGAAGCACCCTTCCCCTGGCTCCCACTTGGATTTGGCAAGTGGGAAGCCCTGGCGGGACACTAGGGAAAGGCGAGCAGAGAGAGGTCTGGGGATTTATTCTCCTGACCCCGTTCCCGCAGGGTCCCCTCGAGCTGTTGTGTCCCTCCCCTGACAGTCGTCGGGCCTCTCAAGCTGCCTGCTCTAAGGCGGCTCACTCTTCTCTGACCTCAGAAATCTCTTTCTTCTCAGCCCTCCACCTTCCCTCGCCAGCTTCTTATCACAGTGGACCCAGAGATGGTGAACAGCATGGGGACTGCCAAATTCAGATAATCTGAATCCCCAGATTATCCATGACCCTTCTATCCTGTACTTTTTTTTTTTCTTTTTTGCTTTTTTTTTTAAATTTCTTGATGGCTTCCCTGATGGCTCAGATGGTAAAGTGTCTGCCTGCAATTGCGGGAGACCTGAGTTCGATCCCTGAGTTGGGAAGATCCCCTGAAGGAGGAAATGGCAACCCACTCCAGTACTCTTGCCTGGAAAATCCCATGGATGGAGGAGCCTGGTAGGCTACAGTCCATGAGGTCACAAAGAGTCGGGCACTACTGAGCAACTTCACTTTCACTTTTATTTCTTATTTTAATTTTTTTACTGGAAGATAATTGCTGTACAAGATTGTGCTGGTTTCTGCCATACATCAACATGAATCAGCCACAGGGACACATAGGTCCCCTCCCTCTTGAAACTCCCTCCCACCTCCCACCCCACCCCACCCCTCTAGGCTGTCACAGAGACCTGAGTTGAGCTCCCCGTGTCACAGAGCAAATTCCTGCTGGCGATCCATTTTACATAATAATGTATATGTTTCCTCACTACTCTCTCAATTCGTCCTACCTTCTCCCTCCCACACTGTCCACAAGTCTGTTCTCTATGTCTGCATCTCCAGTGCTGCCCAGAAAATAGGTTCATCAAACCACCTTTCTAGATTCCATACGCAAATTGTGGTACATATATACAATGGAATGTTATTCAGCTTTAAAAAAGAATGCATTTGAGTTAGTGCTAATGAGGTGGATGAACCTAGAGCCTACTGTACAGAGTGAAGAATGATAAATATTGTATATTAACGCATGCATATCCTGTTCTTTTTTAATGAGTCATTTCATAAATAAATTCATCTTGAACTATTTTGAGAGCACCATCCCCTTCACATCCTTTCTACTGAGACCTTGACTTACATAAATGTATTCATTCACTCAACAAATATTTATTAAATACATACTGTGTGGCAGGCATTATTGTATCTGCTGGAAATTCGGTGGTAAATAAAATGGGCAAAGAAATAGAAATATGCACATGCATATACATATTCATATAGCCACACATTCACAAATATAGTTACACACGCAAACATGCGCACAGACTGCTTCTCTACAATACAGCATAGTTATTAACTGTACAGACTCTGAAGTTAAACTACCTGGTTTCCAGGTTCTGCCCTGCTCTTGACCACTGTAAGATTCTGTGAGAATGTTTATTCATGTGTAAAATAAAGCATAGATTGTTGATGTTCAGTCACTCAGTCGTGTCTGGTTCTTTTCAACCCCATAGACTATAGCACGCCAGGCTTCCCTGTCTTTCACTATTTCCCAGAGTTTGCTCAGACTCATGTCCATTGAGTCAATGATGCCATCCAACTATCTCATCCTCTGTCCCTCCCTTCTCCTGCCCTCAATCTTCCCCAGCATCAGGGTCTTTTCACAGACAGATAGATAACAGGAGCTACTTCCTTAGATTGCTGAGAGGACTGGGTAAAATAACACAAGTGAAGTCCTTAGTGATAAGTCCTCAATAAGCCAGGAATAAACACAAACGTTTTTTATTGTCTCCTGGAGCCTTCTTTCTGATGGAGAAGGACAGACAATCAAAATAGTCTTGGATATACTATACACAGGCTATGGTGACTCCAAGAACAGGGCTTTAATATTTCAAGATTGTCTTCTCATTCATCGAGTGAAGAAAATAAACTCAATCTTGCAGTTTGTGTAAGAGTTAAATTAGATGGTATAACTAAAACACCAAGTACAATATGTCACTCAATAAATGCTCTTCTTCTGTCTCCTTACTTCCTAAGCCAGACCCCTTGCTTCTTAGGCTAGAGACAGTGTTCAAAATCAGCTTCTCCTGGCCTGACCCAGGAAAATGGCTGCCTTCAATGTTGCTCCCTGACGCCCTGCAACGGCACTGGATGAGGAAGGGTCCAGAAACACACCCTGGCATTCAGGGAAGCCCAGAATGCGAAAGAAGAGAGAGTGGAGACACCACTGACTGGAGGCAGACAGGACTCCGGGGGAGTCAGGGCCCAGGGGCAGGGAAAACAAGGCAAGCATTGACAGAAAATCAGGCTGTTTGTGTGCTTCTTGTGTATTATTTTCCTTCACTTTTTGTTTTCCTTTTTTTTTTTTAAGCCAATTCCCCTTTGAAAATTGTAACCTGTTTTATCCTCCTCAGAAAAAAAAAAAAAAAAGGCCGACCATCCATGCTCAGGCCAGAACAATAAACAGAGATTGAGGAAGAAGGGTGGGGATGGAGGCAAACTTGAAATCTTTCTAAGAGGAGCTGTTGCCAGATTGTGTCTGCCTCCCCCCACCAATTATCTCTCCCCCTTCCACTCTATCAGGATAAAGCTTTTGCTAGCAAAGGAAAAATCTAAAGTAAATGTGGTAACACATCAATTTGTGTTAATCGTTGTTGAGTCATGGGTGTCTCATATTATTTTCTGTACTTTGTATTGATATATATGAGGTATTGTAAACGTTAAGACAAAATACCCTTGAAAAAGAATCAGAATTTTCAACAAACTGTGAGCACAATAATATGTCTCTAATTATTATGTAACAGTGAGGGAAAAGAGAAGAAACCTTAAGTGATCAATATTAAGGCTTGGAGAATCATGGTGCACCCATTCAGTGGAATACTATGCAGTCATTAGAATTAAGTTAGCACTGTGGATTCTTTGGTAAAAGTAGAGCAAAAAACTTTATATGCAATGTGCTGTGCTTAGTCACTCAGTCGTGTCTGACTCTTTGCAACCCCGTGGACAACATAATTTGCTAAAATGTCAGTACCAATTGCCCAGAAATTGCACAATAATGCACAATAATTGCACAATAATGATAATAAACATTGACTTATTATTATATAGTAGATTTTATTTCAAGTTGTTTATCTATGTTAACTTATTTATTTCTCAAAACAACTCTCATTAAATACTCCTATTACCCCCATTTTACGGATGAGAAAATTGAGAAGTTAAAGAATTTGTCAAAGGTTATACAACCAGCAAGCAGCAGAAATGAGATTTGAGCCCAGGCAGTCAGTTCTGGGAGGATGCTCTTAACCACTCTGCCACACTCCGCCCATAATCAGGCTGATAACAGCAGTACCTACCAACTTCTAAAGGCAGCACTGATCTCACAACAACCCTGTGTGTAGGTAATATTAACCTCAATAAAAAGATAGAGAACCCGGCATTAGAGTGGGTGAAGTGATTCACCCAAAGACACAAGAACTGAAAAATCAAACCTCACTCCATAGCTCATGTCCTAATCATGACACTATATGTTAATTCCTCTTTCCACTATTTGCTAAATCTTCTACAGTAAGTATATATTAGCTTGATAAATAAAAAAAAGAACAAAAGAAGTCCAAAAGGAAAGCTACTTTTAACAAGAAAACAATTTAAACTACAAAGTATCAATAATATAACATTTTAGATAAAAACACAAAATTTAAACTTATTTTACAGCTTTCTTTTATGTCTTCTTAAATATTCATTCGTTGCATTACCATAAAAGAGCATACACAATTTTATGTCACCAAGAAATCATTCCGGCTGGTAACACTTGGGAAAGGCAACACTTCTTTATATGATCAGTTGGATAAACTGACTGCCATCGGCAGTTCGCATCTAGAATTCGATTTAATGAAATGACCAATGATTTTCTCTCCAAGCTATCCAACTTGTGTCTCATTACCCATGAAGAACCAAGAATTACTAATCACCGGGTGAACAGAAAGCCATACATAGGCACATGAAACATCACAAAACAGAGCCCTAATTCTTTGGGGAATACTGCTTGTACACAGCATCACAAATTGGATAAAACAGGTCCATGATATTTATAAGCTGCTGTTGTGACACAGTCATGAAGAAAGGCAGCATCTGAGGAGCAAACTGCCTTTACTGCATCCTTTTGTGTGTGTGTGTGTGAGTCCTTCTGTCGTGTCTGACTCTCGGTGCCCCCATGGACTATAGCCCATCAGGCTCCTCTGTCCATGGGATTCTCCAGGCAAGAATACTGGAGTGGGGAGCCATTCCTTCTCCAGGGGATCTTCCCAACCAGGGACTGAACCTGGGTCTCCTGCATTGCAGGCAGACTCTTTACCATCTGAGCCACCACATCCTTACCCAGTCCTGAAACCTTGCTCCATCTCTGAGCATCCGCTCCTTCCATGAGGTGGAGTGGAGGTGAGGGAAGGGATGGGGATTAGATACCATTTTGTCAAACTACATTCAGGCTGGCACCAAATATCTGTTACAGCCCAGCTCACATTCTAGCATCACGTCTCTCCTTTTTCTCAGAATTCAGTTATATTTCAAGAGCCTAAACCTCAAATTCTTAACTTCGCTCCTACAGTTATAATGCTCTTCATTTACTTCCATATATAAGCCTCTTTGCCTGGTTTTCTGTTTAAGATTTTGGAGATAAATATTTCTATTCTTTGTCAGTCTCCTATTTATGCTAACTGGACAGACATTCAGGTCACAATCTACTCAGGGCTCCAGGCTCAGTTATATTCTGACCAGTTCTGTGCCCTCAATAATTTACCTCCACAGTGTTTAGTAAACACCCTTAAAATAATGGTTTGCAGGGATCGGTAGCCTACCTTAGAGGCTAACCTAGTTAATACAGTCTCTATAAGCAATAAAGCTTTTTTGAACATTATAATAATTTTACCAAAATGCACGTCTGTGCGCTTGATACACGGTGAGGCCAAACAACAACCAAAATGTCAGAGTTTGGAGCAGAGAATGGTTTACTGCAGGGCCATGCAAGGAGATGCGTGGCTCCTGCCTTAAAGACCCCACACTCCCTGGAAGCTCTTAAAAAAGCCCTTTTCTAGGAAAGGTGAGGGAGAGGTGGGGTGAGTTGTCATAAGCATCTTGGTGTCAGATCCTTTGTTCTTGAGGTCTGGTCACAGACAGATAACCATGTTCCGGTAAACCTCCACCAAACAAATGTGATTCTCTGTTCTAACAAGAAAAGGCATGGTTCCGAGGCGCCACTTTCACCCTCTGAGGTCCAGGTCATAGCTGGGAAGAGGCAGCTCTCAGCCGGCAGCTCCCTCAAAGCCAGCTCCCCAGATGCTGTCATAACTCAACTGGCCCTCAGGCTCTTCAAATGGGCCAGCCAAATGGGGGCGGGGAAGGTCAAGGGGCTGGGTCCCACAGACTGCAACCCAGGCTCACTGCCACTGCTGTCAAGTCAAGAGGCAAGGATCAAGGAGAGGTTCACCGCCACCTCAAGGACTGGGCCCGGCCAACGGGTGGCCTTGGTGAGGGCTCTCGAGCCCTGCATGACACAGCTCCCGGCTGTTTTCTGGGCACCCCCAGCTCAGCTACTGGCCTGAGGCTGGGTGAGCTGGAGGCCCCCAGGAAGAAGGCCAGGGTCCACCTCTTCACTCCCATTAGGATCCTAATGACCATCACTCCCCTGACCCCTGGCTGAATGGGCTTACTAAGGGTCCCTCATTGGCAATTGGTTGCTTGTGGCCAGGGCCCACTGCGTCACCAACCGATGGCTGAGCAAGACCGCCAACGGTGGGTTGAAAAAAGAAGTTTGACAATACCATTGCTGATGCCAATATGGAGCAACTGGAACTCTTATACACTGCTGGCACAAGCATAAATTGGACAGTTATTTGACAATATCTAGTCAAGTTAAGTCGGGGAGGGGCTTCCCAGGTGGCTCAGATGGTAAAGTGTCTGCCTGCAATGCGGGAGACCCAGGTTCAATCCCTGGGTCAGGAAGATCCCCTTGAGAAGAATATGACAACCCACTCCAGTACTCTTGCCTGAAAAATTCCACGGACAGAGGAGCCTAGTAGGTTATGTCCATGGGGTCGCAAAGAGTTGGATACGACTGAGCAACTTCACTCCATTTCACTTCAGTCAAGTTGAAGATATGTCTACCTGCGCACGCGCGCATGCGCGCGCGCTCGCGTGTGTGTGTGTGTGTGTGTGTGTGTGTGTGTGTGTGTGTGTGTGTGTGTGTTTTCAATCACTAAGTGCTATCCAACTCTTTTGTGACCCCATGGACTGTAGCCCACCAGGCTTCTCTGTCCATGGGGTTCCCTAGGCAAGAATACTGGAGTGGGTTGCCATTTCCTTCTCCAGGGAAACTTTCCAACCCAGAGATTGAACCTGCATCTCCTGAATTGGCAGATGGATTCTTTACCACTGAGCCACCTGGGAAGCCCCATGTAGACCTTACAACATGACGATTCCACTCTTAGGTAGATGGCATAGAGAAAATCTCAGACTTGTGCACATGGATATGTACACTGCATCAACTGCCTACAATGGGAAAATCTAAATGCCCATCAACAAGAGAAAGGATAAATAAAATCTTGTAAATTCATACAATGCATGCATAGTGCAATAAAAATAAACTATATATGTATTAATGTGATTGATCTCTAAAACACAATTTAAATTAAAAAGCAAATTGTGAAAGTACAGCAGGTATCATGATACCTTTTCTATAGATTTTAAAATATATAAGTCATCTCATTTTTGTTTATATTTGCATGCAAATGTAATACAAGTATAAAAATATGCAGAAAATGATCACACCACACTTGAGCTCAGGACTACATATGGGGAAAAGACCATGAGACCAGGAAGAATCCACAGGGATCGTCAACTGTATTTGTTAAATTTTATTTTTTCAACCAGGGATTTAAGGAAAATGCTATGCTACTCTCTGTACCTTTTTTTATAGGCATAAAATATTTCACAATAATAATCAGCAAAAGAACCCCACCCATCAAGGTAAGTATAATGAGTGAAACAGGACCTAAAGGTCTATGACACACATACTCTGCAATAGTATTTGAGTATCAAAATATCCAAACTTGGCATATGAGACCCATCTGCAAAAGTGAATACATTTTGCTTCTCTAGGAAAACAACCAAATGTACATAACTTGAACACATACACACTAGATCTACACACAAAAGCGATTCTAGGAACTTCTCAAGTTCCTGTTCCTTTTAAAGGACATTGTTTTTCAGAGGTAGATAGACACTGAGACTCTACTCACTGGTACCAAATGTCCTGCCCTGGGGCAGGAGTCAGTTACAGACCCCAGAGTAGGGGACATCAATTCACCTAACCTGGTCTTCACCTCACAATGCACAGGCAGGAAAAAGGAGACCCACAGAAGGACAATGCACAAAATCTTTAGGTCTGGACAGGAGAAATGGATGAACATATATCTCCAGCAAATTCAAAGAAAAGAGCAAAGGAAGAGAGGAACCACAGAAAGAGCAGTATGTGCGGACACAGAAGTAGATTCCAATAACAAATTGTGCCCTTTTTATGGCTACATTATGGGAAATAAATGACAAATGCATGTACAAGGTGGCCAAGATTTTAAGGAAACTCTATGGCTGTGTTATGAAAACTCCAATGAGTTAAATTAGATTTTTTTCTCCTTTTGAAAAGTCAATATTTGGATTTGTAAAGTCCAAGATAAGCCAGTACAAAATAGCATAAAAATCCCTTGACCTAACTCACAGTTTATACATTAAGTCAAACCGAAAATAAGTTATCAGCGGCTCTGTCAGTATAGAAAAATCAATATTTTCCTATCATACCATCTGCTTTAGCAGTGCAAGTTAATAAATTTAGCTGGTGAAATTTTATTCTTTCTTTGGATTCTGGAGAGAGAAAATATATTTTCAATAGTTAATCTAGTCACTTACTATATCGAGCAATGAAAAATGAAATACTATTATTCGAACGTGTGAGTTTCCCATGTTCAGTAATAGAACTCTTCACCACTGAAATTCTTCACCTGCATTACATCTGCGATTCAGTGCACTACACCCTGGTCCTCCTGCTTTCCTGCTTCTGGACCTCTTTGCCCTCAAAAGGGAATCAGCCCATCAAAGAGAAGAAAATCATCCAAACTCTAGAAAGCAACTTAGCATTTGCGACCCATCTTCAAATCTAAATATAGTTTGGGTTTTCTCTGAGAATATAAAATCGACTACACTTATATAACTTGCACATACGTGGACTAGATCTACAAACATATTCAGAGAATTTGCCAAGTTTTCTCAAATTTTGTAAGGAGACACAGTTATTGAAAGACACAGATACACACTGAGACTAACTAATCCTGAGTGACATTTAGCTTTTAAAGAAAGTAAGTTAAATACGATTTCAACTTTTAAACAATAGTGAAATACTACACAATAGAAATAGGCTTTCAAAGGAATTTTCAAAACAATAAATATGTTTTGAGTACCTACTACATGCCTAGGAGGATAACGACTTCATGTTTTCTTGTATGTATTGCTATAATATGCAGGCACTAAAACCGATGCCAGTATTTCAATTCAATTCTTCTTTTATAATATTTCCAAAATTCTACAAAAAGCTTTCTTTTCATTTTTGCCCTAGAGATATTTTCCTATTAATGTGCCTGGCAGCAATTGACCAGTCAGATAAAAGCCCCTTTTGATGTCAGTTTTTAAGTTTGTAGGGTATTTCCAAATTGCTAGAAATACTAATTAGGAAATACTCTGGTTTGAGAAATGGTGAAATTAACAGAATTTTCTCACTTCTGATAAACTCTATCATGTCAAGAAAACTGTCTATCTCTTCTATAACTTTCTTCCCGTTGCCATTTATCTCATCCTCTGGGGTTGTAGAGAATTAATATCTATAAAAGGTTTTGTGTTTTCTTGACCAGAAGAGAGTAAGTGAAAGAAAGGCAGTGGTATATTACTGTAATGTGTAGACATTTAGGTGAGTTTCATGCAACCTGGATGTAAAATTTTAAGTTTCCCAGAAACACAATATAAAGACAGCTGTCTTTTCACAGGAAAATAGCATCCTCTGTATTATCTTTTTTTCTCTCCTACCAGAGAAGAAAATTAAGACTTTTGAAGTAAGAAAGTATCTAATAAAATAATAGAAAACAATATATTTAAAAGATTCCAGAATTCTCACAATATAAAAGACATTTAGACAATACATAACTCTGCTCTCTGAAAATGGGAGTAGCTAATTCAGTTCCTGCAAAGTGTTTACCAACCTGGGATTCAGCAAAGCTGCGGTAAAGATACTTATGCAAATGTAAAAGGGCAAGCTGAGAATTTGTAACCATGATGTAATCGCTAGAAGTGGACAGCAGTGACCCAACTCCAGATGGATCATGGACCATGCTTTGAAGTGGGTAGGTGGGGAAGACAGGACCGGCTAAGGACTGATAGTGATAAGGTTTCCAGCAGCCTAAGGGTCAGAAGTTTACCTCACCAGCCAAACAATAACCATGATAACAAAAATTGACAGAATAACAACAATAATGACGATGATATAAATAGGCAGTTAAGTTGATATCATAGAAGAAAAAATAAATAGGAAGACAACATTTGTTCACCTTGACTTCTACTAAGGCTATGGGTATGTATGTGAGCAGGGACACTGGTGAATCACCTGGGACCCAAAAACACACCCCCAGACGTGCCAAAATGAAGTTCACTGAGACTCCACAGTGGCCAGGCTTCCCTTGTGGCTCAGATGGTAAAGAATCTGCCTGCAAGTGCTGGAGACCTGGGTTCGACTCCTGGGTTGGGAAGAAGCCCTAGTGAAGGGAATGGCAACCCACTCCAGTATTCTTGCCTGGAGAATCCCATGGACAGAAAAGCCTGGCAGGCTACAGTCCTCAGGGTCGCAAAGAGTCGGATGTGACTAGCACTTTCACTTTTCACTTCCACGCACTGTAGTCCGCAGCAATGAACAAGACCAACCAGTGCTGCTCTCACAGAGGTACAATCTGCTAAGAAAAGACAGACAATTAAGAGACAAATGCATAGGCCTGATATTTTTAGACAGTGATAATTCAGCAAAGGACTTTAAGAGGAAGATAGTCTGGTAGGAGGAAATGCCACTGTTACAGTCTATAGGGTGGTCGCAAATGCCCCTTTTAATTGGAGCCAAGACCTGAAAACTGTGGAGGTGGCAGGCAAGCTGCCTCTGGGGCAGAGTGCGGCTGGGAACAGTAGCAGCAAAACTGTATCCCTAAGCTGGGTCGAAGTCAGGGTATTTGAGGACATAAAAGCCTAGGTGGATGAGTGGCATGAGAAGAGGTAAGAAAGGTGGCCTGGACCACACAGAAACCTGTAGAGGAGCCTGCTGACCCCACTATGGGCAAATGTCACTTATTTGCCACAGATTCTCCCCCAAAGATATCAATTACTTTCACTACTATACAACTCACTATTCCTAAATCTATTTTCATGGATTCTTAGGGATAAACAATAGCCAAGTGATTTTTTTAAGCTCCGAGGCAATTAAAAAATAGTTGGAAAGCATCAAACACATGTTACATGATGGTGATCTAATGTAGTATTAATTCAATGACCTCAGGCCTTCCCTTCAAAATCCAACATGGTTGGGTGACAAGAAAACTGGCTTAGGAGTCAGAGACCTGGTTCCAGTCTGAGCTCTGCCATTGCTCACTCAGGATTTCCATGAACCACTTAACATCTCGTGTTCTCGGTTCTCTCACTTATAAGATCAAGTATGTAGCTAATCTGCCTTTCCATCTTTATTACTATACTGACTTCAACATCACATCTCTATTGTTACAGTCGAAAGCCTATGGAGTATGGTATCTCAAGCCAAACTAAAAAATCAGAAATGATCTATTACATGATTTTGGAGAGCGCATAAACTCATGAATTTAATAAGGCACTCAGTGAAGCAGTAATTTAAAAAGTAGTAGCTTCACTTCCCAAAATGGCTTTTTTGCTAATTTCTCTACACATTCTGTATTTCTAAGAAGATGCTTGTACACAGAAAACGTCTGCCTTACTGTCTGTGGTATTAACATCTATTCCCAAAATAATGAGAATAAGCAAAGAACAATGATAATTCTCATTTCACCCTGTACCCTTTTAGCTGAGGCTATCAAAGTGCATTATGTATAATAATAACAAATAAAAGGATTGCTACCATTTAACACTGGTGAATGTTGTGTTTTGAGTTAAATATCAAATGAAAATCATATACTATCCTTACACAGAAGTTCCTTTCAAACTCAACCACATTAAATAAAAAATACAAGTACTCATTCTTCAGCCCCAACAACAATCAACATAATCATCAAAAGGAAAGAAAATATTTCCTTAAAAGACTTGAAACTACTGAGTCTCTGAGGAATCAATTGAATCCTAGGAGAGTAGGAAGGATATTAAAATGTTAACTGTATATTTCTAGCAACTCTATTTCTGATAATTCATCTTACAGAAATAACTGCTTAGATATGTGCCTATCTAGACAATAATGCTCTGTGCAACATTGCAACTGACAGCAGAAATCCAAACGTGGCCTGTAAGCCCACCAATAGCAAATGATTCAATAAGGAATGACATATACATATAATAGATCCTTGGCAGCCATGAAAAGGATGATTGTTTTATGATGTATTAAATGAAAAATGCAAGTTGAGGGCCAATATATTTAGCGTGACTGACTGTTGAAGGGAAATAGAAAAGAAGATGTGGAAGAGGGCACTTTAATATTTTATTATTTTATAATTATAAAAGTAATATATACTTTTGAAATATTCAAGAAAGAAAGCAACAGATAAAACTATTTCAGTGACTTGGTGTGTATCATCTATTCTTTTTTAATGATTTGTATTATATGCACATTTTTAACCAAAATTAAATCTTATGACACATAAGATAAGTTTCACATAATGTGAAACTTACTTGTAAGCACAAATTACCCTCTTTTTCCCATTTAACTCTTTTTGTTGAGGTAGAAGTGATGTACAATACTGTGTTAGTCCCAGATAAACAGTAAAGTAATTCAATTATGAATATTTTTCAAACTATTTTCCATTATAGATTACTACAAGATATTGAATATTGTTCCCTATGTTGCACAGTAAATCCTGATTGCTTATCTGTTTTAGGTATAGTAGCTTGTACAATACCACCCTCTTTTAATCATCACATAATAGTTCACTATATGAATGTACTCAAACTTACTCAGCTCGGTTCCTTTTAATAGATACAAATATCTAACCCTGCTTCTTCTATGACTTAAAATCTTATGCAACACTTTAAGATATGGATATGAATATAAATGTGGATCACCTCACGGCTCAGTGGTAAAGAATCCACCTGCCAATGCAGGAGATGTGAGTTCAATCCCTGAGTTGGGAAGATTTCGTGGAGAAGGAAATGGCAACCCACTCCAGTATTCGTGCCTGGGAAATCCCATGGACAGAGGATCCTGGTTGGCTACAGTCCATGGGCTTGCAAAACGAGTCGGACACAACTTGACAACTAAACAACATGAATATAAATACTATATATTGAGTGTTTTTAGACTGTAAGTGAGTTTCCCTGATAGCTCAGGTAGTAAAGAATCCACCTGCAATGCAGGAGACCCCAGTTCGATTCCTGGGTCACGACGATCTGCAGAAGGGATAGGCTACCCATCTAGCGTTCTTGGATTTCCCTTATGATTCAGCTGGTAAAGAATCTGCCTGCAAGATAAATATTTTTTTTTCTTGCCGATATATCTGCCTGCAAAATATTTATTGGATATAAATACTATATATTATATAAGGGGCTTCCCAGGTGGTGCTAGTGACAAAGAATCCACCTGCCAGTAGAGGAGAACACAGACTTGAGTTCAATCCCTGGGTCAGGAAGATCCCCTGGAGAATGAAATGGTAACCCATCCCACTCTTCTCGCCTGGAAAATACAATGGAAAAAAGGAGCCTGACAAGCAACAGTCCAAGAGACTGGAAAGAGTCAGACATGACTAAGCACCACATGCCACATTAAGTTCAGACAGTCAGTCAATCGTATTCAACTCTTTGCAACCCCATGAACCGCGGCACGCCAGGCCTCCCTGTGCATCACCAGCTCCCGGAGTTCACCCAAACCTACGTCCATTGAGTCAGTGATGCCATCCAACCAGCTCATCCTCTGTCGTCTCCTTCTCCTCCTGCCCTCAATCTTTCCCAGCATCAGGGTCTTCTCAAATGAGTCAGCTCTTCGCTTCAGGTGGCCAAAGTATTGGAGTTTTAGCTTCAACATCAGTCCTTCCAATGAACACCCAGGACTAATCTCCTTTAGGATGGACTGGTTGGATCTCCTTGCTGTCCAAGGGACTCTCAAGAGTCTTCTCCAACACCACAGTTCAAAAGCATCAATTCTTCAGCACTCAGCTTTCTTTATAGTCCAACTCTCACATCCATATATGATTACTGGAAAAACCATAGCCTTGACTAGATGGACCTTTGTTGGCAAAGTAATGTCTCTGCTTTTCAATATGCTGTCTAGGTTGGGCATAACTTTCCTTCCAAGGAGTAAGCATCTTTTAATTTCATGGCTGAAATCACCGTCTGCAGTGATTTTGGAGCCCAGAAAAATAAAGTCAGCCACTGTTTCCACTGTTTTCCCC
This sequence comes from Dama dama, assembly GCF_033118175.1. Classification (NCBI taxonomy): domain Eukaryota; kingdom Metazoa; phylum Chordata; class Mammalia; order Artiodactyla; family Cervidae; genus Dama; species Dama dama. Next base: position 76,748,935 of record NC_083710.1, on the reverse strand, counting down.
ATTTATTTGCCATGAAGTGATGGGACCGGATGCCATGATCTTAGTTTTCTGAATGTTGACCTTTAAGCCAACTTTTTTATTCTCCTCTTTCACTTTCATCAAGACACTTTTCAGTTTTTCCTCACTTTCTGCCATAAGAGCGGTGTCATCTGCATATCCGAGGTTATTGATATTTCTCCCGGCAATTTTGATTCCAGCTTGTGCTTCTTCCAGCCCAGCATTTCTCATGATGTACTCTGCATATAAGTTAAATAAGCAGGGTGACAATATACAGCCTTCAAGTACTCCTTTTCCTATTTGGAACCAGTCTGTTGTTCCATGTCCAGTTCTAACTGTTGCTTCCTGACCTGCATATAGGTTTCTCAAGAGGAAGGTCAGGTGGTCTGGTATTCCTATCTCTTTCAGAATTTTCCACAGTTTATTGTGATCCACACAGTCAAAGGCTTTGGCATAGTCAATAAAGCAGAAATAGATGTTTTTCTGGAACTCTCTTGATTTTTCAATGATCCAGTGGATGTTGGCAATTTGATCTCTGGTTCCTCTGCCTTTTCTAAAACCAGCTTGAACATCTGGAAGTTCATGGTTCACATACTGCTGAAGCCTGGCCTGGAGAATTTTAAGCATTACTTTACTAGCGTGTGAGATGAGTGCAATTTGCAGTAGTTTGAGCATTCTTTGGCATTGCCTTTCTTTGGGATTGGAGTGAAAACTGACCTTTTCCAGTCCTGAGGCCACTGCTGAGTTTTCCAAATTTGCTGGCATATTGAGTGAAGCACTTTCACAGCATCATCTTTCAGGATTTGAAACAGCTCAACTGGAATTCCATCACCTCCACTAGCTTTGTTCATAGTGATGCTTCCTAAGGCCCACTTGACTTCACATTCTAGGATGTCTGACTCTAGGTAAGTGATCACACCATCGTGATTATCTGGGTCATGAAGATCTTTTTTGTACAGTTCTTCTGTGTATTCTTGCCACCTCTTCTTAATATCTTCTGCTTCTATTAGGTTCATACCATTTCTGTCCTTTATCAAACCCATCTTTGCGTGAAATGTTCCCTTGGTATCTCTAATTTTCTTGAAGAGATCTCTAGTCTTTCCCATTCTATTGTTTTCCTCTATTTCTTTGCATTGATCACTGAGGAAGGCTTTCTTGTCTCTCCTTGCTATTCTTTGGAACTCTGCATTCAAATGGGAATATCTTTCTTTTTCTCCTTTGCCTTTAGCTTCCCTTCTTTCCACAGCTATTTGTAAGGCCTCCTCAGACAGCCATTTTGCTTTTTTGCATTTCTTTTTCTTGGGGATGGTCTGGATTCCTGTTTCCTGTACAATGTCACTAACCTCCATCCATAGTTCAACAGGCACTCTGTCTATCAGATCTAGTCCCTTAAATCTATTTCGCACTTCCACTGTATAGTCATAAGGGATTTGATTTAGGTCATACCTGAATGGCCTAGTGGTTTTCGCCACTTTCTTCAATTTCAGTCTGAATTTGGCAATAAGGAGTTCATGATCTGAGCCATAGTCAGCTCCCAGTCTTTTTTTTCGATGACTCTATAGAACTTCTCCATCTTTGGCTGCAAAGAATATAATCAGTCTGATTTCAGTGTTGACCATCTGGTGATGTCCATGTGTAGAGTCTTCTCTTGTGTTGTTGGAACAGGGTGTTTGCTATGACCAGTGCGTTCTCTTGGCAAAACTCTGTTAGCCTTTGCCCTGCTTCATTCTGTACTCCAAGGCCAAATTTGCCTGTTACTCCAGGTGTTTCTTGACTTCCTAGTTTTGCATTCCAGTCCCCTACAATGAAAAGGACATCTTTTTTGGGTGTTAGTTCTAGAAGGTCTTGGAGGTCTTTATAGAACTGTCCAACTTCAGCTTCTTCAGCATCACTGGTTGGGACATAGGCTTGGATTACCATGATATTGAATGGTTGCCTTGGAAACGAACAGAGATCATTCTGTCGTTTTTGAGATTGCATCCAAGCACTGCATTTCAGACTCTTTTGTTGACCATGATGGCTACTCCATTTCTTCTAAGTGATTCCTGCCCACAGTAGTAGATATAATGGTCATCTGAGTTAAATTCTCCCATTCCAGTCCATCTCAGTTCACTGATTCCTAGAATGTCAGTGTTCACTCTTGCCATCTCCTGTTTGACCACTTCCAATTTGCCTTGATTCATGGACCTAACATTCCCGGTTCCTATGCAATATTGCTCTTTACAGCATTGGACCTTGCTTCTATCACCAGTTCCATCCACAAATGGGTGTTGTTTTTGCTTTGGCTCCATCCCTTCATTCTTTCTGGAGTTATTTCTCCACTGATCTCCAGTAGCATACTGGGCACCTACCGACCTGGGGCGTTCATCTTTCAGTGTCCTATCTTTTTGCCTTTTCATACTGTTCATGGGGTTCTCAAGGCAAGAATACTGAAGTGGTTTGCCATTCCCTTCTCCAGTGGACCACATTCTGTCAGACCTCTCCACCGTGACCCATCCGTCTTAGGTGGCCCCACACAGCATGGCTTAGTTTCATGGAGTTAGACACAGCTGTGGTCCGTGTGATCAGATTGGCTAGTTTTCTGTGACTGTGGTTTCCGTCTGTCTGCCCTCTGATGCTCTCTCTCAGTGCCTACCGTCTTACTTGGGGTTCTCTAACCTTAGACGTTGGGTATCTCTTCACGGCTGCTATTATACATAAATACTATATTACTAAGTACAGTATTTATGAATATAAATGCTATATACAGTAATCTTTGAGATGTAGGATTAAAGGGATGTATAGGGCTTCCTTGGTGGCTCAGTGCTAAAGAATCAACCTGCAATGCAGGAGACCCAGGTTCATTCCCTGGGTTGGGAAGATCCCCTGGAAGAGGGCATGGCAACCCACTCCAATACTCTTGCCTGGAGAATTCCATGGACAGAGGAGCCTGGAGGGCTACAGTCTGAGGGGTCGCACAGAGTCAGATAGGACTGAAGCAAGTAAGCAGCATATGGATTCTAGTTTATTTCATTTCTTTATACAAGACCTAAAATGAGGTGGAATTATGTGTAGTATTTCCTACTTTTATGTATTTTTCAGCTACTTTAAATTTGAACCCTACTTTGAACTCAGCTTCATGAAGAAAGTATACAAGACTAAATTCACTGCCCATGTTTGCCTCTAAGCATCATTGAAGGTTTTTGACATACAGAATATGGCTTATAGCGCCATTCGCACATCAGCAAGTTAGCTCCCGAGAAAGCAGTCCCAGTAAAAAGGGGTGTGAGGCTCTAATTTGGAAGTAGAGAAAGCAGATGGTAGAAATGAATTAACTTTAAAAAAGGCTAAATCTAGTCTAAGATAGTGTAACAGGATTGGGGTTTATATTAAAAGAAAGGATTAAGCCCCAAATGCCTGTACAAGAAGAAATGTGGCTGGCACCATAAGTAAGAGACAAAGAGTAAATGAATGAATAAAGGAGTGAATGAATATGAATGAATTGGATGAATGGGTTGAGGGCTTTATCATGGATCAATCTCTTCAGCCTTCTCCATAACCTTAAATACAATGAATTTTTGCCTCCTAGTATCACCTTGGAGCAGATCAAGTGCCAAAAAAGATCTCTAAAAAGTCAGAGAGATGTGATGATAAAGAGCAGAACTGAGTCTTCTCCAGAAACTGCTCCAGGTCTTCTATTCCGGTGACCTGAGTAATTCCCTCAATGGGCAAGTCAGTTTTAAATGCCCAGAAAATCAAGCAGGATTAGACTCTCTAACCTTTGAGACTGGTTCCTAAAATTCTGAAAGGTGAAAACTCCCTGAGAGCTCTTGGAATGGAAAAGATGATGGAAAGAAGGTCACACGGATCAGAGTTATCTGCCTCCTAGAGGAATCCTGGAAGGAACTGTGGTAGATGAATGGGGATGGCTGCTCCAACTGAATATCATAGAGTTGTATCAGGAATGCTGAAGCACTAAATATCATAAGGCAGTGAGCAAGGTGCCACAGCATCATGGGGTGGAGGAGATGACATGCAACATCATTTAGAGATGGGACCCTGGTGTAGATGGTTGTAGATGATAAGCGCAGGAAATAAGGACTGAGGAATTTGAAGAAACCAGTGCAATTACATAAAGAAGTAGATTGCAGAGAGGATAGTAGGTAGAAAGCATTAAAACCTTTGATCAGAAATTTTAGATGGATATGAGGAGCACCCGAATAAGGACAGTGCATTTCCCCTTTACCTGCTCTAATCATCTGATGGGGCATCAGGCATTAAAATGTAGTTCTCTGATGTGATTCATTATAACAGGTTCACTACTGTCAGGTCAATTCATTTTTTAAAAGACATTAAAAAGAGGATTTAGGGGATGAAATAATCTTTTATAGCCACTGCAATGTATCATGGTAACTCAGCAATATGCAGGTGTTAATCTTAGAGGGCTTATTTTAAAAACATATCTATTTTAAGATGGTTTGGATGTTTAAATTCATCACAATTTTAATTTTAACTAAATGCTTCACTTTATTTCACAACATACAAATGCTTAATTTGAAGGTCACAATTCCTTTGATACAACCATCCAGTATTTGGCATAAATAATCTATTTGTATATACATATTCAAACAAGTATTTCTATGCATTTACAGTTCAATGAATATATAGATGGAAATCTATTTTATATTGAAACCTGAAATGAAACTGTACTACTCTTATTACCTAATAACTATTAAATACCCACCTTCATCAATTTCATGAAAAAGCATTCATATAGTTTCCACGTGGTGCTTGCCAAGTGCTATAAAAGTGATACAGAGAGTCCTCAGCTCATTATTTAGTATCTTTCCTTTCAGATCTGAAGCTCACACTCCAAGAATGGTGCTAACACCAACATACTCTGCAGTTCACAGAGCCATGTACTTGGAGCACTGGAGCAGTCCTGTGCAACAGGAATTAAACATTAATGCAGCATTATTCATGCAATGGCACCAAAACACAACTCTCCATAAAAATGATGGATTTTCACTTTCTATATCAATTTCTAAATGTTTCTATTTCGTTGCATTTCTTGTGGATTTCACAAGTAGAGATCAATATTAGTCACAGAAACCTGGGGTGGAAGATATCATTATTCCAACCAGCCTAATCTAGGATGGCTTCCTCCATGCGAGGGATTTAGAAATTTGAAAGGGAAACTAATTGGAAAACAGATCAGCTCTCATCTGAAATTCTGATGATGCCATTTTACAGGCCAAGCTTCCTTTTAGACAAGGAATGTTGCCCCTTACATCAGGTCCCAAATCGCTCCATCTATTTAGCTGCCATCATCAGAAATTCTGAGAGATGCCAGAACTCAGAGTGAAACAGGTGCATCTGCAATAGAGCAGTCTGAGGGATGCACCCCCAGCCCATGCACAGCTGGGATGTGGTAATAGATGCTTGGCAGGTTGTCATTTATCAACTGAGTCTCTAATCTCAGAGATAACCAGGCAGAATACCATGGCCACCCTCCATGAACTTGCAGCCATAAGTTTTTGGCCTGGGCTTTCTGGCCTCACAGACCCATTCATGGGTAACCACAGAACACACACGAGAAGGGGATTGTGGGATCAAACTGGGAATGAATGAAAGTTACAGTCCAAAGCAAAGTCAGATCACATACTAAACAAAAGGGTAACTTGTGAGGAATTCAAATGTGAGGCATTGTGAATGGGACATGACAGATACTCTGTAGTCAGCCATTCAGTAAACACAGCCATGTGATTCTCTAGGTACTTGAGATACATTAGTGAACAAAGATCTTTGTCCTCGTGTAGCTTGAGGAAGACAATAAAAGCAGGAGACAGAGTAAATAGGAAAATAATATAGTTGTAATATGGGAAGTAACATGACAAAATGAAATCATAAAGCAGAATGAGGAAAGTTGGGTGTGGCAGGGTTTGGGAAGAGTGGGGAGAAAGATGGCAAGTTGTAACTATTGGTTGGGGAGTCAAGATCCTGCCTGCTAAGTCACTTTAGTCGTGCCCAACTCTTTGTGATCCCATGGACTGTAGCCTGCCCAGCTCCACTGTCCATGGGATTTTCCAGGCAAGAATACTGGAATGGGTTGCCATGCTCTCCTCCAGGGCGTCTTTCTGACCCAAGGATCAAACCCGCATGTCTTACATCTCCTGCATTAGCAGGTAGGATCTTTACGACTAATGCCACCTGGGGAGTCAGGGTCAGGGCAGGCAAACTGTGAGAATGTGACATTTGAGCATAGACTTAAGGAGGACTTAAGGGAATTAATACATGTGAATATGAAAAAAAAAGTGAAAGTGCAATTGCTCAGTCATGTCCAACTCTTTGCAACCCCATGGACTGTAGCCTGCCAGGCTCCTCTGTCCATGGGATCCTCCAGTCAAGAATACTGGAGCGGGTAGCCATTCCCTTCTCCAGGGGTCTTCCTGACCCAGGAATCAAACCCAGGTCTCTTGACTTATAGATGGATTCTTTACCATCTGCACTGTCAGAGGAGAGTGTACACTATAATTGGTTGATAAGTCTCTTGGTTTCTTACGGTCTATAGATTTCCTGTCTATTTTTTTCTTCCTGACTTTTACGTTTCTTGAAGAAATCACCTTGTTTGTCCTGTAGAGTTTCTAAAAATCTGGATTTTACTGCCCACCTCTCCATGGAGTCACTTAGCATGTTCCTCTACTGTTGGCATTTCTTATACATTGATAGAATTATTGAAAGCTTGATCTGTTACTGGTTCTTTTTTTTTTCTACTCTTGGTAAGACCACTTCAAACACAGTGTGTATGCTTTCAACAGGAGGTGTCTAATATCTGATTATCTCTTTTTACAAAGTTAGCAGTCATTGATAACCTAAACCAACTCATTCATTAGAATTGTATAAAGATGATATTCTTATTCTAGCACCCCTTCTTCGCTTATTATCTGGAGTATGTCTATAAAAGTAAGCTTCCTCTCATCAAATATTTTATTATCCTGGGGAACTTTTTATATAAGAAAGTGAAAGTCAATTCTTTCCTTTATCCAACAGTTTCCTCAAAGAAAGAAGAGTTTTATATACTACAAAGATGATCCATGAACTTGGGGGATTTCTGGTGGGGAGAATTGTTTGTTTTATTATTAATCCACGGATTTAAATGTATTTGATGTGTTTAAATTTATTTATTCCTTTTGATGCATAAACCATCCTAGCTTTGTCCAGCAGGACAACCTAAACAAGTTGGCCCAGAACCCTTTCGGTGGTTTTTGATAGCTTCCTTGCTTTCTAGAATGACAAGATATTATAAGTTCATCTTGTATATTTCTTGGGAGTGTGTGTTCAGTCACATCTGACTCTTTTCAACCCCATGGACTGTAGCCCCACCAGGCTACTCTGTCCATGGAGTTTTCGAGGCAAGAATACTGGAGTGGGTTGCCATTTCCTCCTCCAAGGAATCTTCCCAACCCAGGGATTGAACCTGCATCTCTTACATCTCCTGCACTGGCAGGTGGATTCTTCACCACTGTGCCACCTGGAAAGCCATTTCTTACCCTTGACCAGGAATCAACTTCTTTTTTTTTTTTTTTTTCAAGAAATTCTTTCATTTTAGTGAAACATGGTGTTTAGAAACAACAAACTAGGCAATAGGGTTGCTCATGGCTACTGGGTTAGTCATTGTTTCTGTAGTTTTCCAGAGGAGAGAGCTAGTAATACACACATACATACACTCAAAATACCTCACGAGTTCACAATGATACTTCTACTTTAAAGTCAGGACCACAGAGCTTTAATTCATCTCATTGATCTTATATCTCTCAATACTTATCGTCCGCATCAAAAATCCCAGTGCTTAATAACACCAACATAATTACTACTCTTTTATATTGCTGTTACTGTTCAGTCACTAAGTCACATCTGATTCTTTGCAACCCCATGGATGGCAGCACACCAGGCTTCCCTGTCCTTCACCATCTCCCAGAGTTTGCTCAAACTCATGTCCATTGAGTTGATGATGCCATCCAACCATCTCATCCTCTGTTAACCCCTTCTCCTCTTGCCCTCCATCAACTTTATATTGTATATGACACAAAAAACAATCTCAGAATACAGATTTGGAGACTATCATCAACAATATAAGGGCTCCCCTGATAGCTCAGTTGGTAAAGAATCTACCTGCTGCAATGCAGGAGATCCCGGTTTGATTCCTGGGTCAGATAGATCCACTGGAGAAGGGATAGGCTACCCACTCCAGTATTCTTGGGCTTCCCTGGTGGCTCAGCTGGTAAAGAATCTGCCTGCAATGCAGGAGATTTGGGTTCAATCCCTGGGTTGGGAAGATTCCCTGGAAAAGAGAATGGCTACCCACTCCAGTATTCTGACCCAGAGAATTCCACGGGCTGTATAATCCATGGGGTTGAAAAGGGTCAGACACCACTGAGTGACTTTCACTTTCACTTTCAGGGCTTCCCTGGTGGCTTGGATGGTCGGTCAAGAATCTGCCTCCAATGCAAGAGATGCAAATTTAATCCCTGGGTCAGCAAGGTCCTCTGGAGAAGGGAATGGCAACGCACTCTAGTCTTATTGCTGGGAGAATCCCATGGACAGAGGAGCCTGGAGGGCTACAGTCCATGGGGTTGCAAAGAGTCAGACATGACTGAGCAACTAACACACAACATGGAACGAGGCATAGTCTGTAGTTCTTAAAGATGTTTTATTTGGAGACTTGAAACACATGAATGTAATTCATTGTCAGTGTCAGAAATCAGTTTGAACTTCTAGAACAGACACAGAAGTCTGCTACTTTAAGAAAGTTTAATTGTAATCCTATTCTCATTCAACCTGCTAGCAAGCTATTCAAATAATCACAGGAAATCAGAATCTGCATGTCTTTGGACTCCAGGGCTGACCGATAGGCATTCTTAGGCTTTTCTCTACCAAAATTGAGTAAGACTGTCAGTGGGTTGTTTTCCTGGTAAGCCAAGCTTCTACATTTCAGGTAACATATATTACAATTTATGAAAGTCTCAGCCTTGTCTTAGAACAAGTTATAGTCTAACTTTTAAAATTAAAAATAAAATGATACACACAGAAGCAAAGCAGAAATCAGAAGCTAAAAAAAAAAATCAATAGATGTTTAATGATTCTCATTTCTTTATAGCTAACACTCAGTTATGAAAATGAATTAATGCTGACTAGGCACTTGGCCACATAATAGCCCACTAATTCCCATCCAGTGAGCTTATAATTAATTTTAAAAATAATATACTTGAGATCCAAGAGAAAATATGTAACTATCCAGAGATCTTCTGTGGTTGTTCTTTTCTCAAATAAAGCCATCTCTACCCTGTACACAGAATCTCACCTTCACTACAGCTGTTCAACAACATATATGAATACATTTGCCTGTAGCCAAAGCTCTATTTTAACTCAGTGAAGCAAACTAATTTACATACTGCTTGTATTTAGACATACTTTAGCCCTAAAAGCGAAAGACAGTTTCCATCATCTACTCATCAAATATATTAGATTACCTGTCATATTGTTGTCACTGAACCTGTCCTGCATGAATCATATAGATCCATCTGGAGGTCACACAGAGAAAGAGCAACAGAGCTAGCAACATGAACCTCAGGATGGTGCAGAAACACTGCTCAGAAAATTGTGTTTCAGAGCAAGGAAGGCAGTTCCTAACCTGGAGAAATAAAGGCTGTGAGATGACTGGCAGCTGACCATTGAGAGGGCTGAAGAGAAGCCATGACCTTGGGGACTAGCCAGGTTTCAGTTCAAGTCAAGGAGATGAGAAAAACATCTAGAGAAAGAAATGGAATGAGGAGAAGGGAGAGTGCAGGGTTGGTTCACAAAGACAATAGCTTGGTCATGCCGAGTGACCAGAGGGCCTTGGGTTTGTACCACTGATCAAAGGAAAATAGGACTGTGCAGCATGAATAAACTCAGCCTCATTACGTTCAGAAGGGCTTCCCTGGTGACTATGTGGTTAAGAATCTGCCTGCAATGCAGGAGACTCAAGTTCGATCCCTGGATCGGGAAGATGCCCTGAAGAAGGGCATGGCAATCTACTCCAGTATTGCTTGCCTGGAGAATTCCATGAACAGAGGAGCCTGGTAGGCTAAAGTCCATGAGGTCACAAAGAGTCGGACACGACTGAACAACTGACACTTTCATTTTCATCACGTTCAGAAGCACTGAACAGTCAGGCTTGAGGGGACTCCACTGCCCACCCAGCGGCTACAGTGTGAAGCTGGGCTATGGTCTTCCTAGTGTCCACTGCAGTAATAGCCAGGAGCAGTGAGCAAATACAAGCATACAAGCCACAGAGTCTTTTGCCCAAACCATTGTTTGCACATCTGGAGGGCAGCTCCCACAGCTGGGCTCAGTTCTGTGACTCTCAGAGGTCTCAGGTGTCAGACAATGAATCCGTGAGCATCCAGCCTAGTGCTGACTCCTGTGTCCTGACCCAGTGGTGGTGGGAACAGGTAGCCTGCTTGCCTACCCTCTTCATATCCAGGACTCCTGAGTGGTCAGAGATCCTCTGTACTTTCCTCAGGACCCTAGTCCTTGGAAAGATTTTCTGGTGTCTGGCCTTTCGTGCCTGTTTGCATTTGTCCCTTGTGCCTGTTCTCTATCTTATATTTTTATAATTTTCTTCTAGATGCTGTTTTGTGTAGCTATAGACTTAACATGGACTTAACTGTGTTTCATTATATATATTTAGTGACAAAAAAGACAGAAGTGTCCTTCTTTCTTCCCTAAAAGTAGCCCAGAGAAGCAGTCCCAGGCTGGTAGCACAGCTCCAGGGACCCAGTTTCCTAAGGTGAGTCTTTCCACCTCAAAATCATCACATCTGAGTCATAGGCCAGGAGCAGGGATGTCAGAAAGGAGAAGGGCATTCTAGTCAGTCAGATCCTTTTAGACCCTTTTGGTGCTAGGGACCAGTTTTGTGAAAGACAATTTTTCCATGGACCAGGAGATGATTTGGGGATGATTCATGCACATTACATTTATTGCGCACTTTGTTTCTATCATTATTATATCAGCTCCATCTCAGATCATCAGGCATTAGATCGCGGAGGTTGGGAACCCCTGCTTTAGACAACATTCTCACTTGCCTCACATGATGCTTCACTCACAACTCACCAAGCAAACTGTGACATGACCCCATCTAGCTACGAGGAAGCCGGAGGAAAGACCTTGATCTCAGATGGCAGTGTGTGTGTGCGCTCAGTCACGTCAGTCGTGTCCAACTCTTTGTGACACTAAGGACTCTAGCCCGCCAGGCTCCTCTATCCATGGGATTCTCCAGGCAAGAATACTGGAGAGGGTTGCCATGACCTCCTCCAAAGGATCTTCCCAACCCAGGGGTCGAACCCCCATCTCTTATGTCTCCTGCATTGACAGGCGAGTTCTTTACCACTAGCGCCACCTGGGAAGCCCCTCAGATAGGAATGCGAGGAGCTAAAAACTGGGATCCTGTAATAAAAAAAAAAAAGAAGGAGAAATGATTACTAGGTGGAAACTGGCTGTGTCTGCTACATTTGTGGAGCTCCGCTTCACTTATGATCCTCTTAGAAAGGTCCCTCGGAAATCTCTGGTGTCCGCCTGGGACAGCTCTCCCTCAGTCAGCACCACTATATGGTGGGGGAGGCGGGGAACATTCATTATTGTCTTCCCAAGTCCCTGCTCTGAGCTGTGAAAAGTGAAAGTGAAAATCACAGAGTCCAACTCTTTGCGACCCCATGGACTACACAGTCCACAGAATCCTCCAGGCCAGAATACTGGCGTGGGTAGCCTTTCCCTTCTCCAGGGGATCTTCCCAACCCAAGGACTGAACCCAAATCTCGCGCCATTGCAGGAGGATTCTTTACCAGCTGAGCCACAACGGAAGCCCACTCTGAGCTGTACATTTACCAATCACCAACCATCCTCAATGTGGTCATCGAGACCTAGCAAGTCATTCGTCAGTCCTATGGCCATGGGAAGTTATTTATTCTCTCTGTGCTCTTTAGCATCAATTGTACAAGAGGATAATAAACGCCTACAGCACAAGGCTGTTGGGATTCTGATCAACGCAGTACCTTTCTCCTTTCTGACAATAGAGAGCCGAGGAGACTTAAAGGGAGATCCAATCAAAAGTCTAACACACAGGGACTTCCCAACAGCCAACATAAATATACACGAGCCATAATCCAAACAGGCTTCCCGATGACTCAAGCAGTAAAGAATCCACCTGCAATACAGGAGACACAGAAGACTCAGGTTCGATCCCAGGGTCAAGAAGATCCTCTGTTGGAGGGCATGGCAAATCACTCCAGTATTCTTGCCTGGAAAACCTCAAGGACAGAGGAGCCTGGTGGGTTACAGTCCATGGGATGACAAAGAGTCAGACACGACTGAGCATGTGATAGATGGATAATCCAAACAGGTGAGGCAAAGAGGGACAGAGTAGCTAAGAAACCAAAGTGATGAGAAGAACAGAGACCAGATTCAAGGACAGATCTGAACAGAAGGGTGGGAGGGTGGGTGGCCCTAGCTATTCTGTGAGGCCCCGGTGGTGGCTTTCTCAGCCTTTTCCATGGATTGCAGAGAGCAAGCAGTTAACGTGCTGACCCAGCATGACACTCCATACGCTAAATGATTCTTCACTTTCACTCACATCTATGCTCTCAGAAGTTTACTGGAAGACTACAAAATTATGCCTTCTACTTCAGGAAAATGCACACAAGTAAAAGCACACACAAAAATAGAAAGAAATCATTTGGTTCCTGAGATTGATGAACTCAAGGAGCCTGTTCTTAAAAGCAAAGAAAAAAAAAAAAAAAGCTGCCTTAAACTAACATTTGAGAGCATATTTTATTATGTGCCATGCACTCTGTTCAGGATGTTCTGGGTGCTTTATTTCAGCTAATCTCATATTAACTTTATTTGTGAGATAAAATAATATCCCTGTTTGGCACAGGAGGAAATTGAGGCACAGAGGTTAAAGTACCTTATGCTATCTTTGAACACTTGGAGTCATTGGGGGATGGAGGAGAATTTACAGAAATGGACCAAGGGATGTTTTTCAGGCATCCACTCTACAGCAAACAATCAGTGATGTTGACCAGCATGGTGAGGAGCTCATAGCCAACCTTATAACCCTAAAAAACTAAGTACAGAGTGATCATCTGGGGCCATGTTTTACATCAAGCCCCACACACAGAGCTGCTTGCAGTTATTCACAATGAGGTCGTAGTTCCTTCCTGACAGAATTTATGCACACACTTGAAGATATGTAAGGCCGTGAAGATGGATTAAGCGTGCCACTGGGAGTGCACTTATGCACAGAGACGAGAAGATGCTCTGGAAAGGATAAACTATTTCTGCAAAGAGTTTTTTTTTTTTTTAAACCTTCGAAGCTATACAGTAGTTCTTTTTATCAAGTAGAAGCTCAAAGATGGCATTAAAGATTTTCTCTGTTATTCATTGCTATTTTCAGGCAGCAGGGAAGTCTGCAAAAAAACATGTTCCATCTTCCAATTTGACATCCTCAAATAATATAATTTCCTACGTGGCTCTGTTAATGTTATTTTTGTTTCCCTTTTTGGTTTTGACATTTCAAAATGAAAATCCTTGAAACTGGCAGACACATCTTGAACTGGTAGCGGTGAAGGCATCATTTTTCACCCAGCACATTGCTCTCTTGAAGGAAGTAATGGTTTTATGTCTGAAATCGATACAATTGCATTTTAAAATAACCATCGCACATAATATTCACATTAATTCCATGAGTAGCACATGACCTCCAAGTTTGATCAATAACAAAATGTTAATTAAAGTTTGGAAATGGGATCAATTTACCTAATAGGAATGATAGATAATTGCTATAAGAAAGGCTAAGGGGAATTAAAAGAAATAAGAGGAACATAATAAGATTAATTTTCTGGGCAAAAAGATAAGCCTAGGAAATAAAGTTCTCCATATTTCCCTGGGTTTATAATTGACAAAATACATCAAAGGAATTACTTGAAAAACTCAGAGACCAGGACTAAATATCTTCAGATGTATTCTATCTCTTTTACCTCTCACTTTCTGGTTTTGTTTCTTGGCCATTGGGTTTAGGCAGACACAATACACTTCCTGCAAGCAGATTTTTGGGTCCCCTCTACATTTTACAGTTTCATATACATAATGAGATGAGGACACCAGGGAAACAACTGTAATATGTTTGCAGCGAGATGGCAGCAAATAAGGGGAACAAGGCTTTTGAAACGGGCTGGGGAAATTCTCCAAATAGGATTGCTGCGAGGATTAATGGGGAATTGTATAAAACTCTGAGCCCAGTACCTAGCACATTGTCAATGTCAATCGCTCGTGTCTATTGTTACCATTACTGAAAAGCAACAAAATTATTCCTAGAATGCACATTTTGAAGCTTCAGGGGCTCCTCAAGGATTTACACTTAATGAAGTAGCAGATTACCAAGTGTATTAATTAGCTCTGGTGTCCTGAAAGACTTTATTCAATTTCCAAAATAATAAGACGGCTAGGAAGGGTCTTAATGAAATCCCATAAGAAACTCCAATACTGTTCTTTCTAAATGCCCTGTGTACTCAATACAATGCATGCTCAGGTAATACCAGAGCAACTGCCAACACAAAGACATGGGCTTGATCATTATTGTTTTCAACTCTCTCTCTCTCTCCTCCCCTAGTGCCCTTTTAAAAATCTGTAACATCTCCAATTTTGAAAAGTACGCCCAGACTCCACACCATCCTACATTTTGAACATACCCACAACACAGTCTCTGACCTCTTTCAGTCGATTGCCATTTGGAGAGTTCAGCCCTTTTGTTGATCCTTAGCATCACCATCCCCTGTTTCACAACTCTCTCAGAAAACTTACACCAAAGCTCCCTTCACTTTTTGTGCCTCTACTTTTACTCAACCACTTATTCCCTCCCTTAGTTATTTATACTAGCTTATTGACATCTGCAAGAAATATAGACTGAAGTACCCAATGGGAACTTAAAAATGCTGGAATGGAATTGAACTGTGGATCAATGTTCCTTCTGATTCCCATAAGCTCTGACTAGATGATTTTATTCCAGCAATAAAAACATGAGCATCTTGGTTAATGACAAGATAGAGGTGGGGAAATCCACGGGGTTCACCTAAAACCTAAGAAAGATCTCTGGGCCATGACAACCTTGACTTCTCTTATTTGGCTCTAAACAGAAACCTGTAGCCAAACACATCAGAAGAACCGGGGTGGGGAGGTGGGTACTAGAGACAGGGCTGCAGTGGAGAAAGTAATGGACTTCGTGTTTTTTGCAATCTGCTGAGAGAGGAGCAGCGCTGAAGGAAGTCCAAGGCCTTTCAGAAGACTTTTTTTTTTTTTTTGCCACATCCACACAGCATGTGGGATCTTAGTTCCCCAACCAGGTATCAAACCTGCACCCCTTGCACTGGAAGGCGAAGTCTTAACCACTGGACTGCTGGAGAAGTCGCCTCTCTGAAGACTCTTGAGGGTCATAATACTTCTGGGAGAGCTCAGAAACACTTTAACCTTTCCACATATTGTCCCATTTTTCACTTCTTCCCAACCTTTTCAAGTCATTAAACTAAATATATTCCTATACTTATTTACTATCAATATTGCCTTTTAAAAATGATCATATTTGATTGACATTATAACCCTTGGTGAAAATAGTCAAGTCTCTAGTTTTACTAATGATAATAGTAGTAATAATTGTCAGGCAATTTTCTAAGCACTTTCATTATCTCATTTAATCCTCACAGCAATACTAAGTGAAATAAGCCAGATAGAGAAAGACACGACATGGCATCATTTATATGTAGAATCTTAGAAAGAAAAAAAAGGTAAATTTGTAGAAACAGGGAGTTGTTATTGTTCAACCACTCAGTTGTGCTTGCCTCTTTGTGACCCCATGGACTGCAGCACCCCAGGCTTCCCTGTCCTTCACTAGCTCCCTGAGTTTGCTCAAATCATGCCCATTGAGTCAATAATGCCATCTAACCATCTCATCCTCTGTCAGTGAAACAGAGTAGAAAATGGTTGCCAGGAACTGGAAGTAGGGAAAATTGGGAGGTTGGAAAAAGGATATAAACTTTGAGCCATGAGATGAACACGGTCTGGGGATCTAATGTAAAGCATAGTGACTAGAGCTGATAACACAGTACTGTATAATTGAAATTTGCTAAGAAAGTAGAATTTATATGTTTCCACCAAAAATATGACAGATTTTTTTTTTAATGTATGAGTGATGTTTGAGTAGAAAGGAATAACACAAAGGGCCATAAGCATGCATGAAAAAAAAACTGAAACTCTCGGTCACTAAGTGGGGTCAGACTCTTTGTGACCCCATGGACTGTAGCCTGCCAGGCTCCCTGTCCATGGGGATTCTCCACGCAAGAATACTTGAGAGAGTTGCCAGGCCTCCTCCAGGGGATCGTTCCAACTCAGGGACCGAACCCAGGTCTCCCGCATTGCAGGTGGATTCTTCACCATCTGCGCCACCAGGGAAGCTCAAGGACACCAGAGTGGGTAGCCTATCCCTTCTCCAGGGGATCTTCCCAACCTAGGAAAGGCACCAGGGTCTCCAGCACTGCAGGCAGATTCTTCACCAACCGAGCTGCCAGGGAAGCACTTTCATTAACTGTGTCTCAATAAGCATGGGCTTCCCAGGTGGCACTAGTGGTTAAAAGACAAAAATTCTGCCTGCCAACACAGGAGAAGCAAGAGACTTAGGTTTGATTCCTTGGTTGGGAAGAGCCCCTAGAGTTGGAAATGGTGACTGACTCCAGTATTCTTGGCTGGAAAACTCCATGGGCAGAGGATCCTGGCAGGCTAAAGTCCATGGGGTTGCAGAGTTGGACACAACTTAGTGAGCACAGCAAATAAGAGTCATGTATATTATTTCTGTTTTAAGGAAAATGACTCAAAAAAAAAGATTAAGAAGCTTAACTAAAGTCTTACTTTATTTTCTAGAAATTTTACTTTGATTTTGAAGCAAAACCAATATTCTATATAAATTATAGTGAGGACTGATATCTAGCTTTATCTGATAATTACTATGATCACCATACTTACTAAACTATAGCCCTATATAACACACAATGTCTCACTGTCTAAAGTTTGTTAAATGAAACATAAAAGATGGTCAGCATACTTGAGAGAGATGATTATCCCAGGGATGTGCGCCAGATGCAACTTCCATGACCCCTGCTGCAGAAGGAAGGGGGCACAGCAGAAAATAGGTATATACTTGTTTTCTACCATATATATGGTAAGAAATTCACTATCTAACCAGCAACACTCTGCAAATAAAATGATTAGAACTTGAATTGCTAAAAGCTGGCAGTTGCCAGAAGAAAATCAGCCTAGATACCAACCTCTGCTTAGAAGAATGTAAACTCATTTACAGGTGTTCATTATCAATGGAAAGAAAGAAATTGTCCCTGAATTCTGCTACCTGGGGAACAAGCGCTTTGACAGCAGCTTGACAGATAAAGAAGTAGCCAGCCAAATCAGAAATGTCAACCTGTCCTTCAGCGGACTGGCAGACAGACCAGGACACCAACATGGCATTGATCTACCGTTCAAAGGGCACTTCCTGGAGCCAGATCTACAGTGCGTCAAGGTAGTGGAGATCTGCCATAAATAACACAGT
Source organism: Dama dama (assembly GCF_033118175.1). NCBI lineage: Eukaryota > Metazoa > Chordata > Mammalia > Artiodactyla > Cervidae > Dama > Dama dama. The sequence goes on along the minus strand of NC_083710.1, from coordinate 76,731,273 downwards.
TAGCATCTTGCAAACTGGTCATGCTTAACTACAGAGAGTCGTATAGCCAACAACCAAGGGCCAGAACCTATTATGTAACCCATAAGCCATGGGGCACTGTCGTCATGGGAAATTTGGGCCTCGGTGTCTTGATAGACCTGGGTCCCAAACTGATTTTGCAAATGTAAATGTACAAACTGGAAAATATTGAGCAAATTGACACTGACCCTCAATTTCCTCATCTGTAAAATGGGGATAATGCCTTGCTTTTCTGGCATAGAATGTATGAGATAGCATAGGTAAGATGCCCAGTACTGCATTTAGAAAGTACTCAGCAGATGACAGTTATTTATGTTCCTAATCATTTGATCAGCTTGGAAGTGGTGTTCTCAGCAGTATACTTACTCTTCACCAGACATCGGATAGAAAAGTGATATCGCAGAAGCTGCGGCAAGGTGAACAGAATTCAGGCAAGTACAAAAGGCAGCAGAAAAGTGTTTTAAAAGCACACTGAAGAACAGCCTCAAAGAGCATGTTTATCCCTGCAAACCACTGATAAGCAGCCGCTGCCGCCACCACCAAGCCATAGAACGTGTTAGGATGCCTCCTTGCAGCAGCGGTGCTAGACGGATCATGAGAATGAAAGCCAGGACCCCCGGTAAATCAGATCTGATCACAGCCAAGAGGGCCCTGTGCCACAAGCCGAGAAACAGTTTTCATAGCAAAGTACATCGCAGAAATGGTTAATCACAGTGGCCTCTTCAGTCACATCCACCCACAACACAAGCATCATCACAGACAGCAGTAACCCTGAACTTGAAGGACAATAAACTAAAAAATGGCTCCATCGGTCCACTGTGAACAAAGGTAAAGAACACACACTGAGAGTTATGAGAATTCACACTTAGATCTATAAGACAGGAAAGGGAACTTATCTATCAGACAGACTGATTAGAAATAGATATTTAAAGGAACATTTGGGGGCAGGGGGAGTAGCTTTTCTCAGAAAAGTCTTTTACATATTAGCCCGCAGAGTCAAACATAATAGAAAATAGTCTACTGTGCACAATTTACTTGGATTTTCAAATATCTTTAGATAAAACTTTAAGTCCTAGGGTGTTTTGTACCCACACACAAAGGTCTCCATAGTGGAAGGCATCCAGGCATTACTTTGAATCACATCAAACTTGCAAGACCCATCCACAGAACCACCACCGGGTGCGTGACAAGGTAAAGTCAAAGCTTAAACTTGTGGACGTGTGCCGTGCGGCTCAGCAGGAGAAAGGTCACTAGAGACAGGTGAGAGAAACATTCGATCACCGTCTACAGTCACATGTGCTACTGCACTCAGGATTCCTGCTGCTCCAGAAGACCCGACAGAGCAAATTCCAGTGAAATCCCCGGAGCTCCACCTTCCTCAGAGCTTGACCCTGAGATGAGGGAGCTCGTATTCTTTGTGCTCTAAGCCTGCTTACCTTTCCTCTTTCTCTTTTCACAGAGGGAACATACTTCGGAAGACCTCCTCTCTTTTCACTACACAGATGGAAGGTGATGCCTCAAGAAAAACAGCAAGGCTGGTTTGTTCATCGTCAGGAGGAAAAAAATATATACACATATATATATGCACATAGATCTATATACATGTACATATGCACATGCGTGTATCTGTATTTGTGTATATACATATATACACATTATATGCATATATACAACATATACACATAAAATATACATGCACCCATGAGTATATATGTATTTGTATATATCATATACCCACATTTGTGTGTATGTGCATATATATATATACACATATATATACTAACAAGGACCTACTGTATATATGTATTTGTATATGTCATATACCCACATTGTGTGTGTGTGTGCATATATATATATATATATATATATACACACATATATACTAACAAGGACCTACTGTATATATGTATATATAATGTGTGTAACGAGGGGCTACTATATTGGAGGAGGGCATGGCAACCCACTCCAGCATTCTTGCCTGGAGAAGCTCATGGACAGAGGAGCCTGGCGGGCTACAGTCCATGGGGTCGCAACGGGCTGGACATGACTGAAACAACTTAGCATGCATGCACACACCTACTGTATAGTACACTTTGTTCAGTATTCTGTAATAACATAAAAAGAATTTGAAAAACAACCGATATGTTTATATGTATAACTGAATCACTTTGCTGTACACCTAAAACTAACACAATATTGTTAATCAACTATACTCCAGCATAAAATAAAAAATGTTTAAATAAACAATATATACATGTAAAAATATACATATATACACATACACACACTCATAGACATAGAAACACATACACACACACACATTATATGACTTCATTAAGACCTACTCTACTTTTGTAGCATCTCTGCCCATTTGGGGAGAAGCAGATGGACTCTGTATGTGTGAATAAATGTTTCCAATCACAAACATCACATGGTAAATACCCTCACATGGCCAAAACCATGTGCAGTCAAAGCAAACAGAAAGAGACAGAGAGTCAAATTCAGAAAGTTAAATGACTGTAAGTGACTTTATTTCTCTTTATTTTTCTCTAAATTCAAGCAAAATATACAATTTTGCAATTGAGCCATTGCTGATGGAAAAATTAGAACAGAGTATACAGTTGTGTGTTTTTGTCTACTGCCCAGGTGCTTAATCATTTAACATGTAAGAAAACGCAGCAAACTTATACAGGCAAACTCACAACAATTAAAAACCCTAACGATACATCATTTTACACCACTTTCGAATGATCTCCGTCTCTCCGCTTGGGTACAAAAAGCAGGCAGCAGGCAAGCTAAAGACAGAATAACAGACACACAGCCAGCTGACCTCAGCTTGAACCCACCCTTGCTGTGCACTAGCGCTGGAATTTCAGAAATTAAGTCCCTCTTCTATAAAAGGCAGATAATCGTACCTACTTCACTGCATTGCTATGAGGCACAAATAAGAAAACATTCTGTAAATGTTAAAGCACTCCACAAATAAGAAATAGAAAAACATAATCTTTATAACTACCCTAAAGTGGATGAGACATCATCATCATACAACTCTCACAAAGAGGCTCAGGGTGGTCGGTCACATGTCAGACTTAACGTTCTGCAACATCCAAACTGGCAACTGGCTGATTCTACTTTGCTTCTCTGAAAACACAATTCTTAATTTTTATAATTATTAGTTATTAAGGTCATATATAGTAAACATCTTTGAAACAAACTACAAACACACAATTTCTTCAAGTCCATAAATATCTATGCTATCACAATGAACTATGTGATATATCTCAGTCAAAGGAAATTATCTGTAAACTGTGAGAGACAAAAAAAGTTGTACAAATATGTATATTGTTGTTCATTCATTCAATAAATTCACTGAAGATTGACCATGTTCTGCACCCTGTACTGGGGCTCGGGAGGTTTAGCAGAGAAGATGAGATCCCTGCTTGCATGGAGCTTTATTCTTCTGGAAGAGATAGCCAACAATCAACCAAACAAACAAGAAAAGGACATCATGTGGTAAGTGTGCTGAAGAAAATAAATAAGGGTTAAGAGCGCAACATACCTGAGGCTAGGAAAGAAGGGGAGGGAGCAGGAACAGGTAGAAAAGATGGTGGGAGAGGTCCTCTGTGAAATGTATCCTTTGCCGGAAGACCTGAAAGGCCAGCCTAGTGAAACGATGGAGGACGATTGCTTCTGGTACAAGAAGCAACTCAGAAGAAACTGAAAAAGACTTAGTTAGAGACCAGTTAGGAGGTTGTCGCAGGAGCCCAGGAGAGAGAAGAATATAAGCTCCATGAGGGCAGGGATCTCGTCTTCTCTGCTAAACCTCCTGAGCCCCAGAGAGGATGGTGTCTAGTATAGGCCCCTTGTAGCACAGACAGAAAGCAGATGGAACAGAGAGATGTACTTCAGGAGGAAAATCACGGAGCAAAATCACCCAGACTTGGGGATGCACCGAATGTATGAAATGAAAGAAAGGAAAATTACAAACCACGGTGATTCTCCTTGAGAATTAATTTTACGGCAGTATGTTGACTTGGATCATACAGTCTTTGACTTTTTAACTTGTGTGTGTGCTTAGTCGCTCAGTTGCATGCAACGCTTTGCAATCCCATGGACTCTAGCCTGCCACATTCCTCTGTCCGTGGAATTTTCCAGGCAAGCTCACTGGAGCAGGCTGTCGTTTCCTACCCCAAGGGATCTTCCCGACCCAAGGATCGAACCCATGTCTCTTGCCCATGTCTCTTGAAGGTCCTGCATTGGCAAATGGATTCTCTCCCACCGCTCTACCTGGGAAGCCTATATTAACTTTTACTTGCAATTAATTTTAGACTTGGAGTCTAAAATGGCATTGAGTACCTGGGTGAATATTTTGTAGGTAACAATTAGAAAGGGTGAGTCTATCTAGTTGAGGAAAGAAATTCTAGATCCAAGAGATGGCATGATATATTTTTTAAAATTATTTTTGGTTGTGATAAAATACACAAAACATTTTTGATGGAACACAAGTTTGAGTAAGCTCCGGGAGTTGGTGATGGACAGGGAAGCCTGGCGTGCTGCAGTCCATGGGGTGGCAAAGAGTCGGACATGACTGAGCAACTGACTGAACTGATCATCTTAACCATTTTTAAGTATGCAATTCCCTGGCATTAAACACATTCATACTGCTGTGCAACCATTACCACCCTCCACCTCCAAAACTCTTTTCATCTTGCAAAACTGAAAGTCTGTATACATAAAACAACAACTCCCATCTCCCTCCCCAACTCTCTGGAAACCACCACTGTACTTTCTATCTCTGTGAATTTGCCTACGCTAGGTACCGCGTAGAAGTGGCGTCAGACAGTATTTGTCCTTTTTTGACTTGCTTATTTCACTGAGAATACTGTCCCAAAGGTTCATCCATGTTGTAGCATGTGGCACAATTTCCTTTAGAAGATATTTTTATGACGTGGGCATAGAAAGAGTAATAGAACCTGGAGCAGAGTCTATCTGGGCAGAAATTTAATGGAAGAAGAATGAAGCTAATAAACTCTAAGGATGGGGGAGGAGAATTGAAAACCACCTCCAGGTACCCACAGTGATTTCTCGTAAGACGCACTGAGTCTGCACAAACTAAGGTGGAGATCATTCAAAAGTTTTTTCCCCCACCTGAAGCGTCTAAGTTTCTATTGGTCACTGACACTGGGGTGAGACCCTGAGGAAATCAACATGCTTCACTTTAGTCTCTCCCACCAAACATGCAACTGGACCCAGTCAATAGCAAAGGTAAAGAAAAACCAACTTCTATACAAGTTTCCCCCCCAAAGGCTTTAACATAGCACTCTGTAATTTCCAAGCTTATATTTTCAATTCAATCATTTTCCGAGAAAATGGAGGTTATCAAAATGATCGCTATTATCCACAACATTCCGTAAGAGAAAAACAACAGGGCCAGGTCCCATGTGAGTCTCTATTGCCATCTAGAATCAGTTCTCAAACAATTTCTATCACTTCTTTCATTCACCCAGGAGGAGCCTCATGACAACCGCTCTCCTCCACGAAATGGAAATCCTTAATCTCCAAATGCTGGATAAAGAAAGAAATTGCAGAAGACTTTGAAAGGAAGCTAATAATTTAGGTTTGAATGACTGGGCTGGCTATTCTTCTGCTATTCTATTTGATTCCCAATCTCGCAGAGGTCTCCAGTTCAGAGGAGAGCCTTCAGAGATAAGAAGGAAAGACTATGACGCTATTGTGCAACTAAGTACTAGTACAAGGAATTTTGTTACGGATTTTATTTGCTTACTCACAACAGGTCTATTACATTTGATGTTACTTCTGCTGCAGAGTGCAAAGAAGTCTGTGCCTTTATTCACAACAGCTACCGAATAAGAAGGGAAGGCAAAGTAAAAATATCAAGGGCTTCACAATCTGCAGCAGCTATAACAGCAAATGTAGTATAATTAAAGTAAAATAAAATCAATACCCCTCCTCATTAATATTCTACTTCCCAAACTTAAGAATATTACCCATGAATACCTAATTGCAGTTTTCCCTCATGAAGTTCTATTTTGAAACCTCTGTCAAACTGAAATTGAACGCCCTGATCACATTAGTGAGCAGAATTATTTTAGGAATAAAGGATTCTTGTCTTAAATCATTAAGACACTGTCTTATGGCCAGGCATACTTTAAGAAACTGCTGGAATCACAGTGCCCTAGAAGTCATAATGAATTGCAGAGTTCGAAATCATTTCAGCAAAAGTCAAGGAGTTGGCGATACAGCAAAGCCTCAGAAACTCAAATTAATTGAAGGGATCAATTCATGAAAATTGTTATTTTGAAAGTGTTTTATATCAACAGTATGGTCTAGTCTCAGGACCAATAACCCTGATATTACAAATTCTAAGCTTGATGCTCTGATTGCTTCACCAGTGAGCATATCATTACATTAGTCCCTGACATTCTTCCTGGCTGTAGTTTCTCACTTAATAGAATTTTTCCTGCAAACTCACAGGCTCATGGGGCAGATAGAACAAAATAGGGTAGGTGAAAGTGCTTTTAAAACCAGAAATTACTAAACTTATAAAGCTGTTGTTGTTCTTCACTGGCTAAGGCATGTCTGACTCTTTGCTCTCCCATGGACTGCAACACACCAGGCTCCCCTGTCCTTCACTATCTCCCAGAGTTTGCTCAAACTCATGCCCACTGAGTCAGTGGTGCGATCCAACCATCTCATCCTCTGTCGTCCCCTTCTCCTGCCTTCAATCTTTCTCAGCATCGGGGTCTTTTTCCATGAGTTGGCTTTTTGCATCAGGTGGTCAAAGAATTGGAGCTTCAGCATCAGTCCTTCCAATGAATATTCAGGGTTGATTTCCTTTAGGATTGACTGGTTGGATCTCCTTGCTGCCCAAGGGACTCTTTAAGGGTCTTCTTCAGCACCACAGTTCGAAGGCATCAATCCTTCAGATTATTAAGTTAAAAAAAAACTACTGGGTAAAAACAATCAAGTAAAAATCATATGATAGCCTGTGTAAGATTAAACAGATAAAGTGAAACAAGGCAGGACAGAGGTGTGGGTACAAATTCAGAGGTTGTTTTAGTGTCAAAAAATAGTTTTCAAAATGCAGGAATTCTAACCAACCCTCTGCCATTGTGAGGCTGAAGGAACCCAAGGTCAGTTCAGAGGCAAGGATTCTGTTCAAGGAGAGTGTTGGGTGGTCTCCAGAGCTCTGAATGGAAGTGAAATTCCCCATGTAGAATCAGCCTTCCAGGGCATATCTCACCTCCTGGGACATGGATTGCCAACAAGATGTTCTGAAAAGCAGATCATGTGCCTGAGAAGGTCTGTGAGGAGGCTTGAGGACAGCTATACAACCTGGAAGCTTCTAGCTACTGAGCTCAAACAAGGCAGAAAAACAGTCTCTTCTTTCCTGAGGAAAAATATTTGTAGGGAAGTTTTTTCCAGTCCTTGCTAACTATGATAATTGCATTTGACATTTCAGGAGCACGACTCAATAGCTAAAACATGGAAATGTAAATGACTTGCAGTAAGAAATATAAATGGGCACACATTCAAAGACCAACTGCTCCTCCTGTGAGGAAATGTGCTTCCAAAGTTTCCCACAGTTGCAAGTTAAAAAAAAACTCTGTAGTATATCATGAATTTTGAGTAGGTTTTTTTTTTCAACTTTTATTAAAAGTATTATAGAAAAATAAAATCTCTAAACTCAATTGTATTGAGTTACTTATGTAATAAGATGATAGTCGTGTTTCTTTACTACATGCAGAGTAAAATGTAGCAACTGAAATCCAGCCAGTACTACTGTTCACTAAATGATAAATGCGTGTGATAAGAATATTAAGTTGCCTCAGTCATGTCCAGTTCTTGCGACCCCATAGACTATAGCCCACCAGGCTCCTCTGTCCACGGAATTCTCCAGGCAAGAACACTGGAGTGGGTTGCCATTCCTTTCTCCAGGGGATCTTTGCTACCCTGGTGGCTCAATCAGTCAAGAATCTGCCTGAAATGCAGGAGACCTGGGTTCGATTCCTGGATCAGGAAGATCCCCTAGAGAAGGAAATGGCAAGCCACTCCAGCATTCTTGCCTGGAGAACCCATGGATAGAGAAGCCTGGTTGGTCTATAGTCCATGGGATCACAAAGAATTGGACATGACTGAGCAAATAACACACACATTATTACCTTAAGCTGAATGTCATTTTTTTTTTTTTTTATTATTAAGTAGGTCGTGGTATATGTACTCTCCGTAACACCAGAAGGAGGGGAGGAAGGGAGGGAGAGAGGGAAGGAAGAAGGGAGGGAGGAACCAAGGAAGGAAAGAAAGAAGGAAGATTTTGATACAACTGTTAAGGTTAGTTGAAACGTCAGACTCACCTCTTGATAACTATGGCCATATTATTTAATGCCTTTAATTTGCAGTAAAATAGAGATAGGAAAGGCACCTGCCTCATGGAATTGTTGTGAGAATTAAATAAGGCACTCCATAGAAAGGACTTGGCTTAGTGCCAGGTACATACAACTACTCAATCATTCTCCTCATTTATGTGTCAGATGCTTGCTACAAGGCAATTAATCTCGCGGTTTTCAAGATTCTATTGATATCATTTAGAACACCTGAAACTTCTTTATAAATATTTATTAACCCTTTCTTGTGTCTTTCTTTCCAGAAGGAACCCCTAGAGTTTCATGAATGAAAGCATTCTAAAGAAAAACAAAACACTGTAATTGAGTGGGCAGTGTTCTAACAATAAGGCTCAGTACCAGAGAAGGGAGATAGACATCATTTTCACTCTCCTCCTGGTAGGAGGAGGCTGAAAAATATGGAGGAAGGCATCAAGCTGTTGGCTGAGGGAGCCACAATGTAGTAAAAGGCATCTGGCCGTGTACTTTAGAGTCTATCACTACTGTGCATGACGGGGTTCTCTTGATTGGCTGGTTTGGGGCATGTGTGTGTGTCTGTCTGTCTGTAATTATGTCATATAATTGCATCCTAAAACCAAGAAACACAAAACATACAAATGACAGTTTGGAAGGTGGCAAATAATAATACATAATAAACAAATTGTGTTCCTAACCTAATGGAAGAGACAGATACCTAACTATAATCCAAGACAGACTTTGGTAGGTATTATTTTAGAGATGTCAAGTAAAAGGTGATAAAATTGAGAGCGACTGACTTAGTAGAAATCCCTGTACAATGGTCCAAGAGGGAAGAAGGGTCCTGGGTGACCTCTGCAAGCTCTTAATTCTGTGAGTGCAGAGACCTTGTTTACTTCATTTACCACAGTAATCCAGCACCTAGCATAGAACCTGGGAGATGTAAGCAATGATAAATATATGCTGAACAAATGAGTGAATATATAAATTATTTCAAGATGATGAGCTCAAGGAGTGAAAAGACAGCATTATCAGGAACTTCAGGGGAAAGTACAAATATGATGCTAGTTTGCAGCAGGGAGAATGCAAAGGATAGGGTTTAGTTATTGATGCAGTAAGTTTGCTGATGTTTTTGCAGAATACAGAGTTAATGAGATCTTCAACAGTATCATCTCACAGTGTAGTGAAAGAATGCAGATAAAATAGGATTCTGACTATTAAAAATATAGTCCGGATTTCTTTTGGAAAAGATAACTTCTCCCAGGGCAGTCACCCTCAACTTACACTCTTCTATCCACTCCCATCAAGACTTTCTCTGTTTAGGCTGACCACATGATCATTTTGCTACTTAGTGGAGTTTGTCATATCCCAATCTGAAAGTCCACTGTTCAAACCTGTTTCTTGATTACCTCCATGAAAATCTAAGAATCTCTGCACTCATATTTTATTAATCTGCTAACTTCACCCACTGAAAGACACATGTATTTCCTTAGTATTAGCCAATAGCACCATTTCTTGGCCCAAAGTCAATATAATTCAGCTTTGAAAATATTCCTCTATAAAAAACCTGGTCAATAACTTTACAAACCTAAATAAAAGATCCAGCGTGAGTTTTAACTTCATCAGACATGTGCTTCATGAGACAACAGTGTCTTTTCCCAGAAGAGAACTCCAACCTTCCCTGTTCTCTTGTTGTTGTTTAGTTGTTAAGTTGTGTCTGACTCTTTGTGACCCCATGGACTATAGCCCACCAGGCTCCTCTGTCCATGGGATTCTCCAGGCAAGAATACTGGATTAGATTGCCATTTCCTCCTCCAGGGATCTTCCCAATCCAGGGATCGAACCTGCATCTCTTGAGTCTCCTGCATTGGCTCAGATACTTAACCTCTGAGCCACCTGGGCTTCCCTGTTTTCTACTGCTGCCCATAGAGGAGTATTCCTGGCCTGCAAAAGAGCAAGGGCAAAACCATTTCCCAGTGTCGTATGGGAATGACGCTTGGAATCAGAGAGATAACACTCCAAACTGTGAGATCTCAGGTAGACTGCATTCTCAGTGGACTATAGGATGGCAATTAAGCTAACTCACTGAAAGTTTCATTTTTTCAATTAGTTTCTATTGAAGAATAGCTGCTTTACAATGTTGTGTTAGTTTATACGGACAGCAAAGTGAATCGGCTATACTTAACATCTGTTGTTGTTCAGCTGCAAAGTCATGTTCGACTTTGCTTCCATGTCATGGCTATTGTGAAAGGTGCTGCTATGAACACTGGGGTGCATGCGGAAAGAATTATTTTTAGAACATTCCCACCCTCACATAGACAGGGCATTTGCCCCAAAATGAAACCTAAGATCTTGTCTACAAGGCATTTACCAAGGCAGACCAGAGTTTCAGGGCAGGAATAGGGGTCCCCCTCCTTCTGTCGGCCTTTGCATACGCCAAACACCCTCAAGTGAACTCTGCCAGTTAAAATTCCCCAGCCACCTACAAGGAACTCAAAGTCAGCCCTCCCCACAGCAAAAAGGTATGATGACTAAAAATGTCCCTCTGAATTACCAGAGAAATCCATGCTGGCTAGCTATTTTTAACCCAAACACGTTTTCCATTCTTTATTCTTTTATACTTGTAATTATGAGAAATTCCAAACATACAAAGGTGGATGATAGAATAATGCACTGCTCCATATACCCAAAACCCAGCTTCAAAAGTATTAATTCAAGAATTCATGCCCAATCTTGTTTTCCATATGACCCAACCTGCTACCCAAATCCACACAACTGTTTAAAAATTCCCAGACATTATGCTACTCCATCATGAAAAATTTAGGTATATATCACTAAAAGACAAAGATTCTCTTTTCAAATCATGACCATGGTATCTAAATCACAGCTTCCATTAAAAAAAAAAAAAATTCCTTGACGTTATATTACTCAGAGTCCATACACTTGGTTGTTCTAAAAATGATCTTATTAAAAATGTAATTTATTTCAATCAGTATGAAAACAAGGTTGGTGGTTGTGTTAGCAGCTCAGTAGTGTCCAACTCTTTGAAACCCCAAGGGCTGTAGCCTGCTCTACCCATGGGATTCTCCAGGCAAGAATACTGGAGTAGGTAGCGATGCCCTTCTCCAAGGGTCTTCCTGATCTAGGAATCAAAGCCAGGTCTCTTGCATTACAGACGGATTCTTTACCATCTGAGTTACCAGGGAAGAGTATACAATATAATTGGTTGACAAGACTCTTGGTTTCATATAGTCTATAGATTTCCTATTTTTTTTCTTCCTGCCATTTACATTTCTTGGAGAAATCATCTTGTTTGTCCTGTAGAGTTTCTCAAAATCTGGATTTTAGTGCTCACCTCTCCATGGAGTCACTTAACATGTTCCTTTATCACTGGTATTTCTTATTCATTGATAGATTTATTGAAATCTTGATCTGTTACTGGTTCTTTTTTTTTTCCTTTTCTTTTCTTGGTAAGACCAATTCAAACACAGTGTGTATGCTTTCAACAGGAAATATATAATGCCTGATTATCTCTTTTTACAAAGTTAGCAGTCATTGATAACCTAAACCAACTCATTCATTAGAATTGCATAAAGATGATATTCTTATTCTGGCATTCCTTCTTCACTTATTATCTGGAATGTGTCTATAAAAATAAGCTTCCTCTCATCAAATATTTTATTATCCTGGGGAACTTTTTATAAAAGAAAATGAAAATCAATTCTTTCCTTTATCTATTAGTTGCTTCAAAGAAAAATGAGTTTTGATACTACAAAGATGATCCATGAACTTGGGGAATTTCTGGTGGGGAGATTTGTTTTATTATGAATGCACAGATTTAAATGTATTTGATGTGTTTAAATTTATTTATTCTTTTTGATGCATAAACCATCCTAGCTTTGTCCAGCAGGAGCCTATACAAGTTGGCCCAGAACCCTTTTGATGGTCTTTGATAGCTTCCTTGCTTTCTAGAATGACAAGATAATGTAGGTTCTTCTTGTATATTTCTTGGGAGTGTGTGTTCAGTCACATCTGACTCTTTTCAACCCCATGGACTGTAGCCCCACCAGGTTACTCTGTCCATGGAGTTTTCGAGGCAAGAATACTGGAGTGGGTTGCCATTTCCTCCTCCAGGGAATATTCCCAACCCAGGAATCAAACCTGCATCTCTTATATCTCCTGTATTGGCAGGCGAATTCTGTACCACTGTGCCACCAAGAAAGCTATTTCTTACCTTTGACCAGGAATCAACTTTTTCTTTTTGCAAGAAATTCTTTCATTTTAGTGAAACATGGTATTTTGAAACAACAAGCTAGGCACTGGGGTTGTTCATGGCTACTGGATTGGTCACTGTTTCTGTAGTTTTCTGAAGAAGAGAGCTAGTAATACATACACACAATACATACATACAAAATACCTCACAAGTTCATCATGATACTTCCACTTTAAAGTTAGGACCACAGAGCTTTAATTCATCTCATTGATCTGATATCTCTCAGTACTTATCCTCCACATCAAAAATCCCAGTGCTTAATAACATACTTACTACTGTTTTATACCACTGTTGTTGTTCAATCACTAAGTCGGGTCCGACTCTTTGCGACCCCATGAACTGCAGCACGCCAGGCTTCCCTGTCCTTCACTATCTCCCAGAGTTTGCTCAAATTCATGTCCTTTGAGTCAGTGATGCCATCCAACCATCTCATCCTCAGTCATCCCCTTCTCCTCTTGCCATCAACCAACTTTATATTGTATATGACACAAAAAACAATCTCAGAATACAGATTTGGAGACTAACATCAACAATGTAATTGATGAAGCAGTTTAGGATATTCTTTAATTATTTTTTTCCTTGAGATGCATCTCTCTGGGCAGATACAGATCACTGTGCTTTCAAGCACCTGGAATAGTTCATCCCTGTTTGGTTATACTGCTAACTGAATATACAATCAGATTCATTGATTGTGTTTTACTACTGATGTGGGGGGATTATCTTTTATATTTTAATTTTTATTATAGTCATGTAAAACACATACATGGTCCCAAAGTAATATTTATAAATAGCATTAACTTATATCCTCTCTGCCCAAAAGCTAACATATTTTTAGATTTTATAGTTTACTCTTCCAATTCTTAAAACACAAGGACGTGTGTATATATTTATATCTCCCCTTTTGCAGTAAATAGTATCATACTATACACACTTTTCTCCACCTTGCCTTTTTCTTAATCTAACAATATATCCTATAGATCATTCCAAGAATATATATTATATATATATATATATCCTTCTTAACATCTTCTCTATTGTATCACACAGTATCCACCCTGAAGATGTTTCACTGTTTTGTTCAAACAGTCCCCTACCAACAGACATTTGGATAATTTCCAATGTTTTCCTACTACAAATAGTGCTGTAAACAATAGCCTGGATAATACATATTTCCATGCCTTTGTCATTTCCTACAAGTGGGTAGCCCTCTGTTTTAAAAGATAAACAGAGAAATAAATGTCATCAAAATTTCTGGAGAAAAAAAAAAACACTAGAAGACTGAGGAACAGGGAGAAACACTGGCTTCAATGAAAGTAATATTAATATTACTTAGTAATAGTAATAGTAATATTATGAAAATAATATTGATATAAAAATCTAACTTAACATCTAATATTAATATTATAAAAATAATATTAATATAAAATCTAATCTAATATTATGAAAATAATATTAATATAAAATCTAATTAGTGTCTTCAGAGAAAATCACATGAATACTGCAGTCAGAAAATAAGAATAAACTGCTTTTAGAAACATATACCATATGTAAAATTAGATAGCCAATGGAAATTTACCATATGACACGGAGCTCACAACTGAGTGACCTTAAGAGAGACAGACAGACAGGGAGCTCAAAGGAGTGGGACAGGGTGGGAGTTAGAAGGGAGAGCCAGGAAGGAGGGGACACATGTATACCTGTGGCTGATTCATGCTGATATACGGCAGAAACCAATACAATATTGTAAAGCAATTATCCTCCAATTAAAACAAATAAATTATTTTTTTAATGAGAGACAAAAGGAAAGAATGCCAGACTCAAAAGCCCTGGTATTTACAGTGTTTGGGGCTGCCTCTTGCTAATTCAATTATAATAAAAATTACAGCAGATTCAAAAAAAAAAAGAATCCATTGCTTTTAAAATGTGGGAGAAGAGAGAAAAAAGTAAAAATATGACCTAAGGATGTTTGAGATCAATTCCTTTTTCATGAGTGGGACCAGTAGATATTGTCTCAGGTTGATACAGTAAGGGATAAATGTGTAACCCAATATACACCTAGAATGTTAATGTATAAAACTGAAAAATTTGGAAGCAGTTGGCTCTGGGGAGTTGTACTAGAATCAGAAAACTGTGTACTTTTCATTTAAGCCCATTCTGCATGGTTAGAATGTTTTCATAATAATAGTTTAATTAAACATAAAATATGAAAATGAATAAAAAAATGTGAACTGGTATTTATATACTTTCATCTGCAATATGCTTCCCAGAGCACTGAGGAACAGAAGACTATTCTTATCTGCTGAAAATCTTCCAAGAGTAGTGCTAACAGGTGATAACTTACTCTGATGCCCAAAACACAGTGTGACAAGTGTGATTTACCTACAGCTAACACGTCTCCCTTGGAGCTTTCTCAGTCTCCTGTCCATCACTCTCTTGCTCTCTTTTCCACTGTACTCATCAGAAAAACAATAAGTAAAAAATACATTACTATCTTTCATAGGTGGTCTTTCTTATATAATCCCTTAAAAATTCAGGTGAATGGAATATTTTCCTTTACTTTCACAGAAAATGAAATTAAGTTGTTTAATTTGAAACGTGATTCCCACTTGATGTTTCTCTTATTACTAGCCACCAATCAACATGAAAATGCATTCCCCTTCTTGAACTAAATAAATATTATTTTCCTCCAGACCCCATTTTTTTTCCAACCTGAGAAGTTACCTCATCAAAGAAGCCAAGTCTTATTTGTCCTCAGAGAAATCACTTTGCACTATCACACACAGCAATGTTTGCTTGTCTTCAGTGATTCCACCCTCAAGATAATAGGTTTTATCTCCTAGATAAGTATGTAAAAGAGACTGATTTTCTGTAGTTCTCAATTCCTTTTTTTTTTTTTTTGGCCTTGTGTAGTGTGTAGGATCTTAGCTCCTTGAGCTAAGATCAAACCCATGCCCCTGCATTGGAGGTGCCGAGCCTTAATACTGGACATCCAGGCAAGTCCCGCAGAGTTCTCAGCTCTTTACAGGTGGGAGTTAATGTCAGGAAATCTCAGGTACTCACAATGATACATCCACTCACACAGTTCAGTAAGAATGTTCCTAATTTTATCAGTGAATTCATCCAAGACTTGGTTGCATTGCCTCAGTTCCTTGATTAGAAATATTTGAATCCCACTTAAAGTCTTTATACCTGGGGAAGGAAATAGAACCCCACTCCTGTATTCTTACCTGAAAAATCCCATGGGCAGAGGAGCCTGGTGGGCAACAGTCCCTGGGGTCACAAAGAATCGGACACAATTGAGAACACCATAGACAAGTAACTTAACTTCTCTGAGATTCAGTTTCATTATCCATAAAATGAGGATAATATCACCTATTTCACAGTATACCCCTGACCTATCTAAAACAGCATCTCCAAAATTCTCTGTCCCCTTCATCTAATTTACTTTCCTTTTCTTTCTTTTTTCTTTTAATATTTATGTACTTGGCTGTGTTGGGTCTTAGTTGCAGTATGTTAGAACCAACCAGGAGCATGGAGTCTTAGCCACTGAACCATGAGGGAAGTCCCTGGTTTGTTTTCCTTAACCACTGTCTTTATCTCTACCTACTATTTCTCTCTTCTTTCCTTTGTCAACTACCTGTCTCCCATAAGTGAAGTCGCTCAGTCGTGTCCGACTCTTTGCGACTCCATGGACTGTAGCCCACCAGGCGTCTCCGTCCATTGGGTTTTCCAGGCAAGGATACTGGAGTGGGTTGCCATTTCCTTCTCCAGGGGATCTTCCCAACCCAGGGATCAAACCCAGGTCTGCCGCATTGCAGGCAGATGCTTTAACCCTCTGAGCCACCAAGGAAGCCCACCTGTCTCCCATACTAGACTGTAAATTCCTTGAGGATAGGGCTCCACCTGTTTCATTCACACGTATACCTGTGGCCCTTAATATGATGCTTGGCACACAGCAGCTGCTCCATGAATGTCATTGAATAAATGACTGAATGAAGTTTATTGCTGAATGATTAAATGAAATAATGTATATAAAATGCTTGGCATTTAACAAAAAGTAACTACCTAATGAAAGGTAGCATTAATTTTTTAAATAGCCACAATTGCTAGGACATAAATACTCATTAAGTTGTTTGAACCTAACTGCTTAAGCAGAATCATTAAGTTTGTTTATTTGGTTGGTCTTTGCCTAAGGGCTTCAGGAACCAATGAGGTTTGGGAACCTCTGCTATAAGAGCTACAAGCAAACCACATTATTGCCTGTAGAAAACAAAAGGTGTTAATGTGCCAAGAAGTTCTGTGAGACTAGCTGGAGGCCCACTGAGAGAAGAATACAGTCAAAGAAAAAAAAAATACTCGAGGGGACTTCCCTGGTTGTTCAGTGGTTAGGACTCCATGGTCCCAGTGCAGGGGGCACAGGTTTGATCCCTGGTAGGGGGACTGGGGTCCCTCACACCTCAGGTTGCAGCCTTAAAAAAAGAAAAGATACTCGAGGAAGTAGCGAGGCCTGAGCAAGCTTCTTGGAGGCTGAATCAGAGTGTGTAAATGAAACTCTCAGAGGGCATAGGAACAAACCCTGCAGATCAGACTGGGCTTCCCTAAGACAGAAGAAAGGAAGAAAAACCATTTGCATACACCGTGCCAGCTCTGGCCTATGAAACTACCCATGCAGGGCTGATACAAGAGATGGGAGATGAGAAGAGGTAAATGAAGGGTGACTAGGGGTGGAGGGAGGCCATAATAAATTTTTGGAAATTCAGGATTTTATGGTCATTGTGACTGCACTCTCAACCACCTTCTGTAAGGTTTCTTACCGATGAAATAATACTTAATTTGACATCTGGGCATTTCCTGTCATACTGGATCCTAAAATTGTGATTTAGCGGTCTTCACCCAAAATCTAAGTTCTACATTTCTTCATTAAAAGGTATTCATCTAATATATACTTAAAGTCCGCTCTTATTATTGAGATTAAAGCTGGCCTGAGATTAAAGCTCTCACAATCTTTCTTTTTGTAATCATTTCAATACAATCTCATTGACCTCTGTGGTGTGTATAGGTGTTTGTGTGTGTTTTAAATAATATAAACCCCTTAGTCAGTCTATCATTCTTATTTTCAGAAATTCAAGAGTTCCTTCCACCTAGTTTCTGTGCTACAGCGAACCTTACTTTCTGTCAATCGTCCGATTAATCATTTTGGGGTTTTAAGCTTCTGGAAGAAAAACTCCTTTCTGCCACTTCCCACACTTAGATATTCAGCTCAATGGTTTCACTAGCTTCTCATCCCCGTTTTCCACCCCCATCTTCCTCCTCCAGAGCACGGAGTTCCCCCTGACAGTGCTAGTGAGGACTTTATCAATCTGTGTCTTAAGTTCTTCCTTACTCATCGGCTTTTCTCCAGCTGTTAGCTTTTTATAAAATCCACTCTCCCACCATTTTTAAACTTCAGGACATCTGAAAACTTAAGAAAACTCCTAGGTTACGTCTTTGCTCTGGCAGGAACAGTTAAGTAAGAGGATCCTACGAAATGACTTATTTTCAGGCAAGAGGATGAAAATGTAAGTAGGCTGAACCATGCTGATGCCAAGATGCTCTTCTCTGACGTTTGACATCTTTTCTTCTCCTGGAAGCAACGGGCCAGGTTCAAATTCCACCATCACCACTCATTAACCTTGTCACCTTAAGAAGGACAGGAAACCTCCTGATTCTCAGAGTCGTCGTCTATAAGACAATAATACCTTTTTCACCTGAGGGTAAAGATTGAATATAAGTGACCCCCAGGTAGAACACAGCACACAGTGTCAGTTTTCCCCTTCTTGGGCTGTTTACTCTTGATATTGTTTATTCACTAGCGCTATTATTTATTCATTAACTGCTAATCAATTCAACTCAAGTTATCAGTATGGATTTTGTGATGGATTACACACAACAATAAGAGTGGAAAGACTAACGTACAAGTCAGGTGGTTTTATTTTTATCATAAGCAAGTTCTAATTCTTCCTCAAAGCTATGCTCCCATCTTTCAGCAATACTATAAGCAATAATTCTAACTAGGTGGGTTAACAAAAATAGGCTAAATAAGCACAAGAGGCTTCTTTACACAGATTCCCTTGATTCTAAGCCCTGCTGTCGTCACATTGCACCCCACACACATTTTTTAAAATTATTGTTGTATTTATTTACTTATTTTATCTATTGGCAGCACCGCACAACATGTGGGATCTTAACTCCCCGACCAGGGATCAAACCCGTGCCCCCTGCAGTGGAAGCATGGAGTATTAATCGCTGGACCTCCAGGGAAGTTCCCCCACACATTTTGAGAGCTCGTCATCGGGAGGGAATAAGAAGAGAGCATGTGGGTATTAAAAGTCTGTTGGAGCCCAGGACTGGAGTGATAGATTATGTATTTGTTCAAGGTTCCTTTCCACTCTATGATTTCATAACTCTACCAAGACAACTTCTAAAACTCCAACCCTACCATACAATTTTCCTACAGTGGTGTTATTTAAATAAGGGACTTTGATTTACGTGGAAAAGGCAGGATTGTCTTCGGTCTCAACCTGAACGAGAGCAGAAACACTATGCTGGAAATCTGAAATTCAGAACTGAAATGCACTTCTCTAATCGTTGGTCACCTGATCTGAAAAATGTGGGCTGAGCTCAGCAAACACTTATGTTTCATTTCAGCTTTGAAATTCTGATTCTGGGATAAGGCTGCAGCCAGTCACCATGGCAGACACAACAACAGGCCTGAAATAAACATGAGGGAACAGTTACCTTTTCAGAAGTGATCTGTGACCATCACCACTTTCAGCAGTATCTCTGAGAAAGGGGTGAGGGTGGAGAAGGATAATTAAAGAACAAATGAACAGACATGGATAAGACCATTGGGTGCTCCCTGCTCTATTCTAAAATATTAACTTAAAATAATCAGTCAGAGATGTGCCTTTGTGCACCAGAAACATTCAGAAAAGGACTCGTATCTGTCTCAATGACAATGATCCTCCATACCAATGATGTTATTGTCTCGTGGGCTCAGAAATTAACCAAACTGCTGGCTGCCATAGCCATCCTCCCTTCTAGACAGCTCATAAATTTCCTCTTCCCCAGCCCTAGAGAGTGTTTAATTAATACCATCATGGGCCCAAAATAAGTAGAAGACTAGTCCTCACTATCTAAAAGCCCAGATTATTTTAATATTTCAAGAGTAACCAAGGCAACCAGAGTTTAAGCAACACAGTATCACTGCCAATAAAACTTTCTGATTTGTTCAATTTTGTAAAACAGTTATTCTTTAAAACTGAAAAAAAAATGGTGTTAAGTTTTAATGACACTTGGGAAAATTTTTGATGTTA
Source organism: Dama dama (assembly GCF_033118175.1). Lineage (NCBI taxonomy): Eukaryota > Metazoa > Chordata > Mammalia > Artiodactyla > Cervidae > Dama > Dama dama. Next base: position 76,711,249 of record NC_083710.1, on the reverse strand, counting down.
ACTTCCATCTTTATAATCTAAATAAGTCCACACCAATAAAATCTTAACACACTCACACACACACACAGAGTATATTTATATATCAAAGATATCATATATTTAGGCATATATTTATAAATAGGCCCAAAGAGAAATTTTCAGAGAAATGTTAGTAATTTCCATAAAAATCTTCACATACTGCATGACACTGCATATAACATTTTAATTAATTACCTATTCATGAACCACTTGGGGCCTTGCACAATTTGGATGATTAATGAGCACGAGTGTGAAGACTCAGTAAAGACTGTCTAATAAACCCTTCCTCAAGATGCTTCCTATTTGCAAAGCACTGCAGCTCAGTAAGTGACCCAGTGGTCTGGCAGAAATGCCTCAATCTGTTCTGCCCAAGATCCGGCCTCTTCTGGTCCTGTTTGATTGAGGCCAGGCGAGTGGCATGGGAGATCCTCAGGCTATGAGGAAAGACAGAGCCAGAACACATGGCATTCTGCAGCCCCCAGAAACCAATTCAAAACTAGATCTGTGTTCCTTCCTCCTGAACAAAATACTGGAAATGTGATTGCTGTGGGGAAATAACTCTGGCAGAGGGGAAAGAAGAGTCAGAGATGTCCCTTTCCTAATAATCATTACCATTTATATGTTCCCACGAGGTGCCAGCACTGTGCACTCTACAGACATTATCTGACACTTTCTTTAAAACTCCCTGCAAAATATGCGTGGAAACACCATTTCTCTGATGGGAACCCAGAACTCAGGTAGAAAAGGAACAGAGATCTGAGCCCTAGTTTTTGCAACTTCAAAGACTACACTCTGGCTTCTTCTTTAAAGGAATTGTTGGGAAATCTGTACTCTTAAGAGAGATTTTTATATTTGTAGCTGATAAACACAAGAGGTTTTGCAAATCTCACGCATACATTCATGCCACCTTATTGCAAAGAGCTGAGAGAAGAGAGAGCTTCCTTCATGAGGTATTGGAAGACTATTCAGAGACCTGTAGGCTGTCCTGGTGAGCCGGGGAGTTACAGTAGGAATTGAGTGGTCAGAGAAGTCTAGTGGTTTGTTGGCCATCGGGGATCCCACAAGAGACAGGAAAGAAGTGGGCAAACAGTTGCCCCAACTTTCCTCACAACACACCGTCCTCCAGGTGGTGGACCTTAGAGGTTACATGGTTCTTTCGGATTTTGTTTTGCTTTGTTTTGTCCATCCAACCTTCCCCTTGGGTGGGTATAAAGGAGGTTATCTCCAGTTACGTTCAGTCCTAGTGGAACTCATTACAGTTATTTCCCTACATATGGACAAATTTCATTCTGAGAGCCTATTTGTAAGTCCAATTTGTTCATAAGTCCAACAAAGTTAGCACAGGTACTCAACTAATCGGCTATATAGTACTGTACTGTAATAGGCTCATAATACTTGACATACAAATAATACATAAAAACAAACACAAAAAATAAAGACAACACTTTTAATCTTACAGTACAGTACCTTAAAAAGTACAGTAGTATGGTACAAAAGCTGGCACGCAGGGGCCGGCATCAAGGGAACAGGAAAAAAGAGTTGCTGACTAAAGAAGGAGAGAAGGTGGGAGATGGCAGAGCTGAGAGATTGGCAGCAATAGGAGATGAAGGGCAAGCTGCAATTTCGCTCACTCCTGACTTTGATGGAACACGTTTGCATCTTTGAAAGGTCACAGCTTGAAGGCAAGTATGTAGGGGACTTGCTGTACCCAACTTCCCATTACCAAAGCCCAAGTTAGCGCTCACTCCTTCCCCATTACCCAGGGACCAGGGCCAGGGTATGTGAGAGAGATAATCCCCTCCTCGTAATCCAGGGTGTGTGGCCCTGGCTGTGCCAATCAGATCTTCTAAGCCACACTTGGGCTCTGGGCCAAAACTGAAGGAGTGGCCAGCCTTTATTCATAGCAGCTGCAGTAGTGGCTGGTGGCAGCCACATCTTTACCCAGCAGTGGACAGTTCTGGCTGTACTATCTTTGCCAAAAGGTGGGGGGCTGCCGCGTATGTTTTTTCAAATTTGGTTCTTCAACTCACATCAATTCCGTGAGCTCCGAATAGTTTACAAATATGCATTTTTCTTTTGATGGCAGCCAGTATTGGTTTCTGTTGTCTCCAGTCAAGCAAATCACACACTCACACAAACATGTGTGCACATACACACATACACTCACACACTCTCCACTATGACAATCAGACTGTATTATTGTTCTCAAATGTTCACCAAGATGGTCTTTACAGTCTCCTTAGCTTAATAAACTTTACACAGGCTTCTTCCTGACTCCAGGCCCCTGACCTCCCCTTTCTTATACATATTCAGTTTAGAAAACTTGTAACTATAAATTCTTTCTCTGCCCCTGTGAGATATTAACCTTTCTAAAAGCCTTCTGCCAGTTTCACAACCCTAGACTGTTTCCTCCAAGACCTGGGAGCCATCTTTTTGAAATATAATCATGAGAGAGGACAGGGCGCCCCCAACCAGGCCCTGCCAGGGGTTGGAGGGTAAGAGCCTAAAGCCAGTGAGTACATCATTCCTGTTGTAAAACTACCTCCTGTCCAAAAAAATGAGAAACTTCAGGTTTCCTTTTGTATGGATAAGACCAGTTAGGAAACACAGATGGTCAGTGATCCCCTAACCCCCACTCTAGTCCTTAAAAAAAATCAAAACCCTGCCCTTTGTTTCAAGCAGAATTGCCTGCAGACTGTGATTGGGTCTTTCTCTTATTGCAATAGTCTTGAATAAAGTTTTCCCTGCCTGTGTAACTTTTTCAGCATAAATTTTGCTTTGATAATATTGACTGACCCTCCCTGAAAAAGGACCATACTCCTCACCTCTACTGAAACCAGGTTTGGCCCATGAACTCACTCTGATCAATGAAAAGTGAGCTGAAAGGCCATGCCATCCGAGGCAAAAAGGTCTGGGACCTAACCTGTAGTTGGCACCATCTCCTCTCTACCAGACAGAGGCTGATCATCCACCTGAATTCTCAAGTGAAGAGGATAGGAACACAATCAGCGGTGACCCATATACGCACATGCAGCGTGAGCAAAAAATACATCTTGGCTGTCAAAAGCCACTAAGATGTTTGTATCATTTGCTACCAGAGCACAACCAGCAGTCTTGACTGTTCACATACCCATTCTGACCCTTGGCACCACAAAGAAGCAGCTCTGGAATAAACCAATTGTCGCTGGGAAGAATGCCCTCTGACACTGCTTTCCATCAACTGGCAGTGAGCTCCGGAAGTCCTCCTGGATGAAATATTCCAGAGGGAACACAGGGTGAACAGCGGGGCTTTACAAACAGCAAGTATGATCCACCAAAAAAGGTAAGCTTGTATGAATAAGGAACCAACTGAGGTCTCTGGAGAATCCCAGGTAATGTTTAAGGAGACCTCTTTTCAGTGTTATAGAAAATACTTTGCTTGCATTCCTCCTATACGAGTTTTGGGGAAAAAAATATGTACCCTCTTTACACATTTTTAAATTGTCACCCCCAAATTTTCATCATAAGTTTAAAATTATTTTTTGTTAGTAGGAGATATGAAATAGTAAATATTTTATAAGACAAAATATGATGAGGATCAACTTTGAAATCAATATTTCATGACATGCTTTGATAAAATAAGCTTTAACTATCATATTGAAAACTGCACTGAATCCAAAAGAAACCACATGAAATATGTATTTGTGGTTTTATCCAATGTATCTTTAAAACTTTGGTGGTCCTGGAAAACACAGGTGTTGTGTTCAAAAGAACCAACCTCACTAACCTACACAGCAAGGACCACGTTATCCTTGTCAGAATTATATGTAAGATACAGAAAGGCAAGAAATCGACCAGGTCTAAGTTTCTTTGATGAATCATTAAAGGAGCCATCCTCCAAAACTAATATTTCTAATTATCCTTTTTTTTTTCTTCTTTTGATGTATGGGAGGTTTCTAATGGTGGAGCAAATGTACTATATTTACACATCAGATGGCCTTTCACTGCAAAGTGAGAGGAGAAATGTGCAAGGCAGACACTTTCTCAAGCAATTTTAGAAAAGAATCCATGTGGAAGTTGAAAAGCTTGAAAGCAGCATGTTACTGCAAATCATGAAATTTATCCATGCATGAGTATCCCTGGAAGGTGTGCAAGCCTGTGTTGCAAGAATATGTTTTGGGACATTCCTGGTGGTCCACTGGTAGAGAATCCGCCTCCCAATGCTGGGGACACAGGTTCGAATCCTAGTCTGGGAAGATCTCACACGCCGTGGAGTAACTGAGTCCAAGCACCACAACTACTGAGCACATGCTCCAGAGCCCCGGAGCTGCACCTACGAAGCCCATGTGCCTAGAGCCCATGCGCCGCAACATAAGACGCCACCGCAGTGAAAAGTCCACGCACCACAACGAAAAGTAGCCCCTCTTGCTGCAACTAAAGAAAGCTCGCGCACAGCAACGAAGATCCAGTGCAGCCAAAATTAAATACATAAATATTTTTTTAATTTTTTTTTAAATAGAAGGCTTCTTTTAAAAAGAAGAATATGTTTCACACACACATGAAACACAGTTGGGGTGCATGTGACAAAGAAACAGACGGGCAGGCTGACTCTCCAGGGAGCTTTCTGGATTCACAAAACAAGTCTGAGCAGAAAGCCTAATCCCTGTTGAAGTTACTCTTCTCCAAACCCAGGGGACAACGCCTCCCTGTGCCGATATGTGCAGTAGTGACAGAAATCACCTGGAATCGTCCAAGGGCACCGCTGAAGACTGAACTGTGTCCCCCAGCGCTCAAACCATGTATCTTAGAATGCCAACAAGGCCATAAAACGTTTTCCCAGTTTTATACATATTTAACAACTCGTGGGTAATATATCTAAACTCTTCTCTTAAAAAGACCCCTGCTAGCAACTACACTTTCAAATAAAGAACTGTCAACACTGGCAGATTCAGAACTTCTGCTGAGAAGAATTTACCACAACAGAGGGATCTAAGTACTTCATGCCATGCCATAGTAATTTAATAATGATATATTCCAAGGCTAAAGGGGGGAAGGGTTTTTTTTTTTATTAAGCTACGGATACATTAAATACATTACAAATTCAGCCTCTGCCATTATTTCAAAGGAATTTTTGGAACAGACCACTGTTAGTTCAAAATACCAACTGGACAGGTACCAAAAAAACAAGAAAAATACTGCGTACTGTTCCGGTTTAAAAAAAAAAAAAACTATATCAGAAACATTTACATACCGAATGCATTAAAACAACAGAGAAAAAATTATAATTTTACACCTACTGTCCCATGAAAGCAGCATGCTTCAAAACCAAAAGAGCATTTTTATAAAATCAATATCTCTCCTGCTTTCTTAAGAATTGATGAATATGATTATTCTAGCCTCATTAGGAATGTGGGGTCAAATCTTAAAATTAGGTTGTATAAATGTTATATAGGCTTCCCTGGTGGCTCAGAAGGTAAAGAATCTGCCTGCAATGCAGGAGACCTGGGTTCGATCCCTGGGTTGGGAAGATCCCCTGGAGGAGGGCATGGCAACCCACTCCAGTCCTCTTGCCTGGAGAACCCCATGGACAGAGGGGCCTGGCAGGAGCCCCAGGACCCTGTCCATGAGGTCACAAAGAGTCGGACACCACTACACAACTAAGCAAATAACACACATATGTTATATATATCAGATTTGGGGAGGAGACCTCTTTTTTAAGCAATTTAGGAGCTATGATGATTTAAACACGTTTCTTTTGGGAAAGGAGTGGGGTAGAATGAGAAAAGACGCATTATGGTCTATATGGGAAAACATTAGTAAAAATCAAAGGCAATGGTTAATTAACATATCAAACTTAACACTAAACAACATAATTCAAACACAAAATATGAAAAAGAACTGCCTGATAACAAAACACACTGCCTTTCATCTTCCCTGTGATCAATTTTTAATGAGACAGACCTCTTTGTACCACAATCAACTTTGATTTAATAAAATAAAACTACACAGTACAACAATGGTATATCAAACAGAATTCTTCACACCATATTTTATCGCATTTCCCATCATATTATGCACTTGGACTCCTTTAAGTACTGCCTCCATGATCTCTTTCTTATCTTGACTCTGTGCTTCCATACTTAATTCCCAGATCAGTTCAGTTCAGTTCAGTCACTCAGTCATGTCCGACTCTTTGCGACCCCATGAGCTGCAGCACGCCAGGCCTCCCTGTCCATCACCAACTCCCAGAGTTTATCCAAACTCATGTTCATTGAGTCAGTGATGCCATCCAACCATCTCATCCTATGTCGTCCCCTTCTCCTCCTGCCTTCAATCTTTCCCAGCATCAGGGTCTTTTCAAATGAGTCAACTCTTCGTATCAGGTGGCCAAAGTATTGGAGCTTCAGCATTAGTCCTTCCAAAAAACAATCAGGACTGATCTCCTTTAGGATGGACTGGTTGGATCTCCTTGCAGTCCAAGGGACTCTCAAGAGTCTTCTCCAACACCACAGTTCAAAAGCATCAATTCTTTCGTGCTCAGCTTTCTTCATACTCCAACTCTCACATCCATATACGACTACTTGAAAAACCATAGCCTTGACTAGACGGAACTTTGTTGGCAAAGTAATGTCTCTGCTTTTTAATATGCTGTCTAGGTTGGTCATAACTTTCCTTCCAAGGAGTAAGCATCTTTTAATTTCATGGCTGCAATCACCGTCTGCAGTGATTTTCGAGCCCAGAAAAATAAAGTCTGCCACTGTTTCCACCGTTTCCCCATCTATTTGCCATGAAGTGACAGGACCAGATGCCATGATCTTAGTTTTCTGAATGTTGAGCTTTAAGCCAACTTTTTCACTCTCCTCTTTCATTTTCATCAAGAGGCTCTTTAGTTCTTCTTCACTTTCTGCCGTAAGGGTGGTGTCATCTGCATATCTGAGGTTATTGATATTTCTCCCGGCAATCTTGATTCCAGCTTGTGCTTCCACCAGCCCAGCGTTTCTCATGATGTACTCTGCGTATAAGTTAAATAAGCAGGGTGACAATATACAGCCCTCAAGTACTCCTTTTCCTATTTGGAACCAGTCTCTTGTTCCATGTCCAGTTCTAACTGTTGCTTCCTGACCTGCATACAGGTTTCTCAAGAGGAAGGTCAGGTGGTCTGGTATTCCATCTCTTGAAGAATTTTCCACAGTTTATTGTGATCCACACAGTCAAAGGCTTTGGCATAGTCAATAAAGCAGAAATCAATGTTTTTCTGGAACACTCTTGCTTTTTCAATGATCCAGCAGATGTGGGCAATTTGATCTCTGGTTCCTCTGCTTTTTCTAAAACCAGCTTGAACATCTGGAAATTCATGGTTCACATATTGCTGAAGCCTGACTTGGAGAATTTTGAGCATTTAATTTTGAGCATTTAATTTTGAGAGTAGTTTGAGCATTCTTTGGCATTGCCTTTCTTTGGGATTGGAATGAAAACTGACCTTTTCCAGTCCTGTGGCCACTGCTGAGTTCTCCAAGTTTGCTGGCATATTGAGTGCAGCACTTTCACAGCATCATCTTTTAGGATTTGAAATAGCTCAACTGGAATTCCATCACCTCCACTAGCTTTGTTTGCAGTGATGCTTCCTAAGGCCCACTTGACTTCACATTCCAGGATGTCTGGCTCTAGGTGAGTGATCACACGATCCTGGTTATCTGGGTTGTGAAGATATTTTTTGTATACTTCTTCTGTATATTCTTGCCACCTCTTAATATTTTCTTTCTGTTAGGTCCCTACCATTTCTGTCCTTTATTGAGCCCATCTTTGCATGAAATGTTCCCTTGGAATCTCTAATTTTCTTGAAGAGATCTCTACACTTTCCCATTCTTTTATTTTCCTCTATTTCTTTGCATTGATTGCTGAGGAAGGCTTTCTCATCTCTCCTTGCTATTCTTTGGAACTCTGCATTCAAATGGGTATATCTTTCCTTAAGAATGTCCACATAGCTATTTTTCCTGCATTTTCAAACCAAAAAAAAAAATCAAAAACCTAACTGAAATGCCTTGCACACAACTTTTTTTTCTTCCTAAATTCAGTGGCATCATCACCTATTTACTCCTTTAAAAGCCTCTTCAACTCTTCCATCTTCACATACACCCTAGACCCAAACATTTGACGAGTGTTCCAAATTTCTCACATATTCAACCATTCAGTACAACTCAGTCCATTCTTTTGTATTCCCATTCCTCCACTTTCTCTTTTGTCTTTTTACCTTCTGTACTTTCATGTCATTATATGGATGCTGGGATTTATGAATCCATCCTCTACATCTCTTAAGTTTAAATTTTCTATCATTTTCCATATCTTTATTTCTGCTTCATTCTGGGGAAATCCTTAGGTTTACTATTAAGGAATAGTTTACTATAAACTATTAAGGTTTACTGGTTTACTATTAAGCTGTGTCCAAGTTATCACATGGGCTTACCTGGTGGCTCAGATGGTAAAGAATTTGCCTTCAATGCAGGAGACCTGGGTTCCATCCCTGGGTTGGGAAGATCCCCTGGAGATGGGAATGGCTACTCACTCCAATATTCTTGCCTGGATAATTACATGGACAGTCAAGCAGGGCAGGCTACAGTCCATGGGTTCACAAAGAGTCAGACACAACTGAGCAACTTTCACTTAAGATAGTACATAGTCTACCAGCTATAATTTCACTTTAATAATTTTATTGCTTATTTCCAAGATCTCTAAATATCTTTTCTTTTCATTTATTTTTATTAGTTGGAGGCTAATTACTTTACAATATTGTAGTGATTTTTGTGGTAGAGAGGGAGGTGGGAGGGGGGATCGGGATGGGGAATACATGTAAATCTAAATATCTATTTTTATATTACAAATACTTGTTTTGGTTTTATAAGTGTGAAGACATTTATCACTCTGAAAATATTCAATATTTTTATTTTACACTCATTTTTTCAGACATTTCGATTATCTCTGTCTTCTTAAGAGCAAATCATTGTGTGTGTAAGTAATTGTGATCTCTTTCAGGACAGAATTCTTTCTCAGGTCCTTATAATTCCCTACTAACTTCCTCTTTAAAGGGAGATAATTTCCGCTTGTGTTCTTATGCTTAATCTCATCTACTTTCTTCTTTTAGTGGAGATATATAAGAATTGGTTTTGTTTGAAGGATTTTTCTTTTTTTGGCCTTCTTGCATAAAGATTTTATTTTTATTGGAGTATAGTGCTTTACAATGTCGTGCTCGTTTCTACTGTAAAGTGAACCAGCCATATGTATACATATTTCCCCTCTTTTTTGGATTTCTTTTCATTTCAGTTCAGTTCAGTTCAGTTGCTCAGTCGTGTCTGACTCTTTGCGACCCCATGAATTGCAGCACGCCAGGCCTCCCTGTCTATCACCAACTCCTGGAGTTTACCCAAACTCATGTCCATCAAGTCAGTGATGCCATCCAGTCATCTCATCCTCTGTCATCCCCCTTCTCCTACTGCCCCCAATCCTTCCCAGCATCAGGGTCTTTTCCAATGAGTCAACTCTTCGTATCAGGTGGCCAAAGTATTGGCGTTTCAGCTTCAGCATCAGTCCTTCCAATGAACACCCAGGACTGATCTCCTTTAGGATGGACTGGCTGGATCTCCTTGCAGTCCAAGGGACTCTCAAGAGTCTTCTCCAACACCACAGTTCAAAAGCATCAATTCTTCGGCACTCAGCTTTCTTCACAGTCCAACTCTCACATCCCTACATGACCACTGGAAAAACCACAGCCTCGACTAGATGGACCTTTGTTGGCAAAGTAATGTCTCAACTTTTTAATATACTATCTAGGTTTGTCATAACTTTCCTTCCAAGGAGTAAGCGTCTTTTAATTTCATAGCTGCAATCACCATCTGCAGTGATTTTGGAGCCCGAAAAAATTAAGTCTGACACTGTTTCCATTTAGGTCACTACAAAGAACTGAGTAGAGTTCACTGTGCTATACAGTAGGTTCTCCTTAGTTATCCATTTTATACATAGTATTAAAAGTGTATATATGTCAATCCCAATCCCATTCCCTCCTTTCCCCCTTGGTATCCATATGTTTTTCTCTATGTCTGTGTCTCTATTTCTGCTTTGTAAATAAGAGTATCTATACAGTCCATGGGGTTGCAAAGAGTCAGACAAAACTTACCAACTGAGCACACATACAATTTTTTCAGAATCCATATACATGCATTAATATACAATGTTTGTTTTTCTCTTTCTGACTTACTTCATTCTGTATGACAGTCTTCTCTTTTACATATTTCCCTGAGTTTTGTGTGGGAAGAGAAGCTTTCTATATATGCTTTCTCACTCATCTTGAACTAAAGGTCACTTATCACCCTTTCAGAGTGTTGTACAGTAGCCTCCTAATTTACCTCTCCTTCCCACTAGTTCAAATCACAACTCAACCAATGCTATTATTAAAGGCTCTGCTAAGAACCGGATCATTGAGTTTGGTGTTATTCTTTCATCTGAAGTACAGTAAAATTAAAAACATATTTTTAGATCTTTCATTCTCAAGAGAAAAAAGAACTCTATAGTAGAGATCTTAGCAGAGACTACATAGGGTAAAACCCCTAAATTTTAGCCCCATCTCCTTTTCCAATCTACTTCCCTACTTCATTGTTTCAAAATTGCTACCCTCTAGCCATCCTAACTATTGAGAGAATCTATGCAATTTCATGCTTCCCTGCCTTTGCTGAAGCTCACTTCACTTCCATGTCCCATTCACTTGCAAAGATCCAGATAAATTCCCACTATCTATTCTGTGAAACCTCACATATACTATGGACATTTCATTATCTCAGCCTCCTATACACATTACCCGACCCCCTATAGCTGCACTTATCTCATTCTGCCTTAATGCATTAGAATCCCTAACTAGGCCATAACTTCTTAAGGGTAAAGGTTATTTGTCACTTCTTTCCGTATTTCAAGCAGCATCTAGCATAATGTTCAGCATACAGTAGGCACTCAACATTTTTCAAAAGAAAGATGACATGACCCTTGTTCCAGTGACTCTAGTGCTGTATAGCAAATATATACTCGTAAAATTCAATTCAAGAAATTAAGGGATTAAAGGAAATCAAGACATTCAAACTAGGATTTGGTATTGTAGCCTTCAATTATAGGAAAAAGAAGTTTTTGCTTCTTGAAATTCTGAATCTATACCAGCCTCAAGTACTGTCTCCCTTTCTTAAAAAGCCCAGTCCTCTGAGCTTGACTACTGCATGCTTGGCTTTTTCATTGCATTTTTACCACCCAAAGTGCAACTGTCTGTATACCCATCTACCCTACTAGATTATATCCTCTCCGAGAGCAGAAATCAGATACAGTGTTTGTCAGAGCATAAATAGAAAGGCTTTGACTAAATAAGTGCTTAAATATCACATCCCTTATTTGTCTGCAGAATAGTCCCAAGCTATAAGGAAAGCTGTTATTTTCATATTCCAGTAGATAGCCCGATTAAATTCAGGTTAAATGAACTCATGATCACAGGAGAAAGAAATCTGGTAGTGAAATTTAGGTCTTCCTGAAATTAATCACCATATTTCTAAATATTCTTATATAATATGAAGCATCCATAGTCAGGAATATAAGAAAATGGACAATTTGAAGCTCTTTTAAATACCCCTCAATAACATAGTGAATAAAAATGTTAGTCACTCAGTCATGTCCAATCTTGGCAACCTCATGAATCGCAGCCTACCAGGCTTCTGTGTCCATGGAACTTTCCAGGCAAGGGTACTGGAGTGGGTTGCCATTCTCTTCTCCAGGGGACCTTCCTGATGCAGGGATTGAACCCAGGTCTCCTGCATTGCAGGCAGATTCTTTACTGGCTGAGCTACCAGGGAAACAACTAACATTTAGGTAACCCCCAGAGATCTGTTCCAAGAGCTTCTGGCACATAACTAACATTATAAACAAAGTCATCATCCACACACTGATCAGCATAGCATCATCATTTCTAGATACCCAGGGCAACCATATTAATTCAACCTGTTCAGAAGGACTTTAAAAAGCAATAAATATAAAAAAAAAAAAGCAATAAATATTACCCGATTTAGTGTATGTTAATTTCTACCAATTCAGCATTTTCATTACACACAATATCCTCTACTACAAGCAAGACGCTTCTACTAAAATCTTATATACCTCCATACATATTAAGTTGTTATTGCTCTTATTATTCATTTTATTAGCTATTTATTGAGTGTTTACTACATGTTAGGCATGTTACTAAAAGGTGCATAAATTATCTCATTTACTCCTCATAAAAACATTATGCATTAGGTACTATCATTATCACATTTTAAAAATGAAAACAAGAGCTCAGTGATATGAAGTAACGTGCCCCAGGTCATTCAGCTAATAAGAGATGGAGATGAAAATAGTTTTCATTTTTTCGTCCTTTCTGGGGCCACAGCCCTGGCTTCTCCCCACTACAGGCACTGACTCACATTAGTGTACACTGGAAGGATATATTTGTTCAGATACTCTCGTAAGTTTAACATTATCATCAAGTTGAACTGTATAAAATTGCTACTTTTGTAGACCAAAAATGGTCAAATGGTTCATCCTAGTAGAATGCAAATATTCTATTCTCATATTAATATCACAGCTTTTGGTACCTTGCCAATGTATTATTTTCTTTTTATTTTGTACAGTACATGTATTTAATGACTCTGTGAAAGTGCTGCACTCAATATGCCAGCAAATTTGGAAAACTCAGCAGTGGCCTCAGGACTGGAAAAGGTCAGTTTTCATTCCAATCCCAAAGAAAGGCAATGCCAAAGAATGCCCAAACTACCACACAATTGCACTCCTCTCACACACTAGGAAAGTAATGCTTAAAATTCTCCAAGTCAGGCTTCAGCAACACATGAACCGTGAACTTCCAGATGTTCAAGTTGGTTTTAGAAAAGGCAGAGGAACCAGAGATCAAATTGCCAACATCTGCTGGACCATCAAAAAAGCAAGAGAGTTCCAGAAAAATATCGATTTCTGCTTTATTGACTATGCCAAAGCCTTTGACTGTATGGATCACAATAAACTGTGGAAAATTCTTCAAGAGATGGAATACCAGACCACTTGACCTGCCTCTTGAGAAACCTGCATGCAGGTCAGGAAGCAACACTTAGAACTGGACATGGAACAACAGACTGGTCCCAAATAGGAAGAGGAGTACGTCAAGGTGTATATTGTCACCCTGCTTATTTAACTTATATGCAGAGTACATCATGAGAAACGCTGGGCTGGAGGAAGCACAAGCTGGAATCAAGATTGCTGGGAGAAATATCAATAACCTCAGATATGCAGATGACACCACCCTTACGGCAGAAAGTGAAGATGAACTAAAGAGCCTCTTGATGAAAGTGAAAGAGGAAAGTGAAAAAGTTGGCTTAAAGCTCAACATTCAGAAAACTAAGATCATGGCATCCAGTCCCATCACTTCATGGCAAATAGAACAGTGGAATCAGTGACTGACTTTATTTTTCTGGGCTCCAAAATCACTGTAGATGGTGATTGCAGCCATGAAATTAAAAGACGCTTACTCCTTGGAAGGAAAGTTATGACCAACCTAGACAGCATATTAAAAAGCAGAGACATTACTTTGCCAACAAAGGTCTGTCTAGTCAAGGCTATAGTTTTTCCAGTGGTCATGTATGGATGTGAGAGTTGGACTATAAAGAAAACTGAGTGCTGAAGAATTGATGCTTTTGAACTGTGGTGTTGGAGAAGACTCTTGAGAATCCCTTGGACTGCAAGGAGATCCAACCAGTCCATCCTAAAGGAGATCAGTCCTGGGTGTCCATTGGAAGGACTGATGTTGAAGCTGAAACTCCAATACTTTGGCCACCTGATGCGAAGAGCTGACTCACTGGAAAAGACCCTGATGCTGGGAAAGATAGAGGGCAGGAGAAGAAGGGGACGACAGAGGATGAGATGGTTGGATGGCATCACCAACTGGATGGACATGGGTTTGGGTGGACTCTGGGAGTTGGTGATAGACAGGGAGGCCTGGCATGCTGTGGTCCATGGGGTCGCAAAGAGTCGGACACAACTGAGTGACTGAACTGAACTGAACTGAAAAATGTTATTATTACAAATTGTAGTCTAGAACCAATAAGACATAAACACCAGTCCATCCCTTAAATAATTCTCCAATTCTGATCGAAGGTTGATTATATAAGAAACACATTGGCAAGATGTGACTGGGAATCTTCCCCTAAGTAAACCCTTTCTAGATCAGCATTGTAATAGAGCTTCAGACAACGACTGGTTTCTGCAAAGCTGCAAGGATTTATTAGTATGATATTTCCATTTCCTTTAAAATGCAAACCAAAAGTAAAAAAAAACTATGCAATTTTAAGAAAATAGAGTAAAATAAAATAAATGCTACCAAATGCTAGTATTGGAGAGCAAATGTGCCTTTTGGTAAATATTTAAAAACTAAGGCATTCACACAATCCACTGTCCTCTTTTCTACCTTCATTGATCACTGTCTTTCCTTGTCTTAGAGGAAAAAGTGCCCTGCTTCTTCAAGACATAATCCTCCTGTTCATACTCTTTATCCCAACCTCTGCCACCTCCTCTGGAAACTTCCTCTGTAAATTTCCCCCTCTCAGCATCCTCCATGGCTCCCTCCCTCCTGGCTGCAGCTCTCAGATCAAATACAAACACGCTCAATTCTTCTGCACTAACATAACACTCAACACCCATGGAACTCTCTGCCCCTCATTTCTTCTCTCTTCTCTGCCAAAGGGTTAACCAAGTAATATGTTCTGCCTCCATCGGCTCACCTCCCATCCACTCATCATTCCAAAGTAGCCTGGTTCTTGCTCTCATTTCTCCAAAATCATTCTCAGCAATGTCACCACTAACCTCCTGGACTCTCAGTTCTCATCCAACTTAATCCTCCCTAGTCGGTGCTAATGCTGCCTCCTCCATTCTCAAATGCTCTCTCTCTGATTCCTTCCGGCTACATTTTCCTGGTTCTCTTCCTACCTCTACGATCATTCCTCTCCAACCCTTCCTACTTTCTCTTCCCATGTTTGTTCCTTGACCTTTCCTTCCAAGAGTTCAAGCTCTTCATTTTTGTTCTTGCTCTCCTCTCCCCCAATACATACTTCAAACAACTCAAAGCCATGTTAGCTTTTCTCTCTTTAAAGTCACTCCTTCTTTTTGCCCCAACCTGGATCCACTCCATCTCCCAAAAAGAAACCATCCTGTCATTTTGAAATCTTTTCCACACTTTCTTCTGCACCCTCACCTCTTATCACTCACTCTTATCACTCATGTAACCAAGCAACCATGAAGGCATACCAGAGTCCTAGTCCTCATGCTGACTGGTCACTAGCTTTTTTTTTTTTTTTTAATGAAAGGAAGTCATTTTTATTTTCATGGATTGCCATATTTCCACAAAATCAAGGAAATTAAAGATTCCAAGAAAAAGGCTCAAAAACTGTGTACTATCTCCCACAGCTCCAGAAATCTCCAAACTTGTTCCATGTTGAAGAGATGAAGAAAGGGCTAAAGACCCTTACCTGATGATTCTTTACAAAGGTTTGTAAGAAAAATGGTGTCTGTTTGTCAAGAGCCAACCTGACAAACAAATTTCAGCTTTAGCCAACACTTCATCTTCTACTCCTTGACAATTAGGGGAGTGACTAGCGTGGGAACCAAAAGACTGGTTCTGGAGTTCTTTCCAGAGAGGACAGTAAATAGAGCAGATACTGTTCTGGGCTTTTGATATCATCATTTGCCTGAGAAAAAGAGAGAGGCACAAAAAATGCTATGTGATTCTGTTTTTTATTCTCTCTGATAAGTTTTATACCTTTAGACATATTGTTTCATTCACTCGATATAGACTTCAGCCTTCGGATTTCTGCTCACATGTCACATACTTTGTGAAGCTTTCTATTCCTTCTTAGAAATATTCAGCTCCTCCTCAGTGTTTCCACAGCACTATGTGTAAACCAGTAATTTACAGTATTTAACCAGTTGGTTCCATGGTAACTTTGTAGTCCTGTCCCCTTTCACTCTTCTTGTCTTGACTGTTCCTGGAAGGAATGGACTTTGTTGTTTCCCCTCTGTACTTCGTGTATCGCAGATCAATTGCCTAGCCCACAGTAGGTCTTCAAATATGTCTGTTTCATTAAGTTGATCTGTCCATCTGGTCATGTTTATATATAATCCTGCTCAAGGGTAAGGTCTTATATTAAGGGATTTTTGAGTCCCTTTGAACTCTAATAATTCATCACATAGGACATTAAAAAAAAAAAAATCCAAGGGGTAATGAACATTGTTTTCCTCCTGAAATAAACACACTGTCACAAAATATGACCCCTTAAGGTTCTCGTTGAGAGAAGGTTACTTCCACCGAACAAAGAAAACGGATTCTCTGAGAACACCAATCAGTTTCCCAAGTCAGCCAACTGCTCACTCGCGCTTTCTTAACTCCTACTTTAAAAGTCCAAAATGACAAATTATCTCACAGGTCCCTGGGCAAATACTTCATTGCTTTCTGAAATGTCACTGCTGATGCTTTTTCCAACTCAGTTTTGCCTCATTTTAAACCAATGGAAATATCTCTTTCTGCCAGCTTACATTTTGTCTTATAATCCTTTTTCTCCTCTCTTATTTTTCAGGATGTAATTTCTTTGATAAACTCCCCCTCATTTCTAAACTTTGGGGGAATTAAAATCTCTATCACTTCATGATCCCACTGAATGGCAGAAAGACAAAACTGAGTTCCAGGTAAGATGGCCATAAAATTAAAACTGGGAAAAAATGACAGCCAAAGACCTTTCCAATGATAACATTTACTAAACGGCTTCAAATCCTAAAGAAATAAGAAAGCAAGTCAGCGATTAAAGACATTATTATCTAACTTTCATCTTCATCAAAGTAAATGTCATTATCCTTGTTTAACAGATCAATAAACTGAGGTTCAGAGAGGTTCAATAATCGTCCAAGGTTATCCACATAATAAATGGCAGCCTTTTTGCCATATGTTGGAGTGACCTGAAGGAATCTTCTCAAAAAAACTGACCTGCCTGCAGCTTCTCTGCTTGTTAATAAGTGGCTCCCAGTCAACCATCATTATTCCCATAAGAGGACATCAATGCTATACCCTGCCTGCATTTTTGCTGTGTACTCTGCTAAGAGCCTTCATACATTTTTGTGGTATTAGCAGTAAAGAACCTGCCTGCCCGTGCAGGAGACTTAAGAGATGCGGGTTCGATCCCTGGGTCCAAAAGATCCCCTGGAGGAGGGCATGGCAACCCACTCCAATATTCTTTCCTGGAAAATCCCATGGACGGAAGAGCCTGGCAGGCTAAACTCCATGGGGTGGCGAAGAGTCGGACACAACTGAAGCAACTTAGCAGGAATGATTTATGAATGGGGCAGTACGATGTATTGCCTTGTAAACAGATGAATTTTAGAACTTGCAGTTCAGAAACAAATCCAAGATCTCCAAGATAGTGAAGCTGACTGTGTTCTCAAAACCAACGCTGCTGCCTCCTTTGATGGTTGCATGGCCAGTGCTACCCGAAATCAGCAGGACCTTGCCTGGGAGGGAACAGCCCCAGGAATTGGGCTCTCCCATTCTGAAATTTGTTTGTAACAAGTCATACTATGCATCTTCCAGGAGTTCTAAAACATATCTTACTATCACGTTTGTCCAATCAGAGCATCTTGTACCATTCACTCTGTGGGTTTCTCATAGCAGAGCCTGCCCTCAATGAGTCACTTCTGGGTTTTCAGCCACTCGGAGGGGCCCTGAAAGAAACAGGGAGTGCAGGGGTAAGGCACCAGGCTCTGAAATCAGGGGGGCTGGGTTCCAATTCCAGGTATCTCATGTACAGTATGACTTGGACGAGTCATTTAGCCTCTCTGGGCCTCAATTTATTACTCATTTGTAAAACGGGATGATGAGCCTACCTACTTCAGTGGGCTTCTCTGATTATATAGAATGGTGCCATCCACATAACAAAGTTCACTAGATATTCGCTAGATATTTTACAGATTGTTAGATGACTCCAAATTGTGAGAAGGGAGAAACAGAAGGAAAATCATGAGAATGTAGCCTCCTGGAAACTGAAGGGAAGCCATACTTAAAAGAAGAAATTAGGTGTCTGATCCTTTCAAAGGTCACTGTATTGGTCTGCTTGAGCTGCTGTAACAAAACAACACACTGAGATTTATTTTCTCACAGTTCTGGGGGCTGGAAAGTCCAAGACTGAAGTGCCAGCAGGTCTCACCACGTGGGGTCTGGTGAGGGCTCACCCCCTAGATTGAAGACGACCACCTTCTCTCTAAGTGCTCCCATGGCCTTTCCTCATTGCATAAACGCAGGGAGAGAGAGCTCCAACTCTGTGTGTCCCCCCTTATAACACTAATCCTATCCGATCATGACTTCACCTCTAGGACCTCTTCTAGACCTCATTAATTCCTCAGAATCCTCATCTCCAAATATAGCCACACTGGGAGTGAGAGCTTCAATTTGTGAATTTGGGGAGGATAAAAATATTCAGTCCATAACAGTAACTGAAAAAGTGAACTTTGGGTTTGGTTTCAGGGAGGTCTTTGGTGTTCTTAAAAAAAGTTTTCTTGACTAGATGACTTATTCACCAAACGATGTAGCATGTTTACAATTCCTCTTTATTTATTCAGGGGAAGATTTTTGGAAGATTAAACACAATCCTAAATCCCCTATGTTTTGACAGAAAAGTAGTATGATAAATTACAGACCAAGATAAACCAACTGTACTTACATTGTTGGCCATGGAAAATAGTAGTACTTGGTATATACAGAAATCTTTTTCTGTTGTCAATGTTTCATTATTAAAAATTACTACCATTTATAGCTTTAAAAAAAAATCCTCAAGCTTCTTAAAGGAAAAGTTGCCAGAATAGCACAGACATGAATTTTCATTGTGTAAATCAACCCAGTCAAAATTTAAATTAACCTTTGACATCTTCATCCTCTCCTACTACTGAATCCAGGGCTCATTAATATCTATTTACGTATTCAGCTTTTGCTCTGGAGGCCAAGATAAACTTGTCCACAAGGCAAGAATCTATCTGCCCAAAAATCAGTAATAATCTTGATGAGGAGAGAATCTTTATTTCATAAAACATTTTGCATAAATTGTAAGTACTACAACAAAAAAAACCTGGAGAATATACAAAGGGAAAAAATCAGCATAACACCTCTATTAGGTGTAATTTAGGCTTTTCCTTCATGTTTGTCACATATATTTTTATAAAACTTTAATTGTATATATATAGCTATATATTCTGTTTTTCTCAAATGAAAATGAAACATTATTTCATTATTTTATATGAAAGTGAAACTCGCCCAATCATGTCCGACTCTTTGGGTCCCCATGGACTATACAGTCCATGGAATTCTCCAGGCCAGAATACTGGAGTAGGTAGCCATTTCCTTCTCTGGGGGATCTTCCCAACCCAGGGATAGAACCCAGGTCTCTTGCATTGCAGGCTGATTCTTTACCAGCTGGGCCACCAGGGAAGCCCATATATATATATATATATATATATATATATATATATATATATATATATAATTTAACCACAGTAATGGACATTAACATTGTTGCAGTCTTCATAATTTTTTTACTAATGTTTTTTGGTTGAACTGGGTCTTCATTGCTGTACATGCCTTCTCTAGCTGTGGTGAGCAGGGGCTGCTCTTCATTGCAGTGCACGGGCTTCTCATTGCAGCGGCTTCTCTTGCCGTGGAGCACAGGCTCCAGGTGCATGGGCTTGAGCAGGTGCAACACTCAGGATCAGTGTTGCAGCTGGCAGGCTCTGGAGCACTGGCTCAGTAGTTGCGGTGCACTGGCTTAGTTGCTCTGCAGCACGTGGGATCTTCCCGGGCCAGGGATCAAATCCGTGTCCCCTGCATTGGCAGCTGGATTCTTATCCACTGAGCCATCAGGGAAGTCCCCAGTCTTCACAGTTTTATATAGTATTGTGATGAACATCTCATGCATATACCTTCCCCTGTCTTTGTATTATTGTCTAGGTTTAACTTCCAAAGGTAGAATTGGGAGTCTACTGGTGCAAATATTTACAAGGCCCTTGATACATATTCTCAAACTGAGAGAAAATAGTTTCACCAATTCTACTACCTTCAATAACCTAAGTGAGTAATCAGTATCTCTAGACCCCAATTCTCTGTAGCAAAAAGTTTTCCTATCACAATAGGCAAGACATAAAATAGACATTTTGCTGTCTTCATTTCTACTTACCTTATTACAGAGAACATTTTCTTCTCATGGTTATTTTCGATTTACTTTTCCTTTGTGAGTCATCTATTCATTATCTTTATCTGTCCATCTATTAGAAAGCTCAGTTTTTCATTGATTTGTATGAGGCCATCTCCTTTACTCATAAAATTATTTAATACTACAGGTAATAATATTAGAAGGATCCTTGACATTTTGCTGATGTTACACTAAGCCAAGTAGTGAAGTCACAGTCACTAATAAATGAAAATTAAAGTATTTTAGGAATACTTTAACACCTAGTTCTGACATTATTTGAGGGACAATTTGAAGGCTTTGAAAGTCTTTACTTTCCCTGACACCTGTTGTAATTATACTTATCCTTTGAAATTAAAATAAAGGGTTTTTTTCCCAGACATGTCACACCACCCAATTAAAGACAAATTGTCTCATTCTCTATCCTTCCCCTGACCTTTTAATGCATTGTTGAAACAATTCAATTAATGCAAATAAAACGGATGATTCTGCCACTCTAAAACTGATGCTTATACTAAATCTCAAAGTATCTGACATTATTTAATGCTAGCATTATTATTAATCACCTCCATTCACTGAAAAATTCCTAAGCACCAGAGAACATGCAAAGTGGTTTAGATAAATTATCTCATTTGATCCTCAAAATAAACCCTTCAGATGGATACTAGCCACTCCACTTTACAACTGAGGAGCGTGGGTTCAAAACAGCTAACCACCTAGCCAAAGCCAGTCAGCCAGCAGGTGCTGGAGTGGAATGCAAACACATGGTCTTTTCCCCTCACCACTAAGTATCTGGCCTTATATTCACGTAGCCCTTATCACTGTGATACTGTGTACTCACCACTACAGATGAAAAGAAACTTATTATAGAAACAGACATTTTATCCAATGCATTTAGTCTATGTATTCTGATTGGAAATTCCTCCACTAATAAGGGTCAACACCACTGATTATATTTTTTAAGTTTAGCCTATGTAACTTGCTAAAATTCAAAGAGGGATTTTTAATACTAGTTATAATAGTAGCAATAACACTTATGTAAATAACATCAACTTCTCAAATTAAATACATTGTTTTTGACATATTTGGCATACAGAACATTAGCTGGATCCAGGTAAACTACTACATGTCCTGGACATTGACCCCATTGCTGCATCTGCTTAGCCCTTTTCAGAGGAAGTTCAACCCCCTCCCCACACTCAGGGGAAAGGATGAGTACCAGAAGCCCAGTCAAGCTGGTGGGGAGATGTCCCATGTGGAAACCAAGGCACGATTCCCTACAGTGGCTCCCCAGAGCCTCTCCCTTTCAACAGAATAGCCCCAGCAATCAATGCATTTAATAAGTTGGTTGCCATGTTTGGTAATCTGCATTCAGATTTCTGTTGATTGAACTAGTGCTTCAGAAGTCTATTTCATCCTCTTATGTGCTCGAATCACTAATAACTCAAATCATGTGAATAGGACTAACAGGATCAAGGCAGCATCCTTGGCCACTGGCAGAAGACACAGAATGGACATGCTGCCTTCAAGGGCTTTCAAATTTAGGGCCAACCAGTCCATCCTAAAGGAGATCAGTCCTAAGTGTTCATTGGAAGGACTGATGCTGAAGCTAAAATTCCAATACTTTGGCCACCTGATGCAAAGAACTGACTCATTTGAAAAAACCCTGATGCTGGGTTTTTGAAAGACTGAAGGCAGAGATGGTTGGATGGCATCACTGACTCAATGGACATAAGTTTGAGTAAGCTCTGGGAGTTGGTGACAGACAGGGAGGCCTGGTGTGCTGCAGTTCATGAGGTCTCAAAGAGTCGGACACAACTGAGTGGCTGAACTGAACTAAGCATGCGTGCATCCATGTTCTCACCCTGGACAGGGACGTGAGTAGAGCAAGATTTGTTTGGAAGATAAATGTCTCAAGTCAAGTATCTCAATGCACTTGGAGACTCAAATGAAGATGAGAGAACATCTTACTGGTGGAATTGGGAAAAACTTCAAGAGGTGATGATAGTTCAGGTGCCAGGGCGGAGTGGTTGAAAATTTAACAGGTAATGAAGGGAGAGAGGGAGGCCATTTCAATAAAAGCAAACAGTGTGAGTTAAACTGGGGCTTCCTTGGTGGCTCAGACAGTAAAGTATCTGCCTGCAATGCCAGAGACCCAGGTTCAATTCCTGGAACATCCGCTATAGAAGGGAATGGCTACCCACTCCAGTCTTCTTGCCTGGAGAATCCGACAAACAGAGGAGCCTGGTGGGCTACAGTCCACGGGATCACAAAGAGTTGGACATGAGCAACTAACACTACTACTACCAGTTAAACTGAGAATGTGGAAAAGGGCAGAGCTTTCTTGGAGAATCGTAAGCACTTGTGCCAGGCTAGTACACAGCATACCTGTGTGAGAATTGTGAGAACGGAGGCTGGAAAGGGCAGAGAGAGCCAGGTCACACATGACCTTGACTGCAGAGGGAAGCTCTGGAGATTTAACTGGGAGAAGCCAGTGGAGGTTTTTGAGCAAGGGCGCGTTAAGAACAGAGATGCACTTTAGAAATGGAATATATCGCACTGGAAATCATAGAGAAGCACATAGACTAGATGGGTGTTAGGAAATGGGGGGAAAGAGGGAAGGGGGCAATGAAAAATATACTCTAATATCTTAGCTAGAAGAGCAAGAGTCTGAACTGGGAGTGGCAATAATAACAAAAAGATTTGAGAAACATTTTATCCCCTCATGTCTTGGTGATGTGGGATTACCTGGATATAGGGGTAAAGTAAGAGTCAAAGTGGGACTTCTCTGATGGTCCAGTGTTTAAGAATAAGCCTTGCAATGCACGGGGCATGGGTTTGATCCCTGGTCAGAGAACTAAGCTCCCACATGCCGTGGAGCCACTAAGCTCGTGCACTGGCAGTAACTGTTAAAGCCCAGACTCTGGATCCTGAGTGTCACAACTACTGAAGCCACCCACCGCAACCAGAGAGTCGGTACACTACAACGGAAGATCCTGCATGCCGCAACCAAGACTCAACGCAGCCAAATAAATACTTTTTTAAAGAGTCATGTGCTTAGTCGTTCAGTCGTGTCCGACTCTTTGAGACCATGGACTGTAGCCCGCCAGGCTCCTCTGTCCATGGGGATTCTCCAGGCAAGAACCCTGGAGTGGGTTGCCATGCCCTCCTCCAGGGGATCTCCCCAACCCAGGGATCAAACCCAGGTCTCCCACACTGCAAGCAGATTCTTTACAATCTGAGCCACCAGGGAAGCCCAAAAAAGAGTCAAAGTAACTTTATATCTTGCTGATGAGAGAATGGAAAGCATTCAAGAGCAGATTGTGTTGGAGATAAACAGATTAGATAAAATTTGAATATGGTGATTGCCATGGGTTGAATCGTGCCTCCCCCACCAAAAAAGATATTTTTTTGGTGGGGGAGGAACCCCCAGTTCCTCAGACTGTGATCTTATTTGGCAATAGAGTCATTGCAGATGTAATTATTTAATTACATCTAATTACATGTAATGTAATTATTTAAGAGATTATATAAGATCATAGTGGACAAGGGTAGGTCCTTAATCCAGTATGACTGGTTACTTTTTTGTTCCTTTGAAAGTATGGTTACATACTTTTGGAGTGGGGCCATTATATGAGAAACTCTTTTATTCTTAACAAGTTCAAAGAAATACAAATGATCATCATTATCATCATCTATATTATTATAACCTTATATCCTCTTAGTTGATGCCCCTTCAAGGACTGACACCAGGACTCACACACAACAGAGAAAGGGAATTGGCCCCAATGAAGTCAAAGTTCCCTAATAAAACGACTTCTTTTTGCATCAGCCACACAATCCTGAGCTCAGTCATTTAACCTTCTGCAATGACCTTTTCATTAGGCTCTGTGAAAGAGTTCAGGCAACATCAGCCATTCACAAATATCTTCTTCTTAAGTGTTCTCCTGGGCTACAAAACATATGTTTCCTTACAGTGGCTGTGTGATAGAATTCTGATCACTGGCAGGAAGACCGCCGTTCGGGGGTAGATGCTGTTCCCCAAATCAAAAAGGAGTGGCTTGATATCAAAACCCTGATGTCCCATCAGATTCACACATTCTCCTCACTGCACGGAACATGGTTTGATGCTTGACTGTGAGGCAGCCACACTGAGGTTTGAGAGAACAAACTGTGCAAAGTGCCTGCATGTAGACAACGCAAGAGAGAATAAAAAAAAGAAAAGGTACCTTATAAGTCTTCTCAGCCATTTTATCAGCCATGAGCATCTATCTATGCACATAACACCAAACATACGTCTTTTCTATGCATATGCATTAGTCTGTTCTTGGCATAACTGGAAACAAACTATAAGCCTCAGAAAAAGATTCATTATTATACTCAGTATTTCACTTATACCAATGTTGAAAGCGAGCACAAACTGCTACCCAAAATCATTGTATCAACTACCGCAATTGGAAAAAAAAAAATCCTCTTTCCATTCCAGGCAAGGTTGGTAAAAAGACAGCATGGGCTATGAGAAAACTGGAGAACATCGAACCTAAAAACTAAATGAAAGTGAAAGTGAAAGTCACTCAATCATGTCGGACTCTTTGTGACCCCATGGACTGTAACCCACCAGGTGCCTCAGTCCATGGAATTCTCCAGGCAAGAATACTGGAGTGGGTAGCCATTCCCCTCTCCAGGGGATCTTCCCAGGTCTTCCCAGGTCTTCCCAGGTCTCCCGCCTTGCACGCAGATTCTTCCCCATCTGAGCTAACAGGGAAGCCCAAGAATACTGCAGTGGGTAGCCTTCTCCAGGGGATCTTCCTGACCCAGGAATCGAACTGCGGTCTCCTGCATTGCAGGCTGATTCTTTACCATGTGAGCTACCACAAAAGCAAAAAAAAAAAAAAAAAAAAACTAAATAAACTGTTGAAAAAGAAATACTCACTGCCTCTTACTGACAAACTTCTCTCCCAACTAAGTGACGCTGATGTCCTTATAAGAAGAGAAATACACAAAGGGAAGAGAAAGCCACATGGAGACAGAGACACACAGAAGGAAAACGGCCATGAACACAGAGGTAGACAGACTGGAAGGGAGCAGCAGCAAGGACCAACAAGCCTGGAGAGCAACACGGGAAACCAGAAGAGGCAGAGGAGGACTCTCCCCTACAGGTTCCAAAGAGAGATCACAGCCCTTGGACACCCCGATTGCAGGCCTCAGACCCCAGAACTGTGGGACAATACAGTTCTAGTGTTATAAGCCACCCAAATTGCAGTACTTTGTTACAGTCACCCTAGGAAACTAACAGCTGATTTTTTTTTTTTTTTCAATATTTACTGGTTTTATTCCTAAGTACAAAAATAGTTGGGAGGGGAGATCGGGATGGGGAACACATGTAAATCCATGGCTGATTCATGTCAATGTATGGCAAAAACTACTACAATATTGTTAAGTAATTAGCCTCCAACTAATAAAAATAAATTAAAAAAAAAATAGTCACCTATAAGCCCTCCATCAAAGGTTATTGACACTGGGTATAAATCCACCCAAACTATGTGTGTATGTGTGAGTGTGTGTGTAATTTTTTAATGGAATGTACATTGTTCACATTATTTCATATCCAGATATTCTTTACTTAGCATACTGGGGATCACATGGAAGTCCCATAACTTAATTTCCTACCGATGGGCATCCTTAGCACTTAGGAGGCATCTAGCTAGAAATATGTTCAAGCCATTAACCCACAGGCCAAAAGGAAATGGTAAGAGATTTTGCCACCCACATTTCCTCATTCAATTTCCCCTTAAGAATATGGAGATATGTATATACATACAGAGAGTGACACAAAAGTCTGGTCCATTTAGATCTTATATGTAGATTCTTTACACAAACTTTCAAAAAGAAATAGCAAAAGAGACACAGATATAAAGGACAGACTTTTGGACTTCATGGGAGAAGGCAAGGGTGGGATGATTTGAGAGAATGGCATGGAAACATGCATATTACCATACATGAAACAGTTCACCAGTCCAGGTTGGATGCATGAGACAGGGCGCTCAGGACCAGTGCACTGGGATGACCCAGAGGGATGGGATGGGGAGGGAGGTGGGAGGGGGGTTCATGATGGGGAACACATGTAAATCCATGGCTGATTCATGTCAATGTATGGCAAAAACCACTACAATATTGTAAAGCAATGAGCCTCCAATTAAAATAAATAAATTAATTTTTTAAAAAAAGAGAGAATTCAAAAGAGAATCCGAGTGCCTGAGAGGGTCCTTCAGGGGCACCTAGCCTAGGGCAAGAGGACAGAGAGCTGAAGTGTCCGGGCCAGAGTCACAAGAACCACTCAGATAGGAATGCAGTCTTTTTTCCACTGCTGCTGCTGCTCAGCACGCTGTTTTTATGGCAGGGGAACTACTTTAAACAACGATGTGGACCTTCCTCTACAGCTTCTAGATAAAGTGTAGACCTTTACCAGAGTTTATTTCTATTTTTTTTTTTTAAGTGAATATATTCAATCAACTTCCACTACTAGTAGTTTCACTGCTAGTGAAAACTAGCTGCCTCCAGATGACTAGCTGTCTTCAGATAATTACTTGTCTTCAGGTAACAGGTTATCCTCCACGGGACTGACTCATTCTCAGACATCTTAAGAGCAAATACATATTAAATTATATGTGTAGGCATTATTCCCATGGACAGGGTAGCCTGGCGGGCTACAGTCCACAGGGTCGCAAAGAGTCGGATACGATTTAGCAGCTGAGCACGCAGGCAGGCTACTGGTGAGTAATCTTTGAAGCTCTTCATGGAGGTTTGCCAGGTTCTTCAAATTCCTGTAATTGCAAAATATAAAGTTGTACATTGCATTCTGTCATGGACATAATAAAAAGCTATCTTTACAGGGGAGGCTCATATAATTTTTAAAAATAGATATATATTTTTCTTTAATCGATCCAAATAAAATGCTTGCTTTTTGAAATTAAGACTGGAAAGTAAGCCATCATCCTGCAGTAATTTATAATAAAGTGTAATCTGCAAAAATACTGAATCACTATGCTGTACATCTGAAACTAATACAGTATTATAAATCTACTATGCTTTAATAAAAAATAATATGTTTAAAGGCGGGTACTGCCATGGGTTCATCTTTTGGTCCACTCCTGTCTGATGCCCTGGATGCTTTGGGACACACAGATGGGCTTTTCTTGCTTGAGACAAATCTATAATTCTTACTGTGAACACAAGTCACCCTAAAATGAGGTGAGCTTTTTGTCCCATTGTATCCCATCAATACAGGAAAATGGAGATAACACTAAGTTGTGGAGGAAAAATGCCACAAAAACGAAGGCACTTGGCAAAAATGATCATGAACTACTTTCATAATAAAAAATTAAATTTCCTTCCGTGTCCTTTGACATAATGCATAATGAAGCAGGCACTAACAGTTCACGGTGATGTAAAAATCACTAAGAGTAGGTTTCTACTGTAACAAAAAGATGTTATTTTTAGCGCCATAGAGCCAGAATCATCAATAATTGGCATTCTAATTTGAAGGTCATCAGGATCTGTTTGTTTAAATGATTTTTGATCAATTTCCTGTCAAGTGGAGTTTGTTACCTTGCCCTTCAACCATAGTTTCCAATTTCATTTTCCAAATTACACACTTTCATCGAAAAGTCTCCATTTTCTTAAAGAACAACTGGATTCTGCTCTCTGTTTTGGTACCAAATCTTTCTTTGCAGCTAATAGAGGAAATGTTGTTGTTGTTGTTGTTTTCTTTCAGTCTTCTGTGCATACTTAAAGAATATTTTTTGTCAATTTTGGTGTGTTTCCTGTTCTATTCACCATGTTTCCTGGTTTTATTTTCACACGCCCTCACTGATATGCCCTGTTTCTGGTCTACCATTCCTTTCTAATCCTATTCTTCACGGCCCTTGAGAACTGCAGCTCTGCATGCCTACCCCGGGTTCATCCTGCTTTCCTGTCTTCGAGCTGCTTTATGAGCACTAATTTAAGAAATCATCTTGGTTGCATGAATTCTTCCACTTACAGATCCTTTTCTTATAATTTATTTAAGCTTACTGAAGTTGACTTTCCTGAAATTCATTTTCTGAACATTGCTGTTTTCACTTCTTTGAAGTTTACACAAAGACTACCAACCTTTTTATGAAGTTTCTTAATTAACTGAGATGTTCATTAAAGAAATAGCTTTGGTATGCAGGCCAAAAATCAAGAAGAGCCAAACACAGCACAGTCTCACCTCTCTTCTGTCTCTTCCCAGAGCCTACTCAGACATGTTCCTATCTGACTGTGTTCCAGATAGACTCTCCTGCCATTAATTCATTGACTGTGCTATAATTCTTCTGTTAAATAAATAGTTATCTCCAATATGCATTTAGGCTGATGGCTAATGAGTCTTCAATCTCACTATGACTTATCCATTCAGCTGAAACTTCACAACATTTGTGAGAGATAGTTAATAAACTGGTCAAAGGGTCACTAAGTAACATGAAAAATAGATGGTAAAATAGGGGAAATATACAGCTTTAATGAATGTGGATTTTTTTATGAAAGAAACTCCCAGCAGTGATCAATAATCAAGCTAATCCTTCGAAAGGTGCTCGGTTGATCACTATCATGAATGACAAAACACATCTGCCCTTCTGCCCTTTTTTCAGTTAAAATAGGGAAAGTATTGAATATGTACAGATTTTGAGAAAAAAGAAGTTTTACTTTTAAGAGGTCCCTCAACCACACTGAGTCATTCCATTGGCTCTTCTGTCTCTCTGCATCTCAACTCCTTATCTGGAGACTACAATGTCTTGATGATAGACGGTACAGCAGTCTTCTCCTGTAGCACTGTTCTCCCAGTCAACACTACTTCCTGCCTGATTCACAGCTCAATTCCACTAACAGTGCATGCATACATGCTAGGATTTCCCAGGTGAAGCTAGTGGTAAAGAACCAGTCTGCCAATGCAGAAGACATTAAAAAAAAGGACTTGATCCCTGGGTAGGGAAGAGCCCCCGGAAGAGGGCATGGCAACTCACTTCAGTATTCTTGCCTAGAGAATCCCAGGGACAGAGGAGCCTGGAAGGCTCCATAGGGTCGCAAAGAGTCGGACACAACTGAAGCGACTTAGCACGCATGTATGTTCAGTCATGTCCAACTCTTTGTGACCCCATGGACTTAGCCCATCAGGCTCCTCTGTCCCTGGGATTTCCCAGGCAAGAATACTGGAGTGGGTTGTCATTTCCTCCTCCAATCTTTCCAATGCAGGGATTGAACCCACGTCTCTTGCATCTCCTGCATTGGTACGTGGATTCTTTACCACTGGCGCTCTCTGGGACACCCCATTTAACAGTTCAGTGCTCACTAATGCAATCTCTCTCTCTTTAGTCACTAAGTCGTTTCCAACTCTTGTGACCCCATGGACTGTAGCCTGCCAAGCTCCCCTGTCCATGGGATTCTCCAGGCAAGAATACTGGAGTGGGTTACCATTTCCTGTTACAGGAACTAGGCCCTGCGTTCTCTGAATTTCAAAAAATAACTTTAAATAAACTATAATATACCCAAAAAACAATTTTTCCCAGAGATGTATTTCTTCACAAAGTGATTGCACCTGGATATGAATTAGTTTATGAAATTGCTTCCTTCCCAGGCGAGCGTGAAAGGCCTGGGAAGCACAGCCAGGCAGGAATGGGAAGAATAAGATGTAATCTCTGTGACATGATTTATAACTGCATTTTCAAGAAATCCAAAAATATACTCCAGAGCATCTATCAGAAGTTTCTGATTTCTTTGAACATCAAGGTCTTCTAACATATTTAAATTTCTACTTTTTCAAAAGAATTTTATATATAACCAATTCCAGGATTATATCTGGTCCACACGTTACATAAATTGAGATCTTTTTGTACATGACTATTTGACAGCAAGTACAACCCAAGGAAAAACTGAGGTCTCTAGAGTTATCACTTTGAACATTCTCTTCTGTGTTTGTCTCCTAATTCATGGAAATCCTCTGTGCATTAAATAAAACTGGTACATGCTTATCTATGACTTAGAACCACCACCTTCATAGGATTACGTAAATAATGGGTCATTACATTTATGTGTTAAAACTCTGACCAATGATATTTCTGATAACTACTTTTCACAATATAGTTGGCAATCAATATAATCGAGTAACAAGTCTCTAGTATTGAATATGTTGCAATAAACTGAGAAACATCAGGTAAAAATTGTGCAATGCTGTATACCAGATTTTAACATATATTATTATAAAATAACTCTCTATGACAGATATCTTATCCTCCATGAATGGATGAAAAAAACAGAAGCTAATAAAATAAATTGTCTTTCCAAAGTCCTACAGTCAGTAATGGCAGCACTGGGATTTGAACCCCATTGTGTCCAATTTCAAAGCTTTTCACTATATCTTGCTGCTGTTATTTTTCAATTAAGTTTAGAATCCTCTAAGTTAATGAAAGACACACATACTATAAACTAAATCAACAGTACACTGAAAACCTGATTTTAACTAACAGCTTTTGGGGAAAACATTTTGCTAACGTTAACAAGAAAAACACTGACTCATCTAACTTCTGTTTTTTAGGCATTTCACCTCTATCACCCAACGCCATTAGGATGGTGTAAACACTAATATGAACAGAAGGTAGACAGCAGCCAGAAAAAGAAGAGAGATAGAAAGGGTCTGAATAATCTTACAAACTGGGTAAGCACCTCATAAACAATCAGTCGTAAACTGCATTAAATGATTTGTTTAGAGGGTATCTAGGAAGACAAAACAATTCATTTTAAATACAAAGCAGTCTTCATTATTTTTTCAGTAAACTGTATTCATTTTAAAAGTGACAAATGACCTCAAGTTCTTAAATCCTACCAAGTATTTTTTTACACATCTCTTCAACTTAAATAATTTAGGGAATCAATTCTAGTCACTTGAAGTAAACCATATCCAAGTATTTAAGATTATTCTTGAAACTACCCTGTTAATACATCCAGATAGGATCATTAACTTAAAGATAAAGAGGTTAACGAATATTTGAAAGTGAAAATAAAAGTTGCTCAGTCATGTCCGATTCTTTGTGACCCCATGGACTATAGTCCATGGCATTCTCCAGGCCAGAATACTGGAGTGGGTAGCCTTTCCCTTATCCAGGAGATCTTCCCAACCCAGGGATCGAATCCAGGTCTCCCACATTGCAGGTGGATTCTTTTTTTTTTTTATTCATTTATTTTTATTAGTTGGAGGCTAATTACTTTACATTATTGTAGTGGCTTTTGCCATACATTGACATGAATCAGCCATGGATTTACATGTGTTCCCCATCCTGAATCCCCCTCCCACTTCCCTCCCCATCCCATCCCTCTGGGTCATCCCAGTGCACCAACCCTGAGCACTTGTCTCATGTATCCAACCTGGACTGGTGATCTGTTTCACACTTGATAATATATATGTTTCAATGCTATTCTCTCAGATCATCCCACCCTCGCCTTCTCCCATAGAGTCCAAAAGTCTGTTCTATACATCTGTGTCTCTTTTTCTATCTTGCATATAGGGTTATCGTTACCATCTTTTTAAATTCCATATATATGTGTTAGTATACTGTATTGGTGTTTATCTTTCTGGCTTACTTCACTCTGTATAATGGGCTCCAGTATCATCCATATCATTAGAACTGATTTATAATAGCCAGGACATGGAAGCAACCTAGATGCCCATCAGCAGACGAATGGATAAGAAAGCTGTGGTACATATACACAATGGAAAATTACTCAGCCATTAAAAAGAATACATTTGAATCAGTTCTAATGAGATGCAGATGGATTCTTTACCAGCTGAGCCACAGGGAAGCCCAAGAATCCTGGAGTGGGTAGCCTATCCCTTCTCCAGCAGATCTTCCTACCCAGGAATCAAACCAGGGTCTCCTGCATTGCAGGCAGATTCTTTACCAACTGAGCTATGAGGGAAGCTTTACGTATCACTATTTTTACTACAAGTTTTTGTTTTGATCTGTGAAAAGTTTGGGGGAGCTCTGTGCATTCTGAAAGCTCATTGTCTCATTTCATAGTGATAGTAGCTCCATGACACAACTAGAGTAAAGCGTTGAGTGACTGCTATCAATAGGATCTGTGTTCATCCACACAGTCGTTTCAAATGAAGTGAAAAATATTTACAGACTACATTATGTTATGATAGTGAATGATTTTAAAAGATGTCAAGTTCTGCTTAAGGAGTTTTATATGAAATAGCATTTACATTAGAGGAAGGTTTGGGGGAGGTGAAAGATGTAAGTCATCAGATTTTCATTTATTTTTAAATACAATTAAGCTCTCAGAGCATCAGCACTTTTAACTCAGAAATATCTCTTTTTAAAGACATTACTGAAATATCATATTCCTATTTCTTGATTTTTCTAATGCATCCCTGAAAATGAGTTCACATTAAGAAGTGGGAGGATTTGTGAAGAAAACTAAACCAGAAGCACAAAGGAAGGATAAAGTGTTTAATTGCATTAACTGTACTTTCAAGATATGCCTTTGTTTCTGGCATATATCTTTACCACGTTTATAAATTTCTAGAACAATTCTATGATAAGACATGGTCATGTGCATCCAAATTGCCTGTATTCATGATTCACATACCTTATTACAACAGGTAAAAGAAAGTAAAATATATACCCTATTGTGCAAAGGACCATCCTCTTCCTGGTGAATATTATCTTTGATGCAATATTGGTTTACACTTTCATTGAGGACTGAAATAACTGTCTCAGTTATCTCAGTTATTGACCTGATCCCAGATTCAGTCTCATTTTACCTACACTAATCTGGAATTTGAATGCAAATAATAAATTATTACCTCTTTGCAAAAAGTGTTCTCCAGGAGAATGACTTACCCAAAAGTAAGAAACACTACTACTAAAAATAAGTAAGAAAAAAAACATGCTGTAATTTTAATTTTTAATAGAATACAGTCTCTTTTTTAATGATCTAACTTTTAATGGAAATTGATAATCGTATTGATCTATGCTGTCACTTTCATTTCCTCCTACTATACTAATGGGTGAAAATAAGACTTGCAAATACTCATTTCTTCAGGCTCAAAATAGATACTTGACTTAAAGCCTAAGTGCTACACCTAAAATAATGCACTAAACTCTATGTGTCTTATGACCAGACATATTAGTTGCTCATTTTTATAATTTTCATAGCACTGAGGAGAAGCCTACTAACACTTGATAGCAAACACTAGTTTGCTAAATTGAGAAGTAAAAATAAATATACAAACTTTATTTTTATTTATATTACATATGCTACAAGTTCTACACAAAACTAAAGAAGAAAATTACTTTTTACAATGAACATTATTTATAAAAAAAACATAATTTGCTTATGTCTAACAACTTATTTTAATTTACATGTGCTTTTTTTGCTGAATCTTTCAGGATTTCAGGAAAAAAAGTTTTTATTCCCAATTGACAAGCAGGAACAGCAGTTCATCCTTAATTCATTAAGTGCCATTTTTTACCTGCTTACATTTGTCAAATTATAGGATTCATTATAACAGGCATGTAGAGTTATGGCTTTAGCTCTTTTTGTTCTAATCCTTTTTTCATATATTCTTTCTTTTGATTTGTGACCTTCATTATCAAGAGAGCTCCCTTAATGCTTTCAGTTCAGTTCCAGGAGGATAAGCAGTCAGATACTGTAGGAATTATTTTACATACCATACTTATTAACATGATTACTCAGAGAAATTATATTAATATGCAAGGCGCTATAATACTTCCAGGAAAAAGAAAATGCTCTTTATCAGAATTTTTCCTTTAACACAGAGACACATTCTTCACTGTTTACAATTAAAATCCCTAAGTGAAAGCTTCTCAGTCAAGCAGAAATGTATTCTAAAGAGCTCACTGGAGACACAGGCCATCTCGTTCATCGATTTCTTTATTTTGATTTTTTTTCTCATTGTAAAATAATGTATTCTGATTACACTGAATTTAGAAATTAGAAAAATAGTATAAATTAAATAAAATCACCTGTAATCCCACAAACCCCAAAATAAACATATCATTTTAATGTTTCTTTCATCTTTTTTCTATTTATGTTAAAGGTATTTGGGGTATGTAGATTTTAAATCATTCCATATTTATAATTTTACATCATTTTTGCACCTAGTTTATTAATACCTTCCCTATAATTATACTTCAAGATTATTATTCTAACAGAATATAAATGTACCATAACTTATTTTAACAACCTGCTACTGAAACTCTATCAAAGTCAAATTAATATATAGTGACAGAAAGCTAATCATAGGTTACTGAGGGTAGGAGATAAGGCAGGAGAGAAAAGTTTAAAAGTTTAAAAAGTTTAAAAGGGAAACTTTTGCAGATGATGGATAAGTTCATTATCTTAATTGTGGTGATATCTTCACGGTGCAGACATGTAAAAATGTATCAGATTTCACAATTACTCACAAAACTAGTCACAGTTATTGTATGTCAATCATGCTTATAAAGCTAATAAAACAATTTATTTACTATTCTCCTATTGGACAGTAGGTTGGTTCCAATGTTTAGCAATTATAAATAAAGTGGCAAATATAATTCATCACTTTCTTTCAAAGAGAATACTTTGTATATTTAAAGCATATTCATGGATTTGATAAAGAAATTTCAATTCCTGTGCAATTTGCAACAGATGTTATTAAATTCTTCTGAAACTCATTTTACTAACATATTTACTATACCATTAAAGTTCAGGACTAAAAACTATTTGGGCAAAATTAGGTAAACTGCTAATAGTTGTTACTAGAGCTCACATTCATTGCAGACTTTTCCTGAGCTAGAGACTGTATCCGCAATTTATATTACACAACTATCTTATTTGTTTCTTTCAATAAAAATAGGCAAAATGAAGTAAAAATATGACAATACTAGGTAATGAGGTCAGGAGGAAGCTTAACTACAGAAAGCAAAGTCTTCTGGGAATGTTCAACATTGTCCCTCTAGGTTTCAAAAAAAAAAAAATCTTCAGAGGAGCAAATGGACAATGAAATACAATAAAAAGGAACGAAGTACTGATCCTGTATTAACATGAATGATGAACCTCCAAAACACTCCGGTGAGTGAAGAAAGCCAGACACAAATGGGTGAGGTTATAGGATTCCATTTATATGCAGCCCTAGAAGAGGGAAAACTGTAGCTACAGAAGTCAGAAAGTGTGGGATCAATGGGAGTGAGATGGAGAAGAAATCAATTAAAAAGGGATGTGAAGGGACTTTTAAGAAGTGGCTACAGGGTTGTATACAATGCTCAAAACTCATCACATGCATGCATGTTCAGTCACTATTCTTCGCAACTCTTTGGATTTCCCAGGCAAAAATACTGGAGTGGGTTTCCATTTCCTCCTCCAGGGGATCTTCCCAACCCAGATATGGAAGCTGTGTTTCTTTCTGCATCTCCTGCATTGGCGGGCAGATTCTTTACCACTCAGTCATCTGGGAGGGCTTCCCCAATGATGCTGATGAGAAAGGACTTCCTCATCACTAACAAAAAATAATTAAAATTAAATGAGCAAACCTATTTAAACGTCAAACACCCTATTTGAAATAAGCTAATCCAATCATTTACAATCTGATTTAAGGCCACAGGTAAAAATGAACATAAGGCCAAAGAGTCACAGAACCTTCAAACTCCCCTCTCAAATAAGCCTGTTGTGGACCATTTTGAAGCAATATGGTGTATGGCTGAACAGTTTCCATATCTGAATTGCTTTTCTTCCACAAACACAGCCGAAGTTGGCTCCCTGTAAATTTCACCCACTGCATCGAGTTCTGCCCTATTTAGCAACCCCCTCTTCCATGGCAGCCCAGGGCTATCTGCCAAGAGCAGGCAAATCTCGTTTAAGTTCCTGTTATAATTAAACTAAACAGTTCCCTCAACTATTCCTCATGCAGCATGATTTCTAAGTCACCTCACTATTCTATTTAAAGTGTATGTCCCACATCAGACTTGATGATTCCGTATGTGGTCTAATCAGAACACAGGGCAGCGCAGTTCTATGTTCCCTCATCCACACTTCTATTTGATGCTTTCAAAAACGAAAAGGAAACTTCTTCATGATTATCACAGCTCACATGTCCCCCATAATGTGAGAAGCAGACACACCCAGGATGCGCCCATAAACCTGCTAAGAGGGCTGGCAGGTCAAACTCAGCATACAAAGCAGACTAACACAGAACAGATTTCAGGAGCATGAGGGCATGACTGTGGTTTCACCATAAAGCTGCCTTCCACAGTGGGCTTTGGAAAGTTTTCTCAGCAAAGCCAGGCCATGGAGGTGCTCTTCCCCTACTGACCTCTTTTTTGAGCAACACAACACCCTGCTGAACAATGCTTGTGTCAGATAAAATGGTTGTGAGAATATCCAGCCCCTCAGGCCAATATGAGATTCAAGGAAATAAAACCTTATTAATTTTAATATAAAATGTGCCTCTTCATCAGGAGGATCATGACTGCCTTTGGAGAATAAATTTATCATATGCACCTCTGCAGATATCAATGATGATATTACTTTTTCCTGGAGTATTAACACCGAAGGCAAATGGAGTGATACCCGAGAAAGCCAAAGGAGCAACTATTAGGGACAGTCAGGAGAAAAACATCCAAACGCTGATTAATAAGAAAAAATTTCTTAGCATTTTTGCCCCCAACCAAATGCTTAGTGAAAGTGAAGTCGCTCAGTCGTGTCTGACTCTTCGCGACCCCATGGACTGCAACCTACCAGGCTCCTTCGTCCATGGGATTTTCTAAGCAAAAATACTGGAGTGGGTTGCCATTGCCTTCTCTCTAATCAAATGCTTAGGTGTCTGTAATTTCTAAAAAATAATAATAAAACAAATTAAAATACTATAATAGGAAACCAACAAATAGACCAATAATGTGAAGGGATTTGGAAGATTACAATGCAAGGAATTACTAAAATTAAAATCTATAAAATGGATAAACTCAAAACCTCAAAATAAAGAGAAAAACTTATTATATTGATAAAATATAAATGGAGTAAAAAATAATAATCAAGGGAAAGGGCAAAAGAAAAAATATCAAAGAGATTAAAGGAAGATGAAAAACTACAACACTAAGAAAAGTGAGGGGGAAATATAAGACAAGTGAAAAATAATAATTATATAGAGAATATTAAAAGAATTTGAAAAAGAAATTCAAACATTAAAGATACATAAGACCATAAGCTGAGACATTTAAGAGTGTAAACATGCCAAGATAAGAGATTTTGACTTTTTAAAAATTAATATGATAAGCTCTCAATAAACTAAGTATAGAAGGAATGTACTTCAACATAATAAAGGTGTGCATAAGTCCACAGCTAACACCATACTCAATGGTGAAAAATTGAAAAGTTTTTCTCTTAATCAGGAAAAACGCAAGGATGCTTACTCTTGTTATCTCCTTATAGTACTGGAAGTCCTAGCTGAAATAAGTAAGAAAACGAATAAAAGGCATTTATATTAAAACAAAGTAAAAATTTTTTAAAGCAAAATATATGTATATATCATATGATATACATATGACATATGGTAAAATGATATGGGCAATGGAATAGTTCAGCCTGGTGGATTAGCTGGTAAAGAATCTGCCTGCAATGCAGGAGACCTGGGTTCGATCCCTGGGTTGGGAAGATCCCCTGGAGAAGGGAAAGGCTACCCACTCCAGTATTCTGGCCTGGAGAAGTCCATGGACTTTATAGTCCATGGGGTTGCAAAGAGTCGGACACAACTGAGCGACTCTCACTTCACATCCATATGTGACAATATGGATGAAACTTAAGGACATTACGCTAAGTGAAAATAAGCCCATCAGAGGAAGACAAACACTGCATGACTCCATTTACAGGAGGTATCCAAAATCATCACATTCATGGAATCAAAGAGCAGGATGGTGGTTTCCAGAGGCTAGGGGGAGGAGAAATGCAGAGTCACGAGTCAACAGGTGTGTGGTTGGTGTTGTTATCTAGTTGCTAAGTCCTATCCAACTCTTTTGCGACCTCATGGATTGCAGCCCACCAGGCTCCTCAGTTCATGGGATTTCCCAGGCAAGAATACTGGAGTGGGTTGCCATTTCTTTCTCCAGGGGATCTTCCTGACCCACGGATGGAACCAGCTTCTCCTGTATTGCAGGTGGATTCTTTACCAACGGAGCTACTGGGGAAGTCCAAACAACAGTAGTTTCAGTCAAATAAGAGGCATAAACTCTTCAGATCTGCGTGCAACATTGTACCAACAGTAACTTTGCAGGCTGACTCTTCACCATCAGAGTCACCAGGGAAGCTGTCACAATAATATATTGTACACCTAAAATTTGTTAAGAGCGTGGATCTCATAAGTGTTCTTTCTACAATAAATTAACAAAAAAATTAATATGATAAAGAAAGAATAACAAAATAGAAGACTTTTTAAGTTAAACTAGGGAGTTTTTTAATTTTTAAAGAGAAAATATCATAAGCACTAAGTGGGCTAATAAACTAAGACAAACAATGCTAAGGAGAATAAACAGTAAGTTTAAGCAAATAGAAGTTCTTTACTAAAGTAATGATACATGCTTCTCTTGGACACAGTTAAGAACATGTTTTGACTTCAACACAAAGGCAACAGATCTATAGATTTCACCCTCCAAGACATAACAGTCCCTGGCAAAGGATTTCAAGGTGGTTTAAATTGGAAAACCAAGGTCACTGAGCTGATGAAGCCTAGAAACATCAGA
This sequence comes from Dama dama, assembly GCF_033118175.1. Lineage (NCBI taxonomy): Eukaryota > Metazoa > Chordata > Mammalia > Artiodactyla > Cervidae > Dama > Dama dama. The sequence goes on along the minus strand of NC_083710.1, from coordinate 76,672,128 downwards.
AACAACACACTTCTCATGGCACATCCTCACCCAAGCTCTGACATCATCTGCTTCTCAAATACCCTGCTTGGGGGTAAAAAGAGGGGGAAGTGAAGAAATGAATAAAAATTCAGGCAGTTGAGATGGGCTGCAGGGCTATATGGAGGTGTTTGGGTAAAGCTTGAACAGTTTGAGTAATACAGGGAATAAGGCACTAGAGAGGAAAAGGTTGAAAATCTGAGAGCAGTGATAATTGAAGGAGGAAGTTCCAGACTAGATTGGATAAGGATAAAGAGCTCAGAGAAAGCTGCAGAGAAATTCATTAAATGTAAATCCTTTTATAAGCAGTTTTTAATGCGATACTACAGAGCTCCCTGAAAAGACCAAGGCTTAACCAATAGGGCCAATAATGAATGCAGATTTGGGGATATGCTTGCTTCTGGCATGACTTCAAGAAAAACGAATCAAGAAAGACACGTTCACAAACATCAGTTAGTTCTTTCTCCCCATGTTGCATAGACCCTAAAACCTTGCCCAACTAGGATGCGGTAACCCCTTCTCTGACGGCTCAGATGGTAAAGAATCCGCCTGCAGTGAGGGACACCTGGGTTCCATCCCTGGGTTAGAAGGTCCCCTGGAGGAGGGCACGACAACCCACTCCAGTATTCTTGCCTGGACAATCCCTGTGGACAGAGGAGCCTGCTGGACTACAGCCCACGGGGCCGCAAACAGTCTGAGCGACTAAGGACAGCACAGCACAGCAATCTGGTTGTTGCGTGTCAACAACTAATTCAGCCTCGGGCTTCCCTGGTGGTCATGTGGTACAGACTGCCTGCAATACAGGAGACCCAGGTTCGGTCCCTCGGTTAGTCACTGAGAGACTAACACTTTCACTTATAAAAGAAACCTCTGATCAATTTGGAAAAAATTCTATCTCTAAATAAGGTCACATTCTGAGTTCTAACTGAGGGGTAAGATCTGCAATATCTGAATTTTGGGGAGACACAGTTTAACCCGTAACACATACTAAAACAGTATACGTGGATACATGACTATTACTATCACTCATAATGTTAATTCAGATGAATTTTTTGAAGATAGAACTAAATGCTCCAAAATTAACCTTGACACTTGGTCCCAAGCCATTCTTGGTTTCGTACCAACTAGCAAAGATATAGATCCCAGAGACTTTCAATGACTTTATTGTAATATCATCACAAGAATCAAAATAGAATGTGTTTCAGCAAATCAAACTTCCAGTTATGTAAAGCAAAACTTTATGCTGCAGCTTCTACACTCTTTAATTTAGTCATTAGATTATCTGGACACATGCTTGCCTGCCACAGCATCCTTCTTGAGGAGTAAAAAATGAACTTCTTGCAGAAACAAAACAATCGTGGCCAGAAGAAACCACTCACAATATTGGCTACAGCCCATTACAGTTGTCATGTTTAAGAAACAGCTTTGAAGGAGACATCTTAGAAAGCGAGACAGAGAAAATGTTATTTCCAGAATTCCTCTTAGGAAGAGGACAAGAAAAAAAAAATCTGAAAAATCTTTCATGATGAAGGGAAAGTCACAAGTTAACTCATATTTTTAAATGACCATTATTAAGATCTCTGCATCAAGCAAGGAAGGGAATGTGTAAATCTCTTAGCAGAGAGAAGGACCAGGATGAGGGGAAGATAGAGAAGGGAGAGAAGCAGAGAAAGCAGAGAACTGGGAGACTAGAAAGGCTGTAGGGCCCAAGTTGTAATTCCCACTTGAACCCTCAAATCACCAGTAAACTCACCGAAGGAAGCCGGAGCTCTGGGAGCTTGAAAGGAGCTGAGCTTTGCAACCATGTGGAGCAAAACCATTCAGCTTTCCAGAAGGAGCCAGGGAGGATGGAGCTCCTCAGCTGACTTCTGGGTTATAGGAAATAACCATCTAGTTGTCTCCAGTTGCACTTTAACTATAACAAACCTAGACAGCATATTAAAAAGCAAAGACATCACTTTGCCAACAAAGGTCCATAAAGTCAAAGCTATGCTTTTTCCAGTAGTCATGTATGGATGTGAGAGTTGGACCATAAAGAAAGCTGAGCACCAAAGAATTGATGCTTTCAAGTTGGGGTGCTGGAGAATACATTTGAGAGTCCCTTGGACAGCAAGGATAGCAAACCAGCTAATCCCAAAGGAAATCAACTCTGAATATTCATTGGAAGGCCTGATGCTGAAGCTCCAATACTCTGGTCACCTGCTGCAAACAGCTGACTCACCAGAAAAGATTCTGGGAGATACTGAATGCAAAAGGAGAAGGAGGTGGCAGAGGATGAGATGGTTGGATGGCATTACCAACTCAATGGACATGACTTTGAGCCAACTCCAGGAGACAGCAGAGGACAGAGGAGCCTGATGTGCTGCATCCATGGGGTCACAAAGAGTCAGGACTGAGCAACTGAACAACAACAGCCCTGAGTGTAACATGATCCAGAATTGCTCAGAGTCAGAGACTGTCTATGAGAGGACAGCTAGGGGACAATCCGGAAATCCCTGTCTTTGAAACATTCTGGGCCACCACACTGCTAGTGCCTCATGAGACAGAATCTAAAACTGCATCAACTCTACCAGCTATAAACACATAACTGGACATGGGAAGAAGTGGGGATAATCTTGATGGGCCTTGTTTTCTTGATGCAGCAGTAACACAATGTCACATACTGAGGGTTGAGAGTAAGAGGCAGAGGTTAAAGGGGGAGCCTCAAGAGAGAGGTAAGACTTGGGGCTCATTATTAGTGAGACAAGTATGGATGAACTGGTAACACTGAGGTTCAGCCGAGCCAGAATCCTAATGTCATGGCAACAGCCTACACAGTTGTGTGGTCTTCTCCATCAGGGTTCAGCAAATACAGTCAGGGGGAGAGGAACAAATTGTAGCTTCAATCTTGATTCCAGATTTTGCTGAACTGGCTAAGTCTAAGTCTACTTATACCTTTTGCCCAAAGATAAGGATAGCACAGCTGAAGTTGCTGGTGAAGAAAGAATAGTTTGGATGATAGAACACTTGGTCCCTACTAAGTTAGAAGGGAATAGAAATCAAGAGAGGACTGATTGGTAGATGGGGGAAAAAGAGAGAAGCTAAGAGATTAATGATCTACTTGAAGTCAAAAAGTAGTGGTGCAAGTACAGTGGGAGTGGAATTATGAGAGTTGAGGCAAGAAGGAAGTATATGCATTTACAGAACTAGAATTAGTCATAGTCATTGGCCAAAATGGCCTAACAGAAGCTTGATCACATGCTGTTACTTGTATAACTTTATAGTCAATTATAAATGACCACGTTAAATGATTCTGCATACATAACAAAAACTATAATTGAAGATCATTCCATCACATTGCTTATCTTTGTCTACACTGTACCTTATGCTATGAGGGATTTGAATAACTTACAAAGTTATAAAAAGCATAATAGAATAAATTTAAGATAAGTAAAAGACATGGACCTGATAGCCACTGGACCTTTTCACTTAAAACTGTCATCTCCATAGTTAATTTCATGCCTTAAAAATTATTTTTCAATTTATCCTATTCTAAAATCTTTTCTCTTACCTTTCTACACATGGCAGACTGTGACAAGGTGAAATATCCTCTGTGAGTTTGGCATATCACTACATTTATCAGTTTATTTTCACAAGTGGAATATCATTGAAAATATTCTGTATGTTAGACCTACAAGTTGTATTGCTTGTCAGCACACTTTTGTTGTTGTCGGCACCCTACCTGCCACTATCTATTTGTACCCTATCATCAAAAACAAGAATCTTTAATAGCTGGAAGTAAGGAAAGTTAGGAAAAGAAACTGCTTACTTATAGCTGCTTTTAATCGGGGGACTCACTACATCAGCAAAATGTGTCTTTACCTAGGTATGTCCCCAGCAAGTAACGCATGGGACTCTTGACAGTCCCTTGGATTACAAGGAGATCAAACCAGTCAATCCTAAAGGAAATCAACCCTGAATATTCATTGGAAGGCCTGACTGAAGTTGAAGTTCCAATACTTTGGCCACCTGATACAAAGAGCCAACTCATTGGAAAAGACTTTGATGATGGGAAAGACTGAAGGCCAAAGGAGAAGGGGTGGCAGAGGATAAGATGGTTAGATAGCATCGCTGACTCAATGAACATGAATTTGAGCAAACACCAGGAGATAATGGAGGACATAGGAGCCTAATGTGTTGCAGTCCAAGCGGTTGCAGAGTCAGACCTGACCTAGCGAACAACAACAAGTTTCTAGAAAGTAACCTATGGGCCTCTGGCTCAACAGTAGAAATCCAAAGTAACCCCAAATACCATACCAAAGGATTACCCATCATCACTGCCATTAGATGCTTATAGGTCTTTTAAGTCAAAGTTGCTTACACATTTCATTACTGAAATGGGAATAAAACAATTTCTACTTTATTTTCTCCCTTTAACTTCATTTATTTCATTTTAGTAATTTTAATGAGTCAATAACAAATGACCACATTAAGTGATTCTGCATTTCTTATGAAAATTGCAATTGAAAATCCTACCATCACACTGCTTATCTTTATTTTGTATACATTGCTATGGAGGATTTGAATGGTTTTCACATGTATTCAACTAAATAAGAAATGGGAAGTACCAAAGTTAGGCAGCAGACTGGTGGGGTCCATCTGCCAAAGATGCTTGGCTGAATGATATTGCCCACAGGGACCTTTAATATCTGAAACCAGTTCTCCAATTCAAGTCTCCAGTGGTCTCCTTGTCCTAAAGGATAGCCCTCTTGAGATGGTTAATAACTTCTCACCTAAAATCGCTATTCCTGGCAATTCAGTGGAACGACGGGCTAGAAACTGCCATCAAGAGAGCAATAAGCTCCACTTCTAAAAACTATTAAGGAAAGCTCCTGAACGTTTTACTTTCTTTTCTTTTTAATATCTGGGATCATTCAGTCCCTATATGACAAATATGAGAGCTTAAATCCATGATCTTCAACAGGCTTAACCTTATGATATTGGCCAAACCTCCTTATCAGCCCAGGTATGCAAAAACCAATGTTTCGATAAGCTCTGCATTTTAAATTTTCAAAAAACAACCAGGTGGTCCTTTTCTATAATGTTGCCGTGAGGGAGGCACAATAGAGGATTGTTATCCATACTATTTTGAATTCTCAAATCAGCTTCTCTGGAATAAGCTTCAAAAGGAATTTTCCATCATATAAATCTTTTATCTGCATCCTTTGCTCATGAAAATTAAGGGATAGCTAGGTATAAAGGCAATCAAAGCCTTGGCTTTGCCCTTTTCACAAAAGCTATCATGCCAAAAGTCCTTTGGTAATAAACTCTACTTGATAATTCCAGACTCCTTCAAGCAAAGAGAATTTACATGTATTCTAGTTATACTTGAGTGTCCCTTATGGCTCAGCTGATAAAGAATCTGCCTGCAATGCGGAGGACCTGGGTTCAATCCCTGGGTTAGGAAGATCCCCTGGAGAAGGGAAAGGCTAGCCATTCCAGTATTCTGGCCAGGAGAATTCCATGGACCATGTAGTCCATGGGGTCACAAAGAGTCGGACTCAACTGAGCAACTTTCACTTTCACTAGTTATACTAAATGCTGGATTTCCAGGAATATTTTTCCTCAACAACAAAAACTAGTGTCAAATAGATAGCTAGTGGGAAGCTAGGGAGCTCAGCTCAATGTTTTATGATGACCTAGAGGGGTGGGATGGAGCGGTGGGCTGGAGGCTCAAAAGGAGAAATATGTATACTTTTGGCTGATTTACATTGTGTACAGCAGAAACTAACACAGCATTGTAAAGCAATTATCCTCCAATTAAAGCTTTTTAAATAATTTTTTTAAAGTAGCTGAGAAATTTCTTTAACAGTCATTTAGCTTTTAATACGGGAAACAGAAGGTTTTCATGAGTGGACATAAAGCAGTTCAAAAAAAACTAACCAATCTGAAGAGCCTAAGCATCACCTCCAATTCTCTTTTTCCAAAACTTTTTCTGATATTTCCACCAAAAATGTCATTAATTCACAAGACCATTTGTCTAAGGCTCACTCTGTTCAGTCTTAAGTACTTTTTACTCACCAGCTGATGGGAAGAGAGGGAACCTATTGCACTTGAAGAATATGTGTTCACCCTATTATTTAAGAAGACTCAATTCTTTTTAAAAAGACAAGCCAAATGAACAGAATGTATGGAACTTGAGAAATGTGATGCATAGAAAGTCAGTAAGCTAATAGCATAAGTGAACAGCAAAACTTAGAGGATTCATTAAATATAAATAATGAGTAGCTTATGAGACAAGGTATATAATGATATAAATAGTAAGTTAGCAACCCATAAGACAGGTTAGAGATATTAATAGAATAAATGGAATGTATGGCAGAACAAAGATTATTACTTTTGGACTGGAAGGTTCAGAAGGACCAAGTTTTAAGGTAACATCACATCATTCTGGCTGACAACTATGTTATCCTTAATCTGTCTAATATGCTTCCATTCTGGCACTACAAGTGTTCTCCCCGAAAGAACACAGACAAAACCCAAAGCTGTTCAGCAGGCTAATTGGCAAGCAAAGCTATTGGCAGGCATGCTTGCCCTTGCATCTCTTTGACAGAGCAAGTATGTGCCCCCAGACACCCGCCATCTGTCTGTCAGAGCCCCTTTCTCAAACCACATTCTCATCTTCATGAACACAGCACCAGTTTGGAGGCTGATTCAGCAAAGAAGAGATAAGATATATGAACGTTGTATAACCTAGAATTCAGGTTGTGATTTTCCTTTCGCCCCAAATGAACACTATCATAAGTGCATGAACTTACCCCACCTTTTTCCTCTTGATTCTCACTATTTATCTTAAACTGATTTAACAAACCATGTGATTGGGTCATCTTTGTTTTTAATCTGTGAGCCTTTCTTTTCAGTGGTCTCTGGGTATTGTACTGAGAGGCTACAGTGTAACTTCTCATATAGCAATGTGAGTGGGGAAAGAATTAGGTTAAACAGAAAATATATATGATGTATTTGGTTACAGGGTTTGCAAAAGTATAATCATGAGATTATGTTAATAGAAATATAACATACTATAATCGCAGATTTAGAAGAATCTGTCTTTATCTTGTAACATTGGAAGATGATGATCAAAGATGTAATTGGAAAGAAACAAACACATATAGCTAAGTTTCTGGGCTATTACAATCAAATGCAAAATACATTAAGAGGTAAATGTACAAGCTCCCGAGATCAAATCCTGGCTTCACCACTTCCTATCTTTGTCATCTTGGAAAAATCTCCCCTTTGTGCCTCAATTTCCCCATCTGCAAAATATGGACAATGATAGAAATAAAATAATAGTAACTCTACATGAAAGGATTATATTGATTATTAAGAATTACCAGCACATAAATCTCTTATGATAGCCAGATCATAGGAAGTGCTTTACATTTTTTAACTATTAAAAATGAAAGAGTGAAAGTTAGACTATGACCAAAAGGAACAAAATCTTGGATGACGAATTGCACAGACATTACTTCTCATTAACAGGACTCTCTGCTCATGCCAGTGCCGTTGTAATGAGTACAAATCACAACATATAAAGCCTGTATTCGTGTTAAGTCGCTTCAGTCATGTCCAACTCTTTATGACCCTACGGACTGTAACCTGCCAGGCTCCTCTGTCCATGGGATTCTCCAGGCAAGAATACTGGAGTGAGTTGCCATGCCCTCCTGCAGGGGATCTTCCCAACCCAGGGATAAAACCCACCTGTCCTGCATTGCAGGTGGATTCTTTACCACTGAGCCACCGGGGAAACCCATATAAAGCAAAAGTAAGTAATCAGTATAGAGTAACAAGGGGTCTTGTGAGTTCTTCTTCAGGGTTGGGATGAGCTTGGGGAGAGCTTGAGTACTGGACAAAAGAATAAGTTCATCTGGGGAAGAGGTTGGGTGGTAAGTGAAAAGTGATTCAGGGAGTCCAGCATCTGGAAAATTGGGGGGCAGCCCCAGGGCCAGCTACTCCTCCGAACAGAATGACTGCAGTCAATAAAAATAAGCCAAGTGTTCATGAATATGTACTGTCCTATAAATAACCATAACCGTTGCCACCAGGAAGGGACCTTGGATAGTTGGAAAACTAAGCTCCCTCTTCAGGTGGCTGTTATGACCTGGCCTGGGCCTTTAGCAATTGTGTCCATCTGCTGCCTCATTATTCCCCATTCCTTGTGGCATCAAGAGGTTCCAGCTGCCCAGAGGGAAGGAGAGTAGCCACAGATGTCAACCTACATTGTAACTGAATAATAGCAGAGAATGTCTTTTCTCCAGACATCTGCACTCTGCACCACTTGGGGTGACCCTCTCCTCACATATCCTAGCTTCTCTGTGCATTTGCTTGACTTCTTAATAAACCTCTGATAAACTGTACCAGGAAGTCCATAAAAACCTACCCACTTGGATATATCTCAGTCCAGCTAAATTAAATTAGTCCCAATTCAAAATATTAGTAAATCAGTAACTCTGAAATGGCATACTTTCAAAACTCCAAAGGGAAATGAAGGCATTTTTAAAACCTTAGGGTGGTTGGGAACACACTTAACAAATAACTAAAAATATTCTTCAGATAGGTGTGCAAACGAATTTAAATCCTCTGTGACCAGTTTGAACAGTTTCTATTTTAAAAGGTCTGGGATTTGGGAAATGAAATTCTTGGTGTCCAAATTTTATTAGGCGCTTTTCCTATCCAGCCCATGCCACACCATTTCATTTCAGGCCAATGAATCTCCATTAGTTTCAGAACCTCCCATATTCATCCCAAATTTATCCAGTTTCCAGATGAGACTGATTTGCTCTGTCTTAATGTATAACTTCTTCAATTTTTTTTTTGTAATACAGGTTCTTCAGATATGTCAGCTTCCTATATTTTATACATTCTAAATGATTTGTTAGCATTAGGCCTTTTGCATGCCAGAGCTGGTAATGGCTCTGCCAAGCTCCTTGCATAGAAATTTAAATTTCAAAAATTGCTTAGAGTTCTGTATTTTTCATGAGAGAGGATAGTTGCCTAAGTCACAGAAAGATAATGCCAAGGAAAATACATTTTCTTCAAAAAATTCACATGGACAGATTTTTCCTCCTTATAAAATCTGGAAAATGTAATGAAAAAAAAATTGTCCTAAATGCTTATCAGAGAAAACAAGTTTTAACAATATGATGTATAGACAAATTGGAGGACTATACCTAGACCCATTTGTGTATTTTTAGATGATAGGAGTTAGAGCATACAGAATATTTTACATACCACCTTTTCAGTGATTAATACATTGTGGTCATTTTTTTTCATAACCTTAAAATACTCAAGAATATGCTTTAGGGCTTCCCTGGTGGTCTAGTGGTTAAGAATCCGCCTGCCAGTGCAGGGCACAGAGGATCGATCCCTGGTCCAGGAAGATCTCATGTGCCATGGAACAACTAAGCTCGCACACCACAGCGACTGAGGCCCACAGGCCCTAGAGCCCATGCTCCGCAACAAGAGAAGCCACCACAAAGAGAAGCACATCCACCGCAACTGGAGAGTAGCCCCTTCTCATCACAACTAGAGAAAGCCCATGTGCAGCAATGAGGACCCAGCACAACCAAAAATAAATAAAAATAAATCTATTAAAATATGTATTTTAAAACAGAACCTGCTCTAAATGTCTTCAAAAACAGCAAAGTCCTTGAATTTGTTTCCTAGGGCTGCTGTAACAAAATACCACAAACTAAGGTGGCTTAAAACAATAGAAATATATTCTCTCTCGGTTTTGGAGGCTGGAAATCTGCAATCAAGGTGTCAGCAAGGCCACAATTCCTCAAAAACCTCCAGGGAAATCCTTCTTAGCCCTCTTCTTAGTTTCTGGTGTTGCTGAGAATCTTTGCATTCCTTGGCCTGTGGCAGCATAACTCCAATCTTTCCCTTTACCATCACAAGTATGTCTGTCTTCACACAGTCATCCTCTCGTAAGGACACCAGTTACACTGGCTTAGGGTCCCACTCTACTCCAGATTGACCTCATGTTAACCAACTGTACCTGCAGCCACCGTATTTCCAATTAAAGTCATATTTTGAGATACTGGGGGGTTAGTATTTCAACATGTTTTCAAGGAGAGAAGACACGATTCAAACTTTTAAAGACCTGTATGGTGCACGCGCGCATGTGTGTGTGCATATTTGTGTGTACTCAGTCGTGTCTGACTCCTTTCCATCCCTGGCCTGCAGCCCAGCAGGCTCCTCTGTCCATGGGATTTTCCAGGCAAGAATACTGGGGTGGATTGCCATTTCCTCCTCCCAGAGATCTTCCCAACCCAGGGATCAAACCCATGTCTCTTGCATCTTCTGCCCTTGCAGGCAGATTCTTTACCACTGTACCACCTGGGAAGCATCTATGATAGAACACAATTTCCTTTTTTTCACTGTTATATTTAATGCAGATAAGGAAGTCAACCCTGAATATTTACTGGAAGGACTGATACTGATGTTGAAGCTCCAATATGTTGGCCAACTGCTGCGAAGAACCATCTCATTGGAAAAGACCCTGACACTGGGAAAGATTGAAGGCAGGAGGAGAAGTGAGTGACAGAGGATGAGATAACATCACTGACTCAATGGACATGAGTTTGAGCAAACTCCAGGAGATAGTGACGGACAGGGAAGTCTGGCATGCTGCAGTCCTTGGGGTCGCCCAAAGTGACACAACTTAGTGACTGAACAACAATAGTCTGTGAAAGTAATTTTAATCTTGACATACTATTTCAGGGGCCTTTAGTCCTCGGAACAACCTCATCCCCATTTTATAGAGTGAAAATTGAGCAGAAATAGTAAATAACTGCCAAAGAGCATCCAGAAAATACGAGAAGAGCTGCCAAGCTCTCTGGTTCTGTAGACTTTGAGATTAACCATCCTATACAGTACGGAATGGAATAGCGGCAATGCAGATTTCATTTAATCAAAGATTCAAAATAACTGATCACTGAGCAATTAGGCATTCTTTATTGATCTCAATCCTTAAGTATTTTGAGTGCATGCATGATCAGTCCTGTCCAATTCTTTGCGAACCTATGGACTGTAGCCCGCCAGGCTCCTCTGTCAATGGGATTCTCCAGGCAAGAATAGTGGAGTGGGTTGCCATTTCTTCTTCCAAGGGATCTTCCTGATCCACGGATTGAACTCGTGTCTCCTGTGCCTCCTGCATTGGCAGACAGGTTCTTTACCACTGAGCCACCAGGGAAGCCCAAGTAAGTATTTTTGACCATTTTAAAAGCTACTTCCCCCTAAAAGTTCTCTTAAGTCTCAATTTTGATATCCTAAATTCTAATGATAAAAGAATATCTAGCATCCAAATCTTTATAATTTACAAAGTACATAAATATCTATTATATTTAATTCTATTTAATAAAGATATATTGCAGTCATTAGCATACTTAGTAAAATCATTCTGGAGTAAAATACTATTCTCTTGTTCCCAGTTTTTTTAATGTTCCCCATTATTTTAAATTCCTTTAAATCGCTTTTACATCTTATAAACTGATAGTTATTCTATATAATTTTACATTTATAAAGTGATTAATTTTTACTGCATTTCAGAGGTATTGTTTAGCTGCTAAGTCATGTCCAACTCTTTGCGACCCTGTGGACTGCAGCACGCCAGCCTCCTCTGTCCTCCACTGTCTCCCAGAGTTTGCTCAAATTCATGTCCATTGAATTGGTAATGTTCTCTAACTACCTCAGCCTCTGCCACCCCCTTCTCCTATTGCCTTCAATCTTTCTCAGTATCGGGATATTTTCCAATGAGTCAGCTCTTCACATCAGGTAGCCAAAGTATTGGAGCTTCAGCATCAGTCCTTCCAGTAAATATTCAGGGTTGATTTCCTTCAAGATTGACTGGTTAGATCTCCTTGCACTGCAGGGGACTTTCAAGAGTACCACAATTCGAAAGTATAAACTCTCTGACACTCAGCCTTATTTATGGTCTGACTCTCACATCCATATCTGACTATGGGAAAAACTATAGTTTTGACTAGATGGACCTTTGTTGGAAAAGTGATGCCTCTGCTTTTTAATATGCTGCCCCAATTTGTCATAGCTTTCCTTCCAAGGAGGAAGTCTTTTAATTTCATGGTTGCAGTCACCATCTTCAGGGATTTTGGAACCCAAGAATATAAAACCTGTCCTTGTTTCTACTTTTTCCCCTTCTATTTGCCATGAAGTGATAGGACTGGATGCCATGACCTCAGTATTTTAATGTTGAATTTTAATCCAGCTTTTCCACTCTGTTCTTTCACCCTCATCTAGAGATTCTTTAGTTCCTCTTCACTTTCTGCCACAGGGGTATGTATGCCATAGGTACATGAAGTACTAAAAACTATGGATTTATCTTATGCTATAACTGTACTGAACTCTTATTACTATAACAGTTTTTTAGTAGATTTCTCAGTTGATTCTTACACATACAATGATGTCTGTACTTAGTAAGACATCTGTACTTACATGTACTTATAACATATAAGTCTGTACTTATATGTTATTCATCTGGTCCTTTGTGTTTTTTCCACTCATAGTCCTGTGGCAAGCATCTCTAATACTGCTAATTAGGAGTATTGATAGAAGACAGTTCAACACTTTTCCTAGTTCTCCTTTCATAAGTTCTCCTTCTACAGGCTAGAAGAAGTCTCTACCTCCTTCCTATGGTTTTCATCACCACTCTTTCTTTTGGTGTTTTGGTTTGCTAGAGCTGTTGTAATAAACTATCATAGACTAGGTGAATTAAACAACAGAAATTTATTTCTTCACAGATCTGGAGGCTAGAAGTCCAAGATCAAGGTATTGGTAGGGTTGATTTCACTCTATCGGCTTTCTCTTTAGCTTGCAGATGGCCATCTTCTTTCTTTGTCTTCACGTTGTCTTTTTTCTGTGTGTATCTGTGTCCTAATTTCCTCTTTCATAAGAACATATTGTGTTAGAACTCCCCCAATGAGCTCATTTAATCTTAATTACAATCTTTAAAGGCCCTATCTCAAAATACAATCACACTTTGAGATGCCAGGATTAGGACTTCAACATATGAACTTTGGGGAGACACAGTGCAGCTCATAACAGTGTCCCTATTCTTTAGAGATTTATCTCAATCTATTTTCTATATTCATGCCACCTATTATATATTTTTAATTCAATCACATAGTGCTACATTTTGTAACTAACGTAATCTTCACTCCAGCACTCTCAGCTTATCATTTGCACCCTATCTTATTTTCTGGTATTTCTGCAGTATTTCCATGTGCTACAGTCATTCATCTTCACTACATGTTTTTATAGATAATATACCTTCTTTTCTGTCTTCTCAAGTGGATATAATCATTCAACCTTGTATCTTTGTCATTTTTAATATTTTTTCCACTTCCACCAGTGCAAATACTTGGTCGTACAAATGTGCTCTTCCTCTTTGGTGTTAAAATATTTTCACAGTGAGATCTGGTTGTTTTTTAAATGTATTTTAAATTTTTGTCTATTGCTTTTAAAGGTTATTTTCCCTCCGTGATACTTATTATGATTTCTATAATTCTCTTGCTATTATTTTGATATGTTTAGACCACAGAGGGCATTTTATCATGTTAATCCTTTTAGCATTTTCCTGGAAGTCTTTGTCTTATGAAATATTCAGTTTCTTTCATGCTACAGAAATCAAGACTCTTAGGACTCCACTGAGAACTCTCAAAGTACTTAAGGAGGTAGGAAGCAAGGAGAGAGAAAGGGAAAGGAATTAAATTACTAATACCTACTACATCCTAGAAAATTTATTTCACAATCTCATTTAATACCTAATCCTAAAAACTGGATTAAATTATCTATCTCATTTTAGAGATGAGTAAATTGAGGCTCAGAGAACTTAGTGGCTTTCTCAAGTTCCTATATGTAGTAAATGATAAAGCTCAGGCTCAAAATTAATTTGTATACTCCAAAACCCATGCTTTTCCCATGATCTCCTACAAACTCCCTTTGACCCCTAAACATATTAAGACCTACCTCCAAGTTCCCCTAAGCCTATCTGCATAAGGGGAATGATTAGAACACAAGTCAGGCACACCAAAATCACAACAGGACAGTGATTCTGCACCTGTACCTCTCTAGCTTTCATTTTTAATCAAGTTTAAAACAGTAGTGTGCAGGAATTCATTGGAAATTTTACTGCAATTTAGCACTTGCTATGAGAATGAACTAGAAGACATTTGAAAGTTCAGTTCAATAAATGCCCACTGAGTACTTTCTGCATGCCAGAGACCACACCAGTGGTTTAAGATACATGGATGAGTAAGATACCCATCCATCATTGAAAAACTTGTGATTTGGGTATTGAGTGGGGAGGGGAGATGGCGACACATGAAACATGTATGGAGATGTTTGTGGTACTATCGTTTCCTTCTCAAGGAACCTGCCCCACGCTACATCTCTGATGATTAGGAAACAGCCACGTGTACCTCATCGCTATGTCATTCCATCCCATCACCCCCACACCCTAGTTGGGTCAGGTGAGGTGGGCCAGTCAGAGTTCTCAGCCAAAAATTTATAATAGGCATATGAGAAGCATGTCAGGTAGTGGCAGTAGAAAAGACACCAAAACAAGGAAGAGAATATGTAGTCATGTCAATGAAAGAGAGCTAGATTTTATGCATCCCTGCTGCCTAGTTCCTGAACTTAGATTCTGATGACTCTTCCTAACACCTGTCACACAGAAAAGAACTGTTGTTGTACTGCCTGCTTTCCAGAGATGTTCTTGTGGCCTGCCAGCATCTTAAACAAACACCACTTTTTGTATGAGCTAGTTAGATTAATTTCTGTCACTTGGAAGTAGGTGAGCCCCAACTAATGCAAAAATGTAAGTCGAATGTGATAAATATTATAACAAACCTATCAGAAGAGCTGTATGTCTGTCAAGAAAGAGTTCTTGATTGAGCCTCAACAGATGACCCCTCAACTGAGTCCTGAAAAACTAGTAGGATAAGCAAAGGCACAGAGGTGGAACGAGAAAAAAAGAGGCACAAGTTCAAAGAGGAAAAACTCCTATGGTTGCCCAACTATTAAGCCAGATCATCAAAAAGTCACATATCTGGGCAATTCAGTCAAAAAACACTTATTGATTGCCATGACCCAGCATGTTATATAAATGGATAAAATTAGAGTCCATGTGCTAGCGCAAGTCACAGTCTGGCCCCAAAGTCTTTGCTCTCAACACAAAGGTTTATTGCTTATATTTTCCAGGTAGCACCAGTGGCAAAGAACCTACCTGCCAAGGCAGGAGATGTAAGAGACACAGGTTGGATCCCTGGGTCGTGAAGATCCCCTGGAGGAGCAATCGGCACTGCACTCCAGGATTCTTGCCAGGAGAATCACCCAGATAGAGAAGCCTAGCGGACTATGGTCCATGGGGTTGCAAAGAGTCAGACATGACTGAGCATCTGAGCACAGAGCACGTTTATTTAGTTACTTTTGGCTGGGCTGGGCCTTTGTTGCTGCACCAGCTTTTCTCTAGTTGTGGACAGTGGGGGCTACTCTCTAATTGCGGCGCTCAGGCATCTCATTACGGTGGCTTCTCTTGGGCAGCACGGGCCCTAGGTCTCACAGGCTTCAGTAGTTGAGGCACATGGGCTCAGTAGTTGCAGCTCCCCAGCCCTAGAGCAATAGTCATGGTACTCTGGCTTAGGAGCTCCTCCTATGTGAGATCTTCTCAGATCAGGGATCAAACCCACATCTCCTGCATTGCCAAGCAGATTCTTCACCACTGAGCCTCTGGGGAAGCCCCACACAAAGATTTATGAGAAGTCAGTGTCTATATATTAAGCCTTGGGATGGTGTTTTGTGAGAACAGCATCTTATTTGGGGATTTTTCTAGTCTTTTATATCTTATTAGAATCAACAGTACACTAACAGCTACTAATACTGACACAGTGCTTCATATATACCTGGCACTTTTCTAAACACATTCCAAATATAAACTCATGTAATTCTCACAACTCTCTAACACAGGTGCTATTATTACCCCCAATTAATAAATGAGAAAACTAAGACACAAAAACGGCAAGTAGCTTTCCCCACAGCTAGTAAGCAGAAGTGAGTTATGTACTCATTCTTTGGCTAACTAAAAATCTAATCTTCCCGTGTGGTTGTGTATCTGCAGTATTCCTACAGGAACCCAACCCTCCTCTTTCCCATTTTATTCCAGTTCTATTGTTATCACTGTACATGCTTCACATTTTTAGCAGAGATAAATCTTTTAGACTTTTTCTTGTGCTTTCCTTTATTGCTTCGTATTTTGGAAAGGATCACTCTTTCCAAGGCACTCAAATATGCCCAGTTTTATATTATCCGAAAGCTTATATTATAGTACTTTTGTATGCTTAAATATCGAATTTATTTGGAAAATAATTGGTTCTGTGATACGTGATACGGTCTTGAAAGAGTCTGTCCTAAATGTTGTTGGGAGACTGGTTATGAAATGACTACTTTTTTTCCTATTGTTCTGTGATAACTACATCATACATTCAATTCACAAATATAATCTTATCAATCTCTGGATCTTTCCATCCTATTTATGTATATTTCCAGCTATGCATCAATATATATAGTTTTTTCACAATTGCTACAAATTTTACTTAATAATGACCTCTCAGAACTTATAAGGAGCAAATTTCCTACTATTTTTACTGTAAAATAAATTTAAACTTTTAAACTTGAAAAAGAAAAATGTACATTTGAGAATTTTTTCAACACAGAATTTTAATGCTGTTTCATATTGTGTGGACAATGCAGTATCTAAATATACAATAGAGAAGGTAATGGATTGTCATTAGTCACAAGGCAATTAGCTGAAAATAAGATTTGCAAAAAAGAAAAAAATCTGTATCTTTGAACCTGAGAATTTGATCACTCTGAATATTATATTCTTCTACCCCATGAAAAGGATTAATTTTTAATGGACTGGTTTCTGAAACCACATTGAGAGGAAAGGAAATTCAGAAGAAAGCATTCTCAGAAATAAATGAGCAGGACTTTCCCGATGATCCAGTGGCTAAGAATCTGACTGCCAATGCAGAGAATCCTGGTTCGATCCCTGGTCCAGGAAGACCCCACACGCTGCAGGGCGGCTGAGCCCGTGCACTACAACCACTGAAGCCCGCACGCCCTAGAGACCGTGCTCCACGAGAAGCCCATGCAATTCAACTAGAGAGTGGCCTCTGCTCGCTGCAACTAGAGAAAGCCCACGTGGAGCAACAAAGACCCAGTACAACCAATAAAAAATATAAAAAACAGTAAGTAGACTATTGATCTGCAAAGACTATTTGCTCCAAAACGTGACAAAAATGACATGAGTTTTGATAGCCACGTCCTTTTTCCAACTTTTCACAACAGGTGTTTTCTGGGCTTCAGCAAAATTTGACACATGGACCCAGGCTAACAGCTCTACATTCAGGTGCTTGTGTAAGCCTGTAGATGCAATTTTACTTATTTACTTTCTAACATGGTTACTCCACTATAGCAATGGAGTAAGTGCACCTCTTCACTTTTCTCTCTGAATGATATTTCTGGTAGGCTGAGGTTTCTTTCAAAATGTTTTAGAACGATTTTATCAAGAAAAGACCTAGCAGATTTTATTTATTCTGAAACCTATTAATTAACTTGATAAAAAATTGACAATATTTACTACAGTCATTCTTCCATTCAGGAAACAATTCTCTGTTCATTTATGCTTCAAGTATATCTCCAATGAAGTGCTGTAGTTTGCTTTATTAGGGATCCCTAATAAAGCTAATTCCTAAGTATTTTATATCTTTGTCATTACAGTGAGTATGATCTTTTCATTATGTTCTACATTTATTGCTGATATGTCAAAATCTTTGTTTTATAGAGTTGACGTAAGTAACAGCCTTTTGAAGAATGTTCTGTATCTTCTGCAAAACTATCATGGAAACACTGTTCTTAGTGTCGTTCCATATCCTTTTAAGCAATAAATTTCTTCCAGAGGTCAGAAAGGTTTTTTTTTCCCCTGAGTCAAACTTAACCCAATGACAAAAGCTAAGTGTTTTGCTTTTTGTCCTAGAAGCCAAGATATTAAAAGCTTAAGTTCATGTTTAACTACACAAGTGAACTAAACTTACATGCCTGGCATACACATTTTTCTGTTCCTTTTAACTGGTTTTGGTTTTACCCATATTTTTAATTGCCCCATTTTAATTCTGTAATCCACCTTAAATTTTCTTTGGAGGTAGGCAGTTTGCCTAGGAAGGTTGTGTACCTTAATATGCACATTCACAAGTAATTAAGCTGTATGATAATTGAATAGTGTTGTTCATCTGTTCCTAATTATATATGCTAAAAACAGAGTAATCAACCTTTTTCCTCAGGACACACTCTAAATCTACCCTTTTATAATGTACTCAAGAAAGCATTACAGAACGTAAGTAGAATCCCATAGGTCACCTTGGGTCCTTTTTCATCTTTAAAAAAAAATCATTTTTCATAAACTGGTGCTTCCAATATTTTTGGTGATAAGGCACTTATGGTCCCACATAGTAACTGGTCAAAGTACAGCAAATGGCATGGCATCAAGACACATCTGGACACAAATGGGTGAAGAATGGGGAGAAAATGATTTTGGAGAAGTTCCTTGATAAGGTGAAGTAAGCCACGCACAGATCCTGAATCGTAACTTGTGAAGTCTTTACCATAACCTTTGAACAAAATCCTCCTCTCTTTATTCTGAGTTTGATGACTCTTTATTATTACTCCATTCCCTCCAGGCAAGCCTTTCCTGCCCATGTAGGCTGTGCCTCACCCCTTTACTGTGTTTGCACTTCACCTACATTTCAGCCCATCCCTCGCTTCATTACAATTGTCCGCTTTTCAGTCTGTCCACAGTAAGGTCCTTGAGAATAAGGACAATGTCTCAGTCAGCCTTGATCTCCCACACCCAGCACAGTACTTAGCACTTTCCATCTCCTCACATTGTATCCTAATTATTCATACTGTTGTCCCCCATTAAGAGAGAGAGATTTTTTTATCAGCAGGGCCTTAGCCACCTCTGCAAGCCCAAAGCTGTCCTACATGACCAAACATCAAGGGAAAGGGCTTAACAAATACTGGGTGCTGTGCCCCTCCACCACTTTTTAAAATTATTTATTTAGTTTTGACTGCGCCATCCATCATGTGGAATCTTAGTTCCCTGACCAGAGATCGAACCCATGCTCCTGCATTGGAAGCACAGGGTCTTGACCACTGGGGCTTCAGGGAAGTCCCCCCCTCAGCCATTACTACTTTCCTATTCGAGCTTTCTTGGGCCATTTTTGGATCTTATTCCTAGGCCCTTTCTTGATCCCTCTAAGCCTTTTTGATGCCTCAAAGTCACCAACACCAGGATTTCCTTGCTGGTCCAGTGGCTGAGACTCCACGCTCCCAATTCAGGAGGCTAGGATTCAATCTCTGCTCAGAGAACTAGATCCCACAAGCTGCAATAAAGATCCTGCATGCTGCAACTAAGACCTGGCACACCCAGATAGAAAAGTCACTAACACCAGTGTAACTTCTTGTACCACCTTCATCCCTTCTCCACAACAGAACAAGAGGATACCAGATTTTGAATAACTCTAAGTAGCTCTCCAAATGTGAAAAGAATCAAGCTCTAGACAAAACACAGGCAAATCCATCTATGAACAAGGTTACCTCCATATATAGGCAATGTCAGACCTGTTGGAAACCATAAAACCACAAAACCATAAAAACCACAATAAATCTACCATTTAATGCGTCCTTCTCCCAATGCATCTCATTAAAACCACAGGTGCTTTGAAATAGTCTGACCCTCCTTTATGAATGTGAGTTGTCTCCTCGAGAAACCTTTATTTCTCAGAAACCCATCTACTCAGATACTGCCATAGGATCTGCTGAGTCATAGCGTGTTTCCAGATTCTAGGGCCCAGCTCGTATCCATGGTCACACTTGATTTCCTTTGAGGTCATCTGTCCACTAGAAAATCTCATGATTCCAGCAATATAGGGACAGGGCTGTGCTGTGTTAGGCCCACAAGGGGCATAACAGAATCTCAGTCCCCTTGGCACCAAGGCTTAAAATAAAAAGTGTTTTTAGATAGAAAACTTTACTAGTATTATTCACATTTCTGCTATGGAGAATGCCTAATAAAACTGTCTTCTTAAGATATCTATTGACTTATTTATTACTCATTGGCTGTGCCAGATCTTAGTTGCAGTATTTGGGATCTTTAGTTGTAGCATCCAGACACTTAGTTGCGATGTGTGGGGTCTAGTTCCCTGAGCAAGGATCGAACCCAGGCCCTCTGCTTTGGGTGTGTAGAGTCTTAGCCAATGGACCATCAGAGGAGTCCCCAAAACTGTCTTTCGATCACTGCAATTAAGTGACATCAATAAAGATCATGGAAGTCATTAGACTTCACCTTTCCTAGAATGCTGCCATCTGACCTTACTGTCCTGGAGCTTCTATGCCCTTAACCGAAGGAGGAGGAGTTTTCCCCTTCTCTGCAGACATACTTGGGTCCTACCACCTCTTTTTTACCTTCCTATCTCTACTTCATTCCTATCTTATTTTTATTCTCTGCTCTCTCCTCTCTCCTTTGTCCCTCTCCTTCTTGATTCATCACAGTCCTGAGTAACACAACAGCCTAGCAGTCTGACCTGAGGGTCTCCTCAGGTGTCATTCCTTATCACCTTTAACCCAGCATGGACCTCCTCACCTTCCTCACCAGGCTCTCAACTTTCCTCTCTTACTCAACTTCTACCATCATTCTTGACTTGAACCTTCCCATGAATAATCTATGCAACATCTTGTCCCTGCCATTCTTCCACCTTCTCAGCTCCAAAGATCACTTCCCCCCATACTTCAGGGCCCCCTTCACGTGGATCACAAAAGTTACAGCCCTCCCTCCAGCATCTCAAACACCCTGTTCTCTGGCCATCATCTCTTCCAGACCAGCATCCCAGCTCTCCTACTACAACTCCCCAAACAGACCTCTACTATCAACACACTGTGAACCCTACCGCTTTTCTACCTGTCGATCATCCACCCTTATATCGTCATTTCTTTCCTCAGTTCAGTTCAGTTGCTCAGTCCTGTCCAACTCTTTGTGACCCCATGGACTGCAGCACAGCAGGCCTCCCTGTCCATTACCAACTCCCAGAGTTTACTCAAACTTATGTCCATTGAGTTGGTGATGCCATCCAGCCATCTCATCCTCTGTCATCCCCTTCTCCTCCTGCCTTCAATCTTTCCCAGCATCAGGGTCTTTTCCTATGAGTCAACTCTTCGCATCAGGTGGCCAAAGTATTGACATTTCAGCTTCAGCATCAGTCCTTCTGATGAACATTCAGGACTGATTTCCTTTAGGATGGGCTGGTTAGATCTCCTTGCAGTGCAAGGGACTCTCAAGAATCTTCTCCAACACCACAGTTCAAAAGCATCAATTCTTTGGCACTCAGCTTTCTTTAGAGTCCAACATGACTACTGGAAAAACCATAGCTTTGACCAAATGGACCTTTGTTGGCAAAGTAATGTCTCTGCTTTTTAATATGCTGTCTGGGTTGGTCATAACTTTTCTTCCAAGGAGTAAGCGTCTTTTTATTTCATGGCTGCAGTCACCATCTGCAGTGACTTTGGAGCCCCAAAAAATAAAGTCTGTCATTGTTTCCACTGTTTCCCCATCTATTTGCCATGAAGTGATGGGACCAGATGCCATGATCTTAGTTTTCTGAATGTTGAGCTTTAAGCCCACTTTTTCACTCTCCTCTTTTACTTTCATCAAAAGGCTCTTTAGTTCTTCTTCACTTTCTGCCACTTCTCTCCTAACCAGCCTAAATGACATGACCCCGCACTATAAATGCCTCGAGGTAAACAGCCATAACCCTCCTGCTCTTCCCTTGGTAAAACCCCAATCCTGGTTAAACCCAACTATGTACTTAGCCCATGCCTCCATCAGAGCAGCTTAATGTTGCTGAAGAAAATCCCAGAACCACATGCCAAATGGACTGGTTTCAAATGTATAATCACAGAACTCGAAAACAGAATTCAATTCTGTCAGACAGCTTACTTCCCTAGGGAACGTGTTTTCCCAACTTCTGAGATCATTATTCATATCTTCTCTGTTCTCAAATTTCCAGCATTCCTTCCTCTCCTCCCCACTCTCAGCTAATGACCTTGCTTCGTACCTCACAGAGAAAAGAGATGCAATCAGATTAGAACGACCTCATCCTTCAACTATCAATTCACCAGCCTTCCCGTATCAGTACACAAACGCTCTGCCTTCATTTCTGCTCAAAAGGGAAGAAGACAGATGAGATCCTGTGTCCTGCGATCAGATCACCTCTCATTTTAAAAACATCACTCCTACCATCACCTGTCTTGGCTTTATCATTTCTGTGAGCCTTTAAACATGGCTCAGGGGCCCTGGCAAGGTTGCCATCTCTGCAGACTAGATGGGGCCGGAAGGACCCCCCTGCCAAGCTCACTTTTAGGAGATTTCAGCTCCTTGCCGTGGGGGCTGCTCCATAAGGCTGCACAGAGCACAGCTTCACCCAGGACAAAGGATCCAAAGGAAAGACAGAAAGAGAGGACACCTAGACAGAAGCCACAATCCTTCTATAACCCAACCTCAGAAATGGCGTCTCATCCCTTTGGTTGTATTTGATTCATTAGAATCAAGTTACCAAAGTCAACACTGAGGGTGGAGATAGGAACAGAGCTTCACCTCTGGAAGAGAGGAGCATCAGAGAATTTATGGACATATTTGTAAAACCATCACTGTTTAAGAATTTCAAGTTATTCTAAATTTGATACTGAATCAGAATCACTTCCTCAACCTAGCATTCATTCAGGGGTCTCCATAAACTGCCCCTCATCCATCCCAGTATCACCCAACTCTTCAGCCAGTTCAAAGCCTTTATTATGTGCCTTCTTCACTCCTGCAAACATTCACCCTCCTTCTTTCTTTGAGCACATCGTCTTCAGAATTTCTATATCTAGCTCTGATTATAACACCATGAACTGATTTAAATGTTGTGATGTAAATATTTCCAACTCACTTTATCTATGACTTACATATACTATGATTTCACTCCTTGAGAGCCAGGACCAAGTCCTCTTCTCAATCTGTGTCTTCTCCAGTGCCTGGTGTTACCTATGTACAATCATGAGTCAACCAATCAATCAAGCTAGCTAGCTAGAAGGAAAATGACCTCAAAATAAAATTAGATATGTTATAGCTCTCCTGTCAACCAGTCAGTGTATTTTACAACATTGCTTAAAATTATAAGTAATGGGCTGTCTAATGTTTTGCTTGCTTTGGAGCTTTACACCCCTTCCCTTCTCTCCCTGCCTCTGCCATCTATGTCCTCCTGTGGCTTAGAACCATCTGGCTTAAAGATGGTCCCACTCCCATCTCCGCAACCAATCCACAATCCTGATCATGGATATGAGGGCACTGATTACTCTAATCCTGAACCCAGACTCAACTTGACCTTGCACCTGTACTCTGACACCTGGTTTCTACACTGATTCAGAATCTACTTTTCATCATTTTTGTGCTTCTGAATAAGTAGATTCTTCGTCCTGTGTTTGAGTTCCAATCTTGGGGATGGCTTTAAGGATACTTGGAATTTGTTTTAATCTGGCAGGGTAAGACAAGCAGAACTATGGATGAAGGTTTGTGATACTGTACAGGAGGTGGTGATCAAGACCATTCCCAAGAAAAAGAAATGCAAAAAGGCAAGTTGGCAAGATGTCCGAGGAGGCCTTAAGAATAGCCAAGAAGAGAAGTGAAAGACAGAGGCAAAAAGGAAATACATATCCATCAGAATACAGAATTCCAGAGAAGGTCAAGGAGAGATAAGAAAGCCTTCCTCGGTGATCAGTGCAAAGAAATAGAGGAAAACAATAAAATGGGAAAGAACAGAGATCTCTTTAAGAAAATTGGATATACTAAGGGAGCATTTCATGCAAAGATGGGCACAATAAAGGACAGAAATGGTATGGACCTAACAGAAGCAGAAGATATTAAGAGGTGGCAAGAAAACACAGAACTATACCAAAAAGATCATGACCCACATAACCACGATGGTGTGTTCAAATCCTAAAACATGATGCTGGGCAAGTGCTGCACTCAATATGCCAGCAAATTTGGAAAACTCAGCAGTGGCCACTGGTTTGGAAGAGGTCAATTTTCATTCCAATTCAAAAGAAAGGCAATGCCAAAGAATTCTCAAACTATGGCACAATTGCATTATCTCACCTGCTAGCAAAGTAATGCTCAACATTCTCCAAACTAGGCTTCAACAGTATGTGACCCAAGAACTTCCAGATGTTCAAGCTGGATTTAGAAAAGGAAGAGGAACCACAGATCAAATTGCCAACGTCCACTGCATCATCAAAAAAGCAAGAGAGTTCCAAAAAAACATCTACTTCTGCTTTACTGACTATGCCAAACCCTTTGACTGTGTGGATCGCAACAAACTATGGAAAATTCTTCAAGAGATAGGAATACCAGAGCACCTAACCTGCCTCCTGAGAAATCGGCAAGCAGGTCATGAAGCAACAGTTAGAACCAGACGTGGAACAACCGACTGGTTCCAAATTCAGAAAGGAGTACATCAAGGCTGTATATTGTCACCCTGCTTATTTAACTTATATGCAGAGTACATCATGAGAAATGCTGGGCTGGAAGAAGCACAAGCTGAAATCAAGATTGGTGGGAGAAATATCAATAACCTCAGATATGCAGATGACACCACCCTTATGGCAGAAAGCAAAGAGGAATTAAAAAGCCTCTTGATGAAAGTGAAAGAGGAGTGAAAAAGCTGTCTTAAAACTCAACCTTCAGAAAACTAAGATCATGGCATCTGGTCCCATCACTTCATGGCAAATAAATGGGGAAACAATGGAAACAGTGAGAGATTTTATTTTGGGGGGCTCCCAAATCACTGCAGATGGTGACTGCAGCAATGAAATTAAAAGATACTTGCTCCTTGGAAGAAAATATATGACAAACCTAGACAGTATATTAAAAAGCAGAGACATTACTTTACCAACAAAAGTCCATCTGGTCAAAGCTATGGTTTTTCCAGTGGTCATGTATGGATGTGAGAGTTGGACTATAAAGAAAGCTGAGTGCTGAAAAATTGATGCTTTTGAACTATGGTGTTGAAGACTCCTGAGAGTCCCTTGGACTGCAAGGAGATCCAATCAGTCCACCCTAAAGAAAATAAGTCTTAAATATTGATTGGAAGGATTGATGCTAAAGCTGAGGCTCCAACACTTTGGCCACCTGATGAGAAGAGCTGACTCATTGGAAAAGACCCTGATGCTGGGAAAGATTGAAGGCGGGAGGAGAAGGGGACAACAGAGGATGTGATGGTTGAATGGCATCACTGACTTGATGGACACCAGTTTGAGCAAGCTCTGGGAGCTGGTGATGAACAGGGAAGTCTAGTGTGTTGCAGTCCATGCGGTCGCAGAGAGTCGGACACAGCTGAGTGACTGAACTGAACTGAACTGAAGACAAGCTGACATGAAAATGACTGTCATGAAGGAAGAAGTTGTTTATGCTCACAGGTACCCAGAAATGAGACACAGTATGCCACACAGGGCCACAGAGGGAAGCACCAGGGTCATTCAGGAGATGAGGAAGCAAGGGGGGAATGTGGGCAAGAGCCTTTGCTGTGGTTTCCGAAGGAAGAACAAGTGAAGCAGAGTGAGTGGGTTCAGGCAGGACTGGCTAGTCTGAAACTGAACCAATAAAAGAAACAAAAAAATCAATAAACAGTCCCAGTCCTGGTACTTCCCTGGTGGTCCAGCAGCTAAGACTCCACAGTTTCAATGCAGGGGGCCCAGGTTCAATTCCTCATCAGAGAACTCGATCTCATGCCACAACTAATATCCAGTGGTGGTTTAGTCACTAAGTCATGTCCAACTTTTGCAATTCCATGGACTGTCACCTGCCAGACTCCTCTGTCCATGGAATTCCCCAGGCAAGAATACTGGAGTGGGTTGCCATTTCCTTCTCCAAGAAAACAGTAAGCAAGTGGTGATACTGACTAGAACCCTTCTTATAGTGTTAGTCGCTCAGTCATGTCTGACTCTTTGCAATCATGGATTGTAGCCTGCCAGGCTCCTCTGTTTCCGGAATTCTCCAGGCAAGAATACTGGAGTGGGGTGCCATTCCCTTCTCCAGGGCATCTTCCCAACCCAGGGATCGAACCCAAGTCTACTGCACTGAAGGAAGATTCTTTACCATCTGAGCCGTGAGGGAACCCATATATCCGGTGCAGTCAGATAAATAAATAAATACTTCTTAAAATAATAACAACCCCAGTTCTCTGACCAATCACACAAATGCAATACTTTTAGCAGACACAGGTTAGAATATTTGACAGGCTAAAACTCGGAAGTGAGTCCTGGGTTGGAAGTCTAGCTTTACAATTTAATCCCATGTGACTCTCTAAAACAAGATGGAGATGGTATTGCTAGCCTCTCCAACATCCACCCCTCCTTTCCTTTGCTGGGAGAGCCCCCAGTCTGTTCTGCTGTCCACATGTGACTCAGGGGAGGGCAATCCTAGCCCCATCTTCAGGATCAAATCCTAGAGGGTGCGATGCCATTGCCAGCAATTGGTTTCCCGATGGGGATGTCACCGTTTACACTCTAGTTGTTGCTCATGTGGCCAGGAAATTCTCCATGCAGCCACAGCGTTCTATCAGCCACAAGAGAGGCAGCCTTTGGCCCAAGTCAGCAAACTCAGGGTGGCAGAGTAAAGATGTGGAAAACCACCTGGGTCCTCAGTAAAATAACACCAGCTAACATTTAACAAGTGCTTACTATGCTTCAGGTATTCTCCTGAATATTTGTGCACATTAACTCATATATACAGACTTCCCGGAGGTCCAGTGATTGACAGTCCATCTGCCAATGCTGGGTTTGATCCCTGGTCCAGGAGGATTCCACCTGCTGTGCGGCAACTAAGACCACGTGCCACCACTATTGAACCCATGCTCTAGAACCTGCAAGCTGCAACTACTGAAACCCACGTGCCTAGAGCCTGTGCTCTGCAACAAGAGAAATCACCACAATGAGAAACATGCATCACAGCGAGAAGCCCCCACTCAGTGTAATTAGAGAAAGCCCACCTGCAGCAATGAAGACCTGGGACAGCTAAAGATAAACTAATAAATAATTTTTTAAAAAGATCATATGATGCTCACCACTAATACCTGGTAGGGATGTTTTTTATCACTGTTTTACACAAAGATAAAGAAGGCTGAAGAATTCAGCAATTTGAGCAAAGTCTCATAGTGAATACATGCTAGAGTCAAGCTTTAAATCCAGGGTTGAGTTACAGAATTTATATTCTTCGCTTAACTGGATCTGGAAAATGCTACTGAGACAGAATCAATCCGTTCTCTCTGGGCTTGTTATGAGATTTAAAAATGTCTTATTAAGGCAATTTGAATTTGAGTTTTGCTAAATGCTGCTGATGGCATCCTAATAAACATATATAGATTCTTCATCTTCAAAATGGGCCACTTCTCCGTGCTTCTGAGGGCTGCTGTTAAGACGAAGAGTTCAATAAATGATCATGCTGCCATCAGTTCTCCAGGATCACCTCCTTCCACAGGCATCACACCTCTCATGGTTTTCCATCAGTCTGCTGAACCTCTTCCAAGACTCCACTCTAGGTCAGGAGCTGTGTGTGCTTCTAGGTCTCTGCCCATGCAAGTGTGTATATCCTCTGGAAGCAATCAGGCATTGCCTCATGTATAAAAATTAACTCATTACTAAGGAAAATTATTCTCCTAATAGATGTGTATTATCATGCAAACTCTAGCCTCTGGAAGATTTTATTTTATGTTCTTTCTTTCTCCATAATTAGCTGCAAAACCAAGTTATATAGTGAAGAGCTCAGTGGATTATCACATCCTAAATCAGCTCAAATGAAGAAGTTACATTCTGAGCTCACTTGCAAGACATATTATTAACCAATAGCCTTAATTTATAGCTGTCATGTGAAAATAATGAAAAAGAATGAATACAAAATTTAAAATATTAACTCCTAGATAACTTTCTCAAAAGGGTAAAGCAATGGGAGAGAAAAGAAACTTTTGTACCTTGATCTGTGCCAAATCCCTGGGGGAAAAAAAGGGTTTTCTGATAGTCTAAGGAAAAGACTTATGCGTTCTAACAAGCCTTTTAAGATATATTATGTCCTGTTTTAAAAGAAAGTGCTCATTACTTTAACAAGTTATTGAGCTGAATGTGTATTTTGCATATTTTTCAACTGCATCTTTGTCATTCCCAATTTTTTAAGCTCTCTATAAAAGCTGAATTATATATGCAGTGCACTTCCAAAATCCAACTTTCCTTCCTTCTCCATTCTATATCAAATGGATTCTCACTGTCAATATAAATTTAAATTTGTATAGTACTTTATACTTTATGAAGTGCCTTCAGAGTCATTTCCTTAATCCACAACAACTCTTTAAAAAAAGAGGATACACAGTCTTATCCAAATTGTCCAATAAACCTGTAAATTTATTTATGCTTGCTTTCATTTATTCAGTGATTTACTTGACAGCCATAATGTACCAGCACTAGTCTAGGCACTGAGGATGCAGAAGGAAACAAAACAGTTGCCATCTTCAGGAAACTTAAATTTTGGCAGGAAGGCCAAACAATAAACAGCAAATCAATGAGGAAGTCTAGATTCAAACTCTGATTGCCGGATCGCAACTGTAGAACTTTTTACAGGATACCACTTTGCCTTCCTGGTCCAAATTCACTGATGCAAATGATCTCTTTGCCATGAACGTGGACAGTTTGATTTCTTGAACTTGAATCTCACTGGGTTTCCAAAAGGCCTCAGACTTTTTTCCACTCTCTTGAAGTAATCCAATGGACAACAGTCAAAATGGCACTTAATAACCAACACATTTAGGACACTATTATATTCCCCCAAACAAGAGAACCATGGAGATAAAAATTGAATTACAAAAGGAACATATGCACACGTGAGTGTTTGTGTGCCTTCACTCATGTGCTTATCATCATTAATCATTGGATGACCCAAGAGCTGGACCCAAGCAATCAGAGGCTCCTCTCCCATTCCTTGGTCCTTGAAATGGAAGTGCCATCCACTGTTCCCACCCTCGAAGCTGTTTCAAAGACACAGTCTCAAGAGAATAGGGTGTTGTTGAGAACATCTGAACAGCCTCCATGCATGAACCTCACTAAAACCTCTATATAAACTCCATATAAAACCTCTATATAAAGATTCTAGTAGGTGGGTGCAGAGGTCTACCTATCTTGTTACCACTAAAGACAAACCTCACGTGTGACCTTCCTTGCTTATTGCACCTGCCACCTATCCCCCTGGAGTGATCTGCCTCTTCCTTCAGTCTCTCCCTGCTCTCTCTGTGTGATGCCACCTTCAGATTTCACCTGGCAAGTCCCCTAGGTTGCAAACCCACACTTACACCAGGTAGGAAGTTTTCTATCACTGTTTTACAGATTGAGTGTGTGAATGTGCTCTAATTCACATAAGAATTCGTGGTAGGATCAGGTCTGGGTGTGCTGTATGCTCAATTGCTCAGTCGTGTCCAACTCTTTGCAACCCCATGGGACTGTAGCTTGCCAGGTTCCTCTGTCCATGGAATTTTCCAGGCAAGAGTACAGGGGAGGTTTGCCATTTTCTACTCCAGGGGATCTTACTGACCCAAGGATGGAACACCCATGTATCTTGTTTCTCCTGCATTGGCAGGCATATTCGTTAAGGCTGAGCCACCAGGGAAGCCCTGGTGGGTGGAATCAGGGCCTAAACCCAAATCTAGGCTTCAGAACTGATGTTCTTTGCCTCTTGGCTTTACTGGATCTAGGAAATGCTGTTGAGATAGAATCAGCCAATGCTAAGACCTTTCTTTACCTGGAAAAAAATAGGTTCACATTAAATTTGGAAGTACAAATGAATGTCTTGCAAGAGTCTGCTCATTTAGTTATCAGCAGTTGTCTGGCTACACAGAGTTTCTATAGGACAGCATCTCAAATGACTGCCCTCGACTGTTCTCCATCTCGCGGCACTCACTAGCAGGTTAACCTGTCCCATGTTATCATTAGTAATTCATGACTTATTTGTGAAAGTGCACGAACAGCACTACTACAGACCTAATACAATGAATATCTTATTAGGAAGAAATTAACAAATGAATTGTTGCTGATCAATAGGTGTTGAAGAGAAAATTACAATGATGGTAAAGCCTAAATAATTTATACACGATATTGATTTTTTCATTACATTAATTATTCTTTATAGCACACATAAGGAACTAGGAGAATAAAACTTTCAAGGCAAAGAAATTTATCTACCATAGTGGATTGTAGGCTTAAGTATGAATTTAAAAGACAAAGAATGGATCAGGATAGTTGACAAATATTTTCAGACTAAAAATGCATCAGGTAATAAATTTGACACTTCCAGTGTCGCTAAGTTCCTTCGTGTTGCCAGATGTTTTTATACACAATACTTTTGATATTTATTTATCAAGAAAAGTATTAATAGCATGTTTATAAATAGAAATATTAGAAGTAGAACAATTCATTAATCTACTTTGTTCACCTTATATGGAAGGCACAATGATAAATTTAGTGAAGCTATGTGGGAAAGAAAAATTTCTCTGAAACTTCTCCCAGAATCTTTCAGTTGACTGGACTTAAATCCAATTGAACAGCGTGCAGGTTCCTTACTGCTAATGGCTTTCAAAGCCAGCAGAAAACAACACCCTAAGCCCGTTTTTTCAGGGCAAGTCACTTTCATACAGATGTAGGGGCCTGAAGATGACCCTTACATTTACAGAGTGTTTTTGACTCTAACCTTGTCATAAAATGTTGTCCCAGAGAATGACAAAAAAGTATTGTGCATAAGAAGGGCCATGAAAGAGGATGGAGGTTGGTGTGTTCCTAATGGCGGATGGTGCTCCCAGCAACACAAAATCCACCCTACAGATCAGAGAAATGAACTTAACACCAACTCCAATCCATGCACTAGGTACAGACATTGCACTAAAAATGGCTTTTGTCATCTACAAATTCAAATGTTGAACAGCATTTTGCTCATGGTGTTATGACTCTGGAAACTCAAGCAAGGAACTGATGATTTCTTTTTCTTTATCTTTACTGAGTTTTCTCAGATACCAACTTCATTTTGCTATTTTTCAGTAGCCGGTCCCTTCTGCAGGGGATTTTCCCAATCCAGGGATCAAACCAAAGTCTCTCACATTGCAGGCGGATTCTTTACCAGCTGAACCACCAGGGAAGCCCAAGAATACTGGAGTGGGTAGCCTGTCCCTTCTCCAGCAGATCTTTCTGACCCAGGTATCGAACCAGGGTCTCCTGCATTACAGGTGGATTCTTTACCAACTGAGCTACCAGGGAAGCCCACATCTAATATTAGGAGATTCCAGGTCCATAATGTTTTTAAACAGAGTTTCATGAATATATACTTTCAAGTACATCCTTGTTGCTCTTGTTTAGTCGCCAAATCATGTCTGACTCTTTGCAACCCCATGGACTGTACTTACCAGGCTCTTCTGTCCATGGGTTTTCTCAGGCAAGAACACTGGAGTCAGTTGCAATTTCCTTCTCCAAAGGATCTTCCCAACCTAGGAATCGAACCCATGCCTCCTGCTTGGCAGGTGGATTCTTTACCACTGAGCCACCAGGGAAGCCCCAAGCACATCCTATCCCCCTCAAATAAAGACGGAAATAGTGTTTCAAAAGCCTTTTAAAATTAAAACGGAAAACATTAGAATAGTTTCAAGTGTGATATAATCTTTTTCCTCCCTCATCGGTTACCTTCAGAGACTTAAAGCTACATTAATATTATTTTTAATGTGCTTAATAATCTTAGAAGAAAATCTGAGCAGCAGAAAGCATCTCATCTCATAAACTGGAGCCAGTTCTGCAAATTATTTTGTAGTGTCTTAACCAGTATTGTTATGTAACTTCAAATTTATAAAGTACCACACAGAGATATAATTTAAAATGTATATTATCTGGATCTGCATCAAAATACAGATCTAACTGCTCAAATATGTCATGATCGCCAGTCAATTCTGGGGCACCAGGGGAGCAAAACACCCAAATCCAGAACTGTTTTATTACCCAGTGAAAAGTCACTTGTTATGGTGACAGCTCCATTGCTGAGTTTTCTTTGCTTCTTCCACCATTCTTTGGGTTAGAGACTAACGGTCCATATAGAAAACATGTGCTACAGGTTCTAAAGGAACTTAGAACTTGTTCTCAGTCTCATGTGTAGGATTGAATGGGGCATTCATACAATGAATCAGAAGAAACTTCCAACTATTTTAAGTCACTGTGCAAGTTATTCTCCATGTTCATACCTGCTACCTCTGCAACCCCAAATCCATTCTCCACCCTTCTCTGCCTCGGTGAAGCATGTGGAATGAGGATCGCACATGTCCTTTAGCTGCCAGGTAAATCCAGCCACTGGAAGACAGTGGGAGGACAGGTGGGAGGGGAAGGAGACAAGGTATTTCCTCCCCACGCCCTCCTCTCTGCCTCAGCTCCATGTGCCGGCAGGCAGCCCTTCCTAACACTGAGACTGTAGCTTTTGTAAAACACCTGTAGACATCTAGTGTTGACACTGCCTGCCCAACTCTCCTACTTCACGCCCAGGGTGGTTAACTGCTTTCCTTGTTACTACTTACAAAGAACCTTATGTCCAATATTTGTACCGTTCCTCAATCCCTACCTCTGTTAATAGTCCCTTGGCAATCGAAAAGGGTGCCTCTGTTTGCTGCCAGGACCTACAATACAGCTACCCATGTTTGAGACAGCAACCTGATACAGAAAAAGAATGTGTAAGTAAATAAAAGAACAACAGCAGCATTTAAATGCACCAGCCCTGCAAGTCAGATGGCCTCTTAGATAGGTGCTTATTAATACTCCCCATAAATGTACTAATGAGACAAATCATTGCATACAAGATGCTTTTCTGACCTCTACACTCAATATCACCATCTTTCTGATTCAGTTCTTTAAGGATTTCAAACTTCACCTTGACTACTTTTGTCCTTCTCTCCTCACCCTCCTCTGTAGCATCCTTCTAATTTACACTCTGCATTATCACTGTCTGTTCTCTCTTCCTTGACATGTCACCTTGCTCTTTACTGTGTTATATAGATCCTACCTGCAGATTTCCACACACAGGCCAAGCTACCACATACTTATGTTTAAAGTTATGGTTACTCTTTCTTCTGGGTCTATGTTTTCATTTTTAAGTAAACCTATACAATTCTGCAAGTTCCTAACTAGAGCCCGCAAAATACAGAAGCTGCCATCCAGGTTTTCAGTCTTACATCCATAATCTTGAATTCTTCAGAAGAAATACTCTGTAAAACATAATAAATGGATATGGAGGACATCAAGGTGGTTAGCTTTTCTACCCTCTTTTGTTTGTAAAGAAACTAGAACGCAGAGGCAACCGTGAACATATGGTATTAAAGGCAAGCTTCTGACAATAAATGACCCAGTACTTACCAATAAAAGCATGGTACTATATTAACAATAGCAATGAACTACAAATATTTATGTGCCCACAGGCAACTAATTCAATTTCACCGCAGGATTGCTTCATTTATGAATTTAATTGTATGTGTTTAAACATTTTTGTTGTTATTTCATTAATATCCCATAAAAAGATAAAATGATATGCTGAAGAAAAGAAAGAACAAAAGTCTCTATACACAGCATTAATTAAGTACACATTGCATGCCCATGGTATCCAGAGAATTAACATTTACTTTTATCATTTATGGTTTTTCTCTTGCATCATAACTTGCAAGTTCATTTTTGCATCGTTCAGGATGAAAAGTTGCAGATTCAAAACACAACATACAGGTTTACCTATCATTTTATTTTCACACAGAACAGCACAGATGTTTGAGACCCATGAGAAAATTAAAAAAGAGACTCTTCCTGTGCCAGGCTATTTGAAGAATGCCACACACATTCTTAGCACTCACCGTAAGATAATATCATTATTATTCCTCCCATTTTCTAGAGCAGGTAACTGACTTACTCAGGATTACGTGACAGCAAGTGGTTGAACCAGGTTAAAATTGAGCTGATTTGACTTCACAGCCCCTACTTTACACATAACCCTAATTGCATTCACAAGCTGGGCTTCAGCACGATTTTCAGGAATATTCAGGGGCTAGTGTATTTTTCACGGATTTTCTCCAGTTTCTGCTGAGGGCTTTTTTCCTAATTCAAGGTCTCCTTCCACTGCTCTCCAAAATGACTATCCCTAACCATAACCACCTCAACCATCTGGCTTTAACCAGTAATAATTCAGAGTCTACATTATTGGTACTTTTATCCTCCACCCATCCTACATCAGAGTTCGCATGCTCTTGGTTTCAGCAGATTCTTTGCCTCAAGTGAGAATGAACGATGAGGCTAACCTTCCCAAGAGGCAAGAACATCTGTCTGTACCCAAATGAATTTCTGAGCTGTGGCATATTAAGAGGAGAGACCCCCTACAATGTTCTAATAAGCCCTGGGCTGGATACTTACTTTGACTCTTCTTCTGGCAAATAAGAGGAATTGACATCTTGCTAATTATGAAAGGCAACTATTAACAGTTCAAATTTGCATGGCACAGAATAAGAGAGGAAGGACACCAAATGTTTGATAATCCCAACTTTCAAAGAACCAAAGTCTTGTCAAGTTATGCTGATATTTTTTAGAAGTTATCTAGAACATAGAGTATATGTTTAGCTAACATGGAACTTCTATAGGTCAGTCTCTGTGCTGGGAACTTAACATATGTTTTACTGAATAACTGCATTTGCTAGAGTAAGATACAAACAAATAACACTCTCTAGGTTAACAAGTATTTGGTACACTTCCCAACACATATTTAAATGCTTAGCTATAATTAAAATGAAGTTCTATTAGCCAATTAAAATCAACAATTTATCCATAATATCCATAATTTAACAAACTCAAAAATAAGATAATTGATTAATACAAAATATTAATTTGGGTTCCCCATTTACTTGTTTTCATACTAAACCTATTCCTTGGCCCAATAATTTATTTCATGACTCTTAAAATCACATTAGGATTTGCCAGTCTCAATTAAACCTGTTTAATTCATTATCAAGCATAAATAACTTTCAAATGGCATAAGCTTCTGATTGTCCTTAGTCAAAATGAGACGGTAATAATTAGCTTTGGGGAATAATACTATAACAGTCTAAGATTAGGCAAATCCACATCGCTAGTGGCTAAATTTACTTAGCTTCCAATTATTACACAAACATTTATATTTCTCTGCATTCAACCCTTTTAAAAATCCCAAGGTAATCAGCAAGGAAAATGCGGAAAAATAAACCATATCTTAGCATTTACCATTTCCAGTTTTATCTTCACAACTCAAAAAAAAAAAAAATTGAATGAGTTTAATTCAACTTCCTTCTGATTTATAGCAAATATCAGAGGTTTGAACCAGAAGCCATACTTTAAGAGACCCTGTAATGAACATATAAGTGGATATGGCATATAGACAGAACAATCTCTTATCTCCTTGGTTTTATACTGCACACAAACCTGATGGTGAAAATTAACCTTCTTTGCAGTTCAACATTTCTAATTAGAAGAGACATCAAAAAGATTATCCCTTAGAAAGCAGTATGGGCCATAATATTCTAGATAGCCTTTGAAACAGAGCTCTGCTGCTTCCTATGTATTTTAGACTGCTGTCTAAACGAAAAGCAATAACCAGATGATCTTTCAAAGTGGTTATGGCTTTATGTGCCAAGTTGTGTTATATTTTCTTATCTTACCTTTTTATACTCATTATGAAGAAGCAGACAGCCTTGTATACAGGACCTATTTATTGCTTTTAGCCCTGAATATATAAAATAGTCTATACCATCAAATCATGCTTTACTAAAAGTTTCCTTGGTAGAAATGTTTACAAATCTTCAAGAACTGACTAGTTCATTGAGAATCCTTTTGTGCCTCTATGTGTGTGATGGGGGCTGTTTTGTTTTCTCTGCACAAGGCATGAAAGGAGAGGCGAAAGATGCTCTGAACTAAGATGTTCTCAGCTTAGAACACAGAACCTTCAAATAAAAGGCCACAAAGGCTAAGCCCTTCCCCAGGAAGAAATTCCTTTCCAACATCAGTGGTTAATTAGCTAAAATGTTCACTGCTGGGGAGCACGCCACTTCACAAGAGAGTTCCTTCTCTTGTAGACAGTTACACGTTTAATGAAGTTCTTTCTTACTCTGAGTTGAAATCCTTGTCCTCTCATTTCTCTCTTCCTATCCTAATCCCATCCTTTGGCAAAACACAGAACAAATCTCCTGCACCTTCCATATCTTCCTTCTATGAGTATTTGAAAGCAATCCTTATGTCTCTCCTATTTTTCCCACCTCCATATTAAATATTACCAGCTCCCTCAATAATTCCTCCTATGACATGGTTTCCAGGTGTTACAAATAAACTGGAATTGTAGCATGACTCAAAATTTTTCTTAAAATATTTTTTAAAGAGATCTGAAGATTATTTCTCATTTATTTACAAGCATAACTGACACAATTACAATGACTATCCAGAACCCAGTGGTCTTCCCAGAAGCTGTATTTATGCTAGCTCCCCTTCTTGTGATACACACACACACACCACCACCACCACCACCATTCATGTGATACAAATTGGGTCAGAGAACCTCATCTCCCTGGCCACACCGATTGGCTGAAAGAATAGTCATAAGTTCCAAGCTGGACTAATCAGAGTCATTCCCCAAGGTTTCCAATTGGAACTCAGAGAAGGCTTGCATTCCTCTTAGCCCTAGATCTACTAGATTCAACAGCCATTTACTCATTTCATGGAATAAGCCATTTTGATATAATGAGTCCAATATGAAAAGGGGTGTGGAAAAGGGTCCAATATGAAAGACAGGGTGTACCTCTCTTTTCTGTGTCCTGGTTATTAAGCTAGAATTTCCCCTTTGTCTGAACTGAGTTTGAGTCAAGTTTGTATCGTCTACAACACAGAGGGTCCTATTGAACACAACATTCATAACCTTGCAAGCAGTCTAACAGGACCAACAGAATGTGGTCATTAAAAAAATGCCATCCCACCCTACAAAAGGAATGGATGGAATCTCTTTCCATCACAATTTTAAGAATGAGAGCAATACTCCCTTACTAAAGAAGATCAAGGTCTATCTTGCCTAAACACCTGAGTTCATAGGACTGACACTATTTGCTCAAACTATATTCTGAGACCTATCACAGGGCCTGGCACATAGTAGGTGCCTAAGACACACTCCACTATACTTGTTAAAGTGAACAGAAGAAACAGTGGGCAAAACATTGAATATAAATGATCAAAATGAAGACATGAGTTCCCTATGGAAACCTTAGATGTATTTCACATCTCCTTAGTATTAGATAACCCACTGGCCACACAAATTACGGAACCAGATTATCTCTTCAGTCTTTTTTAGCCATAAAATATTAGGAGTCTATCCATACTCCACAGAAGGTAATGAAGAGTCTTCTAAAGACTTAGGCAGGCAGACAAAAATGGGAAACATGCTGAGATAATGAAGGAAGCATAAAGATGAGAAACAATAACCTACTAAAGAAATAATAGAGAAAAGAAAGAAAAAGAAAGGGAAGAAATCATCACTAATACGATAAAAGAGGTCATTTAGACAAGCCATCTTCCTATTACCTTCCTGTCTTATTCTAACTGATTTCTGTGGTCAGAAATGCCCTCTGCACTGGATTCAAACTGCCAGCCCCAGAGCCTTGTTCCTTTCTGGCCCCTTAAAACACACAGGATGGCTACTTCCACTCTTCCAAGAATCTCCTTCCAGAGTTGGCTCCCTGCTTCAGCCTTTGGTCCCAGCTGTTCCCAACTCCTCGTTCACCATTCCAAACCAACAGTTTGTCTTTGTCACCCACAGAATACACTCAATTACACGGTGTGCCTTCCCATCCCTGTTTCCCAGACTGTACTCTGCAATGACTGATGCCCAGATGTTCATAATTTTCAATTTATTGATCAGTGTTTTGAACTTAGGATTTTGTCTCCACACAAATAATCATAAAATGGCATCTCTGTAAATTAAGGTGGTCCATTTGCATCAAGCTCCTTGAGGAAATGACCTCACATCCTTTTGTGGAAGAAGGCCTTCATTAGGGCAAATACTGTTATTACAGTTGGCAACTAATATTTAAATATTACTATATAGCTCCATACCAAGTATTGGGTGCTATGTATCAGCATATTATACTACACACAGATATTATGACAACACTATATGAAGCATTTTACATGCATTTGCTCTTTTAGTTCTCATAAGACCTCTAAGAGGTTAATTAAGTACCAATTATTATCCACATATAAGATGAAGAATCTGAGGCTCAGAAAGAACAACTTACTAATTCACACAGCTAGTAAGCACAAGAGCCACACGACCTGACTCCAGAATCCTCCCTCTTACAGGTATTCCACGACCCACAAGGACATCGATCCCTGTGAGCAATGGAGAGGGGGGACAGCGGAGGAACCAAAAGCAGAGAGACTAGGGCACCGAAGTCAACATGATCTACTTCTTGATTTTGCTCAGAGTCAGCCCTATTTGAAGTTGAACCTTGTTCCCATTATGTAGCAATAGATTATCTGCCATTTTGCATTGTGGAAATGTACCCTCCATTATCCAGGCTAATCTAGTTGACTGTAGAACGCTGTACACAGACACTCTAATGACAGACAACTAATTCCATCGTCTGTGTGAGGAAGATGCAGCTGAACATCTCTTCAACTTTTTCCCTATCACTTTTGATGCAGGGCCCTTTACATACCCCACAGCTATTCCTCCCTACAGCATCCAGAGGAGAAAAGTAATTGAGAATATCAGGAAAAGGGAGAGGGGGTGAGGATGAAGGGGAAGAAGGATTATAAAAATGGTGCCCCCAAAAAAAACATTATTAGAGATTTTTTTAACAAGCAAACCAGTGCAGTTGATCTGAAAACTTTTGAATCTGAGAGAAAAGAATCTACCGTTAAACAAAGACAAGCATTTGACTGTGCAATAGAAACCCTATGTTCAAATAGCCAAGGTGGCATTCTCCTCCATTACCCAGCAGAGAGATGGTATTTCCTCTACTATCTGAGCCACCAGGGAAGCCCCTGAAATAGTGAGCATTCCCTGTAGAAGTAAGACCTTGCTGCTGTAACCTATGCAGGATCTGAAGTAGCAGCAGCATGTCATCACTAAGCAAAAATCCAAGTATCCTTAAATTTCATCATCTCTAATTGCTCCAAAATCTTCATCTATTCACTAAAGGTTTTATGGACTTTGATAGAAAATAATGCCCATCTCTACTGAAGAATCACTAGCTAGGTCTATGTGATAATTAGTCTCTAGTTCAAGTGAAATGGAAGCTGGGATTCACACTAGTAAACTCTCTGGGGTCATTCAGGAGTTATTACATAAAGGTATAAATACAAAAAGTATAATTTGTGATGAAATGTAGCAGAGACTGTCTCTCACTGAAATAATAGCCTCCTTTGGTAGGAAGTTTGGCAGTCATTATCAACTGAAAAACTGTTGCAAGCTAAAATACAGGGGTAGGATCTAAAACACTATACAATTAGATATCTTGAAAAGTTAAAAGTCCTTAAAATATGCTAAGGAAGGAGACATGCTTTCATTCCAAGTCCAACCAGTTTCTTATTCTAAGCAATTTCCATTAAACAGGCAAAGGAGCAGGGAGGAGAGAAAGTATTTGAAAAACTGCCAGAGTAAAAAATCCCATAATGAAATTTTGCTCATTCTTGGAGAAATGAAGTAGAATTAGATGCTTCAGTGGTGGTGAATTCCAGAATCTGGGTAGCTTCCAGTAAATGAAGCTTTTCCATAATGTCAGAGGCAAAAGCTATCTGATATCAACATATTGAGCTTGAGTTTTTAAACTCCTATTTCCTTACACCAAACTGTTTGAAACCTTTGAGATAAAAACCTCAATAAACCAATGTTCCAAGCTTTTAATATTTTAGTCCCTTGAGCAAGCATGTCAGATTAATCTTCAAATTGCAATGGGCAGAAAGAACATTAAACCAAAATTCTCAAGCCCAGTGCCTCTCTGCAAGGATGTTAATAAGCTAAGCAGTTTCATTGGCTATTAAGATTTCAAACTTTCCTAATTCTCAGCGGCCTGACCGTTTTAAAGTGGGTGGGGACAGAGGTGGGAGAGGAAGCTAGGGATTTTGTTTCTGACACCTTTGTATGCACCTAGCATTGAGCACGTGGCCAGGCACACAGGAAGCCTTTAACAAATGCTTTCAGAATGAGTTGATGGATTGGTCTTGGGGGGGCGGGGGTGGGGGGGGAGAGTGCAAATATTGCTGAGAACAGGAGGAGTCCAAACACTGGCGCTGCTCAGCAACAAAGCCCATCTCCAGAATCAGGGTTATGGAGGTGGAGCAGAAATTCTAACGTGTGTCTTCAAAGCGGCAACAAGAGCCTTGAGAACAGCCACCAAGGAGCCACTTACAGAGGGATCAGACTCGTCTCTGGCTTCGCCCTGCCTGGAAAACTCCTACCCTGTCTCTCTACATCCAGCTCCGTCTGCCTTTCACCGGGTTTGAGTTTCCGCTCGCAGAACTTCGGTTCAAGATTCGACCTCGCGGGTCTAACCCAGGCCTCCTGGCCATTCCAGGGGTTCCACGCACAGAGAGAGGTCACACCGTGCTAGGCATAAGGAAGGTCTCTCTCTCTCCCTCTCTCTCTCTCTCTCTCTCTCTCTCTCTCTCTCTCTCTCTCACACACACACACACA
The DNA here is from genome assembly GCF_033118175.1 of Dama dama. Lineage (NCBI taxonomy): Eukaryota > Metazoa > Chordata > Mammalia > Artiodactyla > Cervidae > Dama > Dama dama. Next base: position 76,631,165 of record NC_083710.1, on the reverse strand, counting down.
CACACACACACACACATCTCTCACACACACACACACACACACATCTCTCTCTCTCACACACACACACACACACACACACACACACACACACACACCGACGACTACAGCTCCCGACACCTTTGGGGCGGGGGAGAGAGCGATGGGGGCTAGGGGGGGAGCGAGTTCAAGACCAGGACACTTTCCAAAGGTTTCTTCTCCCTCTCCCCAAACCTCTGCCCGCGTTGCGGGACGACGCTGGGGAACCAGCCGCCCGGCGCCGCGGAGGGAGCGCGGGGCCGCCCGGGGTTGGGGGGGCGGGGAGGGCGGGGTGGTCGGGACCGGGGTGGGGGCGGCGGGGTGGGCTGGAGCGGGGAGGAAGGTGGCCGGAAGCGAGACGCGGCGGGGGGACAGTACCTGGTGTGGCTGTGGTTGCGGGGACAGTCTTTCTTCTCCATGATGGCCGGCACACAGTTGGTGAGCTCCGTCCAGTCGGCGTGCAGCCCGCAGCTCCAGCCGGTGGAGAAGCGGGAGAAGAGCCACGTCTCCTTCTTGCCGGGCCGGTGGCAGGTGCACTTCTTCTGGCCGGCTTTGCAGCTGCACGGCTGCTCCAGCCGGATGTTCTTCACCAGGTGCCGGCCGAACGTGGTGCCCCCGGTCTTCTGGATGTGCAGGAAGACGATCACGTCGCGCCCCTTGATGTTGAAATCCACGAAGCGGGTCAGGTCCTTCGGGGTGAAGTTGAAGCGCGGCACGAAGCGGGGCAAGGAGCCGTTCTCGGGGGCCTCGGGGTCCGGTTCCTCCTCCTCCTCCTCCGCCTCCTCCTCCTCGTCCTCGGGGTCCCCCGGCTCCTCGTCCTCGTCCTCCGGCGCCGCGGCCCCCCGAGGCCCCTCGGGCGGCCCCCGGGGTGGCGGGGGCAGCTGGGGCCGCCGCTCCCAGTCCTCGGGCGGCGCCTGTGCCCGGCGGGCGGGACTCGGGGCGGCCGGCTGGCCGGCCTCTCCGGCGCGGGGCTGCTCCCCGAAGTTGGCGCAGGAGCTGGAGCAGGAGGGGGACACGTACTGGTACATGATGACCACGAAGAGGAGAGTGAGCACCGGCGTCAGCAGCCACTTGTTGAACCTTTCATCCATGGTCCCGCTCTCAGGCCGGCAGGCTACGCGGCGACAGCGGCAAAGACGCGGACGCGCGGCAGCTCGGAAGTTTCGGGGACTCCGGGGCGCGGCTCCGAGCCCGCCGCTCCTCCATGCCCCTGACGCCGGGGCGAGCTGCTGGCTGGCAGCCCCGCGGCACTCCGGCGCTCCGGGGCTGGCAGAGCCGGGCCTGCAGATCGAGCGGGGAGACCGGCGCCGGCGCGCGGCGGCGGCGGCGGCGGCGTGGAGCGCCCTGCGCTCCCGGGGGCGCCCGGCTCCCGGCTCCCGGCTCCCAGCCCCGGGCGCGGCGCGCGCTCTCAGGCGGCGCGGGGCATCCCGCCGCCGGCGCTCAGGCGCTGGGGAGCGCGGCTCGGGTCCCGGACCTGCCCGGGGCAGCCGGGCAGCTGCGGCCGCGAGCGCGGGGGCTGCATGGGGCTCTCGAGGGCGCCGGCCAAGGGCGAAGGCACGGCGCGGCCCCGCCGCCCCGGCCACCCGCGGCCCCCGCGAGCCGCACGCGCTCCAGGCGCCTTTGCCCTCGGATCGCCAGGTGCTGGAGCCACGAGGACGCACGGCGCCCGCCGCAAGTTTGCAGAGGAGCCCCCCGCAGCGGCTGCGGGCGAGGCGCCGGTGCGGAGCCGCCTCCCCCGGGCGAGGCGCACTGCTGCTCCGGGTCGGTCCGCCCAGGCGCGGGCACGCAGACACACTCGCACACACTGGCTGGCACCGCCACAACCCGCCAGCCGGTGTGACAGGAGCCCTGCTACCCGCAGCAAAAAAAAAAAAAAAAAAAAAAAACCTGCCCTAGGTACGGAGCATGCGCCAAAGCCTTCCCCAGCCCCCGAGGAGTTTCCAGGGGAGGAGTCCGTGGCTCCGTGGGGCTCCGAGCAGGCAACTGGGGGTGGGAATCCCTTCAGCCTTGAGCATGGAGAGATTCGGAAGAAAGGCAAAGGCGGGGCGAGGAGAGGATGCGAGCAGGTCGTCGCTGGCGCTGATCCGAGACCTCCAAATCCGCAGCTTTCCCCATCTGAGGGTGGACAGAAATCTGGCCAGGCGATTTGCACGAATAACACGTGGCCACTACTGGGCAGACCCACCTAGGCAGGACTTTGCACAAGTTGGCTGATCCCTTGCTGGCAGGGCATATTGGCTCAGGATTGCTTTTCATCTCTACACAAGACGTTCTAACTGGTGCTCAAGTTTTATTCTGGTCCTTCCACAAGTACAGACTCGGTGTGTTCAATTCTACAACTTTATTCAACCAGCATCTATTCATCGATTATCCATTAGGCGCCTACTGTGGATCTGGCTCAGTGTTCACGGTACACTTCAATGCTTCCAGTACCAAACAGTCCAGCCCATAACCAGAGAGGAGTTTAGGGGTTACCTCCTAAAATTCGTCCGACTACAACACACGGAGCTCCCCGATGTGCAAGTTTCGCCCCTCCCCCCACCCCAATAGGGACGATAAGATCACCTGTATTTCACAAGCCACAAAGCTCTTGATTAGGTGCAGATTTTAACTTTCCTTGTCAAACATCTTTATTTTGCATTTATCTGAGAAGCAATTCTTTGTTTAATAACAGTTTCTCTTTTTCAGATAATGAATGGAGTAAAAAAAAAATTTAAATAACTGCCCCTACCCAATTCCTGGACTTACTCGACGGAAATTGAGAGTGGCAGTGTACTGAAGGTGAACACAGTGCAGCTTGAGTCCGTGGCTCAGGCCAACATGTCCCTCCTGGGTGCCCTGCCAGTCCTAGTCTCCCAGCCCCAACATCCCAGCCTTCATAGCAACCAGCCTTCCCTCCTGGCCTCTTCATGGATCTATCCTGTACTTGTCTCTTCCTGAGACACTGTGCTGACTTCTTTCATTTGTCAGACTGCCCCCGTCACAGCTATTAGTTAAGATCCAGATCTCTTTCAGAGTTGCTAACACATGCCCCAAAGAGGCCATTTATATTGTTCTAGGCAGGTTGGACTCTTCTAATGAACTTCCCTCTGCTACTTCCTTTCCTATTTTCAACTCTATTAACAACCACAGTGTCCTTCCTGACACTGTATGAGATTCCATGAGTAAGAAAGGTGTTGGGTAAGATGAATCAGTTTCTTTGAAGCTTACTTGATCCCATTTCTTTTTCTCACACTTAAAGTTTAAAATGCTATTAATGGCATCACACTATTCTCCAAAGCCAGGAACTGTGATAGAACAAATCCCAATGAAACCCAACAATTATTTCCTAAATGCATCTAGTTAATGGTGTTACTTATGTTTTAAAATATGCCTTTGCATTAGCAAAGTAAAAACCTATTACACCTTGTTGTATTACTTTATTTGAGAAGTTTCTTGTTTTCTATAAAATCACTTGATGTCACATGGATAAATATAACTCCATTAGCTACCCAAATGTAAAACCTGAGTACTGGTGGCACTTTATATACTGGAAAGCACTTTCCTAGCCGTATCTCGTTTGCTCCTTGGAACAACACTCTAAGGAGATAAGAGAAGTACAGTCCTACCCCTCCCCTAAATCCTGGGATGCTCAAGTCCCTTATATAAAATGGTGCTGTTCAGTCGCTCAGTCCTGTCCAATTCTTTGCAATCTCATGAACTACAGCAAGCCAGGTTTCCCTGTCCTTCACTGTCTCCTGGAGTTTGTTCAAATTCATGTCTATTGAGTCAGTGATGCTATCTAACCAGTTCGTCCCGTCACCCCCTTCTCCTCCTGCCCTCAAATCTTTCCCAGCATCAGAGTCTTTTGCAGTGAGTCGACTCTTCCCATCAGGTGACCAAAGTATTGGAGCTTCAGCTTCAGTATCAGTCCTACTAGTGAGTATTCAGGGTTGATTTCCTTTAGGATTGACTGGTTGGATCTCCTTGCAATCCAAGGGACTCTCAAGAATCTTCTCCAGCACCACAATTCAAAAACGTCAATTCTTTGGCGCTCAGTCTTCTTTATAGTCCAACTCTCACATCCATACATGACTACTGGAAAAACCGTAACTTTGACTATACAGACCTTTGTCAGCAAAGTGATGTCTCTGCTTGTTAAAGTGCTGCTTAGGTTTGTCATAGCTTTTCTTCCAAGGAGCAAGCATCTTTTAATTTCATGGCTGCAGTCACCAGCTGCAGTGGTTTTGGAGCCCAAGAAAATAAAATTTGTCCCTGTTTCCACTGTTTCTTTTTGCCGTAAAGTAGTCCCGTATAACCTACACACATCTTCCCATATACCTTTAAGTCACTCTAGATTACTTATAATACCTAATACAATGTCAATGCTATGTAAATAGTTTTTGACACACAGAAAATTCAAGTTTTGCTTTTGGAACTTTTTTTCAAATATTTTCAGTCCTTAGTTGGTTGAATCTGTGGATAAGGAACCTGGGATACAGAAGGACAGCTGAATAATATGCCATTTCAGAGATGACGAAACTCAACCAAGGAAAACTAGGTGAAAACAAAACCAGAATTAGAAACCACTATCATCCCTGAAATGCATTCAAATCACCATTTAAGAAATCCAATGAACATCAACAACAGAGCCCATAATTTCCATTCTCCTCTCTTGAGATCCTTTGAGTCAAGAGGCAGGAAGAGGCAATAGAACAATTAAATTATTTTTCTCTCTCCCTCTGGCTTTGTAGGCAAAGCTGAGCAATCTCTACATCTTGCGTTGTTGTGGAACCTAGTCTGTGACTTTCCAGATAAACAAGGGAATGACAAAGACAATCTTAACATGATTATGTCATTGTAAGTTACCTAGGAGAATTTCAGAAGATATTACAGCAAACAGATATAACAGCTATGTTGCTAACAAAATGTATGTTTCTATAAATAAGTGCACTTTTAACCTTTTTCAAAAAACATTATCCCAGAAGATCTGTTTCTGCTTTCAGTCAAATAACTAATGGAGTGCCACCGTTTCCTTCAGAAGAAAAACAATCCATAGCATCAAGCAATTACATCGATAATTCAGGCATAGACCCAAGTATTCATTTTTAATGATGGGTAACTTTAGTTGTGTAAACAGTCTGTCTCAGGTGTGCTCTTTCTATTATAATTGTGGAAGTTGGTGTGAACCTAATCAAAGCTCTTAAATCAGGAGCAATAAACAGGCTTGCTTATCTATGTGGGCAGACCTCACATTCAGGCAAAAATGAATAGAAACTTTCTAAAACTGAATCCTCTCCAGGTAAAAGGGAAAACATGTTTGCATTCAGCCTACTATAGTTACTCCACGATGACACCAGCTGGCAATTGTTTCTGGCTAACAGATTGCAGCTACTATGATTCCTACACAAATTATTAAAATAATAAAAATAGTGTTTTCAAAGAGCTCTCTTCCACTTCCTCTGCCAGTCTAGCGATGAGCTTGACACTATCTGTGAAGCAATTTGTTCACCTAATTTTAAGCCTATTAATAAGCTTTAACTACAGTTATTCTTGCCTAATGCCTTTTCTGCCTTAACTTTGGTACTCTTCCTCCTGGTTCTTCTCAAATATTCTCAAACCCGTTAACAACACTGCACTCCCATAGGATTCAAACTTTTGATTAGAACAGTCCCCATTTAATCAAGTTCAATTGGGAGATAAAATTGCATCTCAACTTCTCCCTTTTCCCTTTGGTGCCAGAAACTGCCTTTGAGAATGTTGAAGAAACCCTGGAGAGATTAACAATCCAAACAATCACAGAGAATGGTTTCTGATCCCCTATATTTGCACACAGGAGTATATGGATATGAATGCCCTTCAATACAGATCAAAGACAAACTAGATTGTATAAGTCATTGGCATCATAAATCTCTCCTTCAAGAATACAAAGTATTCTTACACACTGAAATAACAATTTTTTTTTTTCATTTTTGTAAACAAACCCCCCCCCCCGCCCCCGCCCCGGCCAAAACAAGAAAGAAAGCCCCCTGGGGTAAGCCGTTTTGCAAATAACCAGCAAAGCAGTAGCTTTCTGTTTCCAGAGGAAGTTAAGCGGAAGAGTTTGTATAGATAGGGCAAATTGCAGGAAGAATGGTGATGTTTACTGAATGTATTCCAGTTCACTACATGATTGTAACTTTGGGGCAAACACAACCCTGCATACTGTTTCCCATAAAATTCTATGTATGTGAACAGTTCATTCCCTGCTTTATTGTATGACACTCATCATCCACCACTGATAGGTGCCTGAAAGTGATGAATGGAGGTTATTTACCTGTATGCACAATATTTTCATTCAGTACTACGTAAGCAGATGCAATACCATTTTCATAGAAGATATTCACATTCCTTTAACAAAAATTTGTTAAGCACTTAGTATACACCAGGTGCTCTTCTGAGTGCTTTGTATATCACATTAAAAAGACCAATAAGGACCCTGCCTTCATGCAGCTTTCATTCCAACAGGGAAAAAATAAATGATGAAAAAGGAAACAAGAATCATTCATTTACCCCAAGATTATTTATTGATCCCCTACTGTGTTACCAGGTACTTCCAGGTACTTGGGATACTTTAGTGAACACTAGAAACTACAATTTTTGTCCTCAAGAGTTCAAATGCAAGCAGGGTAAAATAGTTGGGCTTTGTGGGCTATTGCAAGACATTTAGTGTGAAAGAAATAGGGAGCCAATGGGGGGGTTTGAACAGTTTTTGAAGTGTCATTTTAACTGTTTCATTGAGAATAGACTGTAGGAGGGCCAACGTAGAAGCAGGAAAAGCAGTGAAGTGGTATAGTAAGTCCCCTACATACAAATGAGTACCATTCTGAGAGTGCTTTCATAAGTTCTATTTGTTAATAAGTCCAACAAAGTTAGCCTAGGTACCCAACTAACACAATTGGCTATATTGTACTGTACTGTAATAGCTTTATAATACTTTTCACATAAATAATACATAAAAAACAAACACAAACAATTTTTTAAACAATTTCAATCTTAAAGTACATTAGCTTGAAAAGTACCATAGTATAGTACATCAGCTGGAATACAGGGCCTGACATCAAGTGAATAAGCAAAACAAGTTTCAGACTAGAAGAGGTAAGGGTGGGGAGATGGTAGAACTAAAAGATCATCAGCAGTAGAAGATGAAGGGCAAGCAATTTTACTCATGCCTGACAGTGATGGAATCCTTGTTCACATCTTTGTAAGTCTGCAACTTGAAGCTTTGCATGTAGGGGACTTACTGTATTCCATAATCAGGAGAGATGATATGGCTTAGATCAAGACAGGAGGCAAAGGAGACATTGGGAAATGGTCAATTGCCCCCATTTTCAGGACAGAGCCATCAGTGTTTCCTGTTAGATTAAATGTGGGGTATTGGAGGAAAGGAGAGCCAAGGATGATGCCAAGGTCTGGAGCCCTCGAAATTGGAAAGATGGAGTCGCCATCAACTGAGATGTCAGCTGAGACAGACCATTGCAAGTGCTATCAGGGTAAATAGGAGGGTGATGTGACACTGAATGGATGGCAGGAACAGAGAGGAGGAGGCAGTCATCTCCAATAGGCAGTCAAAAAAGACTGTTGCTATTCAGATTCCAAGAGGATGAGCCCTGGATGACTACAAGGAACCAGCCATGCCAAGCACTTCTAGAGAAGAGCTTCCTACACAAAACAACAAGTGCAGAGGTCTGGAGCAGGAAAGAAATTGGCAGGCTCAAGGGAGAAATGAGACATTAGGGAAGGAAAGCTAAGACAAACCTAGACAGCATATTAAAAAGCAGAGACATCACTTTGCCAGAAAAAGGTCTATATAGTTAAAGCCATGGTTTTTCCAGTAGTCATGTACAGATATGAGGAAAGACCCTTATGTTGGGAAAGATTGAAGGCAAAAGGAGAAGGGGACAGCTGAGGATGAGATTATTAGATAGCATCACTGACTCAATGGACGTGAATCTGAGCAAACTCTAAGAGATACTGAAGGACAAAGGAACTTGGCATGTGCAGTCCATGGGGTCACAAAGAGTCAGACTCGACAACTGAATAAAAACACAAGAGACAGTGGTTGGGGAATATCATTCCAAGCAAGGATAATGGTGCAAAGGAGCCATCAGGGAACCTTCAAAGTAAGAGAATGACATGAGTGATGGATATTAAAGGCTCACTCGGTTCCAAGAAGAATAGATTATGATTAGAAAGGAGAAAGCAAGGAAACCAGCTAAGAGGGGCATGCAGTTTTCCAAGCAAGAGATGATGGGAGCTTGGAAGAGAATGAACAGTGAAGGAAATAACTTACAGTCACGAGTCCGCAATCTGTGTGAAAATAAGTCATTTTTTTCATTTTCAAATAACAGAAAGAAATTTTGCCTTCAAGATTCCATTTCCTGAGAAAGAGGAAAATGAAAGCATCCAACTTAACTCAATCTCTTCTTGGTTACCCTCTGTCTCTTTAAAGTAAATAGTGAAGCTGGTGCTTCTGCCCTTCTCTTTCTCTTTGGCTTCCTCTAGGGTGATCTGTGGAGAAGGCAATAGCAACCCACTCCAGTACTCTTGCCTGGAAAACCCCATGGACGGAGGAGTCTGGTAGGCTGCAGTCCATGGGATCGCAAAGAGTCGGACATGACTAAGTGACTTCACTTTCATTTTTCACTTTTCACTTTCATGCATTGGAGAAGGAAATGGCAACCCACTCCAGCGTTCTTGCCTGGAGAATCCCAGGGATGGGGGAGCCTGTTGGGCTGCCGGCTATGGGGTCGCACAGAGTCAGACACGACTGAAGCGACTTAGCAGCAGCAGCAGGGTGATCTGAGCTAAGGGAGTTTTTGGAGCATCTTTGCATAGGCCGAAGGAAATACAGTCTGTGGGGAGTATCCTGTTCCCACAACCTTTCCCCCAGTGTATAATTAGTCTCACCTGGACTCAAGTGGAGGTTTTGATTTCTGCTGGGTCTTCTGCTGCCTTTTTATGACCTCAGTTGTCATGTCCACATGATCTACATCTTACTCAACCATACTGTGGGCCCCTTTCTGTCTGGCTAGTCTCTTTGGCTTTTTCTTTGGCCTCTTCTCAAGGGCACACTACCATCTAAATCAGTGGTTTTTAACCCCACCAGACAAAGCACTCATTTTTATTGAACCGATGTTTTTAAATAATCCCTTTAATAATCCAAATTTAAATATCATAGATAATAGAATCCACTTACACACTTGCACCTTCCCTGGTGACTCAGACTGTAAGAATCTGCCTGCAGTGTGGGAGACATGCATTCAATCTCTGGGTCAGGAAGATCCCCTGGAGGAGGGACTGGCAACCCACTCCAGGATTCTTGCCTGGAGAACCCCACAGATAGGGGAACCTGGTGGGTTACAGTCCATGGGGTTACAAAGAGTCAGACACGACTGAGCGACTAACAAACACATACACATCTACACACATGGTTTACCAAAATAACCTAAAATACCCAAATTGTAATGTTGAGATATAAAAATTAATTAATAGTAGAACACTGTATATTTTAAAGTGTCAATGCTCAGACCTGACTTCGGTAGACAACATAAAGAAGTAGTCAGATGCTTGTGTCTCTTAAATACCTTGTCTGAATACAAGAGAAGTAAGCCATCCCTTTCGAGAAGAACTTGAAAGATCAGAGGTGTTGGTGGATACTAGAATCTAAAATAGTGCTAGAATAAGTAAGAATAGCCCTGATTTATAAATATACATATGATAAGAAGAAGAAGCAAAAATAATACACCAAGACAAATCGCAGATTTTTGGAGTGAGGAAAATAAGGAAGTGTGATTCTCATCAATGAGCTAGATTTTCTTTTTCAATGTTGGATCAAAATACTTCTCCATAATATAAAATATCTCAAAATAATCTACTTTCTATCTCAAAATCATACTATACATCAAGGCTACTCCGATTTCAAAATGTAGTGGACTATTTAAAGTCATGTGGAAGCAAGACAATTCTCTCATTGCAACCACCAAATAAATGTAGTAGAGTCTCCACATTCTTGTGAGAAGCCCAGACACCCCCAGGGCATTAATAACACTCCCACTGAAATTCTGGTTCAGTTCAGTTCAGTTCAGTTGTTCAGTTGTGTCCCACTCTTTGCGACCTATGGACGGCAACACTCCAGGCCTCTCTGTCCATTACCAACTCCCGGAGTTCACCCAAACCCATGTCCATTGAGTTGGTGATGCCATCCAACCATCGCATCCTCTATCATCCCCTTCTCCTGCCCTCAATCTTTCCCAGCATCAGGGTCTTTTCCAATGAGTCAACTCTTCGCATGAGGTGGCCAAAGTATTGGAGTTTCAGCTTCAGCATCAGTCCTTCCAATGAACACCCAGGACTGATCTCCTTTAGGATGGACTGGTTGGATCTCCTTGCAGTTCAAGGGACTCTCAAGAGTCTTCTGCAACACAACAGTTCAAAAGCATCAATTCTTTTACTCTCAGCTTTCTTTATAGTCCAACTCTCACACCATACATGACCACTGGAAAAACTATAGCCTTGACTAGATGGACCTTTGTTGGCAAAGTAATGTCTCTGCTTTTTAATATGTTGTCTAGGTTGGGCATAACCTTCCGTCCAAGGAGTAAGCATCTTTTAATTTCATGGCTGCAGTCACCATCTGCAGTGATTTTGGAGCCCAGAAAAATAAAGTCAGCCACTGTTTCCACTGTTTCCCCATCTATTTGCCATGAAGTGATGGGACTGGATGCCATGATCTTAGTTTTCTGAATGTTGAGCTTTAAGCCAACTTTTTCACTCTCCTCTTTCACTTTCATCAAGAAGCTCTTTAGTTCTTCTTCACTTTCCACTATAATAGTGGTGTCATCTGCATATCTGAGGTTATTGATATTTCTCCCGACAATATTGCTTCCAGCCTGTGCTTCATCCAGCCCAGCATTTCTCATTATGTACTCTGCATATAAGTTAAATAAGCAGGGTGACAATATACACCTTGATGGACTCCATTTCCTATTTGGAACCAGTCTGTTGTTCCATGTCCAGTTCTAACTGTTGATAGATGTTTTTCTGGAACTTTCTTGCTTTTTTGATGATCCAGCAGATGTTGGGATCGGTTCCTCTGCCTTTTCTAAATTCAGCTTGAACATCTGGACATTCACTGTTCACGTACTGTTGAAGCCTGGCTTAGAGAATTTTGAGCATTACTTTGCTAGTGTGTGAGATGAATGCGATTCTGCGGTAGTTTGAACTTTCTTTGGCATTGCCTTTCTTAGGGATTGGAATGAAAACTGACCTTTTCCAGTCCTGTGGCCACTGCTGAGTTTTCCAAATTTGCTGGCATATTGAGTGCAGCATTTTCACAGCATCATATTTTAGGATTTGAAATAGCTCAACTGGACAGAGAAGGAACTGGCAACCCACTCCAGTGTTCTTGCCTGGAGAATCCCAAGGACGGGGGAGCATGGTGGGCTGCCACCTATGGCATCGCACAGAGTCGTCAGACACAACTGAAGCAACTTAGCAGCAGCAGCAGTCGCAGCAGCAGCAATTGGAATTCCATCGCCTCCACTACCTTTGTTCGTAGCGATGCTACCTAAGGCCCACTTGACTTCACGTTCCAGAATGTCTGGCTCTAGATGAGTGATCACACCATTGTGATTATCTGGGTCATGAAGATCTTTTTTGTACAAGTTCTTCTGTGTATTCTTGCCACCTCTTCTTAATATCTTCTGCTTCTGTTAGGTCCCTACCATTTCTGTCCTTTATTGAGCCCATCTTTTATTGAAATGTTCCCTTGGTATCTCTAATTATCTTGAAGAGATCTCTAGTCTTTCCCATTCTATTGTTTTCCTCTATTTCTTTGCACTGATCATTGAGGAAGGCTTTCTTATCTCTCCTTGCTATTCTTTGGAATTCTGCATTCAAATGCAGAGATTCTGGCAACTCCCATTTCTTTCCACTATCAGTATAAATCAGTTTGGGGGAGATAAAGAGACCAAATCAGCACTCATTTTTTTCTTCAGTCAGTCAGACTTTGATTCCTAATAGGCAAAGTCACACTGTTAGAATTTTTTTAAACAATACCTAGTGTGGTTTTGCATTTGAAACCAGGACTTCCAGACAATTACTCAAGGTGGCATAGCTAGTAAGTGATGATACTTTAGTTTAGTTTAGTTTGAACCATCTCTGCTTCAGAGGTAGAACAAGTGACTGGATTCTAGACAGAAAGTGAAGTCACTCAGTTGGACTCTTTGCGACCCCATGGACTGTAGCCTACCAGGCTCCTTCATCCATGGGATTTTCCAGGCAAGAGTACTAGAGTTGGTTGCCATTTCCTTCTTCAGGGAATCTTTCCAACTGAGGGATCGAACCCAGGTCTTCTGCATTGCAGGTAGATGCTTTACCATCTGAGCCAGCAGGGAAGCCAGCTTCTCCCAGACAGAAGCTGGAAGCCAAATCGATAGGACTGGATAAGAGGGAGGGGACAGAGGGTGAGTCAGAGATAATTCTGAGGTTTTTCATTGGAGCTACTAGAATGCTGACAGTTGTATTTACTGAAAAGCTAGATATAAAGGAGAAACCAGTCGGGAGGCTGGTGATTCAGGAAGGGTGAATTCTGATGTCAGCTTTGGATCAAGTTATTCTAATGTGTTGTCTATAGATTATAAGATAAAGTCAAGCATGTATCTGCTGATACTTTTCAAGTTGACCTGCCTTTATACTTAGAAATGTCTCTTAACAGTAGGCGTCCCTGGTGGCTCAGATAGTAAAGAATCTGAAGAATCTACCTGCAATATAGAAGACCTGTATTTGACTCCTGGATTGGGAAGATCCCCTGGAGAAGGAAATGGTAACTCACTCCAGTATTCTGGCCTGGAGAATTCCATGGACAGAAGAGCCTGACAGACTACAGTTCTCGGGGTCGCCAAGAGTCAGACAAGACTGAGCAATTATCACTCACTCACTCAAGTGCAAAATACTAATGAGACAGCCAAATGGAGATATTAAACAAATGGCTGTGCATAGAATCTAGAGCTCAGCTATGACTAGACAGTAGACAGAATTGTGGTGGTTTTAATAACATAGGTAGTATATAGCAGTGAGTCCTCTGTAAATATGTGTTAAAGGAATCTCTGAAGGACTAAGTAAGCAGTTACTATAGTCCAAGTGAAACATAAACAAAAGGAGTAGTAGTGGAATGAAAGAGCAGAAATTTGAGAAATATTCCAAGGGCAGAATCCTTAGGATCTAGTGACTAAGTCTGAAGATATGAGAGAGGAGAAAATTGAGGATTTTTTTTTTTTTTTTGCCTTTTTGGCAGTTTATTTCATTTATTAAACTGTCCTGAAGGTTCATCTTTGCTTAGCATACTACTGAACTTCCTTCTTTTTAAAGGCTGAATAACATTCCATTGTAGGTATATACCACGTTTGGCTTATGGACACCTGGGTTTCCTCTACATTTCAGCTAATGTAAACAATGCTATTATAATCATGAGTGTATAACAAGCTCTTAAAGATCCTAACCTCAGTTATACCCACAAGTAGCATTGCTGGATTATACATAATTATATTTTTTAAATTTTTTGAGGAACTTACATACTGTTTCCCACAATGGTTGTGCCATTTTACCGTCCCACCATTAGTGCAGAAGGGTTCCAATTTCTCTGTGTCGTTTCCAACGTTGTTCTTTCCTATCTTTTTTTTTTTTTTCAATAGTAGCCATCTTAATAGAAGTGAGGATGTTCTAGCTGGGAAAATTAAATGAGTAGTAATACCATTACCATGGGAGGAGAAACAAGTAAAGGACCAAGAGTGAAATCAGTGTAGATAATTATTAATTCATTCAGCAAATTTAAATGTTTGCATTTTTCAAAAGGGTTTGAGCTTCAAAACATTTACATTTCATTTTAAGGAAGACGGCTTTAAAAATAGACTTTCATTTTTCTGCAGTAAGCCAGATAAACTTAGTTTAATTATTAGCTTTGGAAACTGAAGTCTATATAGAAGTATGTTTTGTAAAGACTATTTTGTCTTTTCTAACATTTCATATGATAAATCAGGATGCATTGCTCCACTTTTCCACACTGGCAATGAATTTTACCCTTTCTCTCTCTCTCTCTGCCTCTCAGTCTCAGAGAGAGAGATCTAAGATACACCTCTATCTGTATGACTGATGAGAAATCAAATATCTAAAGCAAACTCTAAGAGATATTGGAAGCAGTTGTGTTTTGCTCCATTAGGATGGCATTTTCTAACAAGACAGAAACACAGATGGAGGGAGAGCTCCCTGAAGACAGCCTTTAAGTAAGACTCTTTTAAAATCATATAACACAGTGCTTTACACTTAATAAGCATCTGAATAAATGTCCTTTGAATAAGTTACAAATAAACATGCTCCCCTTTTAAACTGCCAAATAAATTTCCACAAACTCCATTCCTAACGTGTACTTAGCCTCAAACTCCATGTTAGGTGAAAAAAAAAAAGCATCCATTCCTTTGGTGAGTTATTCGATTGTGTTCATACTACTACCATCATTCCATGGTATCCAGTGACACCAAAATCTCCAGATGGTCAGAGTCCCTTTTATAAAACAGCAGAGTACATTGAATACAGTTGGCCTTTGGTGTCTGTGGGCTTCCCATCTACAGATTCAAGCAAATTTTCATTCATTGAATCCCCAAATGTGAGGCGAACAGATACAGAAGCCAAATGTACTGATAAAAGTCTTTTAAGTATGACCTTTTGCTACTATTTCAACCAATGTTCCTAAAGCCTGATGACTTATACCATAAAAAAGCAAAATTCTAATATATATATACATTATAATATGTTATACATATTAAATTCTAATATATATATATTCATTCATCAAAATGACTTGTCACTTTGCCATGGAAGAATATCAGACAAAATTAGCTATTAGACAAAATTATTTTTACCACCTTCTAACAGGTATCATACAGAATGTGATTATCTTCAAAACTTTTATAATTATTTCTTTTTTCCTGTAAGCAGTTAGTAAACACTTATCTTCAGAGCATTTTCTTGAAACTTTCATCTCTTCTCATTATTGTTCTAGTTTTGTATTTTATCAAGAATGCACATTCTAAGTGCAAAAAAAAAAAAAACCCACAACTGTTTAATGTAGCTACAAACCTGCCTACCCAAACTCAAGTTAAGGTCCTACGCACAACCTCAGAAGTGTGTATCTATTTTTATTCAATTAAAAGCATAAGTGTTTTTAAAATCATGCTATGAAATGCATGGGGTTTCATCCAATTAATTTTTAATTGTGCTCCAGACACCCAAATTCAATATACCTTTTTGCAGAAAAAGCCATTTCAAAACAGTTGCTCTTTCCTTTTCCTCTCTTCACAGAGTGGAGCTGTCTGTGGATGCCTCTTCCCAGTGAATCGCTCTTAAGCATTTAATGCTAATTCTTCCCAACTACTGTTAATTAAGTGTTATTCTTGTGATTTTATAAGGCAATGATACATCATTTAAGTATCTAACACTAAAGTGCTGTCCTAGGTCCTAATGTAGCAAATGCAGAAACATCTCATTCCCCTGAAAAAAACAAAAACAAAAAACGAAATTGAAACATCTGTCTTAATGGGTCTTTGTTGTGAGAAGTTCTATTTGCCAAAAACACAAAATGGCAGAGAAAGCTTCACACAATGGCTACTTATCCAAACCAACCTGTATACTTATCTGTCTAGACTAGGTCGTCAAGTCCCCTCGTCTCCCTCTGCCACACTCCGGTGACAAAGACCCGTGTCTCTCTCCACCCCCGACGCACACAATTCCTGACATAGGTCGATTAGGAGTCTTCCACTCAGGATCCATCTTGCCCTTCCACACTCAGCTGAAACATCTCCTCTTCCCTAAAGCCACCTGGACACTCCAGAAGCCTTCTGATGCAGGTGAAGTTAATTATCCCTTCCTCTCTCCCACCTCACTACAGTTATGTAGCTCTAGTTTTTCAGTCGCTAAGTCATGTCCGACTCTTTGAGACCCCATGGACTGCAGCACGCCAGGCTTCCCTGTCCTCCACTGTCTCCTGGAGTTTGCTCAAGTTCATATCCACTGAGTCAGTGATGCCATCCAACCCTCACGGCGGCAGAGGATGAAATGTAGCCCTAGTACCGTTCTGTATTTAAATTACACTCATATGACTGACTACTAAGTGAGATTGTGAACTGCCTGTAGGCAGGCTCTATAGATTACTGATATCTGCTTTTATGTAGCTGAGGTAGGCAGAATTTTGGGTTTCCCGGGTGGCTCAGTGGTAAAGAATCTGCCTGCAATGCAGGAGACCTGAGTTCGAACTCTAGGTTGGGAAGATCCCCTGGAGGAGGGAATGGCTACCCATTTCAGTATTCTTGCCTGGGAAATCCCATGGGCAGAGGAACCTGGCAGGCTACAGTCCACGGGGTCACAGAGAGTTGAACACACCTGAAGTGACTAAGCAGCCGGAAGAATTTTGGACTGTCCAGTTGGCGCTAGTGAAGAATCCGCCTGCCAATGCAGGAGGTACAAGAGATGCAAGTTCGATACCTGGATCGGGAGGATCCCCTGGCGAAGGAAATGGTAACCAACTCCAGTCTTCTTGCCTGGAGAATCCCATGGACAGTGGGGACTAGCGAGCTACAGTCCATAGGGTCGCAAAGAGTCAGACAGAACCGAAGTGGCTTGGCACACATGCATGCAGGCAGGCAGAGTTTCAAGATGACTCCCAATGCTCCTTGCCCTGGTATCATCCCATTCTGTTGAGTGTGGGCAGAAGCGGTGATTCTGTTATGTTAAATGGCAAAAAGGAGATAATTCAAGTGAGACCTGAGTCCTCTGAAAGCAGAAAGTTTTCTCCAGCTGGTTGTAGAGGAAGAAATCAGAGAGATTCATTTCTGCTAACCTGGAAAAAGCAGCAATAATCATATTGTAAATTGTCCATGAGGGACCACGTGGGAAGGAACAGCAGGCAGCCTCCAAGAGCTGAGAGCAGTCCCTGACCAATAGCCAGTGAGAAAACAGGGACCTCAGTCACACAGCCTGAAGGAGCCGGATTCTGTCAAAGCCTGAATGAGCTAGAAAGCAGATTCTTCCTTAACACCCCCAGACAGGAAGTTGGCCCAGATGACAGCCTAATTTTGGTGAGTGATTGTGAGTGATTAATTGAAGAATCCAGCCTGGAGTTATTACCTACGGAATTATGACTTGTTTTAGGCCACTATGTTTGTGGTAATTTGTTATATTGCCATAGAAAAGTAGGCACTAGCCTAGTGCCTGATACATAATAAAATATTGACTGGTTAGTTATTGGGTGAAATGGCTTGAATTAATGAATGAGGCTATGGAAGGGAGGAAGGAAAGAGAAAGTAATATAATACTTGGGAAAAAGGTTGGTATCATGGTCCATCCAAGGACAAATGAATTTTCAGAGAATGAATAAAGGAAAGAATAAAGAAAGAAAAATCAGTCTATAAAATGATTGATGGGCCTTTCTGAGCTGAACAAGTGTGGCAGACATACTATGTCTGTTTATATTAGTTTTTTCTTTTTTTTTTTTCTGTTCACGTTTCTAACTCCCATTCCATTTCTCATTCCTGATCTACCCCTGACCATTGTGTTATCCCTACCCTGACCTGATCCCAACTTGTCTGGTAAGAAAGAAAAACAGCATTGACAACTGTTCGCTGGTAGCTGGCTTTATTGCTACCAGCTAAGCCAGGGTGTTTTCCTGTTTTATATAAGCAGCTTCCTCGGAGAAGGCAATGGCACCCCACTCCAGTACTCTTGCCTGGAAAATCCCATGGACGGAGGAGCCTGGTAGGCTGCAGTCCATGGGATCATGCAGAGTCAGACACAACTGAGCGACTTCACTTTCACTTTTCACTTTCATGCATTGGAGAAGGAAGTGGCAACCCACTCCAGTGTTCTTGCCTGGAGAATCCCAGGGACGGCGGAGCCTGGTGGGCTGCCATCTATGGGGTCGCACAGAGTCAGACATGACTGAAGCGACTTAGAAGCAGCAGCAGCAGCATAAACAGCTTCCCCTAATATTGTCATCATGTGAGGACTCCATGGTTATGAACAAGATAAAAAACACGACCACTCCGTAAACAAGCCTGAACACCGTGCAACCACAAAATTGCCAAACACCTCCTTCTCCCAGAAAGAACAAATGACAACTGCTTCTTTCCCAATGACAGCACTCACCCTATAGATTTAACCTTCTAAATACTCCTTAGAACTTAATAAGCTGAACTACCATTATCCACTGCTTTGGTTCACAATTCATCCTAACTGGTTTTCCTGATTCTGTGTCTTTCCGTCTATTCTTTACCCTTAAGTTATAATACTCTCCTCATATATCTGATCCATATTATTCTCCTGTGTAAAATGCTTCAATGGCTTCTCATTGCTTAGGAGATAATAACCTAAATCCCTAAAATGGCCCTCAGGCCCTCTTTATGTCTGCCTCAGCCCCCTCACTATCTGTACTATAGGCATAAGGGTCTTCTTTCATTTTCTAGACCATACCATGGATATTGCATCTTGCCTCAGGACCTTTGCACGTATGGTGTCTCTCCTAGAATACAATATCACCCCACCCCAATGCAGAAAGTTAATTTCTACTTCTCCTTCAGAGCTCAGTTTAAACATCATTTTTTCAGAGAAGTTCTAGATCCATTCCACCACCACGTCTAATCCTTCTCTTATACAACACCTCTTCTTCTAGCACCATGTACCTTCATTCCACAGCATTTTAACTGCTTTTAATCATATATTTATTTGCATGTTATTTGGTTAATTATTTTCCTCTTCTGTACTAGACATACATCTAGTAAAGGGCATCACTGTCCAAAGGGCAGTAATGATGTTTTTACTCATCAGTGTAACTCTATTGGCCAGCATAGTGCCTGGCACATAGTGAACACTCAATAAATATTTGCAAAATGATTGAATCTAGACTTCCTGAATATCCTTACTCTGCTCATCTAGAAAGACAACTTTTACTCTGGTCTGTATGCACTCATTATGTGCATACATTAGGAAGACTGACATCCCCAACCTTGGCAAGAGACAACTCAATTCATATTTGGACAAAGGATAGTAAGAAAGTCTTTCTGCATTTTAAGGATGCCTATTTCTTGCATCCCAAAGTTTCCTTTTCCTTGTTGATATCTCTTTGGTCTGAGTTGTATTATATGTCCCTATAAACTCTCCTGAAACTCACTCCCTCTGCTAGAAGTGGCTTGGTACAAAGATCTCTTGAGAACTAGAGACTAATTTATTATTGTATCACCAGTAACCTCTAGGGGGCACCAGAAACAACAGCTATTTCAGCAAAGGCACTCCAAAGGAATTTGTTCAGTGTTCTCCAAAATAGCAAAAAGGAAGCAAGCTTATGTAACACCATATGCTACAGGGTTGTATTTA
Organism: Dama dama; assembly: GCF_033118175.1. Lineage (NCBI taxonomy): Eukaryota > Metazoa > Chordata > Mammalia > Artiodactyla > Cervidae > Dama > Dama dama. The sequence goes on along the minus strand of NC_083710.1, from coordinate 76,611,713 downwards.
TAAATACCCCTTTGCTGTATTCTGAGACAAGGCATGAATCTACTCTCCCTGTTGGCTCAGGCAACACACCTTTCTCTGACTGCTTCCCAAATTCTTTCCCTGCACCATCCATTACCATAGAGGACAATGAATGAGCATCTTGCCTGATGTGGGGTCAAGCTTAAAATGACTCACTGCAAGCAACAACTTTCTTGGCAAGACATGTATTTTATCTTAGAAACCTCATGCAAGCGCTTTGTTTTATTCCATTGGATATTGCAGTATACTTTCATTTTAAAATGCTTTGCCAACAACACTTTGACTAAAGGTGATATTCTCAAATCCTATGTCTACCCTATACTCTTGCATAACCCTTGATACAACTCTTTACCAAGCTGATATATATATATACACACACTAATTTTGCAACTGGACTGTGGAGTTATGGTTTATATTTATATTTAAACATTAATAATATCATATACACACAGATGTACATAACATATAGATATAGTTTTACAAAGCCATCCCTCCAGCTTAAGAAAGAAAATATTATCTGTAACTTTGAAGCCCCATGTTATTCCCTCCTAAATTTACCTTCCCTTCCACCTCTTCAAAGAGGTATAAAGTTCACTTCTTCAATTTTGTACTGTTTCCTATTTTCTAAGGTTTAATACTACACGTATATCACTCAAAAACATATTGTTTTGTTTGCTCTGTTTTTTAACTTTACGTAAGGGACTCATCCTGTCCATTTTCTTCTGTGATTTGCTTTTTCACTAATCAGTGTGTTTTTGAAATTCATCTGTGTTGATATATATAGCTGTCGTGCATTTCTCTGAGAGTCTATTATTTCTTCCAAGCAGTGTCTCAAGTCAGAATTTCTCTTCTAACTTTTTGCCAGAGGGCATAGGGACAATCTGAAAACTGAGAAATGTGCACAGCCACGAGTATCCATTCTTTCCACAGGGGAAATATGAAAACCGCCTCTAATTATCACCTCAGGTTACTTACATTTTCTGACTCAGGGGTAATTTGCATTTTACAATTCTTCTTTTAATTTAAGACACAGATAGATAACAGCAAGGACCCCCTTCCAGGCTCGTAAAATTCTTTAGAATGACACATTTGCTGTCTTTCACTTCCAAACAATTTTAGTTTGTAAATATATTTCCCAAATGATGAACACCTATTATAATTTAGTTATTGAAATACAAATAGTATCCTCTGAAGGACTTCTTGATTATTTTTTTCAACTTGCCTGTTTTAGAACTCTAATGACGATTTCAATTTGTTATTGCCAAAGTTACCTCTCAGGGTTGTACTTTGGGAAGGAAATTTTACTCACAAAATAGCTTTTAAAAAATAACCCATAAATTCTAAATGAAAATGCAAACAAAAAAAAAAAACTGTAGTTGGTGAACCAAGCATGTATTGTTCTTTAGATGTTTACTGAGCATCTGCTAAGTGTACTGATTGAGGATTTAGGTTGACTCAGGGATGCATAGAACAGGATATCTTCATAGGAAGGGTTCACATACTCAGAATAGAGACACCCACTTGTGTAGCTGTAATACAGGACAGGGAGTTGAAAGAGCTGCAAACAGAGGATAGGAATTAAAGAGGAAAATACTTTCCAGCCAAGGAGTCAGAGAAGGCTTTAAAGAAAAGTTGGTATTTGAACTTTTTAAGTTTAGAAGGGTTTTAACGGCCTGGAGGAACGGAAGTGACAAAGGATATTAAGGTTAAAACATAAGCACAAAAGTGCAGAGATAAGAAGGGGCAAAAAGCTCAGGAAGCTGTGAGTGGTCACATTTGACTGTAGTAGGTCATTTAGAGGACACTCAAGGAAGTGTTCCTATTTTTCTCTCTTTTTTTATTTAAAAAAAATTAAATTTTTAAAAAATCGTTTGGCCATGTTGCATGGCATGCGGGATCTTAATTCCCCGACCAGGGATCAAACTGCACCCCCTGCATTGGCAGCACAACTTTCACCACTGGACCTCCAGGGAAATTCCAAGTAATTCCTATTTTTAAATAATTTTTATAATATTTCTGTGAACAGAGGATAGGAATTAAAGAAAAAAATGTCCTTGGGTCTTACTGGGTCAGTTCTGCTTTTACCTAATAATGCCCAGTAGTCTGTATTGACATAACAGATACACACACACACACACACACACACGCGCGCAGCATTCAGTAGTTTGACTGAAAGTATAGATACAGAGAAATATCCTGGTAACTTAGATGGTTAAGAATCTGCCTACAATGTAGGAGTCCCAGATTCGATCCCTGGGTCAGGAAGATCCCCTGGAGGAGGAAATGGCAACCCACTCCAGTACTCTTGCCTGGAGAATTCCATGGACAGAGGAGCCTGGTGGGCTACAGTCCATGCAGTTGCAAGAGTCGCAGGACTGAGTGACTAACACAATCTATAAATATGGAGATTATGTCATGCATCCCATAGCAACCTTTACCATGTATTTTCTTTCCTCCCCAGAAGTTCCCTCTGCCATTTAGCTGCACACTTCTGTATCTCTCTGCACCAGAACATACTTCTTCTTCTCTCTCCCAGCCTCTTGCGGGTAATCATTCCTCTAGCCTTTGACCCTTAACTAGACGTTTCCTTCCGAAGTTCTCCCTCCCCTTTAATCATGAAGACTCACTAGCTGCATAGCTCAGAGAGCTCAGCTTGGTGCTCTGTGATGACCCAGAAGGATGGGATGGGTTGTGGGGTGGGTGGGTGGGAGGGAGACTCAAGAGGGAGGGGATATATGTATACATATAGCTGATTCATGTTGTCGTACATCACAAACTAACACAACATTGTAAAGCAGTTATACTCCAATTAAAAACAGACCCATGTGGCTTTCATTGTCTCCAATGTTTCTTCCCAACTAGCAGCAAAGAAGGCCTCAGAGCTTCAGAAAAAGAATAGGAAGATGAGTCAAAAAAAGAGGAGGAGGAGATGGAGACAGAAGAGAAAGGTAAGGATGGAAAAGAATGAAAGAAAAAGAGAGGGAGGAAAGGTAAATAATTTCTTCACTAGAAAGATGATAAAACAAGGTTACAAAAACTTATACTTCAAATTTTCTGTGAACAGTCACAAAACTTGGCTTCATCTCCAGCATTCAGACAGTGTGGATGAATTGTAGGTCATCAGGGTCCTCCATGTATTCAAGAGCATTGGGTGTGTGGTTAGTTGCTCAGTCGTGTCCAACTCTTTGCGACCCCATGGACTGTAGCCTGCCAGGCTCTTCTGTCCATGGGGATTCTCCAGGCCAGAACACTGGAGTGGGTTGCCATGCCCTCCTCCAGGGGATCTTCCCAACCCAGGGATCAAACCCAGGTCTCTGGCATTGAGGGGGATTCTTTACCATCTAAGCCACCAGGGAAGCCCTTCAAGAGTGCTGGTTGATATTAAAACTTGGGCATTGGTATCAAGCTATATCATCTTGTAAAATCCTGCCCTAATGGTCTCTCCCATTATTCCAGCTTGTCTATGCTTAATTCCTACCTCTCTATTTGCAATAGCTGTTGTCGCCCATTCCTTTCTACCATATACACCGCTTCTTGTTGATTTTTCCCATGGGTGGCATAGTCAGGCAGACCATGTTTTGAATATTCATGGCTCAACCTGTGCAATGAAAACAGAGAACAAGGAAAACAGCTGTCAAGAACTCTACAAAATTCTGTTTCTTGGATTAAGACCATAGGACGCACCTGCAGATAAATGTTATTACATCTTTTTTTCCCTTTGCGTACACCTATTAAGCAAAGAGATATTGTACTCATTGATTCCACAAACCCTGTTAATAACCGACTGCATCAGGTGCATGCAAGTAGAAGGTAGTTAAGTGCAACCTGCTCCTGCCAAGAACAGTCCCCTGGAGCCTCCCCTGCCTAATCGTTTACTCCGACAAACACACTAGACAAGAAAGTCGGTGCAGAACTAATGTAAAACCCAGGGGGCAGAAAGTAATAGGAAACTCAACTACTTAAGCTTCCTGGATCTCGGGAGAAAATCACTTCTAAACAATTACAGTATATTTTGTTAGCATCATCTCCTCCAAGCCAAGAAACAGAATTGCTTTTGATTAATAAGCAAAAGAGCAAGCAGATACAGTAAAATTAAAATAGCAAAGCTCGCATCATATGTGTTGATTAAAGAATGGTCTATTTTTTTCCAAGATCAGCTTACTAAAGATTTTCTAAATTCAAAGGCAGTGCTTCATATAAAATCAAATATTAGCTTCAATGGGAGCCTTATCATTATTGGTTATCATCACTGTTTCAAAATATGCACCATCCAGCTGCTAAGCCTAAAAAGGTATTCACTGGCATAAGTTGACGTATTACAAATATCAGAGACACTTGGGAAACTTGGGAACCACCAATCAGCAGATTGTTTTCATTTTTATGACTTATGAGGTATGTATATGTTTGTGTTCGTGTGTGCATGGATACTAGTGAACTATCCTAAGAAAAGAGGTTTTAGCTGTTGCAAAATCTGAGGGAAGCAGGATATTTATGTAAATTGTTAAATAAAAATCCACTTTATCCCTGAATACACATTCTCTTAATATGAGAGCCTGGGTGATACAGAAAAAACACCCGACTTGGAGTCAGACAGAACAAGCTCTGTCACTCACCAGCTGAATGATCTAGACTTCTTTCTGTAATATGGAGATAGTCCTTTCTACATCATGCTGAGACTGAAAGGTTTAAAAGAAGAGTTGCCGGTTGAAAAATGTCTGTTCCCCCTTCCGCTGTCTTGCCTATCCTTGACAATTAGCATCTTCTAAACATGCGCATTTTCTTGATGAAGTGTGAAAAATTTGTCTCTAGAATGGGACTAATCTTTGAATAACGTGAGAAGATGCTCAGACAAGCAAAGGAGCATTTAGTACAAGAATTTGGATTTGTTGGCTCATTGGTTGATTGGTTTGATGCGGGGGCAAAGGAGAGAGCTTACAGGCTGGTATGATTTTTATTCTACCAAGAGAAAAACAGAAAACCCTTTATCTTCCCTTCTCTTTCAGGAATCAAGCTTAGGTCTAACATTCAATTATATTTAAAAGAATGGGACACCCAGAGAATGGGACAAAGACAGTACATGACAACACTGAGGTTTTCACCTTTGTTTTGAATCCTCTGTTTAAGCCAACAGACTGGCCACAGGGATACACAGGATATATGTAGGCTAGAAAAGTCAAATTATTCTTTCATATTTCAGGTAAAGTGCTAGTCACTCAGTCGTGTCTGACTCTTTGCGACCCCCATGGACTGTAGCCTGCCAGACTACTCAGTTCATAGAATTCTCCAGGCAAGAATACTGGAGTGAGTAGCCATTCCCTTCTCCAGGGCATCTTCGCAACCCAGGGATCGAACCCAGGTCTCCCACACTGCAGGCAGATTCTTTCCCATGTGAACCACCAGGGAAGCCAGTATTTCAGATAAACAAACTGCCTATTTCAGGTAAACACTATGGAACTGAATTCTGTGAGTTCTTTTAGGCAACGTATTAGAAAGTCAATAAGTACTTGATCGCTACCTCTTTATGTCTTTTATCATTTTATTTCCCCCAGTACTTCCAAAGTATTAGATGCAATATGACACTCCCCATTTTTTGAGATCATAAAGATTAGACTATCCTAAATTTTTGTTCCATTCTCCACTAGGACATTTTGGCAAAACATAAACACTGTAATAATAAGTCTTCCACAGGGACAAATCCTTCATTGTTTCCATAGATGACATTTGGTGGAGAATACCAGGCCTTTGGCACTGATCTTGTTCTAACTTCAGCCTTAAATGTTGACACATATAATCCTAGATACATCCTTTTGCATTTCATTTCAAATAATTAACTTTACTCCTCTTTGCCTGACTCATGATAAGCTAAGTGCTTTTATCCACTTTTTTAATTGTGGTATAATATACATACCATAAAATTGTTATGAGCTTGAGCAACGCATTTAACCTCTCCTATTTCCCAGATTTTCTCATTATTTAGATTCCAAACTCTGCCACCTATGCCCTAAATTCTTGCATGGAGATATGGACTACTCAGGAATTCAGCTGACCCTACAATTCTATAGGTCTTTTGGACCTGTGTGTGTGCTCAGTCATGTCCGACTCTTAGCGACCCCTTGGACTGTAGCCCACCAGCCTCCTCTGTCCGTGGAACTTTCCAGGCAAGAACTGGAAATTCACTGGAGTGGATTGCCATTTCATTCTCCAGGGAATTTTGTCTTTAGAGTTACAAAAACCCTCTAAGACTTACCTTTGGTGGACATGTTATATAAGTATCCAGAGACAGCATGTTATGGCTTAATGAATTCTTCCTTCACCATAGAGTGCAGACGACCAGCACATCAGCCATGATATGGAGGGAACTCTCACTGCCGTTATCCTGCCTCATCTCTATAACCAGTTCCACATGTCTTTCAGTTTCTGTCAGCCTCCATTGCATACAGCCCTACTCCTGGATCCAGTTGATACTCATAATTTGGTTTCAAGGATGGTAGAGTCAGTTCACTTCATATTTGATGGGATCCAGGAGTCAGACAGGGCTCCCCTAGTGGATCAGACAGTAAAGTGTCTGCCTGCAATGTGGGAGTCCTGGGTTCGATCCCTGGGTCAGGAAGATCCCCTGGAGAAGGAAATGACAACCCACTCCAGTACTCTTGCCTGGAAAATTCCATGGATGGAGTAGCCTGGTAGGCTCCATGGGATCACAAAGAGTCAGACACAACTGAGCAACTTCACTGGTTCTGTTAGGAGTCAGACAACCAATCTTCCTTTATGAGAGGACAGGAAACTTGGGCAAGTTGACTCAAAGAGGCAGATTGGTTTCCTAGGGCCACCAGAGCAAAGTATCACAAACTAAGAGGCTTAAAGCCACAGAAATGTATCATCTCATGGTTCTGGAGACTTGAGTCAGAAATCAAGGTGCCTTAAACCTGTAAGGGAGAACCCTTCCTTGCCTTTTCCCAGCTCCTGGGTGTTTACTGGCCATTCCTTGCATACCTTGGCTTGTGGCTGCAGCATTTCAGTTTCTGCCTCCATCTTCATATGGCGTTCTTCTCTTCCTTCCCTGCCTTCATACAGCATTCTTCCCTTCCTATAAGGACAGCATTCACATGAAATTAGGGCCCACCCTAACAACCTGATCTTAACTTGATGACATCTGCAAAGACCCTTTTTCCAATAAGGTCCCAATCACAGGGACCAGGTGATTGGACTTCAACATTTGTTTTGGCCCAACAATACTGGAGTGGGTATCCTATCCCTTCTCCAGCAGATCTACCCAACCCAGGAATTGAATCAGGATCTCCTGCATTGCAGGAGGATTCTTTACCAACTGAGCTATCATGGACGCCCATTTGTTTTGGGAAGAACACAATTCAACTCATAACAGTGTCTCACCTGGAAGACTGTGGAGAACCAGCTCTAGCGACTAGCTTACCTTGCTGCCATCTCAGGGAACATGAACTTTACGGATCCTTCTAGCAGTTTCCCCCATTGACATCTTTCAGCTTCTTCTCACCTTTTTAATAATTTTGTTCCACCTACCAACTGCTTAGCTTTCCCTGAAGCTCACATTCAAAATCAATCAGAGAATATGATTATTCTAATGAGTTACCTGCTCTTCTCTTGTGCAAAACTCTCAATTCTAATCACCACTCAGGCCTTTGACAAGTCCATTCATTGCAGAAAGCTGGGGAGGGAGCCTGTCCACCCTTTATCTCATCTGTGGCCAAGGGAACAGGGTCGTGAGATGTCACTATAGCCCTTTAAACTTATGCAATCATCTAGGGCTACTTTGTATGGCAGAGGATCTGGTGCAGGAAGTGATTGGCTGTCCAGGACACAAAGAAAGCCTATAAATATAGAATAGAATTATTAAACATAGACATCTATCTATGCCTAATACTTTAAGAATGTAAGTTATGAAGTTTAAAGAATTCACCACATACACCATAAATCTACCTCGCCACCGAGATGTATTGTGATATAAATTTAATATACAGTGCAGTGATTCATAACTATCTGTATGTTAATGCTGCTTAGGGAATCATAACTTTTAATTACCTGGATTTTACACATTTAAATTTGCATATATATTGTTCTATTATTTCAGCTTTAAAGACTATATATGTACTGTATGTATATGTGAAACATTATAATGTGTATGTGTATAATTATAATTGAACTCAAGGGATCCCCATAATGATTCAATAACAGAGAGGGAAAAAAATCAAAGCCAAAAGTGATAAATCCATTTTAATTACATGTTTAATAGCTCGTGGCTGCAGCTTTTTTATTCTCATTCATTCATATGTACCTTTTTTATTTTGCATTGACTTTAAAGATATTTCTTGGATGTTTTATAATTATGACCCCATGTAAATCAGCTCAGTTGAAAATTTTACATATTCAAATTAAAGGGAAAAGATATGAGATGTTCATTGATGTTACTGAAAAGTAATTGTTACATATTCACCATAGTTATGTTCAAAATAAGCAGTTGCACAGACTCTGTGATTAAATGACTGTAACTTAAATGCTATGTTTAAAGTCATGAAAATGATAAGTTGTTATATAGACTCAATGTTTTTGAGAAGAAAATATTTAATTCATAATGGACTCTTTAGTCTACCAATTTGAAATACTATAATCAGAATGTGATTTATTTTATTTCCCAAAGCATGAATCAGATATCGTGATTGCCTGATAATGTCTTGGTCTTAGTTATCAGTATATTTTCCGGTTTTGTTTTACTGCATTTGAAATATATGAGGATTTGATTTTAATAGGAGCATGAGCCTCAATCCTCATTTGGCTAAAGCTGAATAGAACTTGTGCAATATGTCTTTCTTGTCCTCACTGGAAACTCAGCACCCAGAAATCGCAGTGGTGCATTGGAGAGCAGCAAATGGAGAATAATGTTACTGCTTGTTTTTGCTTGAGTATGGTGTGGTCTCCGTTTATACACGGCATGAGAGAGCCACCTACAGAAAGTTTAGAAAAGAACCGTCTTGTGCAATAAGACCAGAAAGTCCGAGGATGTCTGTTAGAGATATTACTTTATGGTGACATGTGAAACATTCTGCTGTCACCCTGCAGACACAAAATTGGAACCCGGAACGGGCTCAGGTGATATTATGTTGATGTTGGAAGGATTTAAAACCATCTTGTCATGGTAATACAGGCCAACATCCCTGCTGGTCTAAGGTCCAGAAAGATCTGATGACAGGCAAGGGAGAGCAGGCGTTACCAAGAGTGTGGGATGCTAAAATCAGGAAGCCAATCACCACCCTGACACAGGAAGCCCTGAGCCAGCATGTCAAGGACTGTTTAAGACTCGATCTGCTCTTTGAGGCAGGATCCTTCCAAGATGAGGAAACCCAACATTCTGAGGCTGTGACGCTTTGTTTTGGTGGGAACATGAACACAACTTTCTCAGAATTCTGCTAGCTTCTCTGTAACTTTTGTTACCTGCAGTCAGCAGCTTTCTCCTGGTTCCCTGAGACATTCATAGGGTCTTGGAGAAGTGACTTCTGTGATTACATTTGCTTTACTAGTTATTTTTATCACTGGCTGTTTATCTTTTACACCAACTAGACTGAAAACTCCTTGAAGGGAAGGGCCTTTCTATTCGTTTTTGTTGTTTGGTTTGGTTGTTAGCCTGTTTGTTCATATATTTGGTTGGTTGGTTGATCATTCAGTTATGGGTTTGCTCAGGGCTTATAATGGGGGTTCAATAAACTTTGAATAAATCCTTGCAGCACAGGATGGAGTGCTGTGTTAAACACCCTATTATGTTTAATCTAGAGTGATCCAGGACCTAGACAATTTGTCAGGGCAGGTATCATAGCAGTGCCAGAAAAACTAAAAGCTAAACACAAATAATGTTTGCTCTGTAAATGCATCTTCAAGTCCCCTAGTTCTGCTTCCCACAAGATTTTACCCCTCTGCCCCTTCTATGTAGAAACTCTAGAGGGCTGAAGTAATCAGAATGATGCTTTTATTATAAGTGAGAGTGAACACTTACTGAGGTTTATGTGCTTAAGGTAGCAACTATTATTAACATTTGTTTATTCTACAGATTCATTTGAAAAGTATCATTTGATGTAAATTATGCACTTCTCAATGTTATTTACCTTGTTTTGATCTTTGTGCTATGGTTATACAAGAGCCTAACATTTAAGGATGCTTGGTGAAGGCGAAGTGGAACTCCACCACTTTTGTAACTTTTTTGTAAGTCTGGAAATTTTCCAAAATTAAGTTTTTGAAGTATTATTTGACCACTCTCTATCACCTATGTGTGTTCTAAACCTTGGGGACACAGTAGTAAAGAGAACAAAGTCCTTGTTCATGAATTTGGAAACTGAAACAGAGAAGTTACTCCAGAGCCCACAGACATAGTCATTAAGCTATAGTATATTCACAATACCATAAAGGAAAAATTAAGTATGCTTGTGCAGGAAAATTAAATTGTGCAAATAGAATACAAGAAATAACTGGTATAGATAGATGTTATGGTTCATATATAAACAAAATGAGACCATAATGGCATGAAAATGATTGTGCTAAGATCAAATATCATTTTAAGCTCTCTCCTAATTTACAATATTAAAAAATTTTTATTTTGAAAATTTTTAATCATATATGAAACTTGAAAGAATAGTGTAATGAACTCTTATAAACCCTCAATTTCTTTTCAATAATTTTGCCAAATCTATGCACCATATTTTAATCATATGAAAGTGTGTCACAGACATTTTAAACTTCGTGCATCTGCAAAAAATAAATCTGTTCTCCTATATAACCACAGTTTCCTTATCACAACTGAGAAAATTATTTAATTAAATTAATTTCAACTGTTTTACAATGTATGTAAATATCCCATTTATGCTCAAATTTCCTCCCAATCTTTCCCAAAATGTCCTTAATAACTATTAGGAGTTTTTGTTTTTTAAAAACAGGGATCCAGTCAAGGCTCTTGCATTGTATTTTGTTGCTACCTCTCTTGAATCTCTTTTAATCTAGGGCAGTCCCATCACCTTTCCCCACAAGGCATTAACCTACAGAAGTTCAGGCAGGCTCTGTTGCAGACACCCCAGGCCCTGAATTTGTTTGGGTGTTTCTCACAACATTGTCTAACTTGTTCCTCTCTTCCATATAGTTCCTCTAAAGTGGAAATTAGGCTGAGAGTTTTGAACAGATTCAGGCTTAACATTTTGGCCAGAAATACCCCATCATTGATTTTGGAAATGTCTGATCGCGCCTCATGAGAAGGTACATGACATCATATTGTCTCACTCCGTTGTTTAGTCGCTAAGCCATAACTGACTCTTGCAACCACATGGACTGTAGCCCAACAGGCTCTTCTATCCATGGAATTCTGCAGGTGAGAATCTTGGAGTGGGTAGCCATTTCCTCTCTAGGGGATCATTCCAACCCAGGGATCGAACCTGCATCTGCTGCTTGACTGGTGGATACTTTACCACTGAACCACTTGGGAAACCCCTTGTCGCAACTCTTTGAGATGCTGAATGTGGTCACGTGGTTAAGGCAGTGTCCCCATCCACAGTTGATAGTAACCAATTTTAAAGACTAAATTGCAGAGTTGAATTGCCTCACAGTTAAAATTCAGGTGAATAATTTCTGATGAACACTGGCTAAAGTGGCTTCTAAGACTGGCACGATGCCATTGTCATCAGTGACAAAACGCTGATGTCTTCTTTTACCTCCACAAAACCACAAATGATGTTTTACCTCCAGCAATTAATCATGGACTAGTTGGATATCACATTCAGGGCTTTTTTAAATGGAGTCAACCAAAAATAAGAGCTAGTCTCTGGAGCCCTCTATATTTTTCAGAGTGATTTAAAATATTTTATTTTAATCTTCAAAAAAAAATCCATGTTTTGAGTCCAGGTCCATAACCCAACTACCCATAACCTATCTCTATTTGGATTCCTCACAAATCCCTCAAACTCAGTATATCCAAAACTCATCAGTTCTCCCTGTTCAGGAATTATCAACTTGCCCAAGCTGGAGTACTGAGGATCAGCACTCACACAGTTATCTCTTTAATGTGTTCTTCCCTACACATTCAACCAATGAAGATTTTGCATTCCAACATTCAGAAAACTAAGATCATGGCATCTGGTCCCATCACGTCATAGGAAATAGATGGAGAAACAGTGGAAACAGTGGCTGACTTTATTTTTCTGGGCTCCAAAATCACTGCAGATGGTGATTGCAGCCATGAAATTAAAAGACGCTTACTCCTTGGAAGAAAAGTTATGAACAACCTACACTGCATATTAAGAAACAGAGACATTATTTTGCCAACAAAGGTCTGTCTAGTCAAGGCTATGGTTTTTCCAGTGGTCATGTATGGATGTGAGAGTTGGATTATAAAGAAAGCTGAGCACCAAAGAATTGATGCTTTTGAACTGTGGTGTTGGAGAAGACTCTTGAAAGTCCCTTGGACTGCAAGGAGATCCAACCAGTCCATCCTAAAGGAGATCAGTCCTGGGTGTTCATTGGAAGGACTGATGCTGAAGCTGAAACTCCAGTACTTTGGCCACCTGATGCAAAGACCTGACTCATTTGAAAAGACCCTGATGCTGGGAAAGATTGAGGGCAGGAGGAGAAGTGGACAACACAGGATGAAATGGTTGGATGGCATCACCAACTCAATGGACATGGGTTTGGGTGGACTCCGGGAGTTGGTGATGGACAGGGAGGCCTGGCGTGTTGCGGTTCATGGGGTCGCAAAGAGTCAGACACGACTGAGTGACTGAACTGAACTGAACTGAACATCTTACTATCTTGAATCCTACCCCTCTCCTCACCACATTGCACCTCAAACTCAGCATGTCCAACACTGAACTCATGTCTTTTCCTCTAAAACCTGCTCCATCTTCTAGGTGAATAGAAACCCCTCCATCAAGTTGTCAGGCCTAGAAAACCGTATGTTTGTCTGGATCCCTCATGTTCCATACAAACCAGACATCCTTGTGTTTTTCTTTTCCAGTCCTACTCTACTGCTTGGCTGACTCTTCATCCTCTCTTACCTGAACTATTTCAATCATTCTTTTTTGTTTTGGCTGCTCTGCAGGGCATCTAAAATCTTAGTTCCCTGACCAGGAATCAAACCTGTGCCCCTTGCAGTGGAAGTGCAGAATCCTAACCATTGGACTGCCAGGGAAGTCCCTCAGTCATCTCTTTTCTGGACTTTGGGGCTTTTGCTCTTCGTGTTGCTGCAGAATAACCTTTCACTTATGTCTGATAATATACTCTCCACTTGAAACAACTCTCAAATGTGGCGTCGAATTATGTTCAAAAACAAATAAAACTAATGCACTGCTTTAAAATTCAGGTTGGTGGTTACCTTTGCAGAGAAAGCCTTGGGTAATGACTGTTAGGAGGTGGGAGGGGTGCATACTGCCAATATGTACTATTTTGTGTTCCATGAGTATGATAGATGTACAAAAATTCATTGAGCTGTACAAGTATATGGGGTCACTTTTCTGTATAGATTTTCTTTCAATTAAAAGTTAATTAAATTAAAATATAATTAATTAGTCAGTTACTTTCCTATTAGGATTGAGCAATAATTTCAGTTTTTTATGAACACCTTCATCATAGTGAGCTTCTGTTTCAATTACACTCAAAATTAAGCATTCAGCTCTCAATATTTAATCACTGATGACCTGAAGAAAGTCCCATATTCATTTATTACAGACAGTTGGAATTTATTGATTTGTTTCATGTCATTGTGATAATGCAGCCCCTCACTGCGAAATATTCTGTCTTCCAACAGTAACTGTGTATTCACTCTACAAGATGATTCCTATCTGCTCCCTTTTGTCACCACACTGCTTAATACCGATGTGCGGCAGTTTTGTGAGTCAGAGAGACATTTTGGTGTCACTAGCATCAATATGCTGATGCAGGAACATCAATATGCTGATATAGGCTCAACTCTATGCCAGCTGGTATTACTATTCTACTCTTCCAGCCTGGCTGAACTCGAGATAAAAATGAAAGCAAATGCTTAAATATAAATCCAGACAAAACAGCAGAGACACTGATCGGCAATGAGATACCTCCTGAGTCAATGACAGAAATTATTCTGACATTTTGAATTAAAGAAACTTGGAACATAAATTTTAGGTGAAGACATGACTTATAATTCTCAGTAGGATTAACAAAACTCCACACTAATGTTCCCACCAGTTAGTGAAATGCATGAACAGAAAACTCTATGGTAGGAATATGAAAATTATAACAATGTGGAACTGAAAGATAATCTCATAAAACATCTATTAATGATAAAGTGATATATTGCATTATAACAGGATATAATTGTTATATAATATGATAAATATATAATAGGATGATATGATTAATTATGTATTTGCATTTTTTAGTGCCTGCCATGTACTAGGCATGCACAAGGCATTTTATAGATATTACTTTACTCTGTTTAATGAAATTCTATGCATACTTCCTGGGGTGCATTGCAATGATATAAGTAACAGTGAGAAGTTCTCCCAAGTCAATTCACAGTGTCATTGTTCTTAGAGTTTTTATACTCTGTTTATTGTTTTTTGAGTATTCATAAAGTGCTCACATTGGCAGTTCAATCTTTACCATAATCACATATGTTAATATAGTAACATAATGCATTAAAATACCTAAGTCCCCAGTAGCCAACTGTTGGGAAATTTTTGTCACACATTACTGATGGTCTCCACTCAGCTGCAATGTACGCTCTGATTCATATTTACCTACTGCCTAGCACCCTCTGGAGGGCTTTCCTGGTGGCTCAGATGGTAAAGAACCCACCCTCAATGCAGGAGACATTCAATCCCTAGGTCAAAAAGATCCCATAGAGAAGGAAACAGCAACCCACTGTAGTATTCTTGCCTGGAGAAGTCCATGGGCAGAGGAGCCCGGTGGGCTACAGTCCATGTGTCACAAAGAGTCAGACACGATTGAGTGACCAACACATACACTTAGCACCCTCTGAGACGTTTCAGAGAGGTACGTTCATCTGCATCCCGCCTACCTTTAGAAATTCTAGCCCCACATATTCTGGATGCAAAATGATTCAGAACAAAAAAAGTTTCTGGGGCAAAAGATGGAAGCGCTAGTCTCCTGGGTGTTTATATAGTTTGGGAGGAGGAAGCAGGACAACGGAGCTAAAAGGGGCTGTTGTGAAGAGAGAAGCTTGAACTACAGGGGAAAGAGTGTAGAAGCCAAAGATGGATAAAGCAGGGATCCTATAAAGCAGAATAACCTGTACTCTCTCAGGTCATGTCCAGATCCCTTTTTCTTACAGGGTAGCTGTGAGCTGAAACAGTGAATGACCTTCAAACATGCCAGACAGCTCTTCCAAATAACCTCCCCCCAACAGCAACTCTAGCTGAGGTTTGGAAATGCATTCACACTAAATTAAAAATGAGTGATATCAGATTAACAGTGGAAGGGAAAAAAAGAAGAGATGGGGCCCCAAAGTGGAATGTAGGCAAAAAAAGTATCTAAAAAGTTTACCAATATTGTAAAACCTCCTTTCACTTTCTCTCCACCTCTCTCTCTCTCACTCACTGTCTCCCTGTGACATACTCATAAATTCCCTATTTGATGTGCTATTGGAAATGCCTTCATGCTCCTTTATTTTCCAGAATCCTTCCTCCCTAATGCTAGAGCTGAATTCCACCCTCAGAATCAGATGAGAAAGTAAGTGGGAACAATGAATTTCCCTGGTCTTCCTTTAGCTAGGCAAGAATAATAATTTTGGCTTTTGAAATAAAACAGTTATTTGATTATATCAAGATCAGCTGCTGGGTCAGGAGAATTTTAAACCAGAATAACACAAATGACCTAAGTTTTCTTGGTTCATGATACTCGATATGACTAATTTTAGACAAAGTGATTTTTTAGCATTTTCAGCTTCAAATATAACAGATTCAAGATAACAGTCAATACTAAATTTTGATATTTTGTTACATTTTAATAACAGCATTTTTAAAATAAACTCATGTCTTAACTTACAGCCATCTGACTTTCAAGTGATTTTTCAACCAATTAAACCCACATTACCTGCTGAGCCATTGAGGAAGCCCAATATGAATTTCTATATGATCCAGTATTTTCACTTCTAGGTATATATTTATATTTATATATCTGGGTATATATTTATGTATCGAAAAAATTGAAAGCAGTGTATCTAAGAGACACCCACGTTCACAGCAGCACTAGTCACAATAGTCAAAAGATGAAAGCCTCCCTCACATCCAACAGATGAAAGGGTAAACAAATGTGTATAAATACAGTGGAATATTATTCAGCCTTAGAAAAATAGGAAACTTTGACATGTTCTACATCACAGATGAACCTTGAGGACATTATGCTGAATGAAGTAAGCCAGCCATAAAATGACAAATACTGCATAATTCCACTTATATGAGGTTTCTAGAGTAGGCAGATCCATATAGAGAGAAGGTAGAATGGTAGTGAGAAGACCAGGAATGCGGGGGCAGGGTGAGCTGGGGTTTAATGGGTATAAGAGTTTCAGTTTTGCAAGATGAAAAAGTTCTGGAGATGGGCTGTGCAACAATGTGAATATGCTTACTACTGAACTGTACACTTAAGAATGGTTGAGATGATAAATTTTATATATGTGCATTTTACCACAATTAAAAAAACACTTCTGCCAGTTGTAGCATCTGATGAAGTTACATATCCACTGAAGTGGGACTTTCTAGGGTGTTTGATTCAATAGACAAATTCTGAAATGTTTGTTTAAAATTAATTTCATTGCTTTATAGTCATTTGGGATATGCATTTCATTGAAATCACTGAAAATAATTGACAACCTGAAAGAATGTAGAGAAGTTACAATTCTATTCTATTCCATTCCTCACTGAACATTCAATATATATTAGTTGAGCACTTATTATAAGCTAAACTGGAGATAAATGGTGACTAAGACATTATCTCTATATCCTAGTAAAATTTTAAAATGCATGGACTTCCCTGTCAGACTAGCGGCAAAAGAATGAAAGTGAATTCCAACTAAAAGTTATACAATTCACATTAAACAGAATACATAAATGGGTTGCTAAGCTAAGAAAAGGGAAAATAAGTTTAAGAATAAGGAAAATGGTAATGCGATTGAGAACAAAGGTGTATATGGGTATGATGGGATCAGAGTGTTAAGTTTTTCAATTTTTTTTTTAATGCAAGGAAAATAAAAATACATATAGAAAGATTCTCTAAAAACTTAGCCATTCCAAAAAAAAAAAAAAAAAAAAACTTAGCCATTCCAGGAGAGGGTATTTCTAAACAACATGGCAGGATTTAGAACATCAGCAGAGGATCTTCCAGGAAATGAGAAAACATAGACAATATTCAATTATGGGATTCCTTGGTGGCTCAGACAGTAAAGAATCTACCTGCAATACAGGAGACCCAGGTTTGATCCCTGGGTTGGGAAGATCCCCTGAAGAAGGAAATAGCCACCCACTCCAGTATTTTTGCCCGCAGAATTCCATGGACAGACGGACCTGGCAGGCTACAGTCCATGCATGCTAAGTCAGTTCAGTGGTGTCTGACTCTTTGCAACCCTATAGACTGTAGCCCGCTAGGCTCCTCTGTCCATAGGGATTCTCCTGGCAAGAATACTAGAGTGGGTTGCCATTTCTGACTCCAGGGGATCTTCCTGACCCAGGGATCAAACCTACATCTCATGTCTCCTGTATTGGCAGGAAGGTTTTTACCACTATCACCATGGGGAGGCCCATGGGGCCACAAATTTCACATTTAAAATCTAAAGTCTTTCAAGCAGTGTATATGTGAGGAATTTCATCTTAATTTTGCAGGCAATGAAGCAGCATCGGGGTTTTTTAAGGAAGACATTGACATAATTCATTTTGCGGCTTTTTATTTCACTTTGTAAAAATTATGAACCGTGTCACCAAAAAGTAAGACCCATGTACCCACCACCTTTCCTAAGACTTAGCCTACTACCGTTATCTTTAATAAAGCTCTCCATGGGCTCATCTTTGATCTTATCTTTTTTCTTACCCAGAGTTCATAAATATACTGAATTTTGTGTTAATCATTCCCTTACTTTCATTAGTTTGGATGTATCCCTAAAGTTTATGTCATCAGGTACTATCTCAATTTGAACCCCATGTAATTGATTCTTTGTACATGTATTCTTTGATGACTTGCTTTTTCATGGACATGTTTTTGAGATTCATCTATGTTTACCTATATAGTTGTGACTCTATTGTCACTGTTAGTATTCCGTTGAATGAATGAACCACAATTTATTTTATCATTCTACTTCAGTGGATATTTGAGCTGCATCCAGTTTTGTTGTTTTTACCAAGAATAATTCTACGAGCTTTCTTGCATAAATTTCCATAAAACTTTCTTTAAAGCAAAGGTGGACATACTGTAGCTCACGGGCCAAATATGTATAACCCAAGAGTTACATATTTTTTTACTTTTTAAAAAATCAAAAGAAGATTATTTGTGATATGTGAAAATAAGGAGTAGAGTCCATAGTAAAGTTCTTTGGAACACATCCCCATCCATTGTTTTACATATGGTCTATGGTTGCATTCATGCTGCAATGACAGGGCTGATATCTAAGTCATTCATAATTTCCTCAAAGTGTAGTCACACCAACTATTCTGGGAGGCTTTTCTTGAGATAGTCTCTTCCTTTAATTCCTGTCAGTATTATTATAATGTGCCAGAACTTCAGATCTTGTCACATAAAACTTCTTACTAGTTACTTTTTACGAACTGCACTATTACATACCTTTCTAACCAAATGACAATATTTCATGACAAATGTAAAGTAGCTGCTGTACATATGCCTATTTTTGTGGTTGAAAATCATGACAATGTACTTCAGATGCTTCCTTGGTGATTGAAAGAATTTGCTCAGCTTCTTAAAGGGCTAGATTTAAACAGGAAATAATTATCATGGGAAAATTTGCTAAAGCTGTTCATTTGTTTATTGGTTCAACAAGATTTCTCTAAAATGTATCTTAAGGAGTTTCATAAAATTTATTAACTTTTTTCTTGTAATAAATATACCAATATATGTTCGTGTATCCTTACTATGGCCTTTGAAGACATTAAACATTTTACCTCAGTATTTTTTCCAATTTTTGATGTAATCACCTTCCCATAGATGATATACAATTTATCTTGAAGGAAATAATGAGTTTGTGCATATAACTATACAAACTTCTACTAGAAGATGTAAAACTAGAATATACATTTCTTTGTCTTCCACCAACACCATTCAATCCTGACTGTTTTGTTGAAGAAACAAATTTAGCAAACTTTGAACACATAATCATAAAATACTGACCATATATATAAGAATAGAAAGCTGTTAAACAGCAGGTTTAAAGTTCTAATAATCCCCCAAATAAATAATTTAAAAATTACTTATTTCACATACTCAATTTGCTGTTTGAAAATTTCATCAAACATTCCTGAAA
This sequence comes from Dama dama, assembly GCF_033118175.1. NCBI lineage: Eukaryota > Metazoa > Chordata > Mammalia > Artiodactyla > Cervidae > Dama > Dama dama. The sequence goes on along the minus strand of NC_083710.1, from coordinate 76,592,176 downwards.
TCACACATTTGTGAAGCATTTGTCATCTCTTTTAAATAAAATATACAAACCTATAAAAATCAAACTTACTGCTGATACTTAAAGGAAACTAAACTATTACTAATTTGATTATGTGTGGGTGCTTAGTCACTCAGTCGTGTCCGATTCTTTGAGACCCTATAGATTGTAATCCGCCAGGTTCCTCCGTCCATGGGAATTCTCCAGGCAAGAATACTGGAGTGAGTAGCCATGCCCTCCTCCAGGGGATCTTTCCAACCCAGGGATCGAAGCCAGGTCTCCCACATTGAAGATGGATTCTTTACTGTCTAAGCCACCAGGGAAGCCCCAAAATACTGGAGTGTGTAGCCTATCCCTTCTCCAGGGGATCTTCCTGACCCAGGAATCGAATCAGGTTCTCCTACAATCCAGGTGGATTCTTTACCAGTTGAGCTACCAGGGAAGCCCAGTTTGATTATGATCTGGGCGTGATCTTGCTTAGGGAAGAAAAGCATAACAAATCAGTAACCAAGTCTATAAATTCTTCCCATCTGGAATGAAGGGCAAGATTTCAGTTACCTGTAATCAACTGTGTCCAAAACATTAAACAGAAAATTCCAGAAATAAGTAATTCATAAGTTTTAAGTCTCACTCCATTCCCGACAGTGGGATGAAATCTTGAGCCATCCCAGCCAAGAGGTGAATCAGCCTTTTGTCCAGTGAATCCAGCCAGTTAGTCACTTAGTAACTGTCTGGCTCATTAGATCAACGGTTGGGATATCGTAGTGCTTTACACTCACATACACACACTCTATATGACTTAATAACGGCCCCAAAGCATAAGAGTAGTGATGTTGGCAAATCACATATGCCAAAGAGAAGCCATAAAGTGCCTCCTTTCAGTGCAAAGGTGAAAGTTCGTGCCCTAATAAGGAGAAAAAAATCACATATACTGCTGACAACATGAGGCTGCTAACATCTACGGTAAGAATGAATCTACTGTTCGCGAAATTGTGAAGAAGGAAAGAGAAATTTATGCTAGTTTTGCTGTCACATCTGAAGCTGCAAAAGTTATGGCCATGGTGCCTGATGAATAGTTAAGGTGGAAAAGGCTTTATATTTGTATAATAAGGTATTTTGAGAAGGAGATAGCACCTTAATATAACTTTCATCATAGTATGCTGTTATAATTATTCTATTGTATTATGGGTTATTGTTGTCAATCTCTGTGTCTAATTTATTCCAAGTATGCGTGTATAAGAAAAATATAGTATAATGGGAGTACTATCAATGGTTTCAGGCATTCGCTGGAAGTCTTGGAAAATAACCACCAAGGATAAGGGGAAATTGTTGTATTTAAGATACTTAAATTAACAAATGAGAATAGGGTCTTTTTTAATAAAAGAAATCTGGAAGATGTAGGAGTGATAATTTTAAAAAGCTGCTATAGCCCTGAGACTTTATTTAGGTGGAAAAAATTAAAGTTTTATTCTACTTACTATGTGATAATTTGGCAGTAACTTTATCCTTACAGAGCACCACTATTTTCATTAAATAAGTATAGCCTATGCTGTCTAAAAAAAGTCAATATGATTTATTCTATGAAACACAATATTCTTATTATATAGCACTCATTAATCACTTCTTCCACATACAATGAAAACAGCTAATGTCATCAATTTTCACTTATATTACCCCAATGTGAATAACTTTGAATAACATTTTGCTAAGCAACATTAAAATACAATTGTGTCCCTGAACTGCATTCAGTTCACAGCCAATCTGTGCCAAAGGATTATGGATAATAAAGGTTGGAATACTTTGTTGCTCCACTAACTTGAGTGACCTTTCTGAGTCACTTAATTTCTGCATTTTAAAAGTTTTTCTATCTGTCCTTAGAAATGACATATAAAAGAGACCTCAAAGTTGGTTCACAACCTCAGGAGTTCCCCGGGTGAAATTAGAATCTGGCCCCCATATAGAGACCAGAGAATTAGAAAGACCACTCCAGATCAGTAGGTGGCAGTTTTCATCAGCAAGGGAATTTACACACCACGCTTGTCTTGGGTAGCTACAAGATGAGTCAAACTCTGCACCTACCTGCTAGAATCTTAAAAATTCATAGACACCTTAGTGGGGTTCAGGCATGGATATAGTCCAGATGGTCTCAATAACACTATTTTCTCAAGGCTGCTTCCTTAGAGTGGTTCCTAGCATGGGAACAGTGGGTGAAATGTACATCCAAGGACAGGGTAGGGGTTAGGTGTCTCTGATTGACCAGGTCCCGCTTAAAGATCAGCTGGTGGTTATGTCCTCTTGGTGACCTTCTCCAACATTTAAATATCATTTAGTCCTACTCTTTCTTTTGTTTTGCAGTAGAGGAATGCCCAGGAATGACCTGTCTGAGGAATATTTCAAATCCGTTTATGTGTCTAGGAAAATACTATAAAAACTAAAATGTATAATATTTATGTAAACAAATAGCCCTGGACTTGATTAATTTCATTCTCTTTAAAAGAGAAATGTAGTATTCCTTACTATCCTGAACTCAAATGTACTGGAATGTTTAATAATATATGTTTTAGTAGTATTCTTTAATACTACTAGTATGTTTTAGTGTATTCCATGTGACTTTTTATATGGGGAATTTCTTAAAGATTTGCAACCCATCAGATATGCTGATATTTGACATTCACTGCCAATAGTTTATTTCCTTTATCCCACAATCTCAGTCAAAAATTCAGTCCAAAAATAAGTGGAAATGAGGAGTTAATTAAATGTTTGTGAAGGGTTCATAATATATATATTTTTCTTATGCTCTATGAATAGAAATAAAGTTCCTTACTCATCTGCCTTAGATTTCTGCCTACTGACCCATAAAACAGGAACTCTTCAATATTTATTTAGCCTCAATAACATGTACTATGCTAGATACTGCAAGAGATGCTAAAAATGAATAAGGCATGAGCCCCCAGGGAATATATCATCTCTAGGAGGAGAATAAATAAGCACTGTATTCAAATTCTAAAGTGAGAATTATAAGTGGTATATGGCAGTTAAAATAAAGAACTTGTGGGAATTTAGAGGAGGGATAGATCATATCAAGTGGGAGAAATCAGGAAATGAAGGCTAACCTCAGGAAGTGAGACCTGAATAGAATTTCCAGAGCAAGGTCCTCCAAGGAACCAGAATGCTTACAAGGATGAGGGGAAAAGAAAAAGTGGAATGATCATGCTTCAGCAACTTGAAGAGACCCAGATTCCCTGTAGTGCAAAAGAGTAAGGGGGAAAAAAGGAATGAACCACGTGCAACCCGTAAGCTAGTTATCCTGGCTGCTGCTTCTATTTACCATATATTGTAATATATATAATAAATTTACTCTCTTCTGAATAGAAAAAGGATCATTCCTGACTAGAAGCCAGAATCTTGAGGCTCCAGCCCTGCCCAGTTAAATAAAACTGAATATTTTGAGTTGTTGAGTCATACCTACTGGAAAAACAGTTAACTCTGCTCCAAGGCTTTGTCATTGAACTGGATGTACTAAATTCAAGAGTTTGGGGGTCAGACAGTCCTTGATTGAAAGTGAGTTTCAATCACAGCTGACAATGATTTTGGCTGATAATGACAAGAGCAACTATCACTTTTCTATGCATTTTCACCTGTTTTTTCTCTAAACTAGCTCTTCTGAAAACTTTAATGTGCACAGATATCACGTGAGGTGCCTGTTACGCCAGGGGTTTGGATTCAATAGGGTTGAGGTGGGGCCTGAGATTCTGCATTTCTAATGAGCTCACAGGTAATGCTGATGCTTCAAGTATGTGGACCACTTTTGAGGACGAGAGGCTTTTGCACAGCTCCCAGACAGCAGAATCAGCATTACCTGGGAACTTGATGGCTATGAAATGCAGATTATCAGACCCCCGCCCAGACCTACTGGATCGGAAACACTGGGATGAGACCCAGTACCTTGTGTTTTAACAAGCCCTCCAGGTGATGTCACCGCTTTTCGAGCACACTCGAAGCACCTGGCGGGAAGGCTGGGTAAAATACTACTTATTGAAGACAGAATCTCACCCCCAGATAGTCGCCTGTAACTGGTGCGTGGTGTGGTCTGGGCAACGGGCTGTCTAAAAGCTCTACCAGGTGACTCAGATATGCAATAAAATTTGAGAATCCCACGAGGGAGGTATTTAACTTTTGGCAGGCCTTCTTTTCCGCTTATGTAAATATCCACGCTGTGGATAATATCCACGCTGATTCCTCCCTTCGCGTCCAGATTTTGCCGTCTTGAGCCACACTTAGTCGGTCAAAATCCCACTTCAGTCTCCCCTCCCGGTGTCCCACATCTTTGGTCCGAGAGCCTGAGGTCCCGGGGGCGGGACCCGCCAGGACACCAGCCAAGCTCCGCACTCCGGCGCCGCCTTGCACCTACGTGGCCCAGGGGTCCGCCCTCGGGGGCTCCCGGGACGGCGCCGGAGCGCTCGGCGCATGCGCTTGGCGCCCGCCAGGCCCCGGCCCGTGTAACGGACTCGCGCTCCCCCCACCGGAAGTGGGCGGTCGCGCTACGGGAGGAGCCGGCGGTAGCGTGGCGGCTGCGGGCTGAGGGCGCGGGGCTGAGGGCGCGGGGCTCGTGCTTCCCTGGACGCACCATGGCAAAGGCCGCCGGCGTAGTGCGGCTGCTCCTGGGCTTCGCGGCGCTCTGGCTCTCGCTGCTCGGAGCCCGGACGGCCTCCGCGTCCAAGGCGGTGACGGCCCACTTGGCCGCCAAGTGGCCCGAGACCCCGCTGCTGCTGGAGGCCAGGTGAGGGAGTGCGGGCCGGACCCTCAGCCGAGCCCGCGCGGAGGGAGGGTTCGGCGGGGCTGTGGGCGCCCCGGGACCTCGACGGCGCCTCAGACGCTTGACCCTGGGAGCATCACCTCCTCCGCTTGCTACCCTGGGCGCCGCACTCAGTTGCGGCTCTTTCCCCCCCTCCATTCCTTCTTTGCCTCACCCACGGGTTTGAAAACTTTTAATTCCTTTGGATTTTCTTAGTATTTACGTGAGAGAAAAGGAAGACTGGGAGGTGGACTGTGGTGTTTAGTGCAAGCTCTTCAATTGATGGAGGCAGTTCTAGTTTTTAGGAACCGGTATTTGAAGCACCTAATTTCATACGATGGCTTTCTGTGGAGAAGAGAGCGTCCCAAAGCTCTGACTTCTTTCTGAATCTCCTCAGCTGGAGTTAGTGCATAAGGTATCATGTACCTTATGTGGAGAAACAAAACTGGGAGATAATGAATTTTAATCTTAGTATTCCAGTAGTTAAAATTTGAAAGGTTTTTTTTTTTCTTTCCTTTTTTAACCGGCCTGAAGTTGTTTTGTTGGCGTGAAGTTTTTAATGCCAGTTGCTTTTGTATTAATACTTCATCAGAGCCATAGCTTTTGGTTCCAGAGTCTTCATCACCTTCGTGATGTTGCGTATATAAAATATGAAAACAGATTTTTAACATTGAGCTATAATTTATGTAATTATTATATTATTATTATAAATTATAATTTATGTAATTATTATGTAAGGTATTAGTTTCAGGTGTGCAACATAATGATCTGATAATGTGTTCACATGGTGTGAAATTATCACCATGGACATAAGTCCAGTTAACATCTGTCACAACACATAATTACAAAGGTTTCTTTTCTTGTGGTAAGAACTTTGAAGATCTCTCTTGGCAGCTTTCCAGTATGCAGTTCTTTACCTACAGTCACCATGCTTGACCGATTATTTATATTGTAGCCAAAAATTTGCATGTTTTGACCACCTTCACTCATTTCTGCCGCCTCCCTGCTTCTGGCACCCAATCTGTTCGCTGTGTAGGAGCTCATTTCCTTACTGTGTTATGTTTGTTTTAAGATTTCATAGGGTATTTGTCTCTGACTTATTTCACTGAGCAAAATTCCCTCAGGTCTGTCCAAGTTCTCACAAATAGCAGTATTTTTTTTTTTTTTTATGGCTGAATAATACTCGTGTGTGTGTGTGCATTTTCTGCACTCTCCAACAGCCCCAAATGCTTATCCAGCGTCCCGCACAATTTCCCTGATAAGGGGAACTGACCCCTGCTTCAGGTCCCCCACCCACCCATGTGCAGGTGCAGTCCTGCTCACTCTCCTTTTTTTCCACTTCTCCTTTCATCCTGCCAAATTTTGCATGGATCTGTATATTCCTTTCTAGTGATCAGGGACGCTTGCCCATTCTCAGCTGATGTTCTGCAAGATCTTCGGTATCTGAAGGGGTATTCCTGATGCATCCATGGAGAGAGATGCACTCCACATCCACCTGCTCCTCTGCCATCTTCCTGTCTCTACATTTTCTGTATTCTTTTATCATTCAGTGGATTCTCAGGTTGTTAAGATATCTTGGCCATTGTAAATACTGCTGCACTGAACATAGGACTACCTGTATTTTAGTTACAGTGTTTTTCACCCAGAATTGGAATTGCTGGATCATATGATAGTTTGTAAAAATTTTTGATGAACCTCCAAACTGTTTTCCATAGTGGCCGTACCTGTTTACATAACCAGCAAGGGTGCACATGGATTCCTTTTTCTCCACAGCCTCACCACACTTGTTATCTCTCTTTTATATTTATATAATTATATATACATATACTTTTATTTATTATTGGCTCTACTAAGTCTTTATTGCTGCATGGGCTTTTTTGTAGTTCCTGGGCTCTAGAGCACGGCTTGGTTGTCATGCACAGGCTTAGTTGCTCCACCGCACGTGGGGTCTTCCCAGATCGGGGATCAAACGGATGCCTCCTGCATTGGTGGATGGATTCTTTACCACTGAGCCACCAGGCAAGCCTATCTCTTTGGGTTTTGTTGTTGTTGTATATGGCCTTTATTATGTTGAGAAGAGATAGGCTGCCCACTCCAGTATCCTTGGTCTTCCATGGTGGCTTAGACTATAAAGAATCTGCCTGCAATGCGAAAGACCTGGGTTCGATCCCCTGGAGGAGGACTTGGCAACCCACTCCACTTTTCTTGCCTGGAATCCCCATGGACAGAGAAGCCTGGTAGGCTACAGTCCATGGGGTCGCAAAGGGTCAGACATGACTGAGCGACTAAGCACAGCACATGTTGAGGACATTCCCTCTATACCCATTTTGAGTTTTTAATCTTGATACTGATTTTTTTCAAATGCTTTTTTTTTTTTTTTGCGTCTATTGGGATGATCATGTGGTTTTATCTTTAATTTGTTAATATGGTGTTTCACATTTGTATATTTGTGGGTATTAAATCATCCTTGCCTCCCTGGAATAGCTTGATTATGGTGTATGATCCTCTTAATGTATTGTATTCAATTTGCTAATATTTTGTTGAAGATTTTGCATTTATGTTCAGCAGGAATGTCAACCTTTAATTTTCTTTTCTTGTGTCCTTTTCTGGTTTTGGTATCAGAATAATGCTGGTCTTATAAAACAAGTTTGAGAGTGTTTTATTTTGGAAGAGTTTGAGGATTGGTATTCTTTATTTTATTTTTTAAGTTTATTTTTAATCAAAGGATAATTGCTATACAATATTGTGTTGGTTTCTGTCATACATGTTTGGTAGAATTCAACAATGAAGCTATCTGGTTCTGGACTTTTGTTTATTGGGAAGCTTTTGATTACAGATTCGGTCTCCTTATTAATAATAAGTCTGTTTGGATTTTTCTATTTCATGGGTCAGTCTTGATAAGTTGTATGTTTCTAGAAGTTTATTCATTTCTTCTAGGCTGCCCAGTTTGTTGTTGTTTAATTGTTCATAGTAGTCTCTTATGATCCATTGAATTTCTGTGGTATAGATACATCTGTATAGATGTTACAATATATAGATATTTAGATGTAGTATAGATATTACGATAAAACAGTTTTTATTAAACAAAATATTCTAGTTTAAAATATGTCCTATTCCTCTACCTTTTCCCCAGTTTCTTCCATACTTTGCATGGATATGGTCTCACACTCAGTTCCAAATCAGTCTAACTTCTTCCATTATTAGACTGGCAGTTGGAGTGTTTCAATTTCTACTTGCCTCAAGAGTCTGAGAATTGGAACTCCCATAGGATGCTCTAAGGAGCATCCTTAGGTTCTTCACAGTCTAGCCCCACTCTGTTGTACCATCCCCATAACTTGTAGTGAGTTGAATGGTGGCTTCCAAAAAGATATGTCCACATCCTAACCCCTGGAACCTGTGAATGTTACCTTATTTGGAAAAAGGCTCTTTGACAATGTAATCAAGGGTCTTAAGACATGATTCTTACGGGTCTGGATGGATACTAAGTCCATTACGCTTATAAGATACATAAGAGAAGACACAGGAAGACCAGGACATATGAATAGAGACAGAGATAGGATTGATGTAAGCCACAAGCCAAGGACCACCTTAAGCCTTCAGAACCTGGAAGGTTCTCCCCTAGAGCATTTGGAGGGAGTGTAGCCCTACCAATAACTTGATTTTGGACTTCTCCAGAACTGTGAGACAGTAAGTTTCTGTTGTTTTAAGTCACCAAATTTTTGATAATTTATTACAGCAGCAATAGGAAACTGATTTGCTTTTGTACCTTGAAGTAGGGTACTGCTGTAACAAATACCTAAAAATGTAGAATTACCTGTTGAATCTGACAGAAGCTGGAAGAGTTTTGAGAAGCATGGTAGAAAAAGCCTAGATTGCCTTGAGGAGGCTGTTGGCAGAAATACAGAATGCTGGAGTGGGTTGCCATGCCTTCCTCCAGGGGATCTTCCCAACCCAGGGATGGAACCCAGGTCTCCCACATTGCATGCGGATTCTTTACCTTCTGAGCCACCAGGGAAGCCCAGGAATGCTGGATAGCCCAAGAATACTGGTAGCCTATCCCTTCTCCAGGGGATCTTCCTGACCAAGGAATCCAGCCGGGGTCTCCTGCATTGAAGGTAGATTCTTATCAGCTGAGCTACCAGGGAAGCCCTAAGACACTTATAATTTAGTACTATTTGCTAGGGATGTTTATAGGCCGATGAGGCTAAATTGTTCAACACCTATACCATAACTTGAACATTTAAACTGTATTTATTCCACTGGTGTTGCTCTTATTGAAAATATTTTTTGAAATAACACTTATAATTACTGTCCGGCTCTTTAGTACATGTAAAATTATCCTCTACGGAAATTTTTTTTTTCTATGTTAGAATAGATAAAATTCTTTTGAGAAGAAACCTTGTTATTTGGTGCTAAATGTTATATAAAACAAGTAAACAAACTGGAAATACCAGAATTTTGGATTTTTTTTTTTGCTTTTAAAAAGTTTGACCAAAGTAATAACTTACATTTTTGGAAGGTAAGATGCTGATTTAGATGGTCTCTCAAGGCTATTTTGTCCTCTAAGAGTAATGATTGGCAAATTGCCTATGAAAGTAATTCAAGAAGAGTTCTCAAAGTGTTAGAGCAGTGGTATAGTGAAGTAGTAATTGTGAGGGAATACTTTAGTAAGGTGATTACTTTGAAGGATCATACTCATATGTATAAATTCCGACATATGGAAGAAGTCTTTTTCCCATAGTTGCACAATATATGAGCATTGTCAGTAGTGTTTGGTCAAGTCAGTTAGGTAACAAGTGTTGTGCTCTACTTTTCTAAAGGTTTTGTACCATAACTTTTTGGTTACATCCTATTTAGTGTTTCCCATAGTTTCCTCTCCTTTTAGCCTTTTTGTTTGTTTATTTGCCTGTTTTAATGCCATTGAGTTGGACACCATTAATAACAAGGGTTGCCTTGGAGTTACTGCTTTAAATTCATATGCCTGTCATGTTTAGTATGTTGATGAATTAATCAGTTTTCTCACCTCCTTTTCTGCCTTTATCTCAGACTCACAAGAATTAGTTAACTTTGCATGTGTCTTGAATGCCCTCAATACTTTCCATTTATATTAATCATTAGGTTTCAGTTCAGTTCAGTCACTCAGTCGTGTCCAACTCCTTGCGACCCCATGAATTGCAGCACGCCAGGCCTCCCTGTCCATCACCAGCTCCCGGAGTCTACCCAAACCCATGTCCATCGAGTCGGTGATGCCATCCAACCATCTCATCCTCTGTTGTCCCCTTCTCCTCCTGCCCTCAATCTTTCCCAGCATCAGGTTCTTTTCCAATGAGTCAGCTCTTCACATGACGTGGCCAAAGTATTGGAGTTTCAGCTTCAGCATCAGTCCTTCCAATGAACACCCAGGACTGATCTCCTTTAGGATGGACTGGTTGGATCTCCTTGCAGTCCAAGGGACTCTCAAGAGTCTTCTCCAACACCACAGTTCAGAAGCATCAATTCTTCGGCACTCAGCTTTCTTCACTGTCCAACTCTCACATCCGTACATGACTACTGGAAAAACCATAGCCTTGACTAGATGGACCTTTGTTGGCAAAGTAATGTCTCTGTTTTTAAATATGCTATCCAGGTTGGTCATAACTTTCCTTCCAAGGAGTATGCGTCTTTTAATTTCATGGCTGCAATCACCATCTGCAGTGATTTTGGAGCCCAAAAAAATAAAGTCAGCCACTGTTTCCACTGTTTGCCCATCTATTTTCATGAAGTGATGGGACCAGATGCCATGATCTTAGTTTTCTGAATTTTGAGCTTTAAACCAACTTTTTCACTCTCCTCCTTCACTTTCATCAAGAGGCTTTTTAGTTCCTCTTCACTTTCTGCCATAAGGGTGGGGTAGTCTGCATATCTGAGGTTATTGATATTTCTCCCAGCAATTTTGATTCCAGCTTGTGCTTCTTTCAGTCCAGCATTTCTCATGAGGTACTCTGCATATAAGTTAAAAAAGCAGGGTGACAATATACAGCCTTGACGTACTCCTTTTCCTTTTTGGAACCAGTCTGTTGTTCCATGTCCAGTTCTAACTGTTGCTTCCTGACCTGCATACAGGTTTCTCAAGAGACAGAAATCATTAGGTTTACTGAGGCTAAAAAAAAGAAGGTCGACAACAGCAGAATCTGTACCATCTGTTTCATGGTTGTATCCTTTCTCGTTTAAATAGTTAGATCTACTTGTTTTTGGTGTCTTGTACCTTGTTCCAAACAAGACTGAATAACCTTTCACTTATTTCACTATTTCCAAAAGGCTTTACATTGCTTTGGCTATTTTTTCTTTCCTATGCTTTTTGGATAAATGGCATTTTTTAGGGGGTTTCCAGGCCAAAGACTTAATGCAGTGTACCAATTTTCTGTTAATTTTTTGATTAAGGTATTTTCTGTTTGAAATAAGATTGTCTACACAAATAGGTAGCTAAATAAAAATAATATTGCTTTATAAAGATGTTTATAAGACCAGGTTTTATTTTTGAAAAATAGGCTATTTTTTACCTTTTTACTTTTATATAACACTGTCTGTATTGCCATTAAATTATACCTCTCAGGGCATTTCACATGCGTGCATGCTAAATCAATACAGTCATGTCCTACTCTTTGCGACCCCATGGACTGTATGTAGGCCACCAGGCTCCTCTGTCCATGAGATTTTCCAGGCAAGGATACTGTACTGGGTTGCCATTTCTTTCTCCAGGGGATCTTCCTGACCCAGGGATCAAACCCTATATTGCCATTAAGTTATACTTCTCAGTGCATTTCACATCGAAGACAAAATAAATTATCTATTTTTTACCTAATAAAGAGGAAAAACCAAAAGTAATTTGTCATATAGTCTTTTCCAGTTATGATTATATTCCTGTAGTTTAGAATGATAACTCAGGAAGAATCATCAGTGTTTTCTCTTTTTGTATTATAGTAGATGGAAATCGGTAACCTTAGTTTTGGGAGTTTTGGTTTTTACCAGAAGTTGTAATTTGGCTCTAAAATACATTTTATAGTATCAAAATCATTTTTTAATTTCTAGCTATTAACTGATTACTTTTATTTTTAATAGTGAATTTATAGCAGAAGAAAGTAATGAAAAATTTTGGCAGTTTTTGGAAACTGTACAAGAATTAGCAATTTATAAGCAAACAGGTAGGTGTGTACATATTTCAACTTTCCAGATACATATTTTTGTGCCTATGTTAGACATGTTTATTTTTAATGGTAATGTTTAAGTGTATATACTTAATTTAGTAAATCTGAGTATTAACTTTGAAGATATTTTAATGGAAACTATTCCAGTCATCCATTTCCAAACGTATAAGGTTTTAATAATTTATTATAAGAAAACTTACAATTAGCAGCGTTTGGCTATTACATTATAATCAAGAAATAGAAATTGTTGAATTATGGTTTTCTTTTTACCTAGACTTCTTTGAAATAGTATTAGTTTTGCATGTAATAATGGTGAAAGAATTTTTTTTGCCATAATACTTTTACTCCTGAACTCTTAAAGAGATTTTTAATTTTTTCCCTTAACAAGCCAGATAACCTGTATACTTTCATTTCATCATTTATAAAATGGGGTTAATCATTCCTACTTTTTATACGTGTGTATGTATACATATATACGTATATACACACACACACACACACACACATATACGTATGTAGTTTTAAAATGAACACATGTTTATTACTGTGTTTCTTAGGGAATATCAGATGCTGAAATTAGATTTTAGCAGTGGAGGCTGAAAGGTTAATTATTGTTATAAGGAAAGGTTAAAAAAAAAGATTAGTTTACTGTCTCTACGGAGAATAGAATAAATGATGTTAACATAAAACCCCTCAAGTGGGAATTTTCTCACCTTTTAAGCATAGAGAAAACTTCTGAGTAGGATGATTAAGTAGTTTAGGATTTTATTCCTGAGTGTAAATGTAAGATGAACAATGGTTTTGAGTGTTTTAAGTGTTCCTTTACTAGAGCTTGTTTGGCTTAAGTGGCCTTTAAGTTCAACAATTTTATGATTTTTATGAGATAGGCTTAAGATAAAGAAAACAGACATACCTTTAATATTTTAAACTGAAATTATTTCCAAAACCAAGTAAATTACTCTTTCAAAAAACTTACTAAAAAGCTTCATTATTCAGTAATCATTATTTGAATCATGAGAGATAATATGCACTGCTTTAGATACTGAGAATACAAACATGAATAAGTGTGATCTATGTTCTCCAGACCTTGTAATATGATGGAAACAGCAGAACCACTACTTGTAAGTGATCACAGCTTTACTAGGGACAGATAGGTATAACATGGAAGGATATAAAGAGGTGCCTGGTCAGTATTTCAGAGAACAGGACAGTCTTTCCAGTGGTAAGTGCTGGAGTTGAGTTTGGATGACAGGATTTAGTGAAATCATAGGGAAAGGAAGACAAGCAGAAGAGACAACAGGAGTAGACTGCAAGGAGAAACTGTGACCACTTAGAAGTCTACTTGTAAAGCAATGGGAGATTGTTGGTTTTGTATTTATCCCAGTTGAGCTATTTCAAATCCTAAAAGATGGTGCTATGAAAGTGCTGCAGTCAATATGCCAGCAAATTTGGGAAACGCGGCACTGGCCACAGGACTGGAAAAGGTCAGTTTTCATTCCAATCCCAAAGAAAGGCAATGCCAAAGAATGCTCAAACTACCGCACAATTGCACTCATCTAACACGCTAGCAAAGCTCAAAATTCTCCAAGCCAGACTTCAACAGTGAACTGCGAACTTCCAGATGTTCAAGCTGGTTTTAAAAAGGCAGAGGAACCAGAGCTCAAATTGCCTGCATCCGTTGGATTATTGAAAAAGCAAGACAGTTCCAGAAAAACATATATTTCTGCCTTATTGACTATGCCAAACCCTTTGACTGTGTGGATCACCACAAACTGAAAAATCCTGAAAGAGATGGGAATGCCAGACCACCTGACCTGCCTCTTGAGAAATCTGTATCCAGGTCAGGAAGCAACAGTTAGAACTAGACATGGACAACATACTGGTTTCAAATAGGGAAAGGAATACGTCAAGGCTGTATATTGTCACCCTGCTTATTTAACTTATATGCAGAGTACATCATGAGAAACACTGGGCTAAATGAAGCACAAGCTGGAATCAAAATTGCTGGGAGAAATAACAGTAACCTCACATATGCAGAAGACACCACCCTTATGGCAGAAAGCAAAGAAGAACTAAAGAGCCTCTTGATGAAAGTGAAAGAGGGGAGTGAAAAAGTTGGCTTAAAACTCAACATTCAGAAAACTAAGATTAGGGCATCTGGTCCCATCACTTCATAGATGGGGAAACAGTGACCAACTTTATTTTTTTGGGCTCCAAAATCACTGCAGATGGTGACTGCAGCCATGCAAGCCATGTAAGTCACCAGCTTACTCCTTGGAAGAAAGGTTATGTCCAACCTAGATTGCATATTCAAAAGCAGAGACATTACTTTGCCAACAAAGGTCCATCTAGTCAAGGCTATGGTTTTTCCAGTAGTCATGTATGGATGTGAGAGTTGGACGGTGAAGAAAGCTGAGTGCCAAAAATTGATGCTTTTGAACTGTGGTGTTGGAGAAGACTCTTGAGAGTCCCTTGGACTGCAAGGAGATCCAACCAGTCCATCCTAAAGGAGATCAGTCTTGGGTGTTGGGAGTGATGCTGAAGCTGAAACTCCAATACTTTGGCTACCTGATGCAAAGAACTGACTCATTTGAAAGGACTCTGATGCTGGGAAAGATTGAGGGCAGGAGGAGAAGGGGACGACAGAGGATGAGATGGTTGGATGGCATCACTGACTCAATGGCCATGAGTTTGGGTAGACTGTGCGAGTTGGTGATGGACAGGGAGGCCTGGTGTGCTGTGATTCATGGGGTCACAAAGAGTCAGATGTGACTGAGTGTCTGATTTTAGTTTTGCTATTTGATATTTTTTTTTAAAAAAAAAAAGCTAAATTAATATATCAGGTTTTTGTGATAGTTAAAAAAAAAAAAACTAACACCAGATTTTCTGACTTTCACTTAACATTCTGAGTGTCCCTATCTCACATTTGTTCTTCTCAGTACATGTTTATGAACTTCATTGGTGACATTTTCTATTGGAGAAGCTGTCTTGAAAATTACTTTTATAAATTTTGAAATCTGTAAGTCGCTTAGGTTTATTAGCATATTTTATACCTAAAGGAAACATCATGTCTGGACAGACTGGAGGCAGGTCATTAACAAGTTGGAATATAAGCTCAGGAATACCTAAACCCAAACATAGGAGATGTATATATTTCAAGGTTGAACAGCTAAAATGAATTGTATTAAGGAAAAGCAAACAAACAAACATAGGAGGTGTATATATTTCAAGGTTGAACAGCTAAAATGAATTGTATTAAGAATTACTAACACAAAAATATAATTCTGTTGAAGTTGTTCATAATGGTGAGAGTCAAATGCATATTGCTGCCTCATTGCTGATCTTGTTAGGCATAGGAAGAAATGGTATATATGAGGAATTAAATATGTTAAAAACTATCAGACTTCACTGAATTTGTTTTCAAGACATTATCCTAGAGGATACATTAAAACCCTTAGTTACTCATAACTTTCTAGGTTGTTAAATCTCCATGAGGCCTTTTCAGTACTCTTCACTGAAGAATAATTTCAGTGATACACTTACCTAAAACAAATTGCGAGTGTTGAACATTAACTTTTTTAATTCGGGTGCTAGTTTTCTGCTATTTCATGAGGACAGTTTACATTATGTACCAGCACATTAAGACTTTTTAAACATTGAATTACCTGTTTTTAAATGATTTTGTATGGTTCTGCTACAGAGTTATGTATTTATTAATGTCTCAAGATAATTAACTAACCTGTGTTGTTTTGTGTGGTGAATCAGAAATGTCAACCAAGGTTTATCTGACTCCAGAGTCTATTTTCATTTTTCCATGTTCTCAGCATATAAAAATTCTCAAAGCCCATAAAGATTTTAATAGTTTCTACACAAGTAAAGTTGTCTATATATTTTGAAGGAAAGATTTTTAGAAAAGGTTATGACATCTCTAGCTTAGTTACTTAGAACTGAGAACCAGGTTTGGGGTAGGAAAATGTTTGCTGTCTGGATGTGCCACATTTGAAATGCTTGTGGAATATCCAAGTGAGGATATCCAGTAAGCTGATATGAGTGAGAGATTTAGGTTAAAAAATCTAAGCTAAAAGATAGGATTTGGAAGTTAGCAACACCAAGAAGGTAATGGCAGTTATAGGGATAAAGGATGGAATCAGAAGAAAATAGATAAAAAAACACCAGTGTTTAAGAGATAACCAGAGAAGAACATGAGACAGAGTCTAAGGAGTACCAGTGGAGGTAGGCAAAAACCTAGAAAATGTGGTATCATGAAAGCCATGTTGAGTGGTAAAAGATAGATGTTATCAAATACTAAAGATGAACCAAGTAATATAAATATTAACCTTTATCAACAGAAAAATTAGTAGTGAGTTTGAGAGCATTTTTACTGGTATAGTATTGAAAAACTATAGTAAGTTGAGGAAGTAGAGATAAAGTATTACTAAATTTTCCAGGATTGACTATGAGGCAAATACGATAAGCCAGTACCTAACCCATCAAGTGCTGCTGTGGCTTTTTTTTTTTTTTTTTTAAATGAGTGATTTATGTATATTAAATGTCAATATGTAAAAAACTGAGTGAAAAGTGAAACTAAAGATGAAAGATATTGAAAGGGCAAAATCATTCTTGGCAGGTTAGTTGGTGAGCAAGGATTTAGTTGTTTTTAAACATTACCTAAAATATAAAATAGTCCAATGCATTCATGATTGTCTTGCAAGTTAAACCTAAAATACATGTTTACTTTCTGTAAACCCCTGAATCCTACATCTGTTACTACATTAGAGATACTTCGGTGGCTCAGACAGTAAAGAATCTGCCTGCAACACAGGAGACGTGGTTTCAATCCCTGGGTCAGGAAGATCCCCTCGAGGAGGGCATGGCTACCCACTCCAGTATTCTTGCTTGGAGAATCCCATAGACAGAGGAGGTTAGCAGTTTACAGTCCATCGGGTCACAGAGAGTCAGACAGGACTGAGCAATTAACAGTGACCTTGACAAATTTTGATGTCTCTGTCTGGTACTACTCAGATTTGTTTCTGTTGACTCAGTTCTCTATTTTCATGTAAAACCAATCCATTTTGACTGATGTAGTCTTATTTTTGTTATGTGATTAAATTTTGACTATGTTATTGACCCTGTAGCTATTAGGATTTTTTAAGATCCATTTTTAAGATAATACCTCCTCTTTAGTTGCTTTTGTGTTGCTTTTACTACCAAAGCAGATCTTGCATTATTTTTTTGATTGTTGGAGGGAAACTCAGTATAACTTCCTGAAAAATCACCTGTAGTTTGTTGAAGTAGAAGTGAATGATGTCTCATCTGATGAGACAGCGTCTTCTCATATGATGAGAAGCGTCTCATATGATGACTCTTTGAAATACATGGTTAGGAAAGTATTATTGGCCTTAATGAAAAGGTCTATTCACTTCTTAGATATTACTTCCATAAATGTATTAAATGTCTATTTTGTGTGACAAGAGTAGAAAGGTATAATTGAAAGGCTAGAAAAGATTCCTGCCTCAACAGCTTAGCTTAATAGGAAGGACAGCATTAAACAAATAATTATACAAATAATTTTTAATTGCAGTTTAAGAATTGGTCTAGAGATGGTGTAGAGTCCTAAGCTGTTCTTAGTCTCCTCTTAAATTTTAAGTAGGGCCTATATCTTATCCATGTATTATAACTCCTCAACCTGGGAGTGAATGTTGTTGTCTTCCACTTAGATTTTAATGGCAAGATTATTTTAGTCTGGACTTGTATTGATTTCCTGGACTTCACTGGAAGGTACAAATGAAGTAAATAATAAAATGGAGATCTTGATTTTCCCTTTTGTTGTAACACCTTCTATTCCAAACTTAAAATATGACATTAGTTTAGTTAGCTATACACTGAGAGATGTGCTAATGTGTTGAAATACAAAATACTAACATCCTTTTCTTTTGAATTCTTTTTACAGAATCAGATTATTCTTACAACAACTTAATCCTGAAGAAAGCTGGACAATTTTTGGACAATTTACATATCAATCTCTTAAAGTTTGCTTTCTCTATAAGGGCATACTCTCCAACTATACAGATGTTTCAACAAGTATGTAAAAATACCCAGACTGTATTTGACAAAGAAGCATACTAGAAACATAACTAAATTTCTTAATGTGAATATCTTTAGTTAAAAAAGATCTACAAATTTATTATACCTGGTTCCATAGCCTATCATTGATTGTATTTTCATTGTTACCATTGATTATAATTAAATATTTCATGTAATTTTATAGTTATTTGATATATACAAAAAGGCAAAATGGTTGTCTGAGGAGGCCTTACAAATAGCTGTGAAAACAAGAGAAGCGAAAGGCAAATGAGAAAAGGAAAGATATATCCATTTCAATGTAGAGTTCCAAAGAACAGCAAAGAAAGATAAGAAAGCCTTCCTCAGTGATCAGTGCAAAGAAATAGAGGAAAACAATAGAATGGGAAAGACCAGAGATCTCTTCAAGAAAATTAGAGATTCCAAGGGAACTTTCCATGCAAAGATGGGCACGATAAAGGACAGAAGTGGTATGGACCTAACAGAAGCAGAAGATATTAAGAAGAGGTGGCAAGAATACACAAAGAACTATACAAAAAGGTTCTTCACCACCCAGATAACCACGATGATGTGATCACTCACCTAGAACCAGACATCCTAGAATGTGAAGTCAAGTGGGCCTTAGGAAGCATCACTACGAACAAAGCTAGTGGACGTAATGGAATTCCATTTGAGCTATTTCAAATCCTAAAACATGATGTTGTGAAAGTGTTGCACTCAATATGCCAGCAAATTTGGAAAACTCAGCAGTGGCCACAGGACTGGAAAAGGTCAGTTTTCATTCCAATCCCAAAGAAAGGCAATGCCAAAGAATGCTCTAACTACCGCACAATTGCACTCATCTTACACACTAGCAAAGTAATGCCCAAAATTCTTCAAGTCAGACTTCAACAGTACATGAACCGTGAACTTCCAGATATTCAAGCTAAATTTAGAAAAGGCAGAGGAACTGCGATCAAATTCCCAACATCCGCTGGATCATCGAAAAAGCAAGACAGTTCCAGAAAAACATCTATTTCTGCTTTATTGACTGTGCCAAAGCCTTTGACTGTGTGGATCACAACAAACTGTGGAAAATTCTTAGAGTGATGGGAATACCAGACCACCTGACCTGGCTCTTGAGAAATCTGTATGCAGGTCAGAAAGCAACAGTTAGAACTGGACGTGGAACAACAGACTGGGTCCAAATAGGAAAAGGAGTATGTGAATGCTGTATATTGTCACTCTGCTTACTTAACTTATATGCAGAGTACATCATGAGAAATGCTGGGCTGGATGAAGCACAAGTGGAATCAAGACCGCCGGGAGAAATGTCAACAACCTCAGATAGGCAGATGATACCATACTTAGGGCAGAAAGTGAAGAACTCAAGAGCTTCTTGATGAAAGTGAAAGAAGAAAGTGAAAAATTTGTCTTAAAACTCAACATTCAGAAAATTAAGATCATGGCATCTGGTCCCATTACTTCATGGCAAATAGATGGGGAAACAGTGGAAACAGTGGCAGACTTTATTTTTTGGGCTCCAAAATCACTGCAGATGGCCATGCAATGAAAAGACACTCCTTGGAAGGAAAGTTATGACCAACCTAGATAGCATATTAAAAAGTATAGACATTACTTTGCCAACAAAGGTCCATCTAGTCAAGCTATGGTTTTTCCAGTAGTCAATTATGTATGTGAGAGTTGGACTGTAAAGAATGCTAAGTGCTGAAGTATTGATGCTTTTGAACTGTGGTGTTGGAGAAGACTCTTGAGAGTCCCTTGGACTGCAAGGAGATCCAACCAGTCCATCCTCAAGGAAATTAGTCCTGCATATTTATTGGAAGGACTGATGCTGAAGCTGAAACTCCAATACTTTGGCCACCTGATATGAAGAACTGACTCTTGGAAAAGACCCTGATGCTGGGAAAGATTGAAGGCTGGAGGAGAAGGGGATGACAGAGGATAAGGTAGTTGGATAGCATCACCGACTCAATGGACATGAGTTTGAGTAATCTCTGGGAGTTGGTGATGGACAGGGAAGCCTGGTGTGCTGCAGTCCATGGGGTCGCAAAAAGTTGGACACAACTGAGCAACTGAACTGAACTGAGATAAGGAAATAATGAGGACAGATCACCATTGACATTAACTATAAAGAATATTTTAGTTTAATGATACATTTTCATTAATTTCAAAGTATATTTTCCTACTATAAAGTTGATTTTGTTAAATTGTTCGATTCTGCCTGTGTATAGATACTTTTACTTTAATTAGAGCAATAACTTAATAGTAGTTGATAAGCTGTTTTAATCAAAGTAATGTGTGAGTTTTAAAAATGATATTGTAATTACCAGCTACTGTTGCTAAGTATCGTCTTTGAAATCTTAGATTGCAGCTGATGAGCCCCCACCAGATGGCTGCGCTGCATTTGTGGTTATCCATAAGAAACACACCTGTAAAATTAATGAGATTAAAAAGCTGCTGAAGAAGGCTACTTCAAGGTAAATTAATGATAGCCTGTAGTAAAAGGAGCAGTTTATAAAGAGAGATGAGGGTTGAAATAGAAATTTCTTGCAATAAAAATTGTAATATTCTAAGGCTGTGTTTAAAAGAATGTGCACTGAATATTTATCTGAGTCTTAAGTCCTTCTCTAAAATATATAAGTACTTTCAATATTTTGTCTTGATTAGATTTTGATTTTAGAATACCAAAATACCATAAAACACATGAGAGAGATATTTTATATACATAAGTTATTTTTTCAAATACAGACAGACCTCAAAGATATTGTGGCTTCAGTTCCACCTCAATAAAGTGAATACTGCAGTAGTTCACATGAAGTTTTTGGTATCCCAGTGCATATGAAAGTTACGTCTACACTAAACCGTAGTCTGTTGAGTGTACAAATGACATTTTGTCTAAAAAATGTACATCCCTTAATTTAAAAAAACTTTATTGCTACAAATTGCTAACCATCTGAACCTTCAGCGAGTCTTAATCTTTTTGCTGGAGGAGAGTGTGAAATACTGCGAGAATTAGAGAATTAAAAAAATGTGACACAGACAGGGAGTGAGCAAGTACTGTTGGAAGAATGGTACCATAGACTCGTTCAACACAGTTGCCACAAAGCTTCAGTTATTAATCCAGTTGTCTGTGAAATGCAATAAATGAAGCAAAAAGCCCAATAAAACGAGGTATGCCTGTAAACATACAAAACTGTGGATTTAGCTATACTATATCTCTTTAAATATAAATTGAATGTGTACCTTGGATATTAAAAATTAATAACAAAAATACAGAATTACCTTTTTATAAACACATTATTCAAAACATTTTTCTTCTTCCAAGTATTTAATGCAAATTAATATGAGAAGTAAGAAGGAGATTATTAATAGTGATTTTTACAGAGTAGTACCTACCAGTAGGTGTTTTACTGCCTGATTGTTTATACTTTAAACAGTATTAAAGTTGTTTCTCTAATTTTGAAAGAGTTATTTATATATTAGACAGTAATGTATATTTAGTAATTCATATTAGTACTTATTTTATTTGTTGGAATCTTTCAAATATTTTCTTATATTTCATATTAATTTTAATATTTGGAAACTTTTATGTAGCCTGATTTTTCCTTTATGTGTGTATGTTTTTATACTGAGACTGTTTTTTCCAAACCTGAGTAAGAAAGAGATTTTACTAATATTTTCCAGTAGCTTTCTTAAAGTTTTTATTTTACCTTAAACTTTTAATCTATGTTTATATAATTTTATTTTCATAGGAAGGCAAGGATCCAGTCAGATCTTTCCCTTCTTCAGATGCTAGTCAGTTATTATATTCATCATATTTATACTGTGATCTGTTTTTTAACTATTTGTTTTATACTATTATGTTTCTTGTAACAGTGCTATGTTGTTAGTATTTATTGCTTTAATAATTTATTCCACTGTCTCACAGGACGATTTCCTCTTCATGGCTGCTTTTTTTTCCCCCTCCAAAAGTTCTTAGCTCTGCACTCATTGATCCTTTCAAACTAACATTAGAGTCCTTTTTCTCCTGTCAAACTGACTCCCTAGAAAACCTGGGTAGAGTTTTAATTAGAATTATGTTAAAGCTATTAGTTAATTTAACAAATTTAAATGTTTACTATATCAAATCTCAGTGGGTAACATCATATGTCTTCTGTTCACGCCTTCTTTTAAAACTTTGAAGTTTTATACTCTTCTCTGTTTTTAGAATCAGAAATAATTGTTTTATTTTATGAACTGTTTTTCACCTATTAAGATGAATTCAAAGTTTTTCTCTTTGGACATATTGTGTCATATATTTTAAACTATTACACCTTCTTTGTGTTGCTAGGGAAAACTTTCTTAATGGTGTGGTGGTAATTTTTGTTGATTGCTTATGCTTTTATTAAGACTCATTTTTCTACTTTAATGAGATTAGCTGTTATTTAAACTGTTTATGCCAATTTTAATGGTATTCTAACTTCATATAGTGAATTAGGCAACCATGTTATTCTGTAAGAGTTAATTTAGCATAGGAATTATATATTCCTCTAAAGCATTAATAGACTGACTCCAAAATTATCAGCCCTATTGTGTTTTTTTCTTTTCCTAGTGCATTTTTAAAAGGGAATTTTGATAACTTTTAGTTTATAATTGCTATTGATTTCTGACTTCTGATGTCTGATGTTTCAATTTTCTTATGGAAACTAATATTAAATTAAATTTAAGTATTTAATATTTAGATATTAAATCTAAATTAATTTAAGATTTAACACAAGGTTAACATCATGTTGTTAGGAGAGGCACCCTGCCATGGACCCTGTGAATTCCTGCATATTCTTGCTGGGTCTGACAAGTTAAAAAAGGCAAGATCTGGGCTGCTTTTTACTTGAACCATTTTTCATGGTTGTGTTTGTAGTGAGTAACCTTGAGGAATTACATCATTCCTAATTTTGAAAAGAAATTTCAAAATTTTGCCTTTGAAAAGAAGAGTGGGCTTGTTATAACACGGTGATTTCCCAGGTACAGTGTTCCTTGTACACCCACTGTTTGTGTAGTATCCATTTGGGTCCATATTTTGTTACACACACCCTGTTGTGGAACTTAGTTACCAGGTGTAAATGCTCATTCTGCTTGCTATGCCCTGAGCGATAAAGTTCTTTGTCTTTGACACAAGAGTCTCATGTCTTCTGCCAGACTTGAGGCATGACAGAAGCCCAACTTATTACTTTGTAAGTAGGCTGAAACCAAGCCATAGCCCTTTTACAGTTCTTGACAGTTTTAGAAACAAGGGTGGGATGTTGACAGACAACGTGGCTTTCTGGGAGAGGAAGGACAAGGACCCCCTGGGTTGGGGAGACAAAAGCTCAACACTTGAATTTCTTTCCTGCTGCTCCCCTCTTTCTCCCCCTGCTGTTCTTCACTCCCTGTGCATCTGGCTGGGTGATAGCAGTCTTCTGATACCTGCTACTGTAGCTCCTCATACAGTGTTAGGTCTTTGTTACTTCAGGAAAAGGCATCCAGACTCAACTGATGTGGTTTGGAAGATGCACATAACGGGAAAGGGAATTAAAATGATCTCTAGGCCAATTCGGGCTTCCCAGGTGGTGCTGTAGTAAAGAACCTGCCTGCCAGTGCAAGAGATGTAAGAGATGCAGGTTCAATCCCTGAGTCGGAGAGATCCTCTGGAGGAGAACAACCCACTCCAGTATTCTTGCCTAGAGAATCCCATGGACGAAGGAGCCTGGCGGGCTATGGTCCATGAGGTTGCAAAGAGTTGGACACGACTGAAGCGACTTAGCATGCACACTAGGCCAATTCAGTGTACTTTTATTTTTACTGTTTTGGTTCCCACATCTGAATCTGTAACTGGTATTGATATTGTACATGTATATGCTTTGAGTGCTGTGAACGCTCATGAATTCTAAAAGGAGACGCTGTCATTGGGAGACTACCACATGTAGTATATTCCCAGGTGGTCCAACAGAAACAATATAGAATCCCAGGAGGGAGAAGAGGAAATCACAACTTCAGTTACAGACTGAATGGCTGCCTGAGTGCGCAGGAATGCAGTTTCTGAGTACAACAGCACCACCTGCCTGACTCAGCCATCAAGTACACCCCTTTTTAAAAGGAAAACCGCTGCTAAGCTTTAGTTGAAACTGAACTCCTGACTCAGGAAGCCTTGTAACTCTACTATCTGATGTTTACATTTTGGCCTAAGTCAACTAGGATTCTAAGTCAACTAATAGGGTGGAAGGGACCCAGCAGTTGTCTCTGGTCAAGTGGCAATAGTATGTTCAAGAGCACTGTTACTTTGACCTTTTGTGATCTTAGGGTTACACGGTAAAGGGGCAGCAGTTCTCCTCTGGGACAGAGCACATGCCCTGGTCCCCTACCTGAAGTAAAATTTCTGACTCAGTGGGACCCTCAGTTCAGTTACTCCCTTAAGGCTTGCATCAAGTTATTGATACATTCAGCTCAGTTCGAAGTTGATGGTGACTTAGGGTTTCTGCTGCTGTTCATCCAGGCTGTGTGTGTGCTAAGTTGTGTCAGTCATGTCTGACTCTGCGACCCCATGGACTGTAGCCCACCAGGCTCCTCTGTGCATGGGATTCTCCAGGCAAGAATACTGAAGTGGGCTGCCATGCCCTCTTCCAGGGCATCTTCCTGACCCAGGGATCGAACCTGCTTCTCTTATGTATCTTCCTGACCCAGGGATTGAACCTGCATCTCTTATGTCTCCTGCATTGGGAGGCAAGTTCTTTACCACTGATGCCACCTGTGAAGCCCTCATCCAGGATGCATCTATATAAAGCCAAAAGCAGATGTGGTCACTCTCTGTGGGCAGAATTCAAGGCAGTTCTCTTATCCCTGAAGAATCCTTGACCCTTATTGAAACTTGGTACATTTTTACTGACCCTGGGCTGTTGCCAGTGGCCTACCTGTCTGGTCTGCCACTTGGAAGACAACCAACTGGCAGATGAGAGGCATCACTCTTTGGTTTCATGATTTATTTCTCATATGCTCTTTACTTTCAGTTCTTGTTTGTGTTTTGTTTTCATTTTAGGCCCAGACCCTATCTGTTTAAAGGAGATCACAAATTTCCTACAGACAAAGAGAATTTACCAGTGATTATTCTCTATGCAGAAGTGGGTACAAGAGCATTTCGTAAATTTCACACAGTGTTGTCTGAAAAAGCTCAAAATGGGGAAATTCTTTATGTTCTTCGGCATTACATTCAGGTACATGCTTGCTTTATTCAAGATTACTTTGGCTATAAAAACTATTTTTCATAACTACTTTTTATAATTTCTCTACTAGATTTTACATAATAACTCCTCCTAGAATACTTATATCTGATAACACAACTATCAAATGTGAATTTTATGTGGAAAAATATATTGGGATTCTGTGTCTTTTCTGGAAAGTATCCTGTTTATGTTTCTTTCCCTTATATATATCTGGAACAGATTTACAACTTGGATAAAAGACAAAACCATACAACAGTAGGACGCATAATATTTGGTAGGACTAATAAACATAGTTATTTTCAATGAAAATGTATTATAATGAGGAAATCTAACTTGATATATTGATAGTATATATTAGTTCATTGTGCTAAGCATTGTATAGGAAAGCTCTCAAACCAATCTGTTTGAAAGGCTGCTTACTTATTCAAGTTTCAGATCAAATGTGTTGAATTATCCCCCACTCTCCTCACTCTCACTGCTATCACACTCTACCACATTATTCTATTTTTAATGACTTCATAGAACTTATTACTATGCTACCTCAAATTTTATTTAACACCTCCACCCCCACCAACACATACACACAACCAAACTCTCACGTCACACACTAAAATGGCCCTTAGAAGGACTTTTCTTTTTTACTTCTATGTTCCAAACATGGAAAGAGTGTTTTAATTTGCACTTCCCAAAATATTCATAAGTATTAATATACAGTTCCTCTGTATCCATGGTTCAGAATCTGCAGGTTTGACCAACCAAGGATTATGTAATAGTGTAGTTTACTATTGGAAAAAAAATCCATGTATAATTGGATCATTGTAGTCTGCACAGTTCAAACCTATTTTGTTCAAAGGTTTGATTTGATTTGATATCAAATCATTATATTTATTGTACACTGTAAACTAATACAATGTTATATGTCAATTATATCAGAAAAGGAATGTGAGATTACAGTATATGTTTATCTTTTTTAATGAAGTTCACAAGTGATTTTAATATGCTCCTGCTGTTGTGGCATTTTCATCTATTAAGAATCAGTGTCCCAGGCTGTTCTTTGGAGAATGTGACCATTAAATATACTTCTGTGAAAGCATACTCAACAGTTATCTGGGTACTTTGTAGCATCAAATTATAACCTTCTATTTAATTAATTACATATTGTGCATACAAAATAATTATACTGTAAATCTAGTCAACTTGTAATTCTAATAAAAACAGACTTATTCACACTACCTTTTGAATAGATGCTTTTTTTGTAGGGAAAGAAGAAATAGGATGAAGAAGAAAGATTCCTCTCAACAGTTGATTTAGCTTGTGAGAATTTTTGGTTTGCAAATCCAAAGTTATTAAACTACAATTCAGATTTTTATATTAATGCATTTTCAAATAGAGAAAGTAAATATGAAATTAATGAACATTTATCTTTATTACTGAGGAGCTAATACTGTTCCAGAACTGATGATGGAAATTGGTTATGTGAAATTGCATTTCTTTCATGAACTATTAACAAGATATGTGAATTTAAAGCTTAGACACCAACTAATTGTCTTTTGAGTGGACAGTCAAAATGTATTTTTAAATTGAGCTGTATGAAATTGAAAACTCTTTAAAAGACTTCAAACTTTGCCAGATTACTATAATTATAAACAACCCAGTTTTCTCATGCTATCTTTTATTGTAGCATGTGCCTGAGAAATTAGCAAATTAAAATTTTAGTGTGGGCAGCAATGTTAAACACTTTATGCATATCTGAAGCTGATTCTTACATCATCTTATTTGAAAATAGGACAGTCCAGGAATAGTCACTCAGGTTGTATACTTACTTATTTTTAAGGCTTGGGGGAAGTTTAGGGAGGAAAGAAGAGAGTGAAAAGAGCAGTATACTGTTAAGATTTCCTTTCCATTTGGTGTCTTCCTCTTCCTCTATCATGTGTAGGATTGCAAAACTGCCCTCATGCAAACCTTAGTTAAGCCAAGGCATAACATCTTCACAGGAGTTTGCTAAGTACTAGGTTAAACAGTTTTTCTAACCCATGGAAGAATATGCCAAATGGTAATGATTATAGCACAACTGGTAAGAATTCAGTCTAGAAGCCAGAAAGAACCTTAGACATCTTCTAAAGTTTACATGTATTCATCCAGGTTGCTTACTTTTTAAAAAAATATGATGACTTCTTTTTCTTCATACAATGACTTCTAGAAGTACATTTTATGTTTACCCATAATATATAAGGTGAAAGAAAGTACGATACCAAATTCTGATCACAAATACTTCAGACAACTCAGTTTTAGGCAAATTGTGACCTCTCACTGCAAGGATAGGTGCTAACATGTAGCATTTGGTATATTTTAATCATTGAGAAACATGAAGAAAGAACTGAATAGGTTGCTCAAGGCACTGAGTTTTTTTGTTTCCTTTGCCTCTACTTTCCAGTATCTGCTTTTGGGGACACTCTAGTTGCCCTCCATCCAGACAACCAGCAAATGAAAGCACTTATTGGCTTAGGAAATGTTGTGTAGTTCTCAAGAGTACAGTTTTGTTGAAACTCACTTGTATTGGATCCTCTGTTAATTAACTCATGAGAAAGATGGCTAAATTATCATGGTATAACAGAAAAAGATCAGATACTTTCCTTTTTTCATTGTAAAAGTGTAATTAAAACATTAGTGTCATGACAAAGGTTTTAGAAAGTAAAGAAGCAGTCATCAACAAGTTTCTAGTTCCTTAATAGACTGTCTCTAGAGAGAATATAAATATCCCCTGAATACAAGTATTTCACAGTGATTTAAAACTTCAATATTAATGGTTTACCCTCATGTCATAACACACAATCATTCTGAATTCAAAAGCAGGTGTTTGACAAAATATTTTCTCTCTTTTTGAAAAAAAAAATGTGTTTGAACAGAAACCATCCTCACAGAAAATGTATTTATCTGGCTATGGTGTGGAGCTAGCGATTAAGAGTACAGAATACAAAGCATTGGATGATACTCAAGTCAAAAGTAAGTTTATTCTCTATATCTGAGTAAAAAAATTTGGAGGGTTATGTACTTCTCTTTAATCCTACACACGTTAATTTGAGGCTGGAGACAATTTAATTTTAAATTAACATGTATTTCATGTTATTATGCTCTCAGAAATTTCAAAAATTGGAAGTAGAGTATAATTTTGGTTATATTCAATGGCTTCCCAGTCATTTTCAGCAACATATAAAAATTGATACTACATGTAGGGTGTGTAGAAGACATAGGTGAGACTGCTTGTGACTATGAGGGGGCTCACCCAGTTCAGACTGGCCTGTGATGTACCGAATCATCCCCTGGGGACAAAGATGGTGGATCTAAAGGGGTTGTCTCATAGTAAACCTGAAACTCATTGGTAGCACTGCCTTACAAAGCTTGGTCTGAAGTATTTATTTTTAATAAAGTTAGTTTTGTGTTTTTGTTTCGAAATGGGATGGAAAAGTCCTGTGAATATTTGGTTAGATTGATTAGATCTGCAGTCTACCAATCCAGTATCTGTGTACTGAATGCATGCTCTAGATGAAAGAATCTGGAGACCTAAAAACAATAAAGAACTTTTCAGATGCTTATGGAAATCTTTTATTACCTGGCTCATTGGAAATTTATTTATACCTGATCCTTGGTTAAGAATTTCCAGTTCATTCTGTTACATGCTCTCTGATGCTGCTTCTGCTTCAGCTTTGTTTTTCTGTTCAAGATCTGGCCCTGGAGGCCTTGCTCCGATTACAGCTTAGCTCTAGTCCCTCCTACTGAGTGTGCTACAGATCAACATCTGTATTATTGCAATTGAAATCCTGCTGGTTACTGAAAAAGTGTAGCAGAAATATTAATGCCCAGATTTTATTTATTTCCGTATAGCTGGTATATTGCTCTACAGTGCTTTATAATTTAGTATCTTGTTTAGTGCTTCCCAGTGGTAAAGAATCTGTCTGACAGAACAGGAGATGTAAGAGACTTGGGTTCAATCCCTGGGTCAGGAAGATCCCCTGGAGGAGAGCATGACAGTCCACTCCAGTACTCTTGACTGGAGAATCCCATGGACAGGGGAGCCTGGCGGCCTGCAGTCCATAGGATTGCAAAGAGTGATTTAACACGCACATGCACACACACATCTTATTTAACAGTCATGGTAGTAGCATAGGCATTTTCTAACTGTCCTTGGGCTTGTAGAAGTTTCTTTAAAAAATCATGTGATTACATATATTACCTATATTACAAACTGCAGGTTAACTTTTTTTTTTTTTTTACCTGACTGTTACTGTTTTTTTGTTTTTTATTAGTTGGAGGCTAATTACTTCACAACATTTCAGTGGGTTTTGTCATACATTGATATGAATCAGCCATAGATTTACACGTATTCCCCATCCCAATCCCCCCTCCCACCTCCCTCTCCACCCGATTCCTCTGGGTCTTCCCAGTGCACCAGGCCCGAGCACTTGTCTCATGCCTCCCACCTGGGCTGGTGATCTGTTTCACCATAGATAGTATACATGCTGTTCTTTTGAAACATCCCACCCTCACCTTCTCCCACAGAGTTCAAAAGTCTGTTCTTCATTTCTGTGTCTCTTTTTCTGTTTTGCATATAGGGTTATCGTTACCATCTTTCTAAATTCCATATATATGTGTTAGTATGCTGTAATGTTCTTTATCTTTCTGGCTTACTTCACTCTGTATAATGGGCTCCAGTTTCATCCATCTCATTAGAACTGATTCAAATGAATTCTTTTTAACGGCTGAGTAATATTCCATGGTGTATATGTACCACAGCTTCCTTATCCATTCATTTGCTGATGGGCATTTAGGTTGCTTCCATGTCCTGGCTATTATAAACAGTGCTGCGATGAACATTGGGGTGCACGCGTCTTTTTCAGATCTGGTTTCCTCAGTGTGTATGCCCAGAAGTGGGATTGCTGGGTCACATGGCAGTTCTATTTCCAGTTTTTTAAGAAATCTCCACACTGTTTTCCATCGTGGCTGTACTAGTTGGCATTCCCACCAACAGTGTAAGAGGGTTCCCTTTTCTCCACACCCTCTCCAGCATTTATTGCTTGTAGACTTTTGGATAGCAGCCATCCTGACTGGCGTGTAATGGTACCTCATTGTGGTTTTGATTTGCATTTCTCTAATAATGAGTGATGTTGAGCATCTTTTCATGTGTTTGTTAGCCATCTGTATGTCTTCTTTGGAGAAATGTCTGTTTAGTTCTTTGGCCCATTTTTTGATTGGGTCATTTATTTTTCTGGAATTGAGCTGCAGGAGGTGCTTGTATATTTTTGAGATTAATCCTTTGTCTGTTTCTTCATTTGCTATTATTTTCTCCCAGTCTGAGGGCTGTCTTTTCACCTTACCTATAGTTTCCTTTGTAGTGCGAAAGCTTTTAAGTTTCATTAGGTCCCATTTGTTTAGTTTTGCTTTTATTTCCAGTATTCTGGGAGGTGGGTCATAGAGGATCTTGCTGTGATTTATGTCGGAGAGTGTTTTGCCTATGTTCTCCTCTAGGAGTTTTATAGTTTCTGGTCTTACATTTAGATCTTTAATCCATTTTGAGTTTATTTTTGTGTATGGTGTTAGAAAGTGTTCTAGTTTCATTCTTTTACAAGTGGTTGACCAGTTTTCCCAGCACCACTTGTTGAAGAGGTTGTCTTTTTTCCATTGTATATCCTTGCCTCCTTTGTCAAAGATAAGGTGTCCATAGGTTCGTGGATTTATCTCTGGGCTTTCTATTCTGTTCCATTGATCTATATTTCTGTCTTTGTGCCAGTACCATACTGTCTTGATGACTGTGGCTTTGTAGTAGAGTCTGAAGTCAGGCAGGTTGATTCCTGCAGTTCCATTCTTCTTTCTCAAGATTGCTTTGGCTATTCAAGGTTTTTTGTATTTCCATACAAATTGTGAAATTATTTGTTCTAGTTCTGTGAAAAATACTGTTGGTAGCTTGATAGGGCTTGCATTGAATCTATAGATTGCTTTGGGTAGAATAGCCATTTTGACAATATTGATTCTTCCAATCCATGAACACGGTATGTTTCTCCATCTGTTTGTGTCCTCTTTGATTTCTTTCATCAGTGTTTTATAGTTTTCTATGTATAGGTCTTTTGTTTCTTTAGGTAGATATACTCCTAAGTATTTTATTCTTTTTGTTGCAATGGTGAATGGTATTGTTTCCTTAATTTCTCTGTTTTTTCATTGTTAGTATATAGGAATGCAAGGGATTTCTGTACAAACTGCAGGTTAACTTTTATCATATATTTGGAATATATCTTCTCTCCATTCTACTTGCCACTCCTTTAATTCACTTCTTTTTTCCCCTCTGCTTATGACTATCAGGCTTCCAACTGACCTTCTCTTCAGGACCCTTAATCCTCTCATCTCCAAAAGAGAATAATCCATCTGTTCTCCACAGTACTTTCTGATTGAACTTCCAGTGTTCAATCAGAACTTCTGACTTTGTGATTCTACCAGTTGAAAACCCTTAGTTACCTAAATAACCAAGTAACCCTAGTGGTTCCTTGTAACCGCCTCATAAATTAAAGTCCTGTAACACAATGGAGCTTTCCACAGCTGGTCTCTTTCTGCCTTCTCACTTTCTCTCAGACCTCTGATTTGTACCCTGTGGTCCTGTAACACTGCACTACTATACAGAACAATTTTCTGTTTCCTGGATGGGTCCATGTATTGCTCTGTGCCAAGCCTTTATGACCTCTGGAGTATTTCATCCCTTAACATATGCTGTTCCTCTGCCTGAAACACTCTTTCCACCTCTTGTCTGAGGTCTACTCATCTTTTAAGGTTTGTATGTCTCATTCAGTACCTCTGAGATGGCTGCCTATGTTCCTGCTGTCAGAGGAGGCTTTTTCCATTTTCTGTATTCCATATATTTTGTGCTTCCTTTTGGAAAAGTTTTAAATAGTCTGTTAAAGCTGTCTATTTGTCTCTCTCATTTTCAACCCAGTAAGGTTTGTGTCTTTTGCATCTCTCCTCCTGGTGTCTATCTGGCAGGCAGTGGGCATTATAGAAAGCAGTCAGTAAATGTTTACCTGATTAAAGCATTCCAGGGTTTTTAGCTGTAGTCTTAGAAATCCAGACTCTCAGACAAGTAAGAAAGGAGAAGTGTACTTACGCACTCTGATGGAGCATAGCCCCTTGCTATAAAAGGTCCAGATTCTTAGAACCTGAAGCACCCTCAAACACGCCCTTACCACACTGTATACTATAAAAATTTGGTAAGTAAAGGAGAGGGGAAGGGAAATGAATATAAAATATATCTTTATCCTTTGAGGCCATGAGTTTTGGTGTCTGTCTAAAGGTTTCTTGATTATGTCTGAAGGTGTCAGAAATATGTGAGAACTCCTGTATATTTTAGGGTTTAGATTTCTTGCTGGTATAAGAGGTAAGCCCAGGGTTTCTTACAGACTTCTTGGTTTATCAGTTCAGTCTGGTTCAGTTGCTCATTAGAGACTGACTCTTTGCGACCCCATGGACTGAAGCACACCAGGCTTTTCTGTCTATCACCAGCTCCTGGAGTTTACTCAAACTCATGTCCATTGAGTCGGTGATGCTATCCAACCATCTCATCCTCTGTCATCCCTTCCTCATCCTGCCTTAAATCTTTCTCAGCATCAGGGTCTTTTCCAATGAGTGAGTTCTTCACATCAGGCGGCCAAAGTATTGGAGTTTCAGCATCAGTCCTTCCAGTGAATATTCAGGACTGATTTCCTTTAGGATGGACTGGCTGGATCTCTTGCTGTCCAAGGGACTCTCAAGAGTCTTCTCCAACACCACAGTTCAAAAGCATCAGTTCTTCAGTGCTCAGCTTTCTTTATAGTCCAACTCTTATATCCATACATGACTACTGGAAAAACCATAGCCTTGACTAGATGGACCTTTGTTGGCAAAGTAATGTCTCTGCTTTTTAATATGCTGTCTAGGTTGGTCGTAACTTTTCTTCCAAGGAGCAAGCATCTTTTAATTTCATGGCTGCAGTCACCATCTGCAGTGATTTTGGAGTCCAAGAAAATAAAGTCAGTCACTTTACACTGTATCCCAAACTATTTGCCATGAAGTGATGGGACCAGACCATGATCTTAGTTTTCTTACTGTTAAGTTTTAAGCCAACTTTTTCACTCTCCTCTTTCACTTTCATCAAGAGGCTCTTTAATTCTTCTCTTTCTGCCATAGGGTGGTGTCATCTGCATATCAGAGGTTATTGATATTTCTCCGGGAAATCTTGATTCCAGCTTGTGCTTCATCCAGTCCAGATTTCTCATGATGTGCTCTGCATATAAGTTATATAAGCAAGGTGACAATATACAGCCTTTACATACTCCTTTTCCTATTTGGAACCAGTCTGTTGTTCCATGTCCAGTTGTAACTGCTGCTTCCTGACCTGCATACAGGTTTCTCAGGAGGCAAGTCAAATGATATGGTGTTCCCATCTCTTTAAGAATTTTTCAGAGGTTTTTCTGATCCACACAGTCAAAGCCTTTGGAATAGTCAATAAAGCAGAAGTAGATGTTTTTCTGGAACTCTCTTGCTTTTTCGAAGATCCAGCGGATGTTGGGAATTTGATCTCTGGTTACTCTGCCTTTTCTAAAACCAGCTTGAATATATGGAAGTTGGCGGTTCACATACTGTTGAAGCTTGGCTTGGAGAATTTTGAGCATTAATTTACGAGCATGTGAGATGAGTGCAAGTGTGCAATAGTTAGAGCATTCTTTGGCATTGCCTTTCTTTGGATTGGGATGAAAACTGACCTTCCTGTGGCCACTGCTGAGTTTTCCAAATTTGCTGGCATGTTGAGTGCAGCACTTTAACAACTTCATGTTTTAGGATTTGAAATAGCTCAACTGGAATTCCACCACCTCCACTAGCTTTGTTTGTAATGATGCTTTCTAAGGCCCACTTGACTTCACATTCCAGGATGTGGCTCTAGGTGAGTGATCACACCATTGTGTTTATTTGGGTCGTGAAGACTTTTGTTCTTCTTCTTACCATCTCCTCTTAATATCTTCTGCTTCTGTTAGGTTCATACCATTTCTGTCCTCTACTGTGCCTATCTTTGCATGAAATGTTCCCTTGGTATCTCTAGTTTTCTTGAGGAGATCTCTAGACTCTCCCATTCTGTTGTTCTCTATTCTTTGCATTGATCACTGAGGAAGGCTTTCTTATCTCTCCTTGCTAGTCATTGGAACTCTGCATTGAAATGGATATATCTTTTCTTTTCTCTTTGCCTTTTGCTCCTCTTCTTTT
Organism: Dama dama; assembly: GCF_033118175.1. NCBI lineage: Eukaryota > Metazoa > Chordata > Mammalia > Artiodactyla > Cervidae > Dama > Dama dama. The sequence goes on along the minus strand of NC_083710.1, from coordinate 76,557,611 downwards.
TACAGGTATTTGTAAGGCCTCCTCAGACAGCCATTTTGCCTTTAGACATTTCTTTTTCCTGGGGATCATCCTGATCACTGCCTCCTGACAGCGTCACAAACATCCATCCATAGTTCTTCAGGCTCTCTGTCTATCAGATCTAGTCCCTTGAATCTATTTGTCATTTCCACTGTGTGATTGTAAGGGATTTGATTTAGGTCATATCTGAATGGTCTAGTGGTTTTCCCTGCTTTCTTCAATTTAAGTCTGAATTTGGCAATAAGGAGTTCATGGTCAATGCCATAGTCAGCTCCTGTTCTTGTTTTTGCTGACTGTAAAGAACTTCTTCATCTTTGGTTACAAAGAATATAATTGATCTGATTTTGGTATTGACTATCTGGTGATGTCCATGTGTAGAGTCTTCTCTTGTGTTTTTGGAAGAGGGTGTTTGCTGTGACTGGTGCATTCTCTTGGCAAAACTCTGTTAGCCTTTGCCCTGCTTCTTTCTGTACCCCAAGGCCAAATTTGCCTGTTACTCCAGGTGTTTCTTGACTTTCTCCTTTTGCATTCCAGTCTGCTATAATGAAAAGGACATCTTTTTTGGTTGTTAGTTCTAGAAGGTCTTGTAGGTCTTCATAGAATCGTTCAGCTTCAGCTTCTTCAGCATTACTGGTCAGAGCATCAGTTCAGTTCAGTTCAGTCACTCAGCCATGTTCGAGTCTTTGCAGCCCCATGGACCGCAGCACAACAGGTCTCTCTGTCCATCACCAAATCCCGGAGTCCACCCAAACCTATGTCCATCGAGTCGGTGATGCCATCGAACCATCTCATTCTCTGTTGTCCCCTTCTCCTCCCACCTTCAATCTTTCCCAGTATCAGGGTTTTTTCAAATGAGTCAGTTCTTCGCATCAGGTGGCCAAAGTATTGGAGTTTCAGCTTCAGTATCAGTCCTTCCAATGAACACTCAGGACTGATCTCCTTTAGGATGGACTGGTTGGATCTCCTTGAAGTCCAAGGGACTCCCAAGAGTCTTATCCAACACCACAGTTCAAAAGCATCAATTTTTCGGTGCTCCGCTTTCTTCACAGTCCAACTCACATCCATACATGACCACTGGAAAAACCATAGCTTTGACTAGACGGACCTTTGTTGGCAAAGTAATGTCTCTGCTTTTTAATATGCTGTCTAGGTTGGTCATAACTTTCCTTCCAAGGAGTACACACCTTTTAATTTCATGGCTGCAGTCACCATCTGCAGTGATTTTAGAATCCCCCAAAAATGAAATCTGCCGCTGTTTCCACTGTTTCCTGTCTGTTTGCTGTGAGGTGATTAGACCAGAAGCAATGATCTTAGTTTTCTGAATGTTGAGCTTTAAGCCAACTTTTTCACTCTCCTCTTTCACTTTGATCAAGAGGCTCTTTAGTTCTTCTTCACCTTCTGCCTTAAGGGTGGTGTCATCTGCATAGCCTTGGATTACTGTGATATTGAATGGCTTGCCTTGAAAATGAACAGAGATCATTGTGTCGTTTTTGAGACTGCATCCAAGTACTGCATTTTGAACTCTTTTGTTGACTATGATGACTACTCAGTTTCTTCTAAGGCATTCTTGCCCACAGTAGTAGATATAATGGTCATCTGAGTTGTTAGGAAGAGGTGCCTAGAATACACCAAAGAATTATACAAAAAAGATCTTCATGACCCAGATAATCACGATGGTGTGATCATTCACCTAGACCAGACATCCTAGAATGTGAAGTCAAGTGGGCCTTAGGAAGCATAACTACAAACAAAGCTAGTGGAGGTGGTGGAGGTGATGGAATTCCAGTTGAGCTATTTCAAATCCTGAAAGATGATGCTGTGAAAGTGCTGCACTCAGTATGGCAGTAAATTTGGAAAACTCAGCAGTGGCCACAGGACTGGAAAAGGTCAGTTTTCATTCCAGTCCCAAAGAAGGGCAATGGCAGAGAATGCTCAAACTACCGCACAATTGCACTCATCTCACACGCTAGTAAAGTGATGCTCAAAATTCTCCAAGCCAAGCTTCAGCATTACATGAATTGTGAACTTCCAGATGTTCAAGCTGGTTTTAGAAAAGGCAGAGGAACCAGAGATCAAATTGCTAACATCTGCTGAATCATTGAAAAAGCAAGAGTTCCAGAAAAACATCTATTTCTGCTTTACTGACTATGCCAAAGCCTTTGACTGTGTGGATCACAATAAACTGTGGAAAATTCTGAAAGAGATGGGAATACCAGACCACCTGACCTGCCTCTTGAGAAACCTGTATGCAGGTCAGGAAGCAGCAGTTAGAACTGGACGTGGAACAACAGACTGGTTCCAAATAGGAAAAGGTGTATGTCAAGGCTGTATATTGTCACCCTGCTTACTTAACTTATATACAGAGTACATCATGAGAAACGCTGGGCTGGATGAAGCACAAGCTGGAATCAAGATTTCCCAGAGAAATATCAATAACCTCAGATATGCAGACGACACCACCCTTACGGCAGACAGTGAAGAACTAAAGAGCCTCTTGATGAAAGTGAAAGAGGAGAGTGAAAAAGTTGGCTTAAAGCTCAACATTCAGAAAACTAAGATCATGGCATCCAGTCCCATCACTTCATGGCAAATA